>NC_072382.2:13142500-14392500 GCF_028885625.2 Pongo pygmaeus
AATTAAAAACAAACAAACAAACAAACAAAAAACAAAACTGGGAATCTCAAATCTAAGAAAAAGATTTAAAATAAATCTTTTAAATCTTTTTTTTAAAAGATTTAAAAAAAATCTTTTAAATCTTTTTTTTAAAAGATTTAAAAATAAAGAAAAAAATAAAAAATAACAGTTTTTTGTTTGTTTGTTTTGTTTTTTGAGACGGAGTTTCGCTTTTGTTGCCCAGGCTGGAGTGCAGTGGTGCAATCTCAGCTCACTGCAACCTCCGCCTCCCGGGTTCAAGCAATTCTCCTGCCTCAGGCTCCCGAGTAGCTGGGATTACAGGCATGCGCCACCATGCCTGGCTAATTTTGTATTTTTAGTAGAGACAGGGTTTCACCATGTTGGTCAGGCTGGTCTTGAACTGCTGACTTCAGGTGATCCGCCCGCCTCAGTCTCCCAAAGTGCTGGGATTACAACCGTGAGCCTCCGCGCCCAGCCAATAACAAAGTTTTAAGGGGATATTCAGGTCTGTGGTCACAGACGGGAGGGCCTGTCTAGGGCTACACAGCCAGCTATGACAGCTATGACAGGATCAAGGCTGGACGGGCTCTTTCCAACACCCCAGCCTGCGTGGTGAGGGGACAAGCAGACCATCTGGGAGCCTGGCTGAAACACGGGGCCTCCCCTAGAGGTGTCTCACCTCCCCAGAGCCCAGGAAGGAGGGCCCAGTGTCTTCTGCTGCCTGAGGAGCCACAAGAGTTAATAATTACGGGGTTGAAGGAGATAGTGGCTGTCCTGGGAGGTGGTGCCTCCCTCCCAGGCTGCTGCTCTGGGGAGATAGCAAAGGTCAGTGTGAGGCTCAGCCTGGTGGGGGGAAGAAGGCTCCTGCTACCTCCCTTCCCGGCACCCTCCAGAGGGACCCTCAGTCTGGCCTTCCAAGCATGGACTCTTCTGAGGAGCGCGCTGGGTGCCCCGCCCGAGGGACATGTCCCGTGTTCCTGGCCATGAGTGCAGGGACTGTCCGCTACGCCCCATCAGGCCTGTGCCCTGCACTTGAGGGGAACTTGAGAGAAGAGCCCTGGGGCACAGACAGGTGAGCTCAAGACCTGGGGCATGGAGGGGAGGGGGAGTCTTGGCAAGCTTCAGGGCAGCCGGTGTGAGAAGCTGGGCTCAGAGAGTCCTAGGCAATGGCTCTGATTGTCTTGTCCAATTTGGTGGCTGTACAGAGGTGGAGACTGAAGCTCAGAGAGGGCAAGACACTCATCCTGGGTCACACAGTGTGCTGAGGACAGACCTCTAAGTCCAGAATCAGGGCCTGGGTCATCCAGGCTGACTGTCTCCTGCTTCTCAGCTGCCTTCAGCCAAGGGTCTGTGGTCAAGGCTGCCAGGCTTGGGATGGAGCAGGCAGAGGGAGATGGAGGGAGGGAGGCTGAGGAGGGCAGTGGCTTGTGGGCAGAGGACACAACTTTTATTTATCCCTTCCCTGCCACTGGCCGGACACCTAGCATGTGCTCAGGAACCTCTTGTTGCCTGGCTGCACACAGCTGCAGCTGCCAGTGAGCCTCTAGTTTCTGGGTGGTCTTTTTGGAAAACGGGTGTAAGAGGACTCAGCCCCACTGCCCTGGGTGTGTGATATCAGACAGGTTCCTTAACTTCTCGGAGCCCATCCTTTTCAACTGAGGAGCAAGTTCAGCTGAGCAGTAGGGTCCTCCCTACTGGGGGTGGCAGTGAGGCCTAGGAGTCCATGGTAGCAGGAAGCATGGATGACAGGCTATTTTTCGTTAGAAACTGAGTGTGGATGCTTCCAGAGTGGTGACCACAGACTTGTCCTTCGAGACCTCGCTCAAAGGCCTCCCCGGTCCACCAGCCCTCCCAGCCTGAGGACTCTTCCTCCAGGGACATAGCCCTGAGCTGACACCTCCTCCACCCTTTATCTCCCATTGGTCTGGGTTGCCATGACTTATCTCCCGCCGGGGCTTGTGAAGACTTGGAGGGCAAGGGCCCCTGCTGGGTTCCTTTTGTGTCATTTTCTCCTCCTTCTCTAAATAGTGAATAAAACAAGGGCCAGGAAAACAACAGTCGCTCAAGACCAACTGATGAGGGATTCAAGCCAGCAAACACATGTGGACATCTGCTTTGGGTGGGCCAGACCCTGAGCTGGGCTGGGTGTGGGGTGGCGGAACACAGCTCCAAGAAAGAGAGACTCCCTATCCGCTGGAAGCCATGGCCATGGAAACAACTGCCCTGCTGAGTGATGGCTATGGGAGTCCTGGGCTGAATGATTCTAAAAAGTTGGAAGGGATGCTATGGAGAACTGCCTAGGTTGTTCACTGCACAAAGTGCTGGCCAAGGGAGCAGCAAAGCATAGAATCCAGCCTCGCCTCCACTCTCCAGATTCCATACCTTGGTGTGCGCTGTGCCCAGCGGGGAAAGAGCATTGTTGTCTATTTGTGCCCTGGACGTGGAGGTCTTAGAGAATACGTCCCCCATCCTCCATCCTCCACCAACGTGGAGCCCCAGGAGGGCAGAGCCTATGTCTGTACAGTTTCCTTCTGGGTCCCCAGCCCTTGCATGGCCCACAGTCTATCCTCAGATGGAGTGGCTGAATATATGAATGAGTAGAATGAATGAATAAAATGTGTCCTCAAATGAAGATCTGACTAACTTGAGCCTGCGGCCTGAGTCAGTGGGCCTGGAGGGGTAGCGCTGGGACCTCTGGTAGCACCTAGAAGGGGAAGTACCTCCCACCATGCTTCCAGTCCTCCCCTAGACAGGGAAGGTTGGGAGCCACGGTTCCTGGTGGAGAGAAGACGGGTTCTGCTCTTACTGGTCCAGTCCCAGGCTGAAGTTGAGACGAATGATCAGGACTCAGAATGGGTGGGACGGAGGAACTGAGGGACAGGTAGACCAGTCGTCTGGGATTCAGGGACGGTTTCACAGAGGATGTGGGACCAGACAGGTGTGTGTATGTGTGTGTGTCGGTGGGGGTGGGGTGGGGAATACTATCCAGAGGGCAGATGGTGGGTAAAGGCAGGGATGGGCAGAGCATGTTAAGTGGCAGGAGGCTGAGTGAGGAGAGTTGGACCAGAAGTGGAAACTCCTTCGGGATAAAACTCAGAGAGTAGTACTCAGAAAACTTGTTTCGGGTTTGTTCCCTCCCCTTCCCAGCAGGCAGGATGTTGCACAGGGACAGGCACTAAGCAGACAGCCTAGGGAAGGAGTGCCGGGTGAGGAGGGGGGAGGGTGTCTGCTGGCCTTAAGTGACAATCTGTGTGAGAATCGAAGAGCAGAGAGCTCGGGAGCCATTGTAGGTTCTTGAGCAGGGGTGGCCCAAAGTGGGTGGTGCGGAGGGCGACTGGAGAGGAGGGGTCAGCTGGGAAGTCTGAGCGCGGCGCGGGCCGCGGGATGTTGGGGGCCGGGTTCCTTCCCAGTGCCGCGGTCTCCCTGTCCCGGCGCGGCGGGCCGGGTGGGGCCGGGCCTTGGGAGCGCGCGCCGGATCCCAGCGCCGGGCCGGCGGAGGGGCGGGGCCGGGCACGTGTCCTCGGGCCGCCCCCCCTCCGCCACGTGACCCGCCCAGGGCAGGGTCGAGGCTGGGCTGGGGGCCGCGAGCCCAGGCGGCTGAGACCTACTGACCGGCCGCGGGCAGGGCTGACGGGCGGTGGGGCGGCTCGGCCCCGGGCGGAGTCGGCGGCGGGCGGCGGGCGGGGACGCGGCGCTGGGAGGACGCGGCGGCGGCGCTGGGAACGGACGCCTGGGCGCCCCGAAGCGCCGGGATGTGGAGCGGGTAGGTCCGCGCGCTCGCGGTCCCGCGCTGGGTCTGGGCCGCGGCCGCCTCCCGGGACGAGAGGATTGGGGGGTCCCCGCCGGGTCTGCGCCGCCACCCGGAGGTGCTGTGCGCCCCCGCCCTGCCTGCAGGCGAGCCGACTCGCAGCCAGGAGACTCCGGGGGAGGGGTCGGGGGTCTCTCTGGGGGTTCAGGGTGCGAAGGGTGGGCAGCCGACCGTCCCGGGGTGACAGCGTCAACTCTTAGCTCATCAGGAGCGCAAGCGAGAAGAGTCGGGGTGTGGGGAAGAGTGTGCACGACTCTGGGGCATGCACCTAGAGGAAGGACCCCCAGCCCACCCTCCCAACCTGTCCTTCAACCCCCTCGGCTGGATGAACTCTTGGAAAGCAGTGTAGCTGGGAAAGAGGGGCTGGGTCTTTGCCAGGGTGGCTCCCAAGTTAAGGGCAGAACCTCCTTGTGGGGCGGGCTCTCGAAGTACGGAGGTTCTCAGAGGTGTGGAGTGGGACCCCCCCCCCCGGCAGCCTAGAGTGGGGTAGCACAGACTCCGGGTCCTGGATTAGTGGCCCCAATAGCTGTGTCTGTTCAGGCCATTGGTTCTCAGGGGCAGTTGCAGTTCCTGGCCCATCTGATGTGGGACCCCTGCCCTGTATGTGCAGAAAGGTTGTGGTGTTTTTGTGGAGTTGGGCAAACACTTCCTCTTCCCCATGGTCTGGAAAGACCAGATCCTGGAGGAAATGTAGCCAGAATGGGGGACAGGTTGTACTCCTGTGCCCCCTGGGCCAGATGAGTGGTCCCAGGAGAAGGCTACTGCCCAGCTACAGCTGAGGAGTGAGGGAAGCCCCCTTGGAAAGGCAGGCAGGATCCACTTCACTCCATGACACCTAGCAAAGGTTGAGCTGCGATGCTAGGGGAGGGATGGCCTTTCATTCCCCAGCAGGGGGTGCGGAGAGAGTGGGCTCCTGGTAGGGGTGAGGTGTGGAGAGGCTTGGAACTTTTTTTTTTTTTTCCCCCCCAGACGGAGCCTTGCTCTGTCACCCAGGCTGGAGTGTGGTGGCGAGATCTCAGCTCACTGCAACCTCCGCCGCCTGAGTACAAGCAATTCACCTTCTCAGCCTCCCGAGTAGCTGGGACTACAGGCATACGCCACCACACCCGGCTAATTTTTGTATTTTTAGTAGAGACGAGGTTTCACAATATTGATCGGGCTGGTCTCGAACTCCTGACCTCAGGTGATCCGCCAGCCTCAGCCTCCCAAAGTGCTAGGATTACAGGCTTTTACCACCACGACCTGCCCTAAGACTTGAGACTCTTTTTTTTTTTTTTTTTTTTTTTTGAGACAGAGTCTCGCTCTGTCGCCCAGGCTGGAGTGCAGTGGCGCGGCTCAGTGCAAGCTCCACCTCCCAGGTTCACACCACTCTCCTGCCTTAGCCTCCCGAGTAGCTGGGACTACAGGCGCCCGCTACCACGCCCAGCTAATTTTTTTGTATTTTTAGTAGAGACAGGGTTTCACCATGTTAGCCAGGATGGTCTCGATCTCCTGACCTTGTGATCCGCCCGCCTCAGCCTCCCAAAGTGCTGGGATTACAGGTGTGAGCCACCGCACCCGGCCTGGGCTTGAGACTCTTAAAGGGAGAGAGTTGAAGGCCACTAGTGTATTTGTTGGCATTGTGCTTGGAGGAAGGAGGCTGGTTTAGGAGAAAGTGCTTGAGGTGGGTTTGTGGTACCTGGAGAGGTTAGGGCCGTCCTGCCTGGGGTGAATTGTGTTTGGGGAGCAGCCTCGTCTGCAGGAAGCCTGTGTCTTGTGCCAGCTGGGTGGACTCAGGCAACACAGCCGCTGAGTTAGTTGCTGTGTTACCTTGAGAGTGTGGACTTCCTTCTCTGGGCCTCTAGGTAAAATAAGTGGTTTCTGGGGTGGGAGTGATCTCAGGTCAGAGAATGTCCTTCCCTGGAGGCATCCAGGCCAAGGCCAGACACAGCTGAGAGCCACCAGTAGATGGATGGTTGCTTCAAGGAGAGTCAGAGAGCCTTAAATCCTGGGCAGGGACCCCTCCCCACCATCCAGCCCCCCTGCCATATTCCCCAGCAACACTCTGGATGAGCCAGCTGCCAGGCTGACCCCCACAGAATCCTCAATATGGCTCACTTCCTGCATGCACCCCTGTACCCCTGCACCCCCAGGGGCCTAGCTGGGTGCTGAGCTCATATCATAATGGGTGCTTCATAAATGCAGATGGAAAGGATGAGGGGCAGTGAGAAGCTGGCGGAAGGGGTGAGGCAGAACTTGGGGGTTACCTTGAGCTCTGTATTTTTATGGCCCCCCATTTGGGTGAGGAAACAGGGATTTAGAGTCGGGGCCAAGCTGCCAGCCCCCACTGGGTGCCTGGTGTCCTAGAAGCTCATCCAGACCCCAGCAGCAGTTGGGAGAGGTCCTGTTCAGAGTCATACTTGCCAGGTGACTGACCAAATCTGATGACAGCTCTGGCAGGTGTATATTTGGGACTGTTGATCCTAGAATAGAAGGAGCTGGGATTAGGAGTCGGTGACCCCGGCGGGGCCGGTGATGTTTCTGGGCTTCGTTTCCTCACCTGTGAAATGAACTGAGATCATTCTCTTGGCGGCTGTGCTTTGTTAATGGCCAGGTCCTGGTTATGGCCCCAGCCCTGGGCTACTCTTCTGGGGTGGGCAGCAGTGAGTGGCTGGACTCTGCCACAGCCTGGGTGGGTCCTCTTCTTTGGGACTCCTGAGCCTGGGCCCTGAACTCCAAACCCAGAGGCAGCTCCAGTCTGACTTTAGGTGCCCCGCCAAACTGGGCTGCTCCCCTTCCAATTCCCCACAGTTTCACACATTCATAGTTTTGGGTGCCAAGCCTGCTCCAAGGTGACAAGGTAAGGACAGCATCTTGAGTACTTCTGTATCTAACACAGTGCTGGACACTTGGGACTTGGTCAGCAGAAGCCAGCGTTCGAGTTCCTACATGACACTGTTCCAGCCCCCCAGTCTCAGTTTCCCCAGAGACGGGGCTCATCATACCTATGGCTAGAGAGAGCCAGGCATTGATGGATGGCCCAGGAATGAGATGGGACCACTCCAACCTCCCAAGGGTTGGGGAGCATGTTTTTGTGGCAGGCAGGGCCGTAGGGGCCATCAACTGGTTGTGTGATCCTGAGCAAGTCACTTCACTGCCCTGGGCCTTGGCTATTCTAAGGGCATGGATCTGTGGGCTCCTGCCTGTAAGGCCCAAGTCACAGGGGACTAGAGACCATGAGACAAGGGTCTGAAGTATGGCCCGAGGGCTCCAGGGTCAGGCACGCAGGCCTCTTCATTAGGAAGGGGTTGTATAACCCTCACTGTTGCTGCTCCCTGGAAGCCCTCCGTGATCTAACTGCCTACCCTACCCCTCAACAGGTGGAGATCTCTCCTGCTGTTCCTTAATCAGGACATGGGTGTCAGGGGCAGACATCCTCATTAGAATCCTGCTTGTCCTAGACCCTCCAAGCTCTGCACATGATTTATGCCCAATAGGTCTTGGGAAATGAGGTAGCGGGAGGGAGATGCAAATCAAAATAGGATGTGGTAAGAAGGAGGCTGCCTGGTCATGCAGATTGGATGGATCACGGCTGGTGGGGTGCCTGGCACATAATGGGTGCTCAGTATACACACTAGCTATTGGAGGTCTTCGGTGTCAATTCTTGGACTGAATGGGCAGAGTCGCCGCAGGCAGATTTGAGGATGTACTGCGTGCCCAGCCCTGTAGAAGAGTAGTGAGATGCGCCCTTTCCTAGGCCCTGTGCTGGCTCCCATGGAGAGACAGGGCTGGATTCCCCCACCAGGGCTGGGCTGGACTGGCCTGGTGGCCTGGGGCTATGGCTGGCGGAGGCGTGGTGTGACTCACCTGCTTCGGGTGTTCTGATCTGCTTCCCATCCCCAGCTGTTCCTGACCTTCTCCCCGCTCCTCCTCCATGGTCGCTACTAGGACGTGCTATTGTACCCTTCTCCCTGCTCTGGCTCCCCCGTCCCCTGTGGCCCAGGCCCACCTTGGTTCCCACCTGTCCCTTTGTCCCCTCCTTGCCTTGAGCTCATCGGATCCCGGCCCAACTCAGTGAGACTCATGACGATCTCTTTCATCCCCGGGTCCCGGACACTCTTCGGCTCTGGTGTCCAACACTCTCGTCCTTTCTGGCTCTCAAACCCTTGTCCCCTCTGACAGCCCCTCTTCCAGGCTCAGGCTGCAGCTGCTCTCCCAAACCAGTGCCACTCGACAGCGTCACCCCATCCTGCCTATTCCCCCTCAGCTGCCTATGGGACGTGCCACTTCCCAGATGCTTCAGCCACCCACTTTCCTGTCGCTGAAAGACCCCCTCCCAGTTCCTCACTCGCAGCATGGGTACTGCTGTTCTCAGCTTTCACCTTTTCCTTAGTTTTGAATTATCTTAATTAATTACTGTTGTTGCTTTTTCCTGCCCCCCTATCCAGCCCCTGGTCCTCCCACAATTCCCCTTCCCATCTTTTGTTTCTGTGTGTCCCCTCTGCTGTCTCCTGTTAGCCCAGGTCCTGCCTGGCTGTACAGCAGTCTTGGGTGGCACCCCCAGTACTTGGGCGCTGTCTCAGACTTCCTCAAACCCCATCTGCCTCTTGCCTCACTTCTCCGAAACCGCCATTCATCCCCTTTCCTCTGGGTGACAGGCCACGTGATGCGCTATGCCTGTACTCTGCGTTCAGTTCCCATCCTGCCACTTCTTTGTTGTGTATTCTGGCCAGGTCACCATGCCTCTCTGAACCTCAGGGGCCTCATCTGGAAACTCAGGTGGAGGAGCGCATCTCCCTGCAATTGTCCCGAGTTTCCAGGCCATGACACCTGTGGAATGGTGGGCTGGCGTGGATATGGCCAAGCGCTTGGGAACCTGACATGCTTGTGGGTTTGGGGCTGAAGACTTGGCCGCTCTCTAGGGGAGCTAAGCTTTGCTGGGCTTGCAGGCTGGCCTGAGAGCCAGCCCACCAACCCTTTCCTGGGACTCCCTTGGTCCCTGGATATGAATCACATGGCTGTCAGCGCCCGTACCCTCAGCCTCACTTCACAGGCTGAGCGTGAGTCTGAACAGGCCCCTGTGCCAAGGCACCACCCCGGGGAGCCAGGCCCTCGGTCGGGGTTTCTGCAGCCTCCCTAGAGGCCTGGGCCCTGGCAGCCCGCTGAGTGGTCCCAGTGTGCCCTCCCAGCCCTTTCCTTCGCCCAGTTTCAGAGCCACCCTTGCTGTCCCCTCCCCTACTTATTTAATGAATCCATTGTACCCATGACCAACAGGGGTCTTTAGTTCCGGGAGGTAACTAGACAGGGTCATCTTGGGCACTGCTTGAGGGATAGGCTGGTCTGGCCACTGGCCAGGCCCTGCTGGCTTGGGGACACTGAGAGACCGAGGGCCACGGAGTCTAGGTCTCCTTCTTATTTTGTGGGTCGGGGCAAGAGCCCTGCTGGCCCTCCTAGGGCGGGCCTGGTGGGGTGAGGATTGTGGTTACTGCGTTTTCTCTTGGTTGTGTGTTTCCTGGGGAAGTGACCCGTGGGGCCTTTCCTGTATGAACTGCCCGGGCCTCTTGGCAGTGGGAGCTGGCTTTGGGATGGGGGATGTTGGCTGGCTGCCCCATCTACCTCTGACCTTGACTCCTACCCTCTGAACAGGCTCCTTTCCAGAGGCATCTGTGGCTCATCTCAGATGCTGGGCTCTGTTTCTGCAGGGAACGGGGACTGAGGAGGTTTGTTCAGAGAGCGGTGGACCTGGACTGAGGAGGGTAGGGACGTTGGGCAGCAGAACATTAAGTGATCCTGCTTGCCCCACGACTGAGTTTGCCGCTGACTTGGGTGTTCACAGCCAGGTTTTCAGGCCTCTGGTCTGGGAGGCTGAAGTGTGTGTGAGATCGGAGATTCTGGCTTGGGCTGGACCCGAGGAGCCTAGGGTCCCTTCTTTGAAATTTCTGAGTCTCAGGAGTGGGCCTTGCAGCCTGGAAATAAGGGGGAAGAGGGTCTGCAGATTCCGGCTACCCTCCAAGGGCAGGTCAGGCCCTTCTTCCCCTCCTGCTGCTGCCACCTTTGGTGTTGGGGAGTTGGTGGCTACCGGGTGGTCCCACTGTTCCCATGTTCCCACACTTCCTGCCATTAGGATTTGGCTTTGGGCTCTTCTACTGGGGGGGTTGGGAAGGGTGTCACAGACTCTGTCTCAGGCCTCCTGGACCACTGTTTCCTCTGGCTACAAAATTGGGCCCTGTCCCCACTCTGCCCCACAAGGCAAAAGTGAGAGCCTGTTGGGAAAATGGTGAGGTCAGCCAGCCACACCTCCAGCCCATGTGCTTGGGACCAGCAGGAGAGAGAGTTAGTCTTTCACTGTGGCCAGAGGCCCAGACCACACTAGTGGATGAAGCTTGGCGCCCGTGGGAGGGCCGGCAGCCTGGTTCTCCTCGGTCAGGGCATAGGCAATGGCAAGAGAACTCTGTCCTGTCCTGTGCTGTCACCTCTTGCCCTTGGCCTGCAGTGAGCAGCCCCCAGCCCAGCCTGAGTGACTATGGCCATCCTCTCCTACCTGAGGACTTGGGCCGTGATGATTAAGGTGGGGACACATATCCATCACTCCATCAACAGTGTCCATGCCAGACAGGGCTCTCAATACCCTTGTTCGGGGAAGTCTTCTTGGCAGGGGTCCACAGGCCTCCAGTTTAAGCTGTGGGACCCAGAGCCCAGGCAGGCTTCGTGGGTGTCTCAGCCAAACATGGCTGTGGATTGAACATGATTCACCCAGCACCAGGTCAGGACTGCTCTTAGAGCTCTTGATTCTTAGAGCACCTCCTGCAGGATTTCAGCTCCTATCCCTCAGGTGTGGAAGCAGGTTCAGAGAATTTCAGTAGCATTCCCAGGGGCTCATGTGTACCCCAGGTCAGAGGCCGACATGGACCCCAGGCTTGCCCGATCTGGCCTGTTCTCTGCCACAGCTCCCCCTGCCCAGGCCCTGCCTTCTGGAAAGAGGGTTTCTGGGCCTGCGCAGAGTCTGAGAAGCCAGCTCGGGCCAGAATTGGGTCAGATTTCCCTACTGCAGCCAAAGAGGAGCCTCCGAGTCCCCCTGGGCCCAGCAGCGCTTTATCCTGAAGCAGATGCACCGATTCCAACACTCACACTCCCCACCCACCTGCCCTTCCCCTGCAGCGGGGAAGCTTTGGGCCTGGGCTGAAGACCTGGCCACCTGTCCCAGCACTGTCACTGACCAGCTGAGTGACCCCTGGCAAGTCCCTTCACTCTGTGAGCCTCCGTCCCCTCATCTGTAGAATGGGACAATACCACGAGTGCTGTTGAGAGAGTTTTTTGTTTGTTTGTTTTGAGACAGAGTTTCGCTCTGTCGCCCAGGCTGGAGTGCAGTGGCACAATCTTGGCCCGGCTAATTTTTGTATTTTTAGCAGAGATGGGGTTTCACCATGTTGGCCAGGCTGGTCTGGAACTCTTGACCTCAGGTGATCCACCTGCCTCAGCCTCCCAAAGTGCTGGGATTACAGGCGTGAGCCACTGCGCCCAGCCGCTGTTGAGAGAATTTTAAAGGAGACAGCGTGGTCAGAGACCTGTGTAGAGTCTGGCAGTGTGAGTCCCCAGGGCACAGACCCCAGCCCAGGGCGCCGCCATAGCTCTCAGGCTGCGGGGAACCCTTGCCAACAGGACTTCCCCAAACAGGAGTATTAGGAGAGAGCCCTGTCTGGCATAGACACTGTTGAGGAGCCTTGAGGCCACACTCTGGGCCGGTTCCAGAGCAGAGGGCAGGTAGGGCTGGGCAGCTGGACAGGGCTGTGTGAAGAGACTCATTGCTGGAAGTGGGCTGCTTGCTGGAGTCTCTGGGGGCCCATTTTCTGTGTGTTAACCAAGGGAGAAACTGAGGCTCAGGGGCTGCTTGGTGACCTTCCCAAGGTCCTGAGGACAGGGAGGGGAGACTGGTCCACAGACTTGCCTCTCACTCCTCCCTCTGCCTCAGCTGTCCTGAGTCCCCCATTCTCCTTGGCCTTGCCTTCCCCCTCTGGTGCAGCCTCCCTGAGCCCCTCCCCCCAACTTCCCTCACTGATATCAGCGGCCCGCCCAGCCCCCCATCCCCAGCCCTAGCTGCTGCGGCCCAGAAGCTGCTGGCTCAGGAGCCTCCAGCTTTTGCTGAGTGAGCGAGTCCAGAGGTGCTGTCTTGGCACAAAACACTGCTGGCCGGGCCCTCGCCCTCCCTTCCCTCTCCAGGGTCCACTTTGGAGTGGGGAGTGTGGATGGTGGGGGGAATGAGGCCTCACACCACCTTTAGGGTCTTCAGCTTCAGGGAAGGGAGGGTCCTGAGGCCCAGAGAAGGGGGTGTTTGCCTGATGTCACAAGGCAGGCCAGGGGAGAGCTGGGACTGCTCCCCACCAAGTCCAGGGGGACAGGAAGTGGGTCTGTCTTGCCCAAGCTGTTTGCAGAATCTTCTTGCCTCAGCCCTGCCTGCCCTGGCCTCATCCTTCCTCTCTGGTCCACCCTGAAAGTGGCAGAATTCACATTAACTGTATCAGTGAAGGCAGCTCCTGCTTGAGTGCATCCGAGGTGCCAAGGTTTTACCCACACCTCCTCTGATCATTCAGTGACCTTTGAGGTAGGGCCATTGGAATAGGCTTCACTTTATACAAGTGGGACTCAACCCTGATGCATTTACAGTCACCTGTTAGACAAAGACGCTGACCACCTACTGTGTGCTGAGCACCTACTGTGTGCTGAGCACCTACTGCATGTACCAAACACAGCCCTCAGCCCTGGGCTGGAGGGGGTGGTTGACAAAGAGGAGTAAGCCTCTTGCCCCAAGAGACTTTGTGCTTGGACATTTGCCCTTGTAACAACCCTGATGATAGCTGGTAGGGTCCCAGTTTTCAGATAGCCTTTTCAGATGGAAAGGCTGAGGCTCAAATGGCAGGCACATTGCCCCGGGGCGGTTTCTGGGCTCAGCTCTCCAGGCCTCAGGACCCCACCCTGAACCTGCTGATACCCTTGTTTGTCTCCAGCCCACCCCAGCCAGACCAGGGCCTCCCGCCGCCCCTTGCAGCTGTCCCGGTCCCCTGGAAGAGCACGGACCCCTGCCAAAGCCACAGGGAGTTCCCAGGAGCCCTGGTGGAGACTTCTGCAGGGGAGGAGGCCCAAGGCCAGGAGGGCCCTGCAGCTGCCCAGCTGGACGTGTTGCGCCTGCGCAGCTCTTCCATGGAGATCCGAGAGAAGGGCTCTGAGTTCCTGAAGGAGGAGCTGCACAGAGCGCAGAAGGTGGGTGCCTGCAGCAGGCTGGGGGGGCTTCGGTGGGGAGAAGTCAGCTTGGAAGAGCTGTGGGCTCTCATCAGGTGCCCAGAGATGTGCCCGAGGGAGAGGGATGTGCCCTCACCGAGGCCAGCTGCAGGCCAGGCCTGTGCTGGGCACACCGACGGTCACCCGTCTTGACTGCAAACCTGCCCTGAGCTCTGATGAACTGGCAGGCAGGGCTTCGGCTTCATGCTGTGGCTAAACGGAAAAAGCATCACAAACTGTCAGGCACCAGAGGAAATAAGCTCTGAGCCCCACATAAAATGACGAGGGGATGGAGCCTGGTACGGTGGGCCTGGTCCCTCCCTTGCCAGGCCTGGGGATGCTGAGGTGTTCAAGTGCCTGCCCTGCCTCTTTTCCTCCAGGAGCTGAAGCTAAAGGATGAGGAATGTGAGCGGCTGTCCAAGGTGCGGGAGCAGCTAGAACAGGAGCTGGAAGAGCTGACGGCCAGCCTATTCGAGGTACGCCGGCTGGGCGCGGGAACAACTTGGGGAATGGGTCATCTGGACATCCGTTGGCTCCTCACCACTCACGCAGGGACTGCCTTCTTCCTAGGAAGCTCACAAGATGGTTCGAGAAGCCAACATGAAGCAGGCGGCATCAGAAAAGCAGCTGAAGGAGGCTCGGGGCAAGGTGAGGACCGTCCCCGCCTGCCCAGGCCAGCCCAGGCACCCGCCCTGCCTCCCGGCTCAGCGAGCACTGAGCTTTGCTGCCCGAGTGGACGCTCACCTGGCCCGGTGGGGCCAGCAGGAATGGGTGAACCCAGGCCCAGGGAGGGAAGGGAAGGGTGGGGGTCTGAGATCACAGGACCCAGTGCCCCGGGGCTCCATCAGTGATTCTGCTCCATGGCAGAGCCTTTTCTGGGATCGTGCTGGGGCTGGGAGGACCCTGTGATTATTGTACCTTCTTCCCTCTCCTCCCAGCCCCACTTTACAAAGCAGAAACCTCACTCAGTATGGCTGTCTGAGCCTGGGCAAGTCGCTTCCTCTCTCCAAGCCTGGTTGCCCATCTGCAAATGTGAGGCCTGGGCCTTTCCTGGCTCCTGGGGGCCGTCCCAGAACTCTCATGGGAGGCCCAGCCAGCTCCCAGACACTTGTTCCTAACAGAATCCTGCTCATAGCATGACCTTGGGCAGGCCATGTTGCCTCTGTGAGCCTCAGTTTCCCTATGTGTAAAATGAGTGTCTGGGTCTCTGCCTCGAAGGCTGTTCTGAGGGCGTCGGGTGGGACTAGGTGCCCGTCACTGCAGGGGTGCATTGTCCTGAGTTAGGCTGATAGGCGGTGGCAGCCAGGATGGCATCCAGTCTGGGTGAGGGTTGACAGCCATCCCATCCCATGCAGATCGACATGCTGCAGGCAGAGGTGACAGCCTTGAAGACGCTGGTCATCACGTCCACACCAGCCTCTCCCAACCGCGAGCTTCACCCCCAGCTGCTGAGCCCCACCAAGGCCGGGCCCCGAAAGGGCCACTCTCGCCACAAGAGCACCAGCAGCACCCTCTGCCCCGCCGTGTGTCCCGCTGCGGGACACACCCTCACCCCAGACAGAGAGGGCAAGGAGGTGAGGGCGGGAGGCGGGCTCTGGGCACGGGGAAGGGTGGCAATGCCTGTGGTAGGCAGGGTCCGAGCCCAGTGAGGACCAGCCTGCCCCATGCTGTGTGACCTGGAGCCTGTCCTGCACCTCTCTGGGATGTGAGGGCTGGGCAGGTCCTTTCTCTCCAACCTCCTGTGATCTGAGGCACTTGGCCTGCAGCCTCCAGGGTGTACCATCTGGGGACCTGAGGCCCCCTCCCTGCCCCACTGACTACAAGCAGTAGGTAGTGGTCTCTGCATCTGAGGCTGGCTTTGGCCCTGAGGATCTGGGGCCTCCACTGAGAAACACACTTCCTTGGTCTTAAGAGGCCAAGCAGCAGCCACTGGGCCTCGGGGGAGAGGCTGCCTGGACCCCGCGTGGCCACAGCCTTGAGCCCCAGGACCACCTGGTGACAGCCCTGTGCTCAAGGGGTTTCTGGCATCCTCTGACTGTGGGGCTGAGACAAGCATGGCCTTTGGAGGGGTGTCTCTGTCCCACCTCAGCTGGCCACACCAGTTGCTGGGCCCAGGCTGGGCTGACACTCATGGTCATGGGTCCGTAGGCAAATGAGGCCACCTGTCAGCACCTCAGCTTTCTCACCTGATAAATGGGGTCTCCCGGGGCTGCCGGAGGAACCGGAGACAGGGACATCAAGAGCTGAGTTCAGGGCTCAGAGGGCTGTGGTGCCTTCAGCTTCCTGGGTCTCTGGCGCCAGCCCACTCGACTCCATCCTGGCTTCCACCTCTGTCTCCAGGGCCTCCAGGGAAGACAGGCAGGCCCTCATCCACCTCCTGAGCTCTGAGCTTCTGAGTGTACATTAACTTCTCCCCTTCCTCCTGTTCTGTCTCTGTGCACCTGTCTACCTGTCTGTCTGTCTGTCCGTCTGTCTGTCCATCCGGCCCAGCCCGGGCTGGCCCCGCTGCTCTCCCTGCTCCTCTGCGTGGTCCCCAGCAAGGCGGTTCACCTCACCTACGAGCCGGCCTGGCCGCTCCCACCTGGGGAGCCCCCAGCCCCCGCCTCCACTCCCTCTCCCTCCTTTTCCCGACAGGTAAATGGCTCCAAAGAGGGGCCTCCCACTTTGCCCCCTCACAGCCTCCCTCACTGTGCACGTGGCCTGGAGCAGGCCAGCGGTCGCCTCCGAGGCGACAGGGCAGCCTGTGTGTGTCCCCTCCTGTGTGCACATGCCTGTGTGTGCTTGTGTACCTGCTGGTACCTGTGGCCTCCTGCCAGTTGCTCTTTGACTTTTCCTCCTCAAGGAGGCAGTGAGGGTCTTCAGGACAAAGCCCTGCACTCCACTCTAAAATCTGATAGCGCCGAGAAACTTAACACCGGCCTGGAAACAAAACTTTTAGTTCTAAATTATTTGGTGCAAAGGGCAGAAGGGAGCTCTGCTGCTGCTGGACTTGGCTTCCCTGCACGGCTGCTGGGAATCGACCTGCTGGCTTGCTGGGCCTGCCCCACGTCCTCCCTCGCTCCCCTTCAGCTCAGCCCGCATCTTCTGTGCTGGCCCTAGTACCCTGACTGCCGCCACCCCCGCTTGCCCTCCCCCACAGGTGGACACAGTCCTGTTTGCAGAGTTCCGGGCCTGGAGGGAATCCCCCACCCTGGACAAGACCTGCCCCTTCCTGGAAAGGGTGTACCGGGAGGACGTGGGCCCCTGCCTGGACTTCACAATGCAGGAGGTGAGGCATGGCGGAGGCGGGGCCAGCTGGGGGACACACCCCTCCGCCAGGGCCCAGCCCCTTACCACCCTGCCTGCCGCCCTGGTCTGCCATAGCTCTCGGTGCTGGTACGGGCCGCCGTGGAGGACAACACGCTCACCATTGAGCCGGTGGCTTCGCAGACGCTGCCCGCAGTGAAGGTGGCCGAGGTTGACTGCAGCAGCACCAAGTAAGCTGAGGGTCTTAGCTCCTTCTTGCCCATGCGGGAAAGCCCCAGCAAGCCATGTGCTCACTGCGCCGAGGGGTGATCAGGATGCAGCAGCGCCATGGGACAGGGACAGTTGCTGCCCCCACAGGGCAAGGAGGCAGTTTGGCAGGTTTCCTGTGGACCCCCATGCTTTCCAGAGAGGCCGGGAGCTGGGGTCTGCCTCTTCCTGACTGGCCTGCCCTGTACCCTCCCCTTCTCTTCTTGAACCATGATTATCAGTTGCTGGCTGTGCCCCTGCCAATAAATAACGCAGTAGCCCTGGCATTTGTCCTCCAGCTACTCACCTGGCATTAAGCAGGGGAGCAGCAGAACAAAATAGCCAGGTGGAGCAAGGGGCAGAAACTGGGGAGGATTTCACCTTGGCAGCCAAGAGCCTGGCTGGGGATGGCTGGTGCCCTGGTGGGAGGCTCATCACGGAGAGGGAGCATTTGAGCCAGGTTTTGAAGGGTGAATAGAAGTTTGCCAAGCAGGGAAGGGATTTCATGCAGAGGGAACAGAATGTGCAAAGGTGTGAGAAGCCGGAGTATTAACGGAAGCACCATTGGGGCATCTGGCTAAGCAGTGGGGGGACAGGGAATTGGGGTGGAGGCTGCAGAGGCTGTTGGGGCCAGAGTATAAAGAGCCTTCACAGGTTTGGGCTTTAACCCACCAGCCAGTGCGGCAAAAGTCATCAATAGGCCGGGTGCAGTGGCTCACACCTGTAATCCCAGCACCCTGGGAGGTTGAGGCGGGTGGATCACTTGAGGTCAGGAGTTCGAGACCAACCTGGCCAACATGGAGAAAACCCCATCTCTACTAAAGATACAAAAGTTAGCCGGGTGTGGTGGCACATGCCTGTAATCTCAGCTGCTCGGGAGGCTGAGTCAGGAGAATTGCTTGAGCCTGGGAGATGGAGGTTGTGGTGAGCTGAGATCGCACCACTGCACTCCAGTCTGGGTGACAGAGTGAGACCCTGTCTCAAAAAAAAAAAAAAAAAATTCATCAGTAGCTGCCACCTGAAAAGAGGCTCTCTGGTCCATCAGAGAGTCCCAGTGAACCAGGAGGCAACAAATGCTCTGACAAGTCCTGCAGCCAAGGAGCTTTTTAAACCTTCTTTTATTTGGGATTCTCCCTATTTCTTGGGAATTAGGAAAGCAAGAGAGAAAGATGATGGGTTAGATGTGGGTTTTTGGAGGAGCCCTGGCTCTGATGTGGAGAAGAAAGAGAGCGATGAGGCAGAGAGCCGGCCAGAAGGAGCCAAGGGGATACAGGCCGAAAGCCCTGCTGCTGTGCCCTGGCCTGGGGACTTGGTGACCAAGCGGAGGGTGAGGAGGAGAGAGCTGAGCAGGTGATGGCCAGTGAAGAGCAGGTTTGGGGAGTGGGGCCCAGATGGGGGTTGCTCAGGGCCTGCAGAGACGCCGCATATGGGTGGCTGAAGATGCTGAGCGACGTCACGCAGGACTGGGGGAGGAGAGAAGAGGGCGTGGGAGAAGGCTCTTAGACGGGGTTGGTTGGCACATGGCTCAGAACCATGGGGGTTAGTGGGATCAGAAGGCCTGGATGGATAAAGCAGGGGAGCCGCTGGGTGTTGGGAAGTGGGAGGCAGCCAGACCTCAACTCTGGCCTAGTTGGGGGAGGAGTGCCTGGTCTGAGTCCCCAGAAGTGGAGGGAGAGGCATTTGTAGAGCCTGCAGAGGGTGGGACTTTGTACACCCGGCATGAGATTAACCAAGCTCTCTTGCCCAGTAGGGGCAAAACAAGGGTTCTAGGGGTAGAGCTCAGCTTAGTTCGAGGTCTGTCCCAGGGATGGCTGGGGTCAGCTCCCTTCTCTGCCTGGCTCTGGGTTCCTTTGGAAGCCGGGTGGGGGAAGGGAGGCCTGCCCCTCCCCATGCATCCTCTCAGCTGCTGCATCTTCCCTGCATGCAGGGGTGGGGGAGAGGGGTGATCCCCAGCCAGCCCCCATGACCCATTTTGCTTTTCCCCAGCACATGTGCCCTGAGCGGGCTGACCCGCACCTGCCGCCACCGAATCCGGCTCGGGGACTCCAAAAGCCACTACTACATCTCGCCATCTTCCCGGGCCAGGGTGAGTCAGCCTTTGCAAGCGTTACTTGACTCCTTTGGGGCCACCTGGGTGCTGGGACGCTGGGCCCTGGGCCTGGGAGTATGAATAGCACTACACCTTGATTTACTTATTTTTATTTATTTATTTTTTTGAGACGGAGTCTTTGTCACCCAGGCTGGAGTGCAGTGGCACAACCTCGGTTCACTGCAACGTCTACCTCCCAGATTTAGCAATTCTCTTGCCTCAGCCTCCCAAGTAGCTGGGATTACAGGCATGTGCCACCACGACCGGCTAATTTTGTATTTTTAGTGGAGATGGGGTTTCACCATGTTGGCCAGGCTGATCTCGAACTCCTGGCCTCAAGTGATCCGCCTGCCTCGGCCTCCCAAAGTGCTGGGATTATAGGTGTAAGCCACCACGCCCATCCTTACATCTTGATTTACAGAGCAGGGTACAGGCTCAGAGAGGCACACAGACTGACTCGGGCCACACAGCCAAGCCAAGGGCAGTGGTTTGCTGTTACCGTGTAACAAATGACTATCAACCTGGTAGCTTAAAATAGCGCAGTTCCCCATGTTGGAGTCTAAGCACTACTTACTGGCTTCTCTGCTCAGGGGCTTGCAAGGTCGCAGTAAGCTGTCAGCAGACTGTGTTCCTTTCTGGAAGTCAGGGTCCTCCTCAAAACTCACACTGTTGGCAGCATTCAGCTCCTTGTGTTTGAAGGACTGAGGTCCCTGTTTTCTTGCTGGCTGCTGGCAGGGGACACCCTCAGCTTCTAGAGGACACCCGCAGTCCCCTGCCACAGGGCCTTGTCACACAGGGCAGCTGACTTCAGAGCCATCAGGAGGAGGGCCACTCTCCAGTTGGCTGAGACGCAGCCTTATGTATGAAATGTGGTCATGGGATGACATCGCCCCCCTCTGTCATTCAATGTCACCTAATCCAGGAGTGATGCTAGAGTTCCGGTTAGGGTGCGGGGCTCCTGACGCCCAGACTCAGGTGCTGGCCAAGGCTTTGGAGAAGGTTCAGAGGTGCGTCTGGTGCACCAGCCTTAAGTCGGCCGTGAGTGCCAATGGGCCTCTAGGAATCCCAGCTCCCAACCTCCCCTGCCAAGTGACCCAGACCAGGACAGGGGTTCTCACTGAGCTGGGGATTGAGGACAGGGATTCCTCTTCCTCTGTCCCTCTGTTGACTCTTAAGAGGATTGAGGGGAACAAGAGAACATGTTTGGAAACACGTTTCTAGTGACACAGCTTGAGGAACCATCTCAGCCCTGCTAGAGGCTCCTCGCGGGGGAGTAGGTCTAAAGGGGACAAATGGTCCCTTTGCTGGCAGCAGACTGTACTGTCCTTGACAGACTCCACAAGGCATCCAAGCGTGAGTCCTCCCAGCGGTGTGCTGAGCACCCATTTACCAAAAGGGAGGCTGAGCCTTGGCAAAGGAAAGGGCCACACAGCCGAGACCTGGGATCCTGGCTCTGAGTCCACTGCAGCCCCTACCCTGTGGATTTGTGCCCACTGAGCCTTGTTCAGTGGCCACATATCTCCATCACCCCTTTCCAGGCCCAACCAGGGCTCAAGAGCAGGCCCCACATAAGATGTTCCCATGCTCAACAAAGTCACCTCTAGCACTTTAAGTCCCTGGCCTGGGTGTCCTGCTGCACTGGATGAAGCTGGGGGTGGGAGATGAGGTGAGGAGGGTCTGAAGTTTTAGGATGTGGTCCCTGCCCTGAAAGACCAAGACATGTGGGGTCGACAGGGAGAAGTGTTTTCTCCCCAGCACACTCCCTGGAGAGAGAAGCCCCCTCCCTGCTACTCCCTGCTCATGAGCCTCTGTGGGCATCCACTGTCCCTGCTCCTGTCCTGAGCTCTGCCCTGCCTCACCCTCCTGCCGCAGCCTCTCAACCCTCCCTGTGCAGCGGTGTCCCTGCCACGACGGGCTGGTCCCCCGACCTCGCCCTGCTCTCTCGCACCTCCCTATCTTTGCCAGGCCACCACCGTCCCGCCCCTCCCCAAAGCTTCTCCACTCCCTAGCCTGTGGGTGCCCCTCTCACTCGATGTCCCTCCCCCGGAGTGTTGGACATTCAGTAGGGGCTGTTGTGGGCGGGCACAGCTGCCGGCTACCTTCTACCCTGTCTTAGGCTGGGTTCCGTAGAGGCAGAGCCTTACCTGGAGATTGTGTACAGCTCCCAGGAGAATGAGGGAAGGGACGGGGGAGTCCAGCCAGGATGTGGCCTCAGCTGCAGCCCAGCTTCAGCCCCATCCACCGGGCTCTTAGCAGAGTTGGTTCCACCCTGAGGCAAGGGGACTGTCCTTTCTATCTCCACACAAGTCAGTCATCGGCTGAGGTCTACAGGAGGAGGGGGTACAGAGGGGGGCACCTCTGAGCCATTAGTGCCACCACTCTTAGCAGCTGGGAGATGGGGCCCGGGCCTGGGAAGGGGCCCTGGGCCAGGCACCAACAGTGCCCTCTCCGTGGTGTGAGTCCTCATAGCAGTGTCTGAGCCAACACAGGGTCCCCGGGGCCTGGCATGGAGCAGGCCTGAGGCCCCAGGGGCCCCGGGCAGCCCAGGTGAGCGGCTTCTGACCCCCTTTCCTTTCCCAATGTTATAAGTAGCACTGGACTGAGGTCTGGCTGGCCCAAAACTCCAGCATCTGGAGCAAGCCGGCCTGTGAGAGGGCGAGCATAGACTCCGGGACAGCCTGCCTGGTTCATCTCACAGCTCTGCTGCACGCTGGTTCATTAGCTCCGCCATCATCGTGATGGATGTCAGTGGCTTCCACCAGGTGGCTCCGCTTTCCCCCGTGTAAGACAGAATAATAAGCGCATCTGCTCCGTTCGCTGCAGGCGCTTGATGAAATGGCTGCTGCTGCTGCTGCTATTACAGCAGGGCTAGTCATGCTGTTGTTGATTACTGCTTGAAAGCCCAGTCCCAGCTGAGTCAGGCAGCACTGCCTGGCTCTGTGGGGACCTGGGGCCTCCTGCTCTGGACTCAGATCCGCTTGTCAGGGGACCCCCAGCGTGGGGCTGGCAGGTCACACGGTCCCCACCTCTGCCCACAGATCACCGCAGTGTGCAACTTCTTCACCTACATCCGCTACATCCAGCAAGGCCTGGTGCGGCAGGACGGTGAGCGCCCCCTGGTGGCCAGTGCAGGGATGGCACACGGGAGTAGGGCTGGACGGGGAAGCGCCCTCTGGGCCCACCTGCCCTTAGCGGAGGCAAGACTCAGCTAGGAGGCTGGGGAGCGGGGAGGGTTGTGGGTTAGTAAAGGGTTCACAGACTTCCTGGGTGCTGAGCTCTGTACCTGAGTCCGTCCGGCTGGTCTTTCTCCTGTCCCCAAACCTCTCCCAGCCCTGCACAAGGGGGCCGCCCCTGTGAATCTCTCCCTGGCCCTGGTGTGGCCACCTCCTCCTGGTCACCTGAACACAGGGTCGCCCGCCTCCAGCCTTTGCTCCCACTCCACTCCATGCTGGACAGGGCCTCCCTCTACTCCCTCCCCCCACAGCCCATTCTGCAAGGCCTGGCTCCCTGCTCCTCCACCAACCTTTGCTCCCTGCTGAGTCTTCTCCTGAACCAGTCTGGCCCAACCCTCTGAGTAAGGAGCTGTCTCCTCTCCATCCTGGGGGTCAAGTCCTCTTGGAGGCCAAGGCCGAGGCCAAGGCATGCTGGGTGTTGACACCTGCTAGGTCCCCGAATGGCCGCTGTGGTCCCTGCCTCACCGCGCAGGGTCCTTGTGAGACCCCAGGGAGGCATCTGTGCCTTGTCTAATGTAGTTCCCAGGTCTGGACCACCGCTGTTGCGTGTGATAGTGTGTACCTGCTTGTCTGCGTCGGGCTGTGGGGGTGGCCATCAGTGTGGTGCAAACAGATCCCTCGGGTGTGGTCGGCACTCAGCAGTTTCCAAGGCTCAAGAGTGGAGCCTCAGAGAGGTCCAGCCACTCGCTGAGGTCATCTGTTTTGGGGGCCGGGGACCCTAGGGTGCTGTGCCAGCTGTTCTGTCCAAAGCCACAGGAGGGGAGCTGGCCATCTGCCCGAGGTGACCCTGAGCTATCCCCGACCTGTTCACCCTCTCTCTGCCTGCAGCAGAGCCCATGTTCTGGGAGATCATGAGGCTACGGAAGGAGATGTCACTGGCCAAGCTCGGCTTCTTCCCCCAGGAGGCTTAGGGCATGGCCCAGGCCTGAAGGGGAGCTCTGAGACAGAGCAAACGCCCACCCCAGAACAAGCCGACACACAGGGAGACGGGGGCCTGGAGCCAGCCCTGAGCCAGATGCAGAATGGATGGACAGACAGGCCATGGAGGCAGCACTGAGCCCGTACCACACGTCCATCCTGGGACAGACAGAGGGACAGACGGCCCTGGACTTCACGGCAAGACCCCCCTCTCCTCCCCACTGGGTTCTGCCACCACCAGGAGGATTTCAAGAAAGCACCAAAGACCAGGGAGCTTGGATCCATACTCGGGGGCCCTCAGCCCTTGGGAGGGGACACCTGAGGCAGCCAGCACCCCCCTCCCCAGTCCCCAGAACTGCCTGCAGGTGCCTTGTTGCTGGCATGTCTTCAGAAAGGGACTGTTCTGGGTGGCTGGATCTCCAGGGTACCCTCCGCCCCAGCTGCCAAGGCCTGGGCCAGCAGCACCCCCTTGTGGCCATCCCGTGCCTTGTTCCCAGTGGCCTTCCTATTGGACTACTAGGAGGGGCTGGCAGGGCCTCCATAGCACAGAACTGCCCCAAAGCCTTGTGAAGATGAGTCAAGGCGCCTGCCCCCCTTCCTCCCTTCCTTTCCCCCTTCTTCCTCCCCCTTCATAAAGGCCTCCCTTGTCACCTTCCCTCCCACCCCGTCTCAGCCCTGTGCTCCTGGAGGCCCTGCTCCCAAAACCGCTGGAAGGACTGGGGCACTTTCTCCTACAGTAGGACATAGACAGGGCTTCAGATCGCCCACGCCTGTTTTCAGCTGTGGGTGGCCATGCAGACACGCGCCCTGGCATGTGGGACCTGGGTGGGCAGGCAGGACCTGGGCCCTCTCACCCATCAGAGCCCACTCGGGACCAGGGTTCGGAGCTCCCACCTGGACACATCCCTCACCACGTCCGGATTTCCTTCTTTGGATGGAATGTAACGCGATCTCTATTTAATAAAGGAAGGCTTTGTTGGTACGGGCTGGGTGGCCACGCGCCCTCACTCCTGCACCCTGGGGCTCTGGCCAAGGCTTGGGCATCTGAAGGAATGAAACCAAATCCTTTCCCTGCCCGCCCTCGTGCTTGGGATTAAACCCAAATCCTGAAGCCACCCCACCTCCGCCATCACCACTTACTTGCTGTGGGGAGGACTATTTGAGTCCTCCCTTAGTATTCAGAGGGCTGTGGGTTACTGGGGGATGAGCCAGGCCTCCCTCTCCCCGTGGCTGGTGGCCTGCTGTCGGGAAGAACGGCACCAAGGCTGGCTCTCCCACTGCCTCACTGTGGCACCTTGGGCAGGTCCTCCCCTGGGTCTCCTTGCCTCCAGCAATGGCTACCTCCAGTCTCATAGAAGCCTGCAGCTCAGAGGCAAAGCATCGAGGCCGCTTGGTGCTCAGTGGGACAGTGGCAGGATTGATTGGTGATGTCTGCTGGAAGCACAGGCGGGGACCATGGAAGCTCTGGGTTTCCCAGCCCAGGTCTTAGAGGAGCTCTCAACAAGGGGCAGCAGTCACAGTTGGAAGAGGTAGGGGTGGCCAGGACCTCTGAGGACCCAGAGTGGGGCTGGGAAGGTGTCTTTTGGTGGCTGAGCCCCTCCCCACCTGTAGGGATGTGGGCCCAGGCCAATAGATGCCGTCCTGGGGTGGTGGAGAGCACAGCAGCTTCTGAGTCAGGTCAGTATCTACTGGGCTGGTGACACCTTGTGGGGACTTCCCTATTGGCCTGAGGCCTTGGTGCCACTCAGCTGGTAGGTCAGGTTAGCTGTGGACTGGCCAGGACCACAGGAAGCCCTCCACCCATGCTGGGGACACCTGTGCTTGAGCTGAGAATGTCCAGGGGGAAGACTGGCAATCAAAAAACATACCAGGAACACGCACAGGGCATCAGATGGAAGAGAGGAAAGCAGGCAGGCAAAGGAGGATGTCAGAAAAGGGCGCGAGAGGCTGTGTTCGCTGCTGTGATCCCCACAGCCTCTCTTGCGTGGCAGTCGCTTTCTCTCCTCTCTGTCAGTCCTGGGTCAGCTAGGGGCCAAAGGAAGTTGGAGGTCTGGGCCCTGGAGCTGTCCACCCTACCCCCAGCTTCTGTGCTTCTGGCCCAGCAACACCCAAGACCTAGGAGACACCAGACCACACTCCAGGGGCCAGGCAGAGGGTCCCACACCCCAGACCCGCGCTGCCTGCCCCTGCAATGGCATAGCCTGCTGTCAGACCCCAAGTGGGGTCATAAACAGAGAACTGAAATGCCTGGAGGATGGACATACACTTTCAGTATCTCCCAACGAGAGCTAATAGCTGAGCACTGACTGTGCCAGGCATGATTCTAAACCCTTTAAATAATCTAATTCATTTCATCCTCACAGCAACCTTATAAAGGACTATTCTCCCATTTTGCAGATGAGTAGAATGAGGCACACAGAAGTGACACAGAGGAAATGATGGCCCCAGGATAGGAATCATGAGGCCAGCCCTGGAGCCCACAGTATGAACCAGCACCCTGGATGCCCTTTCCTAGACACCTGCAATGTGCTTAAAGGTGGCTGGGGAGGGTTAGCCAATGTCAGCCACGAGGGAGTTGTTCCTCTTAAATGGATTTTCTAGATAACCCACTTGGGCCTCTCTGAGTACCCCTGGCACATGTGAACATTTTAACCCTCTTTGGTCCCCTCTTCAAACCTAGCAACGACTCTGGCCTCTGAGCGTGGAGGCACTGAGCTGAGACCAGCTGCGCACTGGTGTGCTTCACTCCTGCAGGATGCTTTCCAGTCTGCCAAGACTGTCCTGATGGAACTCCTGCCAGGGCTGTGCACCTGGGCAAAGTCGCTCCTCTCTGGGCTTCAGTTTCCTCATCTGTGAGTTGGAAACATAGGACTAAATGGCTTTCGCAGCCTCCTTGCCTTTTTCATTTTATTATGGTAAAAAACCCATAACTTGTACTACCTTAACTCTTTTTTTTATTGTTGTTTTTGTTTCGTTTTGAGATGGATTCTCACTCTGTCACCCAGACTGGAGTGCAGTGGTGCAATCTCGGCTTACTGCAATCTCCGCCTCCCGGGTTCAAGCGATTCTCCTGCCCCAGCCTCAGAAATAGCTGGATCTACAGGCATGCGCCACTATGCCCAGCTGATTTTTTGTGTGTGAATTTTTTTTTTTTTTTTTTTTTTTTTTAGTAGAGACGGTGTTTCACCATGTTGGCCAGGCTGGTCTTCAACTCCTGACCTCAAGTGATCCGCTCGCCTCAGCCTCCCACAGTGCTGGGATTACAGGTGTGAGCCACTGTGCCTGGCCCTCCCTTAACCATTTTTAAGTATATAGTTCAGTAGTGCTAAGTCCATTTACAGTGATCTGAAACATCTCCAGAACATTTTCATTTCACAAAACTGAGACTCTGTACCCATTAATTAACCCTCTATTTCCACCTCCTCCCAGCCCCAGGCAACCCCCATTCTACTTTCTATGAATTTCACTGCACGAGGGCCTTCATTTAAGTGGATGATGCAGTATTTGTCCTCTCATTACTGGCTTCTTTCACTTCATGTCCTCAGTGTCCATCTGTTGTAGCGTGTGACAGGATTTCCTTCCTTTTTAAGACTGAATAATATTCCATTGTATGCATAGACCACGTTTTATTTTTTATTTATTTTTAATTTGATTATATTATAATTAATTATTACTCCAGGCTGGAGTGCAATGGCACGATCTCGGCTCACCGCAACCTCCGCCTCCTGGGTTCAAGCGATTCTCCTGCCTCAGCCTCCTGAGTAGCTGGGATTACAGGCATGCGCCACCATGCCTGGCTGATTTTTGTATTTTTAGTAGAGACAGGGTTTCTCCATGTTGGCCATGATGGTCTCAAACTCCTGACCTCAGGTGATCCGCCCGCCTCAGCCTCCCAAAGTGCTGGGATTACAGGTGTGAGCCACCGCACCTGGCCTGACCACGTTTTGTTTATCCAGCATCTGTGGATAGACAGTTGTGCTGCCTCACAGTGACCTCCTGGCCATTGTGAATAATGCTGCTAAGAACATGGATGTACAAATATCTCCTCAAGACTCTGCTTTCGGTTCTTTTGGGTATATGCCCAGAAGTGGAATTGCTGAATCATAGGCATTTTAAAGGCATTTTCATACTCTTTTCTATAGTTGGCTATAGCACTTCACATTCTTACCAACAATGCACGAGGGTTCTGCATCATTGCCAACACGTGTGATTTGATTTTTTGAGACCAGGTCTCCCTCTGTAGCCCAGGCTGGAGTACAGTCGGGCACTACAACCTCTGCTTCCCAGGCTCAACCGATCCTACCTCAGCCTCCTACGTAGCTGGGACTACAGGCGCACGCACCACCACGCCCTGCTAGTTTTTGTATTTTTTTTTTTTTTTTTTTTTTTGTAGAAATAGGGTTTCGTCATGTTGCCCAGGCTGGTCTCGAACCCCTACGCTCAAGAGATCCTCCCAAAGTGCTGGGATTACAGGCGTGAACCACCATGCCTGGCATGATTTTTTCATTTATGTATTTATTAATTAAAGACGGGGTTCCTGCTATGTTGCCGAGGCTGGTCTTGAACTCCAGGGCTCAAGCAATCCTCCTGCCTCGGCCTCCCAAAGTGGTGGGATTCCAGGCCTTTTTCTTTTTTTATAGGAGCCCTCCTAACAAGTGTGAGGTGGTATTTCATTGTGGTTTCATTTGCAGCTCTCTGATGATTAGCAATGCTGAGCGCCTTTTCGTGTGTGTGTTGGCCATTTGTGTGCAGCCCCTCTTTCCTGAGGTGCATTCTGAGGAGCTCCGCCTGGCCTCCACAGTGATCCCTTCGAGGAGGACTTGGCCAGTAGGGCAGGGTGGCCCCACCTTCATCTTCCCCATCTCTTCTGGGGGCAGCTGGGGAAGGTGGAGGTTCTAACCTATCACAACCCCCAACCACCTCACACACAGCGGCTGAGACCAGGCCAGGGCTGGCCCCAAGGAAGGAGCCCCTAGGATGGCCACATCTGACCACTCACGGCTGCTGAAGGTGGGGCCAGGGCCAGGTCCATGCCCCCAGTGGATGGGCTGGATTTTGGTGCAGGGGATGCATTCCTTCAAGAGTCTGCCTTCTCCATTCCTGTGCTGTGTGAACATGGTGGGGGCAGGGTTGCCTGCAGCCCCCGTGGGCCAGGGCCACCAGCCATGCTCTTGCACCCCCACACACATGTGCCAGGTTGGGGTTCCAGGATATGGTCAGTGGGTGCCTCAGTGGAGAGGGCCCAGGCAGCCCCGGTGCCTGATGACATCATGGGCCTTGCTGGATGTCCTGACAAGCAAAGGCAGGAGCCCCTGGTACCAGGGAGAACTCAGAGGCCCCCTCTGCCCTTCTGGGGATACTGGTCCTCTTTAGACCAAGACAAAATATTAGCATATCAGAGAAATATACTTAGGGTTTTCTAAGTGCATTTCCCCAACCAGCCGGTCAGCATCACCTGTGAACTGGCCATGTAAGTCTCTGCCTCCACACCAGACCCACCGAATAACCCTCCTGGGTGGTTCTGATGGAAGCCTTTCAGGTGGTTCTGATGGAAGACTGACGACCAGTGCTCTGGAAGTAACAGCCTGATTTGAATTCCTTGCTGGTGTGAACGCTTAACTTTTAGGAACAGGTATATTTATCACAAAGAAATCCGAAGCAATTAGGGGAGCTACCTACACTTTCAAAAAGACTTGAATGTATTTAAATTAAAAAAAGGGGATGGGGCCCGGGTGCAGTGGCTCATGCCTGTAATTCCAGCATTTTGGGAGGCGGGAGGGTTACTTGAGTCCAAGAGTTCGAGACCAGCCTGGGCAACATGGCAAGACCCCATTTCTACAAAAATAAAATAACACCAAAAATTAGCCGGGTATGATGGGGCGCGCCTGTAGTCCCAGCTACTCCCGAGACTGAGGTTGGGGTATCTCCTGAGCTCAGGATGTTGAGGCCGCAGTGAGCTGACATCATGCCACTACACTGCAGCCTGGGCGACAGAGTGAGACCCCTGTCTCAAAACAAAAAAGAGGGGTGGGGAAGCAGTAACAAACAAGCACAGGTGTCCTCAGCCCATGGATGGCAGCGCCCGCCTCCACGCGCCAGTGCCCTCCTGCTCCCCTACCTCCCCTTGGCCACCCCTGGGCATCCCCAGCCCTGCAGCGCCGAGGGCGGAGGGGAGGCCACCCGCCCCCAGCAGAGGGCTCCGCGAGAGCTGCAGCGGCGGTGGGGGCCCCGCAGAGACTGGGGCCCATGGTTTGAAGGCCGTTCACAGGCACCCCGAGACAGCGTCCCCGCTCTGGGCGCACTGGATTTGACGTTGCAGGACGCGCGGCTGGAAGCCCCCCAGGCCCCGCTGCTCACAGACCGGGACTCGGCCTCGGGTCCCCGAGGGCGCGGCGAGGCGCTGCGGGACGCCCAACAGGTGCGTGTTGTGTCCCCAGGCCCCGCGCTCCGGGCGGAGTCAACAGCCTGGAAGCCGGCAGCCCGGGGAGAGGGGGCGGGACGGTGCCCCGGGGCAGGGCTGGGTGGCGGCCGCCGTCCTCCCGGGCGGGGCGGGCCGCCTCGACGCCGCCCTCCCTGGCGGCCAATAGAGACCGAGGCCCCGCGCCTGGATTGGAGCGGACGCGGGGGGTCAGCCAGCCTTGGGGGCCGGGGCCTGGCCGGGGGCGGGGGGGCAGGCGAGGCGAGGCGGGCGCCGTCCGCGCGGTTATAAGGCGGGGAGTTCCCTGCGCCGCGAGCCGGGAGGCGCACGCTCGCTCGTACGGCGGCCGCGGCGGCAGGGCGGGGCCGGAGCAGCGGGCGGCGGCGGAGGCGGCCCCCGGGAGCGCTCTTCGCTTCCCTCGGGGTCTTGCTCGGACCTCGGCCACCGCCTGGGATCCCCAGGACTCGTGCGTGCAGCATGGGCGGCGTCGGGGAGCCGGGACCGCGGGAGGGACCCGCGCAGCCCGGGGCGCCGCTGCCCACCTTCTGCTGGGAGCAGATCCGCGCGCACGACCAGCCCGGCGACAAGTGGCTGGTCATCGAGCGCCGCGTCTACGACATCAGCCGCTGGGCACAGCGGCACCCGGGGGGCAGCCGCCTCATCGGCCACCACGGCGCTGAGGACGCCACGGTAAGGAAGCCGTAAGGAAGCCACCCACCGGCGGGTGGAGCCTGGAGCTCGGTCGTGGGCGTGATGTCCCGCTCCACCTGTGGGGCCTTAGCATCCTCCCTCCCCTCGCTGACCTTTGACCTCCACGCCGGGACCCAGAGTTGGGGTGGACTAGCCAGGGCTAGACGTGGGGTAGGGAGGCCAGTTCCCTGCGTGGAGGACCCGCAGCTGTCCACGGAGCAGGTCTGCGGGGGAGGAGGGGGCCTCAGAGGTGGGTGTGTCATGCTGCAGAGCCTGCCCTGGGTGAGGGGCTGCCCTGTTGCTCCCAGGTCCCTGTTTCAGTTCTGGGTCCCCATGCTGGGTGCTTGCTGAGTGCTAGGGGTGGGGCAGGGCAGGGTCCCCAGGGGCCGGTAAGGACATGCCATTAGAGGCTGGGGGCTGGGCCGGCCTGAGGTCTGTGGCTTTCCCAAGAGCTTCTGTAAAGGGCTCAGGGACAGTGACTCACCTCTCCGGGCTAGCAGCTGCACGTGGGAGGGCTTTGCCAGCCAGGCTGGGTGGGCCTCTCCTGGAAGCACAGTCACCCCAGGGACAGGCTGGCCCCTGGGGACCCCAACTTCCCAATCCCAGCCCCTGTCTAGACAGGGAGGGATGTAGCCTGGCCCCAGGGTACTGTCTGGCTGGAGTCCAGTGATGGAGCAGCCGGACCAGCCCCTTTTCCTTAGTTACCCACCTGGATAATAGGGTTTGGGGCCACGATGCCCTGTCCTTGACCCTCCAAATTTCTAGGTTGGCCACACTGGGTATCAGGAAGGTCTTCAAGACCCGAGGACATGAATCCTGAATGCTGGCTCTTTGGGCAGCAGCGGAGGTTCTGTCCGGTCCCAGGACTGTTGGTGTCCCTCTTGCCAGGGCCACCTGCTCTCTGCCGATTGCCATCTCTAGCACGTTGGACAATCTTCACTGGACTCTTTGAGGAAGAAAGCCCCTCTTTTCCCCTTCCACCCCATGAAGCTGAGGAGTGAGAATAAGAATCCTCCTGAAATTCTAAAAAAAAAAAAAAAAAAAAGAGAGAACGCCTTGTCCGTGGGTGCTCAGGGGCCAGACGCTGGCCCGAGGGGACAGCACAGCCGTGGGATGAAGCAGCCCGGGGGCAGTATTTGAGCATGCAGGTGTTTGCATGTCTGGGTGAGTGTGGTGTGTGTGCCTGCCTTTCTGCCAGGGCGTGGGGAGATGAGGGGCACGACTTCTCCCCAAAGGCCTGGCTGAGCCCTGGCCTCCCTTCAAGGAGTCTTGTGGATGCCTGCTCTGGTCTTTTTTAAAAATATATCTATTTTATTTATTATTATTTGTTTAAAAATAGAGACAGGGTCTCACTATGTTGCTCAGGCTGGTCTCAAAGTCCTGGGTTCAAGCATTCCTCCTGCCTCAGCCTCCAAAAGTTCTGGGATTACAGGCATGAGCCACCACTCCCGGCCTGCTCTAGTCTTTTGTAACCTAGAGGACGGTATGGATACAGAAAACTTTACTCCCCTCACCCGCCACCGACCGCCGGAGACAGAGCCTTGCTCTGTCACCCAGACTGGAGTGCAATGGCGCCATCTTGGCTCACTGCAACCTCCGCCTTCCAGATTCAAGCGATTCTCCTGCCTCAGCCTCCCGAGTAGCTGGGATTAAGGGCACGCGCCACCACGCCTGGCTTATTGTATTTTTAGTAGAGACGGGGTTTCACCATGTTGGCCAAGCTGGTCTCGAACTCCTGACCTCGTGATCCACCCACCTCGGCCTCCCAAAGTGCTGGGATTACAGGCGTGAGCCACCACGCCCGGCCGGGATACAGAAAGCTTTTATTTCATCACTGTCTCCTGCCTGGTGCCAGGCCCATGCTGGGGTTCCTCCCAAGTGGAATTACTGACTTAACATTTAGCTTGGGATGCTGATACTTCCATCACACAGTTTTCTCATTGATTCGCAGCCAATAATATCTGTTTTAAAAACACCTCAGGCCGAGCGCGCTGGCTCACACCTGTAATCCCAGCACTTTGGGAGGCTGAGGTGGGCAGATCACCTGAGGTCGGGAGTTTGAGACCAGCCTGACCAGCATGGAGAAACCCTGTCTTTACTAAAAAAAATACAAAATTAGCCAGGCATGGTGGTGCATGCCTGTAATCCCAGCACTTTGGGAGGCTGAGGCAGGAGAATCGCTTGAACCCGGGAGACGGAGGTTCCGGTGAGCCGAAATCGCGCCATTGCACTCCAGCCTGGGCAACAAGAGCGAAACTCCATCTCAAACAAACAAACAAAAAACATCTCTCTGCTCCTTGGGGCCGGGTCCCAGCTCTGCTCTTGGAGGCGCTGAGCGACCTTGAAGCAGGCATGTCACTCCTCTGTGCCCCGGTTTACTCGTCTGTAAAGTGGGGAGAGCTGGGGCAGACAGTGAGCTGGCTGAGGGCAGGACTACGTCTTCTCAAGCCCATGGTCCAGGGCTGCCATATGGTAGTTTGTATTCGGTAAATGCTGCTGGCCCCTAAGTGTGAGCGTGCCCTGCAAACTGCAGCGTACGGTGGGACAGCCCTGCACGGCTACCCCTTTCCTGGGTGACCTTATTTGGTTACGGTCCTATCTGAAGTAGGAAGGGGACACTTTAGGCTGTCTCTTAGCTCCCTAAAGGCCCCACAGCCTGGACTAGAGTTGCCAGAAATACTTGATCCATTCAGGCCAAAGGGACTGTGGGGTTGCTGGGATGGTGCAATTAGTCTTTGTCCATGATGACCCCACAGGGTAGACCAGGGGTTGGGTCAGCCCAGTGCCCTGTGTAGTTGAGCCCAGGCCCCAGGCATCCCATCCCGGGCGATGGCCTCAGGTGGAGGTGGGGCAGCCAGTTGCCAGAGATGTGTTTCGGCCTTCACCTCTCACCAGCCCCGGCTGCCCATCAGCTGTTCTCAAGTCCAGGCAACGAAGCCTTCCTGCCAGGAAATTCCCAGAGTTTCTGTGCCATGAAGTCAGCCTGTGGCCATCTTGGGACACAAGGCCGGGTGCCCTGGGGAGAGTACTCTGGGCCCTTGGCCAGGTTTGTCTGAGAGTCATAGGCAGCCTGATACTAGTGGAGCCAGCCAGGGAGGGATGAGGCCCAGCTGCTGCTGGCCATAAGTCTATAAGGGCCATGTGCTGAGCGCCTACTATGTGCCAGGTTTTGAAATCAGTACTTGATTTATTGAAACCCTCTTTTTTAATCCTCAAGGTGCCCCTATGAGGCAGGTACCGTTTATTGTTATTGCCACTTGACAGATGAGAAAACAGAGGCTCAGAGAGGCAAAGTGGCTTGAAATTCAGTGATTGGTCCGGGATTTGAATCCACAGCCATGTTCTTAAGTGCATGCTATGCTGCCACCTAGCCTGTTTGTTTCCGGCACTCATTCATTCTTCAATGTTTGACTCATTAAATCCATCAGTGAGCATCTTCTCTGCGTCATGCATGGTTCTCATCCCTGAAGATGTAGCTGTGAGCAAAACTTCTACAGGGAATGAGTTCACAGCAGAGGGATCAGCTAGAGCAAAGGCTCAGAGGTGGGACCGTGCGTCCTGTGTTCCAGGAATACAGTATGGCTGCAGCAGAGAGCAGTGGAGAGAGGGCCTGGCAGTGAGGTCTAGAGGCGGCCGGGCTGGCTTATGCTGGATGTTTGTGTCCTCGGAAGGACTTTGGCTTTATTCTGAAGAGGATGGGGAGCCCCAGATAGCAGAGCAGGGAAGCCTAGGGAGTCTGATGGACATTTAAAAGGATCCTTAATGGAGAGAGCGAAGGCAGAGCCTTCCAGAAGGGTAAGAGAAGGGAGGATGGAGACCTGCCCTCCCCCAGGGGAGGCCACTCAGAAGAGGTAGAGTACGGCCAGGGCAGAGAGCAAGAGAGGCTGTGGACACAGGCACACTTGTCCAGTGAGAGCCATTAGACATTAGATTTAGCTTCATGTTGTCTTTAGAGAGGGAGCCAGCCTGGCCTCGCTCTATGATCTTGGACACATCCTTTCACTTCTGGGTCTCAGTTTCCCCATTAGTGTGATGAGGATGAGAATGCTTTTGTCCTGGGCACACTATGAGGGTGGTGCTGGGCACCTGGGTGCCTAGTTACCATGGGCAACAAAGCTCTATTCATGGGTGTGGTGAATGCATTGCCCACAGCTCCTCAGGGTGGATGAGGGGTTTCCCAGCAGCCCCTGGTGCGCTTTCGGCTGAAGCCCTAACAACTGTGTGAAAATCCAAGTTCCAGCAGACCCCCTGAGCCCTCTGCCTTAGGACCCTCCTTCTAGGTGGTTCCCTGAGCCTGGCCTGAGCTGGAGGAGGTAGTGGCCAGTGCTGCAGCAGAGGCTGCATCATAGTAATTGCAGCCAACAGTTATTGACTAGGCACTGTTCTGAGGGGTTTAGATGTGGTAACTGATTGAATTCACCTAACAACTTCATGAGGTAAGTCCTATTGTTAGCCCATTTTGTAGATGAGGAGACTGAGTTTGAAACTGGGTGGTGTAATGGAAACTTCTTGGGACCCTTGAAGGGTAGGGCCTTTGTACTTGGGCCACCAGGGTGGGGTTTGTGTCTGGGTGGGAGCTGGGGAGGGGCAGGACTAGGACTGGGCAGATCTGAGGCCACGGGAGTTGGTTGGGGGGTGGCTCCAGAGCCACTCCACTCCCTCCTACCACATTGACTGCCTTGAAAGTCCCCTAATGGCCACTCCCATGAAGTGTGACTGCTCTGGGCTCCCCGCAGGCATTTTCTGCAAGGCCACCGCCCACCCAGGCCCCTTCCCCAGAGGGGCTACGGTGCCTTGCTCCTTCCTTGTGGGAAGAGTTGGGATTGTCTGGCGTCAGCAAGATACTGCCCCTGGGCATCCCTCCCGGTCTCTTCCTGCGGGTTTCTGATGAAACATCCAGGCTCCAGTAGTGGAGCCAGAGGTCAGTAGTGGAGAGAGGACCAGGAGCCAGAGGGTGTAGCTGCTTTGGGGGTACTGTGGGGTCAGGGACACTTGTGAGGCCAAGCGTCCTGGCTGCAGGAGCCCTCACATATATGCCCATCCTTCACCAGGACATTCAGGGGTGCTGGGGGACAGGGGTAGCTTTTTGGGGGTGTCTGCCTTCGACTTGGGCTCTGCTACACAGGCCAAATTTGGATGTCCCATGTTTAGAGCTGTGTTTCTTTGGGACCTCTTTGGGCCTCAGTTTCCTCCTCTGTAAAATGGGATACTGATAGTGCTTCCCCACTGGCCTCCTCTGACGGGCGCCAGGGAGAGGATGGGACGGAGCATGGTGTGCTGGGCATGCTGCTGCTGTACCCACCCACCTGGGAGAGGAGAGAGGCAGGAATGTCCTGGGGGTGTCCTTTGAGGCATAGCCCTGTCACCCCAACATCCTACAAAGGCATGAGAAGGCAGCGAGGACAGACCCCGACCACCTGAGCCCTCAGCAGCCCTGCCACACTCCCTGCTTCACCCCCTTCCTGACTGATCTGGTACATTCTCGATTCTTCTAGGGAGTGACCAAAAATCCCTCCCTGCCCTGCTGTGTCTCTGGGGTGGAAGGAGGCTGCCAGGCCCTCCTCTCTCCCAGCCTCAGGCTTGGCCAGGACTTAACAGGCAGGCAGAGAAGCAGCTTCTCCACTCTCTTCCCCGACACCTGTAGGCCCCTCCTGCAGGCACTTACCTCTAAGTGGCTCTCAGGAGGAGGCTCATCAGGGCTGCAGGGCTCAGAAAGAGCTGGGCTGTGGAGCTCTTGCCAACCACCAGGCCCCTTCTAAGTGCTTTAGCGCCACCGACTCCATCCTCCCAGCAGCCTTGTGAGATGGGGATTTGTGGTTCCCAGTTTACTGATGAGAAATACTGATGAGAGATGGGTGTGGTCTTGTCTGGGGCTCCCTGGCTCCTGGATAGCAGCTCAGGTTCCATCCTGGTCAGGCTGGCTCTGGGACACCCCCCCTGACCAGCTGCTGTGTGGGATTCGTGGTGGGGCTGGGGCAGGGCATGGGATCTTGGGGCCAACTGAGCCACTCTAGGCTTCCAGGGACCAAGGCCAGGCTGAGCTGTCTCTGTATCCTGAGACAGCGTGAACATCACAGAAGATAGGCCTGGGTTCGAATCCCAGCTCTGCCACTACTAACTGGGACCTGGGCAGGTGTCCCTTCCCGCTGAGCCTTCATTTCCTCACCAGCAAAATGGTTCGTGCCCCTGCTTTGGGGGCTGTGGAGGGTTGGCTCTTGTCTACTTGTTCATACCTGCTGTTGAGCAGCTGCTGCTGGCCTCTGAGGATGCCACTGTGGACAGAGCCTATTGCTGCCTCCAGGAGCTTGTGTTTAGGGGTGCCATTTTGATTCCAGCACTTTCACCCAGCTCTGCTCCAGTACCCAGTGAGAGACCTCGAGTGCCGCTTTCCACTTGCTTGGGTGTGTGTGGGGGTTGGGGGGACAGGGCTTGGTGCACATACCCCTGGGTGGATGTTCCTGGGTGCACTTAGGGTGGGTGAGGGTGGGACCTCCCACAGTTCCCTGAGGCTCCATTGATGAGGCCCAAGAACCGCCCTCCTGCCCCCCAGCCCAGGCTCCCAGCACCTGGGCCCTTGGCTTCTTGAGATAGTGACTGGCCTCATGGCAAGGACCCCCGCACCCCATCTAGGAGAACTGCTGCCTCCCCTCTGGTCCAGCAGTGGCGACAAGCACAGTTTTTCGCTTTTGTTTTTGTTTTTTTCACTTTAAGTTCTGGGATACGTGTGCAGAATGTGCAGGTTTGTTACGTAGGTATACATGTGCCATGGTGGTTTGCTGCACCCATCAACCCATCATCTAGGTTTTAAGCTCCACATGCATTAGGTATTTGTCCTAATGCTCTCCCTCCCCTTGCCCCTCACCCGCCCAATAGGCCCCCGTGTGTGATGTTCCCCTCCCTGTGTCCATGTGTTCTCATTGTTCAACTCTCACTTATGAGTGAGAAGAGACCTGGGCTCTGATCTAACCTCAGTCAAATGGAACTGTGTGACCTTGAACAAGTAGCTTAACCTCTCTGAGTCTTAGCTTCTGCCTGACACCCCCATTCTTAAGGAGAGGCCCACAGAGGACCAGGTCACATGACCTCAGCCAGTTCCAGAAAAGGCTGTTTGCTAGTCTGTCAGGTTTCGGCCTGAGTCCAGACCCCTGCCCTACTCGCACTCCCCGATAGCATGAGAAGCACAGCCCCGGGGTGCCCACCCAGCTCTGAGAGCCCAGCCTGCTTCCCAGGGAACTGTCACAGCCCCACCTGTCCCTTCCCCAGCTGGAGCCCTGTCAATGGCTTTGGGGTTCTCTGACAGCCCTGAGGGGGCTCACACCTCCCCTTATCATTGCAAGGGGTAGATCTGGCTTGAAGGCCCTTGGGCGGGCTTGGCTCTGTGGTCCCCTGTCAGTGCCTTGACAGGGCTGGCCTGGGTGAATCAGGACCAACGAGAAAGGAAGCGAGGAGACCAGTCTGGACCCACGATCCTCAGCTCAAGAAGGTGGCCCCAGAACTGACACGGGGTGATAGAGGGAAGGGCTGGGAGGGAGGAGATTCTGGGGCCGCAGCCGCAGCTTGCACGTTGTGCCGGGTGCGTCTGTGCGTGCTGGCTGCATCTTTGAGTACCATGTGTGCAAGGCTGTGTTTGGCTGAGTGTTCATGTGGGCCGTGATTGTGGGCATGTTTCTGAGTGTCTGAGTGATGCCTGCTGGGGTGGGCTGGTGGGTGTGTCTGCATGTGCGTGTGTGTCTGGGGAGTTTCAAAGGAGAAGGAGGGACCCGCCATCACGCTGGCTCAGCCTTAAAAAGGTAGGACATCCTGACATGTGCTGCAACATGGATGGACCTTAAGGACATTGTGCTGAGTGAAACAAGCCAGAGGCAAAGGAACAAACATGTGATTTCTCCCAGATGAGGTTCCTGGAGGAGGCAGATCTGTATGGACAGAATGTAGCGTGGTGGTTGCCAGGGGCAGGGGGAGGAGAGAGTGGAGAATTCGTGTTTAGTGGGGACAGAGTTTCAGTTGGGGAAGGTGAAAAGGTTCTGGAGCTGGATGATGGTGATGGTTGGACGACACTGTGCATGCACTTAATACCACTGAGCTGTACACCTAAAAATGCTTACAATGGTAAATTTCATGTATATTTTGCTAAAATTTTTAAAAACTTGGCTGGGCGTGGTGGCTCACGCCTGTAATCCCAACACTTCGGGAGGCCAAGGCGGGAGGACTGCTTGAGCTCAGGAGTTCAACACCAGCCTGGGCAATATGGTGAAACCCCGACTCTACAAAATATACAAAAATTAGCCCGGTGTGGTGGCTTGCATCTCTAATCCCACCTACTCAGTAGGCTAAGGCGCAAGAATCTCTTGAACCTGGGAGGTGGAGGTTGCAGTAAGCCGAGATCATGCCACTGCACCCTAGTCTGGGCGACAGAGCAAGACTCTGTCTCAAAAAATAAAAAATAAATAAATAAATTAGAGGCCAGGTGTGGCTCACACCTGTACTCTCAACACTTTGGGAGGCTGAGGTGGGAGGATCTCTTGAAGTCAGGCGTTTAAGACATGCCTAGGCAACATAGTGAGACCTTGACTCTACAAAAAAATTCAAAAGTTAATGAGACATGGTGGCATGTGCCTGTAGTCCTAGCTGCTGGGGAGGCTGAGGTGGGAGGATCACTTATGACCAGGATTTCAAGGCTGCAGTGAGCTGTGATTGCATCACTGCACTCCAGCCTGGTGACAGAGCGAGGCCCTGTCTCAAAAAAATTTTTCAGTGTTTTTCTGGGCTGGATGTGGTGGCTCATTCCTGTAATTCCAGCACTTTGGGAGGCTGAGGTGGGTGGATTGCTTGAGCCCAGGAGTTTAAGACCAGCTGGGCAACATGGCAAACCTCATCTCTACAAAAAATAAAAATAAAAAATTAGCCGGGCATAGTGGTGCACACCTGTACTAACAGCTACGGGAGAGGCTGAGGTGGGAGGATCACCTGAGCCCGGGAGGTTGAGGCTGCAGTGAGCCATGATTGCACTACTGCACTCTAGTCTGGGCGATACAGCAAGACCCTGTCTCAAAAAAAAAAAAGTCACCCAGTGGGGTCAGCAGAGCCCCAAGAGTCTTCTTCCCTCCCAGCTCCCCTGTATACCAGCCCCAGCTCCGCAGGTAGCCGGGGGCCCAGACAACTTCCTGGGGACCCCCAGCCTTCCCTCTGCCCCTTTTTCTACCAGTTTTGCTGCCCCTCCTTCAAGATTCATGTCCAGAGGGGGTGAGATCTGCACTTATACAGCCCCCTCCTCTGTAATGAGGGAGCCAAGTCAGCCCAGGTTATTCCAGAAGGGGCACCCTACCAGCCCCCCAGTCCCCAAGCTGCCCTGGGCCTGTAAAAGCAGGCAAAGGGACCCCTAGTAGATCATGTAGGTGTTACCTCTTAGTGGGTGCTGGAGGGGCCTGAAGTGCTTTCTTCCCCCAGGGTGGTAAGAGAATGTCCTGGCAGTGACTTCAGGGCCCGCTGTCACTTCCGTTTTAAGATACACCAGCTGGTAGGCTTATTAGGAAGAGGACAATAGGAGGCCCCTGTCCTCAGTCAGCTTTCTTCAAAGGTGTTTCCTTTAGCAACTGGGAGGCCTCCCTTCTCCAGAGCCATGGGGACACCACCACCCAGCTCCTGGTTCCATAGTCGAGGCTGCTGTATGGCTCTGGCTAGCCCATTCAGAGAGAGCCTCTCAAAGTACAAGGAAAAAAATCAGTCCAAGAGCTGTGAACAATTAGTGAGCCGATTACAATACCAAGACCACAGGCAGACCCGGAAGGCTAAGTGAGCCCAGGTGTAAAGTTCAAGCTTACTTTACTTCTGGGGCCACTTCCTGGCTGGTCTCTTTCCCTGGCCCTTATCTTTCTCCTGGTCTGTCTTTTCTTCTCACCCCCTTTCTTTACTCTTTCTTCCTTCTCCCGCATCGTACTCCACCCCCACTCCAGCTATTAGACAGAATCGCAAGAATGTTAGGTTATTCATTTTATTTATTATGTTTTCTTTTTTGTAAAAATAGAGACAAGGTCTCACTATGTGGCCCAGGCTGGTCTTGAACTCCTGGCCTCAAGCAATCCTCGTGCCTCGGCCTCTTACAGTGCTGGGATTACAGATGTGAGCCACCATGCCTGGCCCATTTTATTTACCTTAAAAAAAATTAGGCTGGGCGCGGTGGCTCACACCTGTAATTCCAGCACTTTGGGAGGCCAAGGTGGGCAGATCACCTGAGGTCAGGAGTTTGAGACCAGCTACTCCGGAGGCTGAGACAGGAGAATCGCTTGAATCCAGGAGGTAGAGGTTGCAATGAACTGAGATGTGCCATTGCATGCCAGCCTGGGCAACAGAGCAAGACTGTCTCAAAAAAAAAAAAAAATTATGTTTTCTGCTCCTGCTTCCTGCTTTGTAAGTCCAATCAGTTTAACTGTTCAAGTGTCTTCCTTGCAAACCCCCAAGGACTCAATGTGTGTGGCCTTTGACTGATCCCCCCACCTCGTGCCCAGTGGTCCTCAGTTCCAGGTTTTCCCATCTACCCTTCACCCACTGCTTATGTTTATAAAAACGGGGTAAATCAAATGTTTGTGACCCAGATCTTATTCTACATGCAGTGGAAACATGTATGACTTAAGCTTTTTGGAAAAGCAGAACCTTTTTTCGTGGTTCAAGAAATCAGAGTCTTCCCGAGAGGTCTTTCTGTAAATCCAGAGCTGTAGATGTTTCACTGTGTTCAGAGAGGGGCCCTTGTGCTGGGTGAAGTGGATGGGGCACAGCAGGCAATGGGTGAAAAGCAGGACAACCTGGGGCCCTGGGAGGACCAGAGAGGGCCCATGGGCAAGGCGGTCCCATGTCTTTGACTTGGTCCCATGTCTTTGACTGTCCATCAGCCGGCTGACTTTCTGTCCACCTGTCGTCTGCTCTGCCCATCCATCCATAGTCCTTCCGCCCATCTCTGCTGGTTGCTGCTGTGCTACTCAGCTGTGTCTGTCTGTCCACCTGACTGACTGCTCTCTTTCAGGATGCCTTCCGTGCCTTCCATCAAGATCTCAATTTTGTGCGCAAGTTCCTACAGCCCCTGTTGATTGGAGAGCTGGCTCCGGAAGAACCCAGCCAGGATGGACCCCTGAATGTGAGCAGGGCCCTAGGGGAGGCTCAGCCCCTGAGGGAGGGGGATGGCTGGAGGGCTGGGAGACATTGCCACATGGCCAGGAGCAGCTCCCTCGGCATTCACCCAAGGGGATGCAGAGCCAGGGCTGGGCCTGCCCTCCCCTCCCAGGGGGCAGGCAGTTGAAAGTGAAGCTGTAGGGATGCCCTGAGAAGTCCAGGGCTCCAGATCTGGTTTAGCCAGGCACTCGTTTGGATCCCAAGGCAAGCTCCCTCCCTGTTGTCGCCCAGTGTCCCCGTCTACAAGGAGGATTTTGATGAACTGATTTTTCTCCTGGCTCTAGCGTCTTACCCACCCCATACCTTTTGGGAGGGAGAGAAGGCTTCACCACCAGCCTGTGCTCCAGCTCACACCCTGGGCTGGGTACTCCTGTCACTTCATTCCCCTTTGCCCACACCCCTTGGGCCTGGCAATGGGAGGAGTGGCTGGGGCTCCAGGAGAATGGGGGTGGGGAGGAATTTCTTCCTTGGCTGATCGGCCCCTCTGCTATGGCAGGCGCAGCTGGTCGAGGACTTCCGAGCCCTGTACCAGGCAGCCGAGGACATGAAGCTGTTTGATGCCAGTCCCACCTTCTTTGCTTTCCTACTGGGCCACATCCTGGCCATGGAGGTGCTGGCCTGGCTCCTCATCTACCTCCTGGGTCCTGGCTGGGTGCCCAGTGCCCTGGCTGCCTTCATCCTGGCCATCTCTCAGGTGACCCCAGCTCTGTGTTGCAGCCACCCTAACTGCCCAACAGACGTGGGCCCCCATGCACCTGGGCATTGTGAACATATTTGCTAAATGAATGAATGGACCTATGAAAGGATGAATGGATGAATAAACGGATGAATGAGTGAACAGTCTGAAGGCCCATCAGGCGTGTCTGTGGGTCAAGCTGCATTCCAGATGAGCCAAGAAGTTCCTTCTTGAACAGATCCCGATCAAGCACAGGGCCACTGAGCCAGAGGCTGCTGCCCTGCAGCTTCATGACACTTACGAGCCCCTCCACCTCCCTGGGACTCAGTTCTCATCTGTAAAAAGAGGACACTGGCCCACAAGGGTCTTGAAATGGAGCATTAGCACAGGGGTACCCTGCAAGCTGAAAGGATTCACTGGGGCCCCAGGCCCTGGCAGGCTCTGTCCTTCCCAACAGCTTCTGACCCTGCCTCTCTCCCCAGGCTCAGTCCTGGTGTCTGCAGCATGACCTGGGCCATGCCTCCATCTTCAAGAAGTCCCGGTGGAACCACGTGGCCCAGAAGTTCGTGATGGGCCAGCTAAAGGTGAGGGTGGGGTGGGTGAGCAGCCAGGTGCTGGGCGGCGCTGGGTCTGCCCAAGTGTGTGGGCACAGAGTGAGGGGCACAGCCTGCCCCTGAGAGCCCCCTCCTCCTCCACAGGGCTTCTCCGCCCACTGGTGGAACTTCCGCCACTTCCAGCACCACGCCAAGCCCAACATCTTCCACAAAGACCCAGACGTGACGGTGGCGCCCGTCTTCCTCCTGGGGGAGTCATCCGTCGAGGTGGGTGGGGAAGGATGTGGACACCCTCTGGCTGGGCCTGCAGCTGAGGGGGAGCTAATGCACTGGGTCCCCACTCTGCCCCTGACCTAGCCCCTATCTAGCCTCCACTCTGGCTGGGCCAAGCCCTGCCCCCGTGTCTTTCCTTCCCACCTCCCAACCTGCTGGGGACGACCAGCCCGCTTGCTAGAATCTAGAGTTGCCTTTGACCCTTGGCCCCAGCCAGCCCCGTGACCTTGCCCGGGAGAAGGAGGTGGCCTGGAGAGCTGCTGTCTCCAGCCGCCGCCTGTCTCCACAGTATGGCAAGAAGAAACGCAGATACCTACCCTACAACCAGCAGCACCTGTACTTCTTCCTGAGTGAGTGTCCATCTGTCCTTCTGGGGTGGGGGAGCGCCTGGGCCTGCACTGTCCTCCCTGCTGTCCTGGACCACTCCCAGGCACTTCCTGGGGCAGGGGCACGCCTGTCAAATCTCCCTTATCATGGCACCCTCCCAGCCTCTGCAGTCTGTACACACTCTCCCAGCACCATGCCTTTGCCCCAGCTGTCTCCTGTGCCTGGGACACCTTGCAGCCATGGGCCATCACAGCCCTGCTGGGAGCTTCCCCAAGCCCCATGCAGAATTTCTTCTTGCCCTCACTAGAGTGGTCTGGAGCCCTAGAGTCTTTGGGCAGTCGTTGGGGTGGACAGAGCGAGGACTCAAGGCTGGCCCTGACCTGCGGTGAAGGGTGGTGGGAAGTGGTGGGGTAAGGGCAGCCTGAGGAGGCTTGGACACAGGGTCGGGGGTGATATGGGGTCATTCCAGCTGGATGTGACCAGCACCAACGTCCCAGGGGCATTCCTGGAGTAACAGAGCCCCTCACTCTGCTGCCCACCCACCTTGGCAGCCCAGCCCCACTCCTGAGCGCTCTCGTGCCCCTTCTTGCAGTCGGCCCACCGCTGCTCACCCTGGTGAACTTTGAAGTGGAAAATCTGGCGTACATGCTGGTGTGCATGCAGTGGGCGGTGAGTGGGGTTGCCCAGGACCCCGGGCATACGGCTGCCGTGGCAGGAGGTGGTACCTCGGGGGACAGTACCTGCCCATGAAGGCAAACAGGGTGCACATGTGCGTGCAACAGTGTGGCTCACATGCGTGCGTGCAACAGTGTGGCTCACATGTGTGCGCGCAGCAGGAGAGCGAGTGTGCCCGTGACTGTACGTGTGGGGTGGGGGGGTTGAGGAACGGGGGGGTGTGTGGGTCTCTCTTGGTGAGGGTGTCTTCCCAGGAGGAATTGCTGGGCTGACTCTGCCAGGCATATGTGTCTCTGGCAGGGTCTTCCCCAACACACCCTGCGTGACACCTTTGTCACTAAAATCAGCCTCGTGAGCTGGCAGGGCAAGGACCCTGTTCCTTTACTCAACTGAGAAAACCAGAGAGGGTGGTGGCCTGTCCTGGGCTCTGAGGCAAATCAGGCAGAAGGGTTGGATGCCTGAGGTCCCCCTCCCACCCACCAGGCCTCCAGACCTCCGGGCACCTGGAGACCTCTCGGTATCGCCTCTGCTCTCCTCTGCAGGATTTGCTGTGGGCCGCCAGCTTCTATGCCCGCTTCTTCTTATCCTACCTCCCCTTCTACGGCGTCCCTGGGGTGCTGCTCTTCTTTGTTGCTGTCAGGTATGGCAGGGAGTGGCGAGGTCACACACAGGCGACAGGTGACCCCACCGCACCCCCCCCCACCAGAGCATCCCTTTCCCCGTCTGCAGAATGGGGCCAGTGGTACTGCCTCCCTGGCTTGCTGGCAGAATCACATAAACACAAGCGTGACAGGAGCCCAGGGTCGGTGGGTTTAGGGAGCATGGCCTGGCTTGTAAGTGGCCCCGTGGGTGTCGGAGCTGCTCTGGGCTCAGCCTCACAGTGGACACTGCTCCATTCAGATTCTTTAAGCACTGGCAAGGGGGCGATGACCACAATCCTATTGTACAGATAAGGAAGTCAAGGCCACTTGGGGACAGCTGCTCTCCAGCCTCCACTCAGGGTGCCTAAGTGGTGAGCTGGACCTAGGGCAGTGCCCGAGCCTCCCCACAGGGTCCTGGAAAGCCACTGGTTCGTGTGGATCACACAGATGAACCACATCCCCAAGGAGATCGGCCATGAGAAGCACCGGGACTGGGTCAGCTCTCAGGTGGGCAGCAGGGGTGGGGCTGGGTGGGGCCCATCCTGGGTGGGGTGGGGGGTCCCAGCTAGGAGCCAAATGGCAAAGCAGGGATGAGGCCCTGACGGGGCTGCCAGGTGGGGGATGGTGCCGTAGGGTCAGGGATCTGCAACGGCCTCCTCACCTGTTGCCCCGCTGGCTTCTGGCAGCTGGCAGCCACCTGCAACGTGGAACCTTCGCTTTTCACCAACTGGTTCAGCGGGCACCTCAACTTCCAGATCGAGCACCAGTGAGTGTGGGTGCTGGGGGCCAGTGGGAGGTGGGGAGGGGGTCCTGGGAGGGGACCCGTGGGTGGGGCCTCTCTCTGGAATCTCCCACTTCAGGTGCCAGCATACGCTCCCCACCCCCAGCCTCTTCCCCAGGATGCCGAGACACAACTACAGCCGGGTGGCCCCACTGGTCAAGTCGCTGTGTGCCAAGCACGGCCTCAGCTACGAAGTGAAGCCCTTCCTCACCGCGCTGGTGGACATTGTCAGGTGAGGCTGCAGCCCGGCCCCTCTGCTCTGGTGGCTTCCCCAGGGCCTATGCCTGCCCTTGTCCAGGTCAGTCTCATGCTGAGCCCCCGGGGTCCCTGAGCCTTTCTGTCCACGTCCCATGCCCTTCCTCCCTTCCCCAGCCTTCATGCACACAGTGAGAATTTCTGGAGCACCTACTGCAGACTCACAGACACAGCAGTGCCTGCGGTGAGCAGGTCTATGCAAACCTACCCCCAAAGGCTGAGGGAAAGAAGCTAACAGATCCAGTTTCTCAGAAGGAAACACTTAATAGAGACTTACAAACAGAAGCCATGTCTCAGGGCTGGGCACGGTGGCTCACGCCTGTAATTCCAGCACTTGGGGAGGCTGAGGTGGGCGGATCACTTGAGGTCAGGAGTTGGAGACCAGCCTGGCCAACATGGTAAAACCCCCTCTCTACTAAAAAAAAAAAAAAAAAAAAAAAAAAAATACAAAAATTAGCTGAGTGTGGTGGCAGGTGCCTGTAATCCCAGCTACTTGGGAGGCTGAGGGAGGAGAATCACTTGAACTCGCAAGGCGGAGGTTGCGGTGAGCTGAGATTGCGCCACTGCAGTCCAGCCTGGGCAACAGAGCAAGACTCTCTCAAAAACAGACAAAAAAACCATGTCTCAGGCAGCCAAGAGTTGGGACATCCCCTCACACGCCCTCCAGAAAGAGCCGTCTATATAGCAAGCTTTTAGAGTGAACCCCATGCAGGTGGTTCTTATGAACCTGGTGAGCACTGGAGGTTAGATAAGCGTCTACCAGAGGAGGTTATCTATGCCATGAGCTTGGCATTTAGGGTCAAGCATTGGTCATCAGACAGTTTTGCTTGAAGATGGCATTGCCCTTATGGCATTGCAGGCTCCAGAGAGCTTCCTGCCCTCTTGGAGCTGATGTTCCTTCTAGCAGAGGAAACAGCAAGCAGTTAAAATAACAAATAAGTAAATTACAGAAGATGGGCAAAAGAACAATGAAAAGCCCCTCAGGGTGGGGACAGGGGAGGGGAGGGGGGCGGCCAGGCAGGGGCTGCAGTTTTTAATAAGGTGGTGGGGCAGGCAGTATTGACAGGCTGACATGTGAGCAGGGACAGGGAGGAGGCGAGAGGCCTCGCCACAGGGACATCTGGCGAAGAGCGTTCAGGCAGAGGGCATAGATAGCCGAGGCAGGCATGCAGGCACTCAGAGAAGGGACGCGCCCAGCTTGCATCTTGGAAAGCTGCCCCTACTGGGAATGACTGGCAGGCAGGAGTCGAAGTGGAAAAGGAGAGCAGAGGGCACTGCAGCCATCCAGGCGAGGGGTGATGGGGCTCAGCCCTTGTGGTCACCTTGGAGGTGGGGAACAGAGGCCAGATTCCAGGTCTTATACCTCTGCGCCTTTGCACACACGCTGTTCCCCTTACTTGGTTGCCCTTCCTTCCTGTGCTGGTGTTCCGATGCCCACTTCTTCATGATCCCTCCCAGCCTGATGCTCTGAGCCCCTGCCATTTGGCACAGCCCTTTAGAGCGCCTGACACAGGGCTTCCTAGCAGGTTGTTGACATTTCTGGCTCCACCGCCCAATATCAGGCTCAAGATCGGATGGGCAGGTTCCACGTCCTCTCTGTCCCTGGGTTGCAGCGCCCAGCAGGAGGAGGCAATGGAGAACTGGGTGCAGGAGGGACAGGCCCACCCAGGCTGATGCCTGGACTTGGCCTTGGCTGCCCTCCAGCTCCCTTACCCCACACTCCTCACCCCAGTCTAGATTCCATTCCAGAGAATGAGCATTCAGCTGTTCTCCCAACCCACCCTCCGGGCCCGCATCGCTGCCTGCGCCCAGGGAAGGGAACCCAAAGGGAATGGGGATATCTCCGCTCACACTTACCATGGGGGATACAGGGGTGTTAGGATCTTGCAACTGAGCTCCTAACACCCACCCCCACCTCCCAGGTCCCTGAAGAAGTCTGGTGACATCTGGCTGGACGCCTACCTCCATCAGTGAAGGCAACACCCAGGCGGGCAGAGAAGGGCTCAGGGCACCAGCAACCAAGCCAGCCCCCGGCGGGATCGATACCCCCACCCCTCCATTGGCCAGCCTGGGGGTGCCCTGCCTGCCCTCCTGGTACTGTTGTCTTCCCCTCAGCCCCTCGCATGTGTATTCAGCAGCCCTCCGGCCTTGGCTCTGGGCCTGATGGGACAGGGGTAGAGGGAAGGTGAGCGTAGCACATTTTCCTAGAGCAAGAATTGGGGGAAAGCTGTTATTTTTATATTAAAATACATTCAGATGTATTATGGAGTGGAGTGGTGAATTTGCATGAGTTTTGAAGCTGGGGTCTGCCCCGACTCCCCAACAGCATTCAGGCCCTCGGCCATCAATGTGTGTGTTGGGGCCGGCGGCGGGGTGAGGGGGAGCACTAAGGAGCTCCCTTCAGCTCTAGATGCCCTGGGCCTGGGAGCCCAGGGCTGCCTGGACTCAGACCTGCCCGAGGGCCTATTCACTTCCTATTCATGCTGGACTTCAAGTCACTTGACCCTTCTGCATGATGGGATGAGCAGGCCCAGCAGATGAGGACCCAGGGCTGGGGGCCATGTCTGCAGACGCTTCTGGACATGGACTGGGGAAGACGGTTGTGCCTCTTGACCTGCACTGGCCTCCCACAGCCCTCCATGACGGGGGGCCTGAAAGGGCCCCGCGCAGCGGGCCACCTGCTGATCTTAGAACACCACACCTGGCATCACACCAGTGGTGGTGGTGCAGCCTGTGCCCGGTGCCCCAAGGAGGCAACGTCGATCTCCCTCAAGCCCACCTGGGACCAGGTGCTTGTCTGTAGTTACTGCAGTGAATAAGCTGGACCCCTGAGGCATGGCCGTTCCTGTCCCTGAGTCCCTGGAGTCAGGTCTTAGGCTCCTCATCTGGCAATGGGCTGGACTGTGCCTGTGGGTTTCGGACGGTTCTGGGGAGGGTTTTGAGTTACCTCTTGGGGCACCCAGAATTGGGAAGAAGATCTGGCTGGACCGCTCAGTCCCCAGCATCCACACAGCCTGACAGCTCCAAGCTGAGCTGAGGGTTTCATCTGAAGTGTCGGCAGCTTGAAAAAGAAAGCTGAGCGAGGATTTCTATGAGGCCTTTCTGGAGTGGGAGTTGGGGTCGCCCTACCAGCTGCAGGGGTTGCCCCCCACTTTTTGGGCTTCCATTGGCCTGGACTGGGTTCTCTTTGGGAGGTGGAAAAGGCGCAAATTCTGCCAATTTTTGTTCAGCCCCTCCAAGGTGGCTCTGAGTGTTGATGCCCATGAATTTCTTCTCTTCCGAGACAGCCAGAAAGCTCCTCAGTGCTAAAGCTGATCACCGTAGTCTCACACCTGCTTCCTCTCTGCGGGGGGGGGCTGTCCGCACATTCCCATGGACTCTTGCAGCTCTTCCCAGGGGCTCCCCTTCTAGAAAGTTCTCTCTGACCCGCAGGGCTCCTCCCCTTCCCTGCCCAGCCTGTGACTAGGGTCTCTGTGACAGCACCTGGAATACTGACGTCATTTGCTGCTGGAGGCTGGTGGCAGCCCAGACCCTGGCCCAGGAGACCCTGGTGTGTGTTTTCTGAGAGGATGACAGACAGACAGACAGGGTGTTTGTGTCCTGCTTCCCTCACCCTGACTTCCGGGGCAGGAGAGCACTGGGGGAGGTCCTCCTCGGCTCACATAATCTCCCAGACCCAGGAGCAGACAGCCCAAAGCTCCCTATGGCCTCCCAGCCCAGGGCAGTGCCAGCAGAGGCCTCCTGGTAGGGCCAGGGAAGCAGAGGGTGGCAGCCCCTTCGGCTTGGTTGTGAGTGAGATACCTGCTCTCCTCCGGGTGTCACCCAGCTCCACCTGATCCACTCAAGTCAGACAGACGGGGGTGGGCGGGTGGGGGCAAGTCCTGTTTCTGCCAGGACACAGGCTGTGTGACCTTGGGGGAGTTCCTTGACCCCTCTGAGCAGTAGTACCTAGGGTGATGGAAGAAAGGCTCTTAGCAAAGGGCACAGCAGCAGGCTCAGTTTATTCACAAATTTTGTGCACACAACCCAGTTCCCCAGGGTGACCATTTGCTCTGTCACATAGGACAAGTTCTTTTTTGCCTTCCCTGAGCCTCAGTTTTCAGCCGAGGGTAAGACTGGATGCTCCTCGAAAGGTACTTCCTGCCTCAGACACACGCTTCTCATGCCCAGCACGTGCCTTGCATTCAGGGTCTCTGCACAGGCTGTTCCCTCTGCGGGGACTCCCCCTTCCTGTCACCGCCTGTTTAAATCCCGTTGGCTCCTAGTGCCACGCGGGCGCCCTGAGCCAGCGCAGGCTCCGAATGGCATTCCCTCCGTCCACACCCTGGTAGAGATCGCCGTGCGCTGGCTCCGAGACGCTCACCGGGGAGATGCTAACACCGAGGACCCACGACAGCCGAGCCTGCAGCGCCACCCAGGGGTGCCCGGAGCATCTGCGCCAGTGTGGGGCGGGCCGTGCTCCCTACCGTCCCTGGTAACTTGCTTCGAGGACCCCTGGGAGGCCCCGCCCTCAGCAGCCACTCCTGGGTTTCTCCGGACCGCCTGGGATCGATCACTGGCAGGGGAATCTTTGCTCTTGTCCCACTGTCCCCCATGCTAGATCCCCTGGGAACAGGTCACCCTCAGTCCTGAGTTGAGCTCCCCCTTCTCCATCTGTAGGTCTCCTAGTCTCAGGACAAAGGCTTAGGGCACAGGGGCCAGGCTTGTAAAAGGAAAGAGGCTTTGGTGGAACCTCTGAACCTCTGAGAAACCGTGTTCCTTTTTTATTGTCTGTACAAGAGGCGTGGGCCCAGAGGAAAAACAGCTCCCAAGGGAAACCGTAACCGTAGTGTTGGTTTGTTCCTTCGATCATCCACATTCACTACAGGTCTCCCAGCCCAGGCAGATGTTGGAAATGATGATGCCCAAGAGCCAGCCCCTGCCTGGCATATTGGGAGTAGCTGGCAGGGGGCAGGGGGCCAACAAACTCCTTTGTAACGGGACAGGCCGTGGGTTTCTCAAGGTTCCTCCCCCCACTACACTATGTCCTCAGGCAATGAGCCACCACGACTACTGGGAGCTTGGCCTGTTCCAAGCTCTTGGCTGCTGTCACTCTTTCTCTTGGACACTTGCTCTTGAATGGGATGATTTAGAAGAAATAACTGAATGCCTTTAAAATCCAAAGCAAAGTGTTTGTGATGGTGGAGGACGATGGGGACGTGATCCTGAAATCTCAGCACGCTGTGGGGCTCCTTGTTCTTTGTATGCACTGGCCACAGGAAGCCAGTCTGCTGAGAAAAGGAAAACCAGTCCCGAGGGCAGTGGCGTTTCAGCCTGGGGCAAGCCGTCCCCACGGCGCCCCATTTCCCTCTCAGATGTTGGAACAGGGACTCTTTGAGAGGCAGCTTCTTTGTCCAGAGGGGCACACCTCTCAGGGGAGGGTGCAGCCCGGCTCGCTGAGGAGTCCCAGTGGGCCCAAGGCACTGTGTCACACAAGCAATGGCCAGTGGCTCCTGATGGCAGCCCAAGCCTAGCCCCAGTGGCTGCCAGCTCTGCCCTGGCCCAGCTTGGTAAAGGCTTTCTCTCCTCTCCGACTAGGCACGAGGGCTTCGGAGTGTCCAGCCAGACACCCCGAGGATCCGCCTGTGGTTCCACAGCACCCCCTGTCCCCGCCCCACAGACACACAGTCTAGGCTTGGGGCACCGCAGATGTCCCTGCTACCCACAAAGCTGATACCCTTTTATCTGCGTAGCTATCCCGCTCTTATCTCCTCCTCAGAGACTAACTGCCCTCCACTGCCCCCACTCCTCCAGCCAGCCGCTGGGCCTCCTGGGAGCTGTCTGACATTTGATGTGATGGGGGCAGGGTCTGGGAACCAGCCCTTTCTGTGCAGGAGAGGTGGCCAGGGGCCTGCCGGTTAGGAGCAGGGTCCTGCTGCTGTGTGGCCTGCTGCAGTCCTGTCCTCTCTCTGGGCTCAGCCTCTTCGCCCACGATAGAGGTGTTGGGGTTTGATTGCTCAGGGCCTTGAATATTGGGGCACCATGACTTTGGCAGGGGATAGGGATTAGAAACTCACAATTCTGGGTGTGTTGGCAAGGGGGTCAGCTGAGTACAGGGACAGGAGGGGGCGGTTAAGCAGAGAGCAGATATGAATGTCCTCAGCTTCTTGACCAAGGGAAGTATTCAAGGGCAAGGCGGGGCTGGGTGGGGCTGGAGAAGTCAGAGAAGCTCCAAGTGCTCAGTGAGGCTGGGCCAAGATTTACCTGGTGCCTTCATAGCCCCAGTGTCCATCTGGCCTCCAGTGTACCCAACTCCAAGCCCCCTGGTTGTTATGGGTGATGGACCCATGGATTTCCAACTGGCAGGGTTGGGAGGCCTGGGCTGGTCGCCATCCTGGAGGCGGGTCACAGGCACTGCGCAGAGGGTGGGAGGCGTGCCTGCCAGGGTCTTGCAACCTTGAAGGCCGCTGCCAGCGGGTCCACCAGGAGGGCAAGGCCTAGGGTAAGCGGGTGTTGAGATAATGGCATCCTTGGGGCCCCTCTAGCCTGACCCTGTGAACTATGGCCCACAGGGCCAGGGAGGGCAAAGGACTCCCCAGAGCCACTTGGTGAATCTGAGATGAGTCTGCCGCCTCGCTCAGGGCTTCTGTAATGCCAGGCCCTACTCAGGACACCCTGTGGCCACTGGGGAGCCATACGTACCCCAGTCAGTCTGCTGGCTGTCCCTACCTGGCTGGATTTCGGCCAGGCAAAGCGGGGGTCAGGGAAGCAGGCGGGAGCTGAGGTCTACTCAGGAGCCCTCCCCAGCCCTGCTGGAAGCAGCTACAAAGCCAAGGGGAGGACCCAAGGTGTTGACTAGCCAGTGCCTCTTGGCCCTTCCTTGGCACACTTTCCCAGACTCAGCCCTGCCAGGAGAGCCAGCCCAGAGACGATGACGGAGCAGCATGGGGGTCCATGGGAGGCCGACTGTACAAGCGCCCCTGGTATGTTGCTTTAGACTCTTCCCAGCCTCTGGGGTCAGACAGACCTAGGATCCAATCACTGTGCCTATGAACTGATGAACCTGGGCTAGGATGATATCAGCCTCCCCACAGCCTGTGGGTTCTGAATGAACCACTGCAGATATGGGCACGGGAGCCACCAGACAGAATCATCAGCCTCCAGAGCCTTCTTCAGCCCCCTTTTTATTTTATTTATTTATTTATTTATTTATTTTATTTTTATTTTTATTTTTTTTGAGATGGAGTCTCGCTCTGTTAGGCTGGAGTGAGTGATCTTGGCTCACTGCAACCTCTGCCTCCCAGGTTCAAGCGATTCTCCTGTCTCAGCCTCCTGAGTAGCTGGGACTGCAGGCACGCACCACCATGCCCAGCTAATTTTTGTATTTTTAATAGAGACGGGGTTTCACCATGTTGGCCAGGATGGTCTCGATCTCTTGACCTCGTGATCTGCCCGCCTTGGCCTCCCAAAGTGCTGGGATTACAGGCATAAGCCACTGCGCCCGGCCTTCCCCAGCCCCTTCTAAGGAAGCCAGGAATTCTGTTTGGCCTGGCGCTCTGTGGAAGCCGGCTGGCCCAGGGATGGGAGGGCAGACTGCACTTGGGGAGACAGCTGGGGAGGGAGGATGTTAGGAAGGGTCTCTGCAAGCCCCTCCATGCCACCCTCCCTGGGTAGGGGTCAGCTGCTGAGAGGTGGCTCTCAGCCCAGTTTTAGAGTTGGGTTGGGGTCGGCTGCTGAGAGGAGGAAGATGGGCCAATGTTTTTGGGTCATTTCCACCAAGTTCCAGGCCCCAGAATGAATTTCAGAGGCAGCAGGGAGAGGCGGGTGGGATGGCCACAGGGGAGAGGGGATACAGACAGATGCAAGCATGGGGACCCCTCCTGGTGCCCAGGCTCAGCTAGGAGGGCCTCATCTATCACCCAACACCATGGCCTGGCACTGGCGTGCAGGAAACACAGGAAGTGAGAATAAAATTCCTTATTTTATTTCAAAAAATGTAGGGGTGGGGAAGCAACATGATAAACATTACGATCAGCTCCCTATGGGCTCATTCTGCCTCTGCAGGGGTGAGGGGCATAGAGTAGCTGGAGGGCATGCCATTGCCATGGCAACCCAGACGCTTAGATGCAGGTCCCTCCTGGCTGCTTAGAGCTGGGGGGACTAGGCGCCCTCCCCAAAAGCCCCCATTCTGAGTTGTTGGTGCCCGCCCCTCCTCTGAATCTAAGAACTGATTAGTGGGTTAGACTGCAACAGCAGCTCAGGATCCCCCCAGGACTTCCCTCCCTCCCCTCTCACTTGCCCGTCCCCTCAGCTACCAGCACCTCCAGCCCCCACCTCCTCCTCTTCTCAGCTCCACCCTGGTCCTCATGAGGTACCCCCCTCCCCAGCCCCTCAGGGCAGCCTCCTCCTGAGACTCCCTCCCGCTCTGCCTCCCTGACCCTCCCTGACAGTCAGGGCCACCGAGGCAAGGCCATGTGGTGAAAGGCAGATTGTCACAAGGCCCAGCCCTGCCGCCCACTCCTATCACAATGCATCCTGGAGCAAAAGGTTAAACACAGTAAGGGCAGGTACAGACAGGAGAGTGCCTGAGGCAGCGCCGTCCACACAGCAGCCCCAAGATGGGGAGGGCTGGGACGAGACCTCCCAGCTCCAGTGCCCTCCTGCAGCCTGCAGGGCCCACGTCCCCTGGGGCCAAATGGCCAGGGATTGGCTGGCACTGCCCAGCTGATAACAGAGCATTTGGAGAAGGGTCGGATTGCTCCAGAATCTTGGACCTCAGGACACCCCGAGGAAAAGCTGGGGGGTGAGCTGAGCCTCCAGGCCAGCTGGCCCCTCCCTGAACGTGGCCACTGCCTCTGCTGAGCCACAAGAGATGAGGGACTCCCCCTTTGGTCCCAAGGTCACAGGCTCAAGTTGGGGAGGCGGTGGAATGGGGCCCGTGAAAGCCCAGGGTCAGAGCACTCTAGTGATGGGGTGGAGGACTCTTCCAGGGCCCAAGGTTTGGGCTGGCTGTGCCTGCAGGCCCAGGGCCCTGGACATCTTAACAGAGGCCTCGGGTACTGATCCCAGCTGCGGGAGGGAGACCCGAGCTTTGTAACAAAGCAGGCCTCTCTACGAAAGGGCGGACCAATGGCGGCCGTCAGGGAGAGCGAAGCCAGGCCGGGAGGGTCAGGGGCCCTGCCCGACTAGGACCTGCCCCTATGAACCCCAAGAGCATCTGAAGAACCAAAGCGGGGTGAGGCCTAGTGACCAGGCTGCAAGGGGAGACTCACAGGCCAGACCCATGGACCGCTGGTCTCCTCCCACCTTTAGGGGCAGAGAGTGGAGGTAGGACAGAGGCACCCCCGGTGGCCACCTCTCTGCTCCTTGGAAGAAGGGGCTGGGAGGCACTGGGAGGGCCATGGCTGATGGCTGATGGCTGAGAGAGGGCAGGCCCCATGAGGGCAGGGTGCTATGGGGGAGAGGTGAAGGGAAAAAGGAGAAGGGAAAGGGAGAAAGATCCAACATGGGGTCCGTGAGCGGTGCATACACCAGCCTCTCGGACACCCCTCAGAACAAAAGCCCATCATTCCTATGGCCATCACCCCACCTGCACCCCTTCCCCACGGTGTCCCGGGGGCTGTGGCTTCATTTGTGAAGGTAGGCGTCCAGCCACAGCTTCCCAGACTTCTTCAGGGACCTGCAAAGTTGGGGATGGACCAGGGTCAGGGACCAGGACGGGCCTGGCCTCAGGGAGTGCAAGGGCTGAGGAGGCCATCATTAAGGCGGCATGTATGTCCCCTTGGCCCTAACCAGGGCTTACCACTGCCACTGGGCCTGCGGGGCTGTCAGCTCAGAGCCCACCAGGAACCCCACGCAGAAAGGGATGGTCTTCTTGCAGCCCAGGGAGAAAAGCCCAACAGTTCCTAATACAGGCTCAGGAGTAAGGCAGGTGCCCTGGTAGGTGACTGTGCCAGGAGAGCCCAGCCTCTCTTGTGATCCCACTGTCTGCACCACGGGCGATCCCAGGGCCCAGCGCCTGTGGACCTCCACTCCTCACCTGATGATGTCCAGCAGGGCCCTCAGTAGCGGCTTCTCCTGGTATTCAATGCCATGCTTGGCACATAGAGACTTCACCAGTGGGGCGATCTTGTGTAAGTTGTGCCGGGGCATGGTGGGGAAGAGGCTGAGGAGCGTGTGGGGTGGGCAGAGCGTGAGGACTCCAGAGGGCTGTGCTGCTCCTGCTTCCTCCCACCACCCAGGGAGAGGCTGGCTGGGGCCCTCAGAGACACTGTCCACCGCCAGGACCAGGCTCAAAGTGTGGCTCCTCGTGTGTGCCCAGTGGGGTGCTACATGTGTGGAGGGGAGGGTGCAGCCCTCCGTGAGCAGGAAGGCGTTTGTGCTCTATGGAGCTGGGAAGATATTTGGTGGCCGAAGTGTCATGTTTTTCAAAAAAGAAATGAAATAGCTGGGGAATGCTAGGAAAGGAGGCAGTGAGGTGGGGCACGGTGGCTCACGCCTGTAATCCCAGCATTTTGGGAGGCTGAAGCAGGCAGATCACTTGAGGCCAGAAGTCTGAGATCAGCCTGGGCAACATGGCAAGACCTCTTCTCCACAAAAAATAAAAATAAAAAATTAGGCCGGGCGCAGTGGCTCACACCTGTAATCCCAGCACTTTGGGAGGCCGAGGTGGGTGGATCACTTGAGGCTGGGAGTTTGAGACCAGCCTGGCCAACATGGTGAAACCCTGTCTCCCTAAAAATAACAAAAATTAGCTGGGCGTGGTGGCATATGCCTGTAATCCCAGCTACGTGGGAGGCTGAGGCCTGAGAATTGCTTGAACCTGGTAGGTGGAGGATGCAGTGAGCCGAGATCGCGCCACTGCACTCCAGTCTGGGCAACAGAGCGAGATTCTGTCTCAAAATAAATAAATAAATAAAAGTAAAAAAAAAGAAGAAATTAGTTGGGCACGGTGGCATGCACCTGTAGTCCCAGTCACTCAGGAGGCTGAGGTGGGAGGATGGCTTTAGCTCAGGCATTCGAGACTGTAGTTAGCCAAGAAAGCACCACTGCACTCCAGCCCAGGAAACAGGGTGAGACTCTCTGTCTCTACATTTTTTATTTTTTAATAAAAAAAAAAAACAGTGACAAGAAGGCAAGGACAAGGGGCAGCAGGGCAGTCCCTCGGCCAATGTTCCAGGCAAGCTACGTAGCCCTGCCCTGCTAGCCTCACACGGTCATGAGGTGTGTGTGCAGGCTCCATAACTACAAAGCCCCAGGCCCACGTGGAGGGAGGTGGTAACCACTATGCCCAGGGGCACAGAACGAGGGGCACAGGACGCCCCTCGGGGAGATGGAACAGGGGAGCCCCTCTCCTGACCTCAGCGGGGCTGGCTGGGAGCCTTGCTCTATATTGGGCAGAGACCTTGTCAGAGAGACAAAGAGGTGGCCCCCACATTCTGCACTCTGCCCAGATGGGGTAGCGGCCACTTCCCTCCCGCTGTGGGTCTCCCCGCCTCCCCGCAGCCCCGCGCTCACTGGTGCTCAATCTGGAAGTTAAGGTGTCCACTGAACCAGTCGTTGAAGAAGGACTGCTCCACATTGCAGGTGGCTGTCAGCTGTCAGTGGAAGGGATGAGTGTCAGGGAACAAAGGAAGGCCCAAGGGCCTGGCCTCATTCCCAGGGGGCCCAGCCTTACCCAGGGTCTCCAGGCCACCCGTCCACATCATACCGTCCTGCCTGATGGCCTCGGCCCACCCAGATGCCCCACCTGTCCCTCTGGGGGACTCCTGCTGCCCTTTCTTGCTTAGCTCTGAAGCTCCCAGCAGAAGGACACAGGCAGCCCCGGGAGGCCCAGCACAGCCCTGCGTTAGCAGGTGCAGAGCATCTGGGGCCAGGACATGGACATCGGGACCAGGCTCTGGTGACCGGCCCTGACTTCCCTACCTGGCTACTGAACCAGTCGCGGTAGGCCTCCTGGTCAATCTCCATGACGATGTGATTCATCTGCGTGACCCACACAAACCAGTGGCTCTCCAGGAACCTGCAAGAGAACACAGCTCAGGGCAGGGGCCTCCAGGGGCCCGGCCACGGTGGGAACAGATCCACTCTCCCAACCAGCCCAGGACAGCCCCTGCCAAGGGGCCAGGATGGGAGGTCCCCGGGCAAAGTGGAGCCGTCCGAGCCTCTTCTCATGCCAAAGCCATCATCAGTGCCAGTGGAGGGCCCAGGGATGAATCAGCAAAGCCCAGGCACCTGATGAAGTTGAGGAAAAGGAGGGCTCCCAGGATGCCGTAGAAAGGGATGTAGGTGATGAAGAATCGGATGTAGTAGCTGATGGCCCAGGCCAGGTCCTGCGGGGAAAGATGAAGTTAGGCGCAACCTGCCCTCTCCTCTGCCCTGGCACCAGCTGCCTGCCCCAGATGTGCACACATCTCACACTCAGGCCTCTAGAAGCTGGACTGCAGCCCACCGAAATGCGATGGGCAACTACACGCCACCTGTTTGCTCGGGGTTTGCATGGTTGCCTTTGTTTCTAGGGAAATGCCGAGTGTTTTAGCATCGGGAAGTGACTGTGCCCTGTTTTTCGGGAGAGAAATGGACCCTCCTGCTGAGGGGCAGCCGTGGGGTAGGGGTGGGGGTCAGCAGCCCTCTCGTGGGGCAGGGGCGATTCTGAAGGTGCGCCCCCAACCCTGGGCCAGGTCCCCAACGGTCCCCCAGTCCTGTCCCTGCTCCTCAGCACCTGGGTCTCCGCCTGGCCTCTCCTTCCAGCAGGACAGAGGGCTTGGAGGGGTAGGGAAGGTCAGAGGTACCATCGTCCCTATCTCAGAGCTCTCGCAGCAGAGGCTGGCCTCCCCATGCCCCACTGTCATCCTGTGCGCCTCCACTCTACTCTCCTCCCTGCCCCTGGCTGGAGTGGTGTCAGGGACTGGGCTTGGACGTCTTCTCTCATGTGTTGGGAGGGTGACTTCACGGCTCCACCCTGTCCACTGCCTCTCTGCCTCCCAAGTCTTCTCTCAACTGGACCACAGCAGCAGCCTCCCACAGTCCCCTGCTTGTCCTCGTGGCCATGGCAACCAGAGTGGCCTTCGCTCCAAGCAGGTCCCAACTCTCCCCTGCTAAAGCCCCCATCCCACCCAAAGTTACCCACAGAGCCTCATGGGGTTAAGAACCTGTCTTTACTCAGCCCCCTGACCCGGCTCACTCCCTCCCCGGGGCCTCTGCACGGCCTGTTCCCACTGCCAGGGCGCTCATCCTGCCGTGAGTTTAGGTATGGTGACATATGCCACAGGCTCAGCACAGGTGCCCGAGGTGGAAGGTGAGGCCAAGGGACTGCCCCGTCTCACGTCAAACGACTGAAGAACAAGGTCACATTCGTGTCTTAGAATAGATCCCCACCCACTGGAGAGGGGGAGACTAGGAAGTTATTCCAGCGGCTCAGACATGAAATGACAGAGGCGCTGCCAAGGAGGAGACAGATTCCAGAACTGTCAGAGGCAACGGTGGCTGCATTTGTGCCTGCTTGGCTGTGGGGAATCTAGGCTGGTCCTAGGTGATCAGGGGTCGGGTGCCAGCAGCTGAACAGGAAAGGAGGAGGGGAGCGCTCAGGAGGGGCCAGAGATGGCCTCAGGGCCAACCTTGGCCAAGGGCAGGACCTCACGTTCCAATGAGGTGGCCTTCAAGGTGACGACGGAGGCAGATGTAGCCAGTTCTGCTCCCACTTTCCATCACATTCCTTCTATTTTGTGTGTGTGTTGCAATAGTGTGCAGTGTATCTACACATATATGGAAACAAAATGAGGATGTGGTTATGGATTTTTTTTTTTTTGGAGGTGGGATCTTGCTTTATTGCCCAGGCTGGAGTGCAGTGGTGTGATCATGACTCTGTCCCAGGCTCAAGCCATACTTCTACCTCAGCCTCCCAAGTAGCTAATTTTTTTTTTTGAGAGGGAGTCTCGCTCTGTCGCCCAGGCTAGAGTGCAGTGGTGTGATCTTGGCTCACTGCAAGCTCCACCTCCCGGATTCATGCCATTCTCCTGCCTCAGCCTCCCAAGTAGCTGGGACTACAGGTGCCTGCCACCACGCCCGGATAATTTTTTGTATTTACATTTTTTATATTTATTTTGTATTTATTTTGTATTTATTTATATTTTTTGTATTTTTAGTGGAGATGGGGTTTCACCGTGTTAGCCAGGATGGTCTCGATCTCCTGACCTTGTGATCCACCCGCCTCGGGCTCCCAAAGTGCTGGGATTACAGGCATGAGCCACTGCGTCCGGCCTTACCTGGATAATTTTTTTAAAGTTTTTATAGAGATGCGGGGGGAGTCTCACTTATTTGCCCAGGCTGGTCTCGAATGCCTGTGCTCAAGTGATCCTCCAGCCTTGGCCTCCCAAAGTGCTAGGATTACAGGTGTGAACCATTGCCCTGGCCCAATTTTTATTTTTAAAAGACAGGGTCTCGCTCTGTTGCCCAGGCTTGAGTGCAGTGGTGTGATCACAGCTCACTGCAGCCTCAAACTCCTGGGCTCAAGCCATCCTCCTATCTCAGCCTCCAAAGTAGCTAGATTACAGGCGCGCATCACCATGCCCAGCTTTTTGTAGAGACAGGGTTTTGCCACGTTGCTCAGGCTGGTCTCAAACTCCTGGCTTCAGGTGATCCCTCCCACCTTAGCCTCCCAAAGTGCTGAGATCACAGGCGTGAGCCACCATGCCTGGCCTGGACTTTTTTTGAGTGTAGAGAGCAACACATACTCAGAGACCGCTGGTTTCAGGGGCAGAGAGCCCAAGAGATCAGAAGCAGCCAGAGAGGCGGAGCAAGGGGGTTGGGAAGAAGCCAGCAGAGGTGGGGACCTGGAAGCCAACAGGAAGAAGAACTGCAAGAGGGAGTGGCCAGTGGTGTCAGATACAGCAAAATTCCAGGAGGGTGAAGCCTGGGAGCATCTCAGGATCCAGGACGTGGCCCCGGGAACGGGAACCTTGCCAGAGCATGTAAACCTCCCCGGGAAGCCTCCTTCAAAGATCTTAGGGTTTATCACCTCTTTCCTCTAAGCCAGGGTCCCCCAACCTCCACACTATTGGCACCTGGGACAGGCTGCTTGTTGTCATGGGCGGTTCTCCAGGGCATGGCAGGGTGCTAAGCACCATCCTGGCTAGATGCCAACCAGATGCCAGTAGCACCCTCCTCTCCTGAAGTTGTGACAATTAAAAGTGTCTCCAGATACTGCTAAAGGGCAGAACAGCTCCCCTGAGAACCAGTGCCCCAGGTCATAGGTGCGCTCCTGGCTCTGAAAGTCCCACAGGCTCATCACATTGTCCCCACTCTGCCATCCCCTTTTAGGAACATAGGGTGATTTCTTTTCCTGTTTAATGCTTTGTTCCTTAGGGAACAAGCACAGTCAAAAACAAAAAAAAAGAGGTTGCTCACTGCAAGCTCCACCTCCCAGGTTCAAGCGATTCTCCTGCCTCAGCCTCCTTAGTAGCTGGGACTACGGGTGCACGCCATCATGCCCAGCTAATTTTTTGTATTTTTAGTAGAGATGGGGTTTCACCATGCTGGTCAGGCTGGTCTCGAACTCCTGACCTCATGATCTGCCCGCCTCGGCCTCTCAAAGTGCTGGGATTACAAGCATGAGAGACTGCGCCTGGCAATAGGCCATTTATGAGTTAGAACAGGATTGAATGCTAGAGGCAAGAAGAGGGTGTAACATGTATGAGGAGGGAAAAAACATAATGATGCTAGTCTCTAGCTTGAGCCACTGGGTGGATGATGGACCCATTCATTAACATGGAGACCATCAGAAAAGGATTAGGTTGTGGGAGAAGAGAAGGACTTATATTGAATATGTTGGATTTGAAATGGCTGGGACACCTCCAAATGGAGTCAGATTGGATATATGGGTCCAAGACTTGGAGATAAAATTTGACTTGGCTGCTCTTAAATTCACAGTCAAGGTGAAAAGGACAATTTCAGTTAGCAAGCGATAAAACGTAATCAATAGGCCGAGCGCAGTGGCTCACGCCTGTAATCCCAGCACTTTGGGAAACTGAGGTGGGCAGATCACCTGAGGGTGGGAGTTTGAGACCAGCCTGACCAACATGGTGAAACCCTGTCTCTACTAAAAATACAAAATTAGCCGGGCGTGGTGGCGCATGCCTCTAATCCCAGCTACTTCGGAGGCTGAGGCAGGAGAATTGTTTGAACCCAGGAGGCAGAGGTTTCGGTGAGCCGCGATCGCGCCATTGTACTCCAGCCTGGGCAACAAGAGCGAAACTCCATCTCAAAAACAAACAAACAAACAAAAAACAGTAACCAATAAACAAGTCCACATTTGGTTAAAAGAGGAAAAACTTCTCCATGGCTATTGGTTGGAGCATGAGGGACAAATAGACTGCTGAGAAAGAGTGGATTTTAAGCAAGCATTTCAGAAAGTGACAATTTAGACTTTTGAAAATTGCCAGATAAACAATTTATCTGCCAGGCACAGTGGCTCACGCCTGTAATCCCAGCACTTTGGGAGGCCGAGGCGGGTGGATCATGAGTCAAGAGTTCAAGACCAGCCTGGCCAACATGGTGAAACCCCATCACTACTAAAAATATAAAAATTAGCCAGGCATGGTGGCAGGTGCCTGTACTCCCAGCTACTCAGGAGGCTGAGGCAGGAGAATCGCTTGAACCCAGGAGGCAGAGGTTGCAGTTAGCCGAGATCGCACCACTGCACTCCAGTCTGGGTGACAGAGTGAAACACCGTCTCAAAAAAAAAGATGACATAATAACAGTGGGCCCTAATGCAATATGACCGATGTCCCTGTTTTAAAAAAAGGAAAAATTTTCAAGTATCCACTTTTGGTGAAGAAAAAAAGAAAATTAAAAAATAGGCCAGGCGTGGTGGCTCATGCCTGTAATCCCAGCACTTTGTGAGGCTGAGGCAGGCAGATCACTTGAGGCCAGGTGTTCGAGACCAGCTGGGCCAACATGGAAAAACCCCATCTCTACTAAAAATACAAAAATTAGCTGGGCATGGTGGCCAGTGCCTATAACCCCAGGTACCTGGGAGGCTGAGTCACAAGAATCGCTTGAACCCAGGAGGTGGAGGTTGCAGTGAGCCGAGATCACACCACTGCACTCCAGCCTGTGTGACTCTGTCTCAATAAATAAATAAATAAACAAAATAATGTTTTTTTAAAGAGGGAAATTTGGACACAGATACAGATACAAATACGCAGAGAGACGATGTACCGAGAGGGAGGGCGAAAGCCATCAACCAACCAAGGAGAGGCCCAGAACAGAGCCTTCCAGAGCCCTAAGGAATCCACTCTGCTAACACCTCGGTTTTGGACTTCCCGTCTCCAGAACTGGGAGAAAACACATCCCTGCTGCTTATGCCACTCAGTTCGTGGTGCTTTGTCATACGGTCTTCGCAAATGAACACACCTGTCCTCTCAGCCAACGCCCAGCTGCTCCAACTTCAAACCAGGGTGTGGGGTGACCCAGTTCATGGGACTCAGGGCCCACAGGGAGTGGGGAAGGGAGATGGCCACACTTGCCTCTCATCATGCTGCCTTTGAGAACTTTCTCGGGGGCTCTGCAAAAGCAGGGGCTGCCCCAGTGAACTCCCTGTGTCTGAGGGAGAGTAGAGATCTTTAGGACTGGGTCCTGGTGGCCCCAGAGGGAGTCCTTTCCTGAGAGGCAGCTACCCCAGGGAGGAGATGCATGGGGCCCCGCAGGCTCCACTGAGGCACACGAGGAGGCAACGTAGGACCCCCGGGTCCACCTGTCCCAGTCACCCTCCTCCCCGTGCCAAGCCAGCTGTGTCCCCAACTCACCACCCAGTTCTTATGGACTATCATGGTCATGATGATCTGGTACTGGAAATACATGGGGATGAGCAGCGGCGGCCCAACTGCAGGAGAGAGACAGGCGCTTAGAGGCATCCATTCCACTCTGCCTGTGCCGGAAGGTCGGGGGAACCCAGGCCCAGCACTATGCGCAGGGGCCAGCCCTGCAGACGTAGGCAGAAGCAGCCAGGGACCCCGGGGTCTGCAGAGAAGGCTGGGAGCCCTTGAGGACGTGTGTCACCCCTGGGACTCTCTAAGCCTCTGTGTCCCCATCAGGCCTGTAACACGGGCTGAGGGGGTCTGCACGGGAAGGCTGCTGTGGCCCCCGCTTCTAACAAGTTTAGTGTCACTTTCTGGATCTGAAAAAGATGTCAGGCAGGAGGGAGAGAGACGCCACTCTGTGGGGAGGGGAGGGTCCCAGAGTGGTTTCAGGGCACCGAGCACTCACTCAGGAAGAAGTATTCGTGCTGGTGATTGTAGGGCAGGTATTTCAGCTTCTTCTTGCCGTACTGAGGAGAAAGGAGAGATCGTGAGCGCCCAGCAGCCTCAGCTCCCAGCCTCCCATGTTCCCCAAACCGCCCTGCAGCCACCATCCCTTCTATCTGCTCAGGGCACACCACTGTCCCTTTCCTGTCAATCTGCACCCTGGGCCCACCAAGCCTGGGGCACCTCCAGCCCTCTGGGCTCCCCATGCTACAGCCAGCAGTGGCCAACGCTTCCTCAGCCCTAGCTGAGCACTGGCCCAATGGCATCGATCCTCCACAAGGCCGGCACTTCTGAGGCTGAGGCTCAGCGTTAAGCCATGGCCCAAGGCCACGGGAAGTGGCCCTGGCTGGGTTCAGAACCCAAAAAGCTGACTCTGAGCCTATGTGACAGGCACTAAATAAATGTTTGTTGAATGAGTGTGCAACAGAGCAGCTCTCGGCAGAGCATAAGCACCCAGGGGAGTTCCTAGGTCACCATGGAGAGCTCCCGGAGTCCGCAGTGGCAGGGAGAACCTAGGTAAGGGTCCCAGAATTGCTGCCAGTCATCAGGCTGGGAGCATCTACCTCCCTGGAGCCTCCCTGTAATTTACAAGAGTGAATCACTCCTCCCCAGCTGGAGCCTAACCTTGAGGACAGAGGAGGCCACAGGACAGACTCCTCAGGCCACATCTGGCTACCTGAGGTCCCCATGAGGGCACCGGTTTCTTCCCCATCAGAGCCTGCACCTTGGGCAGCCTGACGCCCAGAGGCTCTGATGGAGGAGGGCTGGGCTGGGTCCTGGGCATCGTCATTGTCCAAAGCTGCTCAGGCCACTCAGTGTGAGCCAGGCATAGGAACCACGGCCCCAGGGGATCCCCGGAGCCCTTAATTCCATGGTCCAGCCCCTAGGGACCAGCCCACCCTGCTCTTCCGGGACTGAGACCAAAATATGCCGCTCACTGAGTGGCACCTGCTCCTCTTGCTTGCAGCGTGGGGAGGCTGGGCTTGCAGCCAGCAGATGCGCTTGAGCCAACTCTGCCTCTCACCAGCGCTGAGACTGTGTGAGTCGCTTAGCCTTGCTGAGCCTTGTCTGGCTTTTGAATCAGTGGTTGGTAAGAGGAGCCAATGAGAACATGGGCATAATGCCAAGTGCTGACCCCAGGACCACTGCCCGTCACCCTCCCTATACCCCTGGATCCAAAGGCCAGAGATGCCTCCTCCTATAGTGTCCGGTCATACTTATTGCAGTCAGGAGGTCAAAGTGAGTTACAGAGGGAAGGAACCTTGGATGGTGCCTAGGCCAGCACCCCGTCATCCAGGTGAGAACACAGAGCAAAGTGATTGCCCAAATCACAGGGAGAGCACAGATTCCTGAGGGAAGAGGCTGTGGGTGGGAACCAGGTCCACCCTGTCCCCAAGACTTGCATCTTGGCGCCAATGGCCATGGTCACGGCACACCCAGCTGAAGAACCCCCAGAAACAGTCCCTTTGTTCTGTGTGGCCTCCTGAGCCTTGGCAAGGATCTCACTCATTCCCAGAAAGGACGGCCACTTGCAGTAGGACTATCATTAAGGCCAGGGCTGAGGCGGGCCATGGAGAGGTCCGAGCCAGGGAGGCCTCACAGGAGCCTTTCATGAGTCTCCAGTGGACGGAGGTGCTGGAGGAGCCAGCACTGCAGATGTTGCCCTCAAGGTGGCCAGTCTCGGGGCCTGCAGCGGCCCACAGAACAGGCCCCTGAGTCCTGCTCTAAGCTTCTCCCAGAGGCCAGGGAGCAGGCTCACAGCCCCAGCCTTGGCATGCAGTGTCTCCAGCTCTGGTCAAGAGCTCCTCCCCACCGCATCTCTCCCACAGAGCATCCCGTCCCTCTCAGGCTGGGCCGGCTATACTCAGAAGTGAGCACAGAGGGCAACCCAGGCAGGTCAGCAGGGGCCAGGGCATCCTAAGGAGGGACTGAGGGCTGGCCACGCTGTTGTGGGGGCCTGGGAGGCACCTGGGGAGTCTGTTTGGAGTTGCATGTGCACAGTAGGCACCCTGTTCTCATGGGTGATGGTGGCCTTTGGGTGGACAACACAGGTTACAGGGGCTGCCTCCGCCGGTAAGCACAGCTGGCTCTAGTGTGCGTCCCTTCAATGCCCCAGAATGGCCCTCAGAGCCAGGGGACCCTGCTTGCCAGGCAGCAGCAGGCCTCAGAGTGGATCTCTGTGGGACGGTGAGCAAAATGCTCATCACAGTCACGTGCGTGTATGTCCATGTGTATGGTGACATACCACTACACATCTGTACCCATCTCGATGGCCTCAGCTGCAGTGGGTCTGCTGGGGGATGGCCAGTACTCCCCTCCCAAACCAGAAAGTACAACTGTGGGCTTGGGATACGAAGCCCTGCCCTGTGGCTAACTCTCTGCTCTCATCTTTCCCACGCTCAGTTCTTTGCCAGAGCTTTGCCATTTAAGTCATAGGAGCAGGGAAGGGAGGGAGAGGTATTTTAGAATGTATCAAGCTAGGGGGGTGAGTGCCTGGCTATTTAATTGATCAGAAAGCTGGGGCTACCCAACAAACATATTTCACAAGGGCCCCCAGGACTCCGAAGCTGTGGTTTGCAGCCAGATGGTTTGGGTTCGGACAGTGGTGTTGCCTTTTCGTTGCTGTTACCTTGAACAAGTCACTTCATATCTCTTGGCCTTAGCTGTTCCATCCATGAAAGGGGTCGATGACAGCTCCTGCCTCACGGGTTAAGCAGGGACTAAGTGACGTGCACGCACACTGCCCATTGTGGTGCCCGGTCCACAGACTCACTCAACAAGAGTCAGGCTTCTTCCCAACTGGGGGCTCAGAGCCCCAAGTGTGGGGAGTGCAGGATCCCACACATCTCCTCCTCCCGAGGAGTCCCCGTCACACACACAGAGAAAGCCCAAGAGGCAAGGAAGACACATGACTTTCACCCGGCTGGGCTGCGGCCAAGGGTGTGGGTGGCACACATGGACCTCCCCTTGATCAGGAACGGCGCCTTCCCAGGCTGCGGTTGACAGGCAGGGACGCAGGCCAGGGGCAAGGGAGGGAGTGCAGCCAGCCCTGGCGGCGGGGCTGACTCTCCTGTCCCCGGCCTCTCCACGCACCTCAAGGCCAGGCTTGGATGAGGGCCTGGGGGATGCCGGGCCACGTGGAGGGGAACTTTCAGCTTTGGAACAAAATGTCTGAGGAATGACAAGGGCCCTCCTTGTCCATCGAGGGTTGGGGGAGGGGAGCTGTCGCAAAGCCCAGTCTCTGCCTCTGGGAACCTGCAAACTCACACACAGAGAGAAACAGGCGGCACGACCTCCCCAGCAGGAGCGGAATGGCAAGGTCCCTGAGAGGGCGGCATGTGTGTCCCAAGGCGGGATGGGTGACTTTAGCCTGTTCATGAAGGTCTGCCTGAAGCAGGAAGCCCAGGACGTTAGCTTCAGATAGTCAGAGCAGCAGAGGTGGTTTCCCGGATGGGAGGAGGAGGATCTCAGGCACGGCACGACGTCTGAGGCCCCTTTACACTGCTACCGGGATAATGGTCTCACCAGCCCCCTCAGAAAACTGGGATATGGCAAAAGAAGAACAAAACAAGGCTGCTGCCAATATCACCGCGATTAAACTTAGCTCTGAAATTTCCCGTCAATGCAATAAAACCCAAAGCAGAAAACAGAGTGGAACTATTAGAAAGAAAGAGACTACTTCAACATCCAGATAAGAAAGAAAGAAAGAAAGAAAGAAAGAAAGAGAGAGAGAGAGAGAGAGAAAGAAAGAAAGAAGGAAGGAAGGAAAGAAAGAAACAGAGAAAGAAAGAGAGGGAAGAGAGAGTGAGAAAGAGAAAGAAAGAAAGAAAGAAGAAAGAGTTACTACACCTTTTTTGTTTGTTTTGTTTTGTTTTGTTGTTGTTGTTGTTTTGAGACGGAGTCTCACTCTGTCGCCCAGGCTGGAGTGCAGTGGTGCAATCTCAGCTTACTGCAACCTCCGTCTCCCGGGTTCAAGAGATTCTCTTGCCTCAGCCTCCAGAGTAGCTGGGACTACAGGCGTGTGCCACCATGCCCAGCTAATTTTTTGTGTTTTTAGTAGAGACGGGGGTTTCATTGTGTTAGCCAAGATGGTCTCGATCCCCTGACCTCGTGATCCACCCGCCTCGGCCTCCCAAAGTGCTGGGATTACAGACGTGAGCCACCACGCCGGGCTGAGAGACTACGTTTTCATTATTTTCTAGGATATGATCATCTAATCAGGAAACTCAAAAGAATCAACCGAAACACAACTAGAATTATGAAGAGACATAAGCGGGCACTAGCGGGACAAAAGATAACTATCCCATTCATCAGAAGGCTATGCAAACAAAAATTTAGAAAAAAAAGAAAATTAAGATAACTACCCCAATATCCACTGCTTTCCTGAGTACTGGAGAACCCCCAATCATGATGACAAAATATAAAACGTATAAGGATTGCGTTTTAAAAGAAACATCCATGAGACATATAAAGAAGTACAGACCTTGGCCGGGCACAGTGGCTCATGCCTGTAATCCCAGCACTTTGGGAGGCTGAGGTAGGCGGATCACTTGAGGTCAGGAGTTCGAGACCAGCCTGGCCAACATGGTGAAACCCCATCTCTACTAAAAATACAAGAATTAGCCGGGCATGGTGGCGGGCGCCTGTAATCCCAGCTACTTGGGAGGCTGAGGCGGAAGGATGGCTTGAGCCCAGGAGGTCGAGGCTGCAGTGAACCGAGATTGCACCACTACGCTCTAGCCAAGGTGACAGAGCATGACCTTGTCTCAAAAACAAAAACAAAAACAAAAAGAGAGAGAAAGAGAAGGGGAAAGGCATCCCACTACGAGCTTCCAATGAGTTAAGTGCCAAGGATGAGTAAGTGTGAGTGTGGCCCCCAAGTCATCCAGATGGTGGCCTGGGAGAGGACAGACAGCCCAGCCCAGGCCAAGCCCAGGCTCAGGAGCACTCACTGCCTCATATGAAGAAGGAATGCCACCTCCTGGGGATGCCGGGAAAACTGGCCAACTCTGGAGAAAAGTGAAGGCCGAACATCATCCTACCCATATCCCATTTGGCAGAAGTTAAAGATTGAAACACGAAACCTTAAAGAACTGAAAATAATACGTATGAAGAACTTTCTAAGCACACAAGAAATGAATCTCTGGGTAAAGGAGTATACTTTGCTACATATGACAAAAAGAACCCTCCTGGACAGCATCAATAAGACCAAAATGCAGAAAACGAGGAAAAGGGCTTTACTGCAGAGCCCGCGCTATTCACAGTTCCACGTGCTGGGAGCCGCCTGGCTGGGCTGCTTTGCTTATCTGTCCCGAGAGATAGGAGCCCTGGCCGGCGTCCTTGCTCTGGAGACTGGGATGGTGGCTTGAGACCCTGGGGCCTGGGCCGCCCCACCTGGCCCTGCTGTGGTGTGTGGGACTGGCATGTGACAAGTCCCATCAGACCCACTGTCACTTCAGTCAAGAGACCAGGGTTCCTTCCAGGGCAGCCAGGTCCTGTGAGAGCCAGAGCACAGGTCAAAACACCAGGAACCCAGGAAGCACCAATCCTTTCCCCATGAGTGTGAGAGAGGGGATTTCCACAGAACACCGCGGCACCAGCTGGGGACTTCCAAACGCCACTGGTAACTGAACAACCAGATCCTCACAGCCTCCCACCCCCGTCTCCTGCCCCAAAGTCAGCATTCCAGAAGTGTTGGGGGTGAGAAGATGTCAGGAAAGGAGAGGCTTCTCTGGCCACCACGCACAAGAAAGACGCCTTCTTGCCAGTGCAGCTGGTGGGACTAGACTTTCTTTGTTAGAGACACAGAGAACATCTGTCAGGACAGCCAACGGCTCTACAACACAAAGCCTCGCCGAGAAAACGAAGCCTTTGTCCCCACTTATCAGAAGGCCTCAAGTTCATCAGTTCCGTTATCTAGACACCTCTAATTAAAGCTGGCAAACCGTTTCCTAGAAGCATAACCATACCCTGTACTTTGGCAAAAAATAGAATCCCTGGCAGCTTAGAGAGCCTTCCAAAGTACAGAACTGTGGCTGATTTCCTGCGAATTGGCCATGTTACAGAAAAATCCACGTTTCTGCTCAGATAGTCTCACGGGTGGAAATGAAATAAGAAGAGGGTGTACAAACCAGAACTGGGGAGCCAGGCTGTCTCCTCGCCTTGTTCCAAGCCTTAGGCGCCAAAGCTGTCAGGAATACTACTTCACTCACGGCGCCACTCCTTAGTGAGGGAAAATTGGCCTCACTTGGCAAATGCTGATTGAACCCTACTCTATGCATGGCTTTGTGGCTCCTAAGAGCTGCATAAAAGCAACAAGGATCTTCTAAACTTTCACTGTCATCATTAATGTATTTCCAAAAAGCAGTGCATATATTTATTTTTTTCTTGTAAATTAGGTCCCGACATAGAGGCTCTACATAAAAAAAAAGAACGTATTAAATAAGAACTTTTTTTTGTAGAATGCATTGGTGGGGCTTTTATTCAAAAGAAATTATGGGCCGGGCGCAGTGGCTTACACCCGTAATCCCAGCACTTTGGGAGGCCGAGGCGGGCGGATCACAAAGTCAGGAGTTCAAGACCAGCCTCGCCAACATGGTGAAACCCCGTCTCTAATAAAAATGAGAAAATTAGCCAGGCGTGGTGGTGTGCACCTGTAATCCCAGCTACTCGGGAGGCTGAGGCAGGAGAATCACTTGAACCTGGGAGGTGGAGGTTGCAGTGAGCCAAGATCACGCCACTGCACTCTAGCCTGGGCAAGAGAGTGAGACTCTGTCTCAAAAAAAAAAAAAAAAAAAGAAAGAAAAGAAAAAGAAATTATGAATTACTAACACTCAATTTGTCTACCTTGTAAAATAATGTAGGTCCTGTTATGGTTCAGAAATACAACAGAATATCATATGGCTACAGGGAGATGAGACCTGTCTACATGAACTGGGGTGGGGAAGGGTATCCACATTTGCAGAGGTGGCAAGTTGCAGGATACAAGGTTGAATTTTTTTATTTTTTATTTTTTTATTTTTGAGACAGAGTCTCGCTCTTCTGTCCCCGCTGGAGTTCAGTGGTGCAATCATAGCTCATTGCAGCCTTGAGCTCCCAGGCTCAAGTGATTCCCCCACCTCAGCCTCCCCTGCACCTGGGACCACAGACGCACACCACTACACCTGGCTAATCTTTTGTATTTTTGGCAGAGATGGCTCAACCTCCTGGGCTCAGCTCAAGGGATCCACGCACCTTAGCCTCCCCAATAACTGGGACTAGGCAGGTGCTACCATGCCTGGCTAACTAAAAAAATATATATTTTTTTTAGAGACAGGGTCTTGCTATGTTGCCCAGGCTGAGACTCGTGTTTTAATTCTGGATATTTCTATACTGTTTAAAAGTTTATACCAAGTGTGTTCTATATTTGTAGTAATACAATGAACTAATATGAAAATAAAATGGTGTAGTAAATGGAAGGCAATAGCCTAGCAGTCAAAAGGTCTGGGGCCTCACCCTAGACTGGCCACTAAATTACGTGACTCTCTCGGCTGGCCACGTTGGCTCATGCCTGTAATACCAGCACTTTGGGAAGCCGAGGCAGGCAGATCGAGGCAGGCAGATCATGAGGTCAGGAGTTCAAGACCAGCCTGGCCATAGTGAAACCCTGTCTCTACTAAAAATACAAAAATTAGTAGGCATGGTGGCACATGCCTGTAATCCCAGCTACTTGGGAGGCTGAGGCAGGAGAATTGCTTGAACCCAGGAGGTGGAGGTTGCAGTGAGCCAAGATTGTGCCATTGCACTCCAGCTCTGGGCAACAGAGCAAGACTCCATCTCAGAAAAAAAATAAATAATGTGACCCTGAACGTGTTCCATCCTCTCGCTGACCTTCAATTTCTCATCCACTGGTGAAGCAGATTGGACCAAGCCATGTTGAGGCTCCTCCCAGTGTACAGGATGATGATTCTCCGAATAAGGTTTTCTCAACATGAGCTAGTCAGTTGGCGACCAAGCTTGAGCCCCTGAAATCTTGCCTTCCTGCTGAACTGGGACAAGATTTCCCTCTACCCTGGGAAGAAACAAGCCAGAAAATGCTCTTCCTGGCCTAAGGGCAGGACGGAGGCATCTACCATTCTAATGAGGAGCTGCATCCGTATTTACAGGTGAGGCCATTCCACATACATTCCAGCCAGAACAATTCAGGGTACCTAGGAGAGGTATCTGTGTAGCAGGAGATGTGGACTGGCCTGGCTGAATGTCAGCTCTCTAGGCTTCCTTCCCTGCTCCCTGCTCAGGCCAAACACTTCCTAGGTCAACACCATCCCCTTAGTCATACCTCAATGGGCTGCCATTCGCCCAGGACAAACACTTGCTAGGTCAACACCATCCCCTTAGTCGTACCTCGATGGGCTGCCATTCGCCCAGAACAAACACGTGCAGCATGTTCACATCGGGATCCTTGTGGAAGATGTTAGGCTTGGCATGGTGCTGGAAGTGGCGATGATTCCACCAGTTGGCAGAGGCACCCTGTGGGGAGAGAGGGGTTGGGATGAGCCATGCAGGCCACCAGGGAACTGAGCTCGCCTGTAACAGGCCCTGCTTAGGAGCAGTTCCCAGAACCTTCAACCCTCGGGGATAGCACCTCAGGCCCCCACAAGGTCAGAATCCAGCCCTGCCACGACTGAGCTCAGAGCATGGGCCAGCCCCAAATGGAGTGAAGTCACTTTATCTCTCTAGGCTTCAGTTTCCCCATCATAAGATGATGACGGCGGATGAGGCGTGCTGCTGTGGGACCACACGGTGAGCACTCCAGCAGGTGTGGGAGCCGGTCTCTACCTCTCCGCCACCAGGTGTGGAGCCAGAGCTGTACAAGGTGAAGCCGAGGTTTCAGGGACAGCGAGAAGTGGTCCCTACTATGTGGCCCAGAAATCTCCCTCCTGAGTGTATATCCAAGAGAAATGAAAACATGTCCACACACCAACTCATAAAGGAGTGTTCACAGCAGCATTCTTCAAAAGAACGAGAACAGCAAAAACAACACAAGTGTTCATCAGCAGATGAGTGGGTGAATGAGATGCAGATTCTCCACACAATGGAATATTGTTTGGCTGTGCCATAAAACAGAACCAATCACTGACACTTGCTACAACACAGATGAGCCTGGAAAACACGCTAAGGGAAGGAAGGAGCCACAAAAGACCACATATCACATGATTCCACCGACATGAAATGTCCAGAATAGGGACATCTATAGAGACAGAAAGTTGAGCAGTTGTGTAGGGCTAGGACTGGGGTAGGGGAGGGAGTGAGGGGGTTGGGATGCGATGGCTAAGAAACGTGGGGTTTCTTTTGAGCATAATGAAGACGCTCTAAAATTGACTATGATGATGGTTGCATAAATCTGTGAGTATACTAAAAGTCATTGATTTGTCTGCTTTAAATGGGAAAACTGGCTGGGCGCGGTGGCTCACACCTGTGATTCCAGCACTTTGGGAGACAGAAGCGGGTGGATCACTTGAGGTCAGGAGTTCAAGACCAGCCTGGGCAACATGGTGAAACCCCGTCTCTACTAAACATACGAAAATTAGCTGGGCGTGGTTGTGGGCGCCTGTAATCCCAGCTACTCGGGAGGCTGAGGCAGGAAAATCACTTGAACCCGGGAGGCAGAGATCACACCACTGTACTCCAGCCTGGGAGACAGAGCAAGACTCTGTTTAAAAAAAAAAAAAAGTGAGAACTGTATCTCACTAAAGGATTTGGAGAGCGCAGTTGTGCTGCTATGCTGAGGGTGGGTCCTGAGATTCATGTCACACCAGGAAAGCTGGAGGGAGGGTGTAACAAACAACTGCTAACATGAACAAGAAGAACTTTCCTGTTTCTAACACTCAAATGGGATCCCATGAGACAAGATGCATAACATGGATATTTCTTTTGAGGCCGCAGGTGTCCGTCTCCTCAGCTCATAGTTATGGCCTTCAACAGTTGCCCAGCGACAAATGAAAGAAAACACACTTTCCTGACCCTTTGGCATCACGACTATCCTGGTGAACTGTTGCCGGATCAATGCTTTGGCTAAGGGTCTGCAAAAAATGCCTATTTGCTAAACAAACATTTTACTTGGGAGATGCTTTTGGCACACACAGTCTACAAACACTAATAGCCATGGGTGGGAACAGCAATGGACAGCTGTGGCCTTTGCAGTGACCTCAGGGCCCTGGAAACTGGCAGGCCTCAAAACCCATGAGAGAGAGAGAAAAAAAAAAAGTCAGAGAGTGAAAGCTTAGAGGCTTCACTTTGGGAGGCCGAAGCGGGTGGATCACTTGAGGTCGGGAGTTCAAGGCCAGCCTGGCCAACACAGAGAAACCCCGTCTCTACTAAAACTACAAAAATTATCTGGGCGTGGTGGCGGGCACCTGTAATCCCAGCTACTCAGGAGTCTGAGGCAGGAGAATCCTGTGAACCCAGGAGGCCAAGATCGCACCAACTTCACTTTAGCCTCGGCAACAGAGCAAGAGTCCGTCTCAAAAAAAAAAAAAAGAAAAGAAAAGAAAAAAAAAAGAAAAGAAAAGAAAGAAAGAAAGCTTAGAGGCTTGAGGAATCAAATGACACATTTGCGTTTGTTGTCAAAAGGAACAAAATTCCTGGGAAGAATCAAATGGAAAAATCTCTGGCACAAAGAAACTGAGGAGCAAGGCATGAAACAAGTAAGCGTGATGTTTGGAGGATACCAACCCAGAGATGTTTATTGAACAAACAGATGGAGGAAAGCAAGACGGGCTGACAACAAGGAGGCAGTGAGGTGGGCAGTCCCGGTTCTCCCTGGACTTGGGATGAGATGTAATGAAAGCATTTTTTGTTCATGCCACTTCCTCTGCTGTGATTCTCTTCCATTCTTTTTTTTTTTTTTTTTTTTTTGAGACAGAGTTTTGCTCTTGTCGCCCAGCCTGGAGTGCAGTGGTGCAATCTCAGCTCACTGCAACCTCTGCCTCCCAGGTTCTCCTGCCTCAGCCTTCTGAGTAGCTGGGATTATAGGCACCCGCCACCACGCCCGGCTAATTTTTGTATTTTTAGTAGAGATGGGGGTTTCACCATGTTGGCCAGGCTGGTCTCGAACTCCTGAACGCAGGTGATCCGCCCACCTCGGCCTCCCAAAGTGCTGGGATTACAGGCATAAGCCACCACACCAGGCCTCTCTTCCATTCTTCTTTGCCAGGTGAAGCCCTGCTTATCCTTCAAGAGCCCCTCCTTCCAGGCACCGGGAAGCCCACCTTGTACAGGAACAATGGCCAGCTCCGTGTTCCCAGAATGTGGTGCAGATGTTGCCTACCCTAAGCCAGCTGCCGTGCTCTGCCTGGGAGGTGAACCAAGAGACAAAGCCCTTGTCCTCACGGAGCTGCGAGGGAGGGTCTGGCCTCATCACACCAAACCCAAACTGAGCTGGGGCCAGGAAAGCTAAGTGTCCACGCAGCTGGAGAAGTTGGCCAGGCAGAGTGAGGGGTGCTTTCCTGACAGAGGCAAGAGCCTAGGGGAGGCCCTGGGAGAGGAAGTGGGAGTGTGGAATTTTCCAGAAGCCAGAGGAAAGCTCCTCAGTATAACTGTGACCAGCAGTGGTGGGTGGAGCCATATCAGAGCCTGAGGCAAAAAAAAAAAAAAGTGCACTCCTGGCTTTAATGGACGCAAACTCATCGATAACATTTTCAAAGTCTACTTTTTGCCTCATTTCATTTTCTTTTTCTTTTTCTTTTTTTTTTTTTGTTTGAGACAGAGTCTTCCTCTGTCGCCCAGGCTGGAGGGCAGTGATGCTGTCTCAGCTCACTGCAACCTCTGCCTCCTGGGTTCAAGTGATTCTCCTGCCTCAGCCTCCCAAGCAGCTGGGACTACAGGCATGTGCCACCACGCCCGGCTAATTTTTTGTATTTTTAGTAGAGATGGGGTTTCACCATGTTAGCCAGGATGGTCTCGATCTTCTGACCTTGTGATCTGCCCGCCTCGACCTCCCAAAGTGCTGGGATTACAGGCGTGAGCCACCGCGCCCGGCCTCATTTCATTTTCAATGGAAAGAATTGCTGAGTTTGATGGTTTCTGTCAACGAAGCAATTAGCTTAAATAATTTTTATTTTTATTTTTAATTTTTGAGATGGAGCCTCACTCTGACAACCCAGGCTGGAGCGCAGTGGCACGATCTCGGCTCACTGCAACCTCCACCTCCCTGATTCAAGTGATTCTCCTGTCTTAGCCTCCCGAGCACCCTCGCCTGGCTAATTTTTGTTTTTTTTTAGTAGAGACAGTGTTTCATCATGTTGGCCAGGCTGGTCTTGAACTCCTGACCTTAAGTGATCTACCTGCCTCAGCCTCCCAAAGTGCTGGGATTACAGGCGTGAGCCACCACACCCGGCCAAGCCACCTCGCCCAGGCTTAACTAATTTTTAATTACATTCAACTGAAGCAAAAGTATAAGTTCTGTTTTGGTATAAATAAAGCATTTACACTTAGAATGTTATGACTTTTAATACATCAACTTCTTCATTGTTAAATATTCTTTCAACTACTTTAATCCTCTGGAAAAAAAAATCAACCATTAAAAAATGACACACGAACATGTTTAAAGGGTTGCATGTTTTTCCATTTGCCTCAGTTCATCCTGATCTTTATTTAAAATTTTGACATTTTGTTCATTGTGGATTTTTTTGGATTAATTTTGGTTTTTAAAAAAACATATTGCAGGCCGGGCGCGGTGGCTCATGGCTGTAATCTCAGCACTTTGGGAGGCCAAGGCAGGTGGATCACCTTAAGTCAGGAGTTCAAGACCAGCCTGGACAACATGGAGAAACCCCATCTCCACTAAAAATACAAAAAAATTAGCTGGGCGTAGTGGCGCACACCTGTAATCCCAGCTACTCGGGAGGCTGAGGCAGGAGAATCGCTTGAACCCGGGAGACGGAAGTTTCAGTGAGCTGAGATCACGCCATTGCACTCCAGCCTGGGCAAGAAGAGTGAAACTCCATCTCAAAAAACAAAACCAAACCGCATTGCATTAAAACATCATTTATCTTGATAACTGAATTTGTCTGGTGTCCGCTTAGATTTTATACCCTAAGCGAGCGCCTTACTTGCTTCACCCTAATCCCAGCCCTGGTGGCCTGAGATGAGGCTGCAGAAAGTCTGGTGATGTCCATTTCCAGATGCAGCGCCCAGATAGCACTGGGCCTTTCAGCTTGCATTTATTTATTTAGAGACAGTGTCTCACTCTGTCGCCCACGCTGGAGTGTAGTGGCACCATCACAGCTCACTGCAGCCTTCAAATCCCAGGCTCAAGCCATCCTCCCGCCTCAGCCTCCCCAGTAGCTGGGACTACAAGCATGCACCACCAACCCCGGCTAATTTTGTTATTTTTAGTAGAGACAGGGTCTTGCTATGTGGCCCAGGCTGGTCTGAAACTCCTGGCTTCAAGCAATCCTCCTGCCTTGACCTCCCAAAGCGCTGAGGTTATAGGCGTGAGCCACTGTGCCTGGCCAAAGTTTGCATTTTATCCTAAGTACAGTGCTGAACTACGAAAGAGTTTTAACCTCAGAATCGTCTTTGTAAAAGATCACACTTTGGAAGAAATGTCCACTAGGCGTGACACGGGCTGAAGGCAAACAGAAGGTCAGGATGTGGAGAACTCCCATTAAATCCCATTAGCAGTGCAGCCAACAGGAAGGAGGGGATCCCAGCCTCTCACAGCCCCTGGTAACCTACTCACAGGTCTCTCCAGCCTGCGCTAAGACATCTGAGTTGGCAAGGCCCTTGAGGACCTCCCTGTAGCCAGTCCCCTTTTTCCCAGTGATGGGAAGAGACACAGACCTACAAGATCTGTCCCCATGGCTGTGCACCTGCCGAGTGCTAGAGCCAATTTCAGGCAAGCTTGACCTCCTTGCTCTGGGGCACCCCTGAGCGAGCTGCGTGTCCATGTCCTTGGCCTGGCTTTGTGACACAGCACCAAGGACACAGCCAGTGGGGGCTGGTGGGCCATGAGTGGAGCCCACATCCCCAAGCCCAAAGATCCTGTTTGCTGTCATCCACGTTCTACATGGAGACCAGTCCTCTGTCCTGGCCCCGTCTCCCGCCTGACGCAAAAGCCGTGCTCTGGGGCCCCTCAAAGACTGAGGGCAATTGGACAGGAACAATCCCCCCTGCCCGGCCCCTGCCCAGAATCTGGAAGCAGGACACAGCCCATCTTTGTTAAGTGTGTGGGGGCTAACATGGGTCAGGAGTTAAATGTTACTTTGCCATACTGAGGAGGGTTTGATCCAACAGAGAAGAGTATAAAATGAAACAAAGCACTCCACTATGTGCACCCTCTCCCTTTGCCCCTGAGATTCTGGACAGAGACCAGGTTCTCAGGCCACTTCAGGCTCAGGGCCAGGCAAGCTGCTTGCTGCAAAACTGGTGACCAGCTCAGGGGTGGTTGGCCGCCAATGGGATCTGCAGCCAGCAAGCCAAGGGCCCCGTTGTGGTCTGGGTGGAAGAGGAGATAAGCTACACCCAACATGTAGCTCTTCCCTCGCCAGGGTGTGGAGGGATGAAGTCTTTAGGACCCAGCTTTTCTCAGGAAGCAGGTACTGTTGGGTTGGGCTGGGATGGGGATAGTCTATTTCAGAGAGCAAGTTGGCAAAGACTCATTTTCAAAACTGAGGAGATAACGCCTGTCAGATCAGAACAAGGCAGTTGGCAATTCCAGCTTGTCTTTCTACAAGCATGCTGAGACTCTGCGGTCTGCTTCCTTATCTAGGGGGAGGTGAGAGTGGAACTTCCTTAACTCCTGCGCTTCTAACGACTTTTGTCCTTTGGGCCAACTGATCATTCCATAGTTTGGTGTCCCCTATCTGATGCCTTATAGGATAACTTTTACTTTTTGTACCCCGCTTATTTCCAAAGAGTATTTGAAGTGGCCTGAGACAAAAGGCTCATATATAACAGACAGCTAAAATAAAGATAAAAGCATAAATGCCAGATGAGGAAGGGGAGAATGGGGGCACCAAAACACAGACTAAAGATAGTTGCTGTTTCAAATGCTGCTTTGTACCTCTTGGCTTCTGAGGGGAAGAGAGGAACACAATGTGTTTCTTTTTTTTTTTTTTTAAGAGATGGGAGGTCTCACTATGTTGCCCAGGCTGGTCTCAAACTCCTGGGCTCAAGCAATTCTCCTGCCTCAGCCTCCCGAGTGGCTGGGATTACAGGTGCATGCCACCACACCCAGCACAATGTATTAAAGAGCTCACATCCCCAGTGAAAGGAAGCATACCAACTCATCAAAAAAGACTGCTACAGGCCGGGCGCGGTGGCTCACGCCTGTAATCCCAGCACTTTGGGAGGCCAAGACAGGTGGATCACAAGGTCAGGAGTTCGAGATCGGCCTGGCCAACATGGCAAAACCCCATCTCTACTAAAAATACAAAAATTAATCAGGCATGGTGGCGGGTGCCTGTAATCCCAGCTACTTGGGAGGCTGAGGCAGGAGAATTGCTTGAACCCGGAGGTGGAGGTTGCAGTAACCCAAGATCATACCATTGCACTCCAGCTTGGGTGACAAGAGCAGGACTCTGTCTCAAAAAAAAAAAAAAAAAAAAAATACTGCTACTTTACTGTCTCCAAACAAAAACAGATTTGTTAGATGAGTCCTTAGCTAAGGAACACCAAAAAATACAATCCGCTGAGCCAACAGACAAGAAGGGTGTGTGCCTGTCTTCATAATGAGTAGTACATCGTGGCTTTGTGGTTCGGACCTGATCCAGAGACAGGGCTCAGCAAGGCAGCAGAATGGAGAGTCACCATGGCCCTCAGCATAGGCACACCTGTCTTGTCACCCTGCAGCCTCAGAGCACTGAGCAGAGAGGAATCCTGGTCCCTCTGTCTCACCTGCTGTCCAACAGGACAGGTGCGCAGGGCTGCTGACACTTACCTTTAAGTGGCCAATGACGAACTTGTGGACAAGGTGGTTCCACTTGGGTTTTCTGTAGACAGACAGGTGGCCATAATCGTGTTGCAGCCATCCAGCTTGGGCCTGGGGAAAGAGGGTCACACATGCTGTCACAGCCTCAGCAAACAGGCACCAGGCCTCTCTCAGCTGGGGGAGGTGAGGGTGTCACGCCTCACCTGAGAGGTAGCAAGGACAAAGGCTGTGATGAGGGTAGAAATCCAACCATTGCCAAAGTAAAAGACAGTGAACCACGCAATGCTCTCCAAGGCGATGATGTGGGCCAGGAGGAGGAGGAAGAACACGTGGTTGGTCTTGAACAGGTTCATGTCCTCAGCTGTCTTCCTCAGGGCCCGGAAGTCCTCAGTGATCTTTGACTGTCGACCAAGGGCACAGGGAAAGCAGTCAGCCACCAGCCACTCTGGAGGGAACATATATCTCGGGCTGCGGTTTCAACAGCCAATGCACAACCCAGAGAAGCTGTGGCAAGAGGGGGCCAAGCCACAAGCCTCGACCCTCCAGTAGTCCCTACAATAGCTGCTGTTACCACATGCCCCACACAGCCCTGGAGCCTGTATATTTGTCACAGCTAGATAAGAGTGACAGAGAAAGGCTGTGACTCAAAAGCTTGCATTTTGTACACCCTGTGTTCATAGCAGCTCTATTCACATCAGGAAAAGGGTAGAAACAACCCAAAGATCTCATGATGGATGAATGGGTCAACAACACATGGTCTATCCATGCAATGGAATATTACTCAGCCTCGAAAAGGGAGGAAATTCTGACACATGCTACAATGTGAGTGACCTTTGAAGACATCATGCTAAGGGAAACGGGCCAGTCACCAAAGGACAAATATTGTATGATTCCATATACAGGAGGTCCTTGGAGAGGTCAAATTCAGAGACAGAAAGTAGAATGGTGCCTGCTAGGGGCTGAGAGGTGGCAGAATGAGGAGTGAGTGCTTAATGGATGTGGAATTTCAATTTGGGGAAGATGAGAACTGGATGGTGGTGATGGTTACATAACAATGTAAATGTGCTTATTTAATGCCACTGAACTGTACATGTCAAATGACTAAAATGGTTAACCACACTTTTTTAAAAAAGAAAACTTTAATCCCAGCGCTTTGAGTGGCCGAGGCAGGCAGATCACCTGAGGTCAGGAGTTCGAGAGCAGCCTGGCTAACATGGTGAAACCCCATCTCTACTAAAAATACAAAAATTAGCCAGGCACGATCATGGGTCCCTGTAACCCCAGCTACTTGGGAGGCTGAGGCAGGAGAATTGCTTGAACCTGGAGGCGGAAGTTACAGTGAGCCGAGACGGTGTCACTGCACTCCAGCCTAGGTAACAAGAGCAAAACTCCGTCTCAAGAAAAAAAAAAAAGAGAGAAAAGAAAAGAAAAATAAAACTTGCATTTTCCACCACCCAACAGAGCACCACTTGCTCTGTGCACACTGTTGGGTCTTGAGGGGTTGAGTTGGGGGCGACACAAACTAGTGCAGGAGGGCGAGCTGAGGCAGGCAGGAGGGGGCTGTGATCCCCGGGCACGTGGAACCAGGGAGGCAAAGCGGAGTCAAGGAGGGCCCTGGGAACACAATGGCATTGCAAGGAAGAGGCAACTTGGGACAAGAGGCAGGGGCAGGGCCGGACGGGGAGGAGAGTGGATACAAGGAGAGAAGCGGTACCCACAGGGCATGACCAGGGTGCTATGAAGGGTGGTTCTGGTGGTGCCTGGTGGGAGCTTGGATGCTAAGTGGTGCAGGATCTGCAGCAGAAAGGGAGAGCAGTGGACAGAGCCGAGGAGCAAGGCCATGGAGGAGGGAGCTACAGGGCAGGACGAGCAGAGCTGGGGAAGCTGCAGGCCAGGAGGTGCTGGGGGTGAGAGTGGGAGATGGACCCACTTGTGAAGGAGGCAGGAGGGGACAAGCATGGGCTGGCATGGGTACGGGGCAGGTGATCTCATGTGCCCTGGAGGGAAAGGTGAGAGGAGGGGCATTGGCCTCTGAAGGACCTGCAGGGTGGCCCGCAGCTCATCAGGAAAGCCAGAGGCAATGGGGGCGGTGGAGGACTGGCCAAGAGTCCAGGCCAGGAGAGACCCTGGTCCTGGCCTGGCTCTGCTAAGCAGGGGGATCCAGCCCAGACTGGCAACAAGAGGAGGAAGGGCTCGCTGAGGCCAGGGTGGGACTTCCCCAGTCCAGTCTCCGTTCTGGACAGGAGGGTGAGGGAAGCTCAGAAGGAGCCATCCCATGGGGCAAACAGCGGCCACAGTGGCCCAAGAGCAGAGTGAGTAATTGACCCAGCCACCTCGCTGGCACAAAGGCCCCACACGGCATCTACAGCCCTACCTGGCGGTGATGGGGAAGAAGAATTGCCACAGTGCCAGCCTTAACCCTGGGGTCACAGCGGGCCTAGCAACGGCCTAGTGCAGACCTACTTGCTCTACCTAGGACAAGGCTGGGCCAGATGGATGCAGGGAGGGAACAGGGAAGGGTGCCCTCAGCCCTGCAAAGGACCAGGGTAGAACCAGCTTCCTGGGAAGGAGACTTGGGCAGGGGAAGGCTGGGATGAAGGAAGGAGGGGAGGAGGCCAGCAAGGGGAATATTGGAGACCCTCAGGAAAGCCGGGGCAATGGGGGTGGTGGGGGACTGGCCAAGAGTCCAGGCCAGGAGAGACCCTGGTCCTGGCCTGGCTCTGCTAAACAGAGGGGTCCGGCCCAGGCTGGCAACAAGAGGAGGAAGAGCTTGCTGAGGCCAGGGTGGGATTTCCATGACCACCCTGGTCATGGCCTGTGGGTACCACTCCTCTCCTTGTAACAACTCTCCTCCCCATCCTGCCCTGCCCCTGCCTCCCGTCCCAACTTCCTTCTACACACCGCTCCGCCATTTACATGGGGACTTCACTGTTGAACAAAACAGCCCATGAGACCTCAGGGGTTGCTATTTTCACACATCGCTGTCCTGGAAGCCCAGCACCCAGGGGGGCGTCTGACCCGCAGACGATGAACAGATGACCAGGGAATGGTCATTCTTTCTCAAAGAGGTGCCCCGGACCACACACCCCAAAGCCACTCTTGTCATCAAATGACATTTTTCAGTGTTTCTGTCCTGTCTTTCCCCTAGATTGTCATCTGGCACCTTTCTGGAAAGGGATGGAGGAGAAGGAAAATGAAACTGGCTAGGAGAGAGGAGACGCCACTAGCTCTTGTCAAACCCCACCTCCCAGGGAGGCTCTGAGGCCCTCCCTGACCACAGGTGATCCACAGTGGCTCCTCCAGGAAAAAAGCACCCCTGCCTCAGCCCCAGTTACTGGTCCTGGGACGAGGGGAGCCTCTCTCAGACTCCCAGCCACCCCCAGCCTCGTCTCCACCCCCACCCATGTTGCAAGCCTGACTCACGTTCTTGCCGTGGTCCTGGCTGGGCTCCTCTGGGGCCAGTTCACCAATCAGCAGGGGTTTCAAGAACTTGCCCACGAATTCCAGGTCAGGATGGAAGGCGCGGAAGGCATCCTGGAGAGCAGAGGGCAGCGGTGAGGCTGAGACCCGACCTGTCTGCTCTCGGGCCCCAAGGGGGACAGTGCTCACCAGCAACAGCTCCATGTGTGCACCCAGACACCAAACAGGGTCTCCTGTGATCTGGCTCCAAATGCCGTCTCCAGCATTTTTCCAGGACAGAGCCCTCAGTGCCCAACGCCAATGGCAATAGCCACCTGGGCTTCTGTGCTGGTGCAGGCATGCTAAACTCCCCAGGGGCTTGTGAATAGATGCATAGGCTGCCTTTGGGCAGGTCGGGAAATGGTGACCCTCCAGGAAGGCGCACCAGGCAGACACGGGGCTCAGGGAGGACTTGAGCCTCGACTGCTCATGAGCTGAGTGCCTTGCATGGTGCACAAACCGCACCACCCACCATCTCTTATCAGTTCCTCACCTACATGTCCAGGGTTATCAATGAAAAGGTCAAGACCGAACACTACCATGGCATTAGAAATGTGCTGTGATGAAGTAAACAAAAAAATAAATGCAGAATTATGTAAAAAGCATTCCTGAAAAAAAGCCTAGGAGAATCTAGGCTATTATTACACATGTGAAGGTAGTTGGATTATGCCTTGCTTTATTTTCATTACTTTCCAAACTCTAACACTGCTATAATGATACACATCTTAATCTTTTTTTCCCAATTATAAAGTAAAAACGTGCTGAGTTTTGGCCAAGTTAGAAAAGGCACAGCAGAATAAAGAGGAAAATAAATATCACCCAGAAAGTGATCATTATTGCTAATATTTTAGCATTTTTCCTTCCAGCTTTTTTCTATACATATTATGCATATTACATGAATTATCTCATAAAAAATCTAGTATTTCTATTAGAGATGAGCCAGCACCAGGCACCCCTGAGGGGATGCAATAGAATGTCCCAGTGGTGAACACTGTTTAATCTGCATCAAATCAAGCTTCCAGACACTGGTAGGATGGGCAAACCAGTCAAACTCCACCATGAGAAACAATCAGAAAAATCAATATAGCTGGGGAAAAACATACAAGTTTGTGGGGAAAAAAAAAAGTATGGAAGCATGGTCTAGATTAAAAGAGACTAAAATGATATAAAAACTGCAACTCTTGACCCGGTCGCAGGGGCTCATGCCTGTAATCCCAGCACTTTGGGAGGCAGAGGCAGGAGGATCACTTGAGGCCAGGAGTTCAAGACCAGCCTGAGTAACATAGCAAGACCCCTGTCTCTACTAAAAATAAACAGAATTAGCCAGGCATGGTGGCCTGCACCAATAACTCCAGTTACTCGGGAGGCTGAGGCAGGAAGATACAATAAGCAATGATGGTGCCACTGCACTCCAGCCTGGGCAAGAGAGTGAGACCCTGTCTCAAAAAACAAACAGGCCGGGCACAGTGGCTCATGCCTGTAATCCCAGCACTTTGGAAGCCGAGGCAGGGGGATCACCTGAAGTTAGGAGTTTGAGATCGGCCTAGGCAACATGGTGAAATCCCATCTCTACTGAAGATACAAAAATTAGCCAGGTGTAGCGGTGCACGCCTGTAATCCCAGCTACTCAGGAGGCTGAGGCATGAGAATCCTTTGAAACCAGGAGGCGGAGGTTGCAGTGAGCCAAGATTGCACCACTGCAGTCCAGCCTGGGCGACAGAGTGAGACTTTGTGTCAAAAAACAAACAAACAAACAAAACAACATCCTGCAATTCTTTAATGTGAAAGGCCCTCACTTGAAGGAAAAAATTAGTTATACCAGGTTTTTTGGGGGTTGAATGAGAAAAAATGAATATGGACCAGATATTCGATCATATCAAGGAATTACTATTAATTTTCTTAAATGTGACAAAGGTACTGTGATGATGTTAGAGCATCTCTTCCTTTTTTCTTCGGAAATAATGAAGACCTTAGGGATGTGATCACATAATGACGCAGCTTATTTTCAACAGGCAACTGCACACGTGTAAAGAGGAAAAACGCAAATGTGGCAAAATGTTAAGACTAGTGAATCTTGGTTGAGGATACACAAGTGTTTGCTTGTTCTTTCAACATTTCTGGATGTCGGGAAAATTTCAAAATTAAAAAGAGGGGGCCGGGTGCGGTAATCCCAGCACTTTGGGAGGCCGAGGCGGCGGATTGTCTGAGGCTAGAAGTTTGAGACCAGCCTGGCCAACATGGTGAAACCCTGTCTCTACTAAAAATACAAAAAAAAAAAAAAAATTAGCCAGGTGTGGTGGCACACGCCTGTAATCCCAGCTACTTGGGAGGTTGAGGCAGGGGAATCGCTTTAGCCAGGGAGGTGGAGGTTGCAGTGAGCCGAGATCGTGCCACTGCACTCCAGCCGGGCAACAGAGCGAGACTCCATCTCAAAAAAAAAAAAAAAAAAAAAGCGTCGGGGGAAGGTGGAGAAAGTGCTAACCACTCCTGGAAATCTTTTCACCCCCACACGTAAGGATCTCCCAAGGGTAACTGCCAGTCTCCCATCATCTCCTTACTGCATCCCTGGCATCAAGTCCTTTGCTCGGTCTTTGTTCTATTTGTGTCTAGAACAGACTGACAAAGCAACACTTCGTGCAGGAGAAAACTGGGCCCACGGTTTCTTAAAAAATGCCCGTGACCCACTAGCCGAGCAGAAAAGGGATGGTAGCAGAGGATCAGGTCAAGTGTATTTTCAGGGAAAAGAGATGTGCTGTTCCAGGGCCCTGGGGAGGCAGGGAGAACGCCCTGGGGGCAGGCAGGGAGGAGGGCCGGGGGGCAGGCAGGGAGGAGGCCCAGGGTGCGGGCAGGGAGGAGCCCCGGGTTGCAGTGGTGACCAGCTTTGCTGGCTCTGGGTGGGGTGATCAGTCCCCACCAGAGCCTCACCCGCCTATGCAAAATGAGCAAGGCCCTGGGAGAGGCCCGGAGGAGCTGCCAAAGTTAGGGCCCAGGGCTGGGCCTGAAAAAGCTCCTTCATTGGTCCTCCTCACATCACACCACGGCCTTTGAGAAATGAACAGGAAGTCCCTGGTAAGGCAGTTTCCTGAGAAGCAGCTGCAGTGACTGATAACTAATGGATTCCTCTTGTCTCATTGAAAGGCAAGACTCCGTGGCTTGCAAATAGACTCATCTCCGCTCCTGCTGCCTCCTCACACCCGAACCCTGCAGTCTAGGTTCCAGCTCCAAGGGAGCAGACAGATGACAGAGCCCTGCCTTGACCTTGGTTGCTCCTCAGCCATTTCCAGAGGGCTCTCGGACAGCCTCACTTCCCTGAGCCCAAGGGTAATGGGCATGCACCAGGCAGGGAGCCAGGAGTGTTGTTCATGTTACTCCCTTAGGCCTCAAGACCCAACTTTTGAGATGAAGATGCAGGAGCGCAGGAAGCAAAGTCCTGGGCTCCAGGTGGCAGAGCCAGGATCAAATCCAGGTCCATCTGCCCGCCCTTGAACGTACCACGCTCCTTTCCACACCAGGGCTGCCTCCATTCGGGACTCAGCCTCAACATCACCTCCAAGAGGCTTTTCCCGACATCACATCCAAAAGAGCTCTGCCAGCCCTGGGACTTCCCTGGGTCATTGCCCTGTTAGATCTTCATAGCAATCATCAAGATTCATCATCAGACCACGTGACGTACTCACTTATTTATGGCCTGTGTCCCCCGCTGGAGCATAAGCCCCAGTTGGGAGCACCTGTCTTGTTCGCTGCAATAAACCCAGTGCCTGTAATGGGGCCTAATAAGATGGCTCACGAGGGAATGAATGGACCCAGGACCCCACAGCTGCACACACTCTGATCTCATACTTTCCCACTGTGCAGTCACGACCAGACACTTGTCCTCTTCCGCATTTCACACAACTTGGCTTCTGCCTCTGGAACACCAAAAGCCTTCTCCGGCATCCCCACGCTGGTGGTTGCTACAGCTGCCACCTGCTGAGGTGACGCAGGTGAGCCACGGAGCCATGGGACTGGCTTGCATACATCAGCCAGGAATCTACCAAACTTCGTGAGGCAGGTCCCTTTTTAGAGATAAGAAATGAGGCGTAGGTTGGCAGAGCCACCTGCCTACTATCACACTCGGGAATGAGCTGAGCAGAGTTTGAGTCACATGTGGCTACCTTGAGCATTGCCCGCTGTTCATACAAAGGCTTCCCTCAACATGAGCGTCCTCCTCCCTGAGAGTTGATTATATTTTGTGTCTCTCCCTTCACATTGCCATAAATGTGTCTCACACGCTGGCAGAAGGTTCCCAGCACCTGCCGGGTTACAGAAATATCTGGCAGGTATAAGGCAGACCAGGATTCAAGGCAAGGGAGGCCCAACCCAAACATTGTCTTTGGACCAAGAATTGGAACCAGTCTCTATCCTCGTGTAACAGGAGAGAAGCCAGAGACTTTCCAGGAAGAGGACCCGGGACATGGGGAAGAGAAAGGATCGGTAAACAGGTGGAGAAAGCAGAGATGCACCCGCCTCGGCAGGGCAGGTGTGTGAGGTGGGGAGGTCAGAACACCCAGATTCTGAAGCGCATGTCACACTTCTCTCTTTGCCAGTTCCTGCTTCTGCCATCACCCAGCTCTGATGCCAGTCAACTTCTCCACAGGGACATTTTCCCTGCCCCTGCCCCACTCTGGGTACAACTCACAGTTGCTCGCCATCCACTGAGCACCTGGTGCCAGGATTCGTTTATGGCTGTGCCCATGTCCTCTGGGGAGCAAGGCTAATCTCTGATCAAATGCTGCACAACTGGGCACTTTGCCTAGAATTTGGGAAGTGCAGCACGGGCAAGCACAGGGCATACAGTGCAGTAGGTGGCAGCCCTGCAGACCAGAACTTTATGGAACAAGTGATCTAAGAGTGTGGAGATGCACAGGAGGGACCCTCGTGTTCTCCAGTGGAAATGAAGAGCAAGGCAGGGACGCTGACTTCCTTTCTGCAGCAGAGAGATGCAGGCAGGGCAGGAAGCCCCTATGCCATGTCCCCTCCAAGGAAAGAAGCAATGGAGGCTGGTGGGGCAGCACTCTGTGGCCAAAGAGCCCCGCAGTGAGAGCATCCCCCATAACACAGGGTCCATGCACTATCCTGAGGGCAGAAAGGCAGGGCTGCACAGGAGACAGGCCCCTACAAAGGCAACCTGGGCATGAAGAAATTGATGCCATTCACCACTTTCATCTCAGAACTGCTTCCTGGGGATGCTGAGGCTGCAGCCACAGGAATTGGATGGCTCCCACCCAGATCTCAGCTGGGGAGATGGAGCTGCCCTCCACGCCTGGGAATTCATAAAGCTGGGGCTGGAACCCAGGTCCTCTGCCTCTAAATACTACAAACCTCCTGCCCCATGCAAAGGAGGCCAGAGTTCCACTTTAGATCTGTTGCATTTTCACAAGAACAACATAGGAGCTGGTGGAAAGGTGGAACAAACCTCTGGTCTCTTCTCACCTTCCCTTGATTCTAAGAGGTCACCAATGCAGACCAGGCAGGAACAGTTGCTGAGACAAGGGCTAGGGGTAGGGGGCTGATGTCTAGAGGCAGAGGGTCCAGATCCAAGCCCCAGCTTGAGAGAGAGCAGGGGGAGCACGTCCCACAGCTTCAGGTCTCTGTCTGTGAATAATTCATCTTTGTGTCTGGGCCCAGCTCAGAGACATGGACACACTCAATTAATGTTTGATGAATTGTTGCTGAAGATGAACAGTTCTGCAGTGGTGGGACTGCTGTGAAAAAAGCAGACACGCTCTTAGGGCGTGGGTGAGGGTTCCTTTTGCCCACAGCGAGGAAAAGGCAAGAGGGGCACCGCAGTACCAAAGGGAAGAGATCAGAGGTAGAAACAGGAAGGGAAGGAAGGTGAGCTGGGAGGACTGGAGGTCATATCCTGAGTTTAAGTCTGAGCACTGCCACTTGAGCCAGGTTTGATACCTCAGAGCAATGAGAGATGTCTACGGGGCTGATCTGAGTATGAAATGAAGTGATACATATGAATGTGTTTTGTAAGTTGCAAAAATCAAGCAACTTGTGTTATTATAGGCAAGGCCAAGGTTTAGCTTCTGTGGAAGGACCACGTAACAGTTGCATCCTTCTAGAGAGATGGATCCTGACTACCTGGATCTTTTGCTCTTCAGAAAAAAGAAAATGCCCTATTGAGGCCCCTGATTGTCCCGAGAATGGCTTCCTTGACTTCCGAGATTGTCCCAAGAATGGCTACCTTGACTTCCGACCTGTTTCCAGCCTTGTGTTAGGAATGACTGCACTGTGACGGGTTCAGAACATTGCCTGGGAATGTTCCAGGGAATCCAACCTGTCTTCTGATCAGTCCCTCCCCAGACTGTGCCTGGTCCATAAATTGTCACTCTCCATGCTCTGGGGGACAAACCGTCACCCCAAGGGGCAAAGCCACTTGCTCAACAGCCTAGGCAAGGGTCTCTGGATTTCAGTAGCCTGTTCCTGCCTCTCTCTTTAGGTCTCCTTTCCATATGCCTCACCCACCCCATGCTGCTCAAGACCTTTTTCCAACCTGGTCCTGGACAGTTTAAAAAAACAAAACAAAACAAAGAGAACCCAGCTGCTCACTCCACCATCACCATCATTCAATTCTGTATTCCCAGTTCGTGTGTTTCATGCCCCAAAAGTCTTATTTTAGAAGACAGGAAGCTCTGGGAACAGGGATTGTTTTTACATGTTGCTACACCAAATAAAGCTAGCATAGATTTAAATTTTTTCTTCAAATTCCTCTTTGCATACTTTCCATTCTAGCTGTTTCATAATCCTTGTTCTTATTCCCGTTTGCCTGATAACACCCCACTGCATTCATCTAGTGGTTACAGTTGCTGGGTGCTTTGCCACAAATCAGTCTCATTGAAACAGGTACCTTATAGATGAGGAGATGGGGCTCAGTCAAGTGACAACACTTAGTGGATGAGCCCAGTAATGACATCTTTCTCGAATTCTAGATCTGTTTGCAGCCCAGGTTGGCTCCCACCCTAGCTTATGAGAGTAACAAAGCAACTAACATCCAAGATACCAGATTTATAGTCCGTGAAAGTTATACAGAAAGCGCTGGAGCAGGACCAGAAATGAAGAGACTATTACATTTTTATGAGACAGAGAAAAGTTCAGGGAAGAGTAGGTCATCCTAGTCCTCTGCTAGGAGAGATGTGAGCACTGATTTTTGGAGGGAACTCAGTGTTAAGGTCAGGTAAGCACTGAGAACATCCAGAACAAGGAAGAAATAAATCAATCTGATATGGTAATTAAACCAGAAAGGTCAAGGCAATTGCCAGACTAAGCATTCACATAAGAAAATATGTTTAACAATGTGGAATAATCAGACCAAATTCATCGTATTCGACTTTTCCTTCTGGAAACTTTTTGGTGAGGGTCTGGACAGGACAGGAACCTTCTACAATTTACCTATGAAATCAGAAACAGACCAGCCCAAGTCCAGCAACATATAGTGTAAAGATCCCAGCCAGGATCCAGAAGGTCCTTTACTTAGGAATTACCTTTACCCAACCTCCTCACTGGGCTACGGAAAGGTCCAGGTGAGATAGCGCTGAAGGTATGTGAAACATACCCACCTAAGTTCTAAATAGCATCACAAACCCACTGGGCTTAAGCAATGTCCACTAGCAAGTAAAACAGGATGGGGCTGAAAGCTGTAGGGAATTTCAATATCGCTGACCTTCCCAATCTTATAAACCCTGGCCCTGCTGGCCCACACCACCTGTCCATTGTCCAGCTTGGGTTATGGTGGCCTGGTCTGGCCTTCCCCTAGGCCTGTCTCCATGAGATGTAAGAGGTGGGGAAGTTAAGAGTCGGGCCTACACAGCTTAGAGAGCAAAAGCCCACCAACAGTTCGGGATCCTAGACCTCCAGGTGGAATGATCTACGTCAAGTTCATCCCTCCTTTCTGCCTCTCTCCTATTAACTTTCCCCAATTTCTGTATCCCATCAGACCTTTTTTCTCTGCATCCAATTCACTATCACCAAGAGCCGCCCTTTCTTCCCTCCTTGCCTCTGTTCTTTTCCCTCTGGCCCATTCGAATCCATGGGATACCAGCTGCACCTTTAAATAAACGCCAGGATTTCAGACTGGGGTCCCCGGTGCGGGTAGCTGGTGCGGGGTAATCACTGGGCCACGCGTTTGGTGCGGGTAAGATGGGCTCCAGAGAGGCCCACTACCTTTAGGAGTGCAAGATGAGGGAAGGGCGTTTTTGGCAGGATTTAAAAACAGAGAGCCATTGAGTTGAACGCCCGAGAGTAACCTCGAGTGCAGATGGACCTGTTGCCAAGCCAGTCTAGTGCTGCTAAATCCACCGGCTCAAGGCCTCACTCGACCTGGGCTTTGCAAACCCCGGGCCAGTTCTCCTTCCACCAATCCCCGACGCCAGTCCCCAAGAAGGCCGGCTCGAGCTTGGGGTGAGTCTAGATAATCCCTGGAGCGTGGGAACCCGAGCTACTGGGCGGTTTTTCCCAGGCGGCCATTGAGGAACTTCTTAGACAAGAGTCCCAGCGGGAGCGATCCCCGGCCGGGGACGAGCTTTCCTTTTCGCCACCTAGTCAGGATGGAGAGTGCGGGACAAGCGCCGAGTCCCACACCTGGCTGCCTGCGCTCCCGCTCCTTTCAGCGGCGTGCGGGGGCGGCCATCTTCCCCGCTGGGGGCGCCAAAGCCGCTGGCCCGAGCGACCCCCTTGGGGAGTCCATGCCTCCGGACAAACCCCGAGGAAGGGGAAGACGCGTGGGTCCCGGCGCGCGCGGTAGATGCTGCCCTGTTCTCCACCGCTGGGACCTTCACCGCAGCGCCGCCTCCCCGGGTCCCAGATCCGGTCTCCACCCCAGTCGGCCCAGAGGAGGAGGAGGACTGGGGAGGTGTAACGAGTGCAATAGATGCACTTTCCTTCCCTACAGGACGTCCCAAGCTCCATTCAGCGCCGGAGGTCTGTTTGGCGCCCGGGGAGCCAGGGATCCTGACTCCGCCTGCAGCAGAGAAGGGTGGCTGGGGCGCCCCCAGACCCTTACCGTTGCATCTTCTCCAGCGTAGTGCCCGATGACCCGTTGGCCCCCCGGGTGCTGGATGGACCATTTGGTGATGTTGTAAACCTTGCGGTCAATGACCAGCCACCTGTCGGTGCGCAGGTTATGCTTCTGAATCTCCTCCCAGCTGAAGGTGGGCACCGACACCTCGCGCTCGGCGGCCCCCTCGCCCTGGTTCCCTCCCTTCCCCATGCTGCCTGCCGATTGTGATGCCCCTTGCACTGCGGCCTCCCCGCGCCGGCTGCTCGCTGCACAGACGGCTGCCTCCCAGCCGGTGTGTGCAGCCCGGGCCCTCTTCGCTTTCGGCTTTTGTCTTCTCCTACTCCTCCCACCGCGCCCCCTCCCCCAGCCTCCTCGCCTGAGCTCGGGAGTGTCCCTGCCTTCCTGGCGGAGGATCCCTGGCTTCCCAGTGCCCCCAAGCGGTCCCCTTCCTCCGCCCCTCCCTCAGCCCGCCTGCTATGGACTTTTGCCTCCAGTAAAAACTCCCCGGGAGCTCAGGGCCTCGACACCTCCTCTGCCCGCCCCTCCGGCTCCCCCCGCCTCGGGTTCCACATCCTCCCGCGTTCCCCGCCGCCCGGGTTTCCACAGCGATCAGCAGAGCGCCTGCACCAATCGGGTCGCGTCGCCCCGCCTGCCATTGGCCCAGGAGGATCTTTCGAAGGCCAGCGGGCTGGAGCGGCGGGTCCCCGGCTCCCCCGCCCTCCCGCGTGGAGTCGAGCCCTGCTGCGAGGCAGGCTACGTGTCCGACCTCCCCCCTCCCCCACTCTCCGGCCCTGGGCGCCGGAGGAGATCCTAGAGGAGATCCCGGTGAGGGCGACGAATGGGCTCCGCGCGCTCCGGAGCGCGTGCACGCACGCCCGGCGCTCTGGGGGTTTGCACCTGACGCCGGCACAAAGCCGGCGAGGCCACCAGGGTGCCAGCAAGCGGCCAGGCGGGTGGACGGGCGGGCTGCGGGGCACTCAACTCCAGGGCCGGCTTGGCTAGGTGACGCCCTTCCTTGGCGCGCGGCAGTCGAGACTCCAGTATCCCACATTGTCCGCGCCATCCACATTCTGGCGCCTTTCTGCAACCTCCCTAGAGACACAAGCCGGCCTTGGATTAGAGGGCTTTGAACCCTCTAATCAGACAATCTTATAAAAGAATTGCGGAACCTCTGCTCTGCTTTCTTGGGCTGGGCGCCATGGCTGCGGTGAGGGGGAAGGGAGGGGAAGGCAGAGGAAGGGGGCGACGAGGAACTGGTGCGGTCCTTGCCCTGGTATCAGTAAGCTCAGTATCTTTGGGAATCGTGGAAGCAGACACATCATTGGGCAGTGATGTTGCACAGACTCCAGGAAATAAAGACGGCCGTATCAAAGGGATAGGGGGAGGGTTACGTCTTTTAGGCGTGGGGCTAGAGGCAGGCCCCTCAGACCCCAGCTGGATGGGGCGGCTTACTGCCCGGCGTCCTGGGGAAATGGGCCTGACTGCATCCGGAGGGCTAACGGGACACGTGGGAAGTAAGGATGAACAGAGCGGGTGGGGTGCACGAGGCTTGGGAATCACTAGAGGAGTTATAGGGCCCTCAGATTTCAATGGGATTTACAGGTGCCTGTGAGCTAGCACACCCTAATCATTCGATTCTCATCACAGGCTGAGAGGTAAACAGGACGCATATTATTACATCTCACTTGAAAATGGAGAGCCGGAGATTGAGAGAGATGGTCAAAGGGGCCCTGCCCTATCTAAACTTCACAGGGATGCAGGGGTGGTGGGGGCTCACTCTGCCCAACTAGTGGGGATGTACTTGGCGGGGCAGATGGGCTCCCTTTCCTCACGTTCACACAGTCCCCAACCTCTCCCATCGCATTTCATGCTGGTGTCAGCCCTTAGCATCCCTCATTCACTCCACAAACTGCAGACATAAAGACAGCAAGGCCTCTCTGTCTTTGAGTGGGAGCAGACATCCCAAACAAAAGCCTTCGGTACAAGATAAGAGGATGAAGCAAGACCTCCAGAGAGTAGGGCGGCCTTGAGGCCTGTCAAACGTTGACGGAAATGGAACCAAGAAAATTATTTTTTCAGAAATGGATTAGCACACCACATAGATAACTTCAACGAACATCCGTAAAGGGTGTGGAGCTCGGAGCACGGAGTGATATCTGAAAGGCAGAACCAGGGAATATCTCAGAGAGGAGCCTTTGAAGGTTCAGGCCCTAAAAGGGAGCACGTATGGGTGGCCTGTGTAGGCTGGCCGAGAAGCGTGGACCGGCCAGGGCCTGGGGTCCCCAGCGGCTCCCAGCACAGCACTAGCCAGCGTAGGTCCTGAAAAAACATAAAAACATGTGTTGAAGACACAAATGAATGAATGAAGTTCAAAGAATGGCTCCAGTGAGGCCAGCGGTAGATGGGGCTCAAATTGGGAAAAGCCCCAGCTGCCTCAGTAAGGGGTAAGAAGGGAGGACTTGACCATGGAGGAGGCTTGGACATCCGCAAAGCAGGTGTACTATGATCAGATCCATGGTGTAGAAAGATAACTCCAGAGGCTGGGGCTGGACTGGGATGTAGGGGAGAAACTGGGGAACAGTGATGAGTTCAAAGATGAGGGCAGTGCTCTAGGAGAGGGGAGGGGAGGCCTGAATTAAGAGAGAACTTAAGGGGGCTGACCCCACACCGGACACTGCCATGTGCCTCCCTGCCCTCTAATTTTTTTTTTTTTTTTTTTTTGAGATGGAGTCTCTCTCTGTTGCCCAGGCTAGAGTGCAGTGGTACGATCTCGGCTCACTGCAAGCTCCGCCTCCTGGGTTCACGCCATTCTCCTGCCTCAGCCTCCTGAGTAGCTGGGACTACAGGCTCCTGCCACCACGCCCTGCTAATTTTTTTGTATTTTTAGTAGAGATGGGGTTTCACCGTGTTAGCCAGGATGGTCTCGATCTCCTGACCTCGTGATCTGCCCATCTTGGCCTCCCAAAGTCCTGGGATTACAGGCGTGAGCCACCACGCCTGGCCCCTGCCCTCTAATTTTTTTATTTTTTGTACAGACAGTGTCTCATTATGTTGCCCAAGCTGGTCTTGACTCCTGCTCCTGTCATATTTCTTGCTCTCTCTACTTGGAGAGACTGATGAGACTGTCCAGAGACAGTCTGCCCAGAGAAAACCCTGTAGTATCCATCCAACCCCAAAGTCGCTTGGGAAAAGGGGTGATCTCAGAGGGGAATGAGGTTCCCATGGCTTCCTCCTGCCGCACAGAATCCTCCCACCCTCCATCCGCAAGCAGCGCCAAGGACTGCAGCTTCCTGGGGATCTTGCCAGGACCTTGTTGTGATCATCGTACTCTATTTGATCAGGGACAAAAGAGATTGGCCTGGGTGGCTTGGAGCCCAGACTCTTTCAGGCAGCCAAGTGGGTGAAAGGCTGGACTGGGTGGGGGACGTGCTTTGGGAGACGGGGCCTGGTGGGCTGGAGCCCATGCCCATGCCACCAATCCCCACTGAATGGGTGATTCTTGTCCTCACAAGGAGTCTGAGGTCTGCTGGGAGACTCGCAGGGTCATGGGAGCAAAGAGACTGGCTGATTAGAGGAAGAGTGAAAGTGAAAGGCATCCTTCAGCCACCCAGCAGCCAGCAGGGGCACGAGAGGGACTGTGACACTGACACGGAGCACCTGGTGGGCAAAGGACCAGCAGAATACCTTTCCTGGCCTCTTCCATCTCTCCCTTTCCTTGGTTGATAAATAATCTTTATCAACCAATGTTTAAAAAATCTGAGTTGCGTCTTTCTCAAGCCATCACCCCAATCTATCACAGTCCATTCATTGTCAAATTTTGTGAATGAATAGCTCTCTCTGGGTCTATTTTTTTCCTTCTTTCCTTCCAGTCAGGGTCTTGCTCTGTCACTCAGGGTGACTGCAGTGGCACAATCACAGCTCACTGCAGCCTCGACCTCCCAGGCTCAAGCAATCCTCCCATCTCAGCTTCCCTGGTAGCTGGGACTACAGGCACGCACCATCATGCCTGGTTAATTTTTTAAGTTTTTGTAGACACAGGGTCTCGCTATGTTGCCCAGGCTGGTCTTGAACTTCTGGACTCAAACAATCCTCCCAACTCGGCCTCCCAAAGCATTGGGATAACAGGTGTGAGCCACTGTGCCTGGCCTCTGGGTCTACTTTCTGTCCCATCCATTTCTCAGATCATTGCAATCTTCCCTGATTCTGATAGTAAAGATAACAATCCTTCGGATTGGCTTATCAATTTAGGTGTGCAAAGGACTTTCAAATAATGGACAAAAGCATTTGCACACTGTCCGGGGCTGAGGAAGCATTCAGTAGGTGGTGATTCTTATCCTTCTTCCTCCTAGCCTCATCCTCATGAGAAGGCATAAGGTGGGTATTGTTACTCTGTCTTTTCAGATGAAGACACTGGCGCTCATGGAGATAAGTCTGGCCCTTCCATCTGCCCATGATAGATTGAGTCTTGGAACACAAACCCCAGACCCTGAAGGCAGCCCTCTTGGCCTGCTCCCATCAAGCCTTCTGGAACCCTCTCTGAAAGGTCAGCAAGTCCAGCTGTGCCTTCTCAGACCTCTTCGAGGCATCCAGCTGGCTGACATCCTGAAATGCCTTGCTTTCTGATTCTCTGACAATGCACAGTTCCCAGTTTGCTGCTGGACCAACCCCCTTCCTCCCTCCTCCGTTTGTTTCCCCTTCTCCTCCTCTGCCTCCTCCTCCTCCCCCTCACCCCTCCCCCTCCTCCCTTCCCCCTCCTCCTCCTCCCCCTCCCCTCCTCCCTTCCCCCTCCTCCTCCCCCTCCCCCTCTTCCCCTCCCTGTCCTCCCCCTCCCCCTCCCATCCTCCCCCTCTCTGTCCTCCCCCTCCTTCCCCTCCTCCTCCCCCTCCTCCTCCTCCTACCCCCACCTCATCTTCCCCTCCAAATGCTCTGGGCCCTTGGCTCACTCGGTGTTTTCTCCTTTAGAGAGATGACTGCATCTCAAATGGACATCCACAGACCTTTCCCAGGGCCAGAGCAGATTTCTAGTCAGCTCTTGCACAAGCAAAACTGAGCTTCCTGCTAGCAGCTCAAAGACAATACAGCCTTCTCAGGGCAAGGGAGAGGTCGCACCAGATGTGCTCCGGGACCTATCCAGGTCTAACCCTCACTGTTTCTGGCCCCAAACTGACATCATCATCGTCCCTTCCAAAAACTGTCCCTTCCTTTTAAGTCCTTCATTTCTATTCATGGTACCACTGTTCCTCCTGTGACTTGGTCTCGGAATTCCAGAATGTCTTTTGCTGCTTCTCATCTCCCACCGCCCACTCTTGAAAAAAAAATTGTTGTGTTCAGCAGATTGTACCCCCAATGGTGTTTTCTTCTGCCTCCGCTGCTGCCTGCACTGGCCAAGGCTCCCTGGCAGCCAGCTGTTGCACACACTGCTGCACGGTCATCTTGCTGGGGCCAGATCTCGCTGCACCCAAATTTTCAGTGGTTCCTTGTGGCCTAGAGAACTCAGCAGTTGGGGGGGGGAGGTGGGGGAGGAAAACGCAGAGGAGAAGTGCCACGGAAGCAGAGGCACCGCTTCTGCCCAGCCCTGATGGCTCCTGAAGGCCCCTTGGGGAAAGAGCCCTGGAACAGAAACCCAAAGACATAAACTCTAGTCCTGGCTCTGCAGCCACCCAGCTTTGAGATCAGTTTCATGTCCTGTCAAATCAGATGATTAGATCAGATGCTAAGTTGTGGCCAGCTCCAACATCATAAATATGCGTAGATGTCATATCTATAGATAGGTGTGGGAATCATTTAACTTGCATCATACCAATTTTAAAAGTGCTTTTTCTATCAGTTATTTCAAATGATTGTCACAATAGCCCTTTGAGGCAAGCAGGACGTGTATGTTTCTCTTTTTTACAAATGGGGAAGCAGCATTGAACAGGTTAAATGAGTAGCCAGAAGTAAGCCTAGTTAGAGAACAGAGTATACTTTGGAATCAGATCTAAAAAGTCAAACTCCAATGACTTAACTTTGCAGAGCTTCAATTTCCCTGATGTAAAATGGGGATCATAAAGTAGTGCCCACTTCTCCATATGTTGCCTCCTTTGGGTTACACCACGTTTGGGCACCAGCAGTGAGAGTCAGCCATGCCTCAAACCAAAGGCTGGAGGTAGGTGCTGGATGCTAGCTTGGTAAGACCCTGAGAGGGTCTCTCAACATGAGACCCTCAACCCAAGAGGTTCTCTCAACCCTATCCCAGGCAAATTGTGGCCTCCTAATGCTGTGTCTCTCAGCAAACACTAAGGTGAGAGGAGGGGGCCCAGATGCAGCAAAGGGTGACCACAGGGGGATCCCCCAGGATCCAGACTCTGAGACCCTTTGGAGCTCTTTGACCCAGTAAGCATCACCCTCAAATGCTTTCATTTGTTTGTGGTGTTGGATCAGGTCTTATCATGCATATTTGTCTTGGCTGTTATCACTAAGGCATTGACCTCAGCTCTGAGAGAGGACAGATGTCTTCTGAGTCAAGTTGGTGTATGGCCAACTTGAGAGGCTGGAGAGGGGGAGAGGAGGTGCCACCAAGGAAAGAGAGCCTGTGGCAGCTACGAGGGCAGTACTGAAGCAGAGGGGGAATGTGGTCAAGGTGCCAGCAGGGCAGGAGCCCTCAGAAATACGCAGCCGGAGGCACAGGCCAAGAGATCATGGGGTAGGAGTGCTGTACCTTGGGGCAGAGAGCAGCCTGGCAACTCTCTGGCTTTACCTTAAGACAGGGAAACTGAGGCCCAGAGATTGGCTTATCCAAAGTTGCACAGTAGGAAATCTGAGAGGTTTCCTATTTCTAAGATTAGGATGGTCTACGCATCTGGATCCACCCTCTCACCAAAAACACATACAAAACCTCAGTAAAATACATAAAGCATCACTGAAATGCAGGAGTCACCAGTTGCTTCATCTGTGCAAAGGTTTTTCAGATTTGGCTGACCTGTCTCTGATGAGCTAATGTGCTAATGAGCAACATCCCCCACCTTTGGGTCTTGCCCCCAGGGGAGATGACACCCTACCCTAGCACCACCACTTAATGTCGTTGGCCATCTCCATCTGAAGGCCAAGTCAAGCAGGGGGAAACCAGATGACAGCGCACTGTGGTAAGAAGGATGCCACATGGGGACAGGATAGGCTCAAGTTCATTGCCCTGGTTCTGTCTGCTTGGCTTTTCTCTTTCTGGTAAATGGTTTTGAGTAGACAGCCTCTAAATTCCTCTCTCATCTGTGATTCTGCTTTCTCCAAGGGTGGTAGGTGGCTTCAGGCCCAAGGCACCACCTCCTTTGTTCCAAGGTGGCCAACCTTGGGCGGTCAGTGTGCGCAGGAGTCAGCCCACTCCAGTGCTGGCTACTAGAAGGAACCTCCTGCAGTCTGGAGGTCTCTGAGTCATCTCGGAATCCTGTCTGGACTGGCACTGGCAGACTGGCAAACACTAGAGACCTTCCTGCCTGTAGGAGTCTGTCCCGGAGTCCAGAGTAAAAGAGGTTGCTGGTCTCACCCCTCCTCACCGCATGTCCCAGGCCCTGACATTGGGTGTGGTGCAGGGAGGGGCTTCTTCATCCATCTCTGCCATTGCTGTAAGCCCTCAATGTCAAACCTACACCTCTCACACCCTCAAAGAGATCCTCCAGGTCTGCCAAGTCAACTCCTCCCCCTGATTGTCTCAAAAGTGTATTTCCTCTCACCAGCCCTAGGCACTGCCCATGTCCGGCCATCTGCACGTTCCTGCCAGAGTTCTGCACCCAACATTTAAGAGCCTTGGTGGTCTGGCACCTACTTCACTCTCCTGGCTCTATTCTTTCCTCCAGTCATCCTTCCCTCCGGCCATGCAGGATGGCTCCCCATTTCCCACGCACGGCCGTGGCCTGCCAGTCCTCCTGGCCCTTGGTCTGAGCTCATCTCCTGGCCAGAGTGCCCTTCCCCACCTTGGCTGCCTGCAACTCCTACTCCACCTTAAGATCCAGCTGGTGATTGGCCTCCACTGTGGCAAAGTGAGGAATCCTCTCTTTTGGGCTCCCAAATCACTTCTTATACACATAGCATCAAATTATGTGTGCGTCTACCTCCACCAGCCAGCCTGGAAGTTCCCTGTGAACACAGGCGGACTCTGATCAGCGTGGAGTCCTCGGTGTGGGCCACGTGCTGGATGCTTACTAAACATGTGTGGAATTCAACTCTAAAGAGAGCTCTGGGGAAAGTCTGAGCCACAGGCCTTACACCTGAGCAGTGGGTGTGTCCTGTGTTGTCACCCTGTGGCTGGGCTGAGCTTCCAGGTCCTGTCCAGAAGTAAACATGGCACAGTGGAGCCCCCTCCACCCACCCCACATTACATTCCAGCTTTGCCTCTCAACTGCTTACTGCACGCCCCGGGACAAGTCGCTTCATTCATTCATTCATTCATTCATGTGTTTATTCAGCATTTAATGGGCATCGGGGTGGCTTTGTAGTGCGTCAACTTAGCTAAGCTGAACTAAATTGCCCAGAATTCCCTTGCCCAGAGGGTGGTGGGTTGGGGTAGGTGGGCCAGGAGAAAAACCTGCACAAGATTTGGAAAGTGGAAGGGTAGCACAGCTGTTTTTGCTGTGCTCTGAGGCCGTGCAGGGCAGGCGCGTGGCGGCACCTCCCCCAAGCTGTTGCTGAACGCTGGCTTACCTTGTTGGCCCGGGGCAGCAGCGAGGCCCACAGGTCATCCAGCTCCTGGACCAGGTGTGTGGCTCTGGAGTGAAAATCCCCAGTTTGTCCCTCAGGGCCCTTGCATCATGGAAATTGCAGGTGGTGAGAGCTAGATACCATTCCAGTTTGGTCTTTGTCTTTCCCCCTTCACATCCAGCCTCTCTCCCTGAGCCGCCCCAGCTGACCTCAGGCCCAGCAGAGACACAGAGATAACCCCTTACATAGACTAACCAACCAGCTCCTACCACTGAGGAGTTCTGACACCTGGAGAAACTCCTTATTCTCTATGGCTCACTGGAGTTCGGCTTCTGATGGAACCCCAGTGGATCCTCTGTGACAGGCACCCTCCTTGTCCATGGAGTTGGGAAAATAAGCAAGACATCACCCCCCTGGGCCTCAGGTTCCTTACTTTTACAATGAGGGTGGAGGGGCAATCGGATGATCCATCCCTAAGGTTCCCGGCTGCTCTGTTTAGGGTGTAATTGAACAAGCCCCCAAGTGAAAGGCACATAGAGCCACTGTTTGCACACCCATGGCTTAGGAAGCCGCTACTCCTGGGACACAACACTGAGAGTCCAGAAGCCACCCAGAGTCCGAGCACGGTGGCTCACACCTGTAATCCCAGCACTTTGGGAGGCCGAGGCAGGCAGGTCACCTGAGGTCAGGAGTTCCAGACCTGCCTGGCCAACACGGTGAAACCCTATCTCTACTAAAAATACACAAATTAGCTAGGTGTGGTGGCGGGCGCCTGTAATCCCAGCTACTCGGGAAGCTGAAGCAGGAGCATCACCTGAACCTGGGAGATGGAGGTTGCCACTGCACTCCACCCTGGGCAGCAAAGTGAGACTCCAAAAATAAAGAAGCCACCCAGGAGCCAGGCTTTGATGACCTTGAGGCTGGGTCTGCACCGGACTAAAGAGAGACCTTTGGGCTCTGATCACCTGTTAGTTTGGCCAAACAACCACTTGTTATTTTTCTTTCTGTTAATCCTGAGGTCAAAGACCTTCCATGCTCTGTGCAGGAAGTGGGAGGTTTGCAACCTCTACACTGTGCTTTTTAAACTATCAGTAGTGAAGGAATAGCTTATTAAAAAGAAAAATCCAATCTGTCACAGACTGACATTCATAAAATATAACAAAAATGAATCATTAGAAAAATAAAATGAAAAAAAGAAATACCTGAACCCAGATTTTTTTTTTTGACAGAGTTTTGCTCTTGTCGCCCAGGCTGGAGTGCAATGGTGCGATCTCAGCTCACTGCAACCTCTGCCTCCCGGGTTCAAGCAATTCTCCTGCCTCAGTCTCGCGAGTAGCTGAGATTACAGGTGTGCGCCACCACACCTAGCTAATTTTGTATTTTTAGTAGAGGCAGGGTTTCTCCATGTTGGCCAGGCTGATCTCAAACTCCTGACTTCAGGCGATCCACCAGCCTTGGCTTCCCAAAGTGCTGGGATTACAGGCATGGGCCACCACGCCCAGCCCCAGATAGTTTTTTAAAATTAGAGCTAATAGGCATAAAATTACACCATCAAATTGCTAGAGATATTTCTAACTGCTTACTCCCAATTCTTGCACTTACCTCATCATGAACTGGCACCAACAATCTGTGGAAAGTGCTAACGTGTGGACCACACCCCAAGTAGGATGTACCAGGGGGCAACCCTGGCTTCCTAAAGTGTAGGCACTGCTGGTGAGGTTTCTTGCATTCTCGTGCAGAACAAAGAACATAGGCCTTAGCCTCTCACCGTGTGACCTTGCTCCGAGACCAAACCTCTCTGGGTCTCCAGTTTGACATCTGTAAAGTGGGGCACTGGTGGACCACGGGTGATGTAAGTGACAGCACATTGTACATGCTTTCCGTCATGTAGTGAAGACCAGCTGAGTCTACGCTGGGAACCGGCCGTGGCTGCTGATTGGTAGTTGGTAAAAGGGCTCTGCAAGGAGCACATTTTGGGGGTCCCAGGAGCAGGGACGGAGAAGGATCACTGTCATATCTCTCTAAGGAAGGCCACGCATGCTTTCTCCAGGCCTGGAGACACAGAAGGGGACAGAGCAGAGAAGGGAATGTGCCTCCTTTCTGGGAGACGCACAGCATGGTTTGGGGCAGAAAGGTCTGCAGGAACCTTGTGCCTTTAGCTCGCCAAGGCTTCTGCTACTTTGGGAGTGTGGACAGGCTGGGAAGTATGGGGTCCTCTGCAGTGCTTGCTAGCGGGGGCAGCAGCGAGACACGTTCTTAAAGGAGACCACAGTGGGCTTGTTGGTGAGCCCAGATGAGATACTCTCTGTGGGCCCCCATTATAACTGGGGGAGCCTTAAACTACAGTATGCCTGCTGGGTGCAGTGGCTCACGCCTGTAATCCCAGCACTTTGGGAGGCGAAGACGGGCGGATCATGAGGTCAGGAGATCGAGACCATCCTGGCTAACACAGTGAAACCCCGTCTCTACTAAAAATACAAAAAAAATTAGCAGGGCGTGGTGGTGGACGCCTGCAGTCCCAGCTACTTGGGAGGCTGAGACAGGAGAATGGTGTGAACCTGGGAGGCGGAGGTTGCAGTGAGCCGAGATCGCACCACTGCACTCCAGCCTGGGCAACAGAGGGAGACTCCGTCTCAAAAAAAAAAAAAAAAAAAAAAAAATCTACAGTGTGCCTTCTCAATGGGGCAGTATCACCCTTAGAGGGGTGAAAAAGTCTTGTTCTTTTAATGCATACAATATGTAAACATATATAGCATATCTATGGCTTTAACATTTCAAAGGGGGTGGTTGCAATTGAGGAGGAAAATGTCTAAAATGGCTCCTTAGGGGTGCAATAATGGAAAAAGCATTTAGACACACTAACCTAGAAGGTCTAAAGTCCTGCTCTTATGTGAATGGATGCAACAAGCCAGTGAAATTCATTCACAGGTTCCATTGTAAGCTCACTGGCTCCCTCCGGGTTGCTAAGACCCAGGGATATCCAAACTGTGTTATTTGTAACAAAAAATCCCAAACTCCTGACTTCCTGCAAACAAGGACACCACAGGAGTGGTGCTGCCCACTGTGCTTCCGTACCAGGCTGGCCTCTTCCAAAGCCCTGATCTGTCCACGGGTTGCTCCTCGGCTTACTGTTATCTCTGAGCCATCTTAAGAAGCTACCAGTTCACTCCAGGTGCTGAATGAGAGGATCCAGGAGATTTAGTAGAGATTGTGCTTAGCCCTAATAAGCAAATCCTGTCTCTGATTGTGTCAGCTTCCAGAACAGTACTCCAAGCCTGTGGCTATTCTGGACACAATCACTGAATGGGGATCCCTTGCCTTCCCAGCCCCTGTCTCAATGGTCCCCATAGACAGCCTGGAGGCCGTAGCACCAGCGACCTCCTTTTCTGTCTCCACCCCTCTCTTGTAGCCTCCTGATGATCCTCCGGCTTCCGCTCTTAGCCTGCTCCATTCAGTTTGGGTGACCTTAAAATATAGGTTGGGTCCTGTCATTTCCCGGCTTAAAAGTTTCCCATTGTACTTAGAATAGTCCTAATGCTTCACATCTAGGCTGCTTGATGGTTTTGAAAAGTCAAGTTCTTTCCTGTATCATGGCCCTTGCCTAAACTGTTGCCTCTGCCCAAAATGTCCCTCTTCTCCTCCAACTCATGTCTAGCTCAAAAGTCATATCTCAGGTGAGTTTTCCCACTTTTTTTTTTTTTTTGCCACCCTGTTTGTTCTCTTCATACATACGTTTGTTTGCTGATTGATTTATTGTCTTTCTTCCCACTGGAAAGGGTGGAACTTCCTGAAGGCAGAACCTGGTCTATCGTGTTCACTGCTGTCTACTCAGCCCTTTGCAGACAGCCCAGGACATAGTAGGCATTCAATAATTAGTTGTTGGGCGAGTAAATGTATGCATGAGCAAACGTGCTGCAGGAAGGAGCGGGCTGGTGTGAACATACATGGGAATGGTCAAGGAACTGGAAGACTGTCCCTCACTGGGCCTGCCACCCACACCCAAACCCCAGCAGTGCTATTAAGGATCCACATGGGCTGGTGACAAGAGGGGGCTGAGGTCAGAGAGGGTGCAGCCCAATATCTTCCAAGGTATAGGCCCAAGGGACCCTGGGGGACTTCATATTTTTTTTCTAATCCACAAGGCCTATTGGAAATTAACTCTGAGGTTAACTTTCAAATTTCTACCGCCTCCTTGGTAGACTTGCTCTATGAGCAGGTAGGAAGGGTGGTTCCTCCTCTGCCTGCCCTAGTGAATATGTCCCAAAGGCTGGACAGGAGGGAAGAGAAGGCTTAGTCACCACTCTTACAGTGCCAGCAATGAGAGCAACACCGATACTTTTCTAGGGTGCTTTTTATTTTCAAGGAACTGTAATGACTTCTATACAATTTCCATGAAAAGTGTCCCATCCATCTGACTCAGCCACGCTAATTCATTGTGCTATTTGTAACGCCAGTGGGTTTATGTTTTCAAGGAATTGTCATGTTTCTAATCTTCCTGATTGAGTTAGCTTAATCATCTATGCCATCCTCTGGGGAAGAAAATAGAAGGAAAGAGTGTCAAATAACTAGTGTATAGAAGAACTGTGCTTTACGGATTTTATCTCATTGATCAGTCACTACCTGAGAAGTAGGTTGCATCATTTCCATTGTACAGAAGAGGAAACATAGACTTGGGGACCATGAGTAATTTATCAAAACCACAAAGGTATTAACTGAAAAGCCATTAAGAGTTTTTCAAAAGAACAGGTTGTATTTTTCCATCTTAAGGATATGCGATAAAATATTTGGATTAAATGCATATATCCACTGCACACTCTATGATCAAGAGAGATTTCCTTAGAAAAGATTCAATGTTAACAAAGTCAAATGACATCTGTTTATCAGCCACCAGATGAGTATTGGGAGATCTTGGCTGCAAGAAAGTGAGATTAGAGATCTTTCTGTGACATAGAATGAAAACCTCACTGGACCAGGAGGCCTGAGTTCAGGTCCAGTTTCATTTTTCATACATGATGTGCCTTTCACCATCCCCTTCACCTCTCTGAGCCTCAGTTTTTTCAACAATAAAACAAAGAGGTTGAACTATATATCACTTACAAAGTTCCTTCTTGCTCAAATGTTCTGTGAGTGAATCATTCATCTTCTCTAAGACTCACTTCAACCTTCACGGACACAGCAGCATATTTCCTGAATTCTTTTCTGCCCAGCATTACCAGGTTTCCTGGTGGCAAGTTGTGAAAATTCTAGGTCCCCATTCCCCTCTCCAGCAAATGAGTATTACCTCCACAGCCAGTATTCTTTCTTTCACGTTATTCGGATTTCACTGCTTCCCACCCACCCTGCATCCCCTTTCCTGCCGCCACCATGCTGGTCCAGGTTGCAGTTGCTTTCCAACTGGTCTCTTCCTCAACGTCAGCTCTGGTCCAGACTGTAGATGCCACCAGACTGAGCTTATTAAGAGACCGCAAAACTGTTCTCTCTGTTCTAAACTCTCAGTGATATCTCTGAAGCCATGGCCCTTCCCTCCAACCCCTCCCAGGTCTAGTCCCAACCCATCCTCGGTGCCTCTTAACTAGTCCCTTGGAAACATGACTTCTCCTGGCCTCTTTCCTTGCCCCTAAAAAAACAGAGAGTAGATAAAGTCCTGCTCAAAGTCCCCTTTGATTGAGAGTTCCCTAACTCTACCATAGCCAGGCTCTCATTCGTCAGCTGCCCCTAGCATTTCCAGCCCCCTGCCTGCCTACTCACTATTCTGTTTGGAACGTCTTGGGAGCAACTGAGAGTGTGACTAGTAGAGACAGCAGAGGGTCTAGGCCCATGATCTGGGCTAGTTCTAGGATTCTGGGTACAGTATTTAATTCCCTGAGCCTGTCTCTTCAACTGTGAAAAAGGGAAAGCCATCCTTTTCCTGTCTCCCTTACAGATTTGTTGAGAAGATCAAATGAAGGAATGATTATAAAAGTAACACTTCCTTCTTCCCTTCCAAAAGTGTCAATGCTGGGCACCAGGCACTTTGCTGGACATTAGGTATGTTGTGGTGCACCGGGCAGATTTGGTCTCTGCGCTCAGGAAAAGTTTGCAGTGTAGACCAGAGCTATCCAATAACACTTTCTGGGAGGTAGAAATCCAGTAGCCGCTAATCACATGCGGCTACTGAGCCTTTGAAACGTAGCAAGTATGACAGAGTCTGAATCTTTAACTTGATATAATTTTTTTTCTTTTTTTTTGAGACGGTGTCTTGCTCTGTCACCCAGGCTGGAGTGCAGTGGTGCGATCTCGGCTCACTGCAACCTCCGCCTCCCAGGTTCAAGCCATTCTCCTATCTCAGCCTCCCGAGTAGCTGGGATTACAGGCATGTGCCACCATACCCGGCTAATTTTTGTATTTTTAGTAGAGAAGGGGTTTTGCCATGTTGGCCAGGCTGGTCTGGAACTCCTGACCTCAGGTGATCCACCCACCTCGGCCTCCCAAAGTGCTAGGATTATAAGCGTGAGCCACCGTGCCCAGCCAACTTTGTTTAATTTTTAACTAATTTCATTTTAAATAAGCACACGGGGTAGTGGCTACTATATTGCATGGTGCAGGCCTGGACATTTAGTGAGTAAAAGAGGTATTAAAAACAAATTAATGGAAAGTCCTAGCCAGAGCAATCAGGCAAGAGAAAGAAATAAAGGGCATCCAAATTGGAAAAGAAGAAGTCAAACTATCTCTGTTTGCTGATAATATGATCTTGGATATACACAACCCTAAAGACTGCTCCAAAAGATTCCTAGACTTGATAAATGAATTCAGTAAAGTCTCAGGTTACAAAATCAATGTACACAAACCAGTAGCACTACTATGTACCCACAACAATCAAGCTGAGAATCAAATCAGGAACTCAATCCCTTTAACAATAGCTACCAAAAAAGTACCTAGGGATATAGTTAACCAAGGAGATGAAAGAGCTCTGCAAGGAGAACTACAAAACACTGCTGAAAGAAACCACAGATGACACAAACAAATAGAAAAACATTTCATGTTCATGGATTGGAAGGATCAACATCGTGTAAATGACCATACTGCCTCAAAGCAAACTACAGATTCAACACAATTCCTATCAAAACACCAATTTCATTTTCCACGGAATTAGAAAAAAAAAACTCTGAAATTCATACAGAACCAAAATAAAAAGCCTGAACAGCCAAAGCAATCCTAAGCAAAAAGAACAAATTTGGAGATATCATATTACTCGACTTCAAATTATACTAAAAGGCTATAGTTACCGAGACAGAATGATACTGGTATAAAAGTAGATGCATAGACCAATGGAATAGAATAGAGGATCCAGAAATACTTACAACCAACTTATCTTCAACAAAGCACACAAAAACATAGACTGGGAAAGGACATCTTATTCAATCAATGATGCTGGGAAAACTGGATAGTAACATGTACAAAAATGAAACTGGACCCCTGTCTCTCACCACATACAAAAATTAACTCAAGATGGATTACAAACTTAAATCTAAGGCCTGAAACCATAAAAATTCTAGAAGAAACCCCAAGAAAAACTCTTCTGGACATTGGCCTAGGCAAAGAATTTGTACTAAGACCCCAAAAGCAAATGCAACAAAAACAAAAAGAAATAAATGGACTGAATTAAACTAAAAAGCTTCTGCACAGCAAAAGAAATGATTAACAGAGTAAACAGACAACCCAAAGAGTAGGAGAAAGTATTTGCAGACTATGCATCTGACAAAGGACTAATATACAGAATCTACAAGGAACTCAAATCAGCAAGTAAAAAACAAATAATCCTATTTAAAAAGTGGACAAACGACATGAATAGACATTTCTCAAAAGAAGATACACAAATGTCAGACATAAGAAAAATGCTCAACCTCACTAATCATCAGGGAAATGCAAATTAAAACCAAAATGAGATATCACCTTACCCCAGCCAGAATGGCCATTATTTAAGACTCAAAAAAAAAAAAAAGCAGGGTGCAGTGGCTCATGCCTGTAATCCCAGCACTTTGGGAGGCTGAAGCGGGTGGATCACCGGAGATCAGGAGTTCGAGACCAGCATGACTAACATAGTGAAACCCCGTCTCTACTAAAAACACAAAATTAGCCGGGCATGATGGGGCATGCCTGTAATCCCAGCTACTTGGGAGGCTGAGGCAGAAGAATCGCTTGAACCCGGGAGACAGAGGTTTCAGTGAGCTGAGATCTTGCCACTGCACTTCAGCCTGGGCAACAAGAACGAAACTTCTCCTCAAACAAACAAACAAAATGTTGGCAAGGATGTGGTGGAAAGGGAATGCTTATACACTGCTGGTGGGAATGTAAATTATTACAACCCCTGTGGAAAACTGTATGCAGATTTCTCAAGGAACTAAAAGGAGATCCACCATTCAATCCAGCAATCCCACTATAGGGTATCTACCCAAAGGAAAAGAAGTCATTATATCAAAAAGACACCTGCATATGTATGTTTATTGCAGCACAATTCACAATTACAAAGATACGGAATCAACCTAAGTGCTCATCAACCAATGACTGGATAAAGAAAATGTGACATATATATAACTACTATGCAGCCATAAAAAGAATAAAATAATGTGTTTTGCACAACTTGGAACTGGAGGCCATTATCCTAAGTGAAGTAACTCAGAAATGAAAAACTAGATACCACATGTTCTCATTTATAAGTTGGAGCTAAACTATGGGTATGCAAACGCATACAGGGTGGTACAATGGACATTGGAGATGCATAAGAGGAGTGGGGAAGTGGGGGAGGAATGAAAAACAATGTACGCTATTCATGTGACGGGCATAAAATCCCAGACTTCACCGCTATACAATTTGATATGGTTAGGCTTTGTGTCCCCACCCAAATCTCATCTTGAATTGTAATTCCCATAATCCCCATATCCCCACATGTCAAGGGTGAGACCAAGTGGAGGTAATTGAATCATGGGGGCCGTTTCCCATGCTGTTCTGGTGATAGTGAGTGAGTTCTCACGAGATCCGATGGTTTTGTAAGGGGCTCTTCTCCCCTTCACAAGGCACTTCTCCTTTCTGCCAACTTGTAAAGAAGGTTCCTTGTAGGCCGGGCACAGTGGCTCATGCCTGTAATCCCAACATTTTGGGAGGTCAAGGCGGGCGGATCACTTGAGGTCAGGAGTTCAAGACCAGGACAGCCAAAGTGGTGAAACCCCATCTCTTTTTGTAAAAATACAAAAATTAGCCGGGCGGAGTGGCACACACCTGTAGTGTCAGCTACTCAGGAGGCTGAGGCAGGAGAATTGCTTGAACCCGGGAGGTGGAAGTTACAGTGAGCCGAAATCGCACCACTGCACTCCAGCCTGGGCGACAGAGCGAGACTCTCTCTCTCAAAAAAAAAAAAAAAAAAAAAAAAAAAGCCTTTCTTCCTCTTCATCTTCTGCCATCATGATTGTAAGTTTCCTGAGGCCTCCCCAGCTATGCTGGACTGTGACTCAATTAAACCTCTTTATAAATTACCTAAGCTCGGGCAGCTCTTTATGGCAGTATGAAAATGAACTAATACACACTTCATCTATGTAACCAAAAACTACTTATACCCTTAAAGCTACTGAAATAAAAAAAAAAAGTTTAATAAATTCATGAATGATTTCTGAAAAAGTTAAACATAGAAGTACCTTATGACTCAGCAATTCACTCCTGGGTATATACCCCTCAAATTGAAAACAAGTACAGGCATTCCTTGTTTTCCTAAGCTTCACTTTATTACACCCTGCAGCTATTAAGTTTTTACAAACTGAAGGTTTGTGGCAACCCCCTGTCGAGCAAGACTATCAACACCATTTTTCCAACAGCATGTGCTCACCTCCTGTCTCTTGTCACATTTTGGCAATTCTCACCTCTGTTATAGTGATCTGTGATCAGTGATCTTGAATGTTACCACTGAAATTGTTTTGGGGTTTCATGAACTGTACCCATATAAGACAGCAAATTTAATTGATAAAAGTCATGTGCTCACTTGAGCCCTGGAGTTTGAGATCAGCCTGGGCAACATAGTGAGACTTCATCTCTACAAAAAAATTTAAAAAAAATAGCCAGACATGGTGGTGCATGCCTGTAGTCCCAGCTACTTGGGAGGCTGAGGCAGGAGGACTGCTTGAGCCCTAGATGTCAAGGTTGCAGTGAGCTGTGAGCACCACTGCACTCCAGTCTGGGCAACAGAGCAAGACCCTGTCTCCAAAAAAATAAGTTGTGTGTGTCCTGACTGCTCCACTGACCAGCTGTTCCCCCATCTGTCTCCCTCTCCTCAGGCCTCCCTATTCCCTGAGACACAACAATATTAAAATTAAGCCAACCAATAACCCTCTAAGTGTTCAAGGGAAAGAAAGAGTCACATGTCTGTCACCTTATATCAAAAGCTAGAAAGGATTAAGTTTAGTGAGTAAGACACATCTCTACTAAAAATACAGGTGGCGGGTGCCTGTAATCCCAGCTACTTGGGAGGCTAAGGCAGGAGAACCACTTGAACCTGAGAGACGGAGGTTGCAGTGAGCCGAGATCACGCCACTGCACTCCAGCCTGGGCTGTAACAGAGCGAGACTCTTAAAAAAAAAAAGAAAAAAGTTATGCTAAGTGAAAGAAGCCAGATGCAAAAGACCACATATTTTTCTATTCCATTTACATAAAATGGCCAGCAAGATAAATCTTTAGAGATCATCTGGTGGTTGCCTTGGGCTGAGGGGAAGTGGGCACTGGGGAGTGATTGCTTAAGGGTATGGAGTTTCCCTATGAGATGATGAAATGTTTTGGAACTAGATAGAAGTGATAGTTGCACAACATTATAAATGTACTAAGTGGCCCTGAATTATATACTTAAAATGATTAATCGCATGTTATGTAAATTTCACCTCAACAAAAGTAAATAGATATAAATTAATACTTATTGTGATTGATATTTTAAAGGAAAAACCGGGATACTTTGGTAGAGAATAATGGGGAGCCAGGAGGGAACCTTGTATCCAAGGTTGATAAGGAAGGGCTATCCAGTTGATACCTGCAGGTGAGTTAAGGACCTTGCTGTGGAAGAGTGGGGCTTCGAGCTCTCTAGGGAGGAGCTCTATGGCTGGAGGGGAGAGAACCGGGCAGTTCTGGGAGTTGGAAGGAAGCCAGGCTGGGAGCCACAGCACATGCTGGATGAGTTGGAGGGATGATAGGGACCAGATTGTGTGGAGCCCGGGGGCCGTGTTAAGGGGATCACATGTGGCAGTGCCTTTCTTTTCAGACCCACAGTTTATGTAGGACAACCCTCCACACACCCCAGGAAGAGAACAACAGCATCACTGATTTTACTATGTTTTCAGTTGAGTTGCCTTTTGTTGGAAGTGTAGCTAGGACTAGAGATGTGCACCACCACGCCCAGCTAATTTTATAATTTTTATTTATTTATTTATTTTTGTAGAGATGGGATCTCGGTGTGTTGCCCAGGCTGGGCTCAAGCTCCTGGGCTCAAGGGATCCTCCTGCTTTAGGCTCCCAAAGTGCTGGGATTACAGGCATGAGCCACTGTGCCCGGTCGGTGCTTTACACTTTGTAAAACACTTCCACTGACTTCTCATTTGATTTTCACAACCACCTGCGGGTCAGCCAGGCCAGCTGCCTTCCCTGTCATTTTACGGGATGAATCCCAAGGGTATACTTGCTTCAAGGTCATCCAGCAAGGGTTAGGACTCAAGTCCCTGGACTCCCAGGCTCAGAGGTCTTTCTTCTGTTGCCGGTTCTCAGATGCCTCCTGCAGATCTTCCAAAGGGAAACATGCTTCTCTCCAAAGAGCATTTTACATTAATGCTAGAGTGATGGACAGGCAGAAGGAAGGACTGTCCTGGGAGTTTCCTAAATGAATAAGGCTGGCCCTGGCCTTAGAGAGACAGGTGCCAAAGTCCCTGGGCGCAGGTGCTTCCTGAAGGGCTCTTTCCAAGCCAGCATCCAGGAGCTCCCGGGTTGGCCAGGCCTGCCTCTGACCCCTAGCTGATGTGATTCTGCCACCGAGGTACCCACCAAGGGTCTCAACAAGGCCAGGGGGGCTTCACTTTGGGGAGAGGCCCTGGAGCTGCTGCACAGATCTGGACTGTCTCCTGTGGTGCCTGCTGCCCAGCTAAAGCTAGAGGAAGCACATGGATTCTCCCAAGGTCATTGGAGTTCAGGAGGACAAGGCAGAGGCAGGAGGCAGAAAAATGACATGAATGAAACAGACATGATCATTGGCCTGAGACAGCCCAAGCTTCACTTGGATCTGCTGGGTAGATCCTGGCCTTTACCTGGCACAGAAAGTGCCAGGTTGGAAGAAGCAGGGTCTGCCCCACTGTTTGTCTATCTATACATTCTCTGAATTTGTTTGCTTTGTTAGCACTAAAGGGTCAGAGATAAGAGGTTGTGGGATCACTGGGGAAAAGCTGCAGATCCCCCCAGATAGAGCTCCCATCCGTGCTCTGCTGGGAGGCCCATGGCCTCCAGGAAAGAATGCCTGCCCTCTCCCCAGCCTGAACTTGTGCTGTCCCCCTGCCAGACTTGAGTTCAGTGAGGGGAAGGTTTCCAGTAACCATAGATCCTGACATTAATTTGTCATGTGATCTTTAGCAAGCCCCTTTCTTCTGTGTCCCTTTATGTCTTTATCTGAGTAATGAGATACCCAAGGCCCTCTTTACCTCTGGAATTCTCCAGGCTAGAGTGTCAGGGCAGTCAGCACTGAGCCATCCGCCTCTGTGTGCGAGGCTGGGAGGCCCAGGAAATGTGTTGACATCCTACACCTGCAGGAAGGTCATGCCCAGGGCCTGGGCATTCGTGCCCCACCTCTTTTCTGGGCAGGACCGCCAAGGTAGAGAATCAGACATGCTACCAGTGATCGAGGGGACCCAAATCAGGTGGGCTTTGCTGGTGTCCTCTGAGAGGGTGCTGCATCTGGGCCTGGGCCACCACTCCACTCCCACACCACCTCACTCCCCAATCACAAACATACACATCTCTCCTCCTGAGGCTTAATGATTAGCATAGGTGGAGGGGTCAATAGTCCCTGGGCCCACAGGCCAGAGGCAGAGGGCCAGACTTGGTCACAAAGCACCTCCACCTACATTATCTCCACATCAAAGCTTTATGTGGCATTATCTCTATCTCGATCAGATGAAAAAATATAGATGAAGAGAACTATGAAATAAACAGCCCCAGATCACACTGCAAATACTTGGTAGACCTGTGTCTGCGGCTTAGCTCTTATATCCTCTTTAGCAGGGCTCCTTGTCTACATCTGTGGCTGCCAACATTTGTCCTTGCAGCCACGCCAGGCTGGCTACACTGGGAATCGAGGACCTTGCTTCTAGAGATGCTGATTCAAGAACACAGGAAGTCCGTGGTCTAAACCAACAAAAGGCTTCACTTCTCTACTACTCCCACATTTTGATATGGATTCTAGCTCCCTATATTCTCCTCAGCCCCGACTTTGGCCATCACCAATGGGGACATCCATGTCTATGCCAAGTTCCATCTCATGTGGTAGACTGGTCTCAGAGCTTCCACTGCCACGCCCCAACCGCACACCACAGTCTCTGTGTGAAGGCGCCATCTTGAGTTGCCAAGGTTGGGGGTCTTCCTCCCTAACATCCTCCTCGATCATTGCTCCTTGCCTTACCATGCAAAGCACACACAGAACTCACCCGGACCTCAGGTAGAGGGATAAGCTGCTTGTTCATTCCCTAGCCTTCGAATTGTTTTTGTTTTTGTTTTTAAGGTATGACTATCCATCTCTATTTCATTGCTGGCTCCACAGAACGGGCAATGGGAATGAATTACAAATAAGAAAATACACCATCTCAGCTGCCTGTAGGCCCAGCTTATCAGGAAGCTGAAGCTGGAGGATCGCTTGAGCCCAGGAGTTCAAGTCCAACCTAGACAACATATTGAGAACTCTCTTAAAAAAAATAGGAAGAGGTTTAATAAACAAAACAAAATGAAAGCCTCCAGGTGGCTCTGACGCCCAGGCAGGTGTGGGAATGACAGCAGGCTCCCATCGCCATCATCCCCCAGCCTCCCTCCCAGCGCCATCCCAGCTTCTACTTCCCGCAGCCTCCAGTGTGTGCCCCACTGCCCATCCCTCTGTCCCCCAATTTCTGAAGCCCAGGCTCCCTCTGGGGCAGGCTGCCTCATCGTCTGTTTTCTGATATGTCTGCTTGGACAGCATGGTCATTCAGTCTGCAGTCCTGGCCTCCCCTCGCTGAGAGAAGGCAGAAGCCATGCTGGGCCACAAAGGCTCTCCAGGGTGTCAGTCATCCTCCACATCCGCATCTACCTGGGCTCAGTCTGCAGAGCTGCAGGGGCTGGCCAGCCCTCCCTCAGGCCCAGGCTTGGTTAGCCACCACCACCAAGGACCAAGGGCCAAGGACCAGCAGGAGCAGTGGAAGGCAGCTCCCACACTCATCTGGAAACCCCAGGGCTATGGCTGAGATGGGGCTCCCAGAAGGCAATGGCCTCTGCTAGGAGAACAAAGTGCCACCTCTCAGCTGTGGTTAGGAGGACAAGGAGAGAAGGCACGAAGAGGTTGGGGTTAATGTCATCCCACTGCCAAGGGCACAGGATCTGGGCTCTGTGATGCTAGATCCTGAGACCCCCGAACAGCCAAAATGGCTGCAAAGCATTCTGAATGTCCCAGGGGCACATATTGCCCTAGGCTCAGTGCCACTTATGCCTCCTTTCCTCCTGTCTGCAAGTAGATGCAAACGCACTGCAGGGCCAGCCCTAAGGCAGAGATACCTGTCCCTCGGGTGTTCACAGTCCTCAAAGAAGATAAGATCCTGGTAAAAATGAGGAGCAAGAGCCATCAGGCTACAGGAGCTTGGGGCAGGCACTGCAGAGGAGGGTGGGAGTCCTGAGATGACAATCAGATTGGCTTTTTGAGGATGAGGACAAGACTGCTAGCTAAAAGGGTGGGGAGAGAAGGCGACGTTCTAGACAGAGGGCATGTCATGGGCAAGTCACAGAAATCATTGTGGGACCCCAAGGTTCCCCATGGACAGTAGCCTGTTGGAGAGAACACACTGAAATTCCTTCATTTGTCCAAGAACCCTACCCTAAGCCCTCACCACATGGAAAGCTCTATACTGGGTGATCAGGGGTGGGGATCCAAGAATAAACTCATCTCTGCCCTAAAGGACATCCGTTCTGCAGGAGAAACAAAAGGGAAACAGTAGCTGAGGATTATGGAGTCTTATCTATGAATGGAAATTTCCAGATGACTTGGCCTGATTTTTTTTTTTAAACATAGAGAAAGAAGAGGTGGAGCGATATGTCCAAGACAAAAATCCTGCTGGTAGGAGGGCCTGGATGAGACTCAGGTCTTCAGATTTCCATTTCTTATTCTTTTTCTTTTCTTTTTTTTTTTTTTGAGACAGAGTCACACTCTTGTCACCTGGGCTGGAGTGCAGTGGCATGACCTTGGCTCACTGCAGCCTCTGCCTCCCTCGTTCAAGCGATTCTCCTGCCTCAGCATCCCAAGTAGATGGGATTATAGGCACGTGCCGCATGATCTCAAAAACACAGCTCAGATCCCACAACACCCTCCAATGCCTCTTCACTTCCTCATTGCTCAGAAATACAGTTATCAACTCCCTGGAAGGTCCTCCCATGCCTGGCTCCAGTGGGCCCCTTCTGTCCCCTTTGTCTCATGGCCACGGGACACATTTCCTGAGCACATACAGTTTGGCCTTCCTGCCTTCCAGGTCCAGCTCCGGGGTGCCTCGCCCAGACACCACCCAACCAGAAGTCTTCCCACTCTCCTCCCAGTTCCCACGGCCAGCTAAACTTTTCTGTTGTGGTGTCTGCCATGCCTGGTACAGGGAAAGAAGCATGAAATGGAAATCTGGGCAGGGCGCAGTGGCTCATGCCTGTAATCCCAGCACTTTGGGAAGCCAAGGCAGACAGATCACCTGAGGTCAGGAGTTTGAGACCAGCCTGGCAAACATAGTGAAACCACGTCTCTACTAAAAATACAAAAATTAGCCAGGCATGGTGGTGCACGCCTGTAATCCTAGCTACTCAGGAGGCTGAGGCAGGAGAATCACTTGAACCCAGGACGCAGAGGTTGCAGTGAGCTGAGATCTCACCACTGCACTCCAGCCTGGGCAACAAAGGTGCACTCCACGTTTCTAGGCTTATGTCCCAGTGTTCCTGTGTGTATATACTGCTCCAACCAGACTTGACTCTGGTTTGAGAGCCACTTAATGCTATCGAGCCTCTGTTGCAGCTACACAACTACTCAACTCTGCCAGTGTAGATGCAAGCAGCCATAGACAATAAATACGCAAAGGAGCATGGCTGGGTTTTAATAAAGCTTTGTTAACAGAAACAAATAAAGGGCCAGATTTGGGCTGTGGGCTATGGTTTGCGAACTTGATCTAGAGGTCTGCACCTCTATGTGACTTTCTGTTGACTACTGATTAAAGGCTTCTGGGTCTGTGAAACTCCACGTTTTTTTTTTTTGTTTTTTTTTTTTTTTTGAGATAGAGTCTCTGTCGCCCAGGCTGGAGTGCAGTGGCGCAATCTTGGCTCACTGCAAGCTCTGCCTCCCGGGTTCACGCCATTCTCCTGTCTCAGCCTCCCGAGTAGCTGGGACTACAGGCGCCCGCCCCCGCGCCTGGCTAATTTGTTGTATTTTTAGTAGAGACGGGGTTTCACCGTGTTAGCCAGGATGGTCTCGATCTCCCGACCTCGTGATCCGCCCGCCTCGGCCTCCCAAAGTGCTGGGATTACAGGCGTGAGCCACCGCGCCTGGCCAACTCCATGTTAACTTGTAGATTTTTGTCAGGCAGAGTGAAAATAATTTCTCTCAGGTAGAAAAGATCATTCCAAAGGATTTTTGTCCTAGAGGACAACACCGGTTTTGTATCTGACCTATCAATTTTACTCTAACATTCATTTTTTTAAATCTCTATACTCTCTTCCTCAAATTCTCCCTAGAGAATTTATACCTGCTGAATCCCTCATTAGTGAGTTAAATAAACCTGTAACCCATGTTCCTTCTTTAAAAAACAAAAACCTGGCCAGGCACAGTGGCTCACACTTGTAATCCCAACATTTTGGGAGGCCAAGGCAGGAGGATTGCTTGAGCCCAGGAGTTCAAGACAAGCCTGGGCAACAAAGTGAGACCCCCATCTCTACCAAAAAAAAAAAAATTAGTTGGTCATGGTACATGCCTATAGTCCTAGCTACTCAGGATGCTGAGGCAGGAGGATTGCTCCACAGTAGGGCTAACACCCCCATCAGGCAGTATCAGCTCCACTGTGCTGAAGAGCACGCTGTGGTTTGGAGGGAAAGTGATTCACCCAGCACTCAACATGTTGCAAGCAGGGTTGGGGCTTGAGCTCTGTGGCCCAGGTTTTTATGACTCTGTGGCCCAGGGCCTTCCACTTCCGTCCACTCCTTTCATATGAGCACCAGGGGCTCTGCCAGAGGCCCAGAGGCTGTGCTGGGTGCTACCAGGCTGATGACGCAAATGGAACAGTCTCTTAAACTGTTTACAGTCTGCTTCCAATGATGTTATGATGTTTCTGGTTGTAGGAAGGGCTTGCTATGAGTCATATGCAGCTGCTGGTCTTCAGCATTCCAGGCTGCGCCCAGAGTGTGCACACTGAGTGCTGGGCGTTTAAGGCTATCTCAATCTGTTTGCTTGGGGATTGCTGCCCGTCTGCCTTAGGACATTAATTTGCTGGCCGTGGTGGTGCCACAGGCTGAGCTCCGCGGAGGCACTGTCCTGCTGTGACAGGGGCATGTTGGTTTGTTCCTTGGCTTCTCACTAATCAGGACTGATTCTAAAAAACTTAAAATCCTCCTCTAGGCAGACATGAACCCTGGGACCCTGGCCTGAGCCAGTGAGCCTCTCTGCAGCCACAAGGATGTGAGCTTATTCCCCCAGTCACTCATTGAGCTGTGGGGCCCAATTAAGAAGCACAGGTAAACAGCCGGGGAGGTTCCTGAAATGCCTGCCTTGAAACAAGCTGCCCAGCCGTGCTCTGGGTTATGGGGATTAAGCAAGGTAACCTTTCTGCAGTCTTGAGGTTCGCTCTTCAGATCAGCCTCTGGCTGCTGCCTCTTCCAGAGAGGGATGATGTTGTCAGGCGCATGTGCTTCTCACCATCCCACAGTCTAGAGCTCCTTCTGTCGTGTCATTCATGGCCAGGACAAATCCCTGCAGATCCTTCTGTTTCCTTAACAAACAAATCATGAGCCAGCAGCTCCACTGCTAGATATAACCACAAGAGAAATGAGTACATCTGCCCACCAAAAACACATGCAAGACCCATCAGGGGAGCTTCACTCATAATAGCCCTAAATTGGAAGCATGCCAAATGTCCATTAGTAGTAAGAAAGGATAAGCATATTCAAACAATGAAATACTACTCAGCAGCAAAAAAGAACAAGCTACATACAACAGCTTGGAGGAATCTCACAGACTCCATGATGAGCAAAAGACGGTAGACATAAAATGCCCCCTATGTATGATTCCATTTAGATGAAGTTCAAGAACAGGCAAAACTAGTCGATGGTGCTACAAGTCAGAAGAGTAGTTACCTTGGGTCAGGGAGGTACTGTCTGGGAAGGGGAATAGGGAATTTTCACAGTGTTGGAAACATTCTTGGTCTGGGTGGTGGTTGCCTAAGGGGTGAGTGTGTGCATGCAGATGTGTAAAAATTCTTCAAGTTGTACACTTGAGATTTGTGCACTATACTATATGCATGTCATGCTCAATAAAAAACTGGCCAAACACATTCAAAATTTGTCCTTTAAAATATACATTCCTGGCCAGGTGCTCATGCCTGTAACCCCCACATTTTGGGAGGCCAAGGCAGGAGGGTTGCTTGAGCCCAGGAGTTCAAGACCAACCTGGGCAATATAGAGAGACTCCATCTCTACAAAAAATACAAAAGTTAGCAGGGCAGGCCGGGCACGGTGGCTCACACCTGTAATCCCAGCACTTTGGGGGGCCGAGGCAGGTGGATCACCTGAGGTCAGGAGTTTGAGACCAGCCTGGCCAACATGGTGAAATCCCGTCTTTACTAAAAATACAAAAATTAGCTGGGTGTTGTGGCACGTGCCTGTAGTCCCAGCTATTTGGGAGGCTGAGGCAGGAGAATCACTTGAACCTGGGAGGTGGAGGTTGCAGTGAACCTAGATCGCACCACTGCACTCCAGCCTGGGCGACAGAGTGAGACTCCGTCTCAAAAAAAAAAAAAAAGAAAAAAAGTTAGCCAAGCGTGGTGGCACATGCTTGTGGTCCCAGCTACTCAGGAGGCTGAGGTGGGAGGACCACTTGAGCCCAGAAGGCCAAGGCTATAGTGAGCTATGATTGCACTACTGCACTTTGGCCTGGGCAACAGAATGAGACCCTGTCTTTTGAAAAAAAAAAAAAAAAAGATATACATTCCTACTCTCTTTTCCAACCAGCTGAAGTATCCCAGGAATACCTGCTGTCTCCATCAGCTGGCTACTGGATTAGTTGCTTCCATAAGTGGCTCTTCAGAGTTTTCAGCTCTGAAATGTGGAACACTGTGACCTGCTGCCCCCAGGACCTGCCCACATAAGCAGCTTCTTCTCTTTGCCATTTGTCCCCTAATCCTTTATGTTCCTGTATTGGTTCATTCTCATGATGTTAATAAAGACATACCCAAGACTGGGTAATCTATGAAGAAAAGAGATTTAATTGACTCACAGTTCTGCATGGCTGAGGAAGCCTCAGGAAACTTACAATCATGGCAGAAGGCACCTCCTCACAAGATGTCAGGAGAGACAATGAGAGCCAAGCAAAGGGGGAAGTCCCTTATAAAACCATCAGATCTCATGAGAACTTACTCACTATTACGAGAATAGCATGGGGAAAACCACCCCCGTGATTCCAATACCTCCCACCAGGTCCCTCCAGTGACATGTGTGGATTATGGGAACTACAATTCAAGATGAGATTTGGGTAGGGACACAGCCACACCATATCAGTTCCTATATAAAGTGTCCCCAGGGGCAAAAACAGAAGAAAAAGAGGAATCCTGAGCAAGGATCTGGGATGTGGGAAGGCTTTGGGAAGGAGTGAAAATTTGAGCAGGGCTATGGTGGAAAAAGGCCTGGAAGGGGCACACGAGATTGGTAACTGTGGTTGTCTCTGCAGAGAAAATGGTTGGTGGGGGGGGGGGGGTGTTCACAATTTACATATTTCTGTAATAGCTGAAGGTATTAAATGAACATGAATTTATGACTTACTTCTGCATTTAAAAATAATAGCATATATTCACAACCTCATATAGTCCAACCTCCTCAGCTTGCCAGTGGCGAGGCTGAGGGCAGAGATGAGAGGAGTGCTTTGCCTGAGATGATGTGACTGTCCCACTGTGGGCCAGAGCTGGTCTCATGTCTCTGCCTACCAGGATCTTGTTCTTTGGAGCTTGTTTTATACAGGACCCAGCCTGGAATTACAGCTGAATGCTTTTGGTTGTACCCCTCGGTGACAAGCTGATTACACTGGCCTTGTTCAACCTCGAAAAGGTCAGCAATTCATCTTGACTGTAATTGGTACACATATCAGTCTTTCCTGCCCACAGAGCCTCAGCCAGCACTGAGGGCTTGCAGTGCTCAATATGACAACATGAGACCCCACATTGTCTAGCATGGGACTAAGGCACACACTCAAGAGCAAAGGAGGTGTGGCAGTGGGTATGTGGCCACGAAATCCACTGGCCCTATCTCGTAGGGCTCCACCTAAATGCTGACAGCCTGGCGGAGTGATGGAATAACCTTTTGAAGGCACCAGCATGGAGACCATAGCTTTCAAGGAATGAGGTGGCATCCTCCAGGATGCAGTATTCACCCTAAGACAATGACTTTTATAAGGTACCATGTCCGCAGTAGGTAGAATCCATGCCTGTGTCCAAGAACCAAAGGGAAGAAATATGTATGAGAGGCCCTGCTCACCATTACTCCCGGTGGCAGGGCTAATTGTCCTCTGATCATCATGAACAGGTGGGATTTCTGTTATACAATAAGGGCAGGGAAGAATATGTCTGGCATCTAAGTAATCCATGGAAGGCATCTTTTGATAGCCAATTGTCTATGTCAGCTTTATTGAGATAAAACTGACATACAATAAACTTCCATATTAATAAGTGACCAATTTAATGAGTTTTGACAAATATATAGAAGTAATGTAACCACTCCCACAATCATATTACAGAATATTTCTATCTCTCTCTCATTCTATCATTTCTTTCTCTCTCAAAAACAAAAGAAAACAAACAAAACAACAACAACAACACCACAAAACCTAACCCAGGAGCCACATTGCATTTAGTCATCATGTCTCCTTAGGCTCCTGTTGTCTGTGACAGTTTCTTAAACTTTCCTTATATTTTTAAATTTTTTTTTATTTTTATGTGGGTACATAGTAGGTGTATATATTTTGGGGTACATGAGATGTTTTGACCATATTACTGAACATTTCTGTAATATGATTGTGGGAGTGGTTACATTACTTCCCAGAAAGTCTCTTGTGCCCCTTCACAGTAAAATCTCTCTTCCTACCCTGTAGTGCCTGGCAATCACTGAGGTGCTTTTCCTGTCATTATAGTTTTGCCTTTCCTAGAGTGTCATAGAAGTAGACTCACACAGCATGTAGTTTTAGGTGTCTGGCCTTTTTCATTTAGCTTAATGCTTTTGAGATTCATCCATGTTGTTGCATGTAGCAGTAGCTTTTTCCTTTTTACTGCTGCATAGTATTCCATTATATGGATACACCACAATTTGTTTCTCCATTCACCAGTTGATGGACATTTGAGTTTTTTCCAGTTTTCAGCTGTTATGAATAAAACTGCTATGCACATTGTGTACAAGTCTTTGACCAAATATTTCCTTCTCTCTTGGGTAAGTGCCTAGGAGCGGAATTGCAAGCGAATGCCTAACTTTAAAAGAAACTCCAAACTATTTTCCAACGCAGCTGGACCATTTTAGGTTCCCACCAACAATGCATAAGAGTTCTTAATTGGCTATTGCCTTGCCAATACTTGGTGTTTTCAGTGTTTTAAATTTTAGTCATTCTATCAGGTGCAGTGGTACCTTGCTGTGATCTCACTGTGGTTTACTTTGAATTTCCCTAATGACTAATGATGTTGTGATATATATCTATAGAGGTAGATATATATAAAATCTTTAGTGAAGTGCCTTATTTGCCACCCATATGTATTGAGGAACTGACTATTGAAATATTTTGCCACCTTTTATTGGATTTTTGCTTTCCTATAAGTGGGTTGTTGGAGGTCTTTACATATTATGTGTACGAGCCCTTTGATGGATTTTTGTTTCACAAATATTTTTTCTCAGTCTGTAGCTTGATTTATTTTATTAACAGTGTTATTTGAGGAAGAAAACATTTTTGATTTTAATGGAATGCAATTTATTAATTTTTTCTTTTAGAGTTTTTGCCATTTTTGTGTATTCAAGAAATCTTTTCCTAACTCAAAGTTACTAAAATTTTTTTCTTATGCGTTGTTCTAGGATTATATCATTTGAGCTTCTAAATTTCTTACATTTAGGTTTATGATTCTTTCAGAGATATTTTTATATGGGAATTATTTCTTCATCTTCTAATTTTGGAAGTTTTTATGTAGAACTGATGCTATTTTTTCCTTAAGCGTTTGCTAGAATTCACCAGAGAAGCCATTTGGACCCAGAGTTTTCTTTGTGGGATTTTTTGTTTGTTTGTTTTTTAAGTTTATACTTTGTTGAGCTTTCCCTAGTTTCAACCTAATGTCCATTTTCTGCTCCAGAATCTAACCCAGGAGCCACATTGCATTTAGTCATCATGTCCCCTTAGGCTCCTCTTGTCTGTGACAGTTTCTCAAACTTTCCTTATATTTTTAAATAATTTTTTATTTTTATGTAGGTACACAGTAGGTGTATATATTTTGGGATACATGAGATGTTTTCATGCAGGCATCCAATGCATAATAATCACATCCTGGAGAATGGGGTATACATCTCCTCAAGCATTTATCCTTTGTGTTACAGACAATCCAATTATACTCTCTTAGTTATTTTAAAATGTTCAAGTAAATCATTATTAACTATAGTCACCCTATTGTGCTATCAAATACTAGGTCTTATTCATTCATTCTTACTATTGTTTTGTACCCACTAACCATCCCTAACTCCCCTCCACCCCCACCCCCAACTACCCTTCCTTGCCTCTGCTAACCATCCTTCTACTCCCTATCTCCAAGGGTTCAATTGTTTTGATTTTTAGATCCAACAAATAAGAGAACATGCAATGGTTGTCTTTCCGTGCCTGGCTTATTTCACTTAATATAATGACCTCCAGTTCCATACAGGTTGTTGCAAATGACAGGATCTCATTCTTTTTTGAAGGCACCAGCATGGCGATCATGGCTTTCAAGGATGAAGTGCCCTCTTCCAGGGTGCAGTATTCACCCTAGCAAAATGACTTTTATAAGAGATTAATGTGGTTGAGTAGTACTCTATTGTGTGTATGTACCATATTTTCTTTATCCATTCATCTGTTGATGGACACTTAGGTTGCTCCCAAATCTTGGCTACTGTGAACAGAGCTGCAACAAATATGGGAGTGCAGATATCTCTTTAATATACTGATTTCCTTTCTTTTGGTTATATACCCAGCAGTGGGATGGCAGGATCATACGGTAGCTCTATTTTTAGTTTTTTGAGGAACCTCCAAACTGTTCTCCATAGTGGTTGTAAACTTTCCTTGTTTTTGACTACCTTGGCAGTTTTGATAACTACTGGTTTGCTAATTGTCAGATATCTCTCAATTGGGATTTATGTGATGTTTTTCTCATGATTAGACCAGGGCTATGGCTTTTGGAGAGGAAGACCACATATAGATCAGTTATGGCAATAATTAGCAATGGCTTAAGTTCCTCCAATAAAAAGCCCAAGACTCAGACTGGAGTGAAGATGAGAGTGAAATTATAGGTTGTTTACAGAAGACTCACTAAAAACAAAATGACCCCGAACAGTTACAAATTAAGGCTATGGCAAATGCATACACAAAAGAAGCAAAAATTAATATCGGATAAAGTAGAAACCTCTATTAAATGTCAAAGACACTGTTCTTTTTTTTCAACTTTTATCTTATGTTTAAGGTTCATGTGCAGGTTTGTTACATAGGTAAATGCATGTCATGGGGGTTTATCATTTCATGTCCTAGGTACTAAACCCAGTACCTAATAGTTTTTTTTTTCTGCTCTACTCCCTCTTCCCACCCTCTACCCCCTCCTCCCACCCTCTACCCTCACTTAGGCCCTAGTATCTGTTATTCTCTTCTTTGTATCCATAGGTTCTTATCATTTAGTTTCCACTTACAAATGAAAATATGTGGTATGTGGTTTTCTGTTCCTGGGTTAGTTTGCTAAGGATAATGGCTTCCAGTGCCATCCATGTTCCCATGAAAGACATTATCTTATTCTTTCTTACAGCTGCATAATAGCCCATGGTGTATATGTACTACATTTTCTTCATCCAGTCTCTCATTGATGGGGATTTAGGTTGATTCCATGTCTTTACAACTGTGAATAGTGCTGCAATAAACATTCATGTGCATGTGTCTTTATGGTAGAATGATATATATTCCTCTGGGTATATACCCAGTAATGGGATTGCTGAGTCGAATGGTAGTCTGTTTTTAGTTCTTTAAGGAATCACCACACTGCCTTCCACAATGGTTGAACTAATTTACACTACTACCAACAGTGTATAAGTGTTCCCTTTTCTCCATAACCTCGCCAGCATCTGTTATTTTTTGACTTTTTAATAATAGCCATTCTGACTGGCGTGAGATTGTATCTCATTGTGGTTTTCATTTGCATTTCTCTAAAGATCAGTGATATCGAGCTTTTTTTCATATGCTTATTGGCCACATGTATGTCTTCTTTTGATAAGTGTCTGTTTATTTCCTTTGCCCACTTTTTAATGGGGTTGTTTGGTTTCCCTTTTTTTATTTTTTGGAAATTTGTTTAAGTTCTTTATAGATGCTGGATATTAGACCTCTGTCAGATGCATAGTTTGAAAATATTTTCTCTAATTCTGTAGGTTGTCTGTTTATGTTGTTGACAATTTCTTTTACTGTGCCGAAGCTGTTAAGTTTAATTAGATTCCATCTATCTATTTCTGCTTTTGTTGCAATTGATTTTGGTGTCTTCATTATGAAATCTTTGTTCATTCCTGTGTTCAGAATGGTATTGCCTAGGTTGTCTTCCAGAGTTTTTATGGTTTTAGGTTTTACATTTAAGTCTTTAATCCACCTTGAGTTGATTTTTGTATACGGTGTAAGGAAGGTGTATTCATTCATTCTCACACTGCCATAAAGAACTGCCTGAAATTGGGTAATTTATTTTTAAAAAGAGGTTTAATTAACTCACAGTTCCAAAGGCTGTATAGAAGGCGTGTCTGGGGAGGCCTCAGGAAACTTACAATCATGGCAGAATGCAAACGGGAAGCAGGCACAGTCTTCACATGTCCAGAGCAGGAGAGAGAGAGTGAAGAAGCAAGTGCTACACACTTTCAAACAACCAGATCTCATGAGAACTCTATCAGGAGAACAGTGGGGGGATGGTGCTAAACTATTAGAAACCACCCCCATTATCCAATCACCTCCCACCAGGCCCCATCTCCAACACTGGGAATTACAAATCAACATGAGACTTGGGTGGTGACACAGAGCCATACCATATCAGAAGGGGTCCAGTTTCAATCTTCTCCATATGGCTAGCCAGTAATCACAACATCATTTATTGAATAGGAAGTCCTTTCCCCACTGCTTGTTTTTGTCAACTTTGTCAAAGATTCGATGGTTGTAGGTGTGCAGCCTTATTTCTGGGCTCTCTATACTGTTCCATTGGTCTATCTGTCTATTTTTGTGCCAGTACCATGCTGTTTTGCTTACTGTAGCCCTGTAGTATAGTTTGAAGTCAGGTAACATGATGCATCTCTCCAGGTTTGTTCTTTTTGCTTAAGATTGCCTTGGCTGTTCGGGCTCTTTTTTGGTTCCATATGAATTTTAAAATAGTTTTTCTTAGTTCTGTGAAAAATGCCATTGGTAGTTTGATAGGAATAGCATTGAATCTGTAAATTGCTTTGGGCAGTGTGGCCATTTTAATGATATTGATCCTTCCTATCCATGAGCATGGAATATTTTCCCATTTGTTCATGTCATCTCTGATTTCTTTGAGCAGTGCTTTGTAATTCTTATTGTAGAAACATTTCACCTCCCTGGTTAGCTGTATTCCTAGGTATTTTATTCTTGTTGTGGCAATTGTAAAAGGGATTCCATTCCTGATTTGACTCTCAGCTTGGCTGTTGTTGGTGTATAGGAATGCTAGTGATTTTTGACATTGATTTTGTACCCTGAAATTTTGCTGAAGTTGTTTATCAGCTGAAGGAGCTTTGGAGCTGCGACTATGGGGTTTTCTAGATACAGAATCATGTCATCTGCAAACAGGGATAGTTTGATTTCTTCTCTTCCTATTTGGATGCCCTTTATTTCTTTCTCTTGCCTGATTGCTCTTGTCAAGACTTCCAATACTATGATGAATAGGAGTAGTGAGAGACGGCTCCCTTGTCTTGCGCCAGTTTTCAAGAGGAATGCTTTTAGCTTTTCCCCACTTAGTATGATGTTGGCTGTGGGTTTGCCATAGACGGCTCTTACTATTTTGAGGTATGTTCCTTCAATACCTAGTTTATTGGGAGTGTTTAACATGAAGGGATGTTGAATTTTATTGAAAGTTTTTCTGCGTCTATTGAGATAATCACGTGGTTTTTGTCTTTAGTTCTGTTTATGTGATGAATCACATTTATTGATTTGCATATGTTGAACCAATCTTGCATCCCAGGCAAGAAGCCGGCTTGATGGTGGTGGATAAGCTTTTTCACGTGCTGCTAGATTTGGTTTGCAAGTATTTTCTTGAGGATTTTTATATCAGTGTTCATCGAGGATATTGGCCTGAAGTTTTCTTTTTTTGTTGTGTCTCTGCCAGGTTTCGGTATCAGGTTGATGCTGGCCTCATAGAATGAGTTGGGGAGGAGTCCCTCCTCGATTTTTTAGAATAGTTTCAGTAGGAATAGTACAAGCTCTTCTTTGTACATCTGGTAGAATATGGCTGCGAATCCATCTGGTCCTGGGCTTTTTGTTGTTGTTCTTGGTAGGCTATTTATTACTGATTCCATTTTAAGCTCATTATTGGTCTGTTCAGGGAATCAGGTTCTTCCTGGTTCAGTCGTGGGAGGGTGTATATGTCCAGGAATTTAGCCATTTCTTCTAGGCTTTCTAGTTTGTGTGCATAGGGGTGTATGGACTAGTTTCTGGTGATTATTTTTATTAAAGATGCTGTTCTTTAGGAGATGCTTAAAACACACCTCTCCAGCCCTTCTGAAGCTGGAACTTTTGGAAGAGGAAGTCTGCTAGAAAGGCTCAAGGTGGGCTTGCCAGGGACCCAGGTCACGAAAGTGGTTAAGACAGGCTGAGCTTCTTCACGCCCTTGGGACGTAAATGATTAGGCTGACATCTTTCCAACGTTTGGGAAAGTAGACATGGAAGAGATCCCCTGCCCTTCTTCTCTGGTGACTTCAAATCACCTCCCTCACCCCAGAGAGAACCAATTAGAAATAAGTGACAGGAGAGACCACATGGGAGGCCTTAGCTGCCCTGGGGCACCACGTTACTTTGGCAAAGTCACTTCTCCCCTCTGGACCTCAGTTTTCTTAATTGCAAAAAGAGCTTGGACCTGGACCTGCGGATCTCCAAGTTCCACTTTAACACTAACATATGAAGGCTCTTCCTGCTATTTTATTTCCTCTCTTTAAAAAAAAAAAAAAATCTATTCAACCAGTGTTATTGATCATGTGCCAAATACACCAGACGTGGGAGGCAGTTAATGAGAGCTCTAAGCCAAAGTCCCTGCCGGAGGGACACCATCAACCCATGCTTGACTTCAGAGTTAGCTAAGGGCTCAGCAGAAGATGACGCAGGGGGCTGTCCCTCCCCATCTCCCTCTTCCCAAAGGTGAGGATGCATTCATGGGGGTGAGTGTTAGGGGGGCCTCCTTTCATGCTCTCCCCTTTGCAGTCTTCCAACCTCGCAGGAGACCCCCTTCTGCCTCTGACTGCCTACTTCATGAAAAATAACGCTTACCTTCCCTACCTTAATTGTAAGATAAATAAAATAGTAGATAAATGTACTTTGAGAGCTGACACATAAAGCTATTTTTAAAATGATAATTTAGGAAAGATATCCCCTCCATAAATAGGACTGTCATAAGCAGTGCGAGGTAAGAGATAAGCAGGTCTACACACATTTGTGTCTTTTTTACAATGTCAGGCTTTTATTGGTGCTGTTTCAATCACAAAAGCCACGGACTACACGGAGTTCCCAATTTTATGATCTCCGGGATTTGCTTCAAAACACTGTGGGTAAGAAGCAGGTTGGGTGTTGATGGCACATATCTGGCCTTGGGCTGAAAACTGTTGAAGTTGGAGATGAATACATGAGGGTTCATTATACTATTTTCTCTACTTTTGTCTATGCTTGAAAATTTTTATAATAAACAATACAATGAAAACTATCCTTTCCCTCTTCTCCCGCACACGAATCTCCCACATCTGAGGCAGGTTCTCCTTAGTACTGCCCGCTCACCCGGGAGTCACAGCCATGGCACACAGTCTCAAGCCATCCACAAGTCAATCAGTATTGCGAATCATACACAGCACTTAATCAACATGTAAGTTTCAGATTAAACATTTCACAACAAACAAAGTAATATTTAACATCAAGAGGAAAAAGACATGGGAGAAAGCATTAACGAACCAGTTGAGGGGAGTGAAGAATACAAAAGTAGTCCTAGTCTGGGTGGGGTGATCCATCGGCCTTGCAAAGAAGAGGCTTTGAGGTGGCAGAGCCTTCGGCAGCACATGCTGAGTTTTTATCACGCATGACTGCGAGACGGTGTCAGTTAGGACGACCCTTTGGAGCTGCTGAAGGCCTAACCTGTTATAGCCACAGAGTCCTCTGGTGAGGACTAACAGTGGAAGTGTGTGCTTGTTTGTGTCCTTATCTGGTTGGATACAGTCTTTTTTTTTTTTTTTTTAATTTGTTTATTAAAGAGAACATCTTATCCCTGTTGGCAACGTGTCCTACAAAATATAAAACGGAGTCTTTTTCTAAGATGGAATTAGCTATGTTAAGGGTGCTCTATGCAAAGACCAATGCTACCCATTTGAGGGAAATACTCCTATTTCTACATATAAGCAGCCACTAAGGTTTGGAAATGTTAACCGTCTTGCTTGAGGTCTTGCACAGCAAATCAGAATTGAAAGACAGACCTTCCTACTCTGTATCTCATGTTCAATCCACATAGCAGCCACCTTCCCTCGCTGTTAAATTTTTCTTAGGGGTGATAATAATGGTCTTGGGGTAATGTATTTACATAAATATAATATATATAACATATGTATACATTTTTTTTGAGATGGAATCTTGCTCTGTCACCCAGGCTGGAGTGCAGTGGTGCAATCTTGGCTCACTGCAACCTCCACCTCCTGGGTTCAAGCGATTCTCCTGCCTCAGCCTCCCAAGTAGCTGGGATGACAGGCGCCCGCCACCACACCCAGCTATTTTTTTTTGTTTTGTACCTTTAGTAGAGATGGGGTTTCACCATGTTGGCCAGGCCGGTCTCAAACACCTGACCTCAGGTGATCCACCCACCTCGACCTCCCAAAGTGCTGAGATTACAGGCGTAGCCGCCACACCCAGCCGTATTTATGTTTTTAAGAGTCTTAATCTTTATGACATACATAATGAACTATTTACAGATGAGATTTTATGATCTCCGGGATTTGCTTTGAAACACTGTGGGTGAGAAGCAGGTGGGGTATTGACGGCACATATCTTTGGCCTTGGGCTGAAAACTATTGAAGCCGGAGATGAATACATGAGGGTTCATTATACTATTTTCTCTACTTTTGTCTACGCTTGAAAATTTTTATAGTAAACAATACAATGAAAACTATCCTTTCCCTCTTCTCCTGCACACGAATCTCCCACATCTTTTTTCCCAGCAAGAGGATTACACTTTTTGACAACATCTAACCTCTTCTGTCATCCAAGAACCCGGGTCATAGAAGAACCAGGGGAAGGACAGCAAGAGAGGCCAGCCATCGGCAACTGCAAAGTGGCAAGGAGGGCACCTGGCAGGTGATGCCCGCCACCTTCTGAGTCCTCCAAGAATAAACCCAACATTAAAATTATTTTGAGGCCGGGAGCAGTGGCTCACACCTGTAATCCCAGCACTTTGGGAGGCTAAGGCAGGCAGATCACCTGGGGTCAGGAGTTTGAGAACAGCCTGGCCAACATGGTGAAACCCTGTCTCTACTAAAAATACAAAAATTAGCTGGGTGTGGTGGCGCATGCCTGTAATCCCAGCTACTTGGGAGGCTGAGGAAGGAGAATTGCTTCAACCCAGGAGGCAGAGATTGCAGTGAGCTGAGATCACGCCACTGCACTCCAGCCTGGGTGGCACAGCGAGACTCTCTCTCAAAATAAAATAAAATAATTTGATACTTTTATTGCTTGAGACCCTTTAGGAGATAATAGGACAGTAAAAACAGCTGAGGCAGGATCCAAGAAGAGGGTAGAAGGTGGGGTTTAGGGAAGGCCAGGGCCTCCCTGGGGATGCTTGAGCAACTTTTCTGCAGGGATTAGCAAGAGTTCACTACTGGGACCTCACCCTGATGGCTGAATGTCATGGGTTTTTGCCAGCCTACCTGGTAGAAGTAGATCTAGCCTGGGCCCAGGGAAAGTAAGCTCAGAGCCTGCCTGTTCACTCTAGAAAAGTGTTCAGACACCAAATGCGGGCCAGGCGCAGTGGCTCATGCCTATAATCTCAGCCGTATGGGAGGCCAAGGCAGGCAGATCACTTGCACCCAGGACTTTGAGACCAGCAACATGATGAAACCCCATGTCTACAAAAAAATTTTTAAAAATTAGCCAGGAGTGGTGGCGCATGCCTGTCGTCCCAGCTACTCAGGAGGCTGAAATGGGAGGATCACCTGAGCCTGGGAGGTTGAGGGAGCAGTGGGACGAGATCGTGCCACTGAACTCCAGCTTGAATGACAGAGTGAGGCCCTGTCTCACAAAAACAAAAAAGCCACAATGGCTTTTTTTAAAGAAAAAATCCACGAAAACTGTGGACCCCAATTAGGCTTAGAAAATAACAGAAGTGGGCTGGGTGCGGTGGCTCATGCCTGTAATCTCAGCACTTTGGGAGGCCAAGGCAGGCGGATCACCTGAGGTCAGGAGTTTAAGACCAGCCTGGCCAACATGGTGAAACCCTGTCTCTACTAAAAATACAAAAATCAGCCAGGCATGGTGGCAGGCACCTGTAATCCCAGCTACTCTGGAGGCTGAGGCAAGAGAATCACTTGAACCCAGGAGGTGGAGGTTGCAGTGAACCGAGATCACGCCACTGCACTCCAGCCTGAGAAACAGAGTGAGACTCCGTCTAAAAAAAAAAGAAGAAGAAAAGAGAAAAAAAAAGAAAATAAGAGAAGTGTAGGTCAAGGGAAGAGTAGCAAAAAATGAAAGATGGTGAAACTCTTTGCGGTCAGAGGGTGATGTCACCGATGTGATGCCAGAGTTTAGCAAGAGCACCAGGTTCTAGACCACAGGAGAACAGGAGAGCTTCCTACAAAATGATTTTGAACTCTGGTAGGGAAAGACACCATCAGTGAAGTTCCATGACAAACAACAGATAGGAAAAAATATGTTACAATTAATATCTTTACAAATGAATGAAAAAAGACTATCATCCCCATAGAAAAATGAAGCCTGGCACAGTGGCTCACGCCTATAATCCCAGCACCTTGGGAGGCCGAGGCTGGTGGATCACTTGAGGTCAGGAGTTCAAGAGCAGCCTGACCAACATGGTGAAAACCCCCTGTCTACTTAAAATACAAAAATTAGCTGGGCATGGTGGTGAGCACCTGTAATTCCAGCTACTCCAGAGGCTGAAGCACGAGAATTGCCTGAACCCGGGAGGCAGAGGTTGCAGTGAGCCGAGATTGTGCCACTGCACTCCAGCCTGGATAACAGAGCAAGACTCCGTCTAGGGAAAAAAAAAAAAAAAAAAAAAAGGCGTGGGGCGGGGGATATGAACAGATAGATTAAGAAATAAAAATAATGAGTGACCTATGAAAAGAGGCCCATCTCAGCCAGGTGCAGTGGCTCACACCTGTAATCCCAGCACTTTGGGAGGCCGAGGCGGGTGGATCACTTGAGGTCAGGAGTTCGAGACCAGCCTGACCAACATGGTGAAACCCTGTCTCTACTAAAAATACAAAAAATTAGTCAGGCGTGGTGGTGCACGCCTGTAATCCCAGCTATTCCAGAGGCTGAGGTGAGAGAATCGCTTGAACCCAGGAGATGGAGGTTGCAGTGAGCCAAGATCGTGCCATTGCACTCCAGCCTGGGTGACAGAGCGAGACTCCATCTCAAAGAAAAAAAAAAGAGGCCCATCTCATTAGTGACCAAAGGAATGCAATATAAAACATCAACGAGAAATGTTTTGGGTTATACTGACAAAGATCTCTTAAAAATGGACAATATTCAACATTTGTGAGGATGTCATTACCAAAGAATAGTTGCCTTAACTAGTTCAAAGTTTGTGGAGGGCAATTTCATAATATATAATGAAATGTAAAACATATCGGCCGGGTGCAGTGGCTCATGCCTGTAAGCCCAGCACTTGGGAGGCCAAGGCAGGTGGATCACCTAAAGTCGGGAGTTTAAGACCAGCCTGGCCAACATGGTGAAACCCTGTCTCTACTAAAAATACAAAATAATCCGGGTGTGGTGGCCCATGCCTATAATCCCAGCTACTCGGGAGGCTGAGGCAGTAGAATCGCTTGAACCCGGGAGGTGGAGGTTGCGGTGAACCAGGATCACACAATTGCACTCCAGCCTGGCCAACAAGAGCGAAACTCCATCTCACAAAAAAAAATGTAGCTTTTGACCCCGTAGTTCTACTTCTAGGAATTTATTCTAAGGAAACACCTGGACAAGTGCCTAAGGGTGTGTATACAAGGAAGGCCATGTTGTAATTGGAACATAATTAGAAACACCCAAATGTCCTCCACGGGGACTTGGCACTCTCCGGCTTTCTATTTGGACTTTCCAATAAACATGTAAACACGCTGACACCTGGAGTATCTGTAAACACCTCCTCCACTCCCTGTCCCCAAGTTCACTTCACTGCCAGACTTGCCGCAAGCCCACATCTCTCAGCGCCTTGCAACCATCTCTGGTTACATCTGTGCCTGTCTCTTCCATGCCACTGCTCTCACTAAGGTCATCATCATGAACCCCAGTAGCCTGGCCTCTGTCCACAGCCTCTCAGAAGCTTTTTGTTGTTGTTGTTTTGTTGTCTTGAGACAGAGTCTCGCTCTGTTGCCCAGGCTGGAGTGCAATGGTGTGGTCTCCCTCACTGCAACCTCCACCTCCCGGGTTCAAGTGATTCTCCTGCCTCAGCCTCCCAAGTAGCTGGGATTACAGGCACGGACCACTACGTTCAGCTAGTTTTTGTATTTTTTTAGTAGAGACGGGGTATCATCATGTTGGCCAGGCTGGTCTCAAACTCCTGACCTCAAGTGATCCACCCACCTCACCTTCCAAAGTCCTGGGATTACAGGCATAAACCACTGCACCGGGCCTCTCAGAAGCTTTTGACACTTGTGCACTTTCTCCTTCTTAAACCACGCTTTTGCCCTGGCGGCCGTGAGCCTGTCCTCCCCTGTTCCCTCTCCCATCCTGAATGCTCTTCCCAGGCTCCCTCGCCACCTCCTTTCCACTGCCCAGCACCCCGCTATGGGCATTCCTCAGGGCTCTGTCCCAGGACACCCTTCTCACTCTCCCCAGGTGGCTTCCATCACCACCTAAGGGCCCAGGGCCCCCCAGACCTGAGTCTCTCCAGAGCTCTGTCTCCAGCGGCTGAGTGAACAGCTTTGCCCGGTGTCACACACGTTTCTCAGACTCAGAACACCCAAACCTAAGCTCATATTCCCTCCACCTGCCCCTGCACCTCTCTTTCCTTCTCTTGGCCAATGGTACCACTGTTTGTCCAAAACAGCAATCGCTATTGGTTTCCCGCTGCCTCGCCATGTTCAATCCACATAAGGCCTGTCTATCCATGTGATGCCACCCCACCCAGACCACAATGCAGCCAGAGGGTCCTTCATGGCAAGCCCACTCATGCCCCTTTGCTACTTAAAATGGGTCCAGGTTCCTTACTCCCCTTAGAATAAAGTCCAAACCCCTGACCATGGCCCCCACGCCCAGGCCCCTATCTGTGTGTCTAGCTTCCTTCTTACCACTCCCCATCTCGCCTCCAGCCCTCTCTACTAAACATCCTATCCCACAGCCTTCCCTCTAGGTTCTCCAGGGTCCTCCCCTTCTCCCACCCTCACGGTCCTGTGCACTGTCCTGCTTTCCAGAAGATGGGGAAACTGCCAGGACAAGCACTGAGTCCTGTGCACTCCTGGATGGACAAAAAAGACTCACATTTCTCCAGAAGTTCATCAACACAGCAAAAAGCAAAAGAGAGAGGGGAAGAGAGAGACAGGAAAAGAGAGAGAGAAAGAAGAAGAGAGAGAGAGAGAGGGACCTCCTCCATGGCAGGAGGTCCAGGGCTATTCATTCACAGAGGTAGGCAAACCGAGACCCACCCGGCATCAGGGCTCCTGGCTCCCCTTCCCTTGTGGGGCTGAGCTCCAGAGATTGACCCAAGGCTTGGGAAGTGGTTCCTCGGTCACTGATGACACCCACCCTGCAGACCTGTGTATTCTGTAAGGCAAGGATCCGCTGCCTTTCAGGGAGACTAATGAGGGGTGCCTTGCTCAGTCTTCTGGCTAAGAGCTATAGTGGGCTGTGGCCTAACTGCCAGAAGATAGTGGGGAACTTATTACAGAATTTTGACAAGATTTCAGGAAACCGCAATGAAAAGGGGAACTCCAAAACTCACACTGGAAGTTCCTCACCTTGGATCTAGCCAAGCGGATCCACCTCCTCTTCTCTGCTTTACGAAACCTAGGTCTGCTCTCTCTGAACCTATAAAATCCAGCAAACCCTGTCTTCTGAATAAGTCACAGCTCCTCTGAGTCCTGGGTCCCTGAGAACTACATTCTATTTATTTATTTAGAGACAGGGCCTCACTCTGTTACCCAGGCTGGAGTGCAGTGGTGCAATCATGGCTCACTGCATCCTTAGCCTCCCGGCTGAAGCCATTCTCCCACCTCAGCCTCCCCAGTAGCTGGGACCACTGGTACACACCACCACACCTGGCTAATTTTTGTTTTGTTTGTTTGTTTGTTCGTAGAGATGGGGTTTCTCCATGTTGCTCAGGCTGGTCTTGAACTCCTGGGCTCAGGTGATCCTCCCACATCAGCCTCCCAGAGGGCTGGAATTACAGGCGTGAGCCACTGCACCCAACCCCAAGAACTACATTCTTGAGACTCTGCCAGCATTAGAGGAACAGGCTCCAGCTCACCCCAACTCCAGGAACCCTCCCCTTATTAGGACTCACATTAGCAGGTCGGGTTGTGTCTCACTGGCCATTGGGACTGGAAACAACTCCCTTGTCTGGATGCAGGAAGCCAGACTCCATCACGCCCAGGAGTTCAAGGGGCCCACAGTCCCTTCCCCTGGCTCAGCTGTGCCCAGAAAAGCCTTGGAAAACAGCCAGTTCTGTATTCACCCTGAGACGCCTGGGCTTACTAAGACTTAGCTGCTAGGCCTTCTGGGAAGTTGCTCACTTGCCAGCGACCCCAAAGCCCTTGTCAGTTTATTCCTCCAGCCTGGAAGCCTGGGACCAGATTGTCCTTAACCTTCAGAATCCACTTACAGCATTCACAGGAGTTCCAGAAAAGCTTGGAACCCACACTGACTAGCAATGATGAATGCCTTCTGTGAGTGCCCTAAGAACGTGGGAGGAAGCTTTCCTGCACATCAGGGAAGGGTGGGCACCCAGTGACTATCCCATTGCTGTACCTCTAGGGGCCAGTATCTCTGAGGGTATGCAAGGCCATGCCCAGGTCCTCACCCCATCTCCTGTCATAGTGGCACTTAAGTGGAAGACTCTAAGACACGGTGTTCCCACAAACAGAGGACTCCTAAGAGGTAATGGTGTCAAACCTAAAAGGCTGGCTGGGTATGGTAGCTCATGCCTGAAATCCCAGCACTTTGGTGGGGCTGAGGTGGGTGGATCACTTGAGGCCAGGAGTTTGAGACCAACCTTGGCAACACAGCAAGACTCTGTCTCTACAAAAAATTTAAAAGGTAGCTGGGTGTTGCATGCCTGTAACTCCAGGTACTTGGGAGGCTGAGTTAGGAGGATCACTTGAACCCAGGAGTTCAAGGTTACAATGAGCTATGATTGCACCACTGGGTGACAGAGCAAGATCCCATCTCTGAAAATAATAACATCAACAACAAAAAGTCAAAAGGCTATTCCAATGGTTGCCATGGAATGACATTTATGACCCGAGTAACAAACACCTAGACTTAATTCCCAACACATCTCCAGAAGTGCCTGAGCAGGTAATGATTGCCTCACTTATTTATTCATTCTTCAGCATCTATAAGCCAAGGACAGTGTTAAGTTTTCAGGAGTAGAAGTTGATGTCACAAATATGCTTGAATATAGTTCCCGTGGTTTCCCTGATGCTAAAGGCTAATGCAAGGACATCAGGACCAAGTTTAAGATTCCCAGAACCCCAAGGATAAGCAGCCGCCATATCTGAGTTTCAATCATTCTTAAACATTTTTTGTAGAGATGGGATCTCGCTACGCTGTCCAGGCTGGTCTCAAACTCTTGGCCTCATGCGATCTTCCCACCTTGGCTTTCCAAAGTGCTGGGATTACAAGTGTGAGCCACCATGCCCAGCCCAATTCTTTAAAAAGACACCCCTTCAGATATTTTTATACTGAATGTGAAGTGGACATTATCCCAACTTGAGGCTTGGAGAGATTAAGAAACTAGTCCAGGGTCACACAGATAAGTTTGAAAGCTGGCTTTAGATCCTGGCCCTGTCTGCCTCTAAAACCTATGCATGCTCTTTGCCCCATGGCTCAAAGCCCTTGAGAGAAGATATTCTTAGTGCCAACCCTGACACTTAGAAACCTTATGTGGAAAAAAAAGGGGGGGCTTCTCCCAGGGGCTGGGGAAGATGGGGAGAGACTGCCTATGGGTACAGGATTTCCTTTCAGGGTGGTAAAAATGTTTTGGAACTAGATAGAGGTATTGTTGCACAACATCATGAATGTCCTAAATACCATGACTTGTGCACTTTAAAAATGGTTAATTTTCTGTTACAGGAATTTTTATCTCAATTTAAAGAAGAAATTGTAAATAAAAAGTCTTCTCTTTAAGAGGCTGGGCATTGTGGCTGCCACCTCTGCTGAGACAGTAAGGGATTTGGCTTTTGAGTACAGACAGCCTTCCTGTTAATTTCCCTCAATAATCTGTCTCTAGACATTTCTGACACATTGATCTGAACCACTTTTCAATACCCTTGTCTGCTGATTCCATTATTTGTCAACACGGAGTCTGTTTCTATTCATATTTTCCCTAAGTCTTAGTGTTCCAGAACATCCAGCATGAAGTTCACATATTCTCACATGACTGAATTCCACAGATTTTATTCAGGGCAAGTGAGAAAAGCAGATTCCATTGTTCTTACAGGCACCAAGGATCAGAAGTCAAAAGTCGGCTTATGGGTTCTGGCTCAGGGAATAATTTCAGGACAAAACTGCAGAGGTCGCTCGTTAGACCAGGATTACATAGGCCTTTTGTTGTTGCTGTTGCTGTTGTTTCACCTTAGCAATATTACTCCATTGTTTAAAAAGCTTTCATGAACCACAGTATCTCATTCCTAGAAACCCTCACCTTCTTGCTGAAATGAGGGCGTGAGCAGAGGACCGGGGATAAGAGCTATGTGCCTGGGTCAGGCCAAGGCCTCTGAGCAGAAGAGGGGCAGCCAGCAACATCGTTTCCATCCTTAGCTCATCTTGACTGTCTTAGTCCATTTGGGCTGCTATGACAAAATACTATAGACTGAGTGGCTTCTAAACAACAAACATGTATTTCTAAGTCCTGATGGCAGGGAAGTCCAAGGCACCATCAGATTCAATATTGGACAGCCCACTTCCTGGTTCATAGATGGTATCTTTTCATTGTAGCCTCGTGTGGTGGAAGGGACAGGAAGCTCTCTCTGGCCTCTTTTATGAGGACAGTAATCCCATTCCTGAGGGCTCAGCTCCCATGACCTAATCACCCCCTCAAAGTCCCCACCTCCAAGTACTATCACCTTGGGGGTTAAGCTTTCAATATACGAATTTTGGGGGGACACACATATTCAGGCTATAGCATTGACCAAGTCACAGGAGAGTCTCAAGTCAGGAGGACTGCACAGAGAACTGCAGGAGGATCTCCTCAAGTCTCTGGCTGAGTGGTGGTATGAACACACATGAGCGGAAATGACTCAAGGCCAGGGGAAGAACCACCAGCCAGCTGGAAGCCAAATGATTTCTGGAGCACACATAAAGCCAAGATGTTTCTAGTAGCTGAGTGGAAAGACCTTACAATCACACAGGGCAGTGCCATAGTAGTGGGAATGAGTTAACCCTGGATTAAAGGCTGCTATGGATCCACTCTAACAAAGCTTAAAAACAAGTCTCAAAAGCATCAATCAGATTCCAAGTCACTAACTGCATGCCAGAACAAAGGCCAACATCATTTAAGTGAACACAACAAATCCATCATCTAACAGTATAAAACTGACACTGTCTGGCAGCCAATCAAATATTACTACACATGCAAAGAATCAGCAAGTGTGGCTCATATCCTGGGCCATACTTAAAAAACTTTCATGAACCACAGTATCTCATTCCTAGGAACCTCTACCTTCCTGGAGAAAAATTGATGAATAGAAACAGACTCGGTGTTGACAAATAACAGAATTAGCAGACAAGGGTATTGAAAGAGCTATCAAAAATATGCTCCATATTTTCAAGAAGTTAGAGGAAAATGGGAACAAGATGAAAGAAATGAAAGATATGTTTTTAAAGATCCAAATGGAACTTCTAGAAAAGGAAACTACAGTGTCTGAGAGGAACACTAGATTGAATGGGATAAACAGCAGATTAGACATTGTAGAAGAAAAGATCAGTGAGCTTGAAGGCATAGCAATAGAAGCTACCCAAAATGAAGAATGGAGAGAAAAAAGACTGACAAAATATGAACAGATCATCAGTGAACCACTCTAACATACGTGTTATTAGAGTCACAGAAGGAGGGGAGAGAAGGGGGCAAAATAGAAAAAATAGCTGAAGAAATAATCAGGCCACTTTTTGCTGAAAACCCTTCAATAATTTTCCGTGTGCCTTAAAGCAGTGCCCACAGTCCTTACATTGACCTGCAAGATCCTACTAGCCTCCCTGCTGCCTCTCCAATCTCAGTTCCACCACTCATTCCACCCACTTCACTCCAGCCGTGCCAGGCTTCTCTCGACTCTGTGAAATTCCTCCTCTCCTGGGCTTTCCCACATGCTGTACCCTCTACCAGAAGGCTCTCCTGACTCTCAGTTGACTTCTACTCCTCCTTTGGATCTGAGCTAAATACCACATACCACTTCCTCAGAGAAGCCCTCCCTGACTTCCCAACCAGACATGGTCCTCTCAGCACCCTTAACACTCACACTTCTCCATGGCAGCATTTGGTACATTTCAGATGAATTAATTATGGTTTTAATCTCTTCTTCCTTACAGTCTTGTTCATGGCCACATTCTTAGTGCTTAGCCTAGTGCCCCAGCCCCTCAAGTAGAAAGTGAAAGAGATGAAACTTCTTTGCCTTGGTTTGTCTCTCTCTTAAACTGTGTTTGCAGTGGTAAGCAATTACCTGGTGGGACTTCTACCTCCTCGGCATGGAGTGGCTGTCTCAATGCAGTCCATGGTAGCCCCTCTTCTATCTGCTGGCAAATACTGTCTTTTCTATGAGCAAATGGGCCAGGGGAGCCCTTGGAGAGGGCCACAGATATCCATCTGTATTAGTAAGAGCTCTCCAGGAAAAACAGAACCAATGGGATTGGGGGCAGGGGGAGAAAATTGGCTCACAGCATTATACAGGCTGACAAGTTCAAAGTCTGCAGAGTGATGGCTGGGCGCAATGGCTCATGCCTGTAATCCCAGCACTTTGGGAGGCCGAGACTGGCTGACCACCTGAGGTCAGGAGTTCAAGACCAGCCTGGCTAACATGGTGAATCCCGTTAACTACTAAAAATACAAAAATTAGCCAGGTGTGGTGGCAGTGCCTGTAATCTCAGCTACGCGGGAGTCTGAGGCAGGAGAATCACTTGAACCCAGGAGGCGGAGGTTGCAGTGAGCCCAGATTGCGACACTGCACTCCAGCCTGGGCAATAAGAGCGAAACTCCATCTCAAAAAAAAAAAAAACTCTGCAGGGTGGACAGGCTGGAGACCTAGGGAAGGGCTGATGTTGCTGTTCAAGTCTGAGGTCCTGTCTTCTGACAGAATTCCTTCCTGCTCAGGGGAGGTCAGTCTTTGTTGTATTAAGACCTTCAACTGATTGGATGAGGGGTACCTCCTTAATGGAGGGCAATCTGCTTTACTCAATACCACTAGCCTAAATATTAATTCATCCAAAAAACACCTTTATGGAAACATTCAGAATAATGTTTGACCTGATGTCTTGGGCACTGTGACCCAGCCAAGCTGACACATAAAATTAACCCTCATACCATCTAAGAACGAACGCTTCTCTGCACAGCAAAGGAAACTATCATCAGCATGTACAGGCAACCTACAGAATGGGAGAAAATTTTTGCAATCTACCCATCTGACAAAGGTCTTATATCCAGAATCTACAAGGAATTTAAACAAATTTACAAGAAAAAAAAAAAAAGCCCCATCAGAAAGTGGGCAAAGGATATGAACAGACACTTCTCAAAAGAAGACAATTTATGAGGCCAACAAACACATGAATAAAAAGCTCATCATCACTGGTCGTCAGAGAAATGCAAGTCAAAACCACAATGAGATACCATCTCACGCCAGTTAGAATGGCGATTATTAAAAAGTCAAGAAACAAAAGATGTTGGCAAGGCTGTGGAGAAATAGGAATGCTTTTGCACTGTTGGGAGTGTAAATTAGTTCAACCATTGTGGAAGATAGTGTGGCAATTCCTCAAGGATCTAGAACCAGAAATACTATTTGACCCAGCAATCCCATTACTGGGTATATACCCAAAGGATTATAAATCATTCTACTATAAAGACATGTGCACACATATGTTTACTGCAGCACTATTTACAATACCAAAGATGTGGAACTAACTCAAATGCCCATCAATGATAGACTGGATAAAGAAAATGTGGCACATATACACCATGGAATACTATGCAGCCATAAAAAAGAATGAGTTAATGTCCTTTGCAGGGACATGGATGAAGCTGGAAGGCATCATTCTCAGCAAACTAACACAGGAACAGAAAACCAAACACCGCATGTTCTCACTTATAAGTGAGGGTTGAAAAATGAGAACACATGGACACAGGGAGGGGAATATCACACACTGGGGCCTGTCAGGGATTGGGGGGCAAGGGGAGGGAGAGCATTAGGACAAATACCAAATGTATGAGGGGCTTAAAACCTAGATGATGGGTTGATAGGTGCAGCAAACCACCATGGTACATGTATACCTATGTAACAAACCTGCACGTTCTGCACATGTATCCCAGAACTTAAAGTAAAATAAAATAAAAAAATTAGAGCAAGGACTGCTTTATGTTAGCTTTACACATTCAGAAAAAAAAAAAAAAAAGAGAATGAATGCTTCAGACACACCCTGCCTGTGAAACCTCTCCCATCCCCATGAATGCACCCAAAACACTTTGGGCCTTTGTTATGGAAATTATACCCTGCTTGAGTCTGTCTCCCTCTATGTAAATGGAGTGACGGGTCAATCTTACTCATTTCTGTGCCCCCAAATCACAGTCGACACAGATAAACACTTGCTAAGTTGAATGGCATGAATTAACATCAGGGCACACGCTTTGACGAGGTCTTTCTAGACTCGCCAACCTACGCCCAGGGCTCACATTTACCTGGAGAAGCAAAGGGAAGTCAAAGGAGCCAGGTGAGGCTGGAGCGCTGGGTCCAGACCTCTTACAATGCCTTGTGGAGGCTGAAGCTACTCTGTGGTGGATGCTAATCTGACATCTTGACTTCTGATTAACCCCAGCTCTGGGAAGGCCTCTAAGATTTCCAGTTCCTTGCGTAATAGCACATACTTTCCATGAATCCTGACCTTAGGTCTAAACCTTAATGTTATTGTACTTTGATTATCTTACACATTCCTTCTGAATCACACATACTCTTCACCTATGGTATATAAGCCCCGGATCTGGGAGTAATGGCACAGGATCCACCATCTTGTCTTCCTGCCGCCAGAGACACAAACATGGCTTCTGTTCCTAAGTGCCTATTAAATGTTTCTTTCTAAGAAACTGGATCTGTTAGCCTCTTTGGCCTCTCAGCTCCCTCAGACTTTTGGGGGTAGGCTTACATAGACCTGCCCACAACAAAACACACCTCCCCCACCAACCCCAACTGGCTGTGGGGCCTTAACAGCTGATGGAGACACTCATTAATCCCTGCTACGCTGATTCCATGATTAAGGACACAAGCCTTCACCATAAGGCACTAGATACAGGATACGGGCTTTGGAGTCCACATAATAGGAGTTGAATACCAGCTTCTATCTTTAAAAAAAAAAACAAAACAGAGAAAGATGAATGATACAATGGAAAAATGGCTAAGGAATGTAAGTCAAATAGCCAAAAATATGCTTAATTTCATTAGTAATTAAATAAATATATATTAAGCAGGGCACAATTTTTCATCTAAGAGATGAACAGAGATATAAAAGAATGATAATATACAATGTCGGGCGAGCTGTAAGCTGCAAGGAAACAAAAAACCCTGCACAGGGGAGCATCATCGAAATGTGTACACCCTTTGAATGAGTAATTCCATTTCTAGGAACTTATCCTATAGAAATTTGCAAAGATATGCCTGTAAGTATGTTCAAAGAAGTACCAGTTTTAAGTACATATAATTTAAAAACACTCATAAAGTGATATATGCAGCTATTTTTTAAATGGCACAGAGCCATATGTTCTAATATAAAATGATATACAATGATATTAAGTGACCACAAGCAAGTTACAAAACATGTCATCTAATCTTTGTTTAAAAAATTAAGATAAGGCCGGGTGCAGTGGCTCATACCTGTAATCCCAGCACTTTGGGAGGCCGAGGTGGGCAGATCACCTGAGGTCAGGAGTTCAAGACCAACCTAGCCAACATGGTGAAATCCCGTCTCTACTAAAAATACAAAAAATTAGCCAGGTGTGGTGGTGGGCGCCTGTAATCCCAGCTACTCGGGAGGCTGAGGCAGGAGAATCGCTTGAACCCAGGAGGCAGAGGTTGCAGTGAGCTGAGATTGCGCCACTGCAGTCCAACCTGGGTAACAAGAGTGAAACTCCATCTCCAAAAATAAAAATTAAAATTAAAATTAAAATAAATATGTCGAGCCTGCCGCTGCCACCGTTGCCTGAAGGCAGCAAGAAGAGACTGAGACCAGGGAGAAAACTCAGGAGAGGAGTCGACTCCCTAGCTGCAGCCGCTGCCAGAGAGGCCCACACACCCATTTCCCCATCCCCCTGCCCCGTTCACAATGCAGCCTGCTTCTGCAAAGCAGTACGATCAATCGAAGGGATTATGTCTTCGTTGAATTTTGTGCTGAAGATAGCAAAGCTGTTCATGGACATTTTGAAAAATCCAAACTTACATTCAGTTGTCTTGGAGGAAATGATCATTTTAAGCATTTAAATGAAATTGATCTTTTTCACTCTATTGATCCAAATGATCCTGAGCCTAAAAGAACAGACAGATCAATTTTATGTTGTTTATGAAAAGGAGAATCTGGCAGTCATGGCCAAGGTTAACAAAAAAAAAAAGGGCAAAGCTTAACTGGCTTAGTGTGGACTTCAACAATTTGAAAGACGGAAGATGATTCAGATGAAGACATGTCTAATTTTGATCATTTCTCTGAGATGATGAACAGCATGGGTGGTGGTGAGGTTATAGATTTACCAGAAGTAGATGGAGCAGATGATGACTCACAAGACAGTGATGATGAAAAACTGCTAGATCTAAAGGATATTGTCATCACTTGGATTTTGAGAAAGAAAAATAACTGCTCTGCAAGATTTCAGAATTGAAAGAACTCCTGAATTGATAGCTCCACAGGCATGCTGTATTTGCCTACTTTAACCCATTTTTCAACCTGTTTTGTTTTTGAAAAGGCTTCACAGAGGGTTGATATGTACCATTGTATGGGGCAATTTTAAGTCAGCTAAGGCAACAACCTGATGTATGAAGACTTCCCAGATTTCCAGGAAGCTGTTGAGGTCCTAGGCAATTGATGCAGCAGTTGGAATAAATACAAACATCTCACCGAAGTCTCCTTTTCTTCATAGCATAGATACTGACATGATAGGAAGCTCTCAGCTTAGGGAAACAGAACTAAATTTTAGATTATGGAACATGGATGCAGAAGTGGCTGGAACAAATTGGCTGACACCTTACTGGTAACCTGCTATTCCTCTGGTGTTATCCTTCAGGATTTTTCACTAAAGTTTACTTTTCAAAAAATTTACTTCACATGATTCTATGTAAGTGATCACTTGTCAGTGTTCCAGATGCATCTTAGCTAAATCTAGTGAATGCCCTGACTTAGATGTTTTTTTTTAATTATTCATTTGGGCCGCATGCGGTGGCCCACACCTGTAATCCCAGCACTTTGGGAGGCCAAGGCAGGCGGATCACCTGAGTTCAGGACTTCCAGACCAGCCTGGCCAACATGGGGAAACCTTGTCTCTACTAAAAGTACAAAAATTAGCTGCGCATGGTGGCGGGTGCCTGTAATCCCAGCTACTCAGGAGGCTGCGGCAGGAGAATTGCTTGAACCCGGGAGGCGGAGGTTGCAGTGAGCCGAGATCACGCCATTGCACTTCAGCCTGGGTAACAGAGTGAGATTCTGTCTAAAAAAAGAAAAAATATATATACATTTGGCATTGTTTGACCCTTAAGCTTTTACATCTCTTAGCATGGAGGACGAAGAAAGCTGTACATAGTCGCTTGAGAGTGTGTACATTTAGACCAGATTTGTAGTTGCACTGTCAGTATGGCAAATGAGTAAAAAAAAAGTTTAATACTTTTTTTATTTCTTTTTTGGATTCAGCTTATACCAGAGCTGAAAACCTCAAGTTAAGTTCATGACAGTGGGGATTTTTTTAAACATCTACATTCTTTCTAATAAACTGTTGGAAGACTTAAGAAAAAATAAGATACATATCTACTGGCATATGCGTAGAAAAAGTCTGGAGAAACAGAAATAGAAGCTCTTTCTGGGGATACTTTTACTCTGTTTGGTTTAAATTTGTTAGAATAAGCATGCATCCTGCATACCACCTTCATAATAAAATAAAAGCAATCAAGACTTTAACAACAAATGGGCATCTGGGGCAGGTCCCTTCTAAAGCACCTGTAGGTGCTGGGAGTCGCACAGCCCACTGCCCACGCCTGACCCCGCTCTGTGCACTCTGCACGCCGACCCAGGCCACCGCTCAGCAGCTGGAAGGAAGATGATGCCTGATGGACACCAAAGGCTTTGATGAAGACATGAAAGAACTAGCCGTGGGAATAGCTCTGCAAAACATGGGTGCAATGGCCAGACCAGATTGTATCATCTCTCTTGATAGCAAAAACCTCACCATAAAAACTGAGAGCACTTTGAAGACAACAGTTTTCTTCTTACACCCTGGTTAGAGAAGTTAGAAGAAACTACAGCTGATGGCAGAAAAACTCTGACTGTCTGTGCTTACAGATGGCGCACTGGTTCAACATCAGGAGAGGGATGGGAAGGAAAAACACAACAACAAGAAAATCAAAAGATGGGAAATCAGTGGTGGACTGTGTCACGAACAATGTCACCTGTACTCAGATCTATGAAAAAGTAGAATATTACACCATGGAATACTATGCAGCCATGAAAAAGGATGAGTTCATGTCCTTTGCAGGGACATGAATGAAGCTGGAAACCATCATTCTCAGCAAACTAACACAAGAACAGGAAACCAAACACCGCATGTTCTCACTCATAATTGGGAGTTGAGCAATGAGAACACATGGACACACAGAGAGGAACATCACACACTAGGGCCTGTTGAGCGGTGGGGGGAGAGGGGAGGGATAGCATTAGGAGAAATACCTAATGTAGATGACAGGTCGATGGGTGCAGCAAACCACCATGGCACGTGTATATCTATGTAACAAACCTGCACGTTCCGCACTTGTACCCCAGAACTTAAGGTATAATTTAAGAAAAAAGAAAATGAAAAAAAAAGTAAAATAAAAATTTCACCATCACTTTGGACAGGAATTAGCTATGAAAATAAACAAGCTCAGTTCAATGAGCGGAGCTCCATACTGCTGGGTTGTTTTTTTTCTTCTTCATGACTGTGTTCAATTATCTTTATCACAAACATTTTACATGCAACTATTTCGAAGTGTTGATTTGGTTAGGATCATCCCTTTGGTTAATAAATGTGTCCATGCTAAGAACAAAAACAAATATAAAACAAACAAAACAAAGAATGCAGTGTGTTTCCTTTAGCAGCTATATGGCCTCAGGGCAAGTTACTGACTTCTCTGACTCACAGATTCTTCATTTGTAAAATGGTCAACAAGAATATTGTCAATCTCAGAAAGTCGTTGCCAGAGTTAAATGAGGAAATATATGTGAACGCTCGAGCACAGGGCTTAGCCGATGTCCATGCCTAATAAATGGTCCTCTCTCTCTTCTTTACTCCCTTTATCCCTGTAGCCATGTTCTGTCCCCCTAGGACGTTAGTCCTGAGTGAACGGCCAACTTTGGTTCTCTGTACAGGAACAGTTTGTCTTTCTCTTCCACGTCGCTGGTTTTCATCCTTGGATTGTCATTTTGTGTTTATTAATGACGGCAAGGTTGACTATTCCAGTAGCCAGTGGGCATGTCCTGTTTCCCCAGAGTCTCTTTCTGGACCAGCCCATCTGTGCACCTGGGTAGGTCTTGCTGATTTGTGTGTGTCACGTTAGGATGAATGGGCTGGGAGCTGGCCTTTGGGTTGTGGGAACCTGAAGTGGCAGAACGGAGGGGCTCTCCTCTGGGATGCCAACTCACCATAACTGCCAAAGCTCTCCTTTAGCAGTTCCTTCATCTAGGGCTAAATGGCTGGTGTCTACCAGCACAGGATAAGGGGAGAGGGAGAGGGTGCAAGAGTGTGAGAGTGTGAGCAGCTGATAGATGCAGCTGTTTAGCAGATAGACTTTCATGAATCCCTGGCACGGCCCTGCCGGCTCACTCCCATCCCTGGCCATCCTCCTCTCCGGGACTGATAGTGCGCAATGGGCTAGCTGTATCCTCTCGCATTCCTTTTTTTTGAGATGGAGTTTCCGCTCTGTTGCCCAGGCTGGAGTGCAATGGCATGATCTCAGCTCACTGCAACCTCCGCCTCCTGGGTTTTAAGCGATTGTCCTGCCTCAGCCTCCCAAGTAGCTGGGATTACAGGTGCCCACCACTCCACCTGGCTAATTTTTGTATTTTTAGTAGAGATGGGGTTTCTCAGTGTTGGCCAGGCTGGTCTCGAACTCCTGACCTCAGATGATCTGCCTGCCTCGGCCTCCAAAAGTGTTCTCCCACGCTCATTCTTGGCTGTGGTTTTCTACATTCCACTTCCTCCATCACGATGCTTCTGTTTTCTACCTCCCTGAAATTCATTTAACTCCCTTGTCCACTGAGGGGCCATCCTATTTTCTTCAGTTTTATGAGCTTAGTTTTCCTTCCTTCCTTCCTTCTTTCCTTCTTTCCTTCCTTCCTTCCTTCCTCCCTCTCTCCCTCCCTCCCTTCCTTCCTTCCATTTTTCTTTCTTCCTTTTCTTTCTTTCGCTCTCTCTTTCCTCTTCTTTCTCTTCTCTTCTCTCTTTTCTCTTTTCTTTTCTTCTTTTCTTTTCTTCTTTTCTTTCTAGGATCTTGCTCTGTCACCCACGCTGGAGTGCAGTGGTGCAATCACAGCTCACTGCAGCTTTGAATTCCTGGGCTCAAGTGATCCTTCAACCTCAGCTTCCCATTGTTCCTTTTCCTAATTTTAATGGCAAATCAGGAGGTGAGAAAGACAAGTGTTTGGTTTGCTACACTGCAAAGGATGTCCAGACTAGTCTTTTAAAAGGCTGACTTCTTTTCTGACTTCTTTTCATTTGAAGGTTTTGATCCATGCCAAAGTTCCCATGTCCCAGAAGAAGTACTACTTGCTGTTATGAACATTGACGCCCTTATATAAATGCAGGCTGTGAGCACACCTTCTGATCCACCTTGATGGATCAGTCTAGATGTCATGCACCGTAGGAGTTGCTGTGCATGCATAACTCGCTTACTCCTCATGGGAACCCAATGAAGTGGGTATTACAATCCCCACCTTAAAGATGAGGTAATTGGGGCTTAGAAAGGAAACTAACTTGTGTGGGAATTTTTACAATATTCATTCATTCAAGAAATATTTACCAAAAGCCTTCTATGTAGCAGTCACTATTCTAGGTGCTGGGGATAGAGAAGTAAACAAGACAAAGTCCCCGACCTCCTAGAGCTTATATTCTAGTTGGCACAGATGGACAATAAAGGAACTAACAAACAAACAAATACATGGTGTGTCAGGTGGTGACTGTGCTATGGAGAAGAACAAGGCAGGAAAGGGAGGGGGGACAGGAATTGAAGTAGGGAGCCCTCTTAGACTAGATGGGAAGGCCTCACTGAAAAGGTGGCATCAAGACCCAAAGGGGGACAATACAAGCTCCCTCTTTGATAAACGACAACCACAAAATGAGTCTTTTTTCAAGAAGGGAATCAGCTCTGATTAAATAGAGACTATGAACCCCAGGTGCGGTGGCTCACACCTGTAGTCCCAGCTACTTGGGAGGCCGAGGCAAGAGGATCTCTTGAACCAAGGAGTTCAAGACCAGCTTGGGCAACATAATGAGACCTCTGTCTCTTCAAAAATAAATAAATAAATGGAGACTATAAAGCAAGGTACTTTATTTGGGTACTATACAGGCATTTCTGTGGGAAGCTGAATTTCCAACTGTAAACAACTACATAAAGATACTGGATGAGCTGAGGCATGAGCTCAGGTGAAGGTCCCAGTGAGCTCTGCTCTGTTCTCTGTCACAAGTTACAGGTTCCTCCACTTCGTTTTCCTACCATCTGACATAAGGAGATAAGAACTCTCCTGTCAAACTGTTTGATTGTAATATGCCTTTACTACCTAAAATATAAACTTTCATGTTCGGTAGACATCAAGGATTGTGAACCAGGTTTTAGCTACAAGAAGCCATAAGACAGTATGCTACCACTTGTGTAACAAAAGAGGAAAAGGTGCATACGCACACACGTGCGCATATACATGTACTCATCTTCACACCCATGTGCTGTCATACACAGCAGAGAATGCCCTCAATTCTTCTCCTCTCTAAATGTGTGCCCTCTTGCGATGAGACTTTACAGCTCCTTCCACCACGATGTGGGGTCTATTTCTCCATCCCTTGAACCTGGACGTGGCCATATGAGGTTCATTAGCAAATATGATGAAAGCAGAAGCTTGAGAGGGCATGCGTGTTGGAACATAACCCCTTTGGCTGCTGGGAACTCTTCTGTCGTCACGTTAGTCGGAGCTAGTCTCCCAGATGATGGGAGGCACGTGGCCATCACTTCAGCTGACGTTAAGTCAACTTCCAGACACGCAAGGATTCTCTGGTCCGCCCAGCCTGACAATTCCAGACACGTGACTGAGGGCCATCCTCTACCACCCAGCCCTGCTAAGCAAGCCCAGACTGAAGTGATCCACTGGCCCATAGATTCCCAAGCTTGTTTCTTCCTTCACTCACTAAGCTTTGAAGTGTCTTGTCATGCAGCAAAAGCCAACATACATGTGCAGAGAATATCTCTGGAAAGATTTTCTTAACTGCTGACATTGGTGGCTGCTGGGTAAGATGGGTGGGGTCAGAGGCAAGAATCACAGGGAAACGTTGTTCACTGCATTATACTTTTTTTTGTACCTTTTGAATTTTGAACTCTATGTATTAACCCGTCCTCAAAACACACACATACACACACACACACAAAATTGTAAAATGTTACAGTCATAAAGCATGACTGATGGAGAAGAGAGTTTTCATCCATAAATTGTACATTTTGCTGTTACTTCAAAAATACAGTAGGTCATCATTTAAGGTTGCTGATAGGTACTTGGGAATTGCAACTTTAAATGAAATGACGCATAACAAAACCAATTTGACCATAGGTTAATTGACAGAAACCAGAGGTAAGTTCATACAGTATATTTCTGTCACAAAAGCATCACCAAACTTCTAGATAAAGACCAAACACTCCCAATATATTAACACTGAAATAAATGTGAACTACACATACATTTATTTAAGATTGGTAAAAACAAATAAGATAATTACTTACCCAATTATTTCAGTTCAGGTGGCCGGAGTCTATCCCTGCAACTCAGGGTATAAGGGGGGATCGAACTCCAGGCAGGACACCATCCTGTCCCAGGGCACACGTTCACACACTCACACACACACACTCTCACACTCACTCTCTCTCTCACACACACATTCTTTCTCCCACACACACTCACACTCACACACACACTCACACACATACACACTGACACACACACTCACACTGTCTCCCACACACTCTCATACAAACACACACTCAGACACACTCTCATGCGCTCACATACTCACTCACACACTCATACTCACACACTCTCACACTCTGTCTCACACACACCCCACAAGCCTCTCACACACTCTTTCTCACACACACACACTCTCATGCCCACACTCACATCCCCACATTCACACCCTCTCTCCCTCACACACACACTCATATCCACACATACACCCACACTCACTAACACACACCCACACTCCCTCACACACACACCTCCCCACACTCATACATGCACAGTCACGTACCCACTCACACCCCACACTTACCCACACCCTCACACACACCCACGCTCACTCACATATCCATACTCACTCAAACTGGGACAGTTTAAACACAATGTAGACAATTTAGATGTGCAGTTCACATCTTTGCACATCTTTGGGATGGGGAAGGAAGTCAGGGGACCTGGAGAAGACCCTGCAACACAAGCTCAGACACCCGAGGAGAACGTGCTAACTTCACTCAGAAAGAAGCCCCAGCAGGGAATCGATTTTTCCTCTCAGCAGCGTTACAATGAAATGATGTTAATCGAGGACCCGCTGTAACTGAACTGAAAATGAACGTGCACGGCTTTTTCTTTTGTTTCCCTTTCTCAGATACATCTAAGACCTTTGTCCTCAACACAATAGAAGCCTCACCATACTGTCTGGTGCTCCAGACAACAGCCCAGGCTGCAGTGGCTGAATGTGAGTGCTTCTGACAGTTTCTAAGCCTGTAACACCATGCAGTATTGTTTTTTTACATCTTGCCAAAGTTCTTATTCCGAGGTCCACTTTCTTTCCACTGTAGTGTGCTACCTCCTTACTGGGGAAGAGGGATGAGAGCACTGGGATCTGAGCTATACTGGTTGCATCTGATTAAACTTGAATTGGCTTAGAAAATAGGAGGAGGCTGGGCGCGGTGGCTCACGCCTATAATCCCAGCACTTAGGGAGGCCAATGTGGGAGGATTGCTTGAGCTCAGCAGTTTGAGATCAGTCTGGACAACACAGCGAGATGCCATCACTACTAAAAATTTTAAAAATCAGCCAGGTGGGCTGGGCATGGTGGCTCACGCTTGTAATCCCAGCACTTTGGGAAGCAGAGGTGGGCGGATCACGAGGTCAGGAGATCGAGACCACGGTGAAACCCCATCTCTACTAAAAATATAAAAAATTAGCCGGGCATGGTGGCGCCTGTAATCCCAGCTACTCGGAGAAGCTGAGGCAGGAGAATGGCGTGAACCCGGGAGGCAGAGCTTGCAGTGAGCCGAGATTGCGTCACTGCACTCCAGCCTGGGTGACAGAGCGAGACTCCATCTCAAAAAAAAAAAAAAAAAAAAAAAAATTAGCCAGGTGTGGCAGAGCACGGTGGCTCACACCTGTAATCCCAGCACTTTGGGAGGCCGAGGCAGGTGGATGACGAGGTCAGGAGATCGAGACCATCCTGGCTAACAGGGTGAAACCCTGCCTGTACTAAAAATACAAAAAAAATTAGCTGGGCATGGTGGCAGGCCCCTGTAGTCCCAGCTACTCCAGTGGCTGAGGCAGGAGAATGGTGTGAACCCGGGAGGCGGAGCTTGCAGCGAGCGGAGATGGCGCCACTACACTCCAGCCTGGGCGACAGAGAGAGATTCCGTCTCAAAAAAAAAAAAAAAATTTAGCCAGGTGTGTTGGCACATGCCTGTAGTACCAGCTACTCAGGAGCTTGGGGTGGGAGGATTGCTTGAGTCTGAGATGTTGAGGCCGCCACGGGCCATGATCATGATCACGCCACTGCCCTCTAGCCCGGGCTACAGAGTGAGACCTTGTCTCAAAAACAAAGAGAACAAGGAAAGAGAAGGATTTATTCGCTTGCTCAATTCAGGGAAAGGCTGAACAATCTAACCACGGGAAAGGTGGGGGCGGGGCAGCCTCGGGAACAATTGGATCCGGGGACTTGAACGCTGCCAGGTTCTCTCTCCTGTTTCTCCTTGAGGTGGCCTCATTCCCTCTTCCTGAAGACAGTTTATGGCAGAGGGACTGCTGAAAACAACTGAGTCAGCATTTACGGCTTGCTGCATTAGAACGTAATACCTTCTAATCTCTGGAGGTATAAGCTCAGACACCCGAGGAAGATCTCTGACTGGCACTCCCTCCTTGGGTCAAGCTCCTATGACTGGATGGGTCAACTATGGCTTGGAGATCAACCTCCCTTGAGCTCAGTCCAAACGCTGGAGTAGGAGAAGAAGCCATTTTCAGAAGAGATGGCTGCTTCCAGGAGTAAAGTAAGTGCTAGACATAATACCAGAATCTGGGTGCAGAGAACTATGGGCTTTGGAGTCAAGATTAAGTAAGCTACTCAAAGTCACACTGTGATGGTGTCCACTCCACTACAGTGTGACTTTGGGTAGCTTAATCTTTCCAAGCCTCAGTTTTGTCATCAGTAATACCTACCCCATAGGATTGCCTTAAGTGTTGACGATAGGACGCCCGGCGCGCATAGTACGGGTGTCGGCACAGGTAAAAGCTCTTCACTGTTTCTGCTCAGCCCGAGCGCTGAATACACCTACTGAGGACCCTTCTGCAACACGAAAACTACTTGTGCATAAAGTCTCAGAATATTAGGTTGGAAGAGACCTGAGATATCATTCAGTCATCCCCAAGAGCTGGTCCACAAACTGGTCCCAGATATGACAGAGTTTTCAACAGCTAATGAAAACACTAGAAAAATAAAAAAGAATGTAGAATATTCCATAAAATTAAGGGTATCCCATTTAAATGTTTGCCTTTTGTGAAAAAATTATGTCCTAATTTCTTGGTACTAAAATGGCTTTTGTTTTTTTGTTTTGCGTGTTTTTGTGGGGATTTTTTGTTTATTTTTTGAGATAGGGTCTTGCTCTGTCACCCAGGCTAGAGTACAGTGGCACAAACACAGCTCACTGCAGCCTCGACCTCCTAGGCTCAAGCAATCCTCCCACTTCAGCCCCCTGAGAAGCTGGGACTACAGGCACATACCACCATGCCTGGATCATTTTAAAAATGTTTTGTATTAAAATGTTTTTATAATGAAATGATGACAGTTGGTGAGTTTTAAAAAATGTTTATTTGGCAAAATGAAAAGTTGGCAACCCTACACTGATTTCTATTTTTACTTCTTCATGAGAAACCCAAAAGTACAAGAACCACTGATCTAGCCCAACTCTTCAAGTAGAAAAAAAGAAAAAAATCAAGCCCTAGGTTAGTTACATGACTTGCTCAAAGTCCTAGAGTTAGAACTACAGAGATCACCCAGCATTTTGACTCAAGGTGGGAATACATCTGCTAGAACAGGTGGTTTTCTATCTTTAAAGTCTCTTTCATTATTATTATTATTATTATTTTTTTTTTTTTTGAGACAGAGTCTTGCTCTGTCGCCCAGGCTGGAGTGCAATGGCGTGATCTCGTATCACTGCAACCTCTGACTCCTGGGTTCAAGTGGTTCTCCTGCCTCAGCCTCATGAGTAGCTGGGACTACAGGCTTGTGCCACCACGCCCGGCTAATTTTTGTATTTTTAGGAGAGATGGGGTTTCACCATGTTGGTCAGGCTGGTCTCGAACTCCTGACCTGGTGATCCACCCGCTTCAGCCTCCCCAAGTGCTGGGATTACAAGCGTGAGCCACCGCACCCAGCCCTGACTGCAGTTTTGAGCATCTGAAAGAAGTTCAGTAGGTCTGGAACACAGAAGCGGCCAAGGGATGGGGAAGTGGAAGGGAGAGTTTCAGGCAAGAGGAAGAGAGAGAGACAAGGCTGGAGGGGCAGGCAGGCTCAGGCTGCAAGGGCCTGGCAGGACACTCTGAGGAGCTGGACTTTATCTTCAGGTCAGGGAGAAGCCAGGAGATTGACTGGCTACTGATGGAGAGGAAAGTAGAGGGTGGCAAGACTGGAGGTAGGAGGTAATCTACTCATTCATTCAACAAATATTTGTGGAATATCTACCCTATGCCAAGCACTGTTCTAAGAAATGGAAGTACAGCTGTGTGCAAGCGCTTGCTCCCACGCTGCTCATATTTTAGTCAGGGAGACAGATAACCAACAAATAATTTCCGAGAGTCGTCAGTGTGCTGGGAGGAAACAAAAATAAGGTAATAGCAACTGATAGAGGACAGGAAGAGATGGGGTACCACAGGGAGACAGGTTATGGGGAATATTGAAGAGCTGGAAGGAAAGACGTGGTTCGTCTCCTAGATGAAGATGGAGTCTTGTCAGTGCTGAGTACAGTTAAGGACTAGCAGATGCCAGTATTTATAAAAGCTACCCTTAAATGGAAGCATACAGATTGTTAGTGTAGTCTTCCCACTTGGTGATGTAAGCCTGAGTTTTAAAAAGCAGTAATGTGGCAAAAATCCGGTTTCCTTCTCAGTTCTGGCAGGAGCTTTCTTGTGCAAAGGGGTTAGGAGCAAGGGAAAGGCTGAGACAGATGTGCAGCCTTGCTCGTAGCCATCTCTCTTCCTGCAAGTCTGGTACCATTGGCTACGTAAAGTAGGAACTTAGAGTAGGAGTGTGTGTCTCTGTGTTTGTGTGTGTGTGTCTCTGTGTTTGTGTATGTGTGTTCTCTTCTTGCCAATCTCTAACCTAATCTAACACTGCAGGAAGGTAAGAAAGGCCTCTCTGAGACAAGGATATTTATTGAAGCTAAGAACTGAATGAGCCAGGTGCAGTAGCTCACTCCTGTAATCCCAGCACTTTGGGAGGCCGAGGCAGGAGGATGGCTTGAGGCCAGAAGTTCTAGACCAATCTGGACATTATGATGAGACCGCATCTCTGCTAAAAAATTAGCCGGGCCTGGTGGTGCATGCCTATAGTTCAAGCTACTCAGGAGGCTGAGGTGGGAGGATCACTTAAGCCCAGGAGGTCAAAGCTGCAGTGAGCCATGATGGTGCCACTGCATTCTAGCCTGGGCAACACAGTAAGACCCTGTCTCAAAAACAAAAACTAACTGAACCCTAAGGAGCCAGGCTAACAGAGATCTGAAGGAAAAGTACTACAAGAAGGCAGAACAAGAGAGTGGTGAATTTGGCATGTTCAAAGCACAGAAAGAGAGGCGGTGTGGCTGAAGTATGTAGTGCCTGAGGGGGCACCAGTAGAAATGAGGTTTGAGAGGGAAGCAGTGGCCAGATCACCAGAGATCTTGAAGGTCTTAGTAAGGTATTTTTAAGTACACTGAGAACTCCTGGGAGTTCTGAGCAAGGGAAAGAAATTATCTGACATATTGTTTAAAAGAATTACTTTCGTTTATTTGTAAAGAATCAGTTGTAAAGGGGAAAGAAGGAAAACACAGAGCTCAGTTAGGAGACTATTGAAGAGGTCCAGGCAAAGACAGATGCCGCTTCAATCAGTGGCAAAAGTGATGGAGATGGAGAGAAGCAATCAGTGGCAATCATCAGCTTCAATCAGTGGCAAAAGTGATGGAGATGGAGAGAGAAAGATATTTAGAATATCTTTTCTTTCTTTCCTTTTCTTTCTTTCCTTTTCTTTTCTTTCTTTCTTTTCTTTCCCTTCCTCCCTCCCTCCCTCTCTGTCTCTCTCTCTTTCTTTCTGACAGAGTTTTGCTCTTGTTGACTAGGCTGGAGTGCACTGCGCCTTCTGGGTTCAAGGAATTCTCCTGCCTCAGCTTCCTGAGCAGCTGAGATTACAGACACATGCCACCACGCCCAGTTAATTTTTTGTATTTTTAGTAGAGACGGGTTTCACCATGTTGGCCAGGATGGTCTTGATCTCCTGACCTCGTGATCCACCTGCCTCGGCCTCCCAAAGTGCTTTTTTTTTTTTTTTTTTTTGAGACAGAGTCTCACTCTGTTGCCCAGGCTGGAGTGCAGTGGTGTGATCTCAGCTCACTGCAACCTCCTCCTCATGGGTTCAAATGGTTCTACTGCCTCAGCCTCCCGAGTAGCTGGGATTACAAGCGCCCGCCACCACACCCGGCTAATTTTGTATTTTTAGTAGAGACAGGGTTTCTCCATGTTGGTCAGGTTGGTCTCGAACTCCTGACCTCAGGTGATCTGCCCACCTCAGCCTCCCAAAGTGCTGAGATTACAGGCATGAGCCACTGCACCCAGCGGAGATAGTGATTTCTAACCTATCTCATCTATTTTAATAACGAGGCTCAAAGGACACAAGGTATGTGAAAGTGCCATACATGTATTTTCTTAGCTAGCAATATTGGTGAGGTCAAACTTTAACCAAGCTCACTGGATAATGATTTATTAATATGTGGTGAAAGTCATAACTATTTTTAAAAAATAAATAATTTTCAACAACAAAAATGGCATCAACTTAGTAAGTGCATCAAATGTAGATACCTTAAATGACAGGCTGGGGACCCTATCTAAGAAACTGGGTTAGGCCAGGCATGGTGGCTCACACCTGTAATCCCAACACTTTGGGAGGCCAAGGTGGGAGGATCACTTGAGCCCAGCAGTTTGAGATCAGCCTGGGCAACACAGTGAGACCCTGTCTCTACAAAAAATAAAAAATTAGCTGGATGTGGTGGTGCATGCCTATAGTCCCAGCTACTCGGGAGGCTGAGGTGGGAGGAATGCTTGAACCTCAGAGGTGGAGACTTCAGTGATCCATGATCATGCCACTGCATTCCACCCTGGAGTGCAAGACAGAGCAAGACTCTGTATCAAAACTCAAATAAAATAAGCTGGGTTATTATCTCTAGGTGGACATTGATAAAAGGTATGGTATGTTAGGTAAAACTTTAAAGCACAGATTGCTAGTGCTGGAAAGCATCTGGACAATCTCTTCACTTTACAGATAAGGGATCCGAAACCCATAGAGGTGGACATAATTGTCCAATATTACACAGCAGTAGGTGGACTAGCAGGTCCAGGTTGCAGGTGTCTCAACTACAATCCTTATTCTTTCTGTTCTACCACATTGCCTCTGTTCCTTGGTACATTCTACTGAAACTTGATGGATCCTTCTCCAACTCTGAAGTGCACAGAGAATAGAATTTGAGATCTTCACATCCCAGAGTCTAGTGCTTCGTTACAACATCTTTAGTGCTCATAGTATTGGTGGAGAGGTACTTGGTCAAAGAGCTGTAGGACACCATTCCTTTCCTGTTCTGGTGACAAGAAGTGCGGTAAAACTAAGGAATGCATACTAAGTGCTCAAGGAATACCTGTGAAATAATTCGGCGGCAAACTGGTAATTTGGCAACGAATGACAAGAGCCTAAAAATGTTGTTATTACTTGATCCACTAATTACACATGTAGAATTTATCCTAAGAAAATGTTCAGAAATAGAAACCAATATCTATATACAAAATTATCCATCGCAACATTTATACAAGTGAACCTTCTACACAAATGTCCAACAATAGGGAAAAAGTTAAATATATTGGGAGTATATATATAAGTGTGTTTATAGATATATGATGACTTACTATAGTGAAGTAAATATTCTCATTATAAAATTTTAAGCTTAGCTTTTTTGTTTTATTTTAAAGAGAGATCATTTGTACTGGAAAGTTGCATTAAAGGCCCAGCAAAATGCTTACAACAATGCCTAGAGGACTCCAGATCCATTCCTCGGGCAATCTGAAGATCTGGGACCTACCTGCCCAGGCCTCCCTTCTCCCACTTAATAGAGGTAGGTCTAAGGGCCTGGGAGGAAGAAGGCACAGCAGAGAAGCAAGGACAACAGCCTCCTCCTCTTTGAACCAGGGTGGCCTTATGCCAAAACATTTATTGAACTCACTGCTAAGGAACTCCTGTAGAGAGGAACTAAAAGTTATAAATAAGTTCTGGGGTAAATTCTAGCCCCAAATATACTAAATTTCATGTGTGGCTCCACCTCTTTGGATCTGTCACCTTATCTATAAAACAGTGGGTTTAATATATCTGTCCCTAAGGCATCTATATTCTATACAATGATAAGAAGACTGGGCCGGGCGCGGTGGCTCACGCCTGTAATCCCAGCACTTTGGGAGTCTGAGGCGGGTGGATCACAAAGTCAGGAGATCGAGACCATCCTGGCTAACACGGTGAAACCTCGTCTCTACTGAAAATACAAAAAATTAGCCAGGCATGGTGGCGGGCGCCTGTAGTCCCAGCTACTCGGGAGGCTGAGGCAGGAGAATGGTGTGAGCCCGGGAGGCGGAGGTTGCAGTGAGCCGAGAGAGCACCACTGCACTCCAGCCTGGGTGACAGAGCGAGACTCTGTCTCCAAAAAAAAAAAGACTGCATTAAGGAAATCCCATGAATTCCTCCATGAGCTGACTCTGCCCCATCCCAATCTCCCACATTCTTAGAATGCAGCAAAATGAAAGAGTCTTGTTTCTAGCTCTCGCTCTGCCTCTGATAGAGGTATGATTGGGATTCTCCCTTTAGTTTAAGCACTATATGTCATAAATTATTTTTAATATTACTTAACATTAATCTGCAGAATTATTACAGATGACTTTTCTTAAAACAAAGACTGATTCGGTTAACTTTATTAGTGCCTACTGTGTTGTAGTCACTGCACCTGCATAAGTTATCCAATTTCACAGAAATCCAGATTTTTCAAAAATGGTTTTGGTCTTTAATGGCCTGAGGGGCTGCGACTGAGCGGAGGCTGCAGCAGAGGCTGAGCACAACCGGTATTGCTCCTCCTATACGTGTTGACTTTGTAAAGGATCCAGGCTATTGGCCAACTATTATGTTTAGGATCTTTTGTTAAAATGGATCAGAATTTGAACTCACAATTCAGGTTATTCCAACAGCCACTGGCAGTTAGGTTATTCAATTATGGCTTCATTACAATTGGCATTAAGGTCTTTTTTTTTTTTCTTTAGAGAGAAAATGGTGGGGCAGTGGGGAAGGGGTCTCACTATGTTGTCTAGGCTGGTCTCCAACTCCTGGGCTCAAGTAAGCCTCCCACCTCAGCCTCCCAAAGCACTGGGATTATAGGCACGAGTCACTGTGCCTGGCCTGGCATTAGGGCCTTAAGCTCATTTCGTTCTGTTCCTTGAGGATTAATTCGGCCAGAACAGTTAGTATTCATAAGTGGCAACCTAAAATCAAGCAAGAGATTCATATCCAGGATGAGGCAAGTTCCCTTAGGATCAACAGGGCCCACAAGGCAAAGGTTTCCTCTAGTTGACCTGGCTATGGGTTTATTGCAGTCTGTGTGACCACCTGTGTAGGTGGGTAAGGAGATGAGAGGGCAACACGACATTTGCCTAGTGGCCTGTAGGCTTACTCACCTGTATTTTTTCAGGGTGAAATCATCAGTTGATTCAGCAAATTATTTATTTATTTATTTATTTATTTAGAGACAGAGTCTGGCTCTGTTGCCCAGGCTGGAGTGCAGTGGTACAATCTTGGCTCACTGCAACCTCTGCCTCCTGGGTTCAAGCGATTCTTCCTGCCTCACTCCGCCAGTGACTGGGATTACAGGCACCCCCCACCGCGCCTGGCTAATTTTTGTATTTTAGTAGAGACAGAGTTTCATCATGTTGGCTAGGTGGGTCTCGAGCTCCTGGCCTCGGGTGGTCCACCTGCCTCTGCCTCCCAAAGTGCTGGGATTACAGGTGCGAGCCACTGTGCCCAACCTAGTCTTTTTTTATAGAACAGTTATCTCTGTAGCCAAACTTACATCACATTATTTAATTTTCCTTGATTCAGGGGAGGGGGGAGGGATAGCATTAGGAGATATACCTAATGCTAAATGACGAGTTAATGGGTGCAGCACACCAACATGGCACATGTATATATATATAACAAACCTGCACGTTGTGCACATGTACCCTAAAACTTAAAGTATAATTAAAAAAATTTACATTAAAAAAATTTTCCTTGATTCTGTATTAAAGGAAAGATGATATTATTTTCAATGTCTGCAAAATATTTCACTGATGGGCATCTAGAGGGTTTCCATTTCCCGCTATCATAGATACTGCTTTAATGAACATTTTTTGTTTATAAATAGTTTTCTTTTTTGTGTGTGTGGAGATGGAATCTTGCTCTGTTGCCCAGGCTGGAGTGCAGTGGCACAATCTCGGCTCACTGCAACCTCTGCCTCCCGGATTCAAGCAATTCTCCTGCCTCAGCCTCCTGAGTAGCTGGGACTACAGGCGCACGCCGCCACGCCCAGCCAATTTCTTTTGTTCAGGCTGGTCTTGAACTCTCGAGCTCAGGCAATCCGCCTGCCTCCACCTCCCAAAGTGCTAGGATTATAGGCGTGAGGCACCCCACCTGACCTATAAATATTTTTCTAAGAACATTTCCTTAGGCTATATTCCTAAACATGGAATTATTGGGAACATTTTTATTTTTCTAATTTTTTTCATCTCTTCAGTATTCAAAAAATTCCTAAATTCTGGCCCGGCGTGGTGGCTCACGCCTGTAATCCCAGCACTTTGGGAGTCTGAGGCGGGTGGATCACAAAGTCAGGAGATCGAGACCATCCTGGCTAACATGGTGAAACCTCGTCTCTACTGAAAATACAAAAAATTAGCCAGGCATGGTGGCGGGCGCCTGTAGTCCCAGCTACTCGGGAGGCTGAGGCAGGAGAATGGCGTGAACCTGGGAGGCGGAGGTTACAGTGAGCCGAGAGAGCACCACTGCACTCCAGCCTGGGTGACAGAGCGAGACTCTGTCTCCAAAAAAGACAAGACTGCATTAAGGAAATCCCGTGAATTCCTCCATGAGCTGACTCTGCCCCATCCCAATCTCCCACATTCTTAGAATGCAGCAAAATGAAAGAGTCCTGTTTCTAGCTCTCGCTCTGCCTCTGATAGAGGTATGATTGGGATTCTCCCTTTAGTTTAAGCACTATATGTCATAAATTATTTTTAATATTACTTAACATTAATCTGCAGAATTATTACAGATGACTTTTCTTAAAACAAAGACTGATTCGGTTAACTTTATTAGTGCCTACTGTGTTGTAGTCACTGCACCCGCATAAGTTATCCAATTTCACAGAAATCCAGATTTTTCAAAAATGGTTTTGGTCTTTAATGGCCTGAGGGGCTGCGACTGAGCGGAGGCTGCAGCAGAGGCTGAGCACAACCGGTATTGCTCCTCCTATACGTGTTGACTTTGTAAAGGATCCAGGCTATTGGCCAACTATTATGTTTAGGATCTTTTGTTAAAATGGATCAAAATTTGAACTCACAATTCAGGTTATTCCAACAGCCACTGGCAGTTAGGTTATTCAATTATGGCTTCATTACAATTGGCATTAAGGTCTTTTTTTTTTTTCTTTAGAGAGAAAATGGTGGGGCAGTGGGGAAGGGGTCTCACTACGTTGTCTAGGCTGGTCTCCAACTCCTGGGCTCAAGTAAGCCTCCCACCTCAGCCTCCCAAAGCACTGGGATTATAGGCACGAGTCACTGTGCCTGGCCTGGCAATAGGGCCTTAAGCTCATTTCCTTCTGTTCCTTGAGGATTAATTTGGCCAGAACAGTTAGTATTCATAAGTGGCAACCTAAAATTAAGCAAGAGATTCATATCCAGGATGAGGCAAGTTCCCTTAGGATCAACAGAGCCCACAAGGCAAAGGTTTCCTCTAGTTGACCTGGCTATGGGTTTATTGCAGTCTGTGTGACCACCTGTGTAGGTGGGTAAGGAGATGAGAGGGCAACACGACATTTGCCTAGTGGCCTGTAGGCTTACTCACCTGTATTTTTTCAGGGTGAAATCATCAGTTGATTCAGCCAATTATTTATTTATTTATTTATTTATTCATTTATTTATTTTGAGACAGAGTCTGGCTCTGTCGCCCAGGCTGGTGTGCAGTGGTGCCATCTCGGCTCACTGCAACCTCTGCCTCCTGGGTTCAAGCGATTCTCCTGCCTCACCCCCCCCCCCAGTAGCTGGGATTACAGGCACCCCCCCGACCACGCCTGGCTAATTTTTGTATTTTAGTAGAGACAGGGTTTCACCATGTTGGCCAGGTGGGTCCGGAGCTCCTGACCTCAGGTGATCCGCCCTCCTTACCCTCCCAAAGTGCAGGGATTACAGGCATGAGCTACCACGCCCGGCCAATTCAGTAAATTTATGTGGGATTCCACCTAGAACTCCAAACCAAGGTGCTCTGAATATGTATTGGTAGTATAAACAGAATCCACAGCCCTATCCTGGATTATAAGTTCATTAGGGAGGTAGCAAAATACATGACACTGACCTAAGAACACATGAAAAGCAAAGAAACATGAATGCAAAGTCATGTCATATAAACTGTTTAAATCCTGAGTAATATGAATTTAATTTGCATCTATCCTACTGACCTATAATCCGTGATTCACTTGTCTCTCTCCTCCAGTAGACATGGCTAGGCATGACCCATATAGTACTGAACTTTGTATTCCCAGCACCTTACCAAAGTAGGTGCTGGGAATACAAAGAGGAGACACCCCACAAATGTTGAATAAAACACTTAATGAATGGTTCTAGGTAGGTGGGGTTGATCAAGGAATTATCCTACAAGTGGTATGGGTTTTTTGGGTTTTTCTGAGATGCGGTCTCACCATGTTGCCCAGGCGATTCTCCGGCCTCAGCCTCCCAAGTAGCTGGGATTACAGGCACTAATTTTTGTATTTTAGTAGAGACAGAGTTTCACCATGTTGGCCAGGTGGGTCTCGAGCTCCTGGCCTCGGGTGGTCCACCTGCCTCTGCCTCCCAAAGTGCTGGGATTACAGGTGCGAGCCACTTTGCCCAACCTAGTCTTTTTTTATAGAACAGTTATCTCTGTAGCCAAACTTACATCACATTATTTAATTTTCCTTGATTCGGGGGAGGGGGGAGGGATAGCATTAGGAGATATACCTAATGCTAAATGACGAGTTAATCAACATGGCACATGTATACATATGTAACAAACCTGCACGTTGTGCACATGTACCCTAAAACTGAAAGTATAATTAAAAAAAAGATTTACGTAAAAAAAATTTTTCCTTGATTCTGTATTAAAGGAAAGATGACATTATTTTCAATGTCTGCAAAATATTTCACTGATGGGCATCTAGAGGGTTTCCATTTCCCGCTATCATAGATACTGCTTTAATGAATATTTTTTGTTTATAAATAGTTTTCTTTTTTTGTGTGTGGAGATGGAATCTTGCTCTGTTGCCCAGGCTGGAGTGCAGTGGCACAATCTCGGCTCACTGCAACCTCTGCCTCCCGGATTCAAGCAATTCTCCTGCCTCAGCCTCCAGAGTAGCTGGGACTACAGGTGCACGCCGCCTTAGTCCCTTTTGTTCAGGCTGGTCTTGAACTCCTGAGCTCAGGCAATCCGCCTGCCACCACCTCCCAAAGTGCTAGGATTATAGGCGTGAGGCATCCCGCCTGACCTATAAATATTTTTCTAAGAACATTTCCTTAGGCTATATTCCTAAACATGGAATTATTGGGAACATTTTTATTTTTCTAATTTTTTTCATCTCTTCAGTATTCAAAACATTCCTAAATTCTGGCCGGTTGCGGTGGCTCACGCCTGTAATCCCAGCACTTTGGGAGGCCAAGGTGGGCAGATCACGAGGTCAGGAGATCGAGACCATCCTGGCTAACACGGTGAAACCCCAACTCTACTAAAAATACAGAAACAAAATTAGCCGGGCGTGGTGGCGGGCACCTGTAGTCCCAGCTACTCGGGAGGCTAAGGCAGGAGAATGCCGTGAATCTGGGAGGCGGGGCTTGCAGCGAGCTGAGATTACGCCACTGCACTGTAGCCTGGGCGACAGAGCAAGACTCCATCTCAAAAAAAAAAAAAAAAAATCTTAAATTTCTCTATAAAGTTGTCAAACTATTTTTTCCAGAGTAATCAACTTATACTTCTACCAGCAGTATGAGAGCTTTTATCCCACTGTACAGTCACATAGGAAAAATGGTTTATGTAAAGGACCTGTCTTCTGTTATTTAATACCCATGAATTTCTTATATAGTTGTAATCAGTGAACCCATACTACTTGGGGTTCTGCTTATTTCATGGGGAAGGATTCTATATCTATCAATATAGTTCACATTCTGGCCATCTAAAATCATTCTTTAATTCTTCATTGTGTTAACAGATCCCAATAAGCTTGGCGATTTTCTTATTGTCAGGACTTGGGGTTATTTCCAGTTTTTGCTATTAAATTGGCTATTTCTGCATCTTTGCACAGTCTTCCCTACTTTACCAAGAGTGAAACTGCTTGATCAAAGAATAGAAAATGTTTTGTAGCTCTCATTAGACACTGCCAAGTTGTTGGGCAAGGTTTTTTAAAAAGGAATATTGGCTGTACAGAGGTGCAGCTGTGTGGACCATCATTCTTGAGCAGGGTCCAATAGTCTGGCATCTTACCTGGAAGTCAGGACATCTAAACTTCCCTATGGGAACTTGGTAAGTCCCTTCCCCATTTCGAACCTCAATTTTCTTACCTACAAAATGAAGAATTTGGATGGAATGAATTAAATCCTTTTCTACCAGAAATCTAGCCATATTTCACCTAGTCTATTCTGTATCACCCTCTCCTGACCCCTAGGTGCTCAGAATCTAGCTCAGTGCTTGGGACAATTATGTTTCCTTTCCCTTTAAAGTGCCCAAATACCAGTGTAATGAGAAATGTGGCAGAGCCTGGGAGTTCAGAGCACAGGCCAGGGTCAAATCTCAGCCCTCCACTTACAAGCTGTGTGACAAAATAACCTACCCCCGGCTCAGTTTCTTCACTGTAAATTAGGTTAATAGTTCCTACCTCATAGGGTTGTTAGGAGAATTAAATGAGTTAAGGTTTGCAAAACGCTAAGAACAGTGCCCAGCACACAGTAAGTGCTTTATAAAGTGTTTGTTGAATAAATCAAATTTTGGACCTAAACTCTGGGTCTCTTCAGGACTGCAACAGCTTCGTAACTAGCAACCCCACTTTTAGATGCGTTCCCACTCCTCTAAAACCCAGAGATCTAAATGCCAAATCTCTCTGCTTAAAAAGTCTCCCAGGGCTCCCAGGCGCCTCCAGGCTAGAACAGAAAAACTTCAGCTTCAAGACCCAGGCTTTTCAGGTGAAACACCTAAGGGTCAAGAGATGCTAGGATCATCACTCAAGGATCCCAGTGAATTTTTCAAAATATAATAAAAATAAAAACAAAAACAGGCAAACAGGGTTCTAAAAATTGTGGGGCATTTTAAATGTTTCATTGAACAAATTAAAGCATTAACAGCCCTCCGCCAACCACCACCAAGCCCAAGAAACCGTAAATATGCTGTTCACAAGATAACTGCAACTTTCAAGGGCTCTCAGGCTGCTACTTTGGGCAGCACAATTGGCGGCACGACGTGGCGAGCAGGCAGTAGTTTCCATCCCTGGAGGGTCAGCGTCTGGAGACCCCGGCCAAGGCATCCACAGCCTAACGATGATGTCCGCGACCGCCCGGGCAGCCTCGTGCACGGAAAAGCCTCGGCCCCGGCCCCGACCCCGACCACCCTTCCTGCGGCCACCCCGCAGCCCTGGCCCCTCAGTCCATCCACTCCTGGAGCGCGGCCCCGCTGGCCCGGCCCCGCACCCAGGTCCTGCACCAGAACCGCTATTCCCACCGCGGCGCCCGCTGGGAGCCAACGCCGCGACGCCCGCCTGACGTCAGGAAGTCGAATCCGGCGGCTACGCCTTTAGGGAGCCCGCGAGGGGGCGCGTGTTGGCCGCCCAGCTGTGAGTTGCCCAAGACCCGCCGGGGGGCGGGGTCTCGCTCCCCGCGCCACGAGGCTCGGCCAATGGGAACGCGCGCTGAGAGGTCCGCAGGTCTGCGCTGCGAGTTCCGGAGGTCCGCGCCGCGGTGCTGAAAACCCGGCGCGCAGGCGGCTGGCTCTGGGCGCGCGCCAGCAAACCCACTTCTGGAGCCCGCGGACCCCGAGCACGCGCCCGACAGCCCCTCCTGGGCCGGCGCGCGGCGTCGCCAGGCCAGCCATGGCCCCCGACCCGGTGGCCGCCGAGACGCCGGCTCAGGGACCTACCCCGCGCTACTTCACCTGGGACGAGGTGGCCCAGCGCTCAGGGTGCGAGGAGCGGTGGCTAGTGATCGACCGTAAGGTGTACAACATCAGCGAGTTCACCCGCCGGCATCCAGGGGGCTCCCGGGTCATCAGCCACTACGCCGGGCAGGATGCCACGGTGAGCGCAGCCAGGCGGGGGCACAGGAGAGGGCGGGACCGGAGGCTGAGTGCAGGGGAGACAGAGTTAAAGCACTCCGAGCCAAACACCGACTAATTCGGAGGAAAGCCCGGAGGTACCTGATCATACCTGTTGCCCGGTGATTGGGTGTCCTGCGAATGCGGGATGAAAAGGCGGGAGAGAGGCCTTGACAAGTGGAGTCTGGGGAGTGGGGATGGAGGCCAAAAACACGCACACACAAACAAAGGGCCCCGCCTCCCTGCCGTGCATTCCATCTGCAGCCCCGAGCCTCAGGTCTCCGGGCGGGGACAGGACCCCGAGCTGGGTAGGCTAGGAGGGAGGATAGCAAGGATGCAGGCCGCCTGGGGAGGGAGGGGGTCAGTGGCAAGAGGAGGGAGTCACATCCTGTCTCGATGGCTAGGAGAGGCAGCGCAGCCGCGTCTGGACCTAGGTGCCGGTCTCCACTCGCCAGCAGGAGCGGAGAGGGAGCAGGAAAGGAGCCCATTCTCGAGGATGGGGCTGAAACGGGAAGCTTGGGGAGACCGCTGCCTTGGGGACCCCTGCGTCATGTGAAGACTGGAGGACGCGGAAGGGACAGCACTGGCCGGGGAGGGCAAGCGGCCGCTGGCGTACATAAGGGATTGGGAATGGCATACACTTAGCGAGGACCCCCAGAGCTGTTCTCGAATCGCCGGGGAGGCCACTGAGCCGCAGTCCAGCGAGGTCTTCAGCTATTCCGCGGAGCGGACCGCTGTTTACGCTCTGGGGCGGTAGGCCCTTCGCGGGGTCCTGTCCCTTCTTCCCTTGGTCTCACTGCGGGGTCGGCGCGCGCCCCAGCCCTGGCCTGCTGCTTCTCTTTCTAGACCACAGCCCTCAGAGCTAAGGCCCCGGCGCCTCTCTGCTGGGTTGGAGTGCTGGGGACTCAGCCCTGGGGACTCGAAAGTCGGGGCGTTCGCTTCACCGCGTTTCCCCCTTGGCGGCCGGAATGGCGTCCCCTCCCCTTGCATCCCTCTCTGATCCCGTGCCCTGCAGCGTGACGCTCTCCACTGTGCCTATCCACTACCCTGGCGTCCCAGAGTGTGCCGCGGGTCACCAGGGTTCCCATAACGTCGCAGCAGAGCTTAGACGCTAAGGGGCGAACACCCGCCCCACTCTCTGACGCGACCAGCCTAGGGGGGCGAGGCCAGAGCTTGCGCGGGTTAACCAGAGTGACCACTCCGGAGCCCTGACTGCGGCCAAGGACGCAGGCGTGGGCCGGCGCATGCGCAGACGAAACAGGCACCGACGCTGGGGCTTCCCGCAGTGTGATTTGGGGCCGGGGATGCCGCGGCGGGGAAGGCGATTGGTCCGGATGTGTGGTACCACCGGCCGCCGGCTCCGCCCCGGCCCCCGCCCCACACGCCGCATCACTTACAGGGCCCGGGGCTGCTGGACCTGCGGACGTGAATCTTATCGCCATGGACCTTACCTTGCACAACCCAAAGTAGCTGCTTTGGGGCAGGGGGTGGCCAGAGTGCTTAGGGAAATGTGGAGCCCTACCCAGAACAACGGTGGAGGGAAAGGGAAGAAACGCAGAAGTGCCCCAGTTCGGACGTAGGGAAGTCTTCCTCTTCGTGGTTTTTGGAGAACCCTAGCTAAGAGAGGAAAGGGACTTATTAAAAGACCCGCAAGAAGGGACGTAAGTCTCATAGCCCTGAGAGGTGAAGCCAGCTGGACTTGCTGGGTCAAGTGGGGACCTAGAGAACTTTTCTGTATCTAGAGGTTTGTAAAATGCACCAATCAGTGCTATGTAAAAACGCACCAATTGGCGCTCTGTAGCTAGCTAGCGGTTTGTAAAATGAGCCAATCAGTGCTCTGTAAAATGGACCAATCAGCAGGACGTGGGCAGGGACAACTAAGAATAAAAGCTGGCCACCCCAGCCAGCTGTGGTAACCCGCTCTAGCTCCCTTACAGGCTGTGGAAGCATTGTTCTTTTGCTTTTCACACTAAATTTTGCTGCTGCTCACTCTTTGGGGCTGCACCACCTTTAAGAGCTATAACACGGGGAAGGTCCACTGCTTCATTCTTGAAGTCAGTCAGACCACACCCACCGGAAGGAACCAACGCCCGACACAGCCCCACGCATCCCTCCTGTTCTCACCTATACTGAAATTCTTGGGCAAAAGCTGTCTGTGGACACACCCAGGGGAAAGGCCAGCCCAGGCAGGTATTTCTTAGTGGTCCCCCTCAGCCAATGCTTCCCATTCCTTGATGCATCCTTCTAACTAGAGCAGATGCTCGGTGATCTTAAACTGTGGACACCTGGGAGCACCCTCAAAAGCCAGCTGGGCCCAGGGAGATGGCCTGTGCTTCTGTGTCGGGAGTTGGTTCCTTCACGTGGGTTCGTGGTCTCGCTGACTTCAAGAATGAAGCCATAGACCTTCGTGGTGAGTGTTACAGCTCTTACAGGTGGCGTGGACCCAAAGAGTGAGCAGCAGCAAGATTTATTGTGAGGAGCAAAGAACAAAGCTTCCACAGCGTGGAAGGGTACCCGAGCAGGTTGCCGCTGCTGGATGTTGTGGGGGTGTGAGGGGGAGCAGCTTTTATTCCCTTATTTGTCCCTGCCCATGTCCTGCTGATTTGTCCATTTTATAGAGCACTGATTGGTCCATTTTACAGGGTGCTGATTGGTCCATTTTACCTCTAGCTAGCTAAAGAGTGCGGATTGGTGCATTTTACAAACCTCTAGCTACAGAAAAGTTCTCCAAGTCTGCACACGACCCAGGAAGTCCATCTGGCTTCACCTCTCACTTCAACTTCACCTCTGGCTTCACCTCTCACTTCAACAGCCTTCTGGCGGGCAGGAGGATGGCCTTTGGTGCGAACACTGCTGGAGTCCAGGGGGCTGGCTCCCTCACCTTTCATCTTCTCCCGGCACTTGCAGGATCCCTTTGTGGCCTTCCACATCAACAAGGGCCTTGTGAAGAAGTATATGAACTCTCTCCTGATTGGAGAACTGTCTCCAGAGCAGCCCAGCTTTGAGCCCACCAAGAATGTAAGACCCTGTGTTTGCTATGTGGCAACTATTGGTTGTTGAGGGGGACAGAGAGCGGGTGGAAGGAGCGTCTAGATGGGATCCCAGTCATAGTAATCATAGTCAGTAGTAGCTCTGGGGAGTCTTGAGGTCCCTGTTTGTCTTGCATAGTCATGAGGTCACAGGCCCAAGGGAGCATGGCTTTGCAACCTATGGCTCCCCCAAAGCTGCCACTACCATGGCTGCCATCATTGTTATCATCATTGTTATCATATGAGCACTTACTATGCACCAAGCATAAACTCATAACTCTTACACATTTACAGATGAGATAACAGGCTCATGGAGGTTAAGCAACACAGCCAAGGATCACACAGTTAGTAAATGGCAAAGCAAGGACTTAAGGCCGCTGAACTCTTAGGCACTATCCCATAGCACCTCCTCCTGTCATCCTCATTGTCGTAGTATCTTTGCCTAGGACTGTGGACTTCCCACAGCTACCTCAGTGGGAGGTCCTTGAGCCTGAGAGGGCCCTTGTCTCCAGTAGCGTTGGGATGCAGATGAGAAGAATAACAGCTCCTCTTCCTCTTCTGCAGAAAGAGCTGACAGATGAGTTCCGGGAGCTGCGGGCCACAGTGGAGCAGATGGGGCTCATGAAGGCCAACCATGTCTTCTTCCTGCTGTACCTGCTGCACATCTTGCTGCTGGATGGTGCAGCCTGGCTCACCCTTTGGGTCTTTGGGACGTCCTTTTTGCCCTTCCTCCTCTGTGCGGTGCTGCTCAGTGCAGTTCAGGTGAGAGCCTTTGGCTTGTCAAGGGCACAGCAATGCTCAGCATCCCTGGGGAAAGCTCCTTGGGTGTTTGAGGAAGGCCAAGAATACCTGCCCTCCAAGTAGGGCAGATCTGAAGGTATGCGGGAGAGTGAGTGCAGGAACATGCATTCCACTGTCTTGACCTGTCTGCTCTTTAGTCACATGGACATCTTCATTTCTCTCACTGCCTTTTTAGCTGCTTCTCCAAGGGTTCCCTTCTTCCTATGCTGTTTGTTCTCTGCCACAGCCCACCTGTGCCAGGAACCAAGTTTCTGGTTTCTTAGCAAAGCTTGGCTCCCTCCCCACCACTGACTGCCCAATATGTTAATAATAATTGAGCGCTAATTCTTGACTGTCAGGACCCATTTGGCAAGCCTTCTGCTCATGTTTGAGTCCTTTCTGTATTCTGGATGTCAGTCCATCATAAGTCATGAGCTTCAGGCTGGGCATGGTGGCTTATGCCTGTAATCCTAGCACTTTGGGAGGCCAAGGTGGCTGGATCACCTGAGATCAGTTCAAGACCAGCCTGGCCAACGTGGTGAAACCCCACCTCTACTAAAAATACAAAAAGGCTAGGCACAGTGGCTCACGCCTGTAATACCAGTACCTTGGGAGGCCAAGATGGGCAGATCATTTGAGGTGAGGAGTTCGAGACCACCTGGCCAACATGGTGAAACCCCGTCTCTATTAAAATACAACAATTAGCTGGGAGTGGTGGCGGGTGCCTGTAATCCCAGCTACATGGGAGGCTGAGGCGGGAGAATTGCTTGAACCTGGGAAGCGGAGGTTGCAGTGAGCCAAGATGGCACCATTGCACTCCAGCCTGGGCAACAGAGTGACACTGTCTCTCAAAACAGGCCAGGTGTGGTGGCTCACGCCTGTTATCCCAGCAGTTTGGGAGGCCAAGGTGGGCAGATCACCTGAGGTCAGGAGTTCGAGACCAGCCTGGCCAACATGGTGAAACCCCGACTCTTACTAAAAATACAAAAAAATCAGCCAGGCTTGGTGGCGGGCACCTGTAATCCCAGCTACTTGGGAGGCTGAGGCAGGAGAATTACTTGAACCCAGGAGGCGGAGGTTGCAATGATCTGAAACCGCACCATTGCACTCCAGCCTGGGCAACAAGAACAAAACTGTCTCAAAAAAAAAAAAAAAAAAAAAAGTCATGAGCTTCGGAGCTGGCGAAACAAAAGAACAGAGAAGGGATGGTGATTTGCCCCAACTCACGTGTGAGTCAGTGGCAGAGGCAGAACTAGGACCCGTGTTTCCTGACTCCTGAGGTGCATCACAGGCCTTGGCAGATGAAGGAATTGGGAGAGGCTGAAGGAGGCATTGAGGTCAGTGAAGGCGACACTGGGGCTGGTGGGCTGCTCTCAGTGTTGACTCTTCTCACCTAGGCCCAGGCTGGCTGGCTGCAGCATGACTTTGGGCACCTGTCGGTCTTCAGCACCTCAAAGTGGAACCATCTGCTACATCATTTTGTGATTGGCCACCTGAAGGTCAGTGGGATGGGGAGGGGCTCTCTAAAACTCCAGGCAATGAAGGGCTGACTCGGGGGAAGCTTTTCATACTCGTGTCCCTGCTTTTCTGTAGGGGGCCCCCGCCAGTTGGTGGAACCACATGCACTTCCAGCACCATGCCAAGCCCAACTGCTTCCGCAAAGACCCAGATATCAACATGCATCCCTTCTTCTTTGCCTTGGGGAAGATCCTCTCTGTGGAGGTGCGTGGAGGTATCAGTGGAAAGGTCTTGGGGAATAGGAGGCAGCCAACATAGGGGAATTGGGGAAGATGCCCACGATGTTGTCAGTGTGGGCAAGACACTGGGGCTGGGCTGGCTGGGGCTTCTGCCATTTTGGAAGTTCTGGAAGGCAACAGGCAATAAATGGGGGCTGCCCAGGAGGGAATCACCATCCTCCCTAGAGAGTTCAGTCAGCAAACCATTACTGCATAAAAGGCACCTCATTTTGCAAAGGATCCAGCGGATGACCAGAAGGATCCAAATGATGAGATAGCCTATCCTTGAAGGTGCTGATGGCACCTCCTGGAGGTGCTTTTTTGACACTCTTGCCCCAGGCAAGCATTCCCCTTGCACTTTGTATTTCTCTCCCACACTTAGGTATCCTTCTTGTCACAGTCTTCTCTGTCCAGGGCTGGACTGTCTTACTCTTCTTTGATGTCCAATATCTGGAACATTCATTCACTGAGTACTTCTTCCCACCCTGCTGATCCCCAGCCTGACTTCCTGGGTGGTCAGCGTTGGGTTTGAGTTGTCATCTGAAGTTGTAAGCAGAAATAATGTAGCTGCTGAAGGAATAATGCCTGGGGGTGGAGATCTGGTGAGCTTTTAGTGAGCATTAGGCAATGGAAGGTTCTGAAAGGCCAGCAGAATTCTTTGAAAAGTTAATTTAAAGCCCTTTGTCCCAAGGCTGTAGGCTGCAGAGTTCTTCCAGGTCCACCTCCTCCACTTTGTGACATTTCAGCTTGCCAGGAATTAAATTGTCATTAAAACACATTTCAGTTCTAGGCATGAGTTCAAGGTAGCCTGGCTCTCCTCTCGCCCCTGGCCATGAGAACTTTGAAAGAGCTTTGGCAGCACTGGCTGGCCTGGCATGAGGAGCTCATAGCTTGAAGCTCATGCCCCACCTGTCCATAATGTTCTTATTTTCCCATCATGAGCATGGACTTGGGTTTGTTACATGTCCGATACCATTATGGTCAGTACTACGCAGATGATGAAGCAGCCCTGTCCCCCGTCTGACTCCCGTGGCTGCTTCAAGGGCAGTGTGATTATTTGCTGGGCAGTGGCATGGGGCTTGTACATTTCTACTGTCACTACAGAGGGTTTAAAAAAAAGACATGGGCAGGTTAAGTGGAAGGGAACAGTCTCACACCACTACCTTTATTGCTTCTTGGTACTTGGGTTTTCAGGAAATTCCTATCAGCAGACATCAAAAATAGAGAATGAAGGGACGCAGTTGGCATGTGCCTGTGGTCCCAGCTACTTGGGAGGCTGAGGTGGGAGCATCGCTTGAGCCCAGGAGGTGAAGGCTGCAGTGAGTATGATCACACCACTGCACTCCAGCCTGGGTAACAGCGCAACTCTGTGTGTAAAAATAATAATTTTTTAAAAAGATTAAAACCAAAAAAAAATTGTAAACAGAGCTCAACGTAACTTAAAGATTAAAAACAGTAAAATATGACAGAAACTGAGAGGTAGTCATGATCAGATATGGCCTCCTTCAGGTGCCAACATCTGAACTGAGACCTGAATGATGAAAAGGGTCAGCACTGCAAAAATTCAGGGAAGGAATATTTGGAACAGAGAGAACAGTCAAGTACAGAGGCTCCTGGATGTTCAGGGACAGTAAGCAATGAGAGAATGAGAAGACCAGAAAACTAGGGAGGGGCCGGATCATGTAGGGCCTTAGAAAGCCATGGTAAGGGTGTGGTAAGAAGTTTGGGTTTTATTCCAATAGCAATGGGGAGTCACAGGAGGGTTTCTGGTAGGTACAGCAATCTGCTTTGCACTTTAAAAGGCTTGCTTTGGCTGGAGGTGGAGAGGATGAATTATAGAGGGTAGGTATAATCACAGATATAACCTCAGTGAGGAGGCTGGAGCGAGTCCAGACCAGACCACGGAGGAGCAGGTGAAGCCAATGGATTTGGCATATGTTTTGGAGGCAGTGTAAACAATGCTTGCTGAGGACCTGGATGTGGTGGTGAGAATCACCCCATCTCGAGCAACATTAACTGAGGGAAAAATTGAAAAAGGGGCGCCCTTGCTTGGTGGCCTCCTATTGTGGAACTGTTATGGAAAGGAGCCCCATCCATTACTTCCTCCTTGAATGGCAAATGCCTTTATGATCCCTATAACTTGTCCCATTATCTTAGACCCTTGGTGGTCAGAAGGGTTCTATTTAGGGCAGTATCCCCTGCCCCTCCTTGTCCTCCAGGAATTTTGAGAGGCACTGACGTGGATGTCATGGGGTCAGCACAGGCATCAACATCCCCAGAGGGATGGAACCAAGCAGCCTATTGCTCAGGCATTCACTAACAGGCAGCCCATCCTCAGCCTCATAGCTGGCAGGGGAGAAGAAAGGCTATTTTGGGTCCCAAATTTTTTTTTTTTTTTTTTTTTTTTTTTTGAGACAGAGTCTCACTCTGTCGCCCAGGCTGGAGTGCAATGGTGCGGTCTCAGCTCACTACAACCTCTGCCTCCCGAGTTCAAGAGATTCTCCTGCTTCGGCCTCCTGAGTAGCTGGGACTACAGGTGCGTGCCACCAAGCCTGGCTAATTTTTGTGTTTTTAGTAGAGACGTGGTTTTGCCATGTTGCCCAGGCTGGTCTCGAACTCCTGGGCTCATGCAATCCGCCTACCTCAGCCTCCCAAAGTGCTGGGATTACAGGCGTGAGCCACTGCACCCGGTCTCTGTTTACAAATTTATCACCAGCTTCATCCCCTAAGGTTATACGCTCCATGAGGGTGGGAAGTCTGTATTGTTCACCTCTGTATCCTGAGCATCTAGAACATAGCCTGGCACACAGTAGGTGCTGAAGAACTTGAATCTGTTAATGTAGAAAGGATGTTTCATCTAGCTGAAGTGCCTTGTACAGAATAAGCTCTCAATAAATGAACTGTGGACACATGGAAGGGTGAGCTAGAGCTCTGCTCAGGGGTTGAGTGCTCCTCTTGTGCCCTTGCGGTTGTCTGGTTACCTGAACTAATTGGAGTGCGATGCAGACATAGTCATGGAGTGAGACAGCAGAACTTTGCTGTCTTGTTTGTGAGCCCACACCAGGGGTTCTAGACTGGCTGGTTGACATGGTGGCCCCAGCCTGTCTCTTCAGCAGCTCGGCTTATACAAAATAACTACCACCTACTGGGGAAAACTGCTGGAAACTTCAGATTGCCAAAATGTTCTTGGTGTCTTTTCCAGAAATTGACAAACTCGAATTAGCCTTCAGGGGATTTGATAAAGCTCATGTTTAAGTCAAGAGACCAAAAGATTTTGATGGGGAGAATTAGGGGCTGGATATAGAGGGAATACTTAACCTGTATAGGGGCAGATATGGTTGTCCATGGAGATTCTGATGTGAAAAAGTACGATGGCGGCTGGGCGCAGTGCCTCACACCTATAATCCCAGCACTTTGGGAGGCCGAGGTGGGCGGATCACCTGAGGTTGGGAGTTCAAGACCAGCCTGAACAACATGGAGAAACCCCATCTCTACTAAAAATGCAAAATTAGCTGGGCGTGGCAGCACATGCCTGTAATCCTAGCTACTCAGGAGGCTGAGGCAGGACAATCGCTTGAACCCAGGGAGGCGGAAGTTGTGGTGAGCCGAGATTGTGCCATTGCACTCCAGCCTGGGCAACAAGAGCGAGACTCCGTCTAAAAAATAAACAAATAAAAAAGTACGATGGGAGAAAGGGGAAAGGGCAGTGGGGCCCGGAAACCTCATGACAAAGAGAATGAACACAAGATGGCCTGTGGTCCTGTAGACTCTGTGCTGTGCACATCCCTCATGTGAGCATGGGCCATCCAGCTGCAGGCCATGGTGTGACACGCTCTGCAGATTACAGCCTAGGGCTTCATGTTCCATGTGCTGGAGGTAAGGCTGGGCCTCTTGGAGCTTTCCAATGGCACCAACAAGCTGTCAGCCCTGGAGGAGGCCTAAACCTCCAAGCAGGGAAAGGTCAAGTCACAGAGGGAGGAGTCACTGGTCTCTGAATGCTCATGTGTTTGCTTTTCTTCACAGCTTGGGAAACAGAAGAAAAAATACATGCCGTACAACCACCAGCACAAATACTTCTTCCTAAGTGAGTGTCCCCATCCAACACAGGGGAGCTGCCTCAGGAGGGAATGCTGAGGGAATGAGGAGGATGTGGCTCTCCAAGGGATTATGGTATTTTAAGGAAAGGGGCTAGAGGAAGTACCCCACCCCCACCCCCAGTTACTCCCTGCATGAGAGCAGTTTGCCATCTCAGCTGAGCGAACTGAAGTTAGGCTGATGATTGGTTGAAGGCAAACTAATTCTTCCCATCCAACCCCAGTTTCCATTGGGAAGCTGGGTGTTGGGGTGTAGAGGGGCCTCTTGCTTTATCCTCAACCTTATCTTAAAACTTTGTCAAGATGGGCCAAGGTAACCTGGTAGAGCCCAGTCCAACCCCCAGAGGAACAAAGGTACAGATAGTTCTGGAAGGATGGGTCCTGAGGAGAGAATGGAAGAGCTGTTAGAACTGAGAAGATCTTTCTGATGACTGCCACATATTCCCAGCTTTAAAAGTCTGTCCCAGCTACTAAGGAAACTGAGGTGGGAGCATCCTTTGAGCCCAGGAGTTTGAGGCTGCAGTAAGCTCTGATTGTGCCACTGCACTCCAGCCTGGGCAATGGAGTGAGATCTTGTTTCTTAAAACAACAACAACTCTGCTCCATAATGCCTAAAATGAGCTTTAAACACCTGTAAATTTTCAAATTTTTTAAAGAAGGAAGGGAAGGAGTCCACTAATCTTATTTTAGTTTGAAGGAATTCATCCTAACTGCCTATCACCAACTATCACTAATAGAGAAAGGCGATGGGGCAGACGGGTAGAGCAGAGACCTCTGGAAGAAATAGTTTTAAAATCCATGGCACATCAAGATGGAGGAGCCATGGGTGAGCATTGTCATGCTAGGAGTTATGGGTAGCATCAGGTGCCACAGAGAAGGGCTACAGAAAAGGAAATGAGGCAGCATATAGAATGCAACACTACTTCAACTCCCAGTTTTCTTTCAAGAGAGGCCCCTCTGTTCCGTCCCCCAGCTGACCTCCAGGGCTTCAGATTGGGGTAGCACAAGCCCATCTCCCTAGTTTAAGGAAGTGAGCTTCACAGCCTGTGAAGGATCCACAGGGTCCCTCCTAACACACACACATTTTCCTGCTCCTGCCCCTTCACCTGCATGGTGGAGCTGCCAGGAACAAAGGGCAGCTGACTGTAAGGACAGGGCTGTGGCCAAGGTAAGTAAGAGAGTATTAGCACCCTTTTAAAAGTGTGGGATCCATGGAGTGTGTATGTAGAAAAGAGAAGAAAAATGAAAAATAATAAAGGTGTGGGAGCAGAGCAAGTCCCATGCGTGGGGCCTGAGTTCCCAAGCGCCTGTCACTGAAGAGTGCCACTCACACCCCTTACCTTCCCTGGCATCCTCTTGGGAGTTTTTGCCTTCCCCAGACTTGGATTTATGCCCACCTTCAGTGCCTGCTGGTTCCAGTGGATTGCAGAGCACTCAAGCAGCTGGAGGGGAGACAGAAGGGATGGTTGGAAGAGGCAGCCCCCTGCTAGAGGCCATCTCTCCAACATCAACTGGCCCTTTCATGACCTTCCTGTGCTCATGCCTCCTCTTTGTCTCGGTTTCCTCCCCAGTTGGGCCCCCAGCCTTGCTGCCTCTCTACTTCCAGTGGTATATTTTCTATTTTGTTATCCAGCGAAAGAAGTGGGTGGTGAGTATCCATGGCCCAAGAAGCCCACATCCTTGTCTCCAGCACCCAGAGTGGGGGATAGGGGTTCCCCAGGGGAAACTTGAGACTGACTCCAGGCCTAATTTAGAACAAAATAATAGAACCAGACACAGATCCTCCTTATCTCTAAGTGGGACGAAATGATTTGAGCTTAGCAGGCAGCCTGATTCCCAATGTGTAATTTCATGTGGTCAGTGTCTCCAGAGGTTCTTGTACTGGGCATAATGCCGGGGGGCTGAGTTGGGAATGGAGAAGATGAATGAGAGACAATACCTACTTTCAAGGAAACTTCTGATGAAGCAGAATGTGGTTGTTAATCAGAAAAGAGGTACAGGCAATAGGTTCTAGGGACTCCAAAAGGGGCCTGACTGCACCTGGCTTTGTGAAGTCACTTTTCTAGCTGGCCTTGAGGCTGGGCAGGGTTTCTGACAGGCAGAGGTGGAGCAGGGGGGATGAACTCCGAGCAGAGAAGCTGGAAATGAGGGGTAAGTTTGACCACCGGACATATTGTGGAGGACTAGTGTCAGGGGAAGAGTATGGTGTTTGGTTCAGTCATGAGAGATTTGAACAGGGCACTGGCATGGACTGAGCCATGGTCCTGGCAGATGCATTTGGTGGCATGCTGAAGGATTTAGATTGGCTGGGAAGAGCTAGAGGCAAGGAGACCTTGTAGGCCTTAGTACTTTTGAAGGGGACATGCAAGAAGGGCTGGGGGGTGCCAATGGGAATGGAAGAAAGGAGCAGTGGCACTAGATATTGCAGGATTGGACCCCTGAGAAGCTGAAGATGACTTGAGTCTGGATACCCAGGAGAATGGCTGCACCATACAAAGAAAGAGCTGCTGAGAGGAAGAGGAAGAGTTGTTCGTGACTGTTAAGCTCACTGCTTTTCTCACTATAGGACTTGGCCTGGATGATTACCTTCTACGTCCGCTTCTTCCTCGCTTATGTGCCACTATTGGGGCTGAAAGCCTTCCTGGGCCTTTTCTTCATAGTCAGGTAGTATTTGGTGGGGGCGGATAGGGACTGGTGAAGGAAATGTTGGGGAGTGACCAGTCTGGTCTAGGGGCCGTGCTGGGGCTTTGGGTAACAGTGGGTGTTTCAGGAGTTGGCTTGGGAAAGTAGACAGGCTGAAGCAGTTATCTGAAGGGGAAATCAGAATTCTGGGCTCTGTGTGTACTGTTTTTGTCTGTGTAACATATCCAACAGGTTCCTGGAAAGCAACTGGTTTGTGTGGGTGACACAGATGAACCATATCCCCATGCACATTGATCACGACCGGAACATGGACTGGGTTTCCACCCAGGTAAGGGACAGTCACTCAGAAGACTGGAGCATAACACAACTATTGAAAAGGGTGGGTAGGTGAAAATAGCAAAAACGAAAAGTCCCCCAAACAGCATTTCCTCATTAGCCTGAGGCTCCTGTTCTGCTACCATGTGAAGGGAGTGACCAAGACAGTCTCATGTCCCTTCCTCAGCCAGCTTTACCTGGAGAATGCTGGGCTGGCCTTTCCATCTGATACTCAACATGCTCTCCCCTGACCTTTTCCTCCAGCTCCAGGCCACATGCAATGTCCACAAGTCTGCCTTCAATGACTGGTTCAGTGGACACCTCAACTTCCAGATTGAGCACCAGTGAGTAGGGAGCCTGGGGAAGCAGGGTCCTGGGGAGGGTGTAAGTGTTGGGTACAGGTGGGAGCAGAGAAGCAGGAACCACTGACTCCCTCCGTTCTCCCTAAAGTCTTTTTCCCACGATGCCTCGACACAATTACCACAAAGTGGCTCCCCTGGTGCAGTCCTTGTGTGCCAAGCATGGCATAGAGTACCAGTCCAAGCCCCTGCTGTCAGCCTTCGCCGACATCATCCAGTGAGTATCTGAGACCAGGAAGATGGCTAGTAGGGAGAGAAGAGGGCAGGGCAATGGAAATGATGACATGTAGGGTGGGGAGTGAACAGAAGGTGTTCCCAGTCATGTGGGATGGAGTTCACCATGGCAAAGGCAGGATTCTTTATTGGACCTGTGGCCAGGTCAGGCCTTTGCCCTCATTGGGGTTCCCCTCAGTACCATGGCCCAAGCTAGCTTTCTGTAAAGTAGAGGGGAGGAAAGCCTCCAGATGGAAGAAGGCCTTAACCTCACTCCTCCATCTCTGGTGGGTTCAGCTCTGCTTGTCTCCCTCACTGTCTGCCCCCGTTTTGTCCCTGCAGCTCACTAAAGGAGTCAGGGCAGCTCTGGCTAGATGCCTATCTTCACCAATAACAACAGCCACCCTGCCCAGTCTGGAAGAAGAGGAGGAAGACTCTGGAGCCAAAGCAGAGGGGAGTTTGAGGGACAATGCCACTATAGTTTAATACTCAGAGGGGGGTGGGTTTGGGGACATAAAGGCTCTGACTCAAACTCCTCCCTTTTATCTTCTAGCCACAGTTCTAAGGCCCAAAGTGGGGGGGGGGGGGTGGACACAGAAGTCCCTAGGAGGGAAGGAGCTGTTGGGGCAGGGGTATAAATTATTTCCTTTTTCTAGTTTGGCACATGCAGGTAGTTGGTGAACAGAGAGAACCAGGAGGGTAACAGAAGAGGAGGGACCTACTGAACCCAGAGTCAGGAAGAGATTTAACACTAAAATTCCACTCATGCCGGGCGTGGTGGCTCACACCTGTAATCCCAGCACTTTGGGAGGCCGAGGCAGGCAGATCACGAGGTCAGGAGTTCGAGACCAGCCTGACCAACATAGTGAAACCCCGTCTCTACTAAAAATAGAAAAATTAGCCGGGCCTGGTGGCGCGTGCCTGTAATCCCAGCTACCCAGGAGGCTGAGGCAGGAGAATCGCTTGAACCGGGGAGGTGGAGGTTGCAGTGAGCTGAGATCACGCCATTGTACTCCAGCCTGGGTGATAGAGCAAGACTCCATTTAAAAAAAAAAAAAAAATCCACTCATATAAAGGGTGAGCTCAGCTCACTGGTCCGCTTCTCAGTGCCTTCTCCATCCTCATTTGCAAACCTCAGAGGGATAAAGCAGTTGAACCTGATGAGCAAGAATTATAACAGCAAGGAAACATTAATGCTTAGAATTCTGAGATCCAGCACAACTCAAGTCTGTGGGAGCTCAGCTCACTGCCCAGGGATAGGTATGACCTATGTCTGCCTTAGGCTGCTGGGAGATGCCATTCTCCAGTTTCAGAAGCAGGCAGGGCAAAGGTCAAGACTGTGGTATTGGGGTCTTTTGGCTCTGAAGGATCCTGGAACCACTGATTTTGGTTTATTCCCTCCAGGGTCTAAAGAGAACAAGAGGTGCTAGCTCTTACCAAAACAGATGGTAGAGAGAGTTGCTGGCTATTTAAAAAGCTCTTTCATCTTTTAATTCACCTCTTCTTTTCACCTCTTTAACCACTCCTCAGGAACAGAACACTTCTAAGACTGGAGGTCTACTTTTAGCTCCATAAGCAAGTGAGCAGATGGGACAAGTTAGTCTTTTCTCCCTAGAAACAAAGGGGATGCCTAGTGGTTTCCCTTTGCTTCCCAACCTAAAATTTCAAGTTTAATAAAATAGCAGTTAGCAGAAGTGACCAAATTGGGAGATAATTATCAGTCATGAGGAAAGACACAGATTTCGGTCATAAAGAATGTAAGGGCTATAAGCAGAAACTTTCTGTAACTTAAATGATGTTATAGAATTATTTTTGAGCAGGAGCAGAAAGATTAAATATGATCACTTCATACTTCTAAATCAGAAATAGGAAGATTAAAACCACAGAACAGTTTGTGATTGCTATTGCTGTAGCTAGGTATCTTACTCTGTCCATTCTTGTTCAAGTATCTAACTCTTCTGGAAACCAAATAGGCTTTAGAAGAGATTATCCTAAATTCCTATCAGTGTAATACTAAAATGTAACTTTTTAATCATCTGGTTTTTAAAAGATAAACAGTTTAGCCCATCTCTCCAGAGAGCAAACATAGGAATATGCCTCAGGAGCCTCCTAGGGCTTATCATCAGCCCTCACACCAGCTTCCCCCTCCAACTCACAGCCTTTGCTTCCAGGTGGCGGGATTACTACTTTGCCTCTTCAGCAGCATCTACTCTAGGCATATTGATCATTTTGGACACTGGGAGAAGAGAACCTCAAACTAGGAGGAAAAGATAGAGCCTCCACTTAGTTTTGGGAGGGGATGGCAGACAGTCAAGGAGATGAGCATCCTAAGGCATGTTGGGATAGGGTCAGATGCGCCACCCATGGAGAGGTTTGTCAACACAGAGACATGGAAGGTTAGAGGTTTGTCAACACAAAGACACAGGAAGAATGGGCTGCAGAAGATTTAGATGTTTTCCATTTGGGCACATTTTACTTAGCTGGAGAACTTGGCAAAAAGACATGGAAGGTTAGGTTTGTCAACACAAAGACATGGAAATTAGAGGTTTGTCAACACAAAGACACAGGAAGAATGGGCTGCGGAAGATTTAGATGTTTTCCATTTGGGCACATTTTACTTACCTGGAGAACTTGGTTTAAAACAGTCTGGGTAGGAAAATTAGAAGCAAGCTGGGTGCAGTGGCTCATGCCTGGAATCCCAACACTTTTGGGAGGTCCAGGCAGGAGGATCAACTTGGGCCCAGGAGGTCAAGCCTGCAGTGAGCTGAGATCACACCACTGCACCCCAGCCTGGGGTGATAGAACAAGACCCTGTCTCAAAAAAAAAAAAACAAAAACTTAGAAGCAGAATTGAGGAGATGTACCTCCATTGGCTTCCTCACTCCAATAGGTGCTGATCCTTCCTATTCCTATTCTTTGCCACCTAAGTTTTGGGTGTGGTGTCACCAGCCTGTTTAGCCAAGTAGCTTTGGGCATAGGCTACCCAATCTGAGCAAACACCAGTGAGGCTCTATTGAGCCAAGACCAGGTCCTCAAAGCACCTGAACCACTGTGGCCTTCTCAGCCTATAGCAGTATGGTCTCTTACATGGCTACAAAGGGACACACAGTGACAAAAGGCTCAGGATGTTACAATGGTAAAATGAGTGATCTCAAATCCACTGACAGATGTAAAATAGGCTTAGAGAGGAAAAGCTGCCTCTGGTCAAGTAGACCATGGCAGAATGAATTCCAACTCACTTTTTTACAACTCCAACTTCTATTGTTTGTCTTTGTTACTTTCATTTTTTTACAACCTGGCCAGAGGCATTTTTTTAATCAGGCCCAATATCAGTATCCTTTCTGTGTGTGCCAATTTTGTTATCACATCCCTATGAAGTTGAAAAATAAAGTTAATTTTGACCAAAAGACTTCATTTGTAACCCATGATGTTCATCTGTGTGTGCACAGGATTCCTGAGTGCCTCTGCTACGAGTTACTGTTCACCTCTCTGTGCTCTTAACTTCTTGAATCACTAGACTCCCCTTTGTATTGGGCGGAGGAAGAAACATCAGGACCCTCCAGAAAACACCAAGGCAAGGGTGGAGTGTGGCAAGGAAGAGCAAGGCAAAGTCCTTCTGATGACTCCCGTGTTCAAATGTGAGATTGTCAGTAATCTCACCAAGTTTCACATGTATCACTTCTCCTATTCATGAGGCAATGCCCTTGCCCTTTTGTCCTTCAGCTCTCCATTCTGAATTATTTTCTCTTTATTTTTACTTACTTGTTTTGAGACAAGGTCTGGCTCTATGGCCCAGGCTGGAGTGCAGTGGTGCTGCCATCTTAGTTCACTGCATTCTCTGCCTCCTGGCCTCAAGCCATCTTCCCATCTCAGGTTAATTTTTTTTTTTTTTTTTCTTGAGACCAGAGTTTCACTCTTGTTGCCCAGGCTGGAGTGTAATGGCGTGATCTCAGCTGATTGCAACCTCTGCCTCCTGGGTCCAAGCAATTCTACTTCAGCCTCCCGGGTAGCTGGGATTACAAGCATGCACCACCACGCCCAGCTAATTTTTTATTTTTAGTAGAGACAGGGTTTCACCATGGTGGCCAGGCTTGTCTTGAACTCCTGACCTCAGGTGATCCACCTGCCTCGGCCTCCCAAAGTGTTGGGATTACAGGTGTGAGCCACTGCGCCTGGCCTCCCTTTACTTTTAAACTCATTTCTAGTTTCCAAATAGTCTCCCTAAGTCCTATCTGCCTAAATCTTTCTCTGCAAGTGTGATCCCTCAGAGCTTGACTGCAGAGCAATGCCTCTTAACCATCCAACTAGAACAGCTCTCCTGAGCAAAAACATTTGTAGGCATCATTAATCTTCCCTGCAGTGTGCACACAGAAAGTTAGATTAACAAAATTCTATAGGAGACAAACTTACCTTCAAAAGACAAAAGAAAACCGCTACATTCTTGACCACCACAGGGTATAAGCCCTTAATTATGAAGAGCTACTGCACTGAGGCAATAACTCCTAAGAAATCTTAACATTTCACCAGGCAAGGTGGCTCATCCTGTAATCCCAGCACTGGGAGAGAACGGCACACGTAATCCTAGCCTTTAGGAGGCCGAGGCGGGAGGATTACTTGAGCCCAGGAGTTCAAGACCAGCCTGGGCGACAGTGAGATCCCATCTTTACAAAAAATTGAAAAATTATCCAGGCATGGTGGCCTGTGCCTGTAATCCCAGCTGCCTGGGAGGCTGAGGTGGGAGAATCACTTGAGCCCAGGAGGCTGAGGCTGCATTGAGCCAAGATCGCACTACTGAACTCCAGCCTGGGTGACAGAGCAAGAGACTCTGTCTCAGAAAAAAAAAAAAAAAAAAGAAATCTTACCGTCTTTAGTTCCTATCACCATTACTGCAGATTTAGAAGCAATCTACCTGAATCAGAAAACAGAGCTCAAATAAGTTGTGTGGCTTGGTATAATCTGGGAAAATCGGTTTCAAAAGTTACCTGCCCTTGGGATAGAACTTTTTGTCAACACCAGTTTTCAAAAAGTACCCTAGTTATGAGGCCGTTGCTGGGTAAACTTTATCCCATTCCAGCTTCAACCAGAGGAACCTGTACATCCTAGTTTCACATAAGATTACACTTGAAGAATAGGTTTCTCCATTAAAAGACTTGAAAACTACTGGTCTTCAGGCTCCCTACCTGTTTAATCTGTCAAGACATTGCCAGCTTAAATTTCGGACAGTTACATAAGTGTCCCTGTTAACTTCAAATGGCCCTGACAGGAATGCTAAAACATCGGACATTCAAATGGGCCAAGCTTTATCAGGATTATAAAACTTTCAAAGTTCAAAAACATGCCATCTCTATGGGAAACAATATCTTGGATTTGAGGTTACAAAAGGAACAAGCAAATGGTTTCTGAATGGCAGCTTTCAGTTTACAAGTAGTGGCAAAGTAAATGCTTGGATGTTATGAGGTAGTTGATCTAAATTGTGAGGCTTTCTTAAAGGCACTCCTTTGATCTCACATGGAGTGAGAGACTAGAAATCTATTCAACATATTAAAACTCCTCTCCCAGCAAGATAAAATAAACAAAGCATCCTCCTCCTAAGGGCTGAAGTTCCATCTAGCTGCTATGGCCATTTTATGGAGCATGGCGCCATCTTGTGGCCACTCTCAAACCAGCCATTGTTAATCGAGTGCAATGACAGCATGTTAAGAGTGAAAAGGAAAGCTATTTGGAGCCATGGTCACTTGGGATATTTTCAAATGTTCTCAAAGAACACGACATTTTGGTTACTTTTAGAATTTTATTGACTTTTTTTCTTCATAACTTTAAAACAAAAACAGCGCATGAAAACCAGTGTCTTATTCCAAAGTCTCAACTCAGCTGATTGCCAGATGAACATCACCATCTTACTCCTCTGAATAACTAGACACAAATTACATAGCAAGTTCGAGTTTCTGCCCACCCAAGACACAGCCAGTAATCAGTCACAAACACAGACACAGTCAACTCCAGGGGCTCCAGCTCTCTGCCTATCTTCTCTCAGCAGTTCCTCCCATCTGCTAAGATGCGCCTTCCTGATGGCGCTCTCTCAAGGTGGGTCAAGGCTGAACAAGACAGAAAAGCACAGTCTAGGTCCACCATCACCTCCCACTGGCCACCAGTTGGCCAGCCAGGAAATCATTTCTGTACATCTTTTGTCTCCCCCTTTTATCTCCCTCTCTCTTCTCCAAAACTTGTTGCTATCTATCACTTTCATGTAACAATGGACTTAGTGTCCATTAAACTGCCTGAGAAGTGGTTTGAGCCTGACATATTTTCCTGAGCTAAAAAAGGAAAAGTACCTCTGTGGCCTTCTTGCCATTAAGATCAAGTAAAAAAGGGACTAGCACTACTGAAAAGGGTCACACTAGAAAAGCCTTAGAATCCTCTCTCCACCCCGTGAAGGTTTCTCTGGCTGTAGCTCTTAAGGGTACAAGAGGGCAAATATTCTGGGGTCAAGGAGGTATAATGGGGAAACACATTTATTTTCCCCTTTTAAACTTCCCTGCTGCCCCAGTCTTTGCCTTCTTCTTAGTGGATCCCTTGGGTTCTGGCTCCTTGCGCTTAGCTGAAGAGAGTGAGCCGGTCACCTTGAAGAAATCATCCAGGCGGCCCTGGGTGCTGCCTTGGCGGCTCTTACTCAGCCTCTTGACCCCACTGCGGATTCGCTCCTCAGAGAACTGCTTTTCACCACACATGAACTTGATCAGCTCTTCTTCATTTGGCTCACTCCACTTCAGCTCCACAGACTCTGGGTCCAGCACCTCAGGTTCCAAGAAGAGCTGGTGAGCCTCCTTGTGGAGCCAATTTTCTGGCACAGGGTACTTGTTGGGGTCAAGTCGCCGCACGATCTCCTCGATGCTCTTGTGCTTCTGGATGAGGTCCACAGCCCGCTTGGGCCCAATACCCCGGATACTCTCACAGTAGTCACTGCCTAGCAGGATGCACAGATCCACAAACTGTTCCTGGTTCAGGCCCAGCTCCTGCAGAATCCGGCTCAGGTGGAATTCCTGGATTGGCAGCTTTTTGGCTTCACTGGCAGTCAGGTGTCGCATTAGCACAGGGCTGCCGAAGGTGAGGCAGTCCATGTCCTCGGTAGCCGCAGCATAGACTTTGCCAGCCTTCACCAGGGCAGCACAGCTGGCCTCTGCCTCGCTGGGTGCATCAAGATAAGGGATGCCCATGAGGCTCAGCAGATGTTTGCACTCATCATTGTGCTGCTTAGTGACCTTCACCAGCCGCTTAGTGAATTTTTCCACCTCCTGCTCGGCCCCAGCAGCTTGAGCCTGCTGCAGCTGCTTCTCTGCCTCAGCCCGCCGCTCACTGCGTTTGGCCAGCTCGCCTGACTTGAGCTGTGGCGGCTTGCCATCAAAGACATACACAGGCTTGATGCCGTTCTCCATCATGCGAATGGTGCGGTAGAACATGCCCATCAGGTGGCTGGTGGTCTCACCCTCCTCATTCTGCAGCACATCCCCACCCTGGCGAACAGCAATCAGGAACTGATAAATGCTCATAGAGGCATCAATGGCCACCTTACGGCCAAAGTAGCTCTTGATGTCATTCTCCCGGATGGCACTGGGGGCCACATCAGCAATTAGTTTGGCCAGGCCTTGAATTCCCATGGCAACACAGAGGAGGGATGACTAAAAAAGAAAGGCAAGTCAGAGACAGAGGAAAGGAGAAAGGTTATAACTGGTGTTATCTCACCAACTTCATGCCTTCAACTAAATTCCACACAACAAAAAGGACACCATGTCAGCACTGCTAAAGATAAAAAGATGAACAAGGTCCCCATTCTCAAAAAACTCAGTCTAGCAGGAGAATTTACTCAATAGTAAGGCTCAACGAGTACCAGAAATTGAACCAGGTGCTTAGAGAAATAAGATATTGTTGATATTCTACGGTAGCAGCATTATTTATTATACAAAAAAAAAAACCTGCAACATAGGTCTCCATCAAGGACCACAGAAGGCCAGGGTGCTTGGCCTGGCTTGAGGAGTCCAGGGACCATAATGGCAGACCTGAAAGACAGGCAAATACACCAGCTAAACAAACAGATCTGATTTGTTTTGAGTCTCTGGAGAACCCTGACTAACAAGGTAGCCTTGAAAAGGGATTGCAAACATATCTGAATGGAGGTGATGTGGCTTTCTCACAAGCTTCTCTAAACTCTTTTCGTCATCGCCTCAGCACATAAGAGTTTCTACTTTTATTATAATGTTGCTAGAGTTTCAAGTCTTTCCCTTTGCGTTTTCTCTCCACCACTCAGTCTGAAATGTTAACTCCATGGTTCCTCCCCAGGTCCTGATTTAGGGGTCTGGCATGCTGTAGTCACTGGGCTCAAAAGAGTACTGCACTTCAGAGTTCAGTGTTTCCCAGATAGCAGTGTTTCCCAAATCACCCTCACGATTTTTGCTACTTCCAACTAAAACCTGTACTTTCATTCACTTACAATTTTTTTTTTAAAACTAAACTGGAAAACTCATAAGCAATAATATTTGTGTTCTATTAGTTATATTTTAATATGTGTTAAATGTATAACTATTAAAAAGGATTTTTAGGGGGTGCAATTTAAAATCATCTTGCCATCCTGGCCAACACAGTGAAACCCTGTCTCTACTAAAAATACAAAAAAAAAAAAAAAAAATTAGCTGGGTGTGGTGGCGTGCACCTGTAATCCCAGCTACTCGGGAGGCTGAGGCAGGAGAATCGCTTGAACCCAGGAGGCAGAGAATGCAGTAAGCTGAGATTGTGCCACTGCACTCCAGCCTAGCAAGAGTGAGACTCCGTCTCAAAAAAATAAAAAAATAAAAAACTCATCTTGTACCCACTGTTGGTATGTGTCCAATACTCCAAGAAATATTCTACTGGGGCCAGGCACGGAGGCTCTGGTCAGTAATCCCAGCACTTTGGGAGGCCGTGGTGGGAGGATCACAGGAGCCCAGGAGTTCCAGGCTGCAGCGAGCTATGATTGTGCCACCACACTCCAGCCTGGGCAACAGAGCAAGACCCTGTCAAGAAAAGAAAAGAAGACAAAACAAAAGAGAAAGAAGAAACGGAAGACTCCATCAGGCCTTTTCATTGTTCCCACTCTTTCTTCACAGGGTTCTTTCTAGAGCATCAATGACTGTTCAATTCTTCCTTCTAATTCAGTCCAAACACTTCAGCATGGCATCACGATCTTTCATGTTCTGGTTCCCAACCTAACCTTACATTCTGGGATCTCAACAGAAAGCTGGAATAAGGCCCGCCTTTTCCCACTTTTCCTTAGCTGTGCCCTCCTCTCGCCATCCTCTCACGCGTCCTTCCAGGTCCATCCCTGGATTATTAATCAATTAATAATTAATGGATAATGAATTATTCATTTGATTAATATGAGTAATTCCCCTGTGAATTGCAGCGGCAAAAGATTCTGGCCTTGAATCTAGGCGCGCCATTTACCATCCGTGTGGCATTACCAAGCCACTGAGGTTTATTTTCTCATCTACAGAAGAAGAACGATTACCATGCCTATCTCTCAGGGTTGCTGCCAGGGTTAACTGAGACAACAGACGGAAACCTCTAATGTCCCCTCTCCAGGCCTGTTCAACCCTTCGGCTCTTGCCTCAAGCCGGCCGCGCTGCTGGAGTGTGGACTGAGGACCAGGCCATGTAGCCCTTGATCCCCTCGCGGCGTCCCACAGACAGGTAGGCAGGGAAGGGGCCTAAACAACTCAAGTGTCAGAAATGTTTCTCGTCCAAAGTCTTAGGAAAAATACAACACGACCGCATAAGGCGGAACTTATTACCGCTTTTCTACAATGGAGGAAAAAGAGGCTCGGCGTTTACGTGACTGGCCCAAGGCTCACAGGGGGAAAAGTGGCGGGACTGCTTGACTGCGAATCCCGCGCACTCCAGACCCCGGCTCCCCACGGCCCCCAGCGCCAAGCGGACCCCGTCGTTCCCGGAGGCGCCTCCCACGGGGTCTCACCTGGCCTTTGGGACACGAGGCCTCGGCGGCTAAAGCTTGGTTCGGGGTTGCCCCGGGCAGGCGGTCCTAAACCCGCTCTCCCTTCTCAGCTTAGCGGCGGGTCGCCTGACGTTCAGCCGCCTTCCAAAGCCCGCGCTCCCGTCACGTGACCTGCTTGCCACGCACAGCCTCTTGGGGCGTGTAGTGCACACTGCGTCCCCTCAGACGGCTGCTCTCATGGCAACCAGTCCCTCCAGGGAGAACAGAGTCTCTCAGCGACCCTGGCGTACCCTTCTCCACCGCTTGTCCCCACTCCACCCACACCAGGTCCCCGCAGGCCCCTGCTCCCTCTACACCCTAAATCGCAGGACTACAAGTCCCTCAATGCCACTTGCTCCGGAGGCACTTCCTTTTCCGGTTGTGCTGGGCGCCTGCTCCTGCCGACGTGTTCTTCCGGTGGCGGAGCGGCGGATTAGCCTGCGCGGGGCAAAATGGTGAGATCGTTGAGGGGAGTTCCAGACGGAGATGCGAGGACCCCTCGGGGTCTGACCCACACCGCGCTTCTCTCCTTAGACGCCGGAGATCCAGAGGGCTAGACGCTCCTGGAACCTCCGGCTTGGGCTGAAGGGTGGGGAAGGGGGAAGCCCCTTGCCATGAACTCCTTAGGTTTCTGAGCTCGCGTTTTCTAAGGGTGAGAGGCGTGGGGCGAAGTTTGAATACCTTCTAGTTTGTATATCTCTGTTATCGGTGGTGTGTTATCTTTATCTGGAAAGTTCTTCTGTCGAACCCGTGCCCATCCTACAATGCCCTGGGCAAATGTTTCTTGGTGAAGCACTTCCAACTCTCAGGCACTTGGCCAGACTCTCCTAGGAGCGCCCACAGCCTCTACAGATCTCTGGCCACGTTCCATGGACTTCTTTGTTTTCGGCCACGCCTCCTAGTGACCACCGTCTGACGCGCATCTAGCTCTGGGATGATGTCTATTCATCTTTGTATTCCCAGTGCCAAACAGGGCCCGTAATTGGAAGCTCAATAAATGGCAGTGATTGTCTTTATCATTTTGGGGGAAGGGGGCCGTGATTGTTTACTGAATTGAATTCCAGTGTCTCAGAACAATGGGGGCAGTTTAGTTCTCTAGAGTTGTTATGTTCTGGATTTTAGAAGCATTGGCTGACGGGTGACAATGAAGTTAACATTTGTACAGATCTTTACGTTTACAGCCCTCTTTCATAAAAGGCATTATCTCATCATCTTCCCTACAGCCTTAGGAAGGAAGCAAATACCTATTGAGCAAAATACTCCCTGCCAGGCACTAGGTGCTTTGATTCATCATCTTTCTTATTTTTCAGTCCTGTGAAATAGATATTGCAATCACTTTACTCAGACTCAGATTACTCAGTAGAACCAGAACTTGAACGTCTTGACCATAGCTCACAAGATTCCATAATAGCATAGGTAGTGAGGAAAATACTGAATTGGAAATTGAGGGCCAGGCGCGGTGGCTCACTCTTGTATTCCCAGCACTTTGGGAGGCCGAGGCGGGCGGATCAGGAGGTCAGAAGTTCAAGACCAGCCTGGCCAGCAACGTGAAACCCTGTCTCTACTAAAAATACAAAAAATTAGCCGGGCATGGCGGTTCACGCCTGTAATCCCAGCTGCTTGGGAGGCTGAGGCAGGAGAATCACTTGAACCCAGAAGGCGGAGCTTGCAGTGAGCCGAGTTCACACCACTGCACTCCAGGCACTCCAGCCTGGGCGATAGAGCAAGACTGTCTGAAAAAAAAAAAAATTGAGCCTGGGCGCGGCAACTCACACCTGTAATCTCAGTACTTTGGGAGGCCGAGGCAGGCAGATCACCTGAGGTCAGGAATTTAAGACCATCCTGGCAAAACCCCATCTCTACTAAAAATACAAAAATTAGATGTGGTGGTGCGCACCTGTAATCCCAGCTACTCGAGAGGCTGAGGTGTGAGAATCTCTAGAACCCGGGAGGCAGAGGTTGCAGTGAGCCAAGATCGTGCCACTGCCCTCCAGCCCAGGCGACAGAGTGAGACGCTGTCCAAAAAATGAGACTCCGTCAAAAAAAGAGATATTGAGATCTGGGTACCACCAGTCAGTGACTTACAGCAGGGGTTCTCAGCTTGGTGTCTATAGGCACTGGTCCACAAAGCTCCGGAAATTGTAGGCAAACTTTTTCTTGTATGTGGTTTTTCTCAGGCAGAGAGTTTGTACCTTTAGTCACATTTTCATAGTGGTCAGATCATTGGCCTCAGAAAATGCTAAGGACCATTGATCTGCAGCTATATTTCTGGGCTAAAATCAGCCTCTTTCACAGCAGCACCAGGCTCCTTGATAACCCCGCGTTCTCTCCAGGCTGAAATCATGGGATTCTTTGATAGCTGTGATCTCTTGCCCTCCTCTAGGAGCTCGAGGCTATGAGCAGATATACCAGCCCAGTGAACCCAGCTGTCTTCCCCCATCTGACTGTGGTGCTTTTGGCCATCGGCATGTTCTTCACCGCCTGGTTCTTCGTGTATCCTTTCACTGAGCAGCCAGAGGACCAGCATTAGTGATGTGGGAAGCTCAGGGAGAAACCACGCTAGGTACATGGACCCCGCCGGTTTTGTACATTGGATTGGGGCTGAGAGAAGGTAAGGAGGAGAGGAGGGCTGGTGATGCCCAGGGGCAGGTTATGGCCTTATTTCCCAAGTTCAGGTGAGCTCAGTTTGTTCTTTGGATTTCCAAGACGGTGAGCAGGGGGCCTGGCTGGAGTGGAGGTGGGGAATAGGGGTGCTACAGTTGGAAAGGTGGTGTAAGGAAGGGTGCACTCAGGTGTCAGGAGGTCTGAGGGCTAGTCCCAGCTCTGGCCCTCATAAGCTGTGTGACCTGGGGCAAGTGACCTAACTCCTCTGGGTCTCATTTTCTTCATGGCAGTGGAGTACCAGAGTCCAAGGCATCTCTTAGGCCCCTCTGCCTGGCTGCTCTGAGCCAGATAGGCCTCTCAGAAGGCATTGAGCCAATACTTTTCTCCTCAGAGTGCCGTGGGCTGGGCTCTGTGCACTCCACAGTCCACCCCTTCGCTTTGCCTTAACTGCTGTGCCCAGTTACGAGGTCACCTCTACCAAGTACACTCGTGATATCTATAAAGAGCTCCTCATCTCCTTGGTGGCCTCACTCTTCATGGGCTTTGGAGTCCTCTTCCTTCTGCTCTGGGTCGGCATCTATGTGTGATCACCCAAGGGTAAGAGCTGCAATGGGATGGACACGTGAGCCTCCAAGGCATAGCCCAGGGAAGCCTCCCCAGAGTCAGGTCAGCAGGGTCCTTAAAGCTCTTGCCAGCATGACCTCTTGGTTGATGGAGACAGACTCAGTGGAATGGGTAGGGACACTAGACATTTGTGCCTCTTTCCCTGCCCCTCATATGGAGTTGAGCCAAATGTGACTTTGTCAGTTCTGAGCTTACATGGCCCAAGGCCTTGATCTTCCTTTGGGATGTACCACGTAGAAGTGTGGACGCAGGCATCCCATGGTTGTACATTTACATTCTTAGAAGTCAGACCCCAGTGACTTGGAGAGGCTTCTGGGAAGTCAGCTGGCTGAAAGGGGGTCAAGATCCAGGGCTTAAAACTTGCTGCAGACAATCTACCAAACAGGCCACTGGGAATCAGCTGTGGTGGCTCATCCTCAGAGGTGTGTGCTCGATAGCCCTTGCCCCAGGAGCACAGGGGTGCAGGGAGAGAAGGAGGAAAGAAGGGCCATTGGTCTCATTTTGATACCCCTCTCCTCTTTTAGGTAACAACCAGATGGCTTCACTGAACACCTGCTTTTGTAAATTACTTTTTTTTTTTTTACTGTTGCTGGAAGTGTCCCACCTGCTGCTCATAATAAATGCAGATGTATGGCAGTCCTGTCTGGGGCCCATTCTGCGGGGGTGGTGGGGTGCTGGGACCTACATTGCTTCCCCAATCTCTTCCCCTTTCCCATTTCTCATCTGCCTTTCACAGTTCCTGCTGCTGATTTACTTAAGGGGGATGAGATTTGTGTGGCACCGGTGTTTTGTCATTGGAATTTAAGGCTTACCTGTGGATAGGGTCTGGGCCTACCCTTTTCTATTGTTTCTAGGACAAACTTCTCTAGGAACCCACATCGGTCCATTCTGCCCTAGGCCAGTCCCTGCCGTAAACATAGCCACCCTTCTCTGTGCTGGGACATCCTCACCATGCTCAGCTTGTCCCTCTAAGAAGGCTTTTCCCCTCGGTGGCTACTTTTAATGCAGGTGGGCAGCAGCGGGTGCGGGGGAGGGGAAGGTGTGGCCATGGGAGGGGCTGATGAGTCCACTCCTAGCCCCAGTATGAAGCTAAGAGGATAAGGGGTATGAAGCATCCATTTGGCCCTCTGGTTCAGGAGCTCAGAGATTCCAGGCTTCTCAGGAAGAACTTTGAATTCCAATTGGCCGTAGCCTCATAGGTGACTCCTCTCCCACCAGACCAATCCCAAGAAGAGACAAGGAGGCAAGCTCAGATACAAAGCAGTATTTATACATTTATTTATATATGTATATTTACTTCAGAAGAAAAGAACATTTCGGGGACAGGAAGCAAGCAGGCCCGGGGCTGCTTCCCTCACTGCCCACCTCAGAGTCAGAGTTGGCACACGATAAATACCAAGCTCAGGGAGAAGAACTGGGAGTTAACTGGGAGGTAGGGGGCGCTCTATGCACACGCAGGCTTCTAAGGGGGCAAGGTATGGGCAGGAGGATTTGCACTGGGAGGCCCTATGTACAGCTTGAAGCTAGGGGGAGATTAGCCCAGTGGCTACAGGAACAAACGCCAAAGGAGAGAGAAGGGAGGGATGACCTGCTGGACCCCAGGGCAGGGACGGGGCCAAGACACACACCATTGCCAGCCGGGCAGCTGGCAGCTTCTAGCAGGTGGCCCACTTACCTTCCCTGAAGCCCTTTTACCACAGGCTTAAGGCAACTTTGGTCCAAGGTTGACCCCCTCAAGCAGCTTGGAGCCCCAGCCTGGCCCCAACTCCTGCACTGAGGAACCCCTCCCCAGGCATGGAAACAGAGCCAGCTGCTAACGGGTTTGGGGCTGTGCTGTGTCCAGGTGGGCTCCAGGGGGTAGTGGACAGTCACTTTCCAGTTAAGGACTGAGGGGCTGCAGTCCAAGAACATGAACCCCCATTGAGGAAGCCCAGGAATCCTATTACACGGAGTGGGGCTCGGCAGTTTTAAGGCATAGGGAGGATTCCCCCAGTGGGAGGGAGAACAAAGTCATCCTAAGGAAGGCTCAGCCCCTGCATGGTATGGGAATCGTAAAATTCCTATGTCAGCGGAACCAAATTGGGGAGGGGGCTGGGAGGAAGCTACCCCTGCTATTCCTGCATCCCCGTGCTGTTCCTTATCCTGAGGACAAGTGCTTTGAGATCAATGGCAAAAGGGGGCCTGCAGTTCATAGGCTTCAAGGATTCAGCTCCACTATAGAAAGGCCTCCCATTCAAAGCTGAGAATGAGTGGTGGGACAGGGGCAAGGCCTGCTTCCCAAAGTGGTGGCAGCATACCACAGGGCAAGGACAGCAATTCCCTTTCCCATTTCTGGACCCATGGCAGACATGGCTAAATGAATACCACCCTCCTTCCATGAGCCTGGATGTAGCCTCAGAATGCACCAGGCACCACTAAGAAACTTGAAGGTGGCACTTAAGATACAACTTCTTCCCTAACCCAGGGTCTTGGTGGTCGGGAGTGGGATGGGTGTCTGAGGCTCCCTGGGAGGGATCAGAGTCAGAGCCCTGTCTTTGCAAGTGTCACACCCCTGCTCTGGCCCACTGAGCTTTCTAGCTCCACCCTTCCACTCCTTCCTGCCCTGGTTTAAGTGCATTTAGTAATTACTTCATTAATAACGCAAAAGCTACTTGCATCTGCCCACCAGCCAAGACCAGGCTGCTGCTTGAGGGATTCCTGCTCTTCTGCTCAGAGAGAATGATGTGGTCACTGATCACTGTGAGCTCCAGATGCTCCCAGGAACGCAGGCAGTGAAGCTGCAACACCATCTGGGGGCTCAAAGGGAATTTCCTCTTCCTGGATATTCCTGGTTCAAGGCTCTAGGGCTTACCTGGCCCACTGGCCCCTACTGGTTCAGGCCTGGGAAGGGCTGAGGGTGGCTTCACCAGGCACTGAGTAGACTTAAGGCACAAAGTCAGTTTCTCCAACCCATCCAGGGCTGGCCTCGGCTGCCCTGGGACTTCTTTGGAGCCAAGCCCTCCCAGGGAGAAGAAACCTCCTGGGCCACACTTAAAGCTTAGAAGTCCGAGTCTGGCGTAACAGGCAAACCCCAGAAAGTCCACTACCAAGCCATCCCCCAGGGAACAGCTTTAAGGGGGAGAGCCGTCTGCCCTCCATTGACTCATGGGGGTCCACCCAAGTCTCTTAGGGCTGGATCCAAGCCCCTTGCTGATCTCAAAGGTGGACAGGTCCTCTCTCCAAGAGGGTTGGCTCCAGTCTCAAAAGGGGAGGCAAGGGAGAGTGGGCTCTGAACAAATCAGGGCCACAGGCTTCCCCTTCCCTCCAGGGCACCTGAACCAGCCCTCCAACCACCACATCTGGAAAGAGGTAAACTGGTCCTGTCCTGGCCCCTAGGGGGTACCAGGCAGGAAGGCCCAGCAAGTCTCTGGCTCTCAGGTTCCCTCTGTGCCGTGAGGGGCGACCAGCTGGAACAGCAACTCCAGTGTGAAGACTTCCAGTTTCACCAGTCTCGGGTAGGGCCAGTGAACAGCAGAGCTGGCCTGCAGCGGGCTCCAGTGTAACACCATTGCATCCAGTGTTGGGGGTACCTGGGCACCCCTGGTCCCTGGTGTGGTGCTGCCTCAGGAGGGCGGCTCAGTCACACAGGCGGTAGAAGTGGAAGTAGTAGTCTGCGGCTGGCTGGGCGAGAGCCTCTGAACTGCAGTTGGCCTGACCCTGGGTGGAAGGAACGTGGGAAGGTGAGGCGGCTCTGGGGGTGCGGGGCAGACGGCACTCCCTGCTGACATTGCTTGACACTGTGCCCCAGCCCTACCACATACTGTGCAAACCCCCCATTCCTCAAGCCCCATGTCGCAGACAGGGGTGCCCAGACCTCCGGGGTAGGTGGGATGCCCCTGCTCACCAGCAGTGCCACCCGGAAGTGGTAGGTGAATTCACGGAAGGACAGGATGGTTATTAGCCACTGGTGAGAGGTGCCCTGGAGAGAAGGGAGAGAGGGGTCAGGACAGACTGCTGCCCTTATCCCAACCAGCATCTCTCACCACGGCTGTCGCAGTCCTGGAGTCTGTGGGGAGTTTTATGAAGGAAAAAAGCAGAGAACTTTGAAGAGATGGGAAGGAGCATGTTCTGCTTTGGCAGAAGGAGCAATGGCAGCTACTCCATGCAGACCGTGCCCGGGACTGGCAGGTCCACAGCCACCTCCACCTGGCCCCAGCCTCCTTCCCAGTCCTGTTGTGCTGGGTTCCCTCACCCATTATGCTCTGGGCACATCAAAGTATTTCATTAGCCCCATCCTCAGTACAATCCAGTGACACAGTGCTGCTACTAGCCCCATCTTCTGGATGAGGAAACTGAGCCACTTCCTAAAAATCACACAGTGTGGCAAAATCACACAGCTGGGATTCAAACCCAGGTCTGTCTGGCTGTCTCCCTCACAGGGTGGCATGCAGCCTGGCCTCAGGCAGCTTGCCCATCTACCTGAGGCTTTGGCTGTGTGTCTGTGATGTGGTTTCAGGCCCGAGCACCTTGTCTGCTGCATGTCTAGCTGGGCTCTCCCTCTCTCTCGGACACTGTCTCTTCTGCAGGGCCACGGGGCTCGGGCCTCCCTCAGAAGCACCCCCACCTCTGTTGGAGGTGCTTTCTGCACGTCTTTTCTGCCTCACTATAGAGTATGTTCTTGGAAGTCAAAACCTGTGTCTATTCCACCTCTCTCCCCTGCAGCTGGGCCCACCCAGCACAGGGCCTGGGACAGATGGGGCCCCAATCAGTATTTTCTGAGTAAACACAGGAATGGGCGAGAAAAAATAATCACTACTTCCCTTCATTTGTCCTGAGAGTCTTCTCCCATGGCCTCTTAGGCTCAAGGAGAAACTGGGGGTCCATCGGCCCCAGGGACTGTTATAACTTCAGGTTACCTGGCCAGGGAGGAGCTCGCCATCCAGTTCTCCCGGAAGAGGTGGCCAAACATGGAACTTGAGGGGCCCTCTAATGCTGCACATCTAGCTGTGCCACTTCCCCAACCTGAGCATGAGGTTGGCTCCTTCCTGCTTCTGCAGACACCTCCAGTGAGCCACAGCCCTCCCCACCATGGGCTCCCAGACACCCGCCTGTTTCCATCATTGCACTCATCCACATTAGCGCCTGCGAACTGCTTTCTTCCCCAGGTCTCCAGCACGGCAGGGCCGGGAGATGCTCAGCAGAGTGGAATGAACAAACACGGGCACGCGTGCCCCTCCCTGGGACACAGAGGCCCAGGCCCCAGAGTGTCTCTTGTGGAGATGGCTTCACTCTATAACTCCCAGCTTCTGCTCCTTGCCCATTTGGGGGCCCCGTTGTGCCAGGAGAGAAGCAGCTCGGGCCTGGCCAGCCCGCAGCTTCCCAGTCGCACCTACCTGGGTGTCCTGGTGGGTGTGGAGACCCTGTGGAAGGCCCCCCTCCTCACATGGCTGCTCCTTTGACCTCAGGCTGCACAGCACCACAGACACGGGGGAGGAGGAGCTGTAGACAGGCCCAGTTACCAGAGAAATGAGGTTCTGGAGTCCCTCAACCCCAGCCCCTTCCCAGCCAGCCTGCCACACACCTCTGAATCTCCACCCAGCCTGAAACACCGCATAATAACCAGGGCCCTCGAACAAAACCTTTCCCATCGACCATCCCATGTGGTCCTCAGCCCATGAGGCCAGGTCATTTAGCCAGTTAGCCACGAAGTAGGCAATGAAGTCAGCACTCATCCCACCGTGCAGGAAATACCAGAGACTCTCCGGCTGTCCTCAGACTTGGCTGTTCTGAGGCTCTGCGGGAGATTCTCCCTAGCTCCCCTCCTGCCTCCCACTCCCCCGCGCCGGCACTCACTTCATCTGCAGAGTCAGGCTGAGGTGCAGTGGGGTGCCGCTGCTGACAGGGATGTGGTAGGTGAAGTTCCCAGGCCTGCAGGGGCAAAACTGGCACCTTAGCCTGAGGGCACCCTGCCGCCACCACCCCCCCTGCCATGGACTCCTCAGCCCCCAATCTGTACCGGAGCCCCACAGACGCCTGGAAAGGGGCTGCCCTGCCTTATGGGGGAGGCTCCTCCCTGAGAGGGCAAGTTCTGGGCGATCTGTACCACCTGGGCTCATGTCACCTGAGGACCTCCCTGGGTGAGGGGAGGGAGCCCAGCCCACCTGCAGGCATCCCCTGGAGCACAGTACTGGGAGGTGATGGGCATCGAATTCTCCAGCACCTGGATGGAGGTCAGGGAGGGCACCGGCTCTGCAAGGAGAGAGGCTGTTGGGGCAGGAGTAAGGTGACAAGGCAGGACACAAATGAGAAGCAGGCAAGTCTTTCCTTGCCAGACTTGGAGCAGTCACTCACACCTTAGTATGAATAAGTTCCAGGTTATTTTTTTCCAGACCTCCACAATGGCCAGCATCACACTACACCCTTTCCTCAGCAGCCCTAGGACTACTCAGTTCCCGTGAGCCTGACGTCTGCCTCAAAAGAACTGGAACGCCCAGAAGTAGGGATGGGTCTTCACATCCCTTGCTAGGTGTGCAGGAGCCCACTCAAGGCCTCTGTTCCTGACTGCGGGCATCTCTCCCAGTTCTGGGTTCAGAAACGTCAGTTACACTGGTAGCTTGAAATCAGCAGTGTTGACAGCATCACACAAATCAGGCTCCCCTCTGCCCCGAGGCCGATGATTACACCGCTACCAGCAAGCTGCTCCTTGCAGCCTCCCTGAACAAACCAACTGCAGGCTGGCTGGCTGGGTAGGGGTGGGACTGAAGTGTGACAAGCCAGATGGGGGAGACAGGCCTTCTTGCTCATCTAGTTCACATATAGTCTTGCTGCCGCCTGACTATCCACCCAGGAAGGGGGAAGCCGGGGCCGCTGAACATTTGCTGGACCTGGTACGTTTTCAGCTCTGAGGCATGACCCAGGGACCCAAGGACCCCAACAGGATCCAGGACACCCTGTGTGGTCAGGACAGGTATCAGATACATACTGGGCAAATTCCAAAGGTCTTTAAAGAGTCAGCTCAAATGTCACCAACTCCAGAGAAGTTTTCCCTGATCCTCCCCACCTTCGTCCGGATTAAGTGTCCTCCTCAGTCCCAAAGCTACCTGCATGTCCCCTCAGAGCCTCATCACACTGCTGTGTTTTCATCTCTGTGAGGTCTTTGGGGACAGGGGGGTGTCTGTCTTCATCACCCCCAGTTCCCTGTACAGAGCCAGCCACAGAGTGGCAGGCAGCTCAGTAAACGGGTGCCTGGCAAACATCTCCCCCGTGGGGTTCCCCCATCACATTGAATTTCCATCTCTGTAAGCCACATTTTCCAGGCTCTCTTTTTCTTGAAGCCACAAAACCCATCAAATCAAAGTTGGTGAGAGCAGAGCTGCCTGGTTGAAGCCAGGAAGCCTCCCAGCCTCCCCTTCAACCCCCAGGGCAGCCCCCAGTGCAGCCCCCAGGGTACCTCAGAGGAACCTAGTTTGAAAACTGCAATAAAAGGTTCTGTAGCTTTCTTAAAACCAAAGATCCAAGGTTTGGGAAACAGTAGGGGAGACCTGGTGTAGCACCCTCCTGGTGCTGGCATGGTGAAGGAGGAGCCAGGCTCGGGATCAAATACAAGCCCTGCCTCGGAAGGGCTGTATAACCCTGGGCAGGTCACTTCACCTTAGTCTCCATCCCATTTCTTCAGCTGAACAATAGGAACAACAATTCGTTTCTCGCAGGAGTGCTGTGAGGACTAAATGGGATGATCTATGTAAGGCTGCAGGCGTGATTCCTGATCCTTATTCTGTGCTCAGCAAATGTCTATTGACTGACAAGTCTGAACCCAGACAGTCACATGACTGGGCTGAGGTGGGCCCTGGCCAGTGAGCCTTGCCAGGCTGGGCTGGGTAGTGTCAGGGGTACGGCAAGTACCTGACTGGCCCTGGGCCCAGGTGGGCTGAGCAGGGCCCACGCTGGACTGGAGGGCCCCTCGGCGGGCCCGGCCATGGAAACCAAGGCTGGGACTGTTCTTGGCTTTGCCCTGCCCCCCAGGGAAGGGGACTGCAGGGCTGGCCAGAGGCTCCAGACTCTTGTGATGCTTGGAGTGGCCAATGCCATTGACTGAAAGACCCCAGGACTTGGCTCTGATGTTGGTGACTGGCAGAAGGGCCATCTGGCTGGGGCCTGTGGATAGAACCAGGGACAGGCTAAGAAGAGGGAGGCTGGCTGCTTCCTGTCCAGCTGTCTCTAGGGCCCCCACAAGACTGAGTGAACCCCATGTGTCTCTTGGTCCTCTCAGGGGAACTTCCCAGTCATTGTCCAGAGCCTCGTTCTAGGCTCCAGGAGACCCTCCCACCAATGAGTATTTGGGCCTTTCTCTCTACTCAGGTAGCCCCCGCCCCAAGCCCCAGCCCAGAGAAAGCCTTACCTGAGCGGTTGGTGCTGGGGCTGGGACTTGGGCTGAGAACATGGCCAGGGTTAAAGCTGGGGCCAAGACTAGGACCAGTGGTAGGGTTGGTGGTGGGTGAGGAACAGCAGATGACAGGGCAGGGGTGGCTGGAACACATGTCCAAGGTGCGGACAGCAGAACCTGGGGCTGAGCTGGTGAGGCTGGTGGTCACTGAGGAGGCCAGAGGCTGTATGAGCCGGAGGAGCCCCCGAAACAGAACATAGCAACCTCCCTGTCCCACCCCAGACCTGCCCACACACGCACCCAGCAGCAAAGAGGGCTGTATGCCTGGTAGCCCAGTGGTCACGGGGGACTGTCGGAGCTGCGTGGTCCCAAAGCTCTGGCTGGACCTGCTGGGGAAGGATGGGCTGAGCTCAGAGGGGCTGGGAGAGCTTGAGGGGAGAGGGCCTGACAGTCCTGGAGAGGCAGAGAGGGAGGGGAGGGAGGCAGGAAGAGGGGCAGCAGGAGCCAGAGGAGAGGGGCGCCGGTCAGCACGTACCATGGGCACAAGGCCTTACTCCCCCCAGGGGGCTGGGGCCGGAGCAGGGCCAGGAGACAGGAAGTGGACACGGCAAAAGAGCTAAGGGGCAGCAAAAAGGCAAAGGGTGAGACAGGCAAAGGGGAAGAGAGAAGAGAAGACACAGTCAGAGGTGGCCCCAGGAGCTGGGGGTGACAGTGGGCTCACAGAGCCCAAGGCCCTGCCCTGGCCCTCCTTCCCCCTACCCCATGTTCCAACCCCAGCCCCTCAGACAGCCCTGACTCGCAGGCCCAGCTACCTGGAGGGGCACTAAACAGGCCAGACAGAAACATCGGCGTCAGCAGGGACTGGGAAAGGCTGCCCACCCCCCAAGGAGGCCCTCCCTGGACCCCCACAGCACCCCAGCAGGCTGAGAGGCTAAGGATGAACTCCTTTAGAGAAGACAGTCTCATGGCTCTCCGACCTGGGACTGCCCACCAAAGCCCCACCTGGCCTGGTGGCTTGGCTTGGCCTCCAGGAACCTACCCATCAGTGTCTACCAGGTCCTCCTCTGTGCGCAGGCTCAGCACGTACAGTGTGGACATGGACACCACGCTGGAGCCACAGAAAAGGGTGACCGTTAGAGCTGGAGCCACCATCCAGTGCCCTCTCTCTAGGACAAGGCTGTGGTCCTTACTCCTGAGGCTGGGCTCCCAGGTGATGCCTGCAAAATGGGTCACCCCAGAGGGGAAGAGGCAGAAAGGCCCACCTCACCGAGACCTCAGCTGCCTGATCTCCCAAGCTACATCCTCCTCTTCCGCCAGGCCTGAGCCCATGGGCAGCTGACTCCACTGGGCAGCTCCACTTCCCTAGTCAGCCACCCTGAGAGCCCAGGGGACAAGTCACCTGAAGGCCATGACCACCACCAGGGCGATGATGGTTCCCTGCAGGAAGCGCTGGCTGATGCAGGCCTGGTCCGGAACCACGGACGATGACTGAGGACCAAGAGGAAAAGTGCAAATGCAAAGAGGGCCAGCCTGAGGCTGCCCCCAGTGGGCTCTGCTGGAGGTCGGGGGGGCGGTTAAGGGGGTGCCCCGTTTCCCCAGTGGGCAAAGGAAGAAGAAAGAGAAACAGGGCTGGGAGGGCTACAGAGTCACAAGGAGAGGGAAGCGCCAGAGGCAGTGAGGCTGGAGAACTGCAAGCCGGAAAGGGAGGCCACAAGGGGGGCCCCCTTTCCAACCCGCCTGCCATCCCTGCTCACCCTTACCTTGCTGGCCACCTTGGGGGGCCTCTTCTTGTGAGGGACACTGCCTGCCCGGCTGAACTGGCTCCCTGCATGGCTGCAGCAAGAGGGCCAGGATCAGGGGTGTCCCTGGGAAGAAGGGTCTCACCTTCCCTCACCCCGCACCCCTACCTGAAGGCGCCCGAGCTGCCGGTGGACTTGAGGCTGTCGAGCCGCCGCAGCTTGGCCAGCTTGTGGCTCCAGCGCTCCAGCTCATCAATGCGCGTCTCCAGGTTGTCTGTCAGCTTGCAGAGCTCCTTCACGGCCCCCACATTCTCCATGAAGATGCGCTCCTGCCATGGGCCATGGGCCATGGGCCAACACAGAGGGCCCAGTCAGCCCCGGGAGCCCCAGGCTTCCAGACATCAGGGGGCAGGATGGGCAGCCACTGTCCTTGGCCACTGAGAGGCCCTCAAAGCCTCCCTACCTGGGCGGGCCCCTCCAATCCAGCCTCATCTCCCACAGCTCCTGTGCCTGTCTCCAAGCAACACCTTCACCTGGGCTGTCCCACCTACCTGAATGGCCCTCCCCACTCCCTGCCAGAGCTCTCGTCTCCTAAGCCTGAAGGCTGCAGCCCCGGGATCTGCCCCCTCGGATGACTGGTGTCTCAGTTGTCAGCACTTTACTATTCAGCTGGGGTGGAGACCTATTACACGCCTCCTTGGCGCCCAGACTCAGGACAGGTAAGTGACAAACGTCGTCCTCACAATAAACCACGTATTTCAGCCTGGAGATAACCATACAAGGATGTCTTTGCAGTTCTATTACCCGCCCTCATTTTACTGGGGGTGGAAGGCCATGGCCCTCTGCAGGGTTTCTCTTGCCCTTGATCACACAGGCTCCAGGGGCCAAATCCCTACCCACTCATCTCCTTGAACACTCACCCCTCCCTGTGGGGTTCAGAGGGCGCTCTGGAGGCAGCATGAGAGCCGAGGGTGCTCCTGCCTCTGCTCTGCAGTGCCCCCCAGTATCTATGGAGATGATGAGTGTCCCCCAGCTGGCTCCCCCCTTGCCTCTGGGCTCCCTCCCATTCCCCCACCCACAGACCTTGTTCACCACCAGGAAGTTCTCTATGGTTTTCCCATTGGCAAATATCATGTCTCCGGTGTCTTTCACAGCCTCAGGCAAGATCTCCTTCACCTCCTGAGCGATGACACCTGGGGGCAGGGCACAAGCCAAAGATGGGTGGGGGGGATGGTAAAGGGCTGTTCACAGCTCTGTAATGTACGGTTGGAGCAGGATTGGAGAGGGTAAAGTTCTGGAACCCAGAGATTTGGATTCCAAGGAGCCCTGGAGCAGGGGGATCCCACGAACCAGTGTTCACAGGATTGCAATTCCAGGGCTCAGGTGTAAGGTTCCCGGGCTGGGGTGGGGCGGATTCCTGGGGGTAAGGATCCCAGGGGTGGTGGGTAGTATTCTGGCAGGTTAAAGGTAGGATTCATCTAGCGCGAAGGGCGAGGGTCCCTGGGCCGCGATTCTGATTCTCGGATTTCCACTGACAATGGGGCGAGGTTCCGGGGACCTGGAGAGGTGCGATTTTCCGAGGTCTGAGGGGCGGGACTTCTAGAAGGCATGATTCCCAGGGGCGCAGTTCCGGGAGTCAAGAGGAGGGGTTTCTGGGGGTAGGATTTCCAGGTGACGGGGGCGAGGTCACTGAGGCCCGAGGTTTCTGGGTTTCCGGACCCCAGTCCGCACCAGCCCGGTCCCTACCTGTCTCTGGCGCGGTGGCCTCGATGCCCGCGCTGGCGGCGAACTCGGGCTTGTATCTGTAGTGCACCAGCCGCATGCGCGAGATCCTCTTCAATTGCTCGGTGGTGTCCACCTGCGGGGAGCCAGGCCCGGGAATGAACCTCTCCCCTCCTGCGGCCGTCCCGGAGCAGGACCCGGAGCCCAGGAGGGCGGCAACCTGGAGGCTGCAGTGCGGAGAGGAGACCCCACTCCTGGAGTCGTTAGATCGGGATTCGAGGCCAGCCTCCCTCCCTTCCTTCCCCGGCAGCCCCGCCTTTCCGCGTGGTCACGCCCCCTCCCCAGGAGCCCCGCCCCGGCGGCCCGCTCCAGCCTCTGGCCCCGCCCGGGCCCCATAGCCCTGTCCCCACCTCCTGCACGTGTTCCTTGGCGCGCAGGTCGGAGGGGTGCATAAGCGAGCCCATGACCTTGACATTCCCGTGCACAACCAGCGCCTCATCCGGCCGGTCTGTGTTGATGCCCACGCGGCCGTGGTGGAAGACGGTGTCGGGCACCTGTGCCCGCTGCCACAACACATCGCTGTCGCTCTCGAACTGGCCTGGGTTGGAGGCCTACCGCGAGTTGGGGCTGGATCAGTCCTGGGGGATAGGGAGGGGACCTGCAGGGCCCTGGGAGCAGGGGAACTCCACAGCAGCCCCTCCCCTTCCAGCCAGAGTTTCTCACTGCACCAAGCCCAACTTGAACTGTCCCTCCCATTGTGACGACTTTTTGTCACTTGTGGGATCCCAGAAGCTACCAGGTCTTTGTCCACCTCCCTGCTTTACTGTGGAGACCCTGCAGCCCAGAGAGGGTGGGAGCCTTGCCCAAGGCCACACAGCCAGTGCCTAGCAGGATGAGCATACCCACTCCTGACTCTCAGTACCCAGGTACTTCTGCTTGCTGTTTCTCCCAGTCCTGGGGAGGGCTGTCTACACCCTGGGAGGAGGTGGCCCTCACCCGCACGATGATGCGCTCTGAGATCTGGGCGGCCAGCGTGTAGTTCTGGTTCTGTGCATGAGCCTGGAGGGCCACCACCAGCATGAAGTACCTGGGACACACAGGGGTCTCAGAAGTACTCAGGGCCTGCCCTCTCCCCAGGGCCACCCTTTCCCTGGCCAGATGCATGTTCATCTCAGTCCATCCTACAGAGGAGGAACCCGAGCCTCCACCAGGGGGCAGAAATTCCCCAGGGCCCACGGCAAGAAGCCAGGGCTGTTTCTCAACCCAGAAGCCAGGCTTCTGCTCTTCCCATCCTTAAGTCAATGAAGGGCTCTAAATCTCAGGTCTCTCGTCTGTGAAATGGCTCAGCCTGTAGAACTCTGTGCCTGGTGTGCCGCACAGGGCGGTGTCTTCCTGCCTCAGAAATGGAGGGGCTCTGGGGCAGGGCCCCCACCTGCTCACCTCTGGTCGGGGTTGGGCTTGCCCTTCTTACGCATGTTGTTAGCGGTGGTCTCGCTGAAGTGCAGCCGCCCCACAGTCACCTTCGTGACCTGCTCAGGGGGCAGACTGACCCTGCAGAGGAGAGGCAGGGTGCTCAGGGGGCAGAGAGGGAGGCTGCAAGAGCCACGCCGCTGAGGGGCACCCAGGCCAGCAATGTAGGCGAGGCAGACACCCTGGGTACCTCCCTGGCCCCTCCATTCCCAAGCCAGCTTTAGTGTGGACCCTTCTAGGTACCACCCCCAACACGGTCAGACACTCACGTGACCGGGTTGAAGGGCCGCTTGCTCCGGTCTGACTGGGACTGCTCGATGTTAATGGACTGGTTCAGGGCCTCCAGCTGTGGGGAGTGAAGCCAGTGGCACCTCGGGACAGGGCTACCCAGCTGGTCCTGCCCTCCTGCCCCCTCTCAGCCAGGCCTGGCCCAGCTAGAGCTCACCAGGAAACAGGGTAGCACCCAGCCCTCAGCCGCGATTCCCACAAGCTCAGATGCCTTCTGCATGGTCGCACTCCCCACACCCTACTTCACACCCACACCCTCCTCACCCCCTCACAGCATACCACTCCCCCAACTTCTGCACAGCTACGCATGCACAGCCACTCCCCAAACACCCACACCCCCATTCCACACCCACACGCTCCCCCCACCTCTGCATGTATGCACTCACACACAGACACACACATACACTCACAGCCCCACCCTCCCTCATGTCCATACCCACACACCTCACAGCAGCCTCCAAGCCCATCCACTTGCACCCAGGCCCACTCACTCCCCAGATCCTCTCCATACCCACGTCTCCTCTACTCCTCCATGTGCACTGGGAGAGCCATGCCAAGGTACCATGCCTGGCTCACTCATGACACCGAAGCCGACAGACCCAGCCATGCCCCCAGGGAGCTCATAGACTCAAAATCAGCCACTACTGGGGTTGTGCTGTGGTGCCTCCCAATGGGTCTCAGGGGAGGGGCCCCTGGGGAGGGGACCAACATGGAGTCTGCCTGGAGAGGAGGGATGGGTGTTGGGAAGGGCATCCAAGGCAAAGGGAGCCTCAGGGTGGAGGGCAGGGGCTGCGATGGTACCACAAGTGGCAGAGCTGGAGCGGAGGGCAGGGCCCCCAAGGCCCCCGTGGCGCAGCTTGGAAGCTGGGGCTTTGCTGGGAGGACACTGGGGGCCTTGGAAGGATAGGGAATGCCGTGGTCCCCTGAGTCTCAAGTGGGGCAGGAGTTGGAGGTCCCAGCTGCCGTGGACATTCCAACAAGGAAGGGAGGTAACCCAGACCAGGGGATGGACAGGAAAGAGTTGAGGACCGGACCAGGTAGAGGGACCTTCCAGGGCAATAGCAAGGCCAGATGCATGATGAGGTTGGGGAAAGAGGGCCCTGACCCAGATTTGTGGCTCAGGTAACCAAGGCCCTGCGCCCATTCCCTGAGAGGGGAGCCCAGGGCGGGAGACAAGTGTGCAGGGAGTTTAGTTTGGGACCTGGAGCTGAGGCACCTGGTAGAGGGCTCAGGAGATGGGTCTTGACTGGGGTTGCAGACTTGGGAATCACAGGCTGCAGCAGGAAACGGGGCGAGAGGGAGGCAGGGAGGCAGGGAGGCAGGGTAAGGTGCCCAACGAGAGGGAAGCAGGCTGAGGAGTCTAACGTTTAAGGGGCAAGCACAGGGCGAAAGGGAGGCAGGGAGGCAGGTTGAGCAGCCCAACAAGAGGGAGGCAGGCGCAGAGCGATGGGGAGGCAGGCTGAGGGGCAGGCACAGGGAGAAAAGGCGGGAGGGCGGGGTGGCATTGGCAGGGTGGGATCTAGTTTACACACACATACACACACACACACACACACACGCTTGCTTTTTTTTTTTTTTTTTTTTTTTTTTTGAGATGAAGTCTCGCTCTGTTGCCAGGCTGGAGTGGAGTGCAGTGGCGTGATCTCAGCCCCCTACAACCTCCACGTCCCGGGTTCAAAAGATTTTCCTGCCTGCCTCAGCCTCCCAAGTAGCTGAGATTACAGGCCCGTACCACCACGCCTGGCTAATTTTTGTATTTTTAGTAGAGATAGGGTTTCACCATGTTGGCCAGGCTGGTCTTGAACTCCTGACCTCAAGTGATCTGCCTGACTCCCAAAGTGCTGGGATTACAGGCGCGAGCCACAGCACCCAGCCAACCCTTGCTTTTTCTGGGGTCTTTCAGTGCCCCCCAAAGGGCCCTCCTGCCCTCCCTTCCTTGCTGAGCCCCAAACTTGCCTTCACTCCGTGCAGCTTCAGATAGAAGCAGTCGAGGGGCTTGAGGCCCTCGGGCGTCTTGACGTACTTGGGCTCGCCCAGCATGCCGATGTACACCGTCACCTGGAAGTGGTTCTTCTTCTGGCACACAAAGGCGTCATCGCCCACCGAAAAGTTGAAGCCCTTGTCCGCGTCCACGCGGTAGGTGAGCATGGGCCTGGGGGGCGGGTGAGGGCACTCCCCTGAGGCCCCAGAGCCGGGCCTGGAACATAGGTTCCTCCCACCTGCTGGGTTCCCAAACCATTTCCCACCCCACACCCCTGCATCCTCGAACCACCAATGCGGCTGCCCCCACTCCTGAGAAATGGAAACTGAGTCCCGGAGAGGATTCTAGTACAGGGCTGCAAACTCCTCAGACAACATTCTCTCCTCTACCCCATGCCTTAGGCCACCGCCCTGCCCTGGTGATGGGGGAAGCAGGGCCAGACCCTGAGGCCCACCAGACGGGAGGGAACTCCTGAGCAGGGGAGGGCTTGACTGCCCTCCCCACACTTGGCTCCTTCCCAGAAGGCTGCCTGAAGCCCCCTCACTCACCCGAGAGGGACTGTGTCTGCAGAGCCTCACAGAGCCTGACAGTTAGTTGCCCTGGAAACGGTGGAACCAGGCGCCTGCTCTGCTGCAGACCCAGCCCCTGCCCACCGGCTTGCTCAAGCCCCCAGATGCCCTCATTCCCACTCCCTCCTCATTCCTACTCCCTCCGTCTGCCGGGGGAGGGAAGGGGCACTCCTGGATTCCCCCTCAGACTCAGCCTCAGTTTGCCCATCTGTTGCTGGGTTTAGTGTCCCATGTTTGGCCCCTTTGGGACACCTCTAGTTGACAGTAAAAAGAGCAACTGGGCCAGGTGCGGTGGCTCACGCCTGTAATCCCAGCACTTTGGGAGGCCGAGGCAGGCAGATCACGAGGTCAAGAGTTTGAGACCAGCCTGGCCAACACGGTGAAACCCCGCCTCTACTAAAAATATAAAAATCAGCCGCCTGTAGTCCCAGCTACTTGGGAGGCTGAGAGGCAGGAGAATCACTTGAATCCAGGAGGCGGAGGTTGCAGTGAGCCAAGATCATGCCATTGCACTCCAGCCTGGGCAACAGAGCAAGACCCTGTCTCAAAAAAAAAAAAAAAAAAAAAAAAGAGCAACTGTTGGCCTGTTGCTCTAACTGAGAGTGTTAGCGCACCCTCACTCAGGTCCCCAGGCACAAGAGTGGTCACAAGAGTGCCCAGTGCTGGCCTGGAGGAAGCTGAGCAGGAAGAATGCTTCCAAACTTGTGGGTAGAGGCCTCTGGGCCTGGCCAGTGTTGCCAAAGGCCTGGGCTCACCACCTCTTCCCTCCCGGAGCTCCACCCACCTGCCTGACCTAGCAAAGCACCCAGGAAGTGCCTGGGCCACTTCTGGGGCTGCAGCTGCCAAGCTTCCTGGCCTTGGGGCCTGGGGTGGCAAGGGTGGCCCAAAGAGTATGGGAGTAAGAGTAGGGGGTTCCCCCCCATGCCAGGGAGGCTGGAGTGCCATATGACTGCACCCCCACCAGGCAGGACTTCATGGGACTCTTCAGCCACTCCAGCAGCCAGACGCCCCCAGCCCTGGGGCTGCTGGCTAAGAATTCCCCCAAAGCCTGGAGCACCCAGCTCCATGCAGCTGGTCTAATCCACTGGCCCAGGCCTGGCAATATCCGCAGTTACCCTGTCACCCGCCCACTGGCCTTCTGGGGGGAGCCGGAGGAGTGGTCCCCACAGGGCTCCCAGCCTGAGGCCTGGAAAGATGGAGCCATCTGGGTGTTGAGGGGGCACTTGGAATGCTCGGGCAGCCTCTGACCTGATCCTCCCCAGCCCCAACTCCCTCCCTCTAGGGAGGGGGCTGCCAGGAGGGCCCAGCTTGGGCTCAGCTTCCGGCTACCTTCCTGGAATGCAGAGGGAAGAGGTGGGGAAGGAGGAGCCGGGGGAAAAAACACCCATCTGCCCACTTCTCCCTGACTTGGTTCCCAGCTGCCCCTCCCTGGCAGTCATCACGTTCTCAGGGAGGCCTGGGGCTGGCCTAGGAGTCAGGAGCCCTGAGTGCCAGTCCTGGCTCTTCCCTGAGCCTGTTTGCTCTTCTGTGAAATGAGTGCTCCCAGGCCCTGCTCCAGGACCTTGATGGGGTCCTGGGCTGGGGCGTCCCAAGATGGGGTGGCCTGGAGGAGTGGGGAATGTCGTAGGGCACTCACAGCTCCTTGTAGTTAGCATCGTACAGGGTCGCCCACTTGTTCTGCTGATGGGGCTGCCACTTGATGGACTGGTAGTTGGGGTCCAGGTAGGAGCCACTGAGGCTGTCACTGTCCTGCAGGAGGCCTGGAGGGAGGGAACGCCCATGTGGGCCCTGCACCTTGGGTCCCACACCCCACCTTGAAGAGTTGGCCAGCTATGTACCTGGGGAGGGGGCACCTGGCGGGTGCCAAGGTGGTGTCTGGACACGGGCAATGCTGAGAGGCAAGGAACCAGGGCCCGGGGAGAGCGGACCTTGGGGAGGCCAGGGTGGCGATGGGGCTCGAGTGGGGTGCAGAGGCAGAGCTGTCACGGTCCCGGGCTCCTGTTTGATCATTCCATTCAGCATCTGGGCATTGAGGGTGCTGGGGGGGGATTCGGAGTGCTTCCTCTTCTTGGAGGGGTGTGTGGGGAGCCTGGGGAAACAGAAGTGTGCACCGTGGGGGCTGACTCTCCCCGAGCCCCTCCCACTGGGTAGTGTCCACCTCTCTCCCCTCTCTAGCCTGTTTGGGCCAGGATATGCCCCGCCCAGAGGACACCTCCTGCAGGAAGCCCTCAGGCTTTGCCTCCTCCTACTCCCCATTGCTCCGTGCTGTCATTTTCTGCTTCCATCACTCTTCACTTCCCCCAGACTGTGGACAGAAGCCACACCTGACTTGGTGTCTCCATCATGCCCAGCAACAGGGCTGGCTCACAGAATCACAGCAATCGCTTGAGGAATGAATGAGTTTGTCCCTGCCTGCAGTGTCACACTCAAGGTCACCCTTTATAGTGGGGGCTCTATGGAGAGCAGGCCCTGTGATCGGAAACAAGCCACAGAGGGCCTGGGCCACAAAAACCAGGGAAGGGGAGCTTCCTGGGGTGGGGAGTTTAAAGGGGACTGCACCGCACTCCTTCCCCTTCTGGTTTACAAAATGTTTTGACAGCAGAACCTTCCTTTGAACTAAACCTTTCATGGAATCTCCACATGTAAAACAGATGAAAAGACAATCATGCAGGTTGAGTCAGAGTGGGGGGCTTGGGTCTAGGAAGAAGACTCCTCAGAAACCTGAGGGTTCCATGAGACAGCTGCAAAATCACTGGGGTCTGGGTAAGAGCACAGCCCCAGGCCCAGTCCTGGCTCTGCCCCTGGCTCATGATCTGGGCGGGACATTTCCCCCATCAGAACCTCAGTTTACCTACCTGTGCCCACTAGATAAGGTAGTTGTGAGCAATTAGCCATGGCTGTAAACCCCTCAAGGTATTGCTGGGTAAACATGTGTAAATATGTTGACCCCCATCTGCCCTGCAGAGCCTTCTGCCCTCCCTGGGTGCCTCCCGGTCCCTACCTCCCTCTCTGGCCTGCCCACCACCCTGCCCACCCTGGTCCCTGCACCCCACCTTCCCACCCCAGGGAGCCAGCCACCCACGTCTTACTCAGCTCCGTGCTGCTGCAGGAGCTGGTGCAGCATCTGGGACTGCTGGGTGTGGTGAAGATCAGTGGGCACCAGCCCCTGTCCCATGGCAGCGTAGGGGGGGATCGGGGGCTCGGCCTTCATGTACAGATCCCGCTGCAGGACAGGGTAGTGAGGTGGGGGTGGTGGGGGTGGCGGGGGGCCTGGCAAGTGGGCTGGAGGTGGGGGCGGATGCTCCAGGCGGGAGGGCACTCCCACGTGGCACAGCGTCTCAGGGGTTATCGTGCGCAGGAGATGGGGCTCTGCAGGAGAGATGGGGGAGCGGGCATCTGAGACCAACCTCACTCAGGCTCCTGGGCACCGTCCTCCCCAAGGCAGAGTCTCCTGCTTCCACCCCGTCCTGAGCCAAGCCCGGGGGCTGCCCCCCACCTACCCTAGGTGGGAGGGCTGTTGGTCAGCCACCTACTAGAGGCCTGGGCAGGGAGGCGCAAACCTGCCCAAGGAGGGGCAGCCTTTCACCTCATCCTAGCCACCTCCTGCCCCCAGGCTGGGCCAGGAGAATCCAAGCCAGATCTAAAGGTCCCCCTCAGTCCCCATCTCCTCTGAGGCCTGCTCCTCCTCTGGGCCTCAGGAAGGCATCTCCGGAGACCCCCAGCCCAGGCCTGCCCAGTGCTCCCCCCTCCGGCAGGCAGCCCCTCTTCTGGGCTCTCAGGGGCCAGCCCCCCAGCCTGAGCGGGGAGGCCCCAGCTCCCTTTGTTCCCCAGGAGGCATTCCAGGGATGTTTTTGGTAAGATAAACAGAACTCTTGACCCCAATCCGGACTGCGGGGAGCCTGCTCCCGCGGTGGTTCTGCTCTTGGCCACCTGGGGGCCAGGGCACCCCTGAGCACCCTCTAAGGTGAGGTGGGCCCGGCCTGGGAAGCCTGCGCCCAGGCTGCACCCACGGCCTTCCCCAGCCACCCACTTACCGCCGAAGGGTGCGTCCATGATGGCGCAGGCGGGCAGGCGGGTGGCATCACCGCGGGGATACTTGCTCAGAGGCAGGGCCAGGCTCCCCACCCGCCCGTGGGGAAACAATAGCCAAGCGCCAGGGAGTATTTGACCAGCGATAATCTCGGCCCGTTGGGCAGCCGCTGGCCCCCTCCCTCCTCCCCTACCTCCCTGATAAGGCCGCCCCAACCACTTGCCCAAACCCTGGAGCAGGAGGGCGGTGCCCGCTGGACTCACCATTCACCTGCTGGGGGGAGTAGGCCTCGGAGCCCGAGTCTGGGGGAGAGTCCGGCAGTGTGCTGCGAGAGCCAGGGGAAGGGGCCGGGGGGTGAGCAGCTGAGCCTCTGCCTTCCAGCTGGGCAGCTCCTCTGCGTGGTAGGGTCCCACAGCCCCCCCAGAAGCTGGGGACACTGAGGTTTCGTCACATCCACCCTTAGGGGCATTTCTCTGCACCATCCACATTGGGGTGCTTGGCAGGGCCTGGGGCCGAATTGTGGGTAGGGGACCACCCAGGATCCCCTCAGACCTACAGGGCATTTGGGGGGCAGTTACTAGTGTCCTTGATGATGGCACAGGGACTCAAAGACTCCCGCCCCAGACCGAGGGCCAGGCCTTCTTCTCTCTTCCTGCACCCACTAAGCCCCACAGCTTCCTGGAAACGCAGGGCCCTAGGGGGCTGGGCCTCAGGGCATTCAGCAGGTCATGGGGGGCTGCCCCACCAGAGGCAGGTGTGGACTGGGAAGGGAGCCAGCACCACTGGGCCTGGGTTTATTTTTTTCTTGCAGGTTTCACTTTTATCAGTGTTCAGGAAAAAGAACAAACTCAGCCCAAGAGGTCAACACGTCCTGCGTGAACCCTGTGCTCACCCAGCAAGTGGAAGGCTGTGGCCATATGGGATCCAGCTCTTTGGCCATCCCTGGTCCCCACATCTGGAGCAACTCCCCATTCCCGTGCCCAGGGAACTGCCAGAGAGGGCATGGCCCTGTTGTGGACACAGCCCCGGGGCTGGCTCCAGAGTCCACCTGCATCCCTGTGCCAGCCACCCACCCACCCACCTTCGGGGCCTCATGTAGAGACCTATACAATGATTCAAGAACACAGACCCTGCACGTTTTATGTGAATAATACAAAAACGTGTATGGGGACTCAAATCCATACTCCTCGCCACAGCCTCAGGCCCCCTGGGCTGCCACTCCGTCCCGCGCTTCCCTGACAATGGCCGGGCCTTCTGTAATGTGTTAAGGTCTTTCACACCCTGCAGTCCCTGTAGTCACATGCCCCAAGCCCACAGCACCTTGTGTTCTCTCCTCTTAAGTTCCTCTGGCATCTGATTATTCCTCTACTTGGAGATGTATTCGTGAATACCTCTCCCCAGTTAGGCTTTAGGAGCCACTGCAGAGCCGTGTGTCTGTTTTTTTTGTTTTTTGTTTTTTGAGAGAGAGTCTCACTCTGTCACCCAGGCTGGAGTCCAGTGGCACAATCACCGCTCACTGTAATCTCCACCTCCCAGGTTCAAGCGATTCTTGTGCCTCAGCCTCCCAAGTAGCTGGGATTACAGGCACGCGCCACCACACCCGACTAATTTTTGTATTTTTAGTACAGACGGGGTTTCACCATGTTGCCCAGGCCGGTCTCAAACTCCAGGCCTCAAGTGATCTGCCCACCTCAGCCTGCCAAAGTGCTGGGATTACAGGCATGAGCCACCGCACCTGGCCTTTTTTTTTTTTTTGAGGCAGGGTCTTACTCTGCCCCTAGCAGTGGCATGATCACAGCTCACTGTAGCCTCGACCTCCCTGGCTCAAACTATTCTCTCACCTCAGCCTGTTGAGTAGCTGGGACTATAGGCACACGCCACCACACCTAGCTAATTTTTGTATTTTTTGTAGAGATGGGGTTTCATCGTGTTGCAGGCTGCTCTTGAACTCCTGGGCTCAAGCAATCTGCCCACCTTGGCCTTCCAAAGTGCTGGGATTACAGGTGTGTGCCACCACACCCAGCCTCGTGTCTGTCTTGTTTATCACCTAGACCCAGGCCTGGCCCTGGGTCCCTCCCTGGAGTGGCCCTGGCCACAGAGTCCCTGTGTGGCTCTGGACAAGCCCCTTTCCCTCTCTGAGCCTCAGTGTGCCATTAAAATCCTGACGGGAGCAGTGGCCAGGGCTCCTTGTGGGGTCTCCCAGGAGCTGGATACCCAGGAAGGCTGATGAGCTCACGCAATCATAGGCACATGATACAGCAGCGGGCACCAGCAGGCGCTTACCAAATGTTAGTTCTCCTCCCTCTGCCCCCAGGGGCCTGTAGTTTAGGAACAGCCTCACAGCCTCAAGCAAACAGTTTGCCTTCTGCAGCAAAGGTTCACCCCTGGCACCCCAAGCCTGGCCTCCACTCCCTTCTCCCCAGAAGCCAGGGAGCTCAGGAAGCACGGTCAGCCATGTGTCCGTGGCCACCATGCACCCAGGGTGTCCTCTGTGCCCTTGCTTGCTTCCCACGATAATCTTGAGGGGTAAGCATTTGAGGGCTCACTCCACAGAAGAAACTGAGGCCATGGGTTACCGAGGCAGAGGGTTGATAAATGGGGAAGCTGAAGTTGGAGCCAGGCTGTCTGAACACAGAGTTCATGCACCTAGTGTTTTAATGCTCTTCCACCTAGAGACAGGGGCCCCTACATTTGCCCTGAGCTCCCCTGCAGACCCACGCTGTGAGCATGTGCCCCAGGGGCTGCCCTGCAGTCTGGCTGGCCGGGTGGCTGCCTGGAACCTTTGGTCAAAGCCAGGCCTAAGGTTCAGCCCTGGGTCAGGCCCCTGGTGTGGACTCCTCAGAAAGACGGGAGGAAAGGCCTGGGTTCTGGGCCCCATGAGGCTTGCTTGGGTAGGGGGAACTGAGGTGCTACATCTGAGCCATGGGCCAGCTCCTGTGGCCACAGTACACGTCAGCTGGATGCGTGAGTGGGTGGGCTCGGCGCGCGTGCAAGGGTATGCAGGTGTTCCCATGAAGGTAAACAGTCACAGCCTCCAGTCCCGCTGCCTCCTGTCCACTCTCCACGCAGCGTCAAGATTTTTCTAGCACTTACGTCAGCCCTCATCACTCCCCTGCTTAGAAGCTTCGTGGCTGCCCTCTGCCTCAGAACAAAGCCCAGGCGTCCCCCCGTTGGCCTGGACTCATCCTCCCTTCCCTCACCTGCCCACGCACAGCCAGTCACCCAGCCCATCCCATACCAGGCCAGTGTCTAGCACCTCCCAGGTCACGGCCACAGCCCTGCTCCCTGCCTGCCCCTATGCCGCTGTATCCCCCTACTCCCTGCCCTCACTCACCCTGGGGCATAGGGAGCCTTGGGCTCGGCCTTGATGGGGGGCCCGGCGCCCCCCGGGAAGGGCTTGGGGGCAGCGCCCATGCCGTTGTTGTTGTTGCAGTTCAGCGGGGCGCCGTAGCTCGGGGGTGGGAGGGGACCATGGCGCCCCGGGGAGGGTCCACCCCCAGGGGGGCTCAGGTGGTGGACCCCGCTGGAGCCGGGCATCGCGGGCTGCCCGTGGGAGTAGGAGGCCGAGCTGGCTGGAGCAGAGATGTCAGGGAAGCAGCTGCGGGGAAGGCGGGTGGCTCAGCTCCAGCCAGGACCCCAGCCCCAGCAGGGAAGTAGCCACCCCCTCCCCTCAGGGAATTATGGAGATTTCGGAGGAGTCAGTGGCTGGGAAGGGACGAGGAGCAGCTTTCAGAGGTGGGACCACAGCAGACCCCAGGTCCGGCCCTCAGACCTCCCTGGTGACAGAAGTGAGGCGAAGGGCTGGGGCTGGGCAGGTGCAGGCCAGGCGAGGGGGCCACTCACAGGTCAGAGGCATCCTCCTTGCTGATGTACTCTTCCAGGATGCTGGTGTCTATGTTGGAGGGCTCCAGGGCACCGTTGATGTCGTGGCCTGCAGGGCAGCAGAGGTGGGCTAGGGAAGGGGCCCAGCTCCCTGCAGACCCTGGGCTTCCGGGCCCAGCCCTCCATCCCTGCCCAGGCTGGCCCTCCAAAACAGATGCCCCTGCTCCTTCCCACCCAGGTATCCATGTGGGGGTCGGCTCTCACCCTCCACTGCCTGGCCCCCCTCCAGGAAGCACTGATAATGCCCCCCCATCCCACCACAAGGCCACCTTGAGTCTCAGAGGAGGAGAGGGGCCCAGGGCATGGATCTGGGTACAGAGAGGCTGATCCTGCCATGCCTCTTTCTAGCTGTGTGACAGTGAGCAAGTCTTTTCCACTCATCTGTCAAATGGGGTCACTGTGCCTCTGTCTTATGGGGTGCTGTGAGGCACAAATGAGGTGCTTACTGAGTCGAGAGTCCCGTGGATGCCCACTGCCCTCGATGGGATGGCTCGGGCCCAACAGGCACTGTCCTGCCCTGTCCTCCAGGGGTCAGTCCAGATGGCCCAGCTCCAGGCACGCAGGAGCACGAGGTCTGGCTGAGTGGGACCATATATCCTGGGGGCCCACAGGGCTGTGGGAGCCTTCTGCACCCAGGCCCTGGCCGCAGTGGAGAGTGGGGATCAGAATCAGGAGAGCTCCCTGCACCCTCATTGGATATGCCCATCACGCTCTGGGGCACAGGCTGGGGAACTTAGCCCCCTTTTTCCAGAGGAGGCAGAAGCCTAGAGAAGGAAGGGCTTGCCCCGGCCTCCCAGCAGGGAATGATGGCCGCCAGAGCTCCACTCCTCTGCCTGCCGCCCTCTCCTGGGCCCTCTGCGCTGGCCCCAGCCCCACCAAGGGGAGGGGCCCCTAGAGGAAAGGCAGCCAGGGCTCTTGGGCATCATGAGGGAGGACGGGGGAGGTGCCGGCCTTTCCCCTCCCAGGGTCACCTTGCAGGGGGAGCCAGAGGGCGGGGTGATAAGGGGGCTGACGTGGGAGATGCGTCAACCCCGATAATGGAGGACAGCCCCACCCACACGGCTGACCCAGGCTGGCCAGCCCCACTGAGGCAGGAGGGCCCCTCCCACAGGCCTCTGGAGCCTGAGTCTGGGGTCTGCCCTCTCCTGTTGAGCTCAGACAGGTCCAGGAGCAAATCCTGGCTCAGCCACTCCCTGCTGAGTGACCCTGGGCAGGTCACATGCACTCTCTGCGCCTCAGTCTCCTCATTCGTGCAATGGGGACATGTACAGCTATGGCTTCACGGGGCTGTTTTGAGTATGAAACGAGATGAGGTGTGTGAAGTGCCGGCCACTTAGTGGGTGCTGGGCAGTCGGAATAGCCGTCCTCACTTCCCAGCCCCAGAGCCCTGGGGTCCCCAGGAGCCCCCCGCCCAGGCCCCTCCCTGGCCTCAGCCGGCATTTCAAGAATGCTGAGCCCCGCTTAGGTGATTAATGAGCGGCTAAGCCCTCCTAGGAGTCACGCGCTGCCTGCGACAGGCCAGGGCCCTCCTGCTGACCCCCACCCCCAGCTCGCCCAGCTAGGAACAAGGGACACCCACCAGGCACCACCAATGGCCTTCCAGGGCGGTGTGGCCGGGGCAAGAGCAGCTTCTCGAGCTGGGCGTGGCCAGTCTGCCTGCCTGGGTTCCAGGACCCTGCCTCTGCTCAGGCCCCACCCTGCCGTAACCACGGGTCCCATTTATTGAGTGCCTACTGTGTGCCAGGCACTTTGTGAGTCAAATATATTAATAATCACAGGAGTTTCTTTACTTTTTTTTTTTTTTTGAGACGGAGTCTTGCTTGGTCTCCCAGGCTAGAGTGCAGTGGTGCAATCTTGCTTCACTACAACCTCCACCTCCCAGGTTCCAGCGATTCTCTTACCTCAGCCTCCCAAGTAGCTGGGATTACAGGCGCCCGCCACCACACATGGCTAATTTTTTGTATTTTTAGTAGAGATGGGGTTTCACCATGTTGGCCAGGCTGGTCTCGAACTCCTGACCTCAGGTGATCTGCCCGCCTCAGCCTCCCAAAGTGCTGGGATTACAGGCTTAAGCCACCGCGCCCGGCCTAATCACAGGAGTTTCTTATGCGCAAGGCATCCTGCAGGCTCTTCCCCTGCGGTGTGTCACTCAATCCTCCCAGCCCAGAATGCTGACCGTGACAGAGACAGTGACTTGACAGTGGCTCATAGTGAGTATCTCCCAGTGCTTCTTAACTCATCATGGTTATGATGACAAAGACAGTGGCGGTGACAGTGACTGCAGCTCACACTGACTGCCTACCAGGCCAGGGACGATTCTAAGTGCTTTATGCATTTTCCCTCTCTAAACAGTGGGGATGTTCAGACAGGTAACATAATCACCATCCCCACTGTTCAGAGAGGTCAAGTCTCCTACCCAAGGCAACACAGCAAGGAGGAATCCAACCAGGTGCAGAGGCCTGACTCCAAGGGGGAGAGTGTGGCTGGCGGTTGCTGTGCCTTCCCCACCCCACCTGGAGTGTCGCCCCCCACCCTGGCCGCTGAAGCTGCAAGTTTTTGAGCCTGAACTTGGAATCTACGGGGAATGATGGGCTGATGCAGTCATGGTGTTGCTATTTATAACAGACCCAGCCCCCTCCTCTCCTGGCCAGGAGCACTCCTAATCGCCCCTAATCCTCCTGTCCACCTCCCTCGGGATAGGGGGCCTCAGGCAGAGGCATCCTGGGAGACCCTAACGAGAACCAGATGTGCTTTGGGGGAGGAGGGACCCTCCCGTGCCAGGGTCCGGGCGGACGGAGGATGGAGGAAGGAGGTGGGAGGAGGGAGCTGATGGGGCAGCGTTGGGGGGAGGCCAGTGGGTGGGGAAGAAGTTTGAGGGTTGGGGGCTCGGAGGGCCTCCTGAGGAACGCTGACCCCACACCTCCTCCTGGAAGCCCTGGAGGCCGCGTCGTCTCTTCCCCACGCCGCTCGGCCCCCAGCCCGCCCACGAACCACACTGGAGATTTCTAACAGACATTCCAGGTGGACAAGACAAGGGTGGGGGCTTGCCAAAGCCCAGGGATTGCTGAGGCTGGGATAGAGCCCCCAAGAACCCCGGACGGGGGCAGGGTCCCATGGGCACACTCTTGGGAGCGCCCCTCCCCACTGCTCCCAAAAGAGCCCCAGAACATCACTGGAGCCCAACCAGAGGTACCTGCCAGGCAGAAAGCGGAATATGGGCCATATGGCTCATTCTGATCCTCAAGACCTCTCTGAGAGAAGGGAAGCCGGGCCCGCCAGAGGCTGCCCGAGGCTGCCCAGGGCCCAATAACCCAAAAACAGCAGCATGAGCTCACAAACCAGCATCTCTGTCCTTCCCTTCTCAAACCCTTCAACAACTTCCCACTGCTGGGGAGAAATCCGGAGCCCTCTGGCAGTCCAAGGCCTGACATGGTCCCCTGCCTGCCCCCGACAGCCTTTTCTCCTTCCCCAGGTCCTCTGCCTCCCCTCCTCTCCGTGGTCGGCCCTTGCCTCCTTTCCATCCCGCATCAAGGCCTTCGCACATGCCATTCCATGCTGTTCCCTAAGCCTGAGAAAGCCGGGTCCTATTCAGGCTTTAGGTTTTGTCTTAAATGTAAATTCCCCCAAGAGGCCATCTCTGACTCTCCCATTCTGTTTAGCACGGGATGGGCAGGGGCGTTGTAATTCCTCATCAGCTCTTCACCTTCCCGCCTACACACACCCCGCTGGGCAGGATGAGTGTCTGTCCACCACCCGCTCACCACCACGCCCAGTGGCCACTCTGTACCCAACCCTGTGCCATGTGCTTTACACGACTCATATTGAATTCTCATCCCAACCCTACAAGGTAGGTGATTTTCTTTTTCTTCATTTTATAGATGAGGAAACTGAGGCTCAGAAAGGATGGGCATGTGCCCATAGCTTACGGGGCAGGCGCTGGGCAATGAGCGCTGTCCTGTTCTGTCTCTCTGGGATATAGTATCCCAGCACACAGCAGGCACCCAGGAAATGTTCACGGAGTGAACCAAGTGGCCAGCGAGGGACCTCGGCCAGGCCATGCTGTGGCCAGGGCTGAGGCTACCTGGGGCCCCTCCAGGTCCTGCCCCTGCCCTGCTGAGCTGTGTGCCTCAGCTGCTCCTCATTAATTAGGCCCTTTATTACCTGCCTGGAACAGGAACCAGACACTGCCCCTTCCCAGGCAGGCTGCGATCCAGACTATGGGAAGGCAGCCCCCTCCCCTCAGCTCCGCTCTTCTCTCCTCGTCTCCTTAAGGCCACCCAGCTGGCCAGGAAAGGAACGGAGGGCACCCAAGCCAGGTGCAGGATGAGAGCAGGCAGGGGCCCAGGTGGTCCCTCCACCCAGGACCCCTCCCTTCCGCCCCTCCTTGTGCTCATGTGCCCCCCCCCACCCCCCACCAGCTGTGGCTGTTGGCTGAGTCTCGGCCATTGTCCCGGGGAACGGGGGAGGGTGGGGACATGGCACAGTGGGAGGCTTGTGCCCTGCCCACCCCCTCCCCTGCCCCGTCAATGGGGCACTTGTCAATTCATGCCCCAAACATGGCGGAAATCCCGTCAGCCACGTGGCTGTGGGTAGGGTGGGCCGGGGCCCGAGGATGCCGGCCAGGCTTGGTGGATCTGAACCTGGGGTGCAGAGGACACCAGGGCCCAGGCCTATTTCCGAGAACCCCAGTAGCTCTGAGTGTCCACTCGGGGCATCTGAACCTGAGGGCTGCCCTAGCTTCAGGCAGCAGCTGAGGACCAGGGTGGTAGCAGTCAAGGGACAGCCCACCTGGGCACAACCATGATGCCCAGAGAGACCTCCAGAGTCAAAGGGGCCTGGTTTCTAATGTGGACTTCCCACTTCATTAATGAGGGCTGTGACCCTCAGCAAGTGACCTGAGCCCTGGCTTCCTTCTCCATCAGATGGAGCACGAATCTCTGCCATGGAGTGAGCCTTAAACGAGGTGACCCCCAGGAGGCCATTCCACAGTCAGGGTGAACCGCCCTGTTTCCATCTCTCTTGGGACTCCCATCTCCTTTCCTGCCCTCACGCCCCCGCCCAGGCTGTCCCCTCTCCCCCAGGCCTCTCCGCCTTGCTGCACACCTGCTCCAGAGCCTCCGAGGGACCTCCTCGCCTTCTCCTAAGTCCCTCTGAGGCATGGTCAGCACTCTGCTGCTATTCTTACACATGCACTGCACAGTCCAGCCTCCGGGCCTCGGTCCCAGCCATCCCTTCCAGTGGGCCAGCCTTCTGCGACTGCCTCCCTGCCTGCCCTGGCAGCCCCTCCCCATCGCCCCAATCACAGAGGGCCCCCAGTGCTGTGGCTCATCTCCCAACCAGTTTACATGGGGGCAAGGCACAGTGGGCCTCACCTCCTTTGGTTTGGGCTTTCTCTCTTTATTAATATGATCTATAGCCAGGCGCAGTGGCTCACACCTGTAATCCCAGCACTTTGGGAGGCCAAGGTGGGCAGATCACGAGGTCAGGAGTTCGAGACCAGCTTGATCAACATGGTGAAAACCTGTCTCTACTAAAAATACAAAAATTAGCCAGGCGTGGTGGCACTTGCCTGTAATCCCAGCTACTCAGGAGGCTGAGGCGGGAGAATCACTTGAACCCGGGAGGCGGAGGTTGCAGTGAGCCGAGATCATGCCACTACACTTCAGCCTGGGCGACAGAGCGAGACTGTCTCAAAAAAAAAAAAAAAAAAAAATCTATAACTGCTAGCTGCCCTGCTTCAGACTTCAACTTGTGACCAGAACCTTCTTAGTCAAAATGCCTCAGGTCAGATGTTTGCTTGTGCAAGCAATCCTTTGCCTCTCTGCATCAAATCTCAGTTAGCTTGGGCCCAGCAGCCACACCTGACAAAGATGGGGCTCTTGAGCCGTTTTTCTATCAGGTTCTTCGATCTGAGTCACAGTAGTCTTTGTTCTCTCCCAGCTTCTTACCAGACATGCAGAAGAGCCCCCAAAGGCTGCCTACAGAGACCCCTCTCTTTTTTTACCTTTTTTTTTTGAGACAAAGTTTCACTCTGTTGCCCAGGCTGGAGTGCAGTGGCACAATCTTGGCTCACTGCAACTTCCGCCTCCTGAGTTCAAGTGATTCTCCCACCTCAGCCTCTCAACGAGCTGGGATTACAGGCACCTGCCGCCACGTCTGGCTAATTGTTGTATTTTTTGTAGAGATGGGATTTCACTATGTTGGCCAGGCTGGTCTCGAACTCCTGACCTCAGGTGATCCACCTGCCTCGGCCTCCCAAAGTGCTGGGATTACAGGCATGAGCCACTGGCCCAGCCGGACAACCCTCTCTTCTAGGAGACCCAGAATCTTTAGCCATCCTTGGGCTATGGCTACATCCACTCCAAGTCCCCAGGAAGCTGCCACCCTGTCCTCAGGTCAACACAAGGCTGAACTCACAGCTCCAAGATGCTCCAAAGCCAGGTCCAACAGCACCAAGGCCAGCGGCTGCGACCTGTTCCTACTCTCTCCCACAGGGACCAGGGCAGGCAGGCCACCAGGTGCCAGGTAGAGACCCTGAAGCTTGGGGTGGACACAGGTCTCCACCAGGGTCACCTGTGCCCATCTGTGCCTACACACCAGTGTGGCCCCATGCAGGCACACTGCCAACACACACACGTATACGTAATGGCACACCCCGCAGTCAGGTATCCACTGACATGCACATGATCACGTACCACATGCCCCCTACTCATGCATACACAGTACTGACACACACAGTGGCACGCCCCACACACATACCCACACACGTGCGCACACCAGCGTTCATCCGTGTGCCTTCATTCATTCAGCAGTTATTTACTGAGCACCTGTTATGTGTCAGGCAAGCATAGTGCCCAGCTTTGGGGCTACAGCAGTGAGCAAAAGAGACAAAAGCCTTGCCCACATGGAGCTGACATTCTAGGGAGCAGAGTCAGATGACGAGAGCAGCCAAATGCCTAGCATTCTAGAAGGTTCCAGATGGTGGGGACAGCCGGTGCAAAAGCCCTAAGGTACGAGCATGCCTGTGCATGTTCACACCTCAGCACACTTCACAGGTGTATATGCCAGGACACGCATGTACACAAATGCTCACTGACCCGACGGCAGGCCCAGGCCCACAGGCACAGCGTCACATGCGTGGGTTAGGTTAGTGGCCACCCAGGAAGAGCTCCCGCCTCCTCTTCTTCCCTCCAAGCCCCCTCCCCACCTGTTGTCAGACCCTCCCTAAGCAGCTCCGGCTGGAGCCAGGCCCCACTGAGTGAACTCAGTGTCACAGGCGCAACTTCCCTCCCTAAGGGCAGCCCCCTGCCTCCAAGCTAGCAGGGCAGGGGATGGGGATCCCCTTGCCCCAGCCATGGAGGGAGAACAGAGGGGAGTGAGGGAGGCCGGAGGGAGATATGATCCTCAAACTCCACAAAGGAGAGACAGAGGCTGTGGCTGTGCACTCTGGTGGCTGCACGGACCCGGGTCAGCTGGAGGGAGAACTTCCCTCACTGATGTGACCTGGGGCACAGGGAGGACAGAGTGTCCGGGAGCCCCCTCCATAATCTAGGCCTGCAGGGGGCTCCGGACCCAACTGTACTCCCCATCCAGGGGCTTTGCCCCCCCGCCTCACTCCAGGCCTTGGCACTCGTGGGGTCTAACTGCTCACGTCATGCAACCTTGACCATGTGAGTGAGGGCTCTGAGGTCTAGAGAGGTCAAGGAGGCTGCACGGACATCACCTGGCACGGCCACCCGTGCTGGAGCCACCCCTCAGCATGTCAGGAGGAGAGGCCCCTTCCCTGCCCACCCCAGGCTGGCACCCAGCTGGGACCCAGGCTCCAGTCCCAACTCTGTTGTGGCCACCTTGAGGGAGCCTGACACATCATCGCCTTCCTCTCCTGCCTCACAGTCTCCCTCAGAAATGGGAGGCCATCACCCACGCTTCCACTGCACCCCAGGACTCCAGGAAGACAACGTGCAAAGAGCCTGGGTGCAGCAGATGAAGCCACAATACAGCCAAGCCCCTCCCTATTGCTGGCAGCAAGAACAGAACCCAAATCTCAGAGGGGGAGGTGGGGCGGGCCCACTGGATGTGCCAGGGACCAGGACCAGGCCACGCTGGGCCAGAGCTGTCACGGTGCAGGCCCTGTGCACAGAACCACAGAACACGCTCAACAAGCCCCCTAAGCTTAGGGGCACTGACCTACCCTGGGGACCAGTAATCTTCAAGGTAGGCCGCAGAACACCTGCCATGGACCAATGGAGTGTTCACCAGGCCAGGCACTATCTCACCTAATCACCCCAGAAACCCTGGGACGGAGGCCCTGCCATTACAACTGCATTCCCATTTTACAGATGAGAAAGCGGAGGCACAGCGGTGCCCTGATACGGCCAAGAGAAGGACTGTGGGTAAGCAGGAGAGCTAGGAACAGACCCCAGCTGCCCTCGCTGGCGAATGCACAGAACCATTACATCATCCCACCCCGAGACCCAACCAAGAGGTACCCACACCCCGTGGTAGCAGGGGCTGAAGGCCCGGAGATAGGAGAGGAGGCCCCACATACTCCAGCACCCAAGGCAATGAGAGAAACTGAGGCCCAGGAAGGTGCTAGGTCCGTGAGGAGGAAGGTGGCAAGGTAAGGCAGGCTGCCTGGGTAGGGCGGGGCCACCCAGTTAATGATTCAGTTAATAATTTCTGCTCCCAGTTCCTTATCAGGGAGGGCAAAGTCCAAGGGTGGCAGCCAATCAGCAGCTCTGCTGGGCTGTTACCCAGCAGCCTCTGCTGCCAGGGCCCTCTAGTCTGTAACCCCTTGGGAGTTGGTAAGTGGGGAGCCAGCCCCCCAGGAAAAGGCCATTCTGCCCTCAAATGCCCTCCTTGGCTCTACTTAAGACCCCAGGGAGCACTCTGTCCGGCCTTCCAGTCTCAGGAGAGTCCCTGAGACTAAAGGGTTAGTAACTGCCTGCTTCTCACCCCTGCACTGACCCCAGGCCCTCCAGAGAGGTGCTTTCTGGGGTGCGTCCCCCACCCCCGCCGCCTCTATTCACATACCCATTGTTGTCTCCATTGACCCTGAGAACACTTCCTGCCCACCCCCTACCCCTGCCCTGCACTGGGTGCTGGGGACATGGTGATGAGTCAGACCCCCCACTACCATTTCCTCCCCTGCCTGGGCTCAGGGCCTGGGGTGGGTCTGGCAATCAGCTCCATGCACTGGGGCTAGGACAGGAGTCCTCAGGGGGGCTCTGGATGGACCCAGGAGGCAGGTCCTCTTCCTGGGAGTCAGGGGTCAGGAAACCCTGTGCCTGGCCACCCCTCCCATCTACTTACTCCCTGGGTGCACCAGGGACAGACAGAGACAGACAGGCTGACACGGGCCACAGTGCCACCCCCATCACAAAGCCCAGCTCAGCCCCCGGATTCCTGTCCAGGTGGGGGTCTTCTCTTCCAAATCGTCAGGTAGTCTCTACCTGGGACCTCCTCCTGCCCTCTGGAGGCAGAGATGTTGGTCCCTGACAGGTAGCCCCCCACCCCAAGGTACTGGTGGCAGAGTAGGGAGCTGGGGGCTAGCTGTCCACTCTGGCTAACTCTGGCCAACTCCCTTCTCTCTGAGCCTCAGCCAGCACCATTCCCCTCCCCTCACCCATCCCACAGCCGGGAAGGGTGGCTTTCAAAACAGTATCCTGGTGCTCCGGGGGCTGTGGGGAGCCCAGCCCCCTTATCCACCGTATCTGTCTTATCAGGAGACTATGAGTTTGTTTTATGGTTAAAAAATCACATTGGAAGCCCCTGCTCTGGTCCAACCCACTTACTTACCCTGGGAGGGGAATGAGGCCAGAGAAGGAAGTCACCAGTCCAAGCCACCCATCAGCTTCAGAAGGGGCAAAATCCCAGACCTCCCTCCTCCAGCCCTGGTGGGGCTCCAGAGGCTGGACAGAGGCCCACTAAACTCCAAGTGGTCTTTCCAGCACCTGCTGGAAAGCAAATTCCCTCCATCCTCCAAGGCTCCCTGTACACCCACCTGCTTTCTGGGGGACACTGGCTGCTCACTTGAGCCTCACGTGCCCCTAGAATCTGGGGCCAGCAGGCACCCCTTCCAGGCTCGGCCATTCATACTCTAACATGTCTCTCCTCCCCAGGGCTGGGCAGTGAGCTTCTTCAGAGCTAAGGTTCTTCTCTGCCACCCCCTCCTATCTTGCAGATGAGGGAAAAGGACTTAAAGAGGGCAAGAGCTCTTTGGGGGTTCCCTGCCAGGCACAGACGGTCACCCCACTCTCAGTGGTCCAGCCTGCACCAGAACTCTGAGGTCCTGGCAGGATTCTCAGACGCTGCCCTGTCCTGTGCCTGCCCTGGCTCTGGAGTCCAAGGCCCCCTTACACTGTGGCCCGGTTACCTGCTGGAAGCCAGTGCATCCTGCCCGGTGGGTCCCCTCTCTGCAGGCCCTGTGCCCGCCGGACTGGGCTGCCTTGCCTCTCTCTAGGGGATTAGCTGGGCGGTCACGGGGGCCCGGCTGTACCAGCCTCGAGGGGGCCGCCCTGTCCCGGCCTCCCACCCGAGGTCCAAAGCGCCTTAGCCCCCAGCCCACCACCGGCACAGGGCAGGACCCAGCACCTATGCTTGGTGTGACCAGGGAGGGGCATCACGTCAGGTGAGGGGGCGCGCTGTGCTGCAGCCCCTTCAGTAAAACCCTTTCCCAGTCTCCCAGACCAGAGCTGAGAGCACAGGGTCTACTACCCACTGTCCAGAGGGATGACCAAGGCCAAGTCGGGACCAGAATGAGAGCTCAGGTGTCCCCAGCCCCAGCCCCAAGTGTGACAGCACTCAAGAGTGACGCAGCCACGGCTCAAAAGCACAGCTTCCCGCTCCCTCGCACTTCACACTCACACTCACAAGCACACCAGGCCCTGCCGCTCCCCGGCCTTCTCTCACACCTACAGTGGGTCCCCCACATGGGCCTTCCCCTCCCAAGTGGCCTGGAGACCCTAGCCTTCAGGGCCCACCCACACCTTCCCCCATCGCAGGGGCTGGGAGCTGTTTCCAGCCCAGCCCTCCTAGGCAGGCAGCCTCACACCCCTCCCCTGCTCCCCACAGACATTCTTGAGTCTCCTCTTATCTCTCTGGAGGGAGCAGCGCAGCCTCCCCCCCCAGGCCGCTGCATGGCTAAGCCGTGGCGTCAGCCCCCGCCCCCCAACCCATGGTCAGGAGGGAGCCAGGGAGTCCAGGCCAGCCAGGCCCACCCCTCTGCTCTCTGTCCGGGCCCAGCGTCCTGGGGCAGGCAGTGTGGAGGTCAAGGGAGCCTGGCCTAAGGGTCCTCTGGGTACCTAGCAGGCTCAAGGCACCCCAGACAGTAACCCAAGCAAGCACGAATGTCTGGTCCCCTTTTCCCTGAAGGTCTCAAACCGTGTCAGGCCCCTCGAGAGCTCCTATGGATCAACAGTGTCTGGGGAGAGCCAGAGCCCCGGGACAGATGCGGGGCTGCCTAAGACCCTCAGATGGCCCAACTGACACAGAGTCAACCGTTCAATCTAGTCTAAGCCTGAATTCTTGGGGTCTGGGTCTGTGGGGTGTCCAGAATCCTGCAGTGGGATGACTGAGGCTTGGGGGTGCCCCTGCCTGGGCTGCTCAGGCCCTGCCTCCCAAGTCACAGAGGGAGAGAAACTGAGGCACCAGAAGACCTGCTTCTCTCCTCCACAGGACTCCACAGGAATCTGGGGCTTGAAACTTGGGCCTTGGTTCCCTGCCCTGTAGCCCTGATAGGTTCACACATGAAGGGAAGGTTCTCAATGCACCAAGGAGCAGGATGTGGCCTTAGGGACTAGAGGGAGCTCGGGGCAGGGGCTGGGCGCGCTACATTGGTAGACAGGGGCACAAAGGGGGGCCAGAGGGTCTGGCTAGATGTTCCAGGGAGGTTCTGAGAAGCAGAGTGGGCTGGGAGGCAGTCAGCCTGAACTTCCCCTCCCCCTCCCACTGCTGTCCCATCCCTCCAGAACCCAGCACCAGGAGGAGTGGTGGCCCTGCAGGAGGGGCAGGGGCAGTCCAGGAAAACACAGGGAGTTGGTTAGATGTAGGAGCAGACCTCCAAAACCAATGTAGGGGTGGGGACAGAAGAAGATATTATGGAGTGTATGTCAATTCCACCCCAGAGGGCTCCTTTCGGGGTCAAGGGGGGGTGAGGTCGCTCTTTGAGGGGGCGAAGTCAGAGAGGCACAGCTCCAGGGTTGGGGGGACATAGTGCTGAGGAGCCTCAGAGGGCTGGTGGGATGCAGTTCACAGCACTAGAAGGGTCTCGGAGAGCAGAGGTGACCGGTGGCAGGGATGTCAGCTTCAAGAAGGTTCCAGCCCTAGGAGAGCATGCTAGGGAGGGGGGGTCCCAGCCCCAAACAGGAGAGGAGTCACTAGGGGCAGCATTGTGGAAAGCAGGTGGCAGTCTCCAAGGGGGTCCAGTCTCGAAAGTGGTCCTACCCTCATGGAAGCACAGTGGGGAGGTCCCAGCTCCTAGAAGTCAGGGGGGATGGCGCCAACCTGAAGGGCACACAGGGGGTCTTGGTCTCTAGGCGGGGATCACAGATTCTGGGAAGCAGGCTGGGGTCCAGCCTCAAGAGGTATGGAAGGTCCTAGAAGGCACGCCGGGGGTCTGGGTCTTGAAGGGGGTTCTATCCCGCTTGGGGTTCTGGGGAAGCACAGTAGAGGGTCCCCAGACTCGGGAAGTTTGCTGGGGGCGAGAGTGTCACAATTTAGGGAAAGTTCCGGGTCCTGGAAGGCTCAAAGGAGTCCGGACCTGGAAGGGGACACAGTCCCAAGGAAGCTGCGAGTTGAGGAGCGGGGAGGGGGAGCCCAACTTCAGCGGCGGTGGGTGGTAACTGCCCAGGGGACTCCCAGCCCCGGGAGCCTGTCTTGGCGGGCTGGTGCCAGCCTGAAGGAGGGTCCCAGCCAGAGGAGGCGGAAACACAGCGAGGGGCCCCAGTCCCCGGGGAGATCAGCCGGGGGTTCCCAGCGCCAGAGGGTCGCCGCCTCCAGCCCGCGGTCTCTCACCTTCGAAGAAGCGCTGCAGCGCCTCCGTCTCGTCCACCACCTCCATGTCCCGCCTGCCCGGCGCACACTCCGGCCGCGGCCCCGCTATAGCCCGGCCCGGGGGCGCGGCATCGCCGGCGCGGCCCGCGCGACAGTCCCGGCTGGGCTCCGGCTGCGGTCCCGCCCGGTCCGCTGCCGCGCTTGCCCCCCGCGCGGCCCTGGCCCGGCCCCTGCCCGCCCCACGCGCTCCGCCCGCCGCGCCCAGCGCCCCCTGCCGGCCCGCGCCGCGCCCAGCCCGGCCGCGGGCACCACGCTCCCGACTCCTGCAGGCGGCGCTCAGCGCTGGGCAGTCCTAGGCTTGCCGGGCGCGGGGCCGTCCCGGGTCGGGGGGCGTGGGGCCCTCCCAGGCTTGCGGGGCGCGGGGCCTTACCGGATCGGGGTGGCGCGGGGTAGTCCCAGGTTTGCGGGGCGCGGGGCCGTCTCGGGCCGGGGGAGGGGGGCCATCCCAGGTTTGCGGGGCGTTGGGCCTTCCCGGGTCGGGGTGGGTGCGAAGGGCCGCTTGGCCTCTGTGGGGTCGGGAATGGAAGGGTGTGCCCTCGCCATCCTCGCCTTCGTCTTGCACAGGACAAGATGTCACGATTCCGAATCCAAACCTCAGAGACAGCCCCCAACCCTCTCGTTAGCCACCCACCCACCCAGCTCAGCAACGATAACAACCTGCATTTAGGGAACGTGTGTTACGTGCCAGGCCACACAGGCGTTATCTCATGTAATCTTCACAGGCACCCTATCAAGGAGATGCTATTGTTACCCGCATTTTACAGGTGGGGAAACTGAGGCTCAATGCATTAAGGACTGCCAGGAAGCCCTGTCCTGTGGCTGTGGTGATGGAAATGTTCCCTGTGTTGTGCAGTATGGTAGTCACTGGCCACAAGTGAGCACTGGAAATGTGCCTATTGAGACTGAGGAACTGATTTTTTCATTTTGTTTAATTGTAATTAAACAGTTACGTGTGGCTGTGGTATTGGACAATGCAGGTCTAAAAGCTCCTTTTTTTTTGAGATGGAGTTCTGCTCTGTTGCCCAGGCTGGAGTGCAATGGCGTGATCTCAGCTCACTGCAACCTCCGCCTCCTGGGTTCAAGCGATTCTCCTGCCTCAGCCTCCCGAGTAACTGGGATTACAGGCACCCGCCACCACGCTGGGCTAACTTTTGTATTTTTAGTAGAGACGGGGTTTCCTCATGTTGGCCAGGCTGGTCTCGAACTCCTGACCTTAGGTGATCAGCCCACGTTGGCCTCCCAAACTGCTGGGATTACAGGCATAAGCCACCGCTCCCGGCCCTGGCTAAGAGTTTCAAGGTCATTAAAGTTCAGAGCCAAATCCTGGCTGCCCCAAGAATCCGAGCTCTCCTTTGCCGTGGCCCTGTCTGGTATAATGAAACCTGGAGGTTCTAACTCGATATATGTCCAGGATAAAGCGGTTGTCCTTGTGCCCCTGCCTTCACCCTTATGACTGACTGCCTCTGCATCTCTGTCCTGCCCAACTTGCACAGCCTCTCGTCTCACCGATATCCCCTTCAGTTCTCCCAAATCACCCTTTCTGAAACATACATCCGATCATGTCATTCCTTTGCAAAACTAAGTTTCCCTTTGCACTCAAAACAACATCTGAATGTCTTGCTCTGGTTTCTCAGGCCCCACCTCTACCACTGACCTCAGCTCTTCCCCTCTCTCCATTGCTCACTGAATAACAGCCACCAAGGCCTCCTTGCCATTGCTCAAACATGCGAGGCCTACACCTGCCACAGGGCCTTGGCACATGCTATTCCATCTGTTTACAATGCTTGTCTCCACATGGCTAGTTCTTTGTAGCAGTTGGTCTCAGCTCAAATGTCATGTCCCCAACCACCCTACCTAAAGCAGTTCTCCCTAACTAGGCCTTTCTTGCTCACCATGTAAAAGATTCCTATTTAGTTTCTGTTATTATCCTTCTTGCTCCAGAATGGAAGCCCTAAGAGGGCAAGATATTTTTCTGTATTGGTCACTGCTATAGCTTCAACACCAAGAACATGACCTGGCACACAGTAGGTGCTCAATAAATGTGTTGAATGAATGTACGGTGGCATCTTCAAACTACCGAATCCAGTCAGGCTCTAGTGGCTCACACCTGTGATCCCAGCACTTTGGGAGGTTGAGGCAGGAGGATCGCTTGAGGCCAGGAGTTCGAGACCAGCCTGGGCAACATGGCAAGACCCTGTCTCTACAAAAAATTAAAAAATTAACTAGGCACGGTGGCACATGCCTGTGATCCCAGCTACTGGGGAGGCTGAGGAAGGAGGATCGCTTGAGCCCAGGAGGTTGAGGCTGCAGTGAGCCATTTTTGCACCACTGCACTCCAGCCTGGGCGACAGAGCAAAACCCTGTCTCCAAACACAAAAAAACAAACAAACAAAAATCTACAGAATCCCGGACCTCTGAAACCTTGGGAGCAGATAATTCTGGAATCCCAGACCTAGAGAATCATCCTGCTTCAGAGTGGCTCAACTTGATGCCTCTCGAGACCCTTCAAGGCAGCATGTAAAAGCTGGAAAAACCTACCGCACCCAACCACTGTTTGACAAGCCACTGAACAGAGGCCAGAGGTGTGGGGGATGCTGGCAGATCAAGATGCCAACGTAGCCAGCTTCGGACTCTCACCTCTGCCTTGCAGCATCCCCGGGGAGGGCGGGGCACAAGCCAGGCCACCCCGTGGGGATGGGGTGAGAGGCCTGGAAGCCGCTCCCACCCCAGCCTCCCTGTCAGTTCTCAGTGGCCAGCCGTGGGGGAGGGGCAGCCAATGCCTGAGCCCCAGATGTGGCCCAGTCAGCAGGCCCACGGTGGCCCGCCGAAGAGGGTCAATGCCACGACAGTTCTGGGGTTGGGGGAGGGGGTGCTGAGGCCGGCGGGTGCCTCACAATGAGGTTTTGTCCCTCTGGGGGCCGCTCTCAGAGCTGTTGCTCTTAGATATATAGAATGGGATTTTGCTGGAGGCCCCAGCTGTGTGTGCTGACCACAGCTCCCCCACCGCCCCCACAGGGGCTGGGCTGAGAGGGGGGAGAGGGGCCACACTGAGACTCCTATTCTTTTCCAGCTGATACACCCCAGAGGTTTTTCTCCCTCCGCAGACTCCCTTAAGACAATTGTTATTCTCCACCCTGCCCCGCCTCCACCCGGGGTCAGGCCTGCCTGCGGACAAAGTAGACACCCGCCTACACCATGCGATTCTTAAAAATGGATTTACATTATGAGTTGCCTGGGACCAGCCACAGAACCAGCTTCTCTACAAGCCTCCACGTACCCATGGATCTTTCCTCTGTATCCCGCGTGCTGCATAACTGACCATCATCTAAGGTCTCACCACCATCCATTGAGCTACACATTGTCCCTGTCCTGGTCAGCAAGGGCTGGAGGTAGAAGGGAAGACTCGCATTTTGTCCCTAACGCCCCAACTTCATTGCATTATAATCAATTAAGAGTATAGATTATTCAGTCTCTGGGGTAGCCTTGAAGTTGGAAGGGGTGGAATGGAGCCTCCTGTTAACCCTATAGGAGCTGACCTGGCTAAGGGAGCTCAGGCCCTGCCATCTCCCCTGTTACACTAGGTCACTGAGCAAAGGAGCAGCTGTCCCCAGGGATTTTCATCTCTGGACTGGAGGAAAGAGGTGGCTGAAATATCCCAGGCTCAAGGGCTCAGCCAAAAGTCGAGGCTGCCATCTGCCAGCTCCATAATGAAGTTGGGTCCCAAGCAGCGCTGGGGCAGAGGCTGGGGCAGGAAGATGGCTGGGCCGGTGAAAGTAGCCCAAGGGACTTGCATACCAGGACCTAGGGGGGCCCATCAATGGAGACGAGTCCTCATCTGTGCCCCTAGCTTCTCTACCAAGCCACAGTGAGTGAGGGGCTGAGATTTCAGCCCTAGCCCAGCAGACATGGCTGTCCCCTGTGGCCAGCTCCACCTGGTCCCCAAGGCCTGCCCTCTGTCCTCAGAGGCCTCATCTATAAAGCACACTCAGTATCCCTGCCTTACAGTGGAGGTAAAATGCCAGGTCAGTGATCAGTAAATGGTGCCCTCTCCAGTTCCAATCAGCTCCCAGCACCCATCACTGGCCCTTGAGTGGGAGCAGGGCCAGGAGGAGGTGGCAGACAGAAGGCAGCACTGGGGAGAGGGATGCTGGCACCTGAGGGTTAATGGGTAATGGGCGTAGAGGCCAGCCCAGGAGAAGGTAGAGCCCTGTCCTCCCCACCCTGGGACTCTCCTGGCCTCCTGTGGACCCACACAGCACTGGCATCAGGCCATTTCGCAGAGGAAGAGGAGGGCTCAAAGTGGGGTGAGTGTCAATCCAGCAAGCCAGTGAGGCTGGTGGTCCAGCTTCCCTGGACTAAGGCCCAAGGGCACACCTGAGTGTGGGGGCCTGCAGGGTAGACCCCTTCCTGAATGCAGGGGCACCGGGACAGAAGGGGGCTGCTGCAGGTACTGAGTGGAGCTTGGAGGCAGAGTGCCTCTCTAGCCCTTCCCAGCACTGCCCTCTCAAGACCCTCCCCAATGCCACACCCTGGCTGCAGCGCCGGGCAAGCCACAGAGCCTCCCTGGCCTTCAGTTTCTTCTGCCTGTGCTGTGCTCACTGGACAGGATAATTTGCAGACCAATGAGACCACTGAGGGCAAAGAACCTCTGAAAGCCATCAGGTGTGGTGGAGGCCAGAGTCCTAGGCTGGGAGGCCCTGATTCTGGTCCCCAGTCTGTCCCCACCTCCATGCGACCTTGGGCAGGTCTTCACCTTTGTTTGGCCCGTTTCTGCTTCTGTTCAGTGGCTGTGGGTGAAGACAGGCTCTAAGGCCGAGGGCATTCTTCTATCACCCTCTCCAGCCCCTCACCAAGTAGGGCCACTGGACACTGGGGGCCGAGATGGGCGCAGGGTAGGGGGAAGGGAAAGGACCAGTCAGCTTGGCTGGGTCAGTGCCGACGCCGGACTCTGCGGCCAAGGCGGGACTGGCTGGCTGAACAGCGCCACCTGCTGTGTGGAGGGGGCAGGCCCCACCGTCTGGGCCTTCCAGCCACTCCCCAGGCCTCACTGCCCTGAAGCTAGGCTGGCCTGGGGTTCCTGGGCTGCACTGGGTCTGGCCAGGTATTTCGCGCCCTCTTCGGAAAGCCCTCAGCAAAGACTTCTAGTGGCCCCTGCATTTCAGTGCTGTCCCACTGGGATCTTCCACTCCTTCCTGCCCTAGCTGTCTGCATTTTTGGGGAGGGAGGTGGACATGATCAGACTAGCCTGGTCCCCCAGTCGCTGGCTTGGCAGTCTTGGGCAGCTAATCCTGAGCCTCAGACCCCTCAAGGAGGAAGGGGTGGCCAGCAAGCTGTATCTTTCCGGGCTATAGTATGAACATGCACCCGCTGGTGTATCTCTCACACAGGCAGGACTCCGCAAGTGGCTGCTCTCATTCACAGGGGGCTTCGAGGGTCTTCTACTCCCTCCCTGCAACTCAAAGTGTGGCCCTGGGTCAGGGCACTAGCCGGGCAGGAGCAGGTGAGAAATCTATACCTGGGCCCCACCCCGGACCACTGAACCCGCACCTGCATTTAGCAAGCGCCCCAGTGAGTCATGAGCACTGTGAACTTTGAGAAACAAAGTTTCTCAAAGCAGACAAAGGGCTGGACCTGAACCACCCAAACACACCTTGCGTCTTGGGGGTGAAACGGGCTCTGGTCCCAAGGAATCTGTTTCCCCCTTAGGCTTTCTGTTCCATCCAGGGAACAGTGGCAGAGGCCCCCCCGGCCCCCTGCCCCATGCCGACCCCCTGCTCGGCTGCAACCTCGACATCAAGTTTCTACCCAGTCCCCACCTGATGCAAAGACACTGGAGGCAGCCAGCGTGCTTCTACATCCAGTTTATACACAGCTCTATACAATATACAGAAACCTTTATATACAGATATATTTATAGAATAAGCTATATTAATTTGTCTCTCCTTTTTACAGCAATATTAGTTTGGATCTTTCATACATTAAGTACAAAAAGAGTCTGGGGAGAATGGCACGTAGAGAGTGCGTGAGGGTCTGTGGGGCCCGGCTGCTCGCTACTGATTGCATATGGAGTCGCCCAGGCCCCGGGGAGGACAGGCCCGCGCACTTGTGCTGCAGGTCTGGGGATGGAGTGGGGGTCGGTCTGAGCCCAACGGGGCTGAGGGGGGTGGCTCAGACCCCCCAGTGTGGTATGGGGTGGAGAAGGGAGACGTGCAGCAGGCCCATCCTTCAGGGGCGAGGTGGGTAGGAGCCAGGTTAGGGGTGGGCTGCCCCTGGGTGCCCAGGATTGAGCCCAAGCCTGCCCCAGCCCCAAGCCTGAAACATGGTGTGGCTGCAGCCTTGGGGGTGGGGGGTCTGTCCCTGATGGCTCAGTCCTGGGGTGGACGACATGCCCACATTAGAGGTCCCAGGACCCACCCTGGCAGAGGAGGAATTAAAAGGCCAGACATCAAGTCTCTCCCTGTGACTGGCCGGGGTGCTTGTCAGATCTTTCCTCTGAGAGTCTGTCTTGTTTTCTAAACTCTAAGAGCCACTGATTTTGTCTTGCTTCTGTGCTGGGCTGAAGCTATGTCTGCCTCAGCAGGGCCAGGGTGTCCTTGAGCCTGGTGAAGGCGGGAGTTACAGAGGATGAGGGGAGGCCCAGCTCCCTCTGTCAGGGTGGGCAGGGGTTCCCAGGACAGCCATCCAGGCCAGTCCCAGCTGTGTGGGGAGCCAGGGGCCAGAATTCAGGCCCCCAGGTACCAGTGATCATGAGATGGGGATCTCTTGGTCAGGGGAGCCTCGGCCACCCAGGGAGGCCGCGGGCGGGGCCAGAGTGGGAGGGACCATGCCACTGCAGAATGAAGGCACGAGCAGGCGGTCAGCCGTGCAGTCAGCGCCTCGGTACACACCAGTTTTCCAAAACAGGGGTCACAGCAGCAGGCGCGATGGGGACAGATGGTGTCTAAAGCTGAGCTTGTCCCTGCGACCCTGCCTCAAAGGCCCCATCATGCTCCCCTACCGTTTTCTTGGCAGGCTGGGAGGGGCAGCAGGCAGGCAGGGCAGGTAGGGTGGGCAGCCCCAGAGGCCCCTTCCTCAGGAACGGTGCACACTCATGCACATGCACACGCGCCAACACTAGCATGCACACCCTCCCACCCCGCTTCTGGGGAAACTCCGGGTCGCTATCTCCCTAACTGCTTCCCAAACCCAGCAGGGGAGGAAGCCCTGTGGGGACCTCAGGCTAAACCGGGACTGCTCCCAGCCCCAGGCCCCTCCCTGGGCAGTGGACAGAGGTCTCCAGCCAAGGCCCACCATACCCCACTCTTGGCCCCACCTCCAACCAACAGGACATTGGGGGTGGGAGGGAGGAAGGCCTGCTCCCAGGAGGGTGCCCAGGCCAGCGAGGAGGGAAAGCTGAGGGGAACAGGGGTGTGTTGGTTCCAGATCCCAGGGCCCAGAGCTGCCTAGGCATGGTGGGGGTGACACCAAGGAGTCAGGTGGGGCCCTCAGAGGAAGGGGGCTCTCAGTGCCTTCCTTCCGCCCAGGGCACTGACTCTGCAGCTGGGGTGGTCACAGCAGTGCCCACCACCCTTTGGGTGGCGAGGATCCTTGGGGGTAGAAGGTAAGCCAGGAAGTAGCCAGCAGGCAGGGCAGGCCTGGGTGCCCAGGACCCATGGGCAGAGGAGGCAGCATGAGAGGCACAAGGCAGAGAAGGGGCAGCCCTGACCCCACCCTCCTCTGGCCCCTCCAGGCCCCTGGCTGCCTTGGGCCCTGCTTGGAGGATGGCTACTGAACACATGATTGGGCTGGGGGCTTGCAAGCCCAGAACACATCCTGAGCCAAGCCCAGCAGCTTCTGTAAACATGTACAGCACTGCAGGCCACCTCGGCAGGAGCACCCCAGGGGGCCGGCCAGCAGGCACCAGATCTGGGGGGTGGCCAGGGCAGATGCCGGCCTGGACCACAGACGAGAATACATGTGTTGGGGGACACTGCTCTCCACCTGGCCCCTGGGAGAGCAGCCAGCAGGCAGTGATGGGAGGCAGCTTGCCCATGGCCTGTCCTGGAGCAGGGGGTGCCAGAATGCCCCCATGGAGGGCAGTCAGGCTGAGTGTGGCCTACCCAGCAGGCTGCCCAGGCTCCTCCCCACTCCATACCCTTCCCCATCTTTCCCCATCTGTGAGACCAGATCCCAGCCACCTTGGCTCTGGGGGTCCTAAGCTGAGGTAGGGATGCGGACCCCCAGCTCAGCAGCGATGCCTATGCCTGAGGCTAAACTGCCCCTGGGGATCTGTCCTCAAAGCTGCCCGGCAGGGGCCAGGCACCAGGTGCCCACGGGGCCACCTGCTCCTGCCTGGGCCCGGCTGGCCACACATCTGGGGTGCTAGCGTGCTGAGATGACCAGCTCATCTTGCTTGGCGGGGCTGGCTCCGTGGCCAGTGGGGGTAGAAGTCCGGATCTTGTCAGCCGCCAGGCATTCCTGGCTACTGAGGCCTGTGGGCGTCAGGTCCATGAGCTCCCCCGAGGAGCTGAGCGGGAAGGAGGGTGAGAGTGAGATGCCCGAGGAGGGGTCGGCTGAGCCGGCAAAGAGCCGTGGGGGCTTGGGCACCAGGTTGGGCTCGAACTGGGCACGGAGCAGGATCTCTTGCTGGCTGGGGGACTTGGGGCCCTCGGCGTAGTCGCTGGTGGGGCTCTCGGGCACCACCATGCAGTAGAGGTCCTGGAAGGAGCTGCTCTTGCTGTCCAGGTTGAAGAGGCTGTCGATGAACTCGGCGAATTCCAGCACCTGAGGACTGGGCGAGTCCCCCAGGCGCCCATTGTGCAGCGCCAGCTCCCCGCGGGAGGCCGGCCCGCCACCCCCACCGCCAACCTCTTCCTCCTCGTCATTGGCCGCGGCACTGGGGGGCCGCTCAGGAGTGACGCCGCCGCTGCCCAGGGCCGCCTCCAGGGGCTGCGTGTCCTGTGAGTGCTTGGACAGGCTGTCGGCCGCCAGCAGCTCAGTGCGCGAGCTCAGGGACGGGTTTTCCTCGGGGATGGCAGGGTCAATGTAGAAGAGGTGGCCTTCATCACGCTCCAGCACAGCGTGGAGGCTGGGGGAGCCCCGGATGCTGCGGAAGCCCGAGGAGCGGCGCGAGTCGAAGCTGTACAGGGACTCAGTGTCCGAGAGGCTCTCCATGGTGGCCAGTGGTGCCCGCCGGGCCTGCAGCTCCGCCGCTAGCCGCTCCTGGGTGGACAGCAGCAGCAGCTCCACTGGGTCCTGGCGGGCCGCCGCCGCGGCAACCACTGGCGACAGCAGCCGCCCCTCTGAGAAGCCCTCCAGGCTCATCTCAGACTGGGACTTGCTCCTGCAGAGAGAGGGGAGAGCAAGGGGTATGAGACTCAGAAGGGAGAGGGGACTGAACCTCAGCTCCCTGGCTAAAAGGAACTTGCGGGGAATAAAGGGTACAGTTCATTTAGCAGTTGCTGATGGTCGGGGGCAGGGAACGCTTTTTTTTTGAGACGGAGTCTCGCTCTGTCGCCCAGGCTGGAGTGGAGCGATCTCGGCTCACTGCAAGCTCCGCCTCCCAGGTTCACGCCATTCTCCTGCCTCAGCCTCCCGAGTAGCTGGGACTACAGGCGCCCGCCACCATGCCCGGCTAATTTTTTGTATTTTTTAGTAGAGATGGGATTTCACCACGTTAGCCAGGATGGTCTCAATCTCCTGACCTGGTGATCCACCCACCTCGGCCTCCCAAAGTGCTGGGATTACAGGCGTAAGCCACCGCGCCCAGCTTCTGCTTATTTTTTTTTATTTTTATTTTTGAGACGAAGTCTTGCTGTCACTCAGGCTGGAGTGCAATGGTGCGATCTCGGCTCACTGCAACCTCCACCTCCCAGGCAGGTTCAAGCGATTCTCCTATCTCAGTCTCCTGAGTAGATGGGATCACAGGCATGCGCCACCATGTCCAGCTAATTTTTATACTTTTAGTAGAGACAGGGGTTTCACCATATTGGTCAGGCTGGTCTTGAACTTCTGACCTCAGGCGATCCACCCACTTTGGCCTCCCAAAGTGCTGGGATTACAGGCGTGAGCCACCACGCCCAGCCAGGAATGATTATTTTTTAAAAACAACTCATAAGAACCCAAGATAGAAGACAAAAGAGTTGATGCTGGGTTGAGCCGAGGTGGGGGGGTCCCTGAGGGGCTAAGGCTCTGCTGGCAGCACTAGGACTTCAAGAGTGCCTCTGGGGTTCTCTGCACCAGAACCCCTGTCATTGTACCAATGTGAGAATGAGGCGCCAAGAGACTGGCTGCCCCAGGTCACTCGTGAGGCCGCCCCAGGTCACTCGTGAGGCCGCCCCAGGTCACTCGTGAGGCCGCCCCAGGTCACTCGTGAGGCCACAGTGGAATGAGAGAGACAGAGGGAGGGAAGGAGGGAGGGAGGGAGGGAGGGACAGAGGGCAGCAGGGAGACAGGGAAGGGAGAGAGCCCTGCCCAGAGCTGCCCAACTGGTTCCACCCCAATCTCAGAGCCAGCAACCCTGGGTGCCACTCCCAGGAATCTCATCACTTCCTTCCTCATCCGGGTCTCCTCTTGTCTCTCCCATGGGCCGCAGCCCTCTGCTGGGTGGGGAGCCTGGCGCCCCTGGCTCCGAAGACCAGCCTGCAGGGAGTGAGTGATGGGGCGGGGAGTGGGTGGCTTGCAGCAGTCACCGCAGCCAGAAATGGACATTGGCTTCTTCATCTGGTTGTGCAGCTGCCACAGGAAATGCACAAATGGCAGGGAGAGACGTCCTGGTGTCCCTATCAAGGGCCAGGAAGCAGCCTCTTGACCAGATCTGTGACCAAGCACACAGGGCCTGTGTGGGAAGGTCCTACAAAGGCAGGACAATCCTCCCCTGGAAGGACTACCACTTAAGAGCCTCGCACCCCTTAAAGAGTGTGTGAATAGCAAGGGCACTGCGGCCCGCATGTGCGTGCCTCTGTGGGCATGTGTGCACGCCCCTGTGAGCATGTGTGCACACCCCTGTGAGCATGTGTGCATGCCTCTGTTCATGTGTATGAGTGTGTAGACCAGATGTCTGCGTATGTCAGCTGGCTTGTGTGTCTGGGTCTGCGCACGGGTGTATTCATGCATTTCCATGAGCAGCTGCCTGTCCTCGTGTGTCCTTGTATATGTGTCTCCACCTTTGTCTTGGTGTGTGTCTTGTACATGTGCATGTCTGTAGGGGGTGACCTGTGTACTTATAACTAATAATTGTGGGCACATGTATGTGTGTAAGCTTCAACACAAATATGTAAGTAAATGGGTGTCCATCTGTTTGGGTCTAAGTGTGTAAGAGTGAACCTGTGCAGGCCGGGCGCGGTGGTTCACCCCTATAATCCCAGCACTTTGGGAGGCTGAGGCGGGCAGATCACGTGAGGTCAGGAGTTCAAGACCAGCCTGGCCAACATGGTGAAATCCCATCTCTACTAAAAATACAAAAATTAGCTGGGCATGGTGGCAGGCACCTGTAATCCCAGCTACTTGGGAAGCTGAGGCAGGATAAGCCAAGATTGTGCCATTGCACTCCAGCCTGGGGGAAAAGAACGACACTTCGTCTCAAAAAAAAAAAAAAAAAAAGAGTGAATCTGTGCTTCTGTGCCCCGGGGTTCGTGGGTCTGTGTGCCTCCCCTGGCTCATGTGGGATTCAGGGACAGCAGGCTGGGGGACAGCTGGAGCACAGCAAGAGAGCCCTAGAGCACAGAGGGTGAGTTTGACCCCTCCTGTGCACGTGTGCAGAGCTGAGCGCAGTGCATGCACAAACGCACATGCACACAAGTTTATGTGCTCTGAACCACACTCACCCCGGGGTGGGGCCGGGAGTGACCAAGGCTCACCTGACGCTGCTGTTGCGGTGGTCTGCAGTCGGCAGCTCCAGGGCGAGGCCAGCAGGCATGGGTGGCCCCGTGGGGAGTGGCTGCTGCTGGAAGATGAGCTCAGGAGTCAGGTCCACCTCGGTAGGGCTCACCATGACCTTGGCAGCAGAGAGCAGAGCGGTCTTCCCCTTGTTGTAGTTCTCCAGCACCTGAGGACAGGACAGAGGAGGTTGGGGGTGGTGGAGGGACATCAGGCCCCATCGTGGGGCCGATGTGGAGCCAGGGCCCAGGCCTCTCAGGCCAAGCAGAGCCTCATGGAGTCACTTGGGTCCCACTCTCCTCCTCCTGAGGTCACCACTCCCCAAGGCCTGAGACTTGCCCATCTGGTCACGACTCACCCCACAGCCCGGTGAGTGCTCCTGCCCTGCCTGCCTTCAGCCTTTCCGCAGCCAGGAGATAGCTGTGGCTGTCGCTGCTTGCCCATGCATCTGTTAAGGGCCAGGTGGCCTTCTGGGCCTCTGAGCTGAGCCTGCCTCAGGGACAGGCCCCTGGGAGTCTCCTTATCTCCTCCCCACCATGGGGCAACGTGGTGATGTGGATAGAGCCAGGGGTGTGAGGTTGAAGTATCTGAGTGGGGCTTTCTGGCCCAGCTACCTACTTCTCTGAGCCCCAGCACCCTTGTCTGTAAAATTGGGCAGTGATCTGACAGTGCTTACGGGGTTCTGATGGGGTGACAGTGCCTTGTTCCCTGGTGATACCCTGCCGGGAGCTGCCTCACCTTGTTAAGCCCCTCCATGACCACATAAGGCAGGTGCTCATGCAGCATGGCTGGCGAGATGATCACCTCATTGAAGGCCTTGTTGTCGCCCCAGATGGCAAAGTACGTGGGCTCCTCCTGCTCACAGCAGCTGAGAGGGACATGGACAGAGGGGAGTTAAGGGTGGGGTGGCGGCCTGGCCCTCGGTGCCAGGGCCTCCTGGCTCTGTTCTCTGCCCTGCTCAGCAGAGCCGGCATGGTTTGGAGGCCCCTGGCCTGCCTGGCAGCAGGGCTCTGTTCCCTGGCCTGGCTCCTGCCCTGCTCTCAGCCTGGGAAAGGCTGACCTTGGGCCTCAGCCATGGTCCCTCCACAGCCTTCGACCTGCTTTTGGCCTGGTCCACACCTGCTCCACCTGCTGCATGGCCCAGCTCACCAGCTTTGTGTCAGGGGAGGAAGCCGACCCTGGAGGGAGGAGCCAGGGCCCAGCCGTCTGAAGGAGCACAGTGGGAAAGGTCTACCCACTTGCCTGCTCCTGTTCTCTCTCCTGGCGCAGCCCCCACCTTGCTCACAGCTGTCTTCGAGGAATTCCCTTGGTGAAGCCAAGTGACAACTGAGGTGTGAGCTGGCCAGGGCCTGAGGGGTGAGCCCTCCAGGGCACCTACTTTTAAATGGACCTCGGGAGAGCTGCCCTGGGGGACATCAGGGAAGAGCTGACACTGGAGGCAAAGCCAAACTATGGAGAAAGACGCCTGGAGTCCTGCTCAGGGCTGGCCTTTTGTTCCACTCCGGAGCCCGATGCTGGGGAAACCCCTCCATGGAGGCCCTGGGTCATCTTCTTCCAGCCTCCACCCCCAGCCCTGAGGGGTGATTGAGCCAAGGCCGGCCCTGCTCTCCACTGCCCCTGCCCTGGCCACTACCCCCTGCAGCAGCAGACCCTGGCAGAACCTACCAGCACTGCTCTGCAGGGTGGTTGTGGACCACGTGGATGATGCGGCCGGGCGGGTAGAGTGGAGTGCTGGCTGAGAGGGCTATAGTTAGGTCGCTGGGGTGGGTCCAGAGCCGCGTGCTGGCCAGGGTAGTCACCTCTACCTCCTCAGGCAGCTCCGACTTGGGGATGCATTTGGTGGCCCCCACGATGATCCGCCACTGTGTGGGGTGGAGTGGGAGAGATGGGGACAGAGCTAAGTGGCACTGGCTGGGGGGCAGGGGCAGGGGGACTGAGAAGGGGGGCTCAGCAGGTGAGAGGTGGGCGGTGAGATGGCAAAGGGGCAGGGGAAGGGCAGTGGCCAGAGTATTAAAGGTCGGTGCCCACCTGAAGAGGCAGTGGCTGAGGTGCACGGTGGCCAGACGGCCAATAAGGTGCCAAGGACAGATGACATGGAATTGTTGAATTTCAGGGCTGGCAAGGGGCTGGAAGCCCAGCCAACCCCTCATCTAGTAGATGGGGAGACAGGCCTAGTGAGGGGAAGGGACTTATTCTGGGTCACTCCACAAGTCCAAGGCCAAACACTCCCTGGAGCTGAGTCCAGCTGGACCTGCCAGGCCTGGCCTGACAAAAGCCCAGGACTAATCTGGTGGGAGCAGTTCCACCTCCCCAGAACCAGGCTCCTCCAGGCAGGCAAAGTCCCACAAAGCTTTGCTGCCCTGCTCACCGCCTGGCACCTGGTACCTGGCCCAGGGCCCTGCCTGCCACAGGGTCTAGGGCACCAAAGCTGGGAACAGTCCAGATGGGGCTGAGACGGTGAATGGGCTGAGGGCCCGCCCAGGGCAGGGGGCAGGGGGCAGGGGGCGAGGAGGGGTGACCACACAGAGGACCCTCTCCTCCTGTGCTGGCCTGCCTCAGTGTGCCTGGCCACCATGTCCCCACCCCCACCCCCACCTGGCCAACCCGCCCGCCAGTGTCCTCCAGAGACCTGATGCGGATTAGGAAGGGCTGACCCTCTCCTCTTGGTCACAGCAGAAAATCAGAACAAACTGTACCCAAATCCTCTCCACAGGTCATTTCCAGCCCTCCCTGAGCCTGGGGAATCTCAGAGGCTTCGGCAGAGGCCTTTCCTCACCGCTCAAAGTCTCCGGATCGCTTTCTCCTGACCGTGCAGCTCCCAGCTCTGTGTGATGGGAGCCTCTCGGTTCCTGTCCTGATTCTGTTCTAACTTGTTATGTGAGCAAATGCAAGTCCCTCCCACTCTGGGTCTCAGTTTCCCCATCTGCACAATGACAGGGGTTGGATGGGTTGAGCTTGGGGATGCTGAGGGTCTGACTTCCTGAAGTTTCCACGACACCAGCCACACCCTGCCCTGGCCTCCCATGGCAGGGCCTCTTGTGCTTTGTCCCAAGAAACTGGTGGGGGTCAAGGGCAGGGACAGATGAGGCTGCACAGAGGCAGGGTGCCCAGGTGGGGGCTCACTTTGGGCTTGGTGCTTCGCTGCAGGACATCCAGGAGCTGTCTGCGGAAGCCTTCCAGCTGGGAGAGGCCGATCCTGGGGAGGGAATGAGACAGGGCCATCAGCCAGGCCTGGTCAGGGGCTATGAGAGGTCTGGGGCGGGGCAGAGGGGCAGGCACACGCCCCTGGGACAAGACACATCAGCCAGGGGCATGGGGTGGAGAGGCGTCCACAGAGCAGCTCCCCAGAGCAGAGCCGAAGAGCGAGAGGACAGGCAGGGCGGGAGCCAGCACGTGCGTTCACCTGGGCTTCTCACCACCAGGCAACTAAGGGTGGGGGGGTGGCGTGGGGTCCTTTGAGAGACAGGAATCGAAGTGAGAGAGACGCGGGGGCTAGGGGGTGGGGAGAGGCCTGGAGGAGGGAGGAACAGCTTGGCAAGGGACCATGGAGCGGGGCCAAGGACTCACCTGGGGACGAGGTCTTTGCCCAGAACCACAGCAGTCACGAACTCCTTGGAATACTCCATCGCATCCTCACTGCAAGGGAAGCCGAAGCAGAAGCTAAGGCCAAGGGGAAGGGGTGGTGGTGTTCCGGAATCGGGGGCCCAGCCACAAGCAAGCCCTGCTCCTGCACTCCTGGGATGGCTCCCGGGGAGCTGGCTGGTGGCAGGCTGGGCTGCCTGCTCCCTGCTCTGTCTTTCCCACTGGTAAGGCTTTGCTGGGTAGATCCTGGGGGGCGCATGGCATTTCAGAGCCCCCACCTTCCACCCTCCAGGCCACTCCCAGACCTCCATGTGACCAGAAGTCAGACTCCCAGTCCAGCCCCTAGCACCAGCCAACCCTCAGCCTCCACTGGTCCCAACTGCCCCAGCCAACTCTGAGGCCCCAGATGGCTCACCTCAGCAGGCCCCCTGGTGGGGAGTAGGCAAAGCACTTGAGGGTCGGATACTGTGGGCGCAGAAGGAAGGAGAGGATGGCAGCGGTGCCCGCGCCCAGGGAGTGGCCCACCACAATCAGGCCGTAGTGTTTGGTTCCGCGGCCCTGGAGACCGAGAGAAGCCTGAGAGCCCTGCCCCACTGCCTGCCAAGCGACTGTCTTAGCCAACCCAAGGGAGGCAGAGGGTCTTCCCATCTTCCCAGAGTCCTGGGATCATGTCTGTGCTGTGTGAATGCTGGGGCACAGAGAACCAAGCCAGGGCCCCACAGAGCGACTGCTTAGGCAGACTGTTCTAATAAACTCTTATTTACGCTTCCAAACCTTGCTCAGAGGTTATGTCCTTGGGGAAGCCCTCCTGATTTTCCAGGAGTGGCTCACTCCCTCTAGTCATTGCATCTGTACCTGGGATGGAGCTTTTTATCACTATAAACATGTGGTTACCTGACCCCATCTCTCTACCCTCACTACTAGACTGAAGTCTCCTGAGGCCAGAGCCTGCTTTGCTTTGGAAAGGGCAGCTGGTGGCACCTCAGGAGCTACCTGCACAGACCGTGGCCAGTGGGCAGGACTCAGTTCCCCCCTAGGTAGAGCAGCACCCCTTCTCTCTGCTCTGTATTTTGAGCCTCTCCATGTTTCCTTCTGACAAACAGTTCTGCAGCTATGAGGCTTAAGAGCCGCCTGCCTTGAATCATCTTTGTGCCTCTAGTGTCTGGCATGAATCAGGTGCCCAATGACTGTAGGTGGGGCGGAGCAGGATGCCCACAGGATCTGGCACAAAAGAGGAGGGGTTGGAAGCCAGGCTCGAAGGGGTTGCAGGAGCCTGGCTTGTGTGGGAGGTGCAAGGCTCCATCACCCATCCATCCTCTCCTCTTTCTGCTGCGTTGGAGGAGGGGGACCCAGGTGTGAAAGGGCTTGGTGCCATGGAAAATGCCTCACCAGGTCTCGCCCAAAGGCCTGGGACAGGACCATCTCCTGCTCCAGTTTCTTCTTGATGTACTCAGCTGAGAGGACCATTCCCTGGGTGGGCAGGAACAGAAGGAGGTGTTGGTGGGAGGCCTCCCAGTGACCAGCAAACCCACAGTGACCTGCAGCTCAGGAACCCTGCCCCATCCATTTTTCCCTTTGGGCCTCGTGACAACCCGGCGGTGGGGGCTGGCAGACACGCTGATCATGTCACTTCCATTTCACAGGTGGGAACTGAGGCTCAGAGGGGCAGTGTGGCTAATGAAGCTGGTATGATCTCTCCCTAGCTGCCTCTCGGGTTCTTCCATGGTCAGGCTCTGGGCTGCGCAGGGCAGTGGGGTCGCAGCAGTGGGCCGCAATGGGCCTTCCAGACTAATCGATGCCTCTCTGACCAATCTCTTCCAGTGAGCCCAGCGAGCAGGGAGGAACCCCCAACCATACATGCCTCTGCACACTGGCAGGGCAGGGAAGAAGCCCAGGGGTCCTGGGGTCCATGACGTGGGTTACCTTGTGGCCCAGCCAGGTGCCGTGGTGCCCCTCCACGGGGAGGCGCTCAGCATCACCCGTCAGGTCAGTCAGGGCATCCTTGGGGAGAGAGGAGACAGGTGAGGGGTGGGCTAAAGAGGACAGGAAGAAGGAGGCAGGCACCCCCGGGGGCTGGGAGCCATGGGCAGCGTACCTTGGGGGACAGGGTCCCCCGGATACTGATCACCACTTTCTTCTTGTCATGGTCCACCGCCACGTAGAAGGGCGTTTCGTAGACCTAGGAGGCGGGCAGCTCGTGAGCCTGAGCGGCCCTGGTGGGGCCAGACTCAGGGAAAGTGACCTAGGCAGGTCTCCTTCCTGGCCAGGAACTCTGGCTCCACCAGCCACAGGGCCTCTGCCGCCAGAAAGGCTGACAGGCTCCCAGGGTCACTGGGGATCTCCTCCCGACCCCAGCAACAGGCCTGCCCTGCCCTCCCAGCTCCTTGCTGGCTCTGGCAGCCCTGAGTGCCACCACTTGCCCCTGAGTCCAGGTGATGGCTGCCCCTCCCTGCTTCTGCCCTCAATTCCTTTCCCCAAAGGGCTAGGGTTCGGCAACCCAAACACTGGGTGTGGGGTTGATGTCTGGTTTCCCAGCCCCAGAGGTGGTACAGGCAAGCCAGGGTCTGGGGAAGAGGAGGGGGCCACCTCTGGTCTGCCCAGCTAGGGATGCCTGGAAGCTGCAGTCAGCCAGCGCCAGCCAAGCAAGGGCTCCTGCCGGCCTGGAAGGACAGCCTCGGCACCCTAGGCCCTCAGCTGCCTGCTCCTGACACCAGGCCCCAGCCCTGCCCGGCCTCACCGCATCATGGCAGGAGGTATAGACGATGTCCACCGCAGTCATGTTCTCGTCCAGGAAGTGGCGCCGGATGGCAATGGCATTACAGCCACAGCAGTTGTCTTCCTCGATGGTGACTCCAGGGGCGAACCGCGGCCTCGCAGGACACAGGCAACACCTGGGGTGGGGTGACAAGAGAGTTCAGGGCCAGGGAGTCCCCGAGGGAACAATTGTCTCCTGCTGCCGTCCCTGGAACCAGTTCCAGTTGGGCATTCAGCCCCGCTGCCTCTACCAAATCGCCCTTGCTAAGTCCTGGTGACCCCCACGTCACCAAATCCACTGGCCACTCTTACCCTTCCTCTTAGCTGTTGGCAGCACCTGACCCTGTGGGCCCTTCCCTCTCCCCACCTGGCTGGGGCCCCCTCCTTTCTGGGATCTCCCCTCCAGGCAGGGCCTACTCAGCGATGCACCCAACACTGAGGCCCTGGGGTCCCTCTGGGGGCACTGGCTCCTCCATGCACTCATGCAGTCTTGTGTTTTAGACACCATCTGCACGCTCAGTAATCCACCCCAGGCCTGTCCCAACACCCAGATGCTTCCATCCAATGGCCTAGCCAGCACCTCTCTCGGACACCTGACACCCTGCCAGCTCTCAAACCCCTTTCCTGCTTGTGTACCCCAACCCTCCTGAGGTCTTCCCAAGGCCCCTCGGTGGCTTGGCCTCTGGCTTGCAGCTGTCTGTGGCTCCTCAGCCCTCACCCCCACGGCCATGCCACTCAGTCAGTACACGTGCTCGGCTTCCCTTCAGACTCAGAGCTGGACTCCAGGCGCTCCCTCACCTCCCTTACCCCTGCCCTGGCAGCTCTGCCTGGGACTGCCATGGTGGCCTTGACTGGCCTCCTTGCACTTGCCCCTACGCTCTCAGCTCAGCAACAGAGTGGCCCTTTTAAGATAAGTCGAGCCACATCATTTTCTTTTTAAGACCCTACAGCAATGCCCCGTCTACCCCACCTGGCTCTGGTCTCTCTGACCTGCTGCCAGCGTGTTCAGCAGCATCTGAGACAGCGTGGCCTGGCCCTTGTTCCTCTGGGCCTCTGTTCAAACGTCCTGTCACAGTGAGGTCTCTCTTGCCACCTCATCTAACAGCCAGGGCTCCCCAGGCCCCCAGCACTCCTCATCCCAGGCACCTGGGTTTATGTGGGTCCAAAGTGCCCATCCGCTCCACCATATGCCCTATTTGCCTTGTCTATGTGCTGTCCGCCTCCCTGCTGGGCAGTGAGCACCGCAGAGAGGTCTACAGCTGTATCCCCAGTGCCAAACAGGGCCAGGCACACAGTAGCCTCCCCATAGAAATGAATGAGGCAGCCTGGGAGCTGGGCACCCAGCTAGGTGCAGCTGCACCTCAGGCCACCAGAGGGAGCCAGCATCCAACTGCTAGGGCACCAGGTGCTGGAGCCCACGTGACTTGGGCCTGCCAGCTGTCACGGGATGACAGCTGAGATTTTATTAAGAAGCTTGGATTCTGGTGATACTGGGAGGTTTGTCTTCACTCGGAGCATCACCTGAGTGACTATTACACACTTTCCAATGGTGAGAGACTTTGCTGAGAAAGCCACAGTGCTTGCTGGGGGGACAACGCCGACGTACAATGGGAGAGCATGGTCCCCCACACTGCAGGTCAAGTGGTGACGGGCCAGGGTCTAGGGGCTGAGCTCCTGTGCTCGGCAGCTGTTCCCTCTCCAACCTCAGCTGAGCATGAGGCTCTAACAGTGTGGCCTTTGGAGACTGGAGGCTTGAGTTTGAACCCTTGCTATATCACTTCCTGACCGCAAGGGCCTGGAGGTCACTCAGCCATTCTAAGCCTCAGTTTCCTCTTCTGTAAGAGCAGGTGGTGACAGCTACTTCACAAGGCTGGTGTGAGATCAAGGGTCCAAGATGCAGAAATGGTCTGGCCTATAATAGGTTCTTAATAACGAGTGGCTCCTCGCTTCTCCAGTAACAGGGCTGCCTCTGAGTCAGTGATCTGTGGGCCAGGGGGACCAGTCAGGGGAGCAGGGCCAGCACCCTGGACGGGAGGGCCCTGGGGCTCATCCAGGGTAGGGCTGGGGCCAAGCCAGAAGCAGGCCTGGCTTGCTGTGCTCTGCATGGGCTAAGAACTGCTGCCGGGGAAGAGAGGCCTGGGCCCGAGGCAGATGGGCAGCCCTTCTCCCTCTGGCCAGGCTGTTATGGACAGGCTGGGGCACTGAGAAGGGCACTGGACTCTGGCCTCCTTCCAACACCCTGGGCTGCAGGCCTGCCTCTCTCTGCCCCACAGGCACCTGGTTCTTCCAGGCAGGGGCCTGGCTGGGCCCTCTTGAGGTCTAGGGACTCTGCTCTCTCCGCAGCACTAAGGCACCTAATGCAAATGCTAGCACCCCTCCTGTCTGCAGAGCACCAAAGAGCCCTGCCTGCCAGTGACGCCCTGGGTTCTGAAACACCCTATGGGCAGGCAGGACAGATACCACCTGTTACAATTTAGGAAACTAAGGCTCTAAGAGATGTCCCCACACTGGCAGTGAGTATGGAGCCTGGTGCTCATTTTGAAAAGTTCTCTGCCATGGCTGGGACTCCCAGGGATGCAGGCAAGAATGCCAGGCACATGCAGCTGACAAAGATGGGAAGGGGGCATGAGGTGCTCTAGTCCTCTCTGATCAGTCGCTGGAGGGATGGTGAGAATAAGACCCCGAGAGCCACCCAGCTTTCTGAGGACAGGGAGGGCGCTGCAGAGTGGGTGTGGCTGCTGTGGGTCCCAAGGGCAGGGGTGTCAAGGAAAGAAGCTGCTGCCCAGCATGCCAACCTTTCCAGAACGGGAGCCCAGGGAACTGTCCTCCTTCTGCCTGGCATGAGCTGAGGGCAGAGACACCCAGGACAGGGAGGGGTTCCTCCTGGAGCAGGCGCCCTTCTCTGGCCCACTTAGGAGAGCAGAGTCCACCCAGCCCCCAAGCGGTGGGCTGAGCGCAGAGCCAGGCTGCAGGCCAGGTCTGGGGCTAAGGCCTTTCCTAGATCCCACGAAGAAGGTTGGAGCCTTTAACTAACAGGCCTTCTTGGTACCTTTTCAGAGACCTCTACGGATTGGGCCTCCCTACTAGGAAAGTCCTTTCTTCTAGAAAGGCAGAGCACATGAGGGGAGCCGAGAGAAGGGAAGATGTGGGCAGAAGGGAATGGCTGAGGGGGCAGAGAGAGAACGCCAGAAGGGGAGGGGAGGCAGCAGGGTGGGTGTTATGCAATATCTCATCTAGCCCTCTCCAAAAAATTCCACGAGGTATGTATCAACATCTCCACTTCGCAGATAAAGAAACCGAGGCTCAGAGAGGTGGACCCACTTGCCCCGGGCTGCAAGTGACAACATCTGGATTCGAACCCATAACTGTGTGACTCCGAAGCCTACAACTTCACTGCTCAGGGATAACACAGAACTAGAAAGGTTGAGGCCCAGAGAAGGTGTAGAAAAGAAGCCATTCAGGGCAAAGCAGTGGGCGCAGCCCGGTAGCCCTTCCTCACACACCACCCGGGAGGAGAGGTGCGATCGCTGGGGATGGGACAGGGGTACTCACGAGCAAGACCGAGCCAGTTGGCAGAGGCCGCAGGCAGGCTTCCGCATCAGGTACATGGGCCACCCGTAGGCAGCCAGGGCAAAGAGCATGTAGTAGCAGACCTCTTTGTAGCGGAGCATCTCTTGCTAGAAAAGAGGAGGCAGAGGGCAGTCACCTCCTGCCCTTCCTGCCTACAGCCTCAGGGCCCAGCAGTTCCCTAGGGTGGGAGCCTGCGGACCCACCCCCTGGCAGGGAGGGGGCCTGCGGACCCACCCCCTGGCAGGGAGGGGCTGCTGGTCCCCTGTTGAGGTGTGGGGGCCAGGCCTTGGAGGAAGGACACTCCTCCAGGTGATAATTGCATTTCTCTAATTATCTCCATGCAACCAGGACACGAATCCTCAGAGACCTGTCCTGTTGCTCCAGTCTCAGAATTAATGATTTGGGGACAGAAAATCACTTGGTCCATTTCCTTGCCTGTTTTCCAGAGAAGGAAAGAGTTGAGGGACGTGAGTAGTAATCCCCCCACCTCAGCAATCAGCCCTAAGAAGGGCCCTTGATCCTGGGAAAATGTAGCCCTGAGAGGCCCCAGCCCTCCAGCTGGGCGGGGTGTGTGGGCCTTGGGCAACAGGGCAGCCACGCTGGGCCAGGAGACCAATCACCAAATCTCTGGCCCTTGGGTTCTTTGACTGCAAATATGGGGAGCCTTCAACTTGACTCAAACAGCTGCAGGCTCCCAGGGCTCCGGGCAGGGGCTGCGTTGGCGGGAGATTGGGATCTCTTGGGAGAAAGGCCCCAGTTTGAAAGCCAGTGTGTCTGAGGCCCAGCGGCCACTGTTGACACCGAGGAGGTTATTGGCTGCTGGGGTGGAGGGAGGAAGAGGCAGGGGTGTCCCAGCAAAGTGTCTGCCAGCTTCCAGTGTTTCCCGAGTGCCCCAGGCACCGGGAGAGGGAATTAGTCACCTTGTAAAAGTTAAGGAGGGTGATTAGTCACCTTGTGAAGTGAAATAGGTGCACCTTGATCAGGGCCCGAGGGGTGGAAACATCCCTGGCCAGCTCGGCTGCTCTTCAGGAACGAGAGTGGAGAGGTAATTATCCTCTCCCTGTCAGGAGCTCCCTGCAGCCCTGGGGGCGGGGTGGGCCCTGGCAGCCTCTGCCAGGTGGCAGGTGTGACCCTGGCACCTCGATGGGAGTCACTTGATGGGAGTCACAGCTGCCTGCCCTCCCCGCTCCCTGTGAGGAGTGGGAGGGAGAGGGTGGCGAGAACAGCCAGGGCAGAGCCTGGCAAGCAGAAATGGGCTGGTTTGGGGCACTTACTATGGATGTGGCTATTTTCAGAGAGGATACAAATGCCTGCTTTAGTGGGGAGTAGGGACAGGCAGGGAGGACTGAGGCTTTTCTAGAGGGCTGAGTGTTGGGTTTTTTTTTCTTCTTTTTAAGGGACAGTGCAGCTGGAGTGCAGTGGCAATCATAGCTCACTGCAGCCCTGATCTCCTGGGCTCAAGCAATCCTCCTACCTCAGCCTCCCAAGTAGCTGGGGTCACAGGCATGTGCCACCATGCTTGGCTATTTTTTTTTTTTTTTTGTAGAGACAGGGTCTCACTATGTTGCCCAGGCTGGTCTCAAACTCCTGGCCTCAAGCAATCCTCCCACCTCGGCCTCCCGAAGTGCTGGGATTGCAGGTACAAGACAGCACACGTGGCCTAAAGGACTAAGATTTCTAAGAGACGGAATCCTTTCCACCAGCATCCTGGCTGGCACTGAGGCTACCTGGCACCGTGATGGGAATGGCTCATGTCCTCTCAGCACAGCTCTGGTAGAAGGTGTGCCCAGTGTCATTTCACAGATTCAGGATCCAGCTCGGAGGGGATGAGGGGCCTGCTGGAGGTCGCAGCGACAGGCATCAGAGCAGACGCACGCTCCAGTTGTTTGCTTCCTGAGGCAGGGCCTGTTTCTCCCGGCTGCCAGCTGTGGTTTCAGCCCGGGCTGTGCTGGGCCCTGGGTGCTGGGCGCTGGGCTATGCTGGGCCCTGGGCTGTGTGCTGGGCCCTGGGCTATGTGCTGGGCCCTGGGCTATGCTGGGCGCTGGGCTATGCTGGGCCCTGGGCTATGCTGGGCGCTGGGCTATGCTGGGCACTGGGCTGTGCTGGGCCTTGGGCTGTGTGCTGGGCCCTGGGCTGTACTGGGCCCTGGGCTGTGTGCTGGGCCCTGGGCTGTGTGCTGGGCCCTGGGCTTTGCTGGGCCCTGGGCTGTACTGGGCCCTGGGCTATGCTGGGCCCTGGGCTATGCTGGGCCCTGGGCTGGGGCTCTCCCACCATGGTACTGGCACCACCTTTCCCTATTACACACTGGATTTCTATGAAAGGCGATTGAGAAAAGGTTCCACTACTAAAAAAGTTTGGAAACCAAGTACTACGCCCGTTGCGTTTCATTAATAGCAGCAGCAGCAGCAGCAGCAAAAATGCTAGCAGCTCACCCTGGTGAAGCACTCTGTCATCTCAAGAGGCCAGGACCAGACACTTCTGAACTTGGTAAAGGAATTCAGGGGATTTGTTTGTAGAACCGGTGTGAAGTGGGTGGTTCTCGTGAGGGGCATGATCTGAGCAGAGAGGCTCTCCGGAGAGCCGGGGGGAGACCAGGCGGGGGCAATGTGGCTGGCACTGCAAGGGCAGCTGGGAGGAGTTTGCTTAGGTCATTGTGGCAGAGTGGGAGGGATGGGGACGGGGTGGGGTGAGAGTTGATGTCTGACTCACCGAATTCTTGAGGTCGAGGTACTTGGTGTTTCTGGTCACCGGCATCCCAGACAGAAAGGCCAAGATGTCATTGTTTGCCTGTAAGACAGGCAGGTGAAGAGGGACAAACACTGGCCCAGGCCCGGCTGCATGGCCGGGAAAGGGGGCCCAGGCCCTGGCGTCCACATGCTTCCCAAAGGCCGAGAAGCCTAAACGAGCATGCAGCTTCTAGTTCTTCCAAGATTCAGCCACTTTTCCAAAATCTGAGGTTTCCCCATATTTCCAGATGCTCCCCTTCCACCCAAAACATCAAGCCCCTGAGAACATTCCTGGCTCACGGCAGGCGAAAGGTATTTTGTATGAGACACTGAGAAACCCTAACTGGGGTTGGTGTGCTGGTGGGGATGTGGGGTGGGCGGAGCAGCCATGCAGAAGACCGACTCGGGAGCTCGCCACGTCCACTAAGCCTGCAGTTAGAAGTCCTTTGAGGGCCAGCCCCAGAAGCAGCCGTGCATGACCCGGAAAGTCCCTCGAGTAGTAGTCACGGAAAGCCTGGCCGAAGGACAAGCTCAGGAAGGCAGGGGGAGCCAGAGGTAAAGGTGACCTCCAGGGTCCAAGAGGGTGCGTGGTCACTGGGGAGCTGCATGGGAGCCGAGCCCTCCGCTGCAGGGGCCACAGGGAAGGGGCCTGAAAGGAGGGTGGTGTGGAGAGGTGACCTGGAGAAGGGGCTGGCAGTGCTCACCTCGTCCAGCACGGCGTTGCGCTTGGCCCGCTGCCGCTGCCGGAGCAGCACCAGGCCAGCAATGATGTCGGATGGCACAATGTCAAGGTCCCGGAAGAACTCCGCAAAGAGGTAGGCGATTTCTGAGTAGGCATCCTACGAGGTCCAGGAAGGCAGGCGGCAGTGGCAGGGGAGCAGGAGAGAGGACGAGAGGCCAGGAGTAAATCCCCCAGGGCTGGGAGGCTGCAGAAGCAGGTGTCTACTCGGGGTCCCCTGGGCAGGTTCTCCCCGGCACCTCCTCGGCGCCTGCTGAGCCTGACCCCATGCGGCCCTGTGACCCTGAGGGCCCTGCCCAGGGCTCTGGGCTCCTAGACCTGGCAGTAGCCACCCAGCCCTCTCCTCTCCTTGGAATTCGCATGGTGCCCACTGTCTACCAAGAGCAGGCACCAACTTGAGCCGCTCCTTTTTGCTTTCCCAGATGCTAGGATCAAGGCCGGGTGGCTCTGGCTCGTTTCTCCTCTAGCCATTCTCTCCAGCACAGAAACCAAACTAAGCTCCTGGCTGCCTCCGCCCCACCAGCTGGGACCTTGGAAGTCCCTCGTAAGGCCTCTGTGGAGCCTGCCAGGTCTCAGGCCCCCTCCCCCAGCTACCCACAGGCTGCTGGCTCAGTGACCCCCACAACGTGCCCTAGAAGGGGGTGTACTCTCTGGCCCAGTGGCCCCCCATGGCTTCTCTCCAAGTCCTTGGCCTGAGGACAGTGCATGTGTGGGCCTCAGGGCAGGAGGCGAGCCCTGCTGGCTGGTGCACTCTTAGTCTTCCCTTCCCGGCCCCACACTGCAGCCCAGAGCCTCTTCCCTAACCTGTCAGGAGACGCTGAGGTGGGAACAACCACATGGCAATGAAGTCTGTCTCACTGGGCCTCACCCCTGAGTGTTTGGCACTCGTAAGTGAATAAATCAAGGGCTGCAAATTCAAATGCCGAATGGAGCCAAATGGAGCCAGCTACTGCTCGGCTCCAGCTGACCAGAGGCCCTCCAGGGCCCACTTCACCAGATTCAGAAATACAGAAGTTTATGGAAACACCCCTGATTTTTTAAATGCTGGCATCCAATTAAAATGTGTAAGCAACACAACACACGCTGACCAAAACATGCTTGGGACCGGACCTGGCCCCTGAGGCCATCAGTGTCTAACGGGACCTCTGCCCTGGGGCACCGCTGTGATGTGCTATCTTTTCCCCAGACTCTGACAACAGCCCCAGCTCTGCCTGTGCACCCGGAGGGGCGGGCATGCCCTCCACACAGCAGCCCCAGCCTCCATCCGCCAGGGGCCGGCTCTCTGCCCTCTGCATGGCCTGCCTGCAGCCCAGACCCCTCAGACCGCCCCAGAGAGACCCAAGGGGGTGCTCCCCGCCCACCAGAGAACGTTGGGGGCTTTCTTACACTTGATTACTCACTCTACGGCTCACCAGGGGACGCTGGTGGGCAGGAGCCACTCGAGGCTTCCCGGTGGCTTCCGTGGAAGGCACTTTGCTGTCTGCCTCAGGGAGGAGTGGTCTCCTGACCTCACTGGCTCTGCTACTAACTAGCTGTGGGATGCTGAGCAAGTCACTCCACCTCTCTGGGCCTCAGCTGCCTGATCTGTAAAATGAGGGGTGGGACTAGATGATCTCTAAGGTCCCTGCCCGCTGCGGGGCACCCCTGGATGATCCCAGGGCCTGCCTCCCTTCCCTCCCCTTGGGGGCCGCCCCCAGCTGGCCCTGTCTTCCTTCTGCAGTGCCCTGGCATTAAGTCCAGCCCTCTGGTCACTCCTCTGAGCTCCCAGGTGCCGAAGGCTATGTGTCCCCATCTAGGACCGTGCTAAATGCCTATCGGCTTTGCCAGGCCTTCTTGATTAATTTGCTGCTGGTGAAACGCTACTTTTCTTTGTCTTCAGGTCACCCTGACTTTGCGTATTTCTTCTCCTAAACTAGAGTATAAGTTCCAAGGGAGTCGATGCGGTCTTCACAGCTTTCTGTTCCCTTGACAAAGCAAGTGGACGTGGTCTTGTGTGCTGGAGCGAGTGGCTTAGTGAATAACAGGCCCTGTGTGAGCAGGCCGTACTTGCTCACGCTGGAAACCCAGCTCCTTCCCACCAGCCCTGCCCCATCCTGCTTTGCCAAAGGAGCAAACAGCCCCTTAATCACCTGACCACAGGATGTGAGCCAGAGGGGAGCGACCTCCCAGTACTTACTGACTGGGAGTCCTTCGTCCGCGTGCAGCAGAGGAACACTTTGAGCCGGCGCGACCAGCTGGTGGCTTGACCCTCCTCTAAGCGGTGCCTGAAAAGCAGGAGAGGCGGTATGTGTGAGGTCAGAGGGCTGGACCAGAAGAGCTGGGACCCAGACATTATGGAAACAGGGCAGCCTGTTCCCAGGACCCTACCAAAGGGTTCCCACAGTGAGTTCTGGGGGAGAACAGGGCCCAGGCCCTGCCAGAGCTGGTGGCCAGTGGCCTGGCTGCTGGCCAGCAGGGGCACTCCCTGACAGACTCCTGCTAGCCTAAGATGGTGTGTGCCGTTGGCCAACGGTGGGTGGGTGGAAGAGGGAGGTGGGGAGCGGTGGAGAGGCTCCCTGGATTTTGGAAGACTGAACACAGGCAGGCTCTGGGGCTTCAGAGCTGGGAGCCCAAAGTGGGGGCTACCCTGCAGCTCAGGTGTCCAAAGGCTCAAACCCTGGGAGGTCAGCAGGGTGTTGGGCCTCTCTGTCGTCTCGTTCTAAGGCCTGGAACAGACCTTCCAGAAAGACCTGCTTTTCCCCAGAAAGGATTTCAGACACTTACATACTTACATACTCTACTTACGGAAATGTATGGGGCTGAGTAAGGCTCTGCATTTCCCAATTCCTTGGATCTGATACCTAGGTAGGGAGAGGGCTCTACCCCTCACCCACATGGTTGCCCTTGTCTATTCTCACCCCCCAACCCCACCCCCAGTGGGTCTGGCTGCTCGGATGGAGAATCAGGGTCTCTCCAGGAGTCTGTACCCAAAGGCAGAGCAATGGGCCAGTTATTCACAGAGGTTCCTCCTAGGCTGGATGTCTGCAGTCAGTGTGTTTTGAGCATAAAGATAACAGATCCAACATTAAAAGTGCAGACCTCCAAACCGAGCAAGAAGGGGCTAGCTTGCTTTTGTGCCATGTGCTGGCCCCTTAAAAGCCTGATGCTGGGTGGTCAGGAGAGGAAGGCAAGGGTGGCCCTCAGATGCATTCAAGGCACTTAACATCCATCTGGAGTGACAGGCCAGGCCCTTTTTGAGCCTCTTGGCTCCTCCGTGTGTCTAGGGACCGCTTCCCGCTCTCCAACCCTGGCTTCATAAGGCAAATGGCCACGAGGAGAAGGAGGGCAACAGGGTCTTCCAGGGCTACAGGAGGCGGGTAGGGAAGGGTGCAGGGAATTGCTACTCTGGGGGGACCTGCTGGCTATTAGGGACTTGGACAGCTGTACATCCTAAACCAATGTCCCACCCTCCAGGGACATGAAGGGACAGTGTGCTGGCCAAGCAGGGTTCCCAGAGCACTGTGGGATGGGTGGTGGTGGCCAGCTGGGCTGGGAGGGAAAATGGGCTTTGGGGCCTTGGCTCCCAGACCTGACATTTTGGGCTGGGACGTGGCCAGAGCAGGCACGGGTGTGGCTCTGGCTGCAGTGCTGAGCTGACGTGGAAGGTCCACGGGAGCCGAACACAGCAGCACAGAAGGGTGGGATGGTGAGAATTCCTGCCGGGCAGCGGGGGTCCAGACAGCCTGCTCCCCAGGTGAGGGTGCTTGAGCCAGCTGCTCTGGGCTGCAGGTGTGGTGCCAGTTCTGCACTCCAGCAGCATGACCCGGGGCAGGTGACCTGCCCTCTCTGGGACTTGGATTCCTCATCTGTAGAATGGATCTCACGACCATGCCAGGGTTCACAAAGGGATTAAATGGATGAATTGCGTAAAGGGCTTGGCATGGGGAGCTCCTTATATAATGCACTGTAGAAGCCCCATTAACAGGAGATACTGAGACCCACCCTGGAAGCCCCTCTCTTTTTCTTTCAACAAACAGAAATTATTGTGACACTGCCTGGATGCCCTCCCTCATTTTGTCTGCCATGGCACCCTTTCCCCCATCTTTAAAACATCATGCAAAACTCACCCCCTCTAGGAAGCTTTCCTTGACTCGCCTCTCCCAATCTCTGAATCCTAGAGGCAGCCTAGCCTAATTTAATAGCTAGTTAAGCGAGGATCTAAGGCCAGACTGCCTGGGCTAGTTCCCAGCCTTACCATTTTCTAGCTGTGTAACCTCAGGCAAGTCCCATCATCTCTCTGTACCTCAGTTTCTCCACCCATATTATGGGGAAGATGACAGCTGCCTGGTGGACTTGTAACTTACTACACGCAATGCTTGGCTTCACTGTTATTACCACTGTTATTATCAGCAGTGGACAATGATGACAACAGCTACTATTAACCAAGCACTTACCCAGTATGAGCACTGTGTTAGTCACTCTGCAGGTATTATCTCAGTTAAATCTCACAACAACATCATGAGACAAGAATTGTTATTATTCCTACTTTATAGACAAGGAAACTGAGGCAGGGAGCAGTTAAGCCCTTTGACTAATGCTCACGGCTCACACGAGGTTGGCATGCGGTCTGGGAGGCCTGGGGTAGCCTCCTGGAGAATGGAGACCTCTGCCCACCAGACGGCAAAGCCCACCCTGGGACTGCCCACCCAGCCTGCTGACTGACCGCAGGTTGTAGGTCCGCAGGTTACGCTGCCTCCTCTTGGTGGCTCTCAGCTTCACAAAGGTGCGGCCCGTGGGGTCGAAGACGCAGAGGACAGTGATGCACACACTGAGGATGACTACCCAGTTGCAGACGACCATTCCTGTGGGCAGCAGTGGGAGGCAATAGGTAGAGGCGCTGGGGACACCTCTCTGGCTCACCCGCTCTGAAAAAAGGGACACTGGAGCCTCCCTAACCCCAAATGCTTCTGGGGACAAAAGCCAGGCTCCAAAGCCCCTGGTCCCAGTCTCTGGCCACATACGTGGCCACCCTCTTGCCCACCCACAACCCCAAGGGCCACTCTTGGCTCAGAGCGGGCAGCTCTGTGGGTTTCCAAGGAGGTGCTGAGGAGCCTCGGCTTGACCTGAGCAGCTCTGTGCCTGCCACAGCCCACCCCAGACCAGGTAGCTGGCAGGCCTCAAGGGTGAGGGAAGCAGCCTCGCCCAGCCAACCTGCTGGTGCCCCCACAGAAGGCACTGCCCTCTGGCAATGCCCAAGCTTCTTCCTCTCTAAACCGATCCCGTCCCCTGTGGCCCCGGGGCTGCTGAGGCTCCAGCAGGCCTCACCCAGACGTACCGAGGGTGACATTCTTGGCAGTGAGGTCATTGCAGGAGGTGTAGTACTGAGTGAGCCAGACGATGCCCACAATGGCGTAGATGAACTCGATCACCAGGATGGCTGCAAGGAGAGCAGGCCTGGCTGAAGGATAGCTGCCACTTGCCCTCCAGGGAAGGGCCTAGAACCCTGGCCTGGCCTTTCCTATCACTGGGCTTTCAGCCAGCTCAGTAGCAAAGGCAGAGGCAGCAGGCCAGCAGCAGACCCCCCCACCCCCCACCTCCCAGGCCCCAAGCCTGTCCTGTCACCATTTGGTCCTGTTGGCCCCTGACTGACCACTTGCAATGTGCCCACCACCTCTCCTAGCTTCTGTGCTTTCAAGTCCCCAGGGCCTCCCTGATGGAGTTTTGCTCTTGTTGTCCAGGCTGGAGTGCAATGGTGCGATCTTGACTCACTGCAACCTCTGCCTCCTGGGTTCAAGTGATTCTCCTGCTTCAGCCCCTAGGGTGGATGGGATTACACGCACCCACCACCAGGCCCAGCTAATTTTTGTATTTTCAGTAGAGAAGGGGTTTCGCCATGTTGGCCTGGCTGGTCTTGAACTCCTGACCTCAAGTGATCCACCTGCCTCGGCCTCCCAAAGTGCTGGGATTACAGGCATGAGCCACCGCGCCTGGCCCATGTCCTAACTCTATCAGGATTTCAGAATCATGTCTGAACTGTGGAATCAGACACATCTTAGGCAAGTTACCTAATCTCTCTGAGCCTCCATCTCCTCATCTGTAAAATGGGAGTGACGACATTTATGTCATAGGACTGTGCAAAAATTAGATGAGAGCGTGTTCACTTCATGGAAACTATTTCCCAACAAGAGGCCTCTGGAACCTGATGGAGGAGAGACGAAGGGCCCAGCAGCTGGTCTGCATCCAGCTCAGGCCCCTCAGGGGCTGAGACTGGAGGGGAAGGGTATGGAGTGGTGGCTGAGAAGGAGATCTGCTGGCCTCACGGGGGCAGCCTGGAAAGCCCCAGCTCCACGGGCAGCAGTGTGGCAGCTCAGAGACCAGACTTTGGAGCCGGACAGCGTGGGTTCAAATCCCAGCTCCGAAATTTACATGCTTACTAGTTGTGTGAGGGCTAGGCCTGGGCCCCAGTTTCCTCATCTATAAATGGAGACCAATAACACCCACTCCCTGTGAGTTAACACAGGAAAAAGGGCTTAGCCCAGTGCACAGAAGCACAAGACAGTGTTCACTAGAAATGACCAGAAGAAGGGGCTGCAACCTGAGCCCAAGAAGAGGACACAGGCTAGTCCTCTGGGGAGCTGGCCCTGACTCCTGAGGGGGTTCCCAGGAAGCAGGGGGCCTGTTTTGAGAAGGATCACAAGGAAGATGTGCTTTGAAGAGATGCACATGGTTTAGGATAGGGGTCAGCACCATTTTCTGTAAAGGGCCAGAGAGTAAATATCTTGGACTCTCGGAGTACTACAGTCACTGTAGTAACTACTCGACTCGGCTATTGTAGGGGCAAAGCAGCTGGAAACAATACCTAACTGAATGGATATGTTCCAATAAAACCTTATTTTCTTTTTTTTTGAGACGGAGACTTGCTCTGTCACCCAGGCTGGAGTGCAGTGGCACGATCTCGGCTCACTGCAACCTCCGCCTCCACCTCACTGCAACCTCCGCCTCCTGGGTTCAAGTGATTCTCCTGCCTCAGCTTCCCAAGGGATTACAGCTGTGTGCCACCACGCCTGGCTAATTTTTGTATTTTTAGTAGAGATGGGGTTTCCCCACGTTTGCCAGGCTGGTCTCGAACTTCTGACCTTGTGATCCACCTGCCTCGGCCTCCCAAAGTGCTGGGATTACAGGCATGAGCCACCGCACCAGCCTAAAACCTTATTTAATAACACATACAGCAGCCTGGATTTGGCCCTCAGGCTGCAGTTTGCTGGCCCCAGTCTAGAATATAAGCTATAGAAGGCCTTAGTTCACTGCTGTACCCCAGTGCTAAAACAGGGCCTGGCTCGCAACATGTGCCCAGTAAATACTGGCTGAGTGAATGGAGAGGTGGGAGTTGTCTGGGGCAGCACCCCAGGGTGGGTGGCCCTTACCCAGGCGCACGTAGAGCACGTACTGCATGGAGTCACGGGGCTCCGTGTAGAGGATGCCCCCGCGCATGCTCAGCCAGATGATGGCCATCTCAGCGATCATGCAGCTCAGCAGGATGCCCAGGTAGCCGCGGCCGTGGTCCACCAGGTTCAGGGAGCAGGCCTCGTGCGGGTTATAGACCAGGCCGAAGAGCACCACGGACAGGATCACAAACCTGTCACAGGAATGCCCATGTGAGCAAGGCCAGGCGGCCCCTGCACCTCGAGATGCCACTAGCAGGCAGGCCCTTCCCCAGCCCGGATTCAGTGGCAGGAGGGGTGGCAGCAGGCGCCTCCTCCATAAGACCATTGTCCACCTGGCATCAAATGCCTAGAAGGGCATGGGCGGCCAGTAAAAGACTCAGGGTCAGCCATGGGGAGACAGCGGCAGCAACTCCCCCCCAGTGTTGGGGTCAGGGCCAGCAGTGGTAGCAGGGGTCTCATTGCCCTAAGGGGCTAGATGTTTCAGGCACCTCCTCCGGGCAGCTGGGGGCATGACAGGGTCGGGACTTGGGCCCAAGCAGGGAGGAACAAATGGCCAGAAAGCTTCCTTCCAGGCCTTTCTCTCCAAACCCAGGCCTGTGGCCCCGGGCCTGGGGACTCACCAGGTGGTATGCAGGAGAAAGAGGAAGATGGCCGGTAGGACGAGGTCATCACTGCCCACAGACCAGCGCCGCCGGAACACCACGATCCCGGGCATGGCTGGTGGCTCTGCAGAGGCTCAGAGGGCCTGGCGCTCACCTCCTGAAAGAAAGCAGAGGACCTTGTAGCTGCCTGAGGAGGAGGTGAAGGCACCTAGGGCCACTGCATTCCTTGGGCCACGGGACCAGTCTCTGGTGTGGCCAGAAGCACAGGCATTTTTGGAGCTGGCCACTGGAAGTGCTGACCCATCTCCAGGCAGGAGCCAACACAAAGGACCTCAGCAGCAGGATACAGACTTCAGCCTTCCCCCTGGGGTCTCGCCTGTCCCCTGAGACTGGCACTGGCCACTAGGGATCGGCTTCTACCTGGGGTTACCCCAGCAGTCACTGTTCAGCTCTATTAAAGACCCCCTGTTTCCTCCTTCATGGGATCAGTGGGACCCTCAGCCCAGCCCTCAAACCCTATAATCTTTAGACCTGGCCCAGTGCACACTGTCCTTGGAGTCAAGGGAGGGGCTTCCCAGACCAAGAATAAGCCCACCCAACAGCACAAAGCCCAGCAGGGCAGGAGGAAGGCTGAAGGCCTTGGAAAGGTGGGGGCAAGGGACCCTGTATGGTTGGCAGCTAGGACTGACAAACATGGAAGGTGAGGAGTGCCCGGCATAGAGCAGGTGCTCAATAAGTATTTCTTGAAGGAGGTCTTCAGTTTCCTGCTTTGCTGGAAGCCAAGAGCATGCTCTATGACTTGGTTTTGAACCCATCAGACAGAAGTCCCCACCACAGCTGTGCCTCCAGGGAGGGAAGGGCACGGTTGAGCTGCAGGGTCAGGAGTAGGGCTTGGGACACCTTCCACCCCACACTGCTGGAAGGACGGGGTAAGCCCTGCAGGGTAACACCCCTCCTGGCAACCGTACCTCCCAAGCCCACCCTGAGCCATGCAGCTTTTACAGCTGGATTTTCAACTCTCTGAAGTAGCTGAATTCAAATCAGCCCCGAGCAAGCTCAGGAAAGAGTGCCCAGGAACTCAGGGCCCTCACTCCTCAGCACCCCAAAGAGAAAGGAAGCAGCATGGGTGGGAGGTGACCCCACAGGGAGTTAGGTCCCCAGAGATACCCATAAAGGGCTCCAGGGTAGCCCTGCACTAAACTGTGCAGAGGGAGCCCTGCTGCAGGGGGCTGGGGACCAAGTTGGTGGGCAGCTGCCCCCCCAAGGCCAGTAGAGGCTTACATGGCACCTGGTCCGGGGCAGGCGGCAGATCCTCCTCTCCCCAGTGGCGGCTCCAGGGAAAATGTGTGTCCGAGGAGCCCGGCATCATTCGGGGAGGAAGCAGCCAAGTCTCCCTTGGCCAGTGGGCATAGCCCTCAGGGTGGGCGAGAGGGCGTGGGGCCGGGTGGCCAGCCCGCATGTCCCCGGTGCAGCCACTTGGCGAGCTGTGGCCTGGCGGGCTGGCGGGCTAGCCTGCCGGGGTCGTGCCTACTCCTCCCCCCACCCTCAGGAAGTGACATCATCCCACTCTCTCTCCAAGGAGGAGTCGGAGCTCAGCTTCTGGGAAGCGGGGAGAAGGGTGGAGAGTGAGGGAGCGTGGTGATGGGGTGGCTGGGTTTTGGGGGTGGGGGGTGGTCTGTGGACTGCAGGGGTCCGGGGCATCAGCAGTGCCTGTGACATGTGGCTGACAGCACCAGCTTCAGATTAGGGTTGGACATGATAGGACAGGACGGGGGCTGGGGCACCGCGGGTGGCAGTTGGGCTGGGGCAGAACAGAGCTGCCAACAGCTGGTATTGCCGCCCCCTCCCTGTCTCCAGGTGGCTCACAGAGGGTAAGGTGCAGCGCTGGGTCGGGCTCAGGGGGCTGTCGGGCTGCCAGGAGCCCCTCACATGAATGGAACGGAATGAAATGGAATGAATCTAGTGGATGGGGGGGGGGCAGCACGCCCCCGCAGGTGCTGTAGAGCCGCATCCTGCTCTGATCTGGCCAGACCAGGGGAGGAGGGAGCAGTGCTGTCCCAGAGGGGCTGGCTGGAGGGCTAGGGTCTGGCCTTACCCAGCCTGCCCCCAGGCCTGCCTCTGCCAGCAGCCCAGAATATCTCCTTCTCAGGTCCACCCCATGGATGGCCCCTCTCAGTCACCCTGGGAGGTCCCTCCTCTCACTCCCACCCTTGGCCCCATGGAACCCAGGATAGCTAACACTCCTCGAGATCACACACCATCCACCCAACACACACACTCACTCTGCACTCCCCTCCTCTGCCCGAACAATGCCCGCTTGCCCTAGCTCTCATGCTGGAAGGAGTGAGCCGAACCTGGCACTGGGCCCTGCAGAGGTGAGGTGGCTGCAGGACTGTCAAGATGCTGGAGGGATATGACCAGTGGTAACCACTGCCCCCACCTCAGGGTGACCAGCCTGAGGCCAATTGCCATGGTCAACACCAGTACCTACCTAGAGCATGCGGCAGGGCTCCTGGGGGCCGACCCTGCTGGGTACCCAGTAACAGGCCTGCACCAGTGGCCGGCCCACCACCATAGAATCTGAGGCACAGAGGCTGGGACGCAAGTGCCAGGCTGGCTGGTTTTGAACCTGGGCTCTACCACATACCCACTGTGTGACTTATTAGTCGTGCCTCAGTTTCCTCAACTGTAAAATGTCGATTTGTAAAATGTCGATTATCCCTACCTCCTAAAGTCCTGGTGAGAATCACATGAGAGAAGGTCTGCAGAGGCCCTAGCTGTCTTAGCTGGGGGAGGCGAGGCGGTGGGAGTGCAGGGAACCCCTTGCTGGACCAGCCACCCCTCCCGCCTGGGCTGGTGGAATCTCCGGCTGGTCACCAACAAGTCAAGGTCTGGGGTGGGGGTGGCAGGGCCTGTGCTGCATGAGGGTTGGGGGTGGGCTGTACCACTCTCCAGGCCAATTCATACATCTCTTGGGGCTGCTATTTTTAAGGGCCTGAATGGTGCCCTTTCTCTAGAGACCCCAGCCCATCACAATAAGGGCCTGTTCCCCTGCTGGGGATGTGATTTCATCTGGAGGAAATGTCTCAGGAGCGGAGAGGGCAGAGGCTACTTCCTGGTCTGGGGCTGCCACAAAGCACCTCTTCTGGCTCTCCTCCCCTGGGGCACAAGGTCCTCCCCTCTAACAGCCACAGTGGGGCGGGGGTAGGCGCTGCCTGCCCTTCCTATCCCATACCAGTGGGGCTTCCAGGGCAGGCACGGCATACCTTCCAGCAGGGGCCACAGGGGCATTGCTGGGGGCTCCTCCTGCCTCTGGTTGGACCCCCAGCACAGGCAAGTGTGAATGGGGTGCCAGGACCCCTCTCACATGGATGGAATGACTTAAGCAGCCCAAGGAAGCCTCCTTCCTCCCCCACCCACACAGCCCAATTTTCCTGCTGGTGATTCAGGCCCCTGGACTAAGTACTAACCATTCTGGGAGTTCCTCTTTCTAAAAATGCAAACTCTTTTTAAAAATGCACATGCTGCCCCCTACTTTAAAAACCTTCCTGGCTCCCCATGGCCTGCAGGACAAAGTCCAAGCCCCTCGGGCGGCAGCTAAAGGCTTCCGTTACCCTTGCACTGACAGGCAGTGCAACCTCAGGCATATGCCTTGCCCTCTCTGAATCCATGCATTCCCTTATCCCCTCAGCAGAAAGCAATCCCAGTGCAGACAGACTCCAGCACAGAGCCCACCCTCAGCTGACAAATCCTTCTGGCTGGGGAGGCTCTCCAGCACCTTCTTAACACTGCCACATCCTTCTTTCTCGACACCCCCCGAAGTGCTGCTCCCCAGAAACACATCACTGGAAGGGTCCATGCTTTGCTTACTCCAGTTCTGATGGGTGAAATCCAACTCATCTCTCTAGGTCAGCTAAAAGTCACCTCCTCTTTGAAGCCCTCCCTGACAGCCCTCATGCACCCCACTCTCCTCCTGGGAAACAGGCTGCTCCGTTATGGGAACCCTAGACCCCTTCCCCCAGCGTGGCCCTGGTCACACCGTGTTACGGTTAACCTGCTGACTCCTTGCTGCCCATCCCCACCCCAGCTCAATAGACAGTCCCCAGGGCCAGGGTCTCACAGTACCCATCGCCACACCTCTGGGTGCCAGCTGCAGTGCCTGGCTCCAGCACCTCAGTCCCACCCCATGGCCTCCTCAGCACAGCTCCCCTCCCAGTCACAAGGGCTGAGACAGTGGCTCCTTCCCCCTCTGAGCTCACACCCTTCCCTTCTGGGGAAATGTCCCTCCCTTCCTGACTGCCAGGCTGGGCTCCCACCCCAGTGCCTTCCCTGATAGCTCAGGGAGAACCCTCTCCCCCTCCTCTGTCTAGATGAACTGTTCTGGGACCTCAGTTTCTTCTCTTGTAAAATGGGGCTAACAACATCCCTCTCAAGGCTGTTGTCAGAACAGACTGGGGTGATGTCACTACAGGACTCTGCACAGGTCCTGCACATCCCAAGGATCTGCTGATGGCTGCTGTTGCATTAGCAGACACCTGAGGGGCTTTGTGGGGACCTCCTGTGATGTGACCTGTGACTGGGTGCTGGGGTCTGGAAGGTGCTGCTGGTGCCCAGCTGGTCGGAAAGGGCTGGAGTGAGCAAACAGAAGCCCTGACCAAGGAGCCTGCCCCCACCGTGAGTGCTCCGGTGCTGCTGGTAAAAGCATCCCAGGCTGGGCCTCGCCCCCTCGTCCTAAGGTACCCTGTGGGTTTGGCCCTGGGAGCAGATTTTAAGGAGCAGAGTCCCTTGGCAGCAAGACTCCCAGCAGATGGGGCTCCAAGAGCTCCCAGGGGGATGGGGGGGGGAAGAAGGTACTGGCTCAGCCCTCTGGAGTGTCCACAGGGAACTGGACAATGAGCTTGGGAACCCCCGTGAGTGCCACCTCCAGCCCATGAGATTTCCCATCTGGCCAGAGATGGCTTTGGTCATTGGCCTGGGGATGGGATAGAGGTTGTGCCTGAAGGAGGGGATGACAGCCAGGTCCAGCCGTAGGGATCCATCTGACATTAGCTGAGCACCTTCTGTGTCCCAAGTCCTAGACTAACTGGCTTCAGTCCTCACAGCAGTAACACAGGGTCGCAGTGTCGCTCTCATTCCACAGTGTGTGCAAGGGGTGGTTAAGACTCTGCACTCCAAAACAGGCTGCATCTGAGTCTTGGCTCTGCCACTTACTTGCTGTGTGACTTTGGACAAGTTACTTAACCTCTCTGTGCTTCAGTCTCCTCGCTTCTAAACCAGGGATAAGAAGAGTACCTACCTCCAAATTATCAGGAGGGTTAAATCAGTCAACACTTCAAACAGCGCCTGTCATCTGGTAACTGCTCAGCAAATGCTGCCACTGCCATTACTATTACTACTGAAGAATGAGACTGAGATGCAGAGACTGACTGACACCATCCAAGGATCAAGAGGCCGGGCAGGCAGGAGGCGCAGGTCATTCCTGCTGCCATCCAAAGCCCACACCTAACAAAGGTCAGAGTTAGAAGGAGTCTCAGAACAGTCCCACTGTCCCCTTTTATGGGCGAGGAACCTGAGGTTCAGAAAGAACACAGAGGCCCTAGCTCTTCCCATGATATCCATCCCTGCAGCGTCACTGCTGGGTGCTGGACACACAACCCGAGCCCCCAAGCCAGCCTGCTCCCTTCTACCTCACTACATACCCCACTCAAACTCCTCAGTGACAACAGTATTAACAGCGTGTCACCACAGGGAGCCTGGGCTGAGATCCTCTCTTTCACGCTCTTGGAGATGCCTAACCCTCCTAGAAGCCAGCAAAATCCACAGAAGCTCCCTCACAGGAGATAAATCTGCAGGGAGGCATCAACCATGTGCCTACCTCAGTCACCTGCGGCGGCTGGCTCTCCTGCCTCCAGCAGTGGAGTCCCTGTTGCTCTGTAGCAGCTGTGGTGACAGAGAGGAGACTCTCAGACAGATCCAGAGAGCCACCTTCCCTGGGCCCCCATTTTACTCCTGCCTCCTGGGGCTGGTGATGGGGACCAGGTCCAGCCACATCCTAGAGCTGCCTAGTGCTGAACAAAGAGCAGTGTCCCCAGGACAGAAAGTCCCGACCCCTCTAGGCCCCAGTAAATCAAAATTGAGGGCCGGGAGGATGAGTCCATTGCACGCATGTGAGACATAAGGGCCCCCACGATTGGTATATGTAAAACTAGCACTGGACGCCACACTTCCTGGTTGCCAAAGTAAATGTGGAAACTGGCAAGTTTATAAGGGCTCTTTTTCACTCTGCAGGGTTTTTTGACCCTTGGTGTCCTGAAGGGAGAGCCCAGGATTCCCATTTCCACGACAAATGGGATTCCTATGTGAAAGGGCTTTGAAATTGGAAGGTGGTCCAAAATAGTTGAGAGGAACTGATGCCTGCTGCCTGCTATGCTCTCGTGGTCCATCCGATTCTGAATGTGCCTTGTTGGGCACTGGAGCTTATCTGGTCTGGGGGTGGGCATCTGATTTGGGGGACTCAGCGCAGTGAGGCTGGGCCCCCCGGTGGTGCCCCGCAGGACACTGGTGGCCCGCCCCCCAGCAGAGGCGTTGTGTTCAGAGGCTCCACCCCAGCTAGGGTGGGCCCACCAGCAGGTTGCTGTCTGGCCTCGCTGGGTCCTGCTCTCTTTAGCACAGGCTTTGGTCGTGGTGAGATTCCAGCTGTTCACTGCGGCTGCAGGACTGTGGTAGCGAGTTAACCTCTCTGCACTGGTGAAACTGCAGGCTCCCGGATCCTGGGTGGTGACAGGGACAGAATGATCTCAGCCATCTATAAGTCGGGGACTGGGCTGCTTCGGTTCTCCTAACATTTATGAATTGCCTACAAGGTCTTGGCGCACATCTATGCCCTTTACAAACATGAACTCACCTAGTCCTCATAACAGCTCTGTTATTTGACAGCCCTTATTTGACAGATGAGCTGAAGTGACTTGCCCACAGCAACACAGCCTAGGCCCAGAACCCAGGTTTTTACCTCTGCATGCTGCTTCTGAGAAGCAGGATTCAGCTAAATGCCTGTTCCTGAACTCAAAAGCTGGCTCTAAACCTCTTATTACAGACTGAGGAGCTCTTTGGGTCTTCATCTAGCTTCGGACTTACCATCATGTGGGATAGCACTGGACCCACTCTGCAGATGAGGAAAACTGAGCCCAGGGGAATTCCACGGAGCAGGCTGTGGAGTCGGGAGAGAGCACGGCACTAGAAACACTATGTGTCATCCAACTCCAGCCTCATCAGGCCACAGGGTATTATCCCAACTTTACTGATGAAGAAACCAAGGCTCAGAGAGGCAAAATGGTTTGCCCGAAGATCCCTCCACGAGGACATCGCAGAGCTGGGATTTCAAGTAGCCTCCTTGAATTACTTGCAAGAAAAAAATACCCTCTCTGCCTGTCAGTCTGACTCCTTATTTTCACAAACACAGAGACAGTAGGACCCACAGGTCCCACCCCAGGCCACAGGGCTACAGTACCTTCCCCTCTTCCCAGTGACCAAGAGGCTGGCCTCTGAAAGCACAGGAAGGGGAAGGTGACAAGGGAGACGATGGAGAGAAAGCACGTGTGGGCTGGGGGCCACGTGCGCCACCAGCCTGTACCCGGGTGTGTGCAACCCAAGTTAGGGGCCTGAAAGCTGTCGCTTTTCACACGTCAGCTGCGCTAGAGCAGAAGGCAGAGCGGAGCCGGCCCAGGGCTGGGGCCAGATTTCAGCATGAGATAGGTCCTCACACGCCCAGGCCTAGGGATGAAAACAGTGTGCCTGGTGCAGCCGGGGGCAGGAGTGGGAGGCCACTGACATTTGTCCCCTCCTACCTGCTACCCAGGGTCTTAGGCTAACAAACGCCTTTCCCACTCTCCCCCAGGATGGCCTGGAAGGACCAGAGGAGGCACCTCCTCCACCCCTCACCATGTGCCAGCCACATAACCATCCTCACTACAACCCCAGGGGTGGGTCTAGCTGTTCGCATGTCGTGGATCGAGAAACTGAGGCTCCAAGAATTTAAAGAAGCTAGCGAGTGAGTGGCCAAGTCAAGCTCTGAAGCCAGGTCTACCTGCTGTGTTCTCTCTGCGCCCTCCTCGTGCTTCTTGGCCAGAGACCCCTCCCTATAAAACAGCAGTCAGGGAGCTGGGCACAGAGTTCAGGGAGGAGGACGGAAAGAGAAGCTGCAGTGACTTGGGGGCAATGCCAGCCTGGGCCGGACCCAGAAACAGTTCCAACAATTATTCCACCGTGTTTATTTAAAAACAAACTCATATAGCATTTACCACATGCTGGTTACTTTAACAAGCAGTTCACAAAAATTACTTCCTTTAATGTAATCCTTTTAACAACTTCTTATGCCCTGTATTATGGATGAAGAAATGGAGGCCCAGAGAGGCTAAATAAGTTGCCCAAGGCCACTCAGCTCTTCAGCGGCAGAGCCAGGCCTGAGGTTGCAGAGCCTGTGCTCCAGGCCTCTCCCCAGAAGGCTTCACCAGGGCTCCATTTATTACTAAGGCTCCAGCTACTCGTTCTCACGCTAATTATTTTCTACTTGTCTACAATGAGCAGAATTTGCCATCTGCCACCAGCCCTGCTACTGACACCAGCCAACTCCCTGGGAATCAATTGAGGCCTTTCGTTTCCTGCTGGTTGTTTTGGAAGGATGGCTAGCTGCTGGGGAGCGGGGAGTGAGGGCCAGGAGGGCAGCAGGACCCTTCCCTGGTGGCCAGGCTGGGCCCTCCTCCTGCCCCCAGCCTTCCTCTGACCTCTCTTCCCAGGGCAATTCACATCAGAGCCCACTCAGTCCTGTGCTCCGACAATGTTTTCCAACAGTGGAAGGAGTCCCCCAGGCTCTGGCCAGGCCAGGTCTGGCTTCTGGATTCTTCCTTGGAGATTATTCATTTTTCTGAAACTCGGAACAAGCCCTCGTCCCACATGTCCACGTCCCCTCTGGAGAGGCCCAGACAGGCAGGCTCTGCTGGCCTCTGTGAAGGGTGCGGCCGGGTAGCCTGGATCTCCAAGCCCTCACGCAAAGGCTGACACCGCCCCACACTGGGTGGCACCAGGCTGTTTTCTCCTGCCTGTCTGTGGGGAAGGGTGTCTGTGGTTTACATCCTTTCTACCTGCCCCTGCGGTCTTCTCAGTCAGTCCCCTCATGCCCGAACATATCTTTACCCCACTCTCCCAGGAACGCGACTCTCAAAGGCATCGACTTGGAGCGGGTGGCCATCCAATGAGCTGACCGAGGCCTGCCTTCTGGCCCCGGAGCAGAGCAGCCCCGAATTTGAATCTTAGTTCCATCACTTCTAGTTGTCTATGACTGTCACTTCACTGAGCGTCAGTCTCCTCATCTGTAAGATGGAATAATGAAGGTACTCACTCCATAGGGAGTGAGTCATGAGGAGTTAACGAAATAACACACATAAAGTGCTCAGCTCTTAGAAAACAGGAGCTGCCATCATTGTGATTTAGTAACCATGTCTCCCCAGTGTGCGCAGAACCTTTGCCTCACCTTGCATGGCAGGGGCAATAACTCTCCGCGATCTAAGTCAACCCTCCCAAACAGACAGGTGAGCAGGCTGACCCGCACCTGCCCTCACCCTTCCAGCCTGCATAATCCTCTGACCTGCCTTCTTGGAAAGGGAGGGCTCCAACTCCTAGGAGTCCAGCAGGGCTGCACTGGCACTGCCTCCTTTAATCCACAACCACCCAGGGAGAGGGGACCCAACACCCCTGGGACAGCTTGAACCACAGAGTTCCCGCCCAAGGCCACAAGACTCTAGAACACTCCAAAGCCTGAGATCCTGCCAGGATGCCCCGCATCTATCTGCTTGCATGTCTGAGTTTCAGGGTGTCTCACTGCACACCCCTTCCCAGCTCAAATGCAGGATGCCCTGAGAGGTAGTGGTCCCCCCTCCCTTTAAGCCCATCTGCCCTTCCAGCTTTCCACTGGCCCCACCCTCTACTCCTCCGCCCAGAGTCACCCCCTCTCCTGGAGCCACTTGCTGGGAGCTCACTCCCCAGATGGCCCCCCTGCCAGGCAGTTCATCAGCTCCCAGCACGAATCCCAGTGCTCTGGCTTCTCAGAACTTCCTCGAGAGGAGACTCCGTCTGGGTGCTGGCAACGCCTCAGTGAAGAATTAGCACCTTCCACTTCATTAGGGGCCCCCTAATGAAGCTGTTAATGATATGCTAAGTGGGCACACCTAGCCTGACACCTCCTCTCTTGGGCCCCCCCCCCTTGCCCAGCCTACCCTGAGCCCTGGTCCTGCTGCCTCCTCTCCTCAGGCTGTGGGTTGGCCCTCGGGGTCTGGCTGGCGTGGGTGCATGCTGCTCAAAGGTGGGGAGGCTTCGTGGGCCACCTCCCTAAGCTGCATGGCCATCTAGGACACAGGCTGGCCGCTTGGGCTATTGGGTTTCCCTTCGACTGTACCCCGGGCATCTCAGAAGCAAGCAGGGATCAAGTGACTTCGTAACAGGAGCTCTTTCCCCAGGGGAAGAGGTTCTGCAGAGCTCTAGTATGTGACAGGAAGGGCCAACATCCCCTGCCCCCATAGAGACTGGAGAGGGAGGTGGCACCTGCCACCACCAACGGCACACAGGCTGCGGCCCCGTCCCCTCCCTCTGTCACACTCCTCTCCTTCTGTGCTCAATGAGGGGGATCTCAGTGCTCTTCAGTGGGTTTCCAGAAGCCCTCAGGGACCCCAGATGAGGGGAGGTGGCTATAGTGGGCAGGCTTCAGCGGGCTTGCAGGCAATGTCAACCACAGCAGCTTTCAGCTGCTCTGGATCACCTGAGGTCAGGAGTTCGAGACCAGCCTAGCCAACATGGTGAAACCCCATCTCTACAAAAAATTAGCCGGGCGTGGTGGTGCACGCCTGTAATCCCAGCTACTTGGGAGGCTGTGGCAGGAGAATTGCTTGAACCCGGGAGGCGGAGGTTGTAGTGAGCCACTGCACTCCAGCCAGGCTCGGCCTCCCAAAGTAGCTCTGGGCCACAGAACTAGACTCTGTCTCAAAAAACAAACAAACAAAAAGAAAAGCTTGAAAGCCACTAAACACGATGTGCTCTCAGGTCCATTCTAGTCTGGACTTTTAGAGTTTTACTTGCAGAACGGCCAAGGAGGGAGCCTGGGGGCTCCACACAGGTGTCTGAGCTCACACGATGATCACAGCATTTCCATTTCCTCCCCTTGCCTGAGCCAGGAGGGCAAAAGGGGTCACAGAAAAAAGTCACTGACCCAGAAGCTTAGAGACCCGGGCCTATAGCTGACTATTCTGTCCTTCAGACCTCCCTATTCCCTCCCATCACTCCAGGCATGGCAAAGCTGGACCCAAGCACAAGGCCTCCAGGAAGGGGCAGGGGCTCAGAAGGCCCCCTGCTGCTGGGTGGAGGACAGGACTGGACCCGGCTTTGGTCCCAGTGCCTTGATTTACTCAAACAGCCACAGAGTTGTGACCTTCAATATACAATGCAGCCCTCTCCTCGTCTATAAAATAGGATGAGGATGATGACAGTGCCTCCCTCTTGGGGTGGCTGGGAGGACAAAGAGAGTTAAAAGTTGTAAAGTGTTAGGCCGGGCGTGGTGGCTCACGCCTGTAATCCCAGCACTTTGGGAGGCCGAGGCGGGTGGATCATGACGTCAGGAGATCGAGACCATCCTGGCTAACACGGCGAAACCCCATCTCTACTAAAAAATACAAAAAAATTAGCCAGGCGTTGTGGCGGGCGCCTGTAGTCCCAGCTACTCGAGAGGCTGAGGCAGGAGAATGGCATGAACCCAGCAGGCAGAGCTTGCAGTGAGCCGAAATCACGCCACTGCACTCAAGTCTGGGCGACAGAGTGAGACTCCATCTCAAAAAAAAAAAAAAAAAAAGTTGTAAAGTGTTGAAAGCAGGCTCTGGCTCAGAGGAGGCGATTGGTGACATAGAGCTTTAATTAAATCAACCCCTAAGCCGGGCGCGGTGGCTCACGCCTGTAATCCCAACACTTTGGGAGGCCTAAGCGGGAGGATGACTTGAGGCCAGGAGATCGAGACCAGCCTGGCCAACATGGCGAAACTCCATCTCTACTAAAAATACAAAAATTAGCCAGGCATGGTGGGGGGCACCTGTAGTCCTAGCTGCTTAGGAGGCTAAAGCAGGAGAATCGCTTGAACCAGGGAGGCAGCGGTTGCAATGAGCCGAGACTGCATCACTGCACTCCAGCCTGGGCAACAGAGCAAGACTCAGTCTCAAAACGATAAAAAAAAAGATAAATAAATACACAACTAAATTCCCTTCTCAAGAGCGTATTATGACTCCTAAATGCCCTTTAAATAAAATTAAAACTCCCAACCATTAGCTATAAAGCTCTCCACCAACCACACCCCTACCCCGCCCTGCCCAGCCCTGCCTGCCACAAGCACCCATACCCTCCACCTTGTCTGACTCTGTCCCTGCCGGCTGGGCACACCCACTCCCGGCTCCTGTCTTTCCACCTGCTCAGCCACTGAGTGCGCCCCATGCCCGGGCACTTCCTCCTCTCCAGATGGCCCCACTTGCTTCGGGCACTCCGCCCCGACATGGCCTCCACAGCCTGCGAGGCCTGCTCGGTGCCTGTCCCAGCTGGCCTTCAGTCCCAGCCCTGGCAAACCAGCCCACAAATGACCAGGTAAGCCCGTGACCCACTTTCCTGCATGCTTCTGGTGTGTCTGCCTCGCCTCCTCCATTACACTGTAGGTCCCAAGAAGACCCTGGCCTCCACCTGCCTCTCTCCCAGCCTGTGGGGAAATAGGCCAGGAGGCTCCGGGCAACACAGAGACTGGAAAGGAGAGGGGAGAACAGGCCTCCACGATGAGGGGAACCCCATCAGGCCCCTGACAAGTGCCAGCCTCTGCCTGCCCATGCCTGAGCAGGGCCATTGACCCACTCTGTTCTGGGTAGGTAAGGGCCCATCTGCTCGACCTCTGACCCCAGAGTTTGGCATCACTTTCCTTCCCAAGAGACTCGCCCAGCCTTGTCACGCTGTCACTTCTGTGGCCTCTGCTTCCCGACCTGCTCAGGGTGTGGTGGGAGGTGGAGTTGGGGCCACGTGCTCAGCACAGCCCCTCTGGCCCCAGTGGCACTCCACTCCCACTTCACGAGGACATGGCAGGGAGGTGGCAGGAGTTTGGCAGGGCTTCATCCGTGTCAACCAGGGGCTGGTGCCCTCGGCCCCCCTAACTATCTGCAGTGGGGAGGAGGCAGGCTCCCGCTAACCCCTGCTGGCCCAGGAGAGGTCAGTGAAGCTGCTGTAACTCCAAGGGATGAACCTTTCCGTGAAGGAGCTGACGGCAACGTCTGAGACAGACCAGCAGTGCTAATGGGATGCCCAGCTGGGGCTGTCAAGCCAGACAAGGTCCTGGTGAGACCAGCAGAGGCCAAGGCTCCTGCCAGGCAGAAAGTGGCAGCTCGTCTCCTCCAGGGTTTGGGGAGGCAATCTGATGCCTGCTTCCTCAGCAGGCCCAGTCCTAGGAAGACTCTGGGGTGGGGGTGGCGGTAAGGGAGTCAGCGAGAGCTAGGGGACCTCGGCGGGGTCAGCCTGCGTCACAGCTCATGCTGACTCCTCCACCTTCAGTGGCCGCCGGCTGCTATAAATACCACTCCTGTCTCTGGATGTTGTAGGAGGTGACCTAGAATCATGGGCTCTGAGGCCTCCTGGGTGCACCCCCCGCCTGTTTTAGACAGAGCCTGCCTGACCAGAAAATCCTCGCAGGTTAGAGCCCACCCCCAACCATGAGCAGGGCCCTCGGCCAGGAGATAAAACCCCAACACTGAGGGAGATGGCTTCCAAACCTAGAGCTTCCTCCAACTTGCACCTCGACATGTTCATGAGCGGGGTGCAGACACCAGGTCCCTGGGAGCAGAGCCCTGGCCAGCCCAAGACCCGAAAGAGACATGGCATCCAGGGCCACTGGCTCAGCCTGAGACCTGCTGCCATTCACTCTCCTCCATACCCACCCACCTCTGGAGCCCAGCTCAAGGATGAAGGCTCCAAAGCCATTTGATCCCGAGTCCCTTCCCCGCCCCCAACTTCTCAGTCCTACGGTTGTCCTCGATTCTTGATTCAGCCTGGTTTCCAAACTTGTCACCACCCTGGAAGCTTCCCTGGGGTGTACTCTACTTCGAAAGGGGCCCTGTTAGACTGTTTTGCAGTTGCTCACATGAGTCCTTGACAATTTCATTCTTCCATTTGGTAGCACGCTTCTGAGTGAGCCCTTCCCTCCTCCAGAGATCCCAGACAGGCCCAGGCCTCAAACCCCAGGCTGGGCTGGCCCAGAAGCAAGGACAGGAGGTGGTCCTGGCCCCGGCAGGTGTGAAGACACCAACACCCACAGATGGCCATGGCTTGGTTCCAGGGTCCCTGGTTTAGAGCAGGGGCAGGCTCTCACAGTAGAAAAGGCTGGAAACAGCTCTGGGGGTGGGCCCTGGGTGGTGTGAACACAGGTGAAATCTGGTTAAAGTCAAGTTAGTGCATGCAGCCATTATCCATCCATCCACAAATCAGCAGAGTGCCTACTATGTGCCAGGGATTGGGTGGAGGGTGACAAATAAAAGCCAACATGGTGCCAGCCCTTATGGAGCCTGCAGACCAGAAGGAAAGAGACTTCAAGTGAACCTTCACATACAGCAAAGAAAAATCCTCTGACACGTGCTCAGACGGGGAGGCTGCCTACAGAACTAGGAGCTGGAGCTGCTTCTGAAGGACTAGCAGAGGGAAGCGACCACAGGAGAGGGCGGCGGGGAACAAGCACTGGAGGATACCCTCGGCAGCAGGGCCCGGATGTGAGGACAGTGGAGGCCTGGAGGATGGAGCCAAGGCCAGGGCCAGGCCAGCAGAGAGGAGGCCAATGCAGGCAGACTGGCAGGGCCAGGCCCTGGGCTCTGAGCCTGGGAACGACAAGCCAAGGTGGGTGCGAGGGTGAAGAGAAGTGGGTGGCCCAGATGGAAATTCAGCAGACAAAATGGGGACAGACAGGGCGGGTATTAAGGATGTTTACTGCTCGCTGTAACACTGGCGCTGTCAAAGACGACCCCAGCTGTCTGGCCCGTGCAATTGGGCAGGCAGAGGGGGCACCGGATCCCAGAGAAACGCCTTGAGAACGGAGGCCTGGGGCTGCCCACCCCACCCTCAGAGCAACAGCTCCGGGAGTCAGCCCTGGGCTCTGTGAATACAGGTGAAGTCTGTGTCCTCCCCCTCCCCCAGTCTCAGCTCAGCCCAGTCCCGAGCTCAGGCGAGCCCGGGCACAGCAGGTCAGGACGTCAGTCCAGGAGTCCCACTCAGGAGCAGTCAGTGGGCTCTGCTCCCACCGCCGAGGGTTCCCAATCATGTGCTTGGGGGGGTTTGAGGCATTTCTCCTGAACATTCAGCTCCCCACTCTTCCTGCCATCTAGCCCCAACCATGAATAGGACTACGCAGAGGAGCTCTCAGAGCTAATTCAACCTACTACAGGAGGGGAATGGAAAGAGGGTCTCCGTATGCCAGTCACCCACTCTCCCAACCACGTGTTGGGGCTCAGAAAATGGTACTCCAAAGTGAAGGCCTCACAAACAGCCTCAGAAGCAAAGCTTTTCTCTGACCTTCTCCTGCCTTCCTGTGTCTATCCCTCACTCTCCTGACACAAACCACAGAGACTAGAATTCTCTTCCCCACCCCTTACTCTCCCCAGAGGCAAGCCATAGAAACTAGAATTCCTCTTTCCCAAGGCAGGTCATAGAAACCAGAACTCCTTTCCCCTAAAGCCACCCATAAAACCTAAAAGTATTAGCCTTCTCCTGCCTTTCTGTGTAAGAGCTGGCCATAAAGAAATCCTCTGGTCAGGCAGGGCACAGTGGCTTACGCCTGTAATCCCAGCACTTTGGGAGGCCGAGGCAGGCTGATCACCTGAGGTCAGGAGTTCGAGACCAGCCTGGCCAACATGGTGAAACCCCGTCTCTATCAAAAATATAAAAAATTAGCTGGGCATGGTGGCACACGCCTGTAATCCCAGCAACTTGGGAGGCTGAGGCAGGAGAATCTGTTGAACCCGGGAGGCAGAGGTGCCATGAGCCGAGATCGTGCCATTGCACTCCAGCCTGGGTGACAGAGTGAGACTCCATCTCAAAAAAAAAGAAAGAAAGAAATTGTCTGACCTACTTTGTTTGATAGTAGATCATAAGACCCCCACTCGGAATCCTGCCCCATACCCTGAAGGAAGGAATGCAGCACAGAGAGGCCAAGAAGGATCTGAGAGCAGGCCTTGCTGGGTTTCCCCACTCAGTCTGCTCCCATGGGGTCTTACTCTTTGTGTCCAATCACAGCTCTTCATGGTTGTCCATTCCTCCTCAAACTTAAGCATAAAAATGGAGTTTTCCCTGGATCTTTGGATCTTCATTCTGAAGGCTCCCATGTCACGTAAAACTTTGATTAAATACATTTGTTATGCTTTCCTCTTGTTAACCTGTCTTTTGTTACAGGAGTGTTGGCTATGACCCTCATGATGGGGAGAAAAGGAATCACCCCATAGCTGCACCTACAATCCATTCATCCATCCATCCATCCATCCATCCATCCATCCATCCATCCATTCCTCCATCCTCCATCCACCCACTCACCATTTCCAGTCATTCTACACTGTTCATCACACTTAGAAAGCCCTCTCCCTCTCACGCCGGCCTGCCAGCCCTGTGGCCTGGCCTCTGCCTGCCCTCATCCGCCTCCCAGGCACCCTGGCCTTCTCTCTACTCTTGCAACAGGCCAGGCGTGCCGAACGCCTTCGTCCTCACTCCTCCTCTAGCCTGGAGAGAACCCCAACCCCACCACCACCCCCAGAGCTTTGCGTGGCTGGCTCCCTCCTGTCATTCAGCTCCTAGCTCAAACATCCTCTACTGGGACCTGCCTGCCAAATCTCAGGTACCCCAAGCGCCCCTATCATAGGACTCTGTTTTCCTATCAGCACTTCTCACCATCTAAAGTTCTGGTTAATGTGTTTACCGTCTGGCTCCCTCCACCAGGGTGTGGCTTCTCAGGGGAGGGGTCTCGCCTGTTTTCTTCCTTGCCAGGTTCCCTGCACTGAGTAAAGGTTTGGCAGGTTGGGGGAGCTCACCACGTCCCTGCTGCCTGAAAGAGAAACCATTTCGGAGCATGGCCTGAGAAGGACAGAAACAGGAGACTGTAGGAGCCACGGCAGAGCTGCACCCAGAACCCAGGGCTCCTGACTCCCAGCCCTGGCCTCTTTCCACACCATCTGCTGGCCATGCCTGGGATCCAAAGCCCTATCCTGAACTGCCCACATATGCGACTTCACTGGCTACCAACGACCACGCTGTGGGCGAGGCAGGGAGGAAATGTGGCATCTTCATTTTACTGATGAGGCAACTGTGGCAGGAAGGGGCTGTGGGGTGATTTGCCTGTGGTAATGCAGTGAGTGGTCCTGCTACTGGAGGGCTCCCTAGCATTGACAAGCCTGGCTCCCCTCCACCTCCCTGTGCATCTGGGCGAGTGTGACTTGCGTCCACCTCTGTACAGCATCCTGTGGGAGGGAGGGCGCACCTCCAGGAAAGAGCACAGAAAGCTACGCTCTCAGGATGCAGCCAGGAGACTCAAGCCCTTTCCCAACCGGGGGCCCGGAGGGCGCCTCAGCCATGGCCTGGCTGTAAGTGAGAAGGGGAAGGACCTGGGGAAATGACTTCTCTTCTAAGAGACTCAGTGTCTTCATCTGGAAGATGAGGGGGTTGACCAGATGATCTCTAATTTCCCTAGGATCCACTTTTCCCCCCACCCCCCAATGCTCAGTTTATAAGGGTCTGCAGCCTCTGGCTCAGGAATATAATCCCACAGAAGACTCGGAGCCTTAAGGTGCTACCATCTTTCTCACCCACTTTCTTCTGGGCCCCAACATTGTCCTGGAGGTAGAGAGGCCAGGAATTTGCACACCATGGCCCAGTGCTTTGATGATCCCCACTTTTGAAATCTGTCAGAACTAAGTTTGAAACCTAACATGTTCAGCTTGTAATTATCAGAGTTAAAGAGAGAGAGAGAGAGAGAGAAAGAGAGAGAACCTAACATGGGCTAGGTGTGGGGGCTCACACCTGTAATCCCAATGCTTTGGGAGGCCGAGGCTGGAGGATCACTGAGGCCAGGAGTTCAAAACCAGCCTGGGTAACTAGTAAGAACCCATTTTTACAAAAAAAAAAAATTTTTTAATTTAGCCAGATGTGGTGGTGCATGCTTATAGTCCCAGCTACTCAGGAGGCTGAGGCAGGAGGATCACTTGAGCTGGGGAGTTCCAGGCTGCTGTGAGCTGTGATTGCACAACTACATTGAAGCCTGGGTGACAGAGCAAAACCCTGTCTCTAAAAACAAAACAAGAAAACCTAACCCCCCACTGACTGCCGCTGTGTGACCTCAGCAGGCTCAGGGGTGAGACTCGGTAAAGGGCAGGTTCTCGGGGTCCTCATCCACCCTCTTCCCTGTGACACAGAACTGCCCCTTGCCAACTTCCCTCGAATGTGAGAACAAACAAGATATACTGAGGGTTCCTTAGAGGAAGGCACTAGAACAAGCCTCAGCAATACTCCTTCCCTTTAAGCAGAGCCTTGGGCTCCTGCGCGCACACATCCCCACCACATGGGAGCTCATCGAATCCCAGCTGCTTTCCTCCTCCGGGTTCATACAATCCAGGAGACCAGAGGAAGACGTGCCCGAGCCTCAGCAGCTTCCCTACTCAGAGCAGAGGGAGAGGCGGGCAGCGGGCATGCAGTAGGGCTGGGCCTGGCAGCGGACAGGCTGGCTCCTAGTCCCCATGGCCCCTCGGAGTCCAGCCTCCTCTCTGCTCTTCTGGGGCCTTGGCAGGACACATGAGATCACGTCTGGGCGGTGCTCAGGGAGTCTGAGAGAGAAAAGACCCAAGGGATGGAGGTGGGATTAATTATGCATTAACATGCTTCTTTACTAGCACTTCTGTTTACTGCAGGGCACAGTGGAAAACACATGGGGCTTGGTGTCAGAGAATCCAGGCTGGACATGGGGCCTGGCCATTCAAGAGGTGTGGGCAAGTCACAACCTCTTTGAGCCCCAGTTCCTGGAAAAAGGGGATGAACAACAGCTGAGCGATATTGGAGAAAGCATGACACAAATCAGATTTCCTCACCTGTCAGTGGGATTGCAAGAACACCAGCCTCCTGGCATCGCTCACTGTGAGGTGGCCAAGTGCCTGGCCTGGGGCCACATGTGAGTGACATGCAGGGGGTCTCGTTATTGCTGCTGGAGGAGCAGGGAGGTGCAGGGTGAAAGGCCTGAGGATCAGGCTATTGGCAGTGCCGTTCAGGCTGGCACTCTCTGGGTGTGTCCCAGGTGGGTATGCTGGGCCAGCTCTCCTTAAGCAGATCCCCACAGCAGCAAGAGAAGGAAGGGGCTGTGTGGGACTGCAGGGAGGGAGGCACCTGGCTCCTTGCCTGGCTAATGCAAGCCCCTCTTTGGGGTCCCAGCTGTGGGAGAGAAAGGGCTCCCTCTTCCCTAGGATGCCAGATCCATCAGCAGCTAATTATCTAATCTGTTCCCCTTGGCCTGAAGACCACGATCACAGGCTCAAGGAGTCACTGGCCATGAGCTGAGTCTGACAGAAAAGGACGCTTGGAGGCCACACCCTCAGGAGGGCAGGTGTTGGGGAGGCAGGTCCAGGGCTTCTGCCTCCAGGGCCGGCCCAGAGGCTGGAGAAGTCCAAGTTCAAGTTCCTGGGGCTGATTCATCAGAAAGAGGGTGAAGAGAAGGTCAGGGCAGGGACTGGTTGAATCAAGACAGGCTCTCCTTGCAGGAGGGCCTGCAGACAGGCTGCTGCAGAAAAGAAAGGAGCAGATGTGTCCATAAATACTCCTAGATTCAATCATGTGCTCCTCTGCCTCCTGCCATACAAAAGTCTCATTGATGCATCCCGTCACCCCCACAACCCAGGACCAGTGCCCCAACAGGAGGGCTCTGGGGGCCTCTCCAGCTCCTTACTGACAGTCCAGCTGCTGCTGCCGCTGCCCTGGCACGCCAGGCATGCCAGGCCCAGGCACTGCCAAGTCACATGCTCTGCGCGGGCGAGGCCAGGCACTGCTGGGGCAGCCTTGGGGATGCAGGGTGGTGTGGCATTCACAGGCAGTGTGGGTCTGCAGAAAAACTGGGTGCCCAGAGGCAGCCGGCCACCTGCCTGCCACCCTCCCCAGCCCCACCCTCCTTCCAGGGGAGAAATCCTTGGGCAAACAGTCAGCCAGGTGTGAGCAGCACAGCTAATGCAGGGCTGGGAAAAGCAAACACGGAGGGCCTCCACGCTGCGGGCCCGCTGCCCTATGGGGTGGCATTCAGGTGGCCCTGCCCACAACTGCCACTGGTGTCCCCAGCACTCTGCCCACAGTATTTGGAGGGTCTTCCAGGATGAATGCTTTGGCCTTCCCTCCACTGTACTCCCCGGAGGGGCCCGACTGTGAGGTGACAGAAGCAGCGCAGGGAAGAACAGTCAGGGCATGAGTCTGCAGAGGGTGAGGCGGACCTAGGCCTGGAGTCTCTGCTGGGCCACGCCTTGGCTGGGTGACTTGGAGCAAGTCAAAGGACCTCAGGGCCAGGGATGCCCACTGCACATGGCCTTTGTGAAGGTTAAATGGGATGAGGCCCATGTGGGACCACTGAGAAAGGATTTGGCACAGAAGAGGGTCTGGATACGTGGGTGCTCAGCTTAGTGCCACCTGTGGGTGTGGGGTGGAGCCAGGGCGGGTCGCAGCAGGAGAGGCAGTGCCATGGCGGTCTGGCCCACACACTCTCCCAGGGCATGCTCACCTGGCTGATCTGTGACCCCCTGGCCTCAGCTCCAGGGCAGTAAGGCCAACACCAGACTTCTGGCCTGTGGCTGCAGGGCCAGCCAGGAGGGAAGGATGGTCCAGTTCTATTCTACCAGCAGGGGCTGCTGCGTCTACTGGCCCCAAACTCAGGGCAGAATTCCCCTCAGCTGAGAAAGGCGTGTTCCCCCAATGGCTCCCATCCAGGGCTTCAGCTTCAGGCTGGCCCCCACCCATATGCAGCCAGAGGAGGCCCTGTCTTTCTGAGGGTGCACAGCATGTCCTGCTTTCTCTGCTCTGCTGCGCACCACAGTTGAGCGTGCTCTGCAGGCGGTCTGCATGCCTCTGTGCCCTTGCACAGTCTGTTCTCTTTGCCTAAAAGGCCTTTTCCAATCTTGCTCCCCTGGGAACTCCTCAGTGTTCCAAAGCTCAGCCTAAACACAACCTCCTCTGTGAAGCTGCCAGGGCCCGCCAACCCCCAAGGGCAGACCTAATCAGTGCCCCCTCCATTCCGGGCTCCCCACTGGGCTGGGAGCTCCAGGAGGGCAGGACTACACTCTGCATCTCTGTGTCCTTGGCACCCAGCACCACGCCTGGTGCCTAGCAGCTGCTCAAGAAATGTCAGACAAGGCCCCTGGCCCAGCTCCCTTGCTCCTCTCAGACCACGCTGCCAGCACATTTGGCCAAAGAGACTCAGAGATGGCATGTGGGAAGCACGGCAAGAGTGAGCTTCCCCAGGGAAGCAGGTGGGGCATGAGGTTTCCTTTCCTTTGGAAACTGTCCGTGCTACATGCACCAAGCTTCACCCACTATCAGAAGTGGCTCTGGAGGCTTGCAGGCTGCCTCCCCATCTCCAAAAGCAGAAACCAAAGTTAGCAGGGGGGTGAGCAAAGGAAAGGGAAGTGCACCGGAACTGCAGAGAGAAAGGCAGTTGTGGCTGCCATCTGCTGTGAGCAAGATGTTTGGAGAACATGCACTCCTCATTCTGAGGTCTCCCAGCCAACTTGCAGAGAGCTGGGCCGCCCCTCTGCAGATGGGAGCCTGCAGCTCAGCCAAGCTGCAGAGGCCCCACAGGAGAGATGTCAGGGACCCTGCCTGCCTGCCTGCCCTGACCCTCTGGCTGGCCCAGTCTGACCTTCCGATTCTTGAGCAGACTGGGGGCCAGGATGCCAGCCCAGGACACGAGTCACACTGCCTTTTCCAGGGAGCCCCCAACAGGCTCTGAGAAGGCAACTCCACAATAAGGCTGATGATAATGTAAACATAAGGGTGATAAGGGCAGTAGTACCAGCCATTGCTCAGTGAGAGCCCAACTAGCTGCCAGAAGACCTGGTACTCGGAACTTCCAGTCATTATCTCACTTCGCCCCATGACTCCCAGGGGAGGAGGAAATGGAGGGTCCAAGAAAGGGCCCTGGCACTGCTCCTCACTGCAGAGACACCTGGCTACCCAGGGCCATCACAGGAGGAAATTAGTTGGGCATGGCAGGGCATGCCTGTAGTCCCAGCTGCTTGGGAGGCTGAGATGGGAGGATCACTTGAGCCCAGGAATTCAAGGCTGCAGTGAGTGCAGTGAGCTATGATTGCACCACGGCACTCCAGGCTGGGTGACAGAGCAAGACCCTGTCTAAAAAATTAAAAATAAAAAATAAAAAACCAGGAGAATATCTGAGTGGGAAGGAACCTCTGAGCCACTGAGTCACAAATGCTCATTTGAGGGAGGAAGGTGAGGAAGGATGTAGACAGCTGCCCCAGGCCACACCGAGGTCAGCAGCAGGCTGGGAGCAGAACCTGGAACCCTGCCCCACAGCCCAGGCTCCTGGGGCCTTGGTGCACTCCTGCGCAGGAATGGCTGCTGTCCTCCTGTCCTTGGCACCACCCAGGGGCTCAGCCACGTGGGGCCATTCCCCCAAGCAGAGCGACACATTTCCGAGGACTGAGGTAATGCTGGCCTTGCCTGGAGGGCCCATCTCAGTTTAGGCCAGGCCTTCCCTCGCCCTGGCCCGGCTTCTATGCTCCTGACCACAGCAGCGGGCCAAGCTCAGGAGGCTGGGTAGGGCTGGGCCTACCAACCACATTCCTTTCCAGGGCCACCCTACCCTGGGGCTACCCATAAAGGAATTAGCACAGCCAACAGCCTCATCAGAGTCACTGGAGCTGTCCATGGCACTGGGGCACAGAAACCGCTTCATTTCTCACTGGCCAGGTGAGCAGGTAGGGGGCTGAGAAGTCTGCCTGCCAAGACGGAACCATGCCAGGGTCCTGAATGTTACCCTGTGCCCTCAGCCCTGGCAGACCAGTCCCCAGAGGCTACCATCCCCTGCTATGCCATCCCAGGGAGGTCAGGGTGACCTCCCTCCCCTTGGCGATAGGAAGGTGAGGATCTTGGGGTGAACCACCCAGATCCACACCTCCCATCCCACCCCACGCGGCTCTGCTGCCACTGCCCCCACAGGCCAGCTCACAAGCCGCACACTCCACATTTCTGTCTGCTCAGTCCTCCCCCAGCCCCCTACACACCGTAATTGCAACACCTCCGCCCCACTGACAGCGCCTGCCGCTGCCTGCTCGCTGCCAAGGGGGCTGGGATGGCCCAAAGATGTGCTTCATGCAAATCTTACTAGGGGAAAGGACTACAGTTTTCCCCTTTTCTCCAAGGGGTCTTTGGATCTGGGTGCTGACCCCAATTCCTGCCTCTCTCACAGCTCCCCACCCCACCCCACCCCACCCCCAACCCCAGGTCGCCCAGTCTGTGAAATGCCTCTTACTCTGGGAGGAATGGAGGGAATCAATGGCTTCCCTATTCTCCTGCCTCTCCCACAGGGGAAGGGGAGGGGAGGCATGTGGCCCCTGGGGGGATCTTTCAAGGAGCGCCCCGGCCCCACTGCTCCTCCCCATTGGGAAGTGGGGGTGGTGTGCTTGATGGACGGCTGGGCGTCAGGTCCACCGGGAGTGGAAGACAGGCAGCCAGGGTGGTGGGCACCTCCACCCCCACCCCCCCACCCCCGCTCCCAGGACTCCATGGGAATCGCTGTCACTATCCAGACACCTTCACAAAGAACTCATGCCTAGGCTGAGGCACAGCCAGGCCGAGGGTGAGTCAGCCAGGGAAATCCCGGCACTGGCGCCCACCGCTGGTGACGGTTCTGCTGACACCTACGGAACGGGGTGCCCAGCCCCTCCCGCAGAGGGTGAGAGGAACACCCGGGTTCCCCCACTCCCATTTCCTGCTCCCTGAGAGCGAGCCTGGTGGTGGGGGCAGGGAGGAGTCTCAGTGGGGGCGGAGTCCTGGAGCGAGGCCTCCGCAGGCTGCTTCTGTCTTTGGGCCTCTGGTCCCTCACCCCTGAACATCAGCGGGGGAGGAGGTGGGAGAACGGTCACCATAGCCCCTGGGCTCTGGCCTGGAGCCTGTCAACCCACACTCTGGGTATCTGGCTTTCCAGGGTCTCACTGGGGCACGCAGGGATGCACATCCTACCTCATTCCAGAAGGGCCCTGCCCCTGCCCTCCTTCCAGGCAAGGCCACTGCTCTGCCTGAGCCCAGCACCCCCACTATATGCTGTCCTGGACCCCAAAAAGGCAGGATGGAGAGCAGACTTAAGCCAGAAGTCAGTACCCTCCCTGGGATGAGAGAGAGAGAGAGGAGGAGCAAAGAGGAGCCAAGAACAGAAAGCCAGGCACAAAGCCTTCTTACAGCAGGACATCCTGTCCCTGGAGAAGCGCCTGTGGCCAGGTCCCCACAAACTCGCCAGACCGGTTGGCTGGAGGGGGGTGGGAGGCTCAGACCAGGGCCAGATAGTAGACCTAGGACCTGGAAGCTCCCAGACAAGAAGCTCCCACTGCTCCTCCCCGCTGGGAAGTGGGGGTGGGTTGGACTCAGCAGGCCCTTAGGCAGGAGCTTCTCGGGACATGAACTCGAGGATGCCAAGCCCTATCCTCAAGTAGCTCTGCAGAATAACAAGGAAACCGGGGCGGGTCAGTGAGCACAGAGCTCCAACACTGATGCCCGGACCACTGCTCAGCCCCAGGCAGACAGAGAAAGCTTCCTAGAGGTGCCTGATGGTTGAACAGAAAGAGCGGGGAAAGCAAAGCTAGCTACCCTCCTCTTCCCCCTCCTCCCACCCAGTTCCCCAGAGCCTGTGAGCAGATGCACCTTGTGCAGGGCCAGATTCCAGCCAGCAGAGAGGCTGGGCACCACTTTAGCTCCCAACCCTGCCTCTCAGTTGCTGGCAAAGGTAGTTTCTGCAGGCTCCCTGGGCTAGGAAAAACATGCTTGCCAGCACACAGAGAGGGCCCGTGGGGCTGCTTCCTGGAATCACCAGAACACCGGTGCTTGGTGCTCCCCAGGCAGAGCCCTTCTACTGGCGGGGAGACGTGCACATGTTCGGGTTTTGCCAGGCCCCCAGCTTTTATCTTCCAGGCTTCCCCTCTCCATGGTTCTTCCTGAAGACCAGGCCTCTTGCTCTTCTCAGGCAGGGAAGTGGGTAATGCGAGTGATCCAGAAACCCAACTATTACTTTGAAAGAAGACTGAAAACATGTGACCACATGAATCCCATGGGTTTAACTTCAATGTCTTTAAAACAAATGACTTGAATGGATTTCTCCCACCCTTCCTCCCCACGGAGCCACTCAATGGAAAACAGCAGCTCAAAGGGCCACAGATTCAGGGCTGCCGGAAATGGGGTATCAGACACAAAGTCTGGCAGGGGGCACTTGAATAAAGGCAGCTTTGGCCAGGAGAGGATGAAAGGCAGACACCTGACAACCGACAGGCAGCTGGCGCAGAGGCACAAATGGTGCACGTGAGGCCAACGTCAGGTCCAAGCACACCCAGGCACCCCGGCCCTCTGCTATGGGTGGTGGATCGCTCTCATGTCCCAGCATTGGTCTCCCTTCCTCCTGCCACAGCATGGAAACCTGGCTGTGGGGACAGCAGTGGCCTTGCTCAGGCCCTTGCCTGGAGAGCCCTGCCCTGAGTAGCCATTTACGCGCAAACTCACTGGGTAGCTGGAACACGCAGGTGAGGTCTTCTTGGGCAGCAAAAATTGCTTAGAAAAAAACAGGAAAGGAAGCAGGACTGAAGACATGTGACAGTCCCCAGAAGTTCAGAGCTGGAGAGGCCTAGGGAACTCAGATGCCACGCCTCCCTGATTCCCCGAATCCTACAGATGAGTACCCTAAACTCATAGAGGAATGCTGACGTGCCAAGGTCACACAGCTTTGGGCCTCTGCCCCATCCTTGGCTGCCTTCCCAGCCTCATTCATGCAGCCATTACTCTCCGAGCATATCCTATGTGCCTAGACTCTGGAATGTAGATTTAGTCGCCTAGGTGATGCCAAACTAAACTTGGCCTCAGAGGTTTGCAAGCTGGGGGCTTCCCACCTCTCAGCTGTCCCCTCCCCACCCTCTGCTCTTATGTAAAACGGGAGGAGTGCTGGCCATCATCAGGGAAGACTCAAAGCAGAGAGGAAGTAAGAAAGCAGGAGAAGCGGTGTGAAACCCTGGGGATCATCAGCCATACCCTGGAGGTGAGGGAGGCGATGGTGAAAGTCACCCCAGTGGGGGAGTCTGGGCTGCCCCTGGCTGCAGGAGGCCTCACCTCAGGCAGGGCAGGTGCACTGTGACCGGGGACCCCAGACCAGACATGCTGACTTATGCATAAGAAAAAGACTTATCTTTGGCCGGGCATGGTGGCTCATGCCTGTAATCCCAGCACTTTGGGAGGCCGAGGCAGGTGGACCACAAGGTCAGGAAATCAAGACCAGCCTGGCCAATATGGTGAAACCCGGTCTCCACTAAAAATACAAAAATTAGCTGGGTGTGGTGGCGGGCGCCTGTAGTCCCAGCTACTCTGGAGGCTGAGGCAGGAAAATCGCTTAAACCCAGGAGGCAGAGGTTGCAGTAAGCCAAGATTGCGCCACTCCACTCTGGCCTGGGTGACAGAGTGAGACTCCATCTCAAAACAAAAAAAAAAAAGAAAGAAAGAAAAAAAAGAAAAAGAAAAAGACTTACCTTTTTATTACAAAAATACATGTTCTCTATAGAAAATAGAAACTAGCGGGGCGCAGTGGCTCACACCTGTAATTCCAGTACTTTGGGAGGCTGGATCACCTGAGGTCCAGGAGTTCAAGACCAGCCTGGCCAACATGGTGAAACCCCATCTCTACTAAAAATACAAAAATTAGCCAGATGTGGTGGCGGGCACCTATAGTCCCAGATACTTGGGAGGCTAAGGCAGGAGAATGGCTTGAACTGAGAAGGCAGACCGCACCACTGCACTCCAGCCTGGGCAACAGAGTAAGACTCGATCTCAAAAAAAAAAAAAAAAATAGAAACCAAAAAGAAGAAAATATAAATCACCCATGATCCCTCTAGGAAAACTATCAACTACTAACATCCTTCTAGTCTTTTTTTTCCTCTATCTAATTGTGGGACCATTCGGCATCTACCATTTTTTTTTACTGAACTAAAAGGTGAGCACTTCTCCTTAAACATTTTCCTACCGCCATCTTTCCTCATTATTGTGGAGTAGTCCACATACAAGATGTAGGGAAGTTCATTCAGCCAACTCTCTACTGGGGGATGTTGGGTTGTTTCTCTCTTCTCAGTGTGAGAAAACCCCACAGCTGGGCCCCAGGCAGAGTAGCTCTGGGGTCCTGGGCTTTGGTGACAGGATCCTGTAGGAACCCGGAACTCCTGACCCCAGCCTGGTGTTCCTTCTCCCCTTGGCAGAGGCAAAGGTTTATGCATAAAGGGTGGGAGTGGGGAGTGGGGATTCTGCCCTTCTTCCCATCTCTCAGGCAGTGAGTGGTCGCCAGTGACTCTCAAACTTATGCAGACTCCCAGGCCCCACCCAGCAATTTTGAATCAGTAAGCCCAAGGCAGGGCTCAGGAACCTATATTTTTAGGTTCCAAGTTCTACCATGGCCAACCCCAGGAGACTCTGAGGCTCGAGTTAACCCATCTGCACTCAGAAATCCTGCTCTGAAGGATGAGTCCTGGCCGGGACTGCTCAAGTGTGCATAAGCAGAACTTCCAGAGCTGGTTGCAGGCTCCCCTCCCAGCGATTCTGATGTGAAGGAGGGTGGTGGTGAAGGGATGCCGAGATGCTGCATTTCTAACCTGGTCCCAGGAGATGCTGAAGCTGCCGGCTCATGGGCCACGTGGGCACCTGTGCAGGCCCTGGGTTCTGCCTGGACGTACGATCACAGCAGGCTCTAATGCACTGACTACAGGTCAAACACTCTGCCCTCCAGACTCAAGGTGAGGTGTGCTCCAGGGCCTGCAGCAGCAGCATTATTGGGAGTTGTTAGAAACGCACATCTGGGCCCAGCCAGCCTAAACTGGAATCTGCGTTAGCATGCTCCCCAGTGATCTGTGTGCCCATCAAAGAAGCACGATGCTGAGTCTGTCACAAGCCAGCATCATCTCATGTCACCTCCTAACACTCCTCAGAGGCCAATTATTCCCTGATTTCACAGGTGGAACCTGCAGCTGAGAGGTGAAAGGACCTGGTTAAGGACTCAAGACTACCCCCAGCAGGAGCTGCAACAGGCAGCCAGACCGTCTGGCCTGAGCTCTCAACCCTACATCCCAACACCCCCTGCGGTTTCCCATTCAATCACCACCAGCACTCCAAGGTGGGTTCACTCCACTTTATGGAGACTCGAGGAGGTCAAACAACTGCTCCAAAGCGCTCCCTGGAGCATGGTGGAGCCTGCCCCTGTGGCTGTGTTTGTTCCCTCTCAGCCCACTCTGTCTGCGGGCACAGAGCCAGAGCACAGGGCCAGGTTGGGGGGGTCCCACCTCCAAAGGCTGCAGGCTCTGCAGACACAGTTGGAGGCAGGAAGTGGGAACCGGGGCGGAAGAACCAGGAGCTCGATTTGGGCTGAGGATATTCTTTCTTCACAGCCAGACTCAGTTTCGTGTGCCTTTTGAAAGGAGACAGAGAATAGTTGTGCTCGGCCCAATGAGGCCAGCCACTTTCAACCTTCTTGTTGCTGCCATTTCCAATTACAATTTCAGAGGGTTCCTATAATTTATACATCCCAGGATGCACTGCTCCAGCTGCTTTATGATGGGAGTTCATTACACCATTAAGGTTAAACTTTTATAAAGTACTGAGCAGCTGGTGGGCTGGGCGCCCAGCTTCGTTATTGCTGCCGGAAGCCTGCTGAATAGGGTTCACCTGGGGAAGGGAGGGGGTTAAAGGGGCGAAGAAATGGAGAAGGCAGCTGCTCAGGTGCCCCGAGCCCTCCATTAGGCTGTGTTCTAAACTGCATGGTGTAGCAGGCAGGCAGCAAAGAGAACAATCTGGAGTGGCAATGGCAGGGGCATGTGGGGTGAGAGGAGCCATGCCGTGCAAGCCTGAAAGCCGCCTGCCACGGCCGGCAAGGTACGGGGTCGGTGGAAGTCGGTTGGACAATGGGAGTAACAAGGTGGTGCAAGCCACAGACGGGTCTACACGTGGGGAGCGGCGAGGGCTTCCTGGGAGCGGGGCCTGGCCTTCGCAGCAAGAGGACAGCCAAAGGGGGCCTTCCTTTTGTAGGAGGCTGTTCCTCCCGTGGCTCAGAGGATCTCCAAACCCCATGCCAGGTGAGGGGAATGAGAACACCCTGAAAGCAGGGGCCAAACAGACGGGACCTGAGTCCCAGCTACAAACACACAGCCTCTAACAGAGTCCCTCAATTCCCCAAGGAAGCTGAGGTCCTAGACCTGGACCCCTGCTGTGAAACGAATGCTTCTTCCATGGGTGCCATGGGACTGTCCTGAGCACAGAGCCTAGAGGGGTGAGTGTCTAGAAAATGGAAGCCATCACTGTTCATTGCATTAAATGTGTCCCTACACATAAAGCACTGTGTAGCAGAGAGGACTCACCACATAGCATTTGCCATTGTGGCTGCTGGTAGAGTGGTAGTGTCCGCTTATGCCAACCCAGGAACTCCCTCAGGATGAAGTGATACCATTATTCCCAGCTCCAGGCACAAGGCTTAGCAAGTAGGTGCTCAATAAATGTCCTTGAATAAATGGGGAGATGGGAGACTACATGTGGCAAAACTATTCTCTGCTCCACAGTCTGGCCCCAGTCCCAGCAAAGGTGTCAAAGGAGAACCAAGTTCTTTTCAAAGGTATGAAACTGAAACAACCCTTAAGAAAAATTCCTTAAGTTCCTAGGGGGAAAGAGACTTGGATACGGCTGGTGTTCTGGCCCTGGGGGTGCACTGGGGCTGACTCTGGCCTTGCAGCCCAGGAGAGTTTGCGGTGCCTGGAAGCTCAGGCCTCAGCTGGGGCTCTGCAGACCCGGTGGGCTGGGCTCGCATTGCCCTGGAGAGGCTGCCCAGACCAGAGAGGTTGGCATGGAATTCTGTTAGGCCAAGTCATGACCCCCCAACTCTTAGGAGGGCAGCTGAAGGGGCTGAGGGGCTTTGTGCTGGGAGACTCAGAGAGTCTGAGGAAGAAACTGGCTTCCCCCAAAGGCCTCAGAGAGGAAAAGTTAGACAAAGAAAAGGCAGGGGATAGAAGTGGTACCAAAAGAGGCCAGGCACAGTGGCTCACGCCTGTAAACCCAGCACTTTGGGAGGCCGAGGCGGATGGATCACGAGGTCAGGAGACCGAGACCATCTTGGCTAACACGGTGAAACCCTGTCTCTACTAAAAATACAAAAAATTAGCCGGGCGTGGTGACGGGCGCCTGTAGTCCTAGCTACTCGGGAGTCTGAGGCAGGAGAATGGTGTGAACCCAGGAGGTGGAGCTTGCAGTGAGCCCAGATCACACCACTGCACTCCAGCCTGGGCGACAGAGCGAGACTCTGTCTCAAAAAAAAAAAAAAAAAAGAGATGGGGAAACTGAGGCTCAAACAGGTCAAGTGACTTGCACAAGTAGTAGTGGTCTCATATAAAGCTCTGTCTTTATGCTAAAACCCGTGTCTGAAGGCCTATGCTATGCTGAATTTAAAGAGGGAGAGAGAATGAATCAGAAGTGGATAATCTTGGAGACCAGGCAGACTCGAGTGGGTGAAGTGGGCAGGTGCTAAATAGGAGGCAGGGCACTGGGAGTTCCCAGCCTCTGCAGCTGAGGCTGAAAAGGCCAAGACAGTCCCCTTAGCCACTGGGCCTAGGGCTGTGCAGTGATTCTGCAGCCTGCCCCAAAACTGCAGCGGGGCAGCTGTCCCAGGGCAGTGGAGGAGCTTGGATGAAGTGGGAGTTGGCTAAAGGGCGTGCCAGGGGAGCCTGATGTAATCCCGGCCCGCAGAAGGCGGAAACTTGGGAAGTGAAACAAAACATCCCCTAACGGTAGCCTGGCCACAATTTCCAATGAGCGATGGCAGGCATGCCTTGCCCCCACTCACAAGTCCAAGGGCTCCGCCCTTTTCTTCAGGCCCTGGCAGCACGTGTCATCTTCCCCAGCCCCAGCCCAGCACTGAAATGCGCTCCGAGTAAAGCTGATGAGAAAGCAGAGGATTCCCAGCCAGCGCCCTGGGAGACTTGCCACTGTGAGGCTGGTGGCCCCATCGCTTTCCGGAACAGACACAGGGCTTACCTCCTCACAAGGCTTTCCGCATGTGTTGAGGGGTGAGGGGAGGTCTGGGCGGCTGCCTGGCGAGCTATCCTCCTTCCTCCCCACACCCAGCCTGAACTGACCTAGTTAGGCTGCATGTGGGAGATGGGAGAGGAAGCAGGGCCCAGAACCCCCCGCGGGCCCCCTGAACTTCCACAAAATCCAGGCGCCCAGAGTGGGAGGGACCGCCTCCAAGGACCCAGGCACTGCTCATCCAGCCAGGACAACAGACCAGGGCCCGGCAGCCACTCTAAGGATCTCCCGCCCCTCTCCTGGCCACACAGGTTCCTCAAGCAAGTTCTTGGCAGCTGGCAAGCTGCAGAATTAATCTGCCGGGCTGGGGTGGCTTAGAGGGTGGGTGCAGATGCCTTGGCTTGGGTTTATGTGCCCAGTCTTAAGTATTCCCGGCCTTCATGCCAGCTCTTGAATCTCATGTATGAGCAATCCTAATCCTTATTTTATTTTTTTTTTTTTTTGAGACAGAGTCTTGCTCTGTCACCCAGGCTGGAGTGCAGTGGCTCAATCTCGGCTCACTGCAAGCTCCGCCTCCCGGATTCACGCCATTCTCCTGCCTCAGCCTCCTGAGTAGCTGGGACTACAGGCACCCACCACCATGCCCGGCTAATTTTTTGTATTTTTAGTGAGATGGGGTTTCACCATGTTAGCCAGGATGGTCTCGATCTCCTGACCTCGTGATCCACCCTCCTCGGCCTCCCAAAGTGCTGGGATTACAGGTGTGAGCCACTGCACCCGGCCATCCCTAATCCTTTGTTAGTACGATGTCTTTCCCAAAGGCCTTTCCCATCCAGTGTCGCCTTTGAACAGTGAGGGAGACAGGACAAATATCATTGCTGCTATTATACAGACAGGGCAACTGAGGCTAACAAAAGAAAAGTGACTTGTTCACAGCTGCCCAGCAGAGCCAGGAACACTCCAGGCCCAGCAGTCCCATGCTCCTTGTTATGGTCATGAGGATTAAATGAGAGAAGGTACAAAAAGTGCTGAGCTTGGTGCCTGGCACCTGTGCTCTCTAAATGTTATTTCACCATGATTGTTATGCTTCAATGAGGATACAGATCAGTGAGGGGAACACACATGCTCTCTCTGAGGGGAGCCAGCGCTATTCAGATAAGAGAGTGCTAGAAGATGCCTTTGTTTGGCCAGGTGCGGTGGCTCACGCCTGTAAGCCCGACACTTTGGGAGGCCGAGCGAGGCGGGTGGATCACCTGAGGTCAGGCGTTCGAGACCAGCCTGGCCAACATGGTGAAACCCTGTCTGTACTAAAATAAAAATTAGCCGGACGTGGTGGCAGGTGCCTGTAACCCTAGCTACTGGGGAGGCTGAGGCATGAGAATCCCTTGAACCAGGAGGCGGAGGTTGCAGTGAGCTGAGATCACACCACTGCACTCCAGCCTGAGCGACAGAGCAAGACGCCGTCTCAAAAAAAAAAAAAAAGAAAAGAAAAAAGAGTGCTAGAGTCAGTGGAGCACGGAGAAAGGCCTCATGGAGGAGGTGGGCTTCTGTGGGACCTGAGGGAGAGGTGGGGTATGGACAGGGACACCAAAAAGAACCCATCCTGGGTTCAAATCCTGGCTCCCTGCCTCGCTGAGTGTCCCTGAGCAGGTGATGCAAGCTCCCTAAGCCGCCTGTAAGACGGAGGTTGGATGGATGGGAGTGTGCAGGGGGTTGCTGTTGCAAGGAGTAAATGACATCCTCTATACACTCTCCTGGGTTCAGTTCATCCACATTCAGAAAATGGAAGTTATTGTTATTACTATTATTTTGTGGCTGAGCAAAGCCTCCTAAAGACATGCCCTGGTGCCCTCCCTGACCCCAAACCTGAAAGGCTTTGAGAAAGCTAAGTGCAGGGCCCTGTCCCCAGGAGACAGAGGTGCAGCCCCAGGGAGCCCACTCCACGGTGTGGCCTGCCCATCAGGAGCAGCCAGGGGCTGGGAGGTGCAGCATATATTATATAAACGAAGGGACATCAATAATAGATTAACCTCAAGGAAGTCCAGGAACATCAATCATCAATTAATTAAATGGCTCCAGGAGAGACAATGACGAGGGGCCCATTCGGGATGAATTTGAGGCAGCATCCTGTCTCACCTTACACAGCGGAGGGCCACCGTCCCGACCTCCACCCCAGAGCCGCAGGCTCCCTGGCCAGGACCGTCTCCAGGTGTAGGACTGGTTCGCAGAAGCAGCCCCCAAACACAGGTGAGGGCAAGCCCTGTTCTCCCCCATCCTCCTCCAGGCTCAGAGAACTCCCAAACACTGAAAGGGTTTTGATGAAACTTCCCAGAATAGTAACCTCTTGGGCTGAACTCAGGCAGGCGAAATTTCAAGGGGTAATTTGGTGAGAAAATGATCAAATGCCTGGAAATAAGTGCTGTGAACACTGGAACCCCCTCAGTGGGTCCTCGGGGATGGGAACGGCCTCGAGGGCAGCCCTGAAAGCCTGCCGTTCACACTCCCGCCCAGCACTGATGGGAGTCAGACCCGCTGAAAGTCAAGTGTGGGCAACACATCCTAGGCAGCGATTCCGAGGCCCAGCTCAGCTTCCCGGCCCACTTCCCACCCCTTCCCCTCCTAGTGGCCACACTGACCAGTCTCATGGTTTCTGTCTCCCTTCCATAATCAACCAGGCTTTGTCTCTCCCCTTTCCCCCGCAGAGTGGCCACTGCCTTGGTTCAAGCCCTCTGTACCTGGGCACCCCCTACTCCTGTCCCTCAGTACCCTGGCACCTGCTGCCATACCATTCTTCCTGGTGGGTGGCACCAGCCCCCAAACCCTTGCTCAGAACATTTCAGTAAATGCCCATGTGTTCACAGATTGGAGACTAAACCTTCAGCCCTGCCGTCATGGCTCCCGAGGACCCAGCTCCAGCTCATTTTTCCAACCTTAGCTTTCACCACTTCTGTTGTATGCACCCTACAGCATACAACAGACGGGCAGCAGTTTCCCCTCCCAGCCACCAGTCACCCCCCACAACCCGCCCCCGTTGCTGCCAGTTCCTCTACAACCACCTTCCTTTGTTCACTCCCACCGGTCCCCATGGCCCACATAAAAAGGCCGTGGCCACCCAAGTCTCCCCGACCTCCCTGGCTCGAGTCACTCTCCCTCCTTTGACCTCTGGCGTCACTCATTTCTAGAAATTAATTATATCTTCTCAACAGATTTTAAGCAACTTGAGGTCAGAATCTACACCTTATAGGCTCTGGTATGCCCACCTCATCTGCATGCCCTCACTAACCCCCAACTCACAGCAGGTGCTCAAGAAATAACTATCAACTATGTCCAAGTGGAAACATTCCTCAAGGCTAAGATATACTCTTGCTGATGACACTGTTAACGGATACGCAAGATTCTGTCTATCCCAAGGATGTGGGGAGCTAACTTCTTATCAAGTAATGAGACCCATTACATCTTCCCTGCTGCTAATATATGCAGATCACGACATAACCACTTCTCTATGGAAAGGATTCTGGCCGCAAGAGCAAAAACATTTTTTCAGTGCATGTTTTCATCAGGATCTCTCTATGCGCCAGGCATTACCTGGGAGAATTCTTGCCATTCGGCCCTCGGAGGTTTTACTGTCCCCATCTTACAGATTAGGAAACTGAGGTGTGCCAGCATCCAATCTGGGTCCGTGAGGTTCCAGAGTCTGAAGTCATAACCACCCATGGGCTACAATGCTATCTTCTGTCATGGGGGGAGGGGACTGTCCCCAGCTGACTTCCAGGTGGCTCAAGGAGGAGCATGGAAGCAGGCGTGTGAGACACCCCCAGGTAGCGCACAGAAGGGTGTGTGAGAGCCCCGCCTGCAGCCCAGCTTCCTTCTAAGGAATACTGAGAAAGCACTCAGCTCCTCATGTTAAGAGTCATAACATGAGGTATGAAACCCACCCTCTGCCCTCCCACAGCCTGAAGGCAGCCTCCTCCGACTCCCACTGTTCCCTCCTGCTGTGAAGAGCCCAGCAACCCCCGGCTCTGCACACCCACCAACACCAGGCCAGCCAGACACAGGAGCCTGTGTGCTCCCACACCACCAGGCGCTCCACACCCCCTCTGCCCTCACTTCCCACAGAAACACTTACGGGCACAAGCGACTTTACACACATGCACTCCCCGGGCAGCCCCGCGGTGATAACAGCCCCATCCCCATCTAGAGGACTTGGGCGTTCCTGCCAAATGCCCCATGAAAACAACACCCTTACCCGTGGTCACACCGATCCCCTCCACAGCATCTCCCTGGACTCCTTCCTCAGCAGCAAAGAGGTCCTCACAGATAAGGCAGTTTCCTGGGTCTTTCCTGCCCACACACACAACCCACATCCACATCCACACTCACACTTCCCATCCAACCCAGAAAGACCACGCCCAGCCCAAGTCAGTATCAGAAACAAAAAAAGAAAATCAAAATAAACCATTTTCAGCCCTGCCCGCTGGGGAGGTAACCGCATCCTGCAATGTCCTGGGCTCCGCGGTTCTAAAAGATTTATCTTCCTCTGACCACATGCTCATTGATATTTCCCCCAGCGCTACTTGCCCAGTCCACTGGAGTGTAATGTAAAGCTATTCCGGTGAGAAATTGAAATCATGGAGTGATGGGCCAACAGGTGATTAAACACTGAGGTTCCCCTCTGGTCTGGAGGAGAGGGACTGGGGGAGGAGTGGCTTCCAGCGACAGGCTGTGCCTTCAGCTGCGGCCTTCTGGCCTGCTGCTGTCAGCTCTGGTCCAGCATCCTCTGGCCACAGATGCCTGGCTCCCCGGCACCCCTAAAGCACAGCAGCCAGGCACTGTGATTTATGGGGCAGCTGAGGAATTGCCAGGAGCTGAGTAAAGCAACTTTCAGAGAAACATGGACAAGGAAAATGGGAATATGACTGGGGACCAGAGTTGAGATACTGTAGCTCCAGGGAGCTGCTTGCCCTCGAGGTCCACTCCTAAGTGACTGGCCCCCTGCCTCAGCTGGAACTTACTCGAAATCAGCATCTGTGCACAATGACAAGAGTGCTAACCTGGCTGGGCTCCCTGCTGCCCCAAAACCCCAGGACTGGGAAGAAAGCTCAGCTCTCCTTTTGGGGAACAGAGGCCAACTCCTCCTCTCGGTGTCTTCAGATCTGCCCTGCCTGCCACCCAGCTCTGCTGTGTAGTCCCAGCATCCCAAGCAGAAGACAAAGGGTGGCTGAAAAGGGCTCCTGGAGCCCCAAACCATAAGGCTGAGCCACAAATCAGAACAAACAGGAGGAGGTGTGGAGGGTGAGCTGAGGAGACTTGAATACTGAATATTCACAACAGGGAAGCTGGAGGCTTCCTCCTTAATGGACTCTGCACTTAAGAGAGCTTTCCAGACATGAGCCGAAGTGCCCAGCAACTTCTCGGGGGAGGTATGAAGGCACTGCAGGGAGCGGGTGAGACGGGCCATGGACACCCCTCAGAGCAACATGGGAATGACCAGGGAAGCACCTGCAATGCTGGACAGTGTCTGGGTGGCAGCAACGGGGACAGGGCGAGTCCATAGCATGGAAAAGTCAGCCCAAAACCCTGGGTCTGGGAGGGCTGTGTCCTCCTTCCACCCACATAGCTTGACATTGCAGCCTGGGCACAGGGCAAAAGCCTTCCTCAGGGAGCAAGGATGTGAAACAGGTTGCTGGCTAAGGCAGACACCCGCATGGAATGCTGGAGAAACCGCCTGGGTGAGAGAAAAACAGGACTTCCAGCGCCATGGGGCAGGGTCTGCAACTCAGGCTCTGCAGCTTGTTGTTGGGAATTAGGCTTCTGGTGGCAGAGAGCAAAGCACTGTGCAGCCACCCTCATCCTCCCCACCTGGGAAGGCACTTCAGCCAGAAGTGGGGCCACACTGGGAGAGGTGCCACACCTGTCTGCCCTCAGAGGTACCTGTAGCCCCCTTTCCTTTCCCCCATGTGTCTGAGGGCATCCTCCACACCCCCTGGTCCCCCTGCCATCCAGCCTCGACCTCCCGCAGAACCATCCAGACCTGAGCCACATCAATCTGTGGATGCTCTGACCCACTTCATTTCCTTCAGGCCACAGCCCAAAAGATGCTGATGTGACTGCTCCCCACCCCCGTTCTCAGAACCCAGAGCCAAAGGAAATTCTCAAGAGAAAACACACACACTTCCCAAGTCTTCCTCCCACACAGGTACCATAGATCTGTCAGCCACAGACACCTCCCAGACCTACCCTGGCAATGAGGCACGTCTGCCGCCCAAGCAAAGTGCTTCCTCCTGCTTGGGCCACTCCTGCAGGACTTCACAGCTGCCGGGGCCATGCTCAGGACCGTCCTCGGGAGACCGGGGGCCTGGTTCCAGCTCAGCAGCTGACTCACAGTGTCAACAGATCCCACTTGCCCCCACCGGGAGCATGTGCGCTCAGGGCCTCTAATTCCCTATGACAGGCCCTCAACCTTCCGGCTCCCTTCCTCCCAATCACATCCCACGCCACCATTTCCTATGGCTCCTGCCTCCAGCCCTGGTCTCTTTACTTGATGAGACTCTCTGACCTTTGTACAGTCTTTCGCTGTTTGCAAAGTGTTTCCACGTGCACCATTTCCTTTCATTCTTTACTACCAGACCACCATGTGACATGCCTTGATTGGTGAAGTCACCTGCTGAAGGTCACACAGCCAACACTGGAATTAAAGTGATATGGCTCCAAAGGCATTGGACAGTGCTCTGGTTATAGGGAACTCATCAGCATCTCCAAGCACCCACCTTGGCAATTTGGCGACCACCTGCCACCCTAGTCTCCAATATCCTCAACATCATCTTTTTGGACTCATAAGTGCCTTCCCCAGCACAAGCTCAACCCTGTGATTCTCCTACCACTGATTTCACTCCCCCAAGAGATCCACAAAGAACTGAAGATTTCCCCTACACTGTAAGACTTCCCTAGGGGGAGCTGCAAATTGCTCCTCTGTAAAGTAAGGTACTAGGTGATGCTGAGTGAGACCTTCACCCAAAGCTTCCCAAAGGACTGGTGAGAGCAAACACAATCTCAACGCAGATGGAGAGGGTTTTAACATAGGAGCTAAGCAGAGAGGATGGACAGAGCCCTTGGAAAGGAATTTAAGCCTGGGGGTGGGAGTCCCGGTGGCCCCAGCAGATTCCCAGTGGCTGCAGAATCATCTTTCAAGCATACCCCAATCGATCCAATCCTCTGGACCCAAAGGCTCCCCAGCATCAAAGAAGAAGGGCAACTCCCAGATACCCTGGAGTGAACCCATCAACCCAGGGAGAAGGCAGGACCCCGTGACTACAGATAGATGGTGCGCCATACCACTCCCTCACTCGCTGACCCGGGTTACCTCTCGGTCCTGCTTGTTTCTCAGGACATATTCTGGGACACTGATCACCACTGAAAATCATCCACCCCTCCCTTCGTTCCCAAAGCTAGATGAAAAGGTAGATGAATGGTTCTCTCTACCTTAGCCCAGGACAACGGTAGTGCCTGGAAGGTCTCTATCTGGGTTACCATCAGGGCCCTTGTGGTAGAGGCTTCTCCTGGCATCTCTTGTTTATGCCCATTATAAAAGACACCAACCTTCTCCCAGCCTTCTGCCCTCCTCAGTCCAGTGTACCCAACAGGCATTAAAACTGGACCCCCATGACAGAGGCAGTGTCCCCTTCATCGCCCGTGAGGAAGGATGGGCATTTACCCTTCCCATTCATCAGGATGGGAGGGCCACGGACTCCCCCCGCGGCAGTGCCGGTTAGCCCCCCGCACCACACCGTGCCAAGGCCCTTTCTCACAGTCACGCCAGGAACTCTAGCCATGCTGAGGACACCAATTCTTCAAGCCCCCAGTGCTATCACCCTAGACCATGTCAAGCCCAAGGCCAGAACCATCTCAACACCCAGGCAATGGCAGCACTTCCTCACACCCATGCTAGCGGCACCACCATGCCGGCACGAGCTGGCCACCTACCCCAGAACCAGTCCGAAGGCCGTACCCATCACCTACCTGTGCAGACAGCTGCACTACCTCACACCTGCGCGGCCACCACCGCACCAAGGTGGAGGCGAGTCTTCTGAGACCCGTTCCAGGAAAACCACGCTGCCTGTGCCGGACCCACGTTGCCCACGCCCATGCCACGCGTGTCACCATCCCCACGCCGGTGCCAGAGGCTCCACAGACCTCACACCTGCCACGGGCGCGCGTGGCAGCTGCAACTCCGCCCGCCGACCCGTCGGGCCGGCCACCGCGCGCCCTGGACACTGCCCAGCCCGCCGCGCCGCTCGCACCGCGCCCGCGCCCGGGACCGGCCCGCCGCGCCGGAGGCCCCCCTTACCTCCCGCCCGCCGCAGGGCTCGGCCCGCCGCCGCGACCGCCACCTCCATCCTGGGCTCCCCAAGGCCCCGATTCACTAACGCCGCTTCCGCAGGGCGCCGGCGCCGGCGCGAAGGCCGCCTCCGCCCCCCGGGGGACGCTGCGTCCTTTACGTAAACCCCTCTCCGCCGCCAGCGGTGACCATGGCGACGGTCGTGGGGCGGCAGCGCCCCCTGGCGCCAGGGAGGGGAGCGGAGTCGAGGCCCGAGAGAGCCGAGTCTTCCCCGGGCGCAGGCCCCGCGCGTGGGGGCGGTGGGCGCCCGGCTCAGGCCGCGGCGGGGGCCCCGTGGGCGGCCGGGAGGGGCTGGACTGGCCGCGCTGCGTGCGGGGAAGGGAGCCTCCTGGGTGCCTGCCCCTCCTTTAGGTCCCTCGTGACCAGTTTTAGCGTGGGAGAGGGAAAAAAGGAAGTAGGATCACTGGAGAACTGGTTCATTTGTGGGGAGGAGAGAGACGGGTCCCACCTCCTCGGGGTGACTGAACTCTGCCTGAGAAGTCGGAGCATGGCTAGAATTCCTGGCGTGACTGTGAGAAAGGGCCTTGGCATGGTGTGATGCAGGGGGCTACCCGGCACTGCCATGGGGGGAGTCTGTGGCCCTCCCATCCTGATGAATGGGAAAGGAAAATGCCCATCCTTCCCCACGGGCGACAGAGCCCGTGGGTACCCTGGGTACCCCCTCCCCCCTACCACCCCCCTACCCCCCACCCCCACCCGCGATCCCAGTGCCCAGCGTCGTGCCTGGTCTCCAAAGGGGTTTGCTTGGTCAATTTTGAATTTCTGGTAAATGAAGAAAACCGCCCCTCCTGTTACCCTTCACGCCCATTCATTCACCGTAAGTCGCTTACACCTCCCTGGGAGCGCTGTGCTGAACTGGGGGAGTGGAGGACAGAGAGGAGCAGAAGGCGGGCCCTGACTTCAAGGAGCTCATTCTGCTGGGGAGGAGACGCAGACGGAGGGGGTTTTAACATAGGAGCTAAGCGGAGAGGACAGACAGAGCCCTTGGAAAGGAGTTTAAGCCTGGGGGTGGGAGTCCAGTCTGCAGGTCGGGATGACTCAGCTGGGTCCCAAAGATCCAGTAAAGATTCATCAGAGACAAAAAGGGGAAGAAAGTTTTCTTTCAGGCAAGAGAAGTGCCCCTAAAATGTTTCCTAGGCCCTGTTGCCACCCCCAAAATCACAGTGATCACGCAGTTCAGTACAAGTGGGAGCCATAGGTGAACAAGGAGGTGTGAGTAGTGAGGTGCCCGGCTTGAGCAGAAGCCTCAGTCCGAAAATTACGTGGACATTTGGGTTGGAAACGAGACTGTGAGTCCAGGACTGCCTTTTATTGAAGCAGATGGAGCCACTTCTGGAAGGAGTTCTGTGTTACCTGTGATTATTTAGAAAGCAAACTCACGTAGGTAAGAAGGAAAATGAGGAGTGGGCACATATACCCAGTGGGGCACCTCAGGGGATTCAAGGAGGAGTTGAATTTCTCAAGGCTCAGGAAGGGCAGAGATCGGGGAGGCTTTAAGGGCCAACTGTAGCAGTTATCAGTTTAGGGATCTTCTTTCTAGATCATTGCCATTCATCAGAATCAAAACTGCCAGACTGGATGTCTCTTGGTTCAAAGTTCCAGATTCCCAGAAAAAAAGAATCTTATTAGTCCAGATCAGGCCACGGTCAATCAGCTATGACCAGGGCAGAAAGTGCTTTGTGATACAAACATGTCAGTCCACTTTTCCCTGTTGAGAGACACTCCCAGAGGAGGAGAATCATGACCTGAACAGCCAGTCCAAAGACTGTTGGCCGGGGGCAGTGGCTCATGCCTGTAATCCCAGCACTTTGGGAGGCAGAGGCAGGCCGATCACCTGAGGTCAGGAGTTCAAGACCAGCCAACATGGTGAAACCCCATCTCTACCAAAGTACAAAAATTAGCCTGGCATGATGGCGGGTGCCTGTAATCCCAGCTACTCAAGAGGCTGAGGCGGAAGAATCACTTGAACCTGGGAGGCGGAGGTTGCAGTGAGCCAAGATCACGCCACTACACTCCAGCGACAGAGCAAGACTCCCTCTCAAAAAAATACATACATACATACATACATACATAAATGTTAGGTGAAAGGAAAAGGAAAGATAACAAAAACATTTTCAAATTGTGATTCATATTTTCTTAAAGGCGGAAATAGTTAACTATTTAATCTTCAACAACTCTAGTAACAAGCAAGGAAAGACAGGGAGGGACTGCAGTCTTTATTTTTGCAATTGGTCACAAACTCCTAGAAGGTACTAGCGAGTTCCATCCTCTAACGCCTTGTTTCTGTGTTCTGCAGGTCTCCTGCCTGCATCTTATTCGGTCAGGATTCTTTGCCTGACAGACTGACCTAAGTCTTCTTCTTGAGGGCTGAGCCGTGGCTGTAAGCCATCTCAGCAGGCTTTCAGCGACATTGACCACTGGGTACAATGATGTAAGAGGTCCTTCACGGGGGGTGGGTTCTACCCATGGTGTGTGTGTGTGTCTGTGTATGTCAAAGATCCCCAAATGGCCAGTCCCAGTTTGTAGTGGAACCATAATGGTGCCTCCTGATGGATTTGTTCCTCCCTTCCATTCTAAAACCACCAGACACACAATCAAAACCCAGAGCCGCCTGCACAGGAAACAGGCATTTTGATGAGAGAGAGGCACCCTCATCACTTCTATTTCTAGTTCCAAGACGCTTTGGAAGAAACATATCAGAAAGGGTGGCTGTTCCAGAGCACACACTCCCCACAGGCCTGACCTGGTCCAGCTACCGGAGCTGCATCCTCTCCACGCCAAAGCCATGTCTCGCCTTCTCTCTGAGCATCTTCAGGCCCAGTTCTGACAGCATTTGGCCAGGTGTCTTTGGAGACAGTCACCAGCACTGTGAGCAGACAGGAGCTGGGGAGGGGGACAAGAGCGAGGGCATCAGAACAGACAACAAATCATAGACTGGTCCCAGTCCAGCTGTCAGGCTGTGCTCCCTCCGCTCTGTGCCAAGTTCCCACTCTTGGGAGTGGGCCTCAGTTTCCCTCTGAGTCCCAGTGGGGATAATAACATGACTCTTCCTCCCAGGGGGGCTGTGCAGATTAACTAATTAATGAGTGTGACAGCGTCTGCATCCACAAAGGGGCTGATTAAATGCTGAGTGTTGTTATTAGTAGCTGTGGCAGTTGTGTGACAGGCAGTTGGCTGGAGACAGATCTGCCTCCTGCCTCCTCCCCATGGAGGACCCAGATGGAAGGGTCCTCCATCTGCCTCATGCTCCGCAAGCCGAACATCTTGCAAGACAAAGCTAGGATGATTTTTAGCACCCCAAAGACAGCAGAGAACTTCTGCGCATTTCCCCTGTGCTGGAATGTGAGTCACGGCTGAGCTTCATAGTGTAATCTATCTCCGACAGCTGGCACAGCTGTACCCTGCCCCGACTCAGCTCCCAGCAGCTGCAGGATGGGATGGCTTGGTCAGTAACTGCAGTAGGGTAGAGCTGCCTGCAGAAAGACAACTGCGGAATTCCTAAGCTGAGCACCACCCCTTGACTGCATTGCCCTGTGGAGGCAGGGATTGAGTGACCACCTTTCCCCACTGCCTGAGATAGGGGGAGCCAATATGACACCTTGGCTAAGCAGTCAGGGGAATTCAAAGCATGCAGCATTTTAAAGTATAAAGTATCTGCTCATGGCCGAGGGAGATACAGTGACTATATTTTAGCTTGGATGCAGCGTATAGGATAACTGGATGAAATCACAGCTCTGGGGCATGATAGCTTTAGCCTAGCTTATTCCCAGACATAGAAAGTCCAGAGAGGCCTCCGAGCTAAACAGTGAATGTGACTTTGCAATACACAGCTCTAGATCCCACAGTCTGTGTGAGGTCTGTCGCCCACCCCTCCAATGCTGGGTCTTCCACCTTTGAGTGTGATGAGTGCTGGTTCCCACCCTGAGTCCTGATGCGTCTGACTAGGTGGGTAGGAAGGAACTGCTACCAGGTAAATAAGTCTGTCTCTGACAACCATGGGGAGTGTTGTTTACCCAAATAGCACAAAGTCAGCCTGTCTGGGGAGGCCAGAGAAAAGCTCTGGAGGCTGGGCTGCAGACTCCCACAGAGGGAGAAATTAGCCAGTTGCAAGGTCTAGGAAATCCATGTGAAATGGACCTCGGGACACTTGGAGCCAGCTCTGGATCACCAGGGCTTCTCCTGGTAGGATTTCAGACCTTCTTGCTTCTGAAAACAGCGACTCTCCCTGCACTGCCGGAACTTTTCTCTCCCTGCCTTCCTTGTCCCTCATGCTATAAGGTAACATGAATGGATCACAGGACCAAACAGGCTGGAAGTGGGAACTGGACCACATGGCTTTGCTGGTAGCCCCGGGGTTAAAATGTTAGCCACCACCAAGAGATAAGTTGTTCTCTCTTGCCAGAGGGGCACCTGTGAGCCCCTATCTTTTACCTGGTAAACACAATTTGCAGTCAGAGTCTCAAAAATCTGTGTGGTAGTGGTTGTAATGGGGGTGGTGACATAAGAGATGCTGGAGGTGGTGACAGTGATGGCAGTTTGGTGGTCATGACAAGAGGGAGGAGAACAAGGACTGATGGCTTCCTAGGAGAAGTTCTGGGAGTTTTTTCCACCTCTGCCTAATCCCCATTAGCTTGGGTATCACCAGCATTTCCCCTGAAATGCCCAGAGGATTGGGAGATCCTTGCATCTCATTAAACCAGCCTATTTGTGTCTGCTCGCTGATGGGTATGGTAGCAAATAGTTTTTCTCCTTGGGGCACTGGGGAGCTGTGGGAGAGTAAACACAGATGTCTCAAAGGAAAACTGGGGTATTTACTGACTAGTGTGATTCATCTGCACTTTCTGGACACCAACAACCAGAGGAGAGAGTCTGTCCTCTTGAAGGTGTTCCATCCACCCATTCACCCACACACTCATTCTCCCCCCTACCTTTTCACCCATCTACCCATTCACCCACACACTCATTCTCCCCCCTACCTTTTCACCCATCTACCCATTCACCACACACTCATTCTCCCCCCTACCTTTTCACCCATCTACCCATCTACACACCTGCACACCCACCCACCCATCTGCCCACTCAACCATCCACTCACCTATTCATCCACCCAGTCTGTTCATTCACCCATGCACCTACCCATCCACTCATTCACCCATCCATCCATCTGTCCATCCATTCATTCACCTATCCATCCATCCATCCATCCATCCATCCATCCATCCATCCATCCATCCATCCATTCACTTATCCATCCATCCACTCATCCATCCATCCATCCATCCATCCACTTGCCTATCCATCCATCCACTCACCTATCCATCCATTTATCCATCCATCCATTTATCCATCCATCCATCCATCCATCCATCCATCCATCCATCCATCTGCCTATCCATCCATCCACTCACATATCCATCCATCCATCCATTTATCCATCCATCCATCCCTTCATCCATCCATCCATCAATCCATCTATTCATCTATCCATCCATCCATCCATTCACCTATCCATCCATCTGTCCACCCATCCATCCATCCATTCACCTATCCATCCATCCATCCATCCATTCACCCACCTCTCAACCCGTCCATCCATCTATTCAACTACTGTGTCTCCTAAATCACGTCCTATTGATTCTTCCTCCTAAATATATTTGAAACCACCAACTTCTGTCCATTTCCCTCAGTACCTCCTAAGCCTAAGGCACCTTTGTCTTCAGGGCAACAGCAGCTGCTCTCACTTCTCATCTGTTTTCTACCCAACAGAGAGAGTGACCTTTTATAAGTGAACACCAGATTATGTCAAGTCACTGCTTGAAACCCTGCTGTGATCTCCCATTGTTTTGAAATACAGACTTCAACCAGGCACAGTGGCTCACACCTGTAATCCCAGCACTTTGGGAGGCCGAGGCGGGCGGATCACGAGGTCAAGAGATCAAGACCATCCTGGCCAACATGGTGAAACCCCACCTCTACTAAAAAAAGAAATACAGACTTCAATTTTTCTTAGTTACAACTCACTGACAGTAAAGCATGCAGCATGACAAACTTCTATATATGTGCATACCTGTGACCACACCCAGATGAAGATGCAGATAATTTCCAGCCCTTTGTGCCCTTCAGAGTCAATTTCTACCCCCAAGTAGTAACCACTATTTGGATTTCTGTGCTATGCGTTGGCTTTGCTGCTCCTGAACTTCCTATAAATGGCATCATCTAGTATGCAGTCTTTTGTGTCTAGCTTCTATAGCTCAGCATTATGTCTGTGAGATTCATCCATGTTATTGTGTGTATCAGTAGTACATTCTTTTTTATTGCTGTGTAATATTTCGTGAGATGAATACACCATAATTTGATAATCTATTCTGCTGTTGGTGGATTTTGGAGCTTTTTCCAGTTTGGGGCTCTTATGAATAAAGCTTTGCTATGGTTTGAATGTATGTGTCCCTCCAAAGTTCATACATTGGAACTTAACCCCAAAGTGATGGTATTAAGAGATGAGGCCCTTGGGAGGTAATTGGGCCATAAGGGCAGGTGGCATTAGTACCCTTATAAAAGGGTACAAGGGAACTTCTGTCCCTTCTGTCCCTTCTGTCATGTGAGAACACAAGAGACACCATCTTGAAAACAGCAAGCTAGCCTTCCCCAGACACCAGTCCCGCCAGCGCCTTGATCTTGGAATTCCCAGGCTCCAGCATGGTGAGAAATAAATTTCTGTTACTTGTGAATTACCCAGTCTAAGTTATTTAGTTATAGCAGCAGGAACAGACTAAGACAGCCTGCTATGGACATTCTTATACAAGTCTTTTGGTAGATATTATACTTATTTCTCTTGAGTTAGTGTGGTAGGCAGAATAATGGCTCCCCAAAGATGACTGTGTCCTAATTGCCAGAAGCCATGAATGTGTTAGGTTACACGGCATAGGGAATTTTTTTAAATTAATTAATTAATTTATTTCTTAGATAGAGTCTCACTCTATTGCCCAGGCTGGAGTGCAGTGGCACAATCTCAACTCACTGCAACTTCTGTCTCCCGGCTTCAAGCAATTCTTGTGCCTCAGCCTCCCAAGTAGCTGGCATTAAAGGTGCATGCCACTACACCTGGCTAATTTTGGGGGTGTTTGTTTGTTTTGTTGTTTTTGTTTTTGAGATGAAGTCTCGCTCTGTTGCCCAGGCCGGAGTGCCATGGCACAATCTCAGCTCACTGCAACCTCCACCTTCCGGGTTCAAGTGATTCTCCCTGACTCAGCCTCCTGAGTAGCTGGGATTACAGCCTCCTGAGTAGCTGGGATTACAGGTGCCCACCACCACGCCTGCCTAATTTTTGTATTTTTAGTAGAGACAGGGTTTTACCATGTTGGCCAGGCTGGTCTCAAACTCCTGACCTCTGGTAATCTGCCTGCCTCGGCCTCCCAAAGTGCTGGGATTGCAGGCATGAGCTGCCACGCCTGGTTGGCATAGGGAAATTAAGGTTGCAGATGGAATTAAAGCTGCTAATAGGCTGACCTCGAGATGATGTATTATCCTGGATTATCTGGATGGGCCCCATGTAATCACAGGATCTCTATAAGTGGAAGAGGGCAGCAGAGTGAGAGGACCAGAGAGATGGCAGCGTGAGAAAGACTCAGCCGGCCATTGCTGGCTTTGAGGATAAGCCAGGGAGCACAGGCAGCCTCAGGGAGCTGGCAGAGGCAAGGAAACAGGTCCTCCCCCTAGAGCCTCCAGAGGGAGCAGTCCTGCCGCCACCATGATGACAGCCCAGTGACACCCAGTTTCTGACTTCTGACCTTCGAAACTGTAGGATAGTAGATTTGTTTTAAGCCACCAAGTTTGCAGCAATTTGTTATGATGGCAATAGGAAACTGAAACAGGAAGAAGCCTAGGAGTAGGATTGCTGAGTCCTGGAATGGGCTAAAGACTCCTTTTTTTTTTTTTTTTTTTAGATGGAGTCTCACTCTGTTGCCCAGGCTGGAGTACAATGGCATGATCTCGGCTTATTGCAACCTCTGCCTCCCGGGTTCAAGCAATTATCTTGCCTCAGCTTCCCGAGTAGCAGGGACTACAGGCACGCACCACCACGCCTGGCTAATTTTTGTATTTTTAGTAGAGACGGGGTTTCACCGTGTTGGCCAGGATGGTCTCAATCTCCTGACCTCGTGATCTGCCTGCCTCGGCCTCCCAAAGTACTGGGATTACAGGCGTAAGCCACAGCATCTGGCCAAAACTCTAATTCTTTGCATGGTCTCCACCACCCAGCACGGCCAGCCCTGCCAACATGTCCACCCTATCTCCTGCCACTCTCTGCCCCACCGTCCGCACTCCCACCATGCCAGCCTTCTCGCCATTCCTCAAAGGTCTCCTTTGCATGTGAGTGCCATCTGCTGAGGTGCCTTTTCCCCTTCCTGCCCTTCAGTTATCAGTTCAAAGAATATTCCCTCAAGGCATCAAGGCCAGGTTCTCTGTTTTGTACTCTCTCAGTGCTCTGTTCTTTTCCTTCAGGGCGCTTGCCAAGGTTTGCCATGCCATCTTCACTTCAGTGATTATTTAACTTTGTCCCCTCACACTCCACCTTCAGACTAGAAGCTTCATGTGGGCAGGGACTGAGCCACCATGGTATCCTCAGCACTTAGTAGGCTGTGTGCCTGGCACATAGTAGGCCCACCACAGCCACTTGCTCGATGTAAGGTGAACTCTTTCTGTTTGGTAGGGAGGGGGAGTTGTCAACTGGATGCATGAGGATGTCAGAGAGCGTGAGAATAGGAGGGAGGAGAAGGAAGGAAGGAAGGAGAGAGGAGAAGGGAGAAAGAGAGAGAAACTTACACCCTGGAGGCCGGTTGCGGTGGCTCACGCCTGTAATCCCAGCACTTTGGGAGGCCGAGGCGGGCGTATCACGAGGTCATGAGATTGAGACCATCCTGGCTAACACGGTGAAACCCCATCTCTACTAAAAATACAAAAAATTAGCCCGGTGTGGTGGCAGGCGCCTGTAGTCCCAGCTACTCGGAAGGCTGAGGCAAGAGAATGGTGTGAACCGGGGAGGCGGAGCTTGCAGTGAGCCAAGATCGTGCCACTGCACTCCAATCTGGGCGACAGAGTGAGACATTGTCTCAAAAAAAATAAATAAATAAACTTACACCCTGGAGATCACCTCTGCCCTCAGCTTTAGTCTCAGGTCAGCATCCCCAGGACAAGAAGATTCTTGAAAACCATTCAAGAATCTTGAGTGGGTGGATGGATGGATGGATGGATGGATGGACAGATGGGATCAAACCACAGAAGGAAAATGCTGATTTCTTAGTGAGAACGGCCCTGTATTCCTTTATAGACAACTCGATGCCTTTCCAGGGATCTTGTGATCCATGCTTACTGTCCTTCGGAACAGCTGGCCCTGTCCCTGAGGCAGGAGGGACATCATAAGTAGGTGAGGGGACCAAGACTCAGAGAGGGGCAGTGAGTTGCCCAAGGTCACCAACCCATTAGAATCAGAGGGCTGGGACCCGCAACTGGGACTCTTGACTCCCTGCTCAGGGATGGGGTGAGGTAGGGTTGCCAGATTCAGCAAATCAAAAAACAGGACACACAATTAAATTTGAATTTCAGATAAACAACAAATAATTGTTTAATATAAGTCTACCCCTAAAGATTGCAAGGGACACACTTATACTAAAATTTTACCTGTCCATCCAGTATTCAAATTTCCCTGGGCATTCTGTATTTTATCTGGGGTCGGGGTAGGGCTTCAGGGTGGTGGTGGGGATAATCATTGCTACACTACCAAGCAGTCCTTTCTAGGGACCCTGCCCATGCTACCCAAAACACAGCCTGTTTGTTCCCTGGACTGAGCTGGCCACCCTCTGACCTGTTTGGCCTCCTTCCTTGTTGACCTCTGAGGATACTCCAGCCTTCAGGCAGGCCACTGTTCCCAACTTAACACATTAGAATCCCCTGCCCCGGCTGCACCCAAGGCCAATTACCTCAGAAACTCTGGGGGTTAGACATCAGGAGTTTTAAAACTCCTGATTCCAGCATACAGCTGAGGGTGAAAACCACTGTGCTGGAAGTGTTACCGGAAAGCGGTCCCAATCCAGACCCCAAGAGAGGGTTCTTGGATCTCATGCAAGAAAGAATTCAGAGCGAGTCCACAGTGCAAAAGTGAAATCAATTTTATTAAGAAAGTAAAGGCCAGGTGTGGTGGCTCACGCCTGTAATCCCAGCAGTTTGGGAGGCAGAGGCGGGCAGATCGCCTGAGGTCAAGACCAGCCTGGCCAACTTGGTGAAACCCCATCTCTACTAAAAATCCAAAAATCAGCCAGGCGTGGTGGTGGGCACCTGTAATCCCAGCAACTCGGGAGGCTGAGGTAGGAGAATTGCTTTAACCCAGGAGGTGGAGGTTGCAGTGAGCCGAGATCATGCCACGGCACTCCAGCCTGGGCTACAGAGCGAGACTCTCTCTCAAAAAAAAAAAAGAAAGAAAGTAAAGTGGTGAAAGAACAGCTACTCCATTGACAGAGTAGAGAGTTCTCGAAAGCAAAAAGAGGAATGTGTCCACCCTAGGTACAATACTCATTTATATATAGGATTAAAAAAAGATCATGGGGAGATGTGCTCTGCTACAATGGTTTGTGATAAAAGATTACTTTTCTTAATTACTGTATTTTGCAAGAATCGATATTATTATCTTCAAAGCAAAATTAGGAATGCTTCTATTCTCAAGGCATCAGGATATCAGGACACTCCTCTAAGTCTGGGTCTGTTTAGTAAACGTTATCAATCTGTTTCCTTAACCGTAACATCTAGAGGCTAGGAATAGCTAACTTTCTGGGAATGCAGCCCAGCAAATCCCAGCCTCATTTTCCTAGCCCTCAATCAAGATGGAGTCGCTCTGGTTTGAACGCCTCTGACAGAAGACTTGCTTCTCCGCTGTTAATGTGGAATGGGCTCTGCCTTCACCTGTTGGAGGAGCCTCAGGAAGCTCCACAGTCTGTCCCAGCTCTCCCATTTGCAAACCTCCCTGGGATGGACCCTTCTGCCTTTGACCTTCTCACCCCTTTCTGGTTGATTCGAGGAGTTTCCAGTTCCAAGGATGACAGTTTATGTCTACCTTCAGACTCATCGGGAAAGCAGGGATGGGAGCCCCCAACTCAGGATCTGAGCCCCTGATGTACTGACTCTGGGTACTGGGGATCTGGAGCATTGGGGAAGAAAGAGCTATGTGGGGCTCCAAGGCAAAGCCCAAGCAAAAGCTGAGTTGTTCTTTGAGCTGCTGCTTTGTTCTAAGCCCAATGCCTAAGGCTGCATTGGATCTGTCAGCTGTGGGCCCCTGCAGTGCCCTAGACTTCTCTCCAGAGTGCAGTGTCCTTGTGATTACTTGTCAGTATCTGTCTTCCCTACTAGAATGAACTTCTGGAGCAAGGGACAGGTCAGTCTTGCTCCAAACTGTATCCCCGGAGCTTGGCTGCTGCGTGAAGTAGGGGCTTAATCAATATTTGTGTAACCAGTACATGAACCCTTAGCAACCATGAACGCCAATCCTAGTGTTGTACAGATAAGAAAACAGAGACACTGAGAAGGGACAGGACCTGCTTCAGGTTGCACAGCATGGTGGGGTTGAGTTAGGAATAAAACTCACGGCTCTGATTCCCACTCCAGGCCTCTTTCCACTCAAGAGCACTAGGAGTGCCCTGACTCCTATGCCCACTCTCCCCACCCCTCTCACCGTGTTCTGAGCCATCAACTTCTCCAATCAAGATAGCTCCCCAGAGGCCGGGCATGGTGGATCACTCCTGTAGTCCCAGCACTTTGGGAGGTCAAGGTGGCAGATTGCTTGAAGTCAGGAGTTCGAGACCAGCCTGGCCAACATGGTGAAACCCCGTCTCCACTAAAAATACAAAAACTAGCCAGGTGCAACGGTAGGAGCCTGTAATCCCAGCTACTAGGGAGGCTAAGGCAGGAGAACTGCTTGAGCCAGAGAGGCAGAGTTTGCAGTGAGCTGAGATCGCACCACTGCACTCCAGCCTGGATGACAGAGCGAGACTTCATCTTAAAAAAAAAAGAAAAAAAAAAGATAAAAAAGATACGCTCACTACCCCAACACGCGTACATTCTCTCTTCCCAAAGCTTCCCTTTCTGGAAAGGATCAGGGTGACCCTGGCTGTTGGCAAGGAGGTAGGCAAAAAGGGGAGGAGAACTGTATCCTGTGGGAGACACAGAAGTCCCTCTAGCCAGAAGCCTCCTCTACCTGAAAGATTCCTGGGTGAAGAGACCCTGCTGGATATGCAGGGAGCCAGGGCTTCTATTTTGATAGGCCTCGCAGAGGGGGCTGAGAGTGGACTTTGCCCTCTCTCTCCTGCCTCTTATCTCTGAGAAAGGGCTGCTGTTGCCTCTAAGCTCAGAGAGCCTGCTGCACCCCCCAAGGCCAGCCATGAGTCTGGAAGGTCCCTAACTGGGATTTAGAGCTGGCTCTAAACTGTGAATCCCTCATTTTCTGGTTGTGGGACTCTTTATGAGGCTCAGTTTCCTAATCAGGGAAATGGGTTCAATAATGTCCTCCTTGGGTGCTGGTAAGGATTCTAGGTGTGGTGCTTGGTGCATGGTAGGTACTCAGTCGAGGTGCTTTCCCTAAGCTTTTGACCTGGTGTACTGGCAACATTCAAGGCTGAGCTTGAGCAGTTAGCAGAAACTCAAGGCTGATCCCTTGATTGGGCAAACTGATGTCATGCCATCCTCTCCTGAGGTGTCAGCCAGAAGGTGGCCTTTTTGGTAAATTCATGAATGATGATGGCTTCCTAATGGGCCCCCAAAGGGGCCAAAGCACCTTTCAGATACTTTTCTGCCTTGGAAAGTTGATGTCAAGAAGGATCCGCAAGCCCTTGAACTCCAGGGCACTGAAGGCAGGTTTGTGATGGGGTCTCAAAGAACAGGATGGGCTAGAGGAGGAGGGGGAAATCCAGGAAATCTCAGGGCAGCGTCAGCTGTCAGAACCTTTTTCTTTGTAGCTTTAAAAAAGAAATTGAGGCCAGGCATGATGGCTCACGCCTGTAATCCCAGCACTTTGGGAGGCCAAGGCGGGTGGATCACCTGAGGTCAGGAGCTCGAGACCAGCCTGGCCAACATAGTGAAACCCTGTCTCTACTAAAAATACAAAAAATTAGCCGGGTGTGGTGGTGGGTGCCTGTAATCCCAGCTACTCATGAGGTTGAGGCAGGAGAATTGCTTGAACCCAGGAGGTGGAGGTTGCAGTGAGCTGAGATCGCACCATTGCACTTCAGTCTGTGCAACAGGGGGAGACTCCGTCTCAAAAAAAAAAAGAAAAAAAAATTGATCATGCTAAAATATACATAACATTAAATTTGCCATTTTAACCTTTAAAAAAAAAAAAAAATTGACAGGGTGTCCCTGTGTAGCCCAGGCTGGAGTGCAGTGATGTAATCATAGCTCACAGCAGCCTTGAAATCCTGGACTCAAGGGATCCTCCTGCCTCAGCCACCATACCTTGGCTACATTTTTATTTTTGTAAAGTTATGGTCTCACCATGTTCCCCAAGCTGGACTCAAACTCCTGGCCTCAAGTGATTCTCCTGCCTTGGCCCCCCAAAGTGCTGGGATTACAGGCATGAGCCATCGCACCTGGCCCATTTAAACATTTTTAAGTGTAGAGTTTGGGCTGGGTGCAGTGGCTCATGCCTGTAACCCCAGTATTTTAGGAAGCTGAGGTGGGAGGATCCCTTGAGCCCAGGAGTTTGATACCAGCCTGGGCAACATGGTGGGACACTGTATCTACAAAAAAAAAAATACAAAAATTGTCCAGGCATGGTGATGCACACCTGTAGTCCCAGCTACTTGGGAGGCCGAGGTGGGAAGACAGCTTGATCCCAGGAGGTTGAGGCTACAGTGACCCAAGATCACACCACTGCACTCCAGCCTGAGTGAAAGAGCAAGACCCTGTCTCAAAAACACATTGTTGTGCTATCATTACCACCATACAATGCCAGAATTTTCCGACTTCACAAACTGAAACTCTGTTCCCATTAAACACTAACTCCCATTCCTCTCTCCCCACAGCCTCAGCCACTAGGATTCTACTTTCTGTGTCCATGAATTTGACTATTCTAGATACTTCATAGAAGTGGAATCATATTATTTTTTTATATATATATATAATTTTTTTTTTTGAGACAATGTTTCTCTTTGTCACCCAGGCTGGAGTGCAGTGGTGTGATCTTGGCTTACTGCAACCTCCACCTCTTGGGTTCAACCGAATCTCCTGTCTCAGCCGCCCGAGTAGCTGGGATTACAGGTGCCTATCACCATGCGCAGCTAATTTTTGTATTTTTGGTAGAGACGGGGTTTCATCATATTGGTCAGGCTGGTCTTGAACTCCTAACCTCAGGCAATCCACCTGCCTCGGCCTCCCAAAGAGCTGGAATTACAGGCATGAGCCACCACGCCCGGCCTAGAATCATATAATATTTATCCTTTGTGACTGGTTTGTTTATTTCATTTAGCATAATGTCTTCAAGATTCATCCATGTAATAGCATGTATCAGAATTTCATTCCTTTTTAAGTCTGAATAACATTCCATTGTATGTATCATATTTTCTTTTTTTTCTTTTTTCTTTTTTTTTTTGAGATGGAATCTTGCTGTGTTGCCCAGGCTGGAATGCAATGGTGCAATCTCGGCTCACTGTAAACTCCACCTTCCGGGTTCAAGTGATTCTCCCACCTCCGCCTCCCTGAGTAGCTGGGATTACAGGAACCCACCAACATGCCCGGCTAAGTTTTGTGTTTTTGGTGAGATGGGGTTTCACCATGTTGGCCAGGCTGGTCTTGAACTCCTGACCTCAGGTGATCTGCTCGCCTCAGCCTCCCAAAATGCTGGGGTTATAGGCGTGAGCCACTGCCCCCGGCCATATGTATTGTATTTTCATCCATGTCTGAAAGTCACATTTCATTCACTGATGGACGTTTGGGTTGTTTCCACCCTTTGGCTATTGTGATTAATGCTACTATAAACATATGTGTACAAATGCCTGTTCAAGTCCCTGCTTTCAATTCTTTTGGACTCAAGAAAATACTCAGAAATGGAATTGCTGGATCTTATGATAATTCTATGTTTAATTTACTAAGGAACAACTCTACCATTTTCCACAGGGGCTACATCATTTTATATTCCCACTGACAGGCACAAAGTTTCCAATTTCTCCATATCCTTGCCAACATTTGTTATTTCCTGTTTTTTGTTTTGTTTTGCTTTGCTTTGTTTTCTTTATTTTATTTTATTTATTTATTTATTTATTTATTTATTTTTTGAAACAGAGTCTTGCTCTGTCTCCCAGGCTGGAGTGTAGTGGCGCGATCTTGGCTGAGTGCAAGCTCCACCTCCCAGGTTCATGCCATTCTCCTGCCTCAGCCTCCCGAGTAGCTGGGACTACAGGCGACCACCACCACGCCTGGCTAATTTTTTTGTATTTTTAGTAGAGACGGGGTTTCACCGTGTTAGCCAGGATGGTCTCGACCTCCTCACCTCACAATCCACCCACCTCGGTCTCTCAAAGTGCTGGGATTACAGGCGTGAGCCACTGCACCCGGCCTTAATTTTATTTATTTATTTATTTATTTATTTATTTATTTATTTTTTGAGATGGAGTCTCTCTCTGTCACCCAGGCTGCAGTGCAGTGGTGCAGTCTCAGCTCACTGCAACCTTTGCCTCCCAGGCTCAAGCAATTCCCCTGCCTCAGCCTCCTGAGTAGCTGGGATTACAGGCACCCGCCACCATGCCAGCTAATTTTTGTATTTTTAGTAGAGATGGGGTTTCACCATGTTGCCTAGGCTTGTCTCGAACTCCTGACCTCAGGTGATCCACCCGCCTTGGCGACCCAAAGTGCTCGGATTATAGGCGTGAGCTACCACGGTGGCCTGCTTTGTTTTCTAATAGACATCCTGATGGGTATGAAGTGGTGTCTCATTGTGGTTTTGATTTGCATTTCTCTAATGATTAATGATGTTGAACATCTTTTCCTGTACTTATTGGCTATTTGTAAGAAAGATTTTTTCTTTTTTATTAAAGTTACATACTAATCCTAAGTGAAGGTCTTGATTAATTTATTTTATTTTATTTATTTATTTATTTTGAGATGGAGTCTTGCTCTGTTGCCCAGGCTGGAGTGCAGTGGCACGATCTTGACTCACTGCAACCTCCGCCTCCCAGGTTCAAGTGATTTTTCTGCCTCAGCCTCCCAAGTAGCTAGAACTAGAGGCGCGCGCCACCACGCTCAGCTAATTTTTTTTGTATTTTTAGTAGAGATGGGGTTTCACCATGTTGGACAGACTGGTCTCAAACTCCTGACCTCACGTGATCAGGCTGACTTGGCTTCCCAAAGTGCTGGGATTGTAGGCGTGAGCCACCGCGCCTGGCCAATGAATTTATTTCACATATGTATACACCCAGATATTCACATCTTTCCTTCCTTCTTTCTTTCTTTCTTTCTTTTCTTTGTTTCTGTTTTTTTTTGAGACGGAGTCTCACTCTGTCACCCAGGCTGGAGTGCAGTGGCGCAATCTCGGCTCACTGTAACCTTTGCCTCCCAGGTTCAACGGATTCTTCTGCCTCAGCCTCCCGAGTAGCTGGGGATTACAGGTGCCCACCACCACGCCCGGCTAATTTTTGTATTTTTAGTAGAGACGGGGTTTCACCATGTTGGCCAGGCTGATCTCAAACTCCTGACCTTGTGATCTGCCCACCTCGGCCTCCCAAAAGTGTTGGGACTACAGGCGTGAGCCACCGTGCCCGGCCACACCAGGTATTTCTCAGGAAACACACACACAAGTGTTTTTCTGCCCTCTCACTCAACACAACCACAGTCAACACCTCAACACCATAGAATACTTCTGTGACCAAATACGTGGGGTTTTTTTTCCCACACACCAAGCAGCAGACACCGGCTGGGTGTCCTCTCATTCAGTTCAATTCTGATGCTGTTTACCTGGAGATAGCATCACATCCCACAGGGTTAGAACTCAGTCCCATCAGACTGTCCCCGCTTCAGACACCTGCAAGTCCAAGCCTCCAGAACTTCTGACCGACTGGTTTCAAGTTGGGGTTCCCTGACCTCCTCGATTAATTTGCTAGAGCGGCTCACAGAACTCAGGGAAACTTACGTTAACCAGTTTATTATAGAGGATTACAAAGGACACAGATAAAGGGATGCATTGGGTGAGGTATGGGCTCTGAGCTTCCATGCTTTCCCCTAGACGCCACTCTACAGGAAACTCCAGGTGTTCAACTGTCCGAAATCCTGTCCTTTTGGTCTTTTGTAGGAGCCATGGGACAAGTTCCCCTTCACCCACTGAAGGTTTGCTGAAAAATCAACTGACAAAAAGCTGATTAATAAGAGAAAAGGCGGCCAGGTGGAGTGGCTCACGCCTGTAATCCCAGCACTCTGGGAGGCCAAGGCATGTAGATCACCCGAGGTCACGAGATGAGTTCGAGACCAGCCTGGCCAACATAGTGAAACCCCCATCTCTACTAAAAATACAAAAATTAGCCCGGTGTGGTTGCGCATGCCTGTAATCCCAGCTACTCCAGAGACTGAGGCAGGAGAATCGCTTGAACCCAGAAGGTAGAGGTTGCAGTGAGCCAAGATCACGGCCACTACACTCCAGCATGGGCAACAGAGCCAGACTCCACCTCAAAAAAAAAAAAAAAGGAATGTAATCCCCAATGTTGGAGGTGGGTTCTGGTGGGAGGTGCTTGGGTGGTGGATCCCCCATGGCTTGCTTCTGTCCTCTTGATAGTGAGTGAGTTCCCCCAAAATCTGTTTTTTGGGTTTTTTTTTGTTTTTTTGTTTTTTTGGTTTTTTTAGGGGGACAGTCTTGCTCTCTTGCCCAGGATGGAGTGCAGTGGCACGATCTCGGCTCACTGCAACCCCCACCTCCTGGGTTCAAGAGAGTCTCCTGGCTCAGCCTCCCAAGTAGCTGGAACTACAGGAACCTGCCACCACGCCCGGCTAATTTTTGTATTTTTTTTTTTTAGTAGAGACAGGGTTTCACTATGTTGCCCAGGCTGGTCTCAAACTCCTGACCTCAAGTGATTTACCTGCCTTGGCCTCCCATAGTGCTGGGATTATAGGCGTGGGCCACTGCACTCAGCCTCTGTTCTGTCATAATTTGTGGCAACTCCTTTCCCCTTGCTCCCCCTCTGGCCATGTGATGTGCCTGCTCCCACTTCACCTTCCACCATGAAAAAACCTCCCTGAAGCCTCATGAGAAGCTGAGCAGGTACCAGCACCATGCTTCCTGTAAAGTCTGCAGAACCATGAGCCAATTAAACCCCTTTTCTTTATCAGCTATGCAGCATCAGGTATTTCTTTACAGCAATGCAATAACGGCCTAACACACTCCCCAACCATGTGTGAGGGTTTCAGTTGCTGTACATCCTTGCCAACAGTTGGTATTGTCATTCCTTTCAATTTTGCCAATTTTCCAGCCACTTTTTGAAGACTGTAGCCCCAACCTGCTCCTTTTGTTACCGGAAAGGGGCCCCGGTCCAGACCTCAAGGCAGGGTTCTTGGATTTTGTGCAAGAAAAAATTTGAGGCGAATCCATAGAGTAAAGTGAAGGCAAGTTTATTAGAAAAATAAGAGAACAAAAGGGCTGCCGGTTAACCATTTTTATGGTTCTTTTTCTTTTTCTTTCTTTTTTTTTTTTTTTTTTGAGACAGAGTCTTGCTCTGTTGCCCAGGCTGGAGTGCAGTGGCTCGATCTTAGCTCACTGCAAGCTCCGCCTCCTGGGTTCACACCATTCTCCTGCCTCAGCCTCCTGAGTAGCTGGGACTACAGGCGCCCGCCACCATGCCCGGCTAATGTTTTGTATTTTTTTAGTAGACATGGGGTTTCACAGTGTTAGCCAGGATGGTCTCGATCTCCTGAGCTCTTGATCCTCACCTCGGCCTCCCAAAGTGCTGGGATTACAGGCGTGAGCCACCGAGCCCAGCCTCTTTATTTTTTTTGAGATGGAGTTTCGCACTTATTGCCCAGGCTGGAGTGCAATGCTGTGATCCCATCTCACTGTAACCTCTGCCTCCCGGGTGCAGGAGATTCTCCTGCCTCAGCCTCCCGAGTAGCTGGGATAACAGGCACCCACCACCACACAAGGCCAATTTTTTGTATTTTTAGGAGAGACAGGGTTTCACCATGTTGGCCAGGCTGGTCTCGAACTTCTGACCTCAGGTGATCCATCCACCTCAGCCTCCCAAAGTGCTGGGATTAGAGGAGTGAGCCACCATGCCCAACCGGTTATTTCTTGAGGATATGCTAAATAAGGGATGGATTATTCATGCCTCCCCTTTTTAGACCGTATAGGGTAACTTCCTGACATTGCCATGGCATCTGTAAACTGTGTACCAGTGAGGGCCATCAGAGGTCAGCCTCATTGCCGTCTTGGTTTTAGTGGGTTTTAGCCGGCTTCTTTACTGCAGACCGTGTTATCAGCAAGGTCTTTATGACCTGTATCTTGTGTCAACCTATCTCATCCTATGACTTAGAACGCCTAACCATCTGGGAATGCAGCCCAGTAGATCTCAGCCTCATTTTACCCAGCCCCTATTCAAGATGGAGTTGCTCTGGTTCAAACGCCTCTGACACTTCATCCATCCCTTGCAACAACCCCACTGGGCACAGGTGATTGCCCTGGACTGACCTCCAATCTGTCCAGCGCCTCCATTTGGGCTGGACAGGAGGTCAGCTAGCCCCTTGGTGGGGGCTGGCCTAAGCTCTGCCCCATGGAGTTGCTCCATAATGAGTGGCACTAGGACGGCCCAATCAAAGCCTTTTCTCAGCACATATACCAGCAGGGAGTAGGTGACATGGATCAGGACCATGGTAGTGACCCTGAGCCACCCCAGGGGGTTGAGCTGGGGCCTGGGGGATTGTGGCGCTGGTGCATCAGTCACTTCTTTCTTGCCTTTTCCTAGTTCCCACCTATGCCTTTTACTCAGCATTGGCCGTAAGTGCCCCAAGCACTGTCGCTGGAAAGCATTTGGCTTCTACAGATGTAATGTTTTTGAAATGAATGTGGATGCCACTGTGATTAATAACATTCAAATTCACTGAAAGCATTTCTGAATTCAAAGCTGTCTTTTGTGCTGTATTTTCTCAGCCAATGAATACATTAAAATACAGCTATTAACAAATGGGATGGAAATAGGTGAAGCTGTTGAAATTTAAGAGTGAGTTCAGATGGGCCCTGGATGTAAACCAACATGGCCATTTTGGAGTTTCCATCGGAACAGGATGCTTCTGATCTTCCACTTCCCTGGAGTCACCCTTCCTTGTAAGATCCAGTGAAAATGGCTGTCTCTGTCCTTCATACCAGGGAAGGCTAGCATCCTTCTCAATGTTTTTGAGAATCTCCAGTGAATGCCTACGATCTTCTGTTACCTCTTAGCCCAGATTTCTTCAACCCCGCCCCAGCTCCCTGCATACTGCTGCAATTTCCCTTCACAATGCTTCACTAGAACACAGGCCTGGCCCTTGCTAGTGGGGTGATCAGACAGGGACCACAGGAGCCAGACTGCCTGGGTTCAAAGCCTTGCTCTGCAACTGATGAGCTGATTGGCCTTGGGCAATGGTCTCCATCTCTCTGGGCTTTGGTTTTCTCATTATAAACTGGGGGTAAGTGTGGCCCCTACCTCTTACGCCTTGCTGCAGGTCACATGAGTTAGTGTGAGTAAAGCATCAGCAGTTAGTTAGGGAATATAAGCCATCATTTTTATTGATACCCCTCCAAGCACTATAGTGTGTAACTGACTTTTTTTTTTTTTTTTTTGAGACCGAATCTGGCTCTGTCACCCAGGCTGTAGTGCAGTGGCGCAATCTCAGCTCACTGCAACCTCTGTCTCCCAGGTTCAAGCAATTCTCCTGTCTCAGTCTCCCAAGTGCTGGGACTACAGGTGCGCACCACTATGCTTGGCTAATTTTTGTATTTTTAGTAGAGACAGGGTTTCACTATATTGGTCAGGCTGGTCTCGAACTCCTGACCTCAGGTGATCTACCTGCGTCGGCCTCTCAAAGTGGTGGGGTTACAGGCATTAGCCAACGCACCCAGCCTGTGTAACTGACTTTTATGGACGAGTTGGGAACAGCAGAGGGGGATTACAGATTTACAGTTTAGCACCTCTTGTCCGTCCCCACCCCACGAAGCGTCTCAGCAGCCTGCCATCTCCTCTGGCCTTGGCCTGTTGCCATTTCTTGGGGGCTGCTGCCTTCCCACCTCTCTGGACCCTTCTCCTAACTGTCCTCTAAGTTCCACAGCCTCCCACCTGCCTCTCAGCCACCAGAAGAAGATGCAAGTTGGTTTTACATGGCATCTGCATTCTGGTCTCAGCTGCTGTAACTACAGAAAAGGGTCTAAGACAATGACACCCAATGAGGCCAAGACGGCCCCTCAGAGGAGTCTGGGAAATCTGCAAGATCATTTTTCTTTGTCAAAATGGGAGACAGAGACCTGTTTTTATATAAACACAAAATAAATAATTTTTGCATGCTTTCAACATACACAGAATTTTCTAGGAACATGACTATTGTGTACACAAAGAGAAGATTGTCCTTTGTTTTGCTTGGAATTTGGCCAAGACTCATTGCCCATTTCATGTCACTGGCAACAGCACCACCTGTGGGGTCTGAATCACCATCACAACTACCTGTGTCCCTCTGCCTTGTGGCCGCCATGGTCTCCGTGGCCCCACCTCTAGGAGCAAGTGTGGGGCCACCTCATCTCTGGCTGTAGTCAGCCTGCAGATTTTCTTTCTTCTTCTTTTTTTTTTTGAGATGGCGTCTCACTCTGTTGCCCAGGCTGGAGTGCAGTGGCACAATCTTGGCTCACTGCAACCTCCACCTCCCAGGTTCCAGCGATTCTCCTGCCTTAGCCTCCCAGGTAGCTGGGATTACAGGCATGCACCACCACACACGGCTAATTTTTGTAGTTTTAGTAGAGACGGGGTTTCACCATGTTGGCCAGGCTGGTCTCGAACTCCTGACCTCAGGTGATCCGCCCACCTCAGGCTTCCAAAGTGCTAGGATTACAGGCATGAGCCACCACGCCCAGCCTGCCTGCAGATTTTCATCCTGAAATTTATATTATTTTATTAGAAATTAGCCTCCTTTTATTTCTCCTTCATATTATAGTTAGGATATCATTGATTTTTTTTTTAAAGCATGTGTGAGGGTAGGTTAGTTTATTTATGAATTTCATTTCAGCTTGGTGAAGGGAACATTACAAAATATTTGTAATTGGGGGGCGGGGGTTGGGTCTGACTTCTCTACCTTTGCATAATTCAAGAAATCCATTTCTGAGCTCTCGGCAACCGGGAGTGATTTGCTTCTGAGATGAAGTGCCCAGAGGTGCAGGCTGCTGCTGCCCTTTAGTCTTTGGAATCACTTTTTCCTCTTCCCTATAAGTGTTCTGGGTTCATGACCCCATTGCTAATCTCTTGCTCCCAGGCCTCTCCCCTAGACCTGTCCTCCACAGAGTGGCCCCAGGAGATGCTCCCAGCATATCAATACTTCTCAGCTTGAAACACTCATGTGGCCCCACGTCCCCCATGATTTACGTTTGTCCCTTGAGCTGTGTGCAGGGCACAGCCTCAATTCAGCTCACTCCTCCCCTCTCATTTTGCATCCAGCCTCTGCTCCTTTGCCCATGCTGTTCCCTCTGAATGGACTGCTGCCTCACCACCCTGCACCCCTGCACCCTCACTGCCCTGCACCCCCTGCACCCTCACCGCCCCGCACCCCCTGCACCCTCACCTCCCCGCGCCCCCGCACCCTCACCTCCCCGCACCCCCTGCACCCTCACCTCCCCGCGCCCCCGCACCCTCACCTCCCCGCACCCCCTGCACCCTCACCTCCCCGCGCCCCCGCACCCTCACCTCCCCGCACCCCCTGCACCCTCATCTCCCCGCGCCCCCTGCACCCTCACCACCCCGCACACCCCGCACCCTCACCACCCCGCACACCCCGCACCCTCACCTCCCCACGCACCCCGCATCCTCACCTCCCCGCGCACCCCGCACCCTCACCTCCCCGCGCACCCCGCACCCTCACCTCCCCGCGCCCCCTGCACCCTCACCACCCCGCACCCCCCTGCATTCTCACCATCCCTCACTCCCTGCACCCTCACCACCCCGCGCCCCTGCACCCTCACCACCCTGCACCCCCTGCACCCTCACCTCCCCGCACCCCCTGCACCCTCACCACCCCGCACCCCCTGCACCCTCACCTCCCTGCACCCCCTGCACCCTTACCACCCCACACCCCCTGCACCTTCACCTCCATTTCTGACTGTCCCCAGTGACTTCCTATTCTTCTCTTCATTAGAAACTCAGTCCTGAAGTTCCTGGGTCTTGAAGATGCCTCTAGAAAATCAGCTTCTAGACCAGGCGCGGTGGCTCACACGTGTAATCCCAGCACTTTGGGAGGCCGGGGGTGGGGGAGCAGATCACCTGAAGTCAGGAGTTCAAGACCAGCCTGGCCAACATGGTGAAACTCCGTCTCTACAAAAATACAAAAATTAGCCAGGCATGGTAGTGTGCACCTGTAATCCCAGCTACTCAGGAGGCTGAGGTGGAAGAATCGCTTGAATCTGGGAGGCGGAGGTTGCAGTGAGCTGACCAAGATCATGCCACTGCACTCCAGCCTGGGCAACAGAGCGAGACTCTGTCTCAAATAAAAAGAAAAGAAAATCAGCTTCCACCTGGGTGTGGAGTTGGGCAGGGGAGAAGGGGCCACTGGGGCAGGGAAGAGACAGATGTTGGATTTTAGAGGATCCAGTAAAGGATGCTACTCTTCTCCATCCAAGTTTGAAAGCGACTGAGAGAGACACACAACAGTCAGACAGAGAGAGACGAAAATATTTTCCTGTGACTTAAGAGCAATGGCCAAGTTGGCTTCCTGCTATCCTACCCTTGAACTTGACATTCACCCACTGAAAATGTCCAGTCCCTGGCTCAGTGGGGATACCAGAGGCTGCTAACTGCCAGGCAGCAACAGACCAATAAAGGCTTCCAAAAGAGATGGCGCACTGGGCTGGGCATGCCCAGGAGCTCCTCCCAAGCTTGGCCATCAGGTAAGTCACTTCTCTGCAGGGGAGAAGGGGGGAGTGAACACATGGCGTTGCTGTAATTCAATGGACACTTCCCCATGGAAGCACCATGATGTCGAGGAGGGAGGGGAGGAAGGAAGGGCAGTGCTCAGAGGGGAGGAAAGCTGTGACCCGAGATGCCATTGCCTGGTTAATGTTCTTGGCAAGTCCTGGATGGGGCAGGAGCTGGAAGAGGAAGCTGAGGCCACAGGAAACCGTCAGAGCCCGGGACTATGCCAAGAACTTCTCTACTTTAAAATAACTTTTGGCTGGGTGTGATAGCTCATGCGTGTAACCCCAACACTTTGGGAGGCTGAGGCAGGCAGACTGCTTAAGGTCAGGAGTTTGAGACCAGCCTGACCGACATGGTGAAACCCCGTCTCTACTAAAAATGCAAAAATTAGCTGGGTGTGGTGGCATGCACCTGTAGTCCCAGCTACTCGGGAGGCTGAGGCGGGAGAATGGCTTGAACCCAGGAGGTGGAGGTTGCAGTGAGCCGAGATTGCGCCATTGAACTCCAGCCTGGGTGACAGAGCGAGACTCCATCTCGAAAAATGGTAAAATAAAATAACTTTTATTATCAGCAAAGCTGTGTAGGGGTGGAAAGGTGTGCTAACTTTCCTCATTCATCATAAAGGTCATGGCTGACACTCCTATAATAAAAGACTGGTTAACAAGAGGAAAGCATAACAAATTTATTTTTATAAGACACAGGAGCCTTCAGAATGAAGACCCAAAGATCCAGGGAAACCTATCTATTTTTATGCTTAGATTCTATGCAAAGCAGACAGCCATGTAGAAAGGTGATCGGACAAAAGGGCATGATTCATGGGAATAGACTGAGCAGGGACACCCAGCAAGGCCTGTCTATTGAGATGCTTCTTGGCCTCTCTGTACGGCACTTCTTCCTGCAGGTATGGGGCAGGACCCTTTCTGGAATAGGGGTCTTTAGGGGAGAAGGGAGAGAGTGACCCATTGTAGGTTTTATGGCTTGCTTTAGGGGAGAGGGGTTCTAGTTTCTATGACTGGGGAAAAAGAATTCTGGTGTCTAAGGATTCCTCTGGGGGCAAAAGAGTGGCAGGAGACAGGAGGATGGGAGAATGTCAGAGAGAGACTTGGCTTTTGAGACCTTCCAGTTTCCTTTAGTTCAAAGTACTCAGCCTGCCATAGCGCCATACTTTGGAGTACCGTTTTCTGAGCCCCAACAGCTGTGCACGTACATTGGAGAAAGTGGGAAGTTGCAGATGAGCAAAAACAAAGAAAACAAAACCACTCTATTCCTACCACCTAGGGAGTATCCTCATTGTCTATCCTCCCATATCTCTTTTTTTTTTTTGAGACAGTCTCACTCTGTCACCCAGGCTGGAGTGCAGTGGTGAGATCTCAGCTCTCTGCAGGCTCCACCTCCCAGGTGCAAGTGAGTCTACTGCCTCAGCCTTTGGAGTCACTGGGATTACAGGCGCCCGCCACCACACCCAGCTAATTTTTGTATTTTTAGTAGAGATGCGGTTTCACCATGTTGGCCAGGCTGGTCTCGAACTCCTGACCTGAGGTGATCTGCCCGCCTCAGCCACCCAAAGTGCAGGGATTACAGGCATGAGCCACCGTGCCCGGCCTCCATATCTCTTTTTAAGATTTTTTGTGTGTGTGCGTGAGACAGAGTCTTCTCTGTCACCCAGGCTGGAGTACAGTGGTGTGATCCTGGCTCACTGAAACCTCCACCTCCCAGGTTCAAGCAATTCTCCTGCCTCAGCCTCCCAAGTAGCTGGGATTACAGGCGCACGCCACCACGCCCAGCTAATTTTTGTATTTTTTTAATAGAGATGGGGTTTCACCATGTTGACCAGGCTGGTCTCCATCTCTTGACCTCAAGTGATCCGCCCGCCTCAGCCTCCCAAAGTGCTGGGATTATAGGCATGAGCCACCACACCCGGCCCCGAATCTCTTTTTATGCCTATGTAATTTTTTATTATTTTTTTTTAGAGGCAGGGTCTCACTATGTTGCCCAGGCTGGTCTCAACTCCTGGGCTCAAGTGATCTGCTTGCCTCAGCTTCCCAAAGTGTTGGGATTACGGGCATGAGCCTCAGCGCCCAGCTCTGCATATGTAATTTTTTTGTGTTTTGTTTGTTTTTCTGAGACAGAGTCTCGCTCTGTTGCCCAGGCTAGAGTGCAGTGGTGCAATCTTGGCTCAGTGAAACCTCCACTTCCCAGGTTCCAGTGATTCTCCTGCCTCAGCCTCCCTAGTAGCTGGGACTACAGGCCCTTGCCACCATGCCCGGCTAATTTTTGTATTTTAGCAGAGACGGGATTTTACCGTGTTACAGGCTGGTCTTGAACTCCTGACCTCAAGAGATCCACTTGCCTCAGCCTCCCAGAGTGCTGGGATTACAGGCAAGAGCCACTGTGCCTAGCCATATGTAATTTTTAAAATCAAAATGAGATCATACTGTCCTTGTCAGTTATCTCAGCCTCTCTCTGTCAATACATCTCCATCTTATCTAATGCTCAGCCAACATTCAAATTCTCTCATTGCTCCTAAAATGTCCTTTATGCTGGCACCTGAAAAAGGGAGTGCAGTCAAGGACCCTGCAAAGCCTGTGGTTGGATGCCCTTAAGTCTCTTTTAGTCTGGTATGTCCTTTTTTGTGACAATGACATGTCATAAAACTGGACTTGTTGTTTGCAAAATGCCCCACCTTCAGGGTTTATTGTGTTGTTTTTCTCGTTTCGTTTCTTCCTTAGTCTCCTGTATTTCTGGTAAACTGGAAATTATTGGACCCAAGTTAGGCATTTTGGGCAAAAAGACATCATGGGTGATGGTGGTATGCCACGCAGCATGACAGCAGAAGCACCTTCACATCATGAGTGATACTGAGCTAGGGGGATGGTTTCCTGAAGGACTGGATTGGAGGCCTTCCTGGCTAGGAGGCCCCTGCAAGCTCCTTGCTTTTATTTTACTGACATGGAAACGGAGGACCCGAGAGCAGCCTCCTGGAGCACAAGCCTTTGCAGTTTATAGAGGGTCTTCTTGAACCTGCAGGGACTTCTCCACAGGCCCAAGATGCAGTTTTGATTTCTTTCTTCCTTTCTTTTCTTTTTTTTGTTTTGAGATGGAGTTTCGCTCTTGTTGCCCAGGCTGGAGTGCAATGGCACCATCTCGGCTCACCGCAACCTCCACCTCCCAGGTTCAAGCGATTCTCCTGCCTCAGCCTCCCGAGTAGCTGGGATTATAAGCATACACCACCACACCCGGCTAATTTTGTATTTTTAGTAGAGACAGGGTTTCTCCATGTTGGTCAGGCTGGTCTCAAACACACAACCTCAGGTGATCCGCCCACCTCAGCCTCCCAAAGTGTTGGGATTATAGGCGTGAGCCACTGCACCTGGCCGAGGAGTTTTGATTTCTATATTAAGGAAACTGACACTCCAAGGGGTGAAGTGACCAGAGCTGGGACATGCTTTCTGTTTCCCCTGTGCCAGGCCCCAGGGCTCTGCCTGACCTTCTGCATCAGGAGAGGCCTAGTGTACCTGGCTCTTGGGTTATCAGGGCGTGCTCTGGCTCCAGGGAAGCCCAGCACCTGTCCTTGCCTTTCAGAGGGACGGGCCTTCGCTCTGGGCTGGGGGGCGGGGAGGGGACACAGCTGTCTGGGCCCCCGAATCTGCTGACTCAGCAGGTCTCAGGTTTCCCTCTGAGAGGGAGGCAGCCTTTTTGCAGGCAGCAGAGGACATAGTGGGAGGCTCTGGGGCTCTGAAGGTGGCCCCAGCTTTGTCTGTCCTGCTGCTCCCTGGTTCTGCTTCCGGACTCGTGAGTAAACTGAGTCTCAGAGAGCCTGGAAAGCAACTGGCCCTGGACACACAGCCAGATATGGCAGAGCTGGTTGTGCCTAAGCCGTATGGCTTGACTTCACATCGCAACCCAGGGCAGCTTCCATTGTGCCCTAGCCCTGCAAACCAACCTAGGGGAGGTCCCCTCTGGCCAACCAGTCCCCAGCCCAGTTAGAAGCCAGATGAAGTAGGGCTGGGCGCAGTGGCTCACGCCTGTAATCCCAGCACTTTGGGAGGCCGAGGCGGGCAGATCACCTGAGGTCGGGAGTTCGAGACCAGTCTGACCAACATGGAGAAACCCCATCTACTAAAAATACAAAAAAAATTTAGCCGGGCAAGGTAGTGCATGCCTGTAATCTCAGCTACTCGGGAGGCTGAGGCAGGAGAATCGCTTGAATCCAGGAGGCGGAGGTTGCGGTGAGCCAAGATCGCACCATTGCACTCCAGCCTGGGCAACAAGAGCGAAACTCAGTCTTAAAAAAAAAAAAGAAAAAAAAGAAACCAGGTGAAGTAAAGAGGGCACCGGGTGAACTCCAATCACAACCTAGCCTGCCTTCCACCTAGCCAGGCCTGTTCACACAGGCACTCACTGACATTCATTGCTGCCCAATGTGGGCCAAGCTCCCACTAAATGTTGGGGATATACAGATAACTAAATACGGGGGATATACAGCCGGGCGCAGTGGCTCATATCTAATCCCAGGACGTTGGGAGGCTGAGGTGGGCGGATCACGAGGTCAGGAATTCGAGACCAACCTGACCAACATGGTGAAACCCCATCTCTACTAAAGATACAAAAAAGTAGGCGGGCATGGTGGCGTGTGCCATAATCCCAGCTACTCGGGAGGCTGAGGCAGGAGAATTGCTTGAACCAGGCAAGCGGGGGTTGCAGTGAGTTGAGATCACGCCACTGCACTCCAGCCTGGGCAACAGAGTGAGACTCTGTCTCAAAAGAATAAAAAATAAAAATAAAAAGATTTAGAATCAGAATTGTTTTCATACTTGGCTCAGTGACTCACATGTTTTGTGACCTTGGACAAGTCATTTGACCTCTCTTAATCTCAGTTCCATTATCCAAAAATAGTGATAAAACTTGCTGGTTGGTTTGTTGAGAGAGGTAAATACATGTAGAGTACCTAATAACAGAAGCTCTTGCTTATATGATGCTTACTATTTGCCAGGCACTGTTCTGTGCATTGCACAAAGATTTATTTAATCTTTACAACAGAGGTAAGTACTATTATTATCATTCTCATTTTACAGATTAGGATCCTGAGGCCTGGAGAAGTTAAGCAACCTGTCCAAGTTCACACAGCACGTAAGTGGTGCAGCTGGGCTTCAAATTCGGCAGGCAGTCTGGTTTCAAAAGAAAGTAATGTTTGTGGGCCCAGGTATGGTGGCTCATGCATCTAATCTCAGTGCTTTGGGAGGCTGAGGCAGGAGGATCACTTGAGGGCTGAAATTTGAGACCAGCCTGGGCAACACAGCAACACCTTGTCTCTACAAAAAATTTAAAAATTAGCTAGGCTCGGTGGCACACACCTGTAATCCCAGCTAATCAGGGGGCTGAGGTGGGAGGATCCCTTGAGCCCAGGAGCCCAAGGCTGCAATGAGCTATGATCACACCCCTGCCCTCCAGCCTGGGAGACAGAGTGATGAGACCCTGTCTCAATTTTCTTTTTTTTTAAAAAAAGAACAATGCTTGTATGTCCAGGCACCGAGGCTCACCCTTGTAATCCCAGCACCTTGGGAGGCCGAGGCAGGTGGATTACTTGAAGTCGGGAGTTCGAGACCACCCTGTCCAACATGGCAAAACTTCATCTCTACTAAAAATATAAAAATTAGCCAGGGCCGTGTGAGGTGGCTCACGCCTGTAATTCTAGCACTTTGGGAGGTCAAGGCAGGTGGATCACCTGAGGTCAGGATTTCAAGACCATCCTGGCCAACCTGGTGAAACTTTGTCTCCACTAAAAATACAAAAATTAGACAGGCGTAGTGGCAGGCGCTGGTAATCCCAGCTACTTGGGAGGCTGAGGCAGGAGAATCGCTTGAACCCGGGAGGCGGAGGTTGCAGTGAGCCAAGATTGTGCCATTACACTCCAGCCTGGGCGAGAGAGTAAGACTGTATCTCAAAAAAAAAAAAAAAAAAAAAAGAAAAAAGAAAAATGCTTGTAATTACTGTGCTTAGACTATGGCCTGGCCATAGCACTTGTATAGGCTAGACGCTAACATCGGGTCCCAAAAGGGAAATGTTCTCTATCTACTCGCTCTCCTCCATTGTGCTAGGCCCCTTAAGTTCTCTGAGGTCAAAGGGCTGATAGGTCTGTGCACAGCACAGTTTGAGAAGGTATATTAGGTAACTAATGCTGTGATAATGCTGTACAGCACCCCAAAGCTCAGTGGCTTAAATCAGCAAGCATCTATTCGCAGGCCCACAGGCCTGCAACTTGGTCGGACTTGGCTGTGTGGCTCTGCTGCAGATGGCAGGTCCAGCTCAGCCCAGCTGCATGTCTCACCCTGGGGCCCAATAATAGTCAAGGATCTCCAGAGAAACAGAACCGATAGTGTGTATGTGTATACAGATGAGGAGATTTATTATGAAAATTGGCTCACGTGATGATAGAGGCCAAGAAGTCCCACGATCTGCTGTCTGCAAGCTGAGAACCAGGAAAGCTAGTCATATATATAATTCAGTCTGAATCTGAAGGCCCAAGAACCAGGAGCACGTGGATGTCCCAGCTCAGGAAGAGAGAGACTTCTCCCCTCCTCTGCCTTTCTGTCGTATTCAGGCACTTAATGGGACTGGGTGCTGCCCACCCCTTTTGGCGAGAACAACCTTCTTTTATTTATTTATTTATTTTTTGAAATGGAGTCTCGCTCTGTCATCCAGGCTGGAATGCAGTGGCGCAATCTTGGCTCACTGCAACCTTTGCCTCCCAGGTTCAAGCGATTCTCCTGCATCAGCCACCCGAGTGGCTGGGATTACAGGCACGCACCACAATGCCCTGCTAATTTTTGTATTTTTAGTAGAGATGGGGTTTCACCATATTGGCCAGCCTAGTCTCCAACTCCTGACCTCAAGTGATCCACCTGCCTCAACCTCCCATAGTGCTGGGATCACAGATGTGAGCCACCATGCCTGGCCTAAGAGCAACCTTCTTTACTCAGTCCATTGATTAAAACGCTATTATTTTCCAGAAACACTCTCACAGATACACCCAGAAATAATACGAGCTATCTGGATACCCTTAGCCCAGTTAAGCTGGTCCATAAAATTAACCATCACAGGCCTGGACTGAAGGGGCAGCAGCAGCCATCTGGGAGGTATTTATTCTTCCAGTGGCTACAGCAAAAGCACAAGGAACCAGGAAACCTAGTTTCAGCTTCTGTTCACGTCTGAACAGCAAGTCCTGGCAAGTCACATGATTCAAGCTCAAAGTCTAGAAGAAGAGAGTACACTCCACCCACCAGGGGCCATGGTTGATGGGTAAAATGCTAAACATTGCTACAAGGTAATGAAGAATTGGGATCAAGAACTCAAACTTTCACAGAAGGGAAGGGCCCAGGGCTGGGCAACCCAGCCTGTGGCCAGATATCACGGTGGGAACTCTCCAGAAGCCAAGAGTGGCCCTGAGCTCCTTCCAGTTTTGGAAACTCCTGGGTTTTTTTTTTTTTTTTTTTTTTTTTGGAATCTCACTCTGTTGCCCAGGTTGGAGTGCGATGGCACAATCTCTGCTCACCGCAACCTCCTCCTCCCAGGTTCAAGGGATTCTCCTGCCTCAGCTTCCCGAGTAGCTGGGACTACAGGCGCGCACCACCACGCCCGGCTAATTTTTGTATTTTTAGTAGAGACGGGGTTTCACTGTGTTAGCCAGGATGGTCTCGATCTCCTGACGTCGTGATCCACCCGCCTCGGCCTCCCAAAGTGCTGGGATTACAAGCGTGAGCCACGGCGCTTGGCCGCCCCTGGTTTTTTAAAAAAATCAAGACATGCTAATACGGCTTATGATGATTGTGGCATATTTTAGATGTTTACATTTAACAAATTAATGCTTTTAGCACACACACAAATTGCCAAGCAATATAATTACGCTATTCACAAGAAAATTATAGGATTTATTAGAATTATTAATTGTCGGTACACTTCGGGCAGTGTGCCGCAGGTGTGAAGCTTCCCAATGAATGTTGTCATCAGTTGTCATCAGTCGGGCCAGGTTCCCTGTCACTGAGCAGGTGACCTCCTTTGGAGACGATGCCCAAGGTCTAACCCTGAGGCACTCACTGCGCATTAGAAATACCTGGGAAGGGCCAGGAGCGGTGGTTTGGCTCATAGTCCCAGCACTTTGGGGGGCCGAGACGGGCAGATCACCTGAGGTCAGGAGTTTGAGACCAGCCCGGCTAACATGGTGAAACCCCGTCTCTACTAAAAATACAAAAATTAGCCAGGCGTGGTGGCAGGCACCTGTAATTCCAGCTACTCAGGAGGTAGAGGCATGATAATCGCTTGAACCAAGGAGGTGGAGGTTGCAGTGGACTGAGATCACGCCACTGCACTCCAGCCTGGGCGATAGAGCAAGACTGTGTCTCAAAAAAAAAAAAAAAAAAGAGAAATACTTGGGAAGTTTTTAAAAATGCTGAGGCCTGGGCTTCACCCACAAAGTTTCTGATTTGATAGGGCCAGGGTGGTGCCTAGGCATCAATATTTTTTCAAAAACTTCCTGTGAATTCTGATGAGCAGTTAGGGTTAAGAATTAATGGAGTCCAGGCATGGTGGCTCACGCCTGTAATCCCAGCACTTTGGGAGGCCCAGGCAGGCAGATCACAAGGTCAGAAGATCGAGACCATCCTGGCTAACACGGTAAAACCTCGTCTCTACTAAAAACACAAAAAATTACCCAGGGGTGGTGGCATGTGCCTGTAGTCCCAGCTACTAGGGAGGCTGAGGCAGGAGAATCGCTTGAACCCGGGAGGCGGAGGTTGCAGTGAGCCGAGATCGCACCACCGCACTCCAGCCTGGGTGACAGAGCGAGACTCCGTCTAAAATAAAAAAAAGAATTATTGGATTATGGGATGGGCAGGTCTAAGCCAATTTGGGCTAATGAGATGAGATGTAAAGGGAGGCTTACTTGGGGCTTTTGGGAAGGCATCTTCTTCATTCTGGAAAGCAAGCCCTGGGAAGCTGAGTCTCTCTCCCGCTGGACGGAAATAGGAAGCATTCTGTCCGGCTGCTCCTGGGGGCCATCTTGCAGCCATGAGGGAAGCCTGTGTGAAAAAGAAAGTCAGAGAAACAGTCAGAGCTTTGATCCCACCATACCTGAGGCTTAACTAACCGGCAGTTGTGTGAGCCAATAGAATCTCCTCTTGCTTAAGCCAGTTTGGGTCTTGTTTCTGTTGCTTGCTCCTGCACGTGTCTAATCACGAAAGCACTTGTGAGGATTGAGTGAGACGTTGTGTATGGAGTGCTCCGCATAGGGCCTGGCACTTGTGAGTGCTCCATAAATGTTAGCTGCCACTTGTCACCCCCACAGAGGGAGTGCACAGAGCAAAGGGAGTGCCCTGGCACAGGTAGTCCGAGGCATGCTGCGTTGCAGAACCTAGACCCATGGCTTAGGTTCTTGGTACATTTATTTTTTTAGCGGGTACTTGATAAATTTCTGCCCAATGGGATGGATGCTTCATGCTTTCATTTCCCTTTGCTCAGTGCACTGATCTCTGCCAGATGCAAAGAGGAAGTAATCTGATGATCTGATTATAATAATATGGTCCCTTGTACCAGCAATGGTGAAGCTTAAACCACAGGGGCAGATTTGTGTAAGAGGCTTACCACCCAAAGGGTGAAACAACCAGGCAGGCGGGGGAGCAGTTAATTAAACGAAGGCTTACTAAGTGCCTACTTTGTGCTGGACATTGTATTAAGGCAGCTGAGGAAGCTCCAGGGTCTTTGCCCCCAGTAGAAAGCTTGAGGAGTCTTTGAGGAGGGGAGAAGCACCCTGTCCCTTACCCTGTCATCTTCTATATACCTCGGCTAATATAATGGAGGTCAATGCCCCCAGAGAAGGTCCGAGGCTTCACCCCTGAGCTGAAGCACTGAACAGACAGACTGACAGACGTAGCCGAGGTGTTGCAGGAACACACAGAGCTCACTGCTGTCCACCAAACCTTCTCCTCTTCCAAGGCCTCCCCATGCCTCTGTGATGTGGGGAACAGGGAAGGAACGCTACTCTTCCACGTGCAGTGCTTTTTAAAAGAATGATGATTTTTGCACCAAGCAATATAGTCCCATGGTCCAAACATCAAAACAGGATAAAAAAGCAGGGACTGGGCCAGGCGTGGTGTCTCATGCCTGTTATCCCAGCACTTTGGGAGGCCAAGGCGGGTGGGTCACGCGGTCAGGAGATCGAGACCATCCTGGCTAACATGGTGAAACCCCGTATCTACTAAAATACAAAAAAAAAAAAAAAAAAAATTAGCAAGGCATTGTGGCACATGCCTGTAGTCCCAGCTACTCTGGAGGCTGAGGCAGGGGAATTGCTTGAACCCAGGAGGCAGAGGTTGCAGTGAGCTGAGGCCGAGATCGCGCCAGTTCACTCCAGCCTGGTGACAGAGTGAGACTCCGTCTCAAAAAAAAAAAAAAAAATGCAGAGACTGAGAAGTCTTGTTTCCATCCCATCCTGTTCGCTTGTCTCCCGTCTCTAAGATGACCCCTTTTTCCGTTCCTTGGATGTCCCTCTCTCAGAGCTGCTGCTGCTGCTGCGGTCTGCTCTGCACTAGTTGTTAAATATTTTGATTATCACCCTGCCTTCCCGCGTCTCTGAGACAAAGAACAAGGAGATGCAAAAATAGATTTTTTCCTTGCCTCCTGCCATGGGCTGGATGTTTGTGTCTCCTCTGTCCCCCACATGCCTATGTTCCTACCCCCCAAATTCCTATGGTGTAATCTCCACCCTCAATGTGATGGTATTGGGAGGAGGGGACTCTGGGAGGTAAGTGGGTCCTGAGAGTGTAGCTCTCATGAATGGGATCAGTGTCCTTATAAAAGGGACCCCAGAGAGCTCTCTGGTCCTCTTCCTGCCATGTGAGGACACAGTGGCAAGTTGGCAGTCTGCAACCCAGAAGGGGCCCTCACCAGACCCAACCATGCTGGCACCTGGTCTTGAACTTCCAGCTTCCAGAACTTTGAGAACTACATTTCTATAGTTTCCAAGCCACCCAGTTGATAGTATTCTGTTATAACATCTAAAACTGATTAAGATAACGCCTTTCTTTCTCACACAGAAGTAGTAACATTATAAACACTCTGTTCTGTATCTGGCCTTTTTAATTAAACTATCCCGGGGTCCTTCCCTCTCAGTATAAGAAGCTCGTTTGTTCTTTTTTGTTATTGTTGTTGAATAGTATTCCTTCCATACTTTGTTTAATCAGACCCTGGTAAAATGCACACTTATATTGTTTCCAATCTTTTTTTTTTTTGAGACAAGTTCTCGCTCTGACACCCACGCAGGCTAGAGCAGTGGCACAATCATGGCTTGCTGCAACCTCGACCTCCCAGGCTCAAGCAATCCTCCTACCTCAGCCTCCCGAGTAGCTGGGACAACAGGCTTGCACCACCATGGCTGGCTAATTTCTTTTTGTTTTTCATAGAGACGGGGTCTCACTGTGTTTCCCAGGTTGGTCTCGAACTCCTGGGCTCAAGCAATCATTCTGCCTCAGCCTCCCAATGAGCCTGCACCCGGCTCCAATCTTTTTTTTTTTTTTTTTTGAGACGGTGTTTCACTCTTGTTGCCCAGGCTGCAGTGCAGTGGCACGATCTCGGCTCACTGCAATCTCCGCCTCCCAGGTTCAAGTGATTCTCCTGCCTCAGCCTCCCGAGTAGCTGGGATTACAGGGGCACACCACCAGGCCCAGCTAATTTTTGTATATTTAGTAGAGACGGGGTTTTACCATGTTGGCCAGGCTGGTCTCGAACTCCTCACTTTAGGTGATCCACCCGACTCAACCTCCCCAAGTGCTGGGATTACAGGTGTGAGCCGCTGTGCCCGGCCTCCAATCTTTTGCTATTAGAAGCCACGCTGCCGTGAATAACCTGGTACATCATCCTTGCCAGGCTCTACCTATAAGAATAAAATGTAGACTCAGGACTGCTGACTCAGAGGGCAAATACATTTACAACTTTGATAAATATTGCAGAATTGCCCTCCGTAGGGAATATAACACATTGAATCCCCACCGGCAACATACGAAGGTTTATTTTTTTTTAAGGGAATCAAATAAAATACTTTTCTTATTGAAAACAAAAACACAGTCCTCATGGAGGACTGGGAAATACAATCACAGAGCAGAAAGTAAAAATTACTCAGAATCAGAATGTGCGGAGACCTCCCGGATTTGCAATCTGGCATATTTCCCTCAAGTCTTGATTCATGCCCTGCATACTGTTCCAGAACCCGATTTATTCACTCCACCAATATTTTGTGAGCAGCGTTGTCTCATGTCAGTAAATATTTTTTATTATACCTTCAGAGGCAGGACAGAACAGAGATATTAATTAAGCAAATGGACCCTGGTTCAAATCTCGGCTCTATTGCTGTCTATCTGTGCAATGTTGGGCAAATTATATAAGTATTCCCAGCTTCGACTTCCTCTTTGTGAAATGAGGATCATAAAAGCACTTACCTGTAGAATTATTGTGAGAGTTGAATGCATCAGAACTCATGAAATGCGCAAACAGGGCTTGGCACAGTAAACACTATAAATAATCCCAGCACTTTTGGAGGCCCAGGCAGGTGGATCACCTGCGGTCAGGAGTTTGAGATCAGCCTGGCCAACGTGGTGAAACCCCATCTGTACTAAAAATACAAAAATTTGCCAGGTGTGGTGGTGGGCGCCTCTAATCTCATCTACTCTGGAGGCTGAGGCAGGAGAATCACTTGAACCCGAGAGGCAGATATTGCAGTGAGCCAAGATCGCGCCATTGCACTCCAGCCTGGGCAACAAGAGCAAAACTCCATATAAACACACACACACACACACACACACACACACACACGATAAATGTTAGTCGATGCTGCATCATTTTTGACTGCCTGGTAGTCCCTTGGATGGACACGCCATAGTTTGTTGGATGAATTCCTTGTTGTTAGACATTTAGGTTATTTCTGTGTTTTCGGCAATACTTCGATGATGCAGCTTGGTGGATATAACTTTATCCAGATCTCTGGTTTACCTTTGCTGAGGGAGGTGAGGGGACAAGTGTGGCCCGTCCCTCATGGCTGCTCAGGGTCTACCTTGATGTGCTCCTTTGGAACTCCCTGGAGTTGGTTTCCACATCCCTTCTCCTCTGGATTTTCCTTCCTGCAGGCTCAAGAGGCAGGGTCTGGGCTTTCTGATGCCTCTCTCAGCCCTACTACCTGTGTTAACTCGGTCGCTTCTCTTGTCTAAGAAAATGCCAGAGTCTTAAAGCCATCTATCTACCAATGAATAGATTTTAAACATGTGGTCCAGCCATACGATGGAATATTATTCGGTAGTAAACAGGAATGAAGTCCTGATGCATACTATGACATGGATGAAGTTTGACAATATCATGCCAAGTGGAAGAATACAAAAGAGCAAAAATGAAACACAAAAAGGCCAGATATTGTATGATTCCATTTATATGAAATGCCCACAATAGGCGAATCCGGAGAGATAGAAAGTAGGTTAGGGTTGCCAAGGGCTAGGGGGAAGGGAAATGGGAAGCTCATCACTACAGGGTTGCTTTTTTATTTCTCTTTTTACTTCTTCTTCTTTTTTTTTTTTTTTTTGTTTGAGATGGAATCTCACTCTGTCACCCAGGCTAGAGTGCAGTGGCGCGATCTCGGCTCACTGCAACCTCCATCTCCCGGGTTCAAGAGATTCTCCTGCCTCAGCCTCCTGAGTAGCTGGGATTACAGGTGCATGCCACCAGGCCTGGCTAATTGTTTTGTATTTTTAGTAGAGATGGGGTTTCTCCATGTTAGCCAGGATGGTCTCAATCTCCTGACCTTGTGATCCACCTGCCTCAGTCTCCCAAAGTGCTGAGATAACAGGCGTGAGCCACCGCGCCCGGCCACTACAGGGTTTCTTTATGGGGGGATGGAATGTTCTGGAATCTGATGGTAATGGTTGTACAACCTTGTGAATATGCTAACCCCCCACTGAATTATTTACTTCCAAGGAGTCAATTTTATCTAATAAAAGGCAACTGAGTAGACCTAGCACTGGGGGGACATGAGGAGCCACCACTGGTTTGTCACCTAGCAGAATAAAGTTTAATCTCTGTACCATGGCCTGCGAGTCCCTTTGCAAACCTTGCTGCTCATTAGAACCACCTGGGAAGCTTAAAAAAATCCCAGTGTCCAGGATGCACCCAGACCAAGTAAACTTAATGAATCCAATGGGCATCCAGGGCTGGGAACTAGCCCCCACATGGTCTTAAAACAACAACAACAAAACAAATAAAACTAAACTAAATATCTGACCTGAATGGGGAGGACCCCACGGCCCAGAGAGATGAGAGCATTTGCTTAGTAAGTCATGGGCTGCCCCACTGTTACTGGAAAGGGATCCTGATCCAGACCCCAAGAGAGGCTTTTTGGGCCTCACGCAAGAAAGGATTCGGGGTGAGTCCATACAGTAAAGTAAAGGCAAGTTTATTAAGAAAGTAAACGAATAAAGAATGGTTACTCCATAGGCAGAGCGGTCCTGAGGGCTGCTGGTTGGCTATTTTTTTGGGTTATTTCTTGCTTATATGCTAAACAAGGGGTGAGTTATTCATGAGTTTTCCCAGAAAGGGGTGGGCAATTCCTGGAACTGAGGGTTCCTCCCACTTTTAGACCATATCGGGTAACTTCCTAATGTTGCCATGGCATTTGTAAACTGTGATGGCGCTGGTGGGAGCATCTTTTAGTATGCTAATGCATTATAATTAGCATATAGTGAGCAGTGAGGATGACCAGAGGTCACTTTCGTCGCCATCTTGGTTTTGGTGGGATTTAGCTGGTTTCTTTACTGCCTCTTGTTTTATCAGCAAGGTCTTTGTGACCTGTACTGTGTGCTGACCTAGCTCATCCTGTGACTAAGAATGCCTCACCTCCTGGGAATGAAGCCCAGTGGGTCTCAGCCTCATTTTACCCAGCCTCTATTCAAGATGGAGTTGCTCTGGTTCAAACACTTCTGACACTGCTAGGCAGACTCATTGCTTTGTGCACCAAAGCTTGGGCTCTGGAGCCATGTGGGCCTGGGTTCAAATTCCGAATCTACCACTTTAGCCTAATCGCCTAAACCTCTCTGGGCATCAGCTTCCTCATCCAGGCTAATAGTACCTGCTCCTCAGGGATCAGATGAGGTACTACATGCAAAGGGCTTCTCCTAGTGTCTGGCACATCCTGAGCCTTGTTTTAAGCATTTTATTAGCAATTTCTACTGCTTGGAGGGGAGCAAGGGAGCATGACTCTGACCCAATTTACCTGCCCCCACCGCCTTTTTGAGAGAGGGCCTCACTCTGTCACCCGGGCTGGAGTTCAGTGAAGGGATCCTAGCTCACTGTAGCCTCAGAACTCCTGAGCTCAGGCAATTCTCCCGCCTCAGCCTCCTACAGGTGGGTGCCACCACACCCAGCTAATTTTTTAATTTTAATTTTTTGTAGAGATGGGGGTCTCACTATGTTGCCCAGGCTGGTCTTGAACTCCTGGGATCAATCTGTCCTCCTACCTTGACCTCCCAAAGTGCTGGGATTGCAGGTATAAGCCACTGCACTTGGCTTCAATTTACCTGTCCTTTTATACGTTTAATAATCATAAGAATTTTTGAGCTCTTGACTATTCCAGGTACTTTACAGGGTACCACTCCCATAAGGCCAATATGGGGAGCAAGGCATGGGAAAATGGGTGTCTTGCTCTAGGTCCCCTGATTGAACCCTGAGTTCTCTTCTATATGGATGTATACAGCAGTGGGAGGTAGGAATAGGGTGGCCCAGCCTCTGTAACTCTCCCGGTGGTAGATTCTCTGGGATGGGAATCACCTCCTTTCTTTGTCCATAACACCGAGCATAAATCCTGGCACCTTAAAAGGAGCTCAAGCAGCTGGGTGTGGTGGCTCACGCCTGTAATCCAGCACTTTGGGAGGCCGAGGCGGGTGGATCACTTGAGGCCAAGAGTTTGAGACCAGCCTGGCCAGCATGGCAAAAACCTGTCTCTACTAAAAATACAAAAATTAGCCGGGCATGGAGGCGCACATCTGTAATCCCAGCTACTCAGGAGGCTGAGGCAGGAGAATCGCTTGAACTCTGGAGGCGGAGGTTGCGGTGAGCTGAGATTGTGCCACTGCACTCCAGCCTGGGTGAGAGTGAGATCCTGTCTCAAAAAATAAAAATAAAATAAAAAGGAGCTCAAGCAATGTTTGCAGAGCTCTCCCAGGGCTGTAGAGCAGCCCCACTGCTGGCGAGAGGTCACACGCTGAGAGCTGCAGTCCTCCGTGTGGCCACGAGGGGTCTCCACGCTCCACCGAATGGCTGGAGGGTCTCTCCTAAGGCTACGCGCCAGGCCATGGCTAACTCGGAGCCCCTGGACACTGGGCACGAGGGTGACAGGGTGGGACGCCAGGCCCTGGCCTCCCAGGGTGCCATCCTTCCTCCCTCCTGTCTTCCCCTGGGGTCAGGTTAGAGATCACCATGAGGTCCTGCCTCAGGCTGTTACGGCCTGTCAGGGGCTGGGGGCCTGCTTTACGCGGGCTGAATGCCTACTGTGTGTTCTTTCTGCCTGCTCTGAGGCTGTCGTGGCCTGTCAGAGGCAGGGGCTTCACGCTGGTTGAACACATACTGTGTACTCCTTCTGCCTGCTCTGAGGCTGTTGTGGCCTCTAAGAGGCTGGGGGTGTGCTTCACGCTGGTTGAACACCTACTATGTGCTCTTTCTGCCTGCTCCTTTTTTTTTGAGAAGGAGTCTGGCTCAGTCACCCAGGCTGGAGTGCAGTGGCACGATCTCGGCTCACTGCAAGCTCTGCCTCCTGGGTTCACACCATTCTTCTGCCTCAGCCTCCCGAGCAGCTGGGACTACAGGTGCCCGCCACCACACCTAGCTAATTTTTGTATTTTTAGTAGAGACAGGGGTTTCACAGTGCTAGCCAGGATGGTCTCGATCTCCTGACCTCGTGATCCGCCCGCCTCGGCCTCCCAAAGTGCTGGGATTACAGGCGTGAGCTACTGCGCCCGGCGCCTGCTCCTTTTCTTTAAACCCCACTGTCACAACCGTGGAAGCAGATGTTGTTTTATTTTCTTTTTCTTTTCTTTCTTTCTTCCTTTCTTTTTTTTTTTTTTTTAAAAGAAGTAAGCCTTTATTTCCTTGTTTTGCAAATAAAACTGGCTAAGTTGGTTGCTTTTTGGTGATTAGTCAAAGAGACCAAATCCCATATCCTCGTCTGACTCCTCGCTCCGACTCCTTCTTGGCTTCAACCTTAGCTAGGGCTGCAGCCACAAAGGCAGATGGATCAGCCAAGAAGGCCTTGACCTTTTCAGCAAGCAGGAAGGTGTCATCAGTCTCCACAGACAAGGCCAGGACTCCTTTGTACCCGTTGATGATAGAATGGGGCACTGATGCAACAGTTGGGTAGTGGATCTGCAGACAGACACTGGCAACACTGTGGACACCTTCCAGGAATCGAGAATACAGAGTTTCCTCTGTGATGTCAAGCACTTCAGGGTTGTAGATGCTGCCATTGTCGAACACCTGCTGGATGACCAGCCCAGAGGAGAAGGGGGAGATGTTGAGCATGGTCAGCAGCGTGGCTTCGCTGGCTCCCACTTTGTCTCCCGTCTTGATCAGCTGCACATCACTCAGGATTTCAATGGCGCCCCTGGAGATTTTAGTGGTGATACCTAAAGCCTGGAAAAAGGAGGTCTTCTCGGGCCCCAGACCAGTATTCTGGGCTGGCACAGTGACTTCACATGCAGTAATGGCACCAGCACAGGTGGCAGCTGGCACCTTATTGGCCAGCAGCATGTCCCTGATCTCAGTGAGGTCCTCCTTGGTGAACACAAAGCCCACGTTCCCCCGGATACGAGGCAGCAGTTTCTCCAGAGCTGGGCTGTTTTCCAGGTGCCCTCGGATGGCGTTGCGCATCATGGTGTTCTTGCCCATCAGCACCACGGCCTTCCCGCAGAGGGACATGTGGATCTGCTGCAACTGCTTGGAGCCCACATTGTCTGCTCCCACAATGAAACATTTCAGATAATCATCCAATAGTTGGATGATCTTAAGGAAGTAGTTGGGTTTCCAGGTCACCCTGTCTTCCCTGGGCATCACGGCGTTGCATCAGGGATTGCCACACAGGTTTAAAGACGATGTCACTTCCACGAGGACGCCTGGCAAGAGGCAGGCATTGTTTTCTACACTGCCTGAAGAGTGAAGAGATGTGAGGTTGGTGGGGTTGGGAATCCAACTCAATTCTGCCTCGTTTCAAAGCCTGTGTTCCTTTGGTGTGTCTCTACCTCTCCTGGCACCCCCAGGGCATCTCAGGCCTGGCTTCTGGGCAAGCCGACTGGGCCTGAACTTCACATACCCAGTTGCTCACACAATCACACCCACACACACTGACACACACATGGGCCCCACACCCCATCCACACCTGGAACCTCAGAGCTCAGCAGGGATTTGATACTCAGTCCTTCAAACCAGCTTCTCATCGAGGGGGTGGGTGGGGAGGAGTTATAAGAGCAATTGCTGTAATCCAATCGTCTCAGCTTTTCTTGTTTTCTTCTCTCTGAATACACTTTGCATTAAGGGTTTGTCTTCTTGGTTCCCATGAGAACGCTGTGCTTTTTCTTAAATGAAGGTTCGTTGATCGTTTTTTCCTGTTATTACAAAAGCAATTTGTGCCACTGCAAAAAAACACAGAGAAGCCAAGAGAACAAAAACTCCTCCCTCCCTCCTCCAGGGACAGCCCAGGCTGACAGGTGTGGCACTGTCCTCCCCACACCCCTCCTCCCCAGCACACCCTCCTCCTGCCATGGAGCCCTGGCGTCCTCATTAGGCCTAAGCTGCTGCTTCTAGATGGGGCTCCCAGGCTGGGAGTCAGAGGCTGGGTCTTTGTCCTGCCCCATCACTGGGTCCCACATGTCCTTGGCAGGTCCTCACCATTTTGGGGTGGGAAGGAGATGATCTCAAAGGGTCTTTTGCCCTCACACTCAAGGATCCTGTTCTCTTATTCCAGACAGATGAATCTGGAGCTGGGCCAAGCAGCAGCTATTAGGAGTTCCTAGGTAACAAGGGGTTCTCCTAGAATAATCTGGAGACCAGGGGAGGCATGGAACCCAAAGCCTCACTCATCGCCAGCAGTGAGCAGACAGGCAACCCTCCCAAGGACAGACAGCTGAGCCCATTATAAAGATTCTGGTGTCCTGTGTCCCAGTCCCAGCCAGCTTCATGGTTGTGCAGCCTTTGCAGCTGCAGAGGGCCCTACACTCCAAAGGGCTAGAGCTTGATTTAATGCTCTGCTGTCGACACCCTGAAATTCTTCATGATGTATGAGCAAGGGCCCCACATGTTCATTTTGCACTGGGCTCTGCAAAGTATGTAGCTGTCCCTGTTCCTAATAATAATAATACCTGTTACTGACATACAGCTTGCTGTATAGCCAGCACTGCATATTTTTCCTATATACTGTATAATTCACCTGTCCCTCACAGGAGCCAGGTGTAAATTGGCTTTCTTAGATTTGGCCAGCCCATGTGATAATGTGAACTGGGTGCTAGGCACTTTAGATATGTGACGCTCTGAAGGCTCTCAGCAGTACAAGAAGCCATTTTAAGCCAGGCGCTGTGGCTCACGCTTGTAATCCCAGCACTTTGGGAGGCTGAGGCAGGTGGATCACCTGAGGTCAGGAATTTGAGACCAGCCCTGGCCAACATGGGGAAACCCTGTCTCTACTAAAAATACAAAAATTAGCTGGGCGTGGTGGCGGGGACCTGTAATCCCAGCTCCTCGGGAGGCTGAGGCAGGAGAATCGCTTGAACCCAGGAGGCGGAGGTTGCAGTGAGCCGAGATTGTGCCACTGCACTATAGCCTGGGCAACAGAGCAAGACTCCGTCTCAAAAAAAAAAATTATAGATGGGGCACATTATAGAAGAGGCATGAAGTCTGGGGAGGTTAAGTAACTCGCCTGTAGTTGCAGAGCTAGTGAGGAGCCCACAGAACCTCCCCTCCCTGCCCGGCTGGCCAAGGGCCACCCCAGGAGCTCTGCAGCCCTCATCCTGCCCTAGCCACCATCCCAGCTGTGGTGGACACCTGGCAGGGCCTAGGGGGGTGAGAAGCTCCACCCACACTGTCAGTTCCCATTTCCACCACCTCCTGATCCACCAGCAGTTTCTGCACTTCACCACCTCCTGTGCCCAGGTGTGCAGTCGGCTTCCTACATGGGGCACGGAGCCGTGGGGCCAAGAGGTGTCAGTCTCCGTTTCCCCGCACTGCGCTGAGCTCCCAAGCATTCTTTTTTTTTGAGATGGAGTCTCGCTCTGTCACCCAGGCCGGAGTGTGGTGGCGCAATCTTCGGCTCACTGCCACCTCTGCCTCCTGGGTTCAAGTGATTCTCCTGCCTCAGCCTCCCAAGTAGCTGGGACTACAGGCACGTGCCACCACGCCTGGCTAATTTTTGTATTTTTAGTAGAGATGGGGTTTCACTATATTGGCCAGGCGGGTCTCGAACCCCTAACCTCGTGATCTGCCTGCCTCAGCCTCCCAAAGTTTTGGGATTACAGGCGAGAGCCACCGTGCCTGGCCTGCTCCTGAGAATTCTATGTTACAGGTGTGGCTCCAGGAACTCTGGTTCATCAAAGCTGGTTTCACTTATTTATTTATTGAGACAGGGTCTCACTCTGTCGCCCAGTGCAGTAGCACCATCACGGTTCACTGCAGCCTCAACCACCCAGACTCAGGCCGTCCTCCCACCTCAGCCTCCCAAGTAGCTGGGACCACAGGTACACATCAGTACGCCTGGCTAATTTTTGCATTTTTTGTAGAGACGAGGTCTTGCTATGTTGCCCATACTGGTCTTGAACTCCTAGACTCAAAGGATCCTCCTGCCTCAGCCTCCCACAGGGCGGGGATTACTCAGCCCCCAATGCTGGTTATTGCTGAGGTAGCCCAGACAAAGAGAGTTGATGCCAGAGTGAGCCCAGGCAGCTGGAATTGGAGTGGACAGAACAGCACTAGGAGACCCTCACACACCCAGGCTGACTTGCTCAGCATCTCTGTCTCAGCTTCCAAATCTGTAACATGGGGTAAAGCAGGGTTCCCCAAACTTTTTGGCACCAGGGACCTGTATAAGGAGTGCATAAAGCCAGGAGCGGTGGCTCACACCTGTAATCCTAGCACTTTGGGAGGCCGAGGTGGGTGGATCACCTAAGGTCAGGAGTTTGAGACCAGCCTGACCAACATAGAGAAATCCCATCTCTACTAAAAAAATAAAATACAAAATTAGCCAGACATGGTAGCGAGTGCCTGTAATCCCAGTTTCTCAGGAGGCTGAGGCAGGAGAATTGCTTGAACCCAGGAAGCAGAGGTTGTGGTGAGCCGAGATCGCGTCATTGCACTCCAGCCTGGGCAACAAGAGTGAAACTCCGTCTCAAAAAAAAAAAAAGTGCATAATCTAGATCCCTCACATGCGCAGTTCACAGTAGGGTTCGTGCCCCTATGAGAATCCAATGCTGCTGCTGATCTAACAGGAGGCGGCACTCAGGCAGTAATGAGAGTGATGGGGAGCGGCTGTAAATACAGATGAAGCTTCTCTCATTTGCCCTCTGCTCACCCCATGCTGTGTGGCCCAGGTCCTAACAGGCCACAGACCAGTACCAGTCCGCAACCTGGGAGCTGGGGACCCCTGGGATAAAGAAACCAGTCCAGCAGTTAAGAATTTGAGGTTTGGGAATGCAACATCCTGAGTTCAAGTCCCAGGCCCAGCACTTAACAGCCGTATGACCTTGGGCAGGTTGCAAAACTGCACTTCAGTGTTCTCCATAAAAACACAGCAAAAATGGAGGCATTCTAGTTAAGAACTCAGGCCCGGCAGACCGACAAGAGTTCAAATCCCACCTTGAGCACTTATTAATTATGGTAGCTTGTAACAAGTTATTTCACTTTTCTGAGCCTTGGTTTCCTTGTCTGCCAAGTGCAGATAATCCCTGCAGCATCCTCATGGGGTTTTGTGAGGACCAAATGGCCTGGTGCCTGCGGAGTCCTGTTCTCAGTCCCTGGCACTTAGTAAGTGCCCAATAAGCCGTTACGACAAGTGCAAACGGATGGGATTGCTGGGACATCACGAGAGCAGGTGCCCTGCCGGAAGGGTCTGTGTCAGGACAAGCCGTCGAATAAGAAAGCCAAGCACAGGGCCATCTTCCCATAGCCAGGTGGCCCTGGGAATTGGTGGCTGAGGCCTGGGAGGGCTGCTTGTTGAGTGAGGTCCAGGGACTAAGCCACCAAGAGGCCGTTGACAGGTCCGTGGGGACATCTTCATTTAATGGGAACTGAGGCAGTAGGATGAGAGAGACAAAACCAGGCTCACATCAGCCTGGGTCGCCTCCCAGCCTCTCAGCTACCTCTCCTGCCCAGCTCTGAAATCAGGCCTCCCTCCCCCAACTCCCGTCAGTTGCCACTCTGTAAACCCTGAAGCTGCGCTCCCACGCTGCACTGCACCACGCACATGAATTCCCCGAGGAACTTCTTAATGCGCTGATTCGGATTCAACCGTGGGGGTGGCCCGAGACCCTGCATTTCTAATCAGCTCCAAGGAATGCAAGGCCACGCTTTGAGTAGCAGCATCTAAAACATGATATAAATATAGGTCATGAAAATTAATAATAATGTGGGGTGTGGAGTTACTACTGGATCTGACTAGCAGACTTTGAGAGAGAGCCTGTCTAGGAGAAAATTCTCCCCAGAGGTCAAAAGGAACCCCCACCCCAGGTTCTGGGGGTGCTAGAATCTGATTTTGCTCCTAATAGCAAAGAGACAGGCAGAGGGTACCTTTCAGCTTGAGCCACTCGGACGGCGGTTCCCAAACTGCAGACCACACACCAACTGCATCAGAAGTACTTGGGGATTCATTTTTTGTTTTTTGTTTGTTTGTTTGTTTTTTGAGATGGAGTCTTGGTCTGTCGCCCAGGCTGGAGTGCAGTGGCACGATCTTGGCTCACTGGAACCTCTGAGCCCTGCTAATTTTTGTATTTTTAGTAGAGACGGGGTTTAACTATGTTGGCCAGGCTGGTCTTGAACTCCTAACCTCAAGTGATCCGCCTGCCTCGGCCTCCCAAAGTGCTGGGATTACAGGCGTGAGCCACTGTGATGACTGAATTTTTTAAAAATACAGATTCTGAGTCACGAAAAGACAGATCCTGTATGACTCCCTTATATGAAGTATCTAAAGCAGTCAAGTCCATAGAAACAGAAGTAGAACGCTGGTTGCCAGGGTCTGGCTGGGAGGGAGAATGGAAAATTGTTGTTTAATGGGTATAGAGTTCCAGATATACAAGATGAAAAACTTCTGGATGTCTGCTTTACAATGGTGTGAATATACTTAACAATACCGAACTATCCACTTAAAGATGGCTGAGATGATAAATTTTATATTATATGTTCTTTTTTTACCATAATGATAGACAGAGTCTTGCTCTGTCGCCCAGGCTGGAGTCCAGTGACCCAGTGGCTCTCAACTCGCTGCAGCTTCCACCTCCCAGGTTCAAGCCTCAGCCTCCTGAGTAGCTGGGATTACAGGCGTGCGCCAGCACACCTGGCTAATTTTTGTATTTTTGGTAGAGACAGGGTTTCACCATTTTGGCCAGGCTGGTCTCAAACTCTGGGCCTCAGGTGATCCACCCACCTCTGTCTCCCAAAGTGCTGGATTATAGGCGTGAGCCACCCCGCCCAGCCTCATAATGATAATTAAAAAAAAAAACAACAGATCCTGGGCCAGGCGCGGTGGCTCATGCCTGTGATCCCAGCACTTTGGGAGTCCGAAGCAGGTGAATCACCAGGTCAGGAGTTCAAGACCAACCTGGCCAACATGGTGAAATCCCATCTCTACAAAAAATACAAAAAATTAGCTGGGCATAGTGGCAGATAACTGTAATCCCAGCTACTCGGGAGGCTGAGGCAGGAGAATCACTTGAACCCAGGAGGCAGAGGTTGCAGTGAGCCAAGATCATGCCACTGCACTCCAGCCTGGGGGACAGAGTGAGACTCCATCTAAAACAAAACAAAACAAAACTAAACAATACAAGAAAACAGATTCTGGCTCTAGCCCCTGAGATCCCATTTAAGTGCATCTTGAGTAGACCCCAGAAACCTATTTTTTAAAAATCTGCTCAGGGAATTTGGGTGCACAGCCAGGTTTGGGGACCACTGGCCAGGGGGAAGCTTTCCCCCAAATATCTCTGGAATCTTTCCACCTCTCCCACCTCCACCTCCGTCTCCACGGCTGAGACTCCATTCTGGACAATGACAGAAGCCTCCTGCGCCCTCTCCCTGCCTCCGTCCTCTCCCTGCCTCCGTCTGCCACGCGGCTGCCCCAGTGATCTTTCAAAGCACAAATTCGATCCTGTTGCGCAGCTCCTTTAAAACTGTTCCATGGCCTCCCGTTGCCCTCGGTACAAAATAGAAAAAAAGCACAACCTTCTCAGCAGAGTCGAGTCAGGGATTCAGCTGTGCGCACAGAGTATTACAGCAGGAAGCCTTTGGAGCCACAGAGGTCTGTGCAAGGGCCCCGGGAGCACCGGAGAACACAGATGAATTCTGCCAGGAGGAGAGAGGTGGTGGGAAGCCTTCCCAGAGAAAGAGGCGTTGAGCTGGGCCTTGCAAGTGAGCTGGTGTTTGTCAAGAGAGTGGGGTGAAGGCAAAAGGCGGTGGCGGCAGGGGGATTCCAGGCAAGGGGGATAGCATCTGCAAAGCCAAGGAGGTGTTGGGGGCTATGTCCCCCTCAGTGCAGGCAGGGGCTAGGTGAGCTGGGAGAAGAGGGAAAGGTGAGGGTGGGAAGAGGCAGTGAGGGAAGAGCAGAGAGACCGTGAAAGTCCAGTTCAGCTGGGAAGTAGGGAGGGGATGAGCTTCTCCATCGCCTCCCAGAGCCATCCCGCCCAGGGGCAGGTTACCAGCTTCAGGCCCTTGTCCTCACTCCCCACCCCCCGCCCCGCCCCCCACTGCTTGGTGGGGGCCTTGGGCAAGGCCATCTGGTCGGGAAGGGGGACATGTTCCTTCTCTGCTCCCCCAGGGGCCCTATGGCTCCCACTAATTGTTCACAGTTCATACCCTTGGCTCTCCGCCCCCCTTCCCCTGGGTCTGCCTGGGCGCTTCTCCTTTCCCCTCACCCGTGTGTGTGTGTGTGTGTGTGTGTGTGTGTGTGTGTGTGTGTGTTGTTGTTGTGTGAGTCCTGGAGGTCGTGTGGTCACTCAGTCTCTGTCTTTGTCTGTCTAAAAGCTGGTATGACACAGCGTGCATGTGTTTATGAACACGTCCCTCCCGCCCGAGGGTTCCTAGCCTCAGGGTCAAGTCCCCCTGGGCCTTTCAAGGCTGTAAGAGGTGATTCTAGGGGCTACAGCAATAGAGACCCACCCAGAGGGAGCAGGAGAGCTCCAGCCCACAATTCCAGGGGCCCCACGGCCAGCCACCTCCAGAGGAACACACGGCCTACGTGAAAACAGAGCCCACAGCACAGCCACAGCACCTGGTGCGGCTGAATTCCTCTCCTGCCCCGCTCAATGCCCAGCACCAGCCTTGCACTGCTGTAGAGGAACTCAGAAGCTGCATGCGTTTCAGAAAGGGCCCCTTCGCCACAGTTAGAGAGCAAATAAATGGGTCCTCTGGGGTTGGGCTGGGGCTGGGATTCCCTTTGTAGCCCCCTTCCCCACTGTGGAGGCCCCTTTCCTCCACACACCCTCACCCCTGCAATTCCTCACCTGGAGCAGAAACAAGGTTTTACCCAGGCCATGGGGCCTGGCCATGCAGGTCAGCCCTGGGTCCTGGTGGAGGACCCAAAGTCTCCCTGCTGAGGACCAACGTCCGGTGGCCCCAGCTGGGGTGACATCACACAAGGGGCTGACACAAGGCTTCTGTCTTCCAGGAAGGAGATGGGAACAGAGATCTCCCTGCAAAGGCTGGAAAAGAAATCTCATCCCAGAATTGTTGGCAGAAGGTTAATTGGATGCATTTGTAAGCTTGTTCCTGGGACAGGCATGTTAATAGCACTAAAACATCTGAAAACTTCCAGAGCCACATGGAGGAGTTAATAGGCCTGGGGAGTCCGCGGTCACATTGAGGCACCTCCCAGGAGTGGAAAGAGCAGTGGACCAGGAGTCTGAGAGCCTGAACCCCTGGCTCCTCACCACAGCTCTCTGTGGTCCCCAGGCAAGCCCTGGCCTCTCTAGACCTAGAAAACATTAGTGTGGAAGGTGGGTCGCCTGGGTCGCCCGGGTCGCCCGAACGAAGCCTCACTGTGGTCTTGTGTGGTGATGTTATCATTATTTCTGTTTTGTGGAAGAGGAAACTGAGATTCCTCAAATGAGGTGGAATTTGCCACTGCTGGTGCTGGGGTCAGTACTGGAGCCTGACTGCAGGCCAAGGGCTGAAATCACAGGGCTGGACCAAGGGCCAGCCAGAGTAGACGTTCACCTGGTGTCCACTGGGAGGCGCCCTAGACTGCTTCTCCTAGTTGGCACCAGCGCCTGAATCCCTCAGCTAGAGTGGCTTCCCCTGGGTGATCTCTGGACAAGGTGGGACTGGGGGCTGCCAGCTCCTGGGGCAAGGTCAGGAGGCTTCCTGGTCCTCCCTCCCCATCCTAGCCACACCTATGAAGGAGCCTCCTGCCTTCATCTTCCAAGGACAAGGCAGGGAAGAGTGAGGTTTCAAACCCATGAGGTTTCAAACCTTCCCTCCTCAGGCCCCTGGGGAGCCCATGTATCAGATTGGAGTCAGCTACAAATGTCAGAGGCTCAGAGAGGGTTAGACACTTGCCCCAGGTCACACAGTCAGGTCCGTCTGATTCTGAACACCTAAACTTGGTCCTGATTCAGGCGAGGCTCACGGCAGATGTGGTGGGATTCCGCCAGTCACATGGCCCACAGCAGGCAAGAAGGTGCTGGTCAGCTGGGCCTGCAAGTCCCACTGGTGGCAAAAGGGCTGAGTCTCGTAAAGGGGGTTCCTACAGTCACTTAAGGGTCCAGGGCTGGGTGCAGGTAGTCAGGGCCGGGCGTGGGAGCTCGTGAAAGTGCAGGAGGAGGCATTCAGCCAGCGGATGTCCTTGGCGTCAGGGTCGGTGTCTGTATCTGAAAGTGGGCGTGTAAGTGGGGGATGGGTGGAGGCAGAGGGCTGCGGCTCAGGCCCAAGACCCCAGGTCATGCTCGCTCAGAATTCAAGTTTGTCAGCTTGTTAGAAGAATGAGGATGGTGACAGCCAGGGATCTGGGGAGGAGAGAGGCCTTTGGAGATGGGAGTTGGGGAGGCTGTGACTGGGGGATGTTGAGCAATGGCTTGAGGAGGTCGAAGGATCCAGCTTCCTGAGTATTCCGAGTTGGTCTGGAGCTGACGGGGAGTGGCTGGGCTGGGTGAGGGGAGGTGACAGTGACATTGAGTATGGGGACACAGGGCTCTTCTCTCCCTGCTGGGCTTTCTGGAGGGTGGAGGACAACAGGAGGGAAGCCGAGTGTCCCAGGACAGAGCTTTGCAAAGTTACAGCCAGTTCCTGCCCTCTATACCCAACTCTTGCAACTGTGACTCTCTCTTAGAGCAAGCCTGACCCTACTGAGACCCCTACCAACATAGAGACCACCTAACCCAACCCGTTACTCAGGTCACCTCACCACAGCAGAGGCAGAAGCAGGCCCAGGGCTGGAGAGAAGCCCATCCCCAGGCCCCAGGGCTCACAGCAATGCCAAGGAGACAAGCAGCCACCAGGTGCACCCGATTAAGGCTGTCCAGGTAGGGGGCTCCATCTCCCCGTAGACAGAGGTAGCCAAGGGGACTATAGGGCTAGAGGAGGCATCCTGGAAAATCCCAGCCCTTCCCCAGCAGGTCACAGAACCGGCTCTCCCAGCTGAAGCCCTTCCCTCCCAGCAACGTGTCCAGGGGCACCTGACTTGAACTATAAATAGAGGATGACGGAAGGCTCCGGAAGCCCAAGGGAGAGCAGGAGAAAGGGATTCTGATTCTCCCCCAGCAAGGCCCTGCAAGGCTGCACTGACAGAGCAACACCTCAGCACTGGGTCTTCGAGGTTGGATAGGAGTGCCCCTGGCATCGGAGGTCCGGGAGGGCCATTCAGGCAGAAGGAACAGTCTGGGGAGGCAAGGAATAGAGCAGGCAGGTGGCTCTGAGAGGCTGGACATAGGCTGCAAGGGGCTGTGGCAGTTCCTGAGACCCAGTGGCCAAGGGCCCTGAATGTCAGGCTAAGGGCTTTGTTCTGGAGACTCGAGTCTTGGTCTTAGGGCAGTTCTGGTTTTGTGGTGAGGAGTTAAGAGTAACACACAAGGCCGGGTGCAGTGGCTCACGCCTGTAATCCCAGCACTTTGGGAGGTTGAGGCAGGTGGTCACTGAGGTCAGGAGTTCAAGACCAGCCTGGCTAACATGGTGAAACCCTGTCTCTACTAAAAATACAAAAATTAGCTGGGTGTGGTGGTGCACGCCTCTAATCCCAGCTACTCAGGAGGCTGAGGCAAAAGAATCGCTTGAACCTGGGAGGCAGAGGTTGCAGTGAGCTGAGATTGTGCCACTGAACTCCAGCCTGGGCAACAGAGCAAGATCCCTTCTCAAAAAAAAAAAAAAAGTGACACACAAGAACATGTAACATACAAGAACAAGGTCACCTGGAGCAGAGTACCAGAAAGTACATGGCCATCTTTCCCCGTGGAATGGAGGAATACCATGGTGTGCCAGAGACTGCTAACTATTCCCCAACATCTGTTCTGTCTTCTTTGCCACTGAACCCCTGATTTTTGCTGGGCAAACAACCCCCTGACATACAAGCTACATTTCCCAGCCTCCCTTACAGCCAGGTATGGCCATGTGTATAAGTTATAAGAAGAAGTGCCACTCAGAGGCAGGAGGTTGCACCCTGTTAACTCTTCTCCCTTTCTGCTGGAAAGGAATATGCATGTAATTGCTCGAGCAGGAGCAGCTATCTTGGATCATGAGGTAGAAGCCCCATGTTAAGGATGACTAAGCCACAAGAAGGAAGTGATCTGGGTTTCTGATGTTTGTGGAGCTGCCACACCAGCCCTGGACCAGAACCTCCAAATATTGTTTACTCGAAAGAAAAATAAACTTCTATATTATAGTTTACCACACAGTTTCTTAAGTTTTCCTTCAGATGCACATAACCTAAGCACATACAGGAAAGGAATTAACCTCGAAAGAAGAACCTCAGAAGAATTTTATACATCTTTTTTTTTTTTTTGAGATGGAGTCTCGCTCTGTCGCCCAGGCTGGAGTACAGTGGCACGATCTCGGCTCTCTCCAACCTCTGCCTCCTGGGTTCAACTGATTCTCCTGCCTCAGCCTCCTGAGCAGCTGGGACTACAGGCACCCATCACCACGCCCAGCTAATTTTTTGTATTTTTAGTAGAGACGGGGTTTCACTGTGTTAGCCAGGCTGGTCTCAATTTCCTGACCTCATGATCCACCCGCCTCAGCCTCCCAAAGTGCTGGGATTACAGGCGTGAGCCACCGCGCCCGGCTCAGGTCAAGCAACTTTGATAATGGTAGTGGCTGAGCTGATAGGTGCTTGCTTGGTGCTGCATGCTTTACATGTATTATCTCATTTAAATGTCAGTCACCTTACTTGAGAGGTCTCCATTTTTCAGATGAGGAAGCATGTCCAGAGAAGTCTGGTGACTTCCCCAAGGTCACACAGTTGGCATGTGTCAGAGAGTGTGGCTGTCAGATTCTCAAGCTCATGCCCCTAACATTCTGGACACTTTGACTGACCCTCCGTCTCAGGCTTCCCCATCATTAAAAAGGGCAGGGGGTGGACAGGTGACATTCTGCTCCATCACAGCTCGCAGCCCAGCTGCCTGCTGCAGCAGGAAGGGTCCCTGCTGGAGCCCAGTGCCTTCACCCGGCCTTTCAGCAACTTCCCTGAGGCCTCCACCCCCAGGATGGTGAGAAGTTGTGCCTGGGGGCTCTTTTCCTGCCTTTGAGAGGGTGAGGCCTTGGGGAGGGAGGAGCTGGGTCCCCAGTGCCCAGGTCTGCTGGCTAAATTTAGGTGCTGGGGCATAGAAGGAACAAGGGTAATTAAGGGGTGTGGTGTCACTTTCCAGCTGCCTCTCACGTCCCCTGAGAAGTCACACACCATTTGGGAAGGAGCAAGGAGGCGTGGGTGATAGAGGGGAGGAGAGGGGAGGAATGATGGACAGTTGGAGCCGGAGGTGGGGGAAACCTACAACTCCTCCACAGACCTGATGGCTGCCTGAATCACAGCGAGACAATTTTCAGCCAAACACCCCAAGGGCTTTCTTCAATTAACACCATTCGTAAATGGAAAGTCTGTCCTGAAAGTAGTGACCCTGTCATTGGAAATGCTCTGCCCAAAAGGAAATCTAGCAAGCATTGATCAGGCACAAGATGCAACAGGATTTACACGTATGTTCTCAGTAAGCCCTTGCAACAACGCTATAAGGAAGGTGTTATCATTCCCATTTTACAGAGGAGGAAACTGAAGAGTTAGCTTCCTAGGTTGCACAGCTGAGACTTGTGGGAGCCAGGATCTGAACCAGGCAGGCTGGCTCCGGAGCCCCTGTGCTTAGCTGCAGGGTACAGCTAACTCTGGCCTACCGCAACATGGTCAGCTATCACCCTGCGATCAGAGAAGGATTATAAAGAAGGTTTAAAGAAGGCTTTGCTGAAGAGATGAGAAGAGAAGTCATTGTAGGTGGCAGACGCTGCTTCTACAAAGACTAAAAGGTAATTCTGCCCGCCCCAAAGTGCACAGTCTGATGTCAAAGCAAGCACAAGGCTACTGTGTTGGAGTCTTCACAATTGTTGCTTTATCCCTCTATCAAAACGAGACCCGAAGCCTGAGCATGGTGGCTTATGCCTGTAATCCCAGCACTTTGGGAGGCTGGGGCGGGTGGATCACTTGAGGTCAGGAGTTTGAGACCAGCCAACATGGTAAAACCCCATCTCTACTAAAAATACAAAAATTAAGGCAAGGCGCGATGGCCCACGCCTGTAATCCCGATACTTTCGGAGGCTGAGGTGGGTGAATCACCGAGGTCAGGAGTTCGAGACCAGCCTGGCCAACATGGTGAAACCTCATCTCTACTAAAAATACAAAAATTAGCTGGGCATGATGGTGTGTACCTGTAGTCCCAGCTACTCGGGAGGCTGAGGCAGGAGAATTGTTTGAATTCCGGATGCGGAGTTTGCAGTGAGTCGAGATGGCGCCACTGCTCTCCAGCCTGGGTGATAGAACAAGACTCCGTCTCCAAAAACCAACAAACAAACAAAAAACAAAAATCATCAGGTCATGGTGGCAGGCATCTCTGATACTAGCTACTCAGGAGGCTGAGGTAGGACAATCACTTGAACCCTGGAGGTGGGGGTTGCAGTGAGCCAAGATTGTGCCACTGCACTCCAGCCTGGCCAACAGATACCCTGTCTCAAAAAAAAAAAAAAAAAGAAAAGAAAGAAAACACCCAGACCTGAATCACCCCATTAAAAATGGGCAAAGGGTTTGAATAGGCATTTCTCCAAAGCAGATATACAAATGGCCCGTAAGCACACAAGAGATGCTCAGCATCGTTAGTCATGGGGGAAATGCAAATCAACATCACAATGAGATACCCCTTCCCACCACTAGGATGGGCTACAATAAAAAAGAAAGACAATAACAAGTGCTGGAAAGGTTGTGAAGAAATTGGAACCCTTGTGCACTGTGCTGGGAATGCACAGCAGTGCAGTAGAAAACAATTTGGCAGTTCCTCAAAAAGTTAAACATGGGCCGGGTGCGGTGGCTCATGCCTGTAATCCCAGCACTTTGGGAGGCCGAGGTGGGCGGATCACGAGGTCAGGAGATCGAGACCATCTGGTTAACACAGTGAAACCCCGTCTGTACTAAAAATACAAAAAATTAGCCAGGCGTGGTGGTGGGCACCTGTAGTCCCAGCTACTCGGGAGGCTGAGGCAGGAGAATGGCATGAACCCGGGAGGCGGAGCTTGCAGTGAGCCTACATTGCGCCACTGCACTCCAGCCTGGGCGAGAGAGCGAGACTCTGTCTCAAAAAAAAAAAAAAAAAAAAAGTTACACATGAATTACCACATGATCCAGCAATTCCACTCTTAGGTATATACCTAAGATATGTGAAAACATAAGCCCACAAAAAACTGTGCTCCTATGAATCTGAATGTTCATAGGCTGGATCTCGGCTCACTGTAACCTCTGCCTCCTGGGTTCAAGAGATTCTCCTGCTTCAGCCTCCTGAGTAGCTGAGACTACAGGCGCACGCCACCACATCTGGCTAAGTTTTGTATTTTTAGTAGACACAGGTTTCACCATGTTGGTCAGGCTGGTCTCCAACTCCTGACCTCAGGTGATCCACCCGCCTCAACCTCCCAAAGTGCTGGGATTACAGGCATGAGCCACTGCCCCCGGCAAAATGGAAACAAGTTAAATGTCCCTCAACTGATGGATATATCCATACAGTGCAATATTATTTGGCAATAAAAAGGAATGAAGTACTAATACATGCTACAAGATGAACGAACCTTAAAAGCCTTATTCTAAGTGAAAGAAGCCAGACACATTTGATATAATTCCATTGATATGAAATGTCCAGAATCAACAAATTCATAGGAACAGAAAGGAAATGAGTAATTTTCAGGGCTTGGGTGTGGGAGGGAATGGGGAGTGACTGCTATTGGGTGCAGGGTTTCTTTTGGGGGTGATGTAAATGTTCTGAAATAGATACTAGTGATGAATGCACGACTTTGTGAATATGTTAAAAACCACTGAAGCGTATACTTCAGAAGGGGGAGCTAAGGCTCCCATAAATTACATGTGAATTATATGTACATATGTATCAATAAAGCTGTTATTAAAAAAACTCCCAGACCTGTCTCTAATATTTGCAAGAGCACAAATGAAGACCCACATACCATATGCCTAAATATTTCAAAATCAAGCGAACAAGCTGTTAAATAAAATATGTTCTCTTCTCTTACCTTGACAAATATACATTCATAGTGCCACAATTGAAAAGCATGTGTAAAGCTCCGGTTTTTATATGCTTGAAAGCTGGTGTGTTTGGGTATTCTGTTGAAGGGCCGGCTGTGTTTAGACAAGTGATCAAATAAAGACATACATAATTCACAAATTCTTATCGTTTTAGTCCATAAAAATGTTCAGGCCTTTATTTCACCAAAATTGCTAATTTGTATTTTAGTGACAGTACCCATCCAAAAAGATTACAGAAATAAAATATAGTTTTTGTCCAAAAGGAAAATTATAGTAAAGGTAAAATTTTAAATGTTCTTTAAAAAGGTATTTTTTTCTAAAATATCCAAAATTATTTATTGAAATTAAAAGGCAAAATACAAATTATAATGAGTGTAACTGTTTTTTGAGAGAGAGTCTTGCTCTGACACCGAGGCTGGAGTGCAATGGTGTGGTCTTCGCTCACTGCAACCTCCACCTCCCAGGCTCAAGCAATTCTCATGCCTCAGCCTCCCAAGTAGCTGGGATTACAGGCGCATGCCACCGTGCCCAGATAATTTTTGTATTTTTTGCAAAGACAGGGTTTCACCATGTTAGCCAGGCTGGTCTTGAACTCCTGGCCTCGAGTTATTTGCCCCCCTCAGCCTCCCAAAGTGCTGGGATTACAGGTGTGAGCCACTGCACCCAGCCTAGTGTAACATTTTAAATCATCATTTTAAATTAAATCTGGGGCTGGGCATGGTGGCTCACACCTATAATCCCAGTGCTTTGGGATGCCAAGGTGGGAGGTTTTCTTGAGGTCAGGCGTTCCAGACTGCTTGGGCCACATAGCAAGACCTTATCTCCACAAAAAGTTTAAAAATTAGGCAGACATGGTGTCGTACACCTGTGATCCCAGCTACTCAGGAGGCTGAGGTGGGAGAATCACTTAAGCCCAAGAATTCAAGGCTGCAGCGACCCATGATCGTGCCACTACACTCTAGCCTGGGCTACAGAGTGAGACCTTGTCCCGAAAAAATAATAATAATAATAATTTTAAAAATATATTAAATCTGAATTTTTATTAGTCTTCTGAAATTGTAATAACATTTTATTAAACATTTTTAGAAAAATGACATATTAGCAATTCCAGTGTTTAACACTATATTAGTTCATTTTCACACTGCTAATAAAGAAATACCCAAGATTGGGCAATTTATGAAAGAAAGAGGTTTATTGGACTTACAGTTCCACGTGGCTGGGGAGGCCTCACAATCATGGCAGAAGGTGAAAGACACATCTCACATGGCGGTAAGACAAGAGAAGAGAGAGAGAATGAGAGCAAGTGAAATGAGTTTCCCCTTATGAAACCATCAGATCTCGTGAGACTTACTCATTACCACGAGAACAGTATGGGAGAAACCATCCACATGATTCAATTCTCTCCCACCAGGTTCCTCCCACAACACGTGGGAATTATGGGAATACAATTCAAGATGAGATTTGGGTAGGAACACAGCCAAACCACATCAAACACCCATCTAGTTGGTACTGTAAATAATCAGTATCACACTTCATGCATGTTATATCTAAATTTATATATACAAATATATGAGTAAATGAACGGTTTAAAGATTGCAAAAGGTTCCTCAGCTGCTGTAGGCATCATTGTGGATATTGCATTAATCCACAAGAACCTCTGGAACCAAGAATTAGTACATGAAGAAAAGCAAGAAAATGGACAGTTGACTCTGCCGAGAAAACGCTTTGGTTTGCAATAATCTACTGCATTCGCGCTCTCTGAGAGTGAAGATTTAACAAGTTCATCTTAGGCTTTTCTCACACATAAGCATTGCTGCCTCTCAAGTCTACCCTGTCCTCAGAAGCAGAATCTGTCTCTCGGGTCAGCAGCTGCACAATCCCTAAACCTTCATACATTCCAGACTTAGATCACCTTTTGTATCCAGGACCTAGAGCAAGAGAAGAGGAGAAGCAGTCCCCCGGGACCTGGATGGTGCCAGTCACAGGAGTGGGTGTTCAGGGCTGTCCTTGCAGGGGGGCCAGTGCTGAGCTGAGGGCAAGGGTGCCTCTTCCCCTGGTCTGCCAGTGGGACTGAAGGAAAGTACAGCCCTTCCATGGGTCACACATCCCAATGGATGAATGCTCATGAGAATTGCCTCTTTGGGCCCCTGACCCTACTGTCTTCTCTCGCTTGTCCACCTGCCTACAGCTGGCCCCAACACCCCGTACCTCACTGGCTGTCCTGCCACCCCCTATCTGCCAAGCGTCAACCTCAGCAGAGGGTAGAGAGGGGCCGCCCCTCTCCCCAGCTGATGGGCAGATAATATAGCTGTCTCTCCTGGAAGAGGGGGTGACAAGGGTAATTACCCACCCACCAGCTAGCCACCCAGAGGAGCAGTCTCTGCCCCGGGAGGTTATGACAACAGGGGAAGGCTTCCTTCACCTCCTGTTATGGCCATTGCCTCCCTGCCTCCTGAAGGCTTCTGGGTGCTGGAGCTTTGAAGATGCCCAGCCCCCTAGTCCTCTAAAGGGGGCTTGTCAACCAAGCAGCCATATCACTTTGTGGGGCTGTAGAAAGAGCTCTGGCTGCAGCCTTAGGAGGCCTGGGTTCCAGTCCTGCCCCTGTGTTGCTGTGTGACCCTGGGCAAGTCATTTCCCCTCTCTATACTCTGGTGCCCTGATATATAAATGGGCCTGGCTGGGGGATGACCTGCTCCAAGCCCCCTCCATTGTGTAACAGTGCAGACCCTTGTTGGCTGCCCACCGAATTCCTTTTCCCTCCCTCCCTGCTTGCTGACCAGATTCCAATTTTGTACAGGGTTGCCACATTCCCCCACCTCACATCTGTATAAACAGAAGTTAACTGTGTGGGGTTTCAGGAGAGTTTTCACTTTTAAAAATAAGGGGCAGACCGGGCTCATAGGGTTTCTTTTGGTCCTAACTTCCATTTTTCTTGCCAGGAATCTGAACGTGAAATCTGGAGGTAGGGTAGCCATTGTGGCACCATACGGTTGAAAGTCAACATCTAAAGCTGTGGGAGCAGGAAGCTGGCATCCTGAAGTCAGCACACTGGCTCTGGGCAGCTCGCCTCCAGGGTCCTCGTAATGTGAGAAGAGAAAGCCCTGAAGTGTTTAAGCCACAGTTTTTGGGTTTCCTTTGTCTTGGGACCAAATGTGTTCCTCACAGACACAGATTAGAACCTGTCTGTGGGGTGGGCTGGGTGCGGTGGCTCACGCCTGTAATCCCAGCACTTTGGGAGGCCGAGGCAGGTGGATCACTTGAGGTCAGGAGTTCAAGACCACCAGCCTGGCATGGGGAAACCTGGTCTCTACTAAAGTACAAAAATTAGCCAGGCTTGGTGATGCACGCCTGTAATCCCAGCTACTGTGAAGGCTGAGGGAGGAGAATCGCTTGAACCCAGGGGGTGGAGGTTACAGTGCTTACAGTGAGCCAAGGTCACGCCATTGCACTCCAGCCTGGGCAACAGAGTGAGACTTGGTCTCAAAAAAAAAAAAAAAAAACAGGAATCTGTCTGTGAGGTGACTCCATTGCTCTAGGCCACTTTAGGATGTTTGGACCTGTGCCTGGATGGTATTATTATTATTATTATTATTATTATTATTATTATTATTTTGAGACAGAGTCTTGCTCTGTCACCCAGGCTGGAGTGCAGTGGCATGATCTCAGCTCACTGCAAACTCAGCCTCCTGAGTAGCTGGGACTATAAGCACATGTCACCTCACCCGGCTAATTTTTGTATTTTTAGTAGAGACAGGGTTTCACCATGTTGGTCAGGCTGGTCTTGAACTCCTGACTTCAGGTGAGCCGCCCATCTTAGCCTCCCAAAGTGCTAGGATTACAGGTGTGAGCCACCGTTCCCAGCCATAAGCATTTGTTAACCCCTTTGCACGTCGGCATCTCCCCCTTGCTCCCTTGTAAGCCCTGCAGGTCTAGAACAGTGTCACTCATGAGCTCAGTGTCCCAGGGCTGCCATCACAACATACCACAAACTGAGTGCCTTGAAACAACAAAGCTTGATTGTTTCCCAGTCCTGGAGGTCACACATCTGAAATCAGGCATCAGCAGGGCCGTGCTTCCACCAAAACCTGCAGGGGAGAACCCTCCTTTGTTTCTCCCTACATTCTAGTAGTTGGCTCGGTGTTCCTCGGCTTGTGGATGCATCACTCTCATCTCGGCCTCTGTCACCACTTGGCATTCTTCTGGTGTGTCTGTGCCTTCACAGGGCTGTCTTCCCTCTTTTCAGAAGGACACCAGTCATATTGGATTAAGGGCCACCCTACTTCAGCAGAACCTTGCCTTAATTTGATTACGTCTGCAATGACCCTATTTCCAAATAAGGTCATGTTCTGCGGTGCTGGGAGTAAGGACTTCAACATTTCCTTTGGGGGTATATAATTCAACCCTTAACTATCCGCAAGGCATCCTCAGCACCCGGCACAAGAGATATCTGCGGGATGAACAACAAATACAAATAAATAGATCCTTCTGACTGTGAGCTCCCACGGGCAGGGCTCAGCACCCCACATCTGTGTCCTGGGGCCTAGGTCAGAGCCTCCTCTCCTGAGGGCAGGTAGATGGATTTTCATTTAGATGTATCACAGGGAATCTGCCCAGCCAGCTGGCTGACCAAGCCACCTCTGAAGAGAGTCCTCTGGCTGGGGGTGGGGGTGGCCCAGGGAGGGGTTTTCACCCCTCAGAGGTGCAGGCCTGACTGCTGAGCCCAGAAAAACTGACAGCCTGCTCAGTACTGCTGCCACTCAGCACAGACGGGGCAATCCCTAGGGAGATGTCACAGGCAGCCGGGGGCGACTGATGTCTTGGTGACACTGCTAATCTGGGGCGCAAGCTGCCCTTGTGTGTGTGCATCAGGCTGACTTGCAGTGGGAGTAGAAGGGGTCCTGTTTGGGAGGGGGCAGTGGATGCTGAATCAGGGAAGAGTGGGCTCCTCCTGCCTGGGGTGGGGGAGGGGAGGGCAAGCTGGGCTCTGCAGGGCCTACCTTCCCGTCCCCCGTGCCAAACAGTCCCTGGACACCACCACCTGTCCCCTCTTCCCCTTCAAGGCTCCAGTATTCGGTGGCCAGCCTGGCTGCACTCAGAAGGCTGGAAGGGGAGGAAGGACCAAGGCAGCAGCCGTAAAGGTCAGCAGCCCTTGGGGCTGGGAACATCCATGATGCAAATGTGGAATTTACACTCCTGGAGTGCCTGTTGGCCAGCCTCCCCCCTGTTTCTATGCCAGCCAGCAGCCTGGGCAGCACGGGCACAGCAGATGTTCTGGGCCTTGACTGGAACGGACAGCTCTGGGACTCCCCACTGCTTTGCGCACCTCCCCAGAAGAGCCCTGATGTGCACGAGGGAGGGCTTCGGTGGGACTGGACAGGTCTGCTCCGGCTGGATGAGCGCAGCCCATCCTACTGGTTGCGGGCTGTCTGCCTGGGATCTCCAACCTCAACTCTCCTGGTTCCACGGCTGAAAGGGCCAGACGTGGGGAGAACAACTAGACACTAACCATTCATCCTGTTCCACCCAGCTTCTTTCCAAGACCAGTTCCAATAAATGAGTTTCCTGACCGTCACAGGGACTTGGGATGAGGGGAAGGAGAGGCAGGACCATGGAGCGCTCCTCCGTGCCAGGGGCTTTCCTTTAAACCTCCTAACAGCCCTGCTCTTATCATCCTGCTATTCCAGGAGAGGAAACTGAGGTTCAGAGAAGAAAGCCTCCCAACAAGATCACACACCCAAAGAATGGCAGAGCTGGGACTCAAATCCGTGTCTCCATCATTTCCTATGGCTCAAAGAGCTGACTCTAATCTTTACTCAGTACCCACCATTCCTGGCCACTGTTCTGCAAACTGCTTAGCCTAGCAGACCTGAAACGATGTCCTCCAAACCTCACACCAGGCACTGAGAGTCACACGCCTTTGCCGTGTGGGTGTGTGTCTGTATGCGCGTGTCCCATGCAGTTGTGCAGTGCCGTGGTACTGTGTGGTGAGTGCGAGGCCAGGAGTCCCAGGCCCAACACCTCGTCAGCCTCACCTAGCCTCTCTGGACTACAGGCTCCTCCCATGTCCTCTGTAAGTCTGGAATCCCCAAGGCAGAGTTGACCTCCCTCTCTCTCTGCTCTTCGAGCTCCCGCCTGCCCACCGGCAACCACAGCAGAGCCTGACATGCCGTAGGTGCTTGATACATCTCGTCCTTGCCTGACTGACAAAGCTGCCATTCTAAGTCCCTGGGGATGCCGTCCATGGCTTCCTCAAAAGGCTTCCCAGGGCAGAACCTTCTCAGTGCTCAATCTTAATTTTCCTCTCATTTACAAACTTGCTTCTCCCCTCCCCCATCCCTCTGCACTGTCACACTCGCACTCGCTGGCATGTGCGCGGGCACTCTCTCTCTCTCTCTCACTCTCTCTCTCTCTCAATCTCTCTCTCTCTCTCTCGCTCTCTATCTCTCTCTCTCTCCTTCAATCTCTCTATCTCTCTGGTTTCTTTTGCTCTATCTCTCTGGTTGTATCTGGGATTCTGTCCTGTCAGTCTTTATTTTTTCTAAATTTTCTCCTTTCTTGGTCTCTCATGCCTTCCTCTCTCTTCTTCTATCATCTGTCTCTGGCTTTTCTCTCTTTCTCTGTCTCTGTCACTTGTCTCTGTCTCTCTCATCTTTGCTACTATGTATTTGCTTCCCTTCCCCCTCTCTCTCTCTCTCACACACACACACACATGCACACACACACACAGGACCCCACCCCCCAGGAGCCCTTCCACGCATCTGTCATGATGTGTCACGTCACATTTTTCTCCTGGACCATCAGAGCCTTTAATCCTATTGACATTCAGTTAACGAGTTTCTCTCACTATTGACAGAACCTCCTGCCCCACCTGTGCTGGGCTGACCGGGATCAGAGTTCAGAGTTGTTGCTGGGCCATTTAGGGCCTGCGGGGAAGGGAGTGGGGAAAATGGCCTCGGTTGTGAGGGGCTCATAGTCTCCTGCCGCGGCCTGAGGGGTGCCATGGGGAACAGCCCCTTGAGTAGTGGGAGTCGCCTCCTCCTTCCTTGGGATGAGGCCGGCGCTGGGGGAGCTGGCACATCGGGGAGGTGCTTTGCGGCGTGCAGGAGGCCGTGGACACAATGAGTCCCTGGGAGGCAGAGGGACCTGCCCAGGGCCATGCAGTGAGGTGCACTCATGGTTCAGGGCCCTTCTTCCCCCATCTCTGGGCTTGCCAGCCAGTTGTTGGTTGTGCCAAAGAGATCTGGGGGCATGGAGCCAGAGAGGAGTGGGGCCAAGCCCATCAGGGATCCAGCGCTAAATGTGCACAGGCTGCTGGGGCTGTGGGTTGCCTGGAGAAGGACAGGGGAGGGCTCAGGAAAGGGACAGAGGCCTGGGGGAACAGCCTTCGGAAGTTGCTGCTGAGAAACGAACCCTTGGGGGTGCCAAGGGAGGTGTCGTCAGCATTGCCTTCTGGGGATGCCAACCTGCCCAGAGCTTAGGACCAGGAGCCCACCTCCCATGGAACCGCACCCTGGGAGAGCAGAGCTGGGCTCTGGAGGTCCTTCTCAGGGAGGGCCTCTACCCCCATGCAGGGCTGTGGGGGTCCAACCCTCTGTTCATCACCCAACTCCAGAGAAGCAATAGCCCTGGGAGAGTTCAGAGCCTCGGTGGGCCAGGTGGGGTGGCTCCTGGCCTAGGGTGTCCTCAGCAGCCTGTCACTGAAAGGCAGCCTGGAATAAGGAAGGACCATTGGCCCGAGTCAGACAAACTGGGTTCTAACCCCCACGCTGCTCTTCAGGGCTATAAGGACTGTAGGAAAGTGCGTAACCTCTCTGGGCCTCAGTTTCCCCCTGTATAAAATGGAGCAACTGCTCTCTGCCTCCAGTGGCTCCCCATGAGAAACGAGCAGTATGTCATATGTAAACGTGCCTGGCATGGCGTACTCCTGCTCGGTAAACAGCCACCAATATAATTGCTGTTTTAAAATGTCGAACCACACTGACATACCATTATTCAAATATCAGATTGGCAAAGCTCACAGAGTTTGATAACACTGTGCTGGCAAAGCTATGGGGACCAGACAGATGCAGACAAGGCCAGTGGAAGCGTAGCCTGGTGTAATCTCCAAGGAGGGCCATCCGACCTCTCCATTCCTTCACAACTGTGCGTAGCCACGTCTAACCCGGCGGTTCCACTCCTGGGAATTTCCCACAGGTCCGCTAGCACACATTTGAAGTGGGATGTGTACAGTTATTTATTGCAACGTCTCATGTAATTACCAAACACTGGAAACAAGCTAAATGTGCATCAATAAGGGATCAGCCGGGCACGGTGGCTCATGCCTGTAATCCCAGCAATATGAGAGGCCAAGGTGGGTGGACCATGAGGTCAGGAGTTCAAGACCAGCCTGGCCAGCATGGTGAAACCCCGTCTCTATGAAAAATACAAAAATTAGCCGGGCGTGGTGGTGCGTGCCTGTAATCCCAGCTACTCAGGAGGCTGAGGCGGGAGAATCACTTGAACCCGGGAGGCGGAGGTTGCAGTGAGCTCAGATTACGCCATTGCACTCCGGCCTGGGTGACAGAGCAAGACTCTATTTCAAAAAACAAAAAACGAAAAACAAAAAATAAGGGATCAGTTAAATAATGCGCAGTCCTTCCATACAATGAAGTCATCTGCAGCCACAAAATAAGAATGAGGAACCTGTTTTGCAAGTGACATAGAACAATAATCAAGATGTGTTTTTAAGGGAAGAAAGCCAGGTACAGAGCAGGATGTGTGTGCATTTTAAAAGGATAACAAATGAGAATCCCTAGGAGGATGACGGTTTATACATAGAAGATCTCTGGAAGAACACACAAGAACTGGCAACAAGGTTCCCTCTGCAGAGGGAAACTGGGTGGTGGGGACCAAAGGAGGAGCGACTTTGCACTGTCGGTTCTTTTGGAATTTTGAATTTTGAATCATGTGAGTGCATTAGCCATTCAAAATATAAATCATGTCTTCAAAAATAAATTCTTATTTCTGTACACTTAAAAAATATCCATTTTATGATTAGCCTCTCCTGGTCCAGACTGAGCTTCAAATGGGCTTTTGGCTCCATGTAAAGTTTCTAGGGGTAGAAATGGCCTCTAGGAATACTCAGAAGCTGGGCCCTGGTGTCTTCAGTGAGTTAGGACCCCCCAGGGGCCCCAAGCCCACCCCAAAAGCAAGGGAAGGGGGACACTGAGGGGCTGCGTTAGCACCTGCCCATCCATAGCCTTGGAACAGCTGTGAAGTCCTTGTGGACAGGTAAGTCCTCATTACATTCTGCTCCACATCCAACTGAGGCTGGCAGAGAAGTGGGAGTGGGTGGGTGTGAATGGGCAGAGGAGGGTCCTGGGGTTGAGGTCACCACTTCCTCTCATGGAGGGGGGAAGGTTGAACATGCTATATCCTCCTGACAGCCGTTGTCAAATGCCTGCCTCCTCCCCTGGGAATTCTGACTGCTGGTACCCAAAGTGTTCAGAATTACACCAAGGGAAGATTCTCCTCATCACTAAGCATCTACTGTATACCTGTGCCAGGTGCTTTCCCTCCCAATGGCACAGGAGCCTGGGGCAGCCAGTAACTCAATCTTACCTGCCACACTCCTTGAGGGGTGCACCATGCTGGCACCTGCCCCTGGGAGAGCAGGCACTCAGGCTGGCCCTGTCTCCAGTGCCCCTGGCTGGAGTCCCCTTCCCACTCCCAAGATCTAGTCAGTCCTGATGCTGGAGCGCCTGCAGCCCCCAGTGGGCACGGCAGCATCACAGACACCCATGGCGGGCAGCAGGAGCTCCGCTGCCAGGAGACTGGATTCTGACTCTCTGAGGTAGCAACAATGTGGAGGAAGGAGGGTGCTGCCCACCCCCTCCCGGAGCTGGGGATGGTTGGTGCTGGGCTACCGGAAGTGGGATAAAGGCCCTCTGCCAGGACTGGTCACTAGGGACCAACTGCTATACAGTGACCCCTTCCTGGGCACTGAAGGTAGAGTTCTCCCTAGGGACAAGGGGCTCAGGGGACAGGTTTTCCTGCACTGCCAACACCAGGGGGTCTTCATTTGACTTCACAAGTGGGGAACTCGTCACAATGGGTAGTTATGGATTCATCGTGTGCCAGAACCTCACAGATTACCATTATAAACCTCAGGAGAAGCTGGGATGGATATCTTCATTTTGCAGAAACTGGGGCTCAGGGAGATGGGGACTTGCCCTGAAGTCACACAACTGACCCTAAAGCCCCAAACCTCTTCACTGACTCCCCACACTGACACACATACAACTGCCTCCTTCTCCCAGGCCTCTGTAGGTGCTTGTATGTCATGGGTCAGCTCAGGCTTAGGGCATTGGAGCTCAGGCATAGGGTATTGGAGTCCAGGCAGACATAGGGGAAAGAGCACTCTGGGAAGTGTGCACAGCTTAAGCAAAAGCACAGAGGTGGGACCGTTCAGAAGGGAAGTGTGAAACTGAAGCGTGAGAGTGAGAGGTGAGCTGAGGCTCCAAAGTGTGGAAGGCCACCTTGGGGAATGGAAGGTTAGTCAGGAAGGATGTGGTTTGAACACCAGGAGGGATGCCTATTCAGGGAGCCCTAGGGCAGCACCGGAGGCTTCTGGCTTGAGGACTGGCAAGATGAGAGGCGTCTTCCCAGAAGACGATGAGCAGGGCGGCAGCGAGGCACCAGCTCAGGCAAAGAAGCCCTGGGGCAGGTGCAGAAGGTGGTAGTTCAAAGAGGCTTCTGGAGTCAGGATTGTTGGATTGAAGCCCAGCTGCTTACCAGCGCTGTGACCTTGGGCCAGTTACTTAACCCATCTGGGACTAAGTAATCTGATCTATAAAATGGATATGACAATGATGACGACAATACAACTTGAATATCTCTTATCAGAAATACTTGGAGCCGGGCATCATGGCTCACACTTGTCATCCCAACACTTTGAGAGGCCGAGGTGGGAACCCACTTCTACAAAAATTTAAAAATTAGCTGGGTGCGCTGGTGCACAACTGTAGTCCCAGCTACTCAGGAGGCTGAGGCAGGAGGATCACTTGAGCCCAGAAGGCTGAGGCTGCAGTGAGTTATGATTGCACCACTGCACTCCAGCCTGGGTGACAGAGCGATACCCTGTCTCTAAAAATAAAAAAAAGAAAAGAAAACAGGCTGGGCGCGGTAGCTCACACCTGTAATCCCAGCACTTTGGGAGGCCAAGGTGGGTGGATCACCTGAGGTCAGGAGTTCGAGACCAGCTTGGCCAACATGGTGAAACCCTGTCTCTACTAAAAATACAAAAATTAGCTAGGCGCGGTTACAGGTGCCTGTAATTCCAGCTCCTTGGGAGGCTGAGGCAGGAGAATCGCTTGAACCCAGGAGGCAGAGTTTGCAGTGAGCCCACTCCAGCCTGGGCAACAAAGCCAGACTCCATCTCAAAAAACAAGCAGGCCGGGCACGGTGGCTCATGCCTATAATCTCAGCACTTTGGGAGGCTGAGGCAGACAGATCACAAGGTCAGGAGATCTAGACCTTCCTAGCTAACACAGTGAAACCCCGTCTCTATTAAAAATACAAAAAATTAGCCAGGCGTGGTGGCAGCCACCTGTACTACCAGCTACTCGGGAGGCTGAGACAGGAATATGGCATGAACCCAGGAGGCGGAGCTTGCAGTGAGCCGAGATCACACCAGCCTGGGCGACAGAGCGAGACTCTGTCTCAAAATAAAGCAAAACAAAACAAAACAAAACAAAACAAAAAAACGGGCCGGGTGCAGTGGCTCATGCCTATAATCCCAACACTTTGGGAGGCCAAGGCAGGTGGATCACCTGAGGTCGGGAGTTCGAGACCAGACTGACCAACATGGAGAAACCCCATCTCTACTAAAAATACAAAATTAGCCAGGCATGGTGGTGCATGCCTGTAATCCCAGCTACTCGGGAGGCTGAGGCAGGAGAATTGCTTGAAGCTTGAATCTGGGAGGCGGAGGTTGCAGTAAGCCGAGATCGCACCATTGCACTCCAGCCTGGGCAATAACAGCAAACTCCATCTCAGAGAAAAAAAAAAAAACCAAAAACAAGTTTTGGGTTTCAGATTTTTTGGGGAATATTTATATTATTCTTATCTGTTGAGCATCCCAAATCTGAAATCCGAAAGGCTCCAATGAGCATTTCCTTTTAGCGTCAGTCATGTGGGTACTCGAAAAGTTTTGAATTTTGGAGCATTTTGGATTTCAGATTTGGGGGTTCGGGATGCTCAATCTGTTCACTCATTGGGCTGTTGTTAAGACAAAGTGGATAGACACATGTCCAGCACTCAGTGCCTGTTAGGACATAGTAAGCGTCCATCTGTCTCTGCGATTTGGTACTCGGTATCATTACTACCCCTGACACTCAGCCCCGCCTCTCAGCCCTGGGCTGCTGGAACAGATCGTTTCTGTTTCCTGCTCTGAGAGGGAGCAGAGGGGACAACATGGGCCCAGTGGGGAAGGAGAAGCCGCCCTCCCTGGAGATTGACGTGTCCCTGGCCCAGACCTAGAGGGACCTCACTGGTTTTAGACCCCTGGTAGGTGACCAGACAGACAAGGACCGGCCCTGGAGGCTGGATCCCTGCCACACCTGTCCTTGCCCCAATTCTAGGTGGGTGGGGAATTATACACCTGTTTCCTTAGTCAGGGATCACTGTGCCCACTTATCGAGGCCCCAGGTTAGACTCCTGTGTCCCCCCTGACACACCTGGGAAGAGGAGTGGGTGGGGTGATGTCTGGGCCAGGGCTGGTGGGCATGCCCCGGCAGCTCTAATGAGGCGTGTGAAGGCTGCAGAGGCTGCCTTGGCAGCGGCACGGTCAATGAGAGGGCAGGGGAGAGGCGGGCCTGGCGTGACGGCCGTGGCAGTCGTGGGCGATCAGCCCTTCGCTGATGGTTGCTCGGGTGAGCAAGTGCGCTCCGAGCCATTCGGCTGTAATAACCCTAATCTGCTCATTACCACTCTCGGAGCTGACGGGTGACTCAGGCATGAGCTGCCAAGGGTTCCTGCCTTTGTAACCCCCATTCCACCCTCCCCCCTCACATCTGTGCAACAGCTGGCCTCCAGGACAGCCGGTTCCCAGCAGACTCTGGCACCATCTGTTTCTCCTGTGGGAGTCAGGCTCCGCAGAGGGTGTGCTCAGGGAGCCTCCTAGAAGAGCAGAGCTAAGGGACACCTGGTCTAGTGTTAGGGAGCTCTGTGTCTCACTCTGCTCCCAAGAGGGGGTGCAGGGGTCCAGGCTGGGGGCTCAGGAGGCTTGGGTCCTGATGGATGTTAAATGACTCATTTTCCCAACGCCTGAGACTCTAGGTCTCTCCATCTGCATGATGGAAGGACTGTCTGGCTCCCTCCCCACTTCTCCAGCCAACCAGACCTAGTGCCAGACAGTGTTTTTCCCGTCTGAGGCCTGGGGCTCCTGCGTGTTGTGTGTTGGGGTATGGGGTGCATTAGAGGACACTTGAACTGCTGACTTCTATGGAGTGTGGATGGGGTGCAGTGGAAGGGGAAAGGGCAGAGGCCCCACCTCACAGTACCTTTTGCCCCACCCAGCCCCAGGCTGCCTATCAATTTGGGGGTTCTCAATCCTCCTGTCCTGCTCCTGCTGGCTTTGGAGACTTGTTCTGCATGGCTGCCCCTTCCTAAAACTGAGAGGACCATCAGGATCCTTGGTAGTCATGATGGCAGCTAAGGCTTACTGAGCACCCACCTTGAAGCCTTAGAAGGCATTGTGCTGGCAGTCACAGCAATCCAGCTAGGTTGGCGCTATCATCCCACTTCCCAGATGAGAGACCTGAGGCACAAAGGGGTTACAGAAGGTCACACCACTAGCAAATGGCAGCTCCGGGGTATGAACCACAGTGCGTGTGACTCTGGGTCTCCTCACAGAACTGCAGAGCCACACGCGGCCCCAGTGTACAGTTGGAGATGGAACACTCCCCTTCTAAAGAAGGAACACACTGAGACTGGAAAACCTGCTGCCGCATATGACTCTGTGCCCACCTGGCATGCAGTAGACACTCAGCAATTGCTCAGGGCTTAAAGGGCTCATCAGGCAAACTGCTTAAATCGGAACTGCTCTGGTGGAAGCAAAGATGGGGTCCCATTGGCAAATTGCTCATAAACCTCTCTCCCAGCCTCTCATTTTCAGGTAATGAGATTGAAGTTGAGAGGGGGAAGGGACTCCCAGGGTCACTCATCAAGTTGGTGGCAGAGTCAAGACTAGAACTCACGTGGTGGGATGTCCCCAGGGGAGCAAGCCCGGACAGGTCAGGAGCAGGTGGGAGTCTCCCTCCCCTCCCAGAGTGGGATGGGTCATGCCCCTGCCGCTTTGCTCAAGCTGAGTCAGAGAGACACGGGAAGAGGCCTGGAGAGAGACGCAGCCTGGGCTGAGCCATCTGAGCACCCAATGGGCAAGTGCACTGGGCTCCACGGGCTCCCACCAGCCAGTGCCCTATATGGCCCTCCTGATGGCCTAGTCCAGGGACAGCCCGTGTGTGTGTAGTGCAGAGCCACCTCATTCCCCACTGTTGACACACCCGACTCCCTTATTCCATCAGCAAACACTGGGCCTGGAGAGACAGTCCAATTGGCTGGCAGTGTTCTCCTCCCAGCTCCCCTCCTTGCCTAAACAGACAGCTCTGTTTGTCCTCCCTGCCCAGCCACCAGGACTTCGCTGTCACCCAGATCCCTGCCCTGTCAGCAACTCGCCTCCTCTCACTCCCACAGAATCCCCGTGTCAGAGCTGGAGAGGCCCATGGGAAAGGGAAACTTTTAGGACGAACTCTAACCCCCTACCCAAGCAACACCACCTCCACCATTTTTTTTTTTTTTTTTTTTTGAGACAGAGTCTTGCTCTGTTGCCCAGGTTAGAGTCCAGTGGAGTGATCTTGGCTCACTACAACCTCCACCTCCTGGGTTCAAGCAATTCTTCTGCCTCAGCCTCCCACGTAGCTGGGATTACAGGGGCAAACCACCACTCCCAGCTAATTTTTGTATTTTTAGTAGAGACGGGCTTTCGCCATGTTGGCCAGGCTGGTCTCGAACTCCTGACCTCAGGTGATCTGCCCGCCTCGGCCTCCCGACCTCAGGTGATCCACCCGCCTCGGCCTCCCAAAGTGCTGGGATTACTGGCATAAACCACCGCGCCTGGCTACCACCTCCACTTTTACAGATAAAAAAAAAAAAAACAGAGGGGTGGCCAGAGCCGTGTAGAACAGGAAGGCAGGCCTTGCATCCAACCACTCACTGCTGGGCGTGGCCTCTGTGTCCTGGCATGCGCTGTTTCTTCTGCTAGGACAGCCCTTCCTCGATGAAGCCTCAGCCCACTGAATGAATGACAACCTTGGCTGCACCTGCACGTCACCCGTGGCTGTCTCTATTGTGACTCATGATGCCCGGCCCCCTTTCCATCACCCTGCAAGCTTCTGAAGCCCAAGACCCAGGTTGGTTCATTGCAGAGCCCCCAGCTCTCAGCCCAAGGTGCCCAGAGTGAGATGCTGACAAAGGCTTGGACATGAATGAATCAGTGGGCTTGAGCCAGAACAAATTCTCTCAATCCTGGCCCAGCTTGGACTCCCAAATCCCAATCCCTGTTCTCCTAGGCCAAAGCTATTCTGAGAGGTGTTTCAGGCCCCTATTTCCAGATCCCAGTGGGCTTTGAAGACTTGGTCTCCCTTGCTTCTCCTGGGCCTGGGCCCCGCCTGGGCAGAGCCTTCTCTCAGTTGTTGTGGGTGAATCACTGGCAGGCTGTAAACAGCTCTATGGAGCACTGGCTGTACCACCAAGGCCCTGGCACTCATCCTAGCCGCGCCAGGGGGATCTAAAAGAAGACATGGCTCCCACGCACCCACGATGGAAAGGAGAAGGTGGAATAGAAACAGGGGGGAGGCTTCCAGATTTGCATACCAACACGTGCATAGGAGTCTGTAATGCAGCCCAGCCTAGGAGGGCACAAAACAGAACCTGGAGAACGAGAAGGGGATGAATCAGAAACCCTTCCAAGAGGAAGGGACCTGCAGCGAGGAGGTGGGGTGGCTTCTGGGAGTTTAAAAACCATCAGTATTTACTGAGCACCTACTGTGCAACAGGCACTGCTCCAGGGCTGCAGGTACTGACATGAACAAAAAAAAGATCCCATGCGGTGCAGGACAGAAAAGCAGAGCAGGGCCAGGGATGGTGTGGGCAGCTGCCTTATGCATCATTTGCAAGATTCTGTAGAAGGACAAGAGCTTGGAGACCTTTCCAGCCACTTAACAGATGGGGAAACTGAGGCCCAGAGAGGGCTGAGGAGTTGCCTGGAGTCGCACAGGAAGACAGGGCAGAGGCAGACCCCCAGGCCCTGTGTATGGGCTCAGAGGTGAGGATGCCTCTTTGGACTTCTTAAAGGAGAGACTTTGACCTTCAGTAAAGCCCTGAGCTCAGTCCCTCCCCATGTGGCCCAGGTGGGGACTCATTTCCATGGTAGGTAGTTGGGGGCTGGCTCAGGGCAGGACCCCTCCCATCCTGCCCCTCAGAGGAGGGATCCCGGGGCACTCAGAGAAACAGCAGAGGCTCGTGAGGAAAGCGAAACAAGTCACCCAGCAGTGGGTTCTCCAGGGCTACGCCTCCTCCCCTCCCCATCTGTAGATGGGCAGCTCTGACTCCGGGCTTTTGGCCTTTCCAAGACCAAATATGTAGCTTCCTTTCCTCCCCCAGGAGCGGCCAGCTGGGGCCGCCAGCATGGTCTGGCGTCTGGAAACTCAGACTTCTTCCAGCCCCACACCCCACCTACACCAGCCCCAGCGCAGAGCTTGATGTCTGCTGAGTGATTTGCTTTCTGTGGCTTCAACAGCCTCGGCCGCAGCAGGGTCAGAGTGCGGGCACTAACTTTGCAGGCTCTCACCCTGCTAAGTGAACATTAGACCCACATTACATAGCCACTGAAATTTGTGGTTGCCTCCTACAAGCCATTTGATAAGCTCTTATTGTCACCTCCCCCTGGTTTGCGTGCATCCCCAGGGACTGGGGCAGCTTGTTCACTCACAGCCAGGGCGCTGCCAGGGGGCAGGAGCGGGGCATGGGTGGCACAGAGCCCTGGCTGGGAGCTGTGGCCCACTTGTGTTGCCTTGAGCGTGACGCTTGCCCTTTCTGGTTTCACCCGGAAATGGCTCTCCAGAACGTGACTCAGCTTCCCTGTTCAGCCGGCCCCCTCACTGGTCCATTCCTAGGCACAGTCCTGGGCTCTGAACAAAGCAGCCTCTTCTAAGGTCACTAAACCAGCCCCCAGCCCTAAACCTGCCCCAAACAATTTGTCATCCCAAGCCTCTTGGACCTCTTCCCAGAGCTTCCCAGTATCCCTACTCCAAAGCTATCTTTCCCTTCTCTGAGCTCACCTCGCCTTGTCCAGGCTCTGTCCAGACAGCGTCCTGGGCCATTGCACAGGTGGGTACTCCCTGGGGGTGGGGGCCTCCTCTACATTGGACCCTCCTGCACAGGACTGACACATAGTTGATTTCTATAGATGCCCATTCAGTCACTCACCAATTCAACAAACAGCTCTTTGGGCCAGCTTTGTACTCAGCTCCACACTGGGTCTGGGGATAGATATTAGAGGCTAATAAGGCACAGCCTTACCCTCAAAGAGCTCCCTGTCTGAGGAGGAGAAATACAACGACAAAGCAGGTGATTTATGCCCTAATGGGGGAAGCCCTGGGAGCAGCAGGAGCACACGGCAGTGCTACCTAATCCTGGGGAAATGAGGGAAGGCTTCCTGGAAGAGGCAACATCTAAACTGAGACTTGAAGAATGAGTAAGAGTTAGCCAGATAGGGGAAGCAATTCCAGAAAGTGGGAGCACCCAGGCAGAATTCTGGAGTCTAGAGACAGCACATAGATTCTGGGAACTCTCAGGAGTCAAGCTGGCCTCTTTGCTTCTTCTATTGACTGGCTATTCCCCACCCCACTAAGAAAGGAGGGGAGATAGTTCTCTCCCACCGGGTGGGCTTCCCAGACCCCTATTCCTGCCGGAAGAGGCCTGATAACTCCCAGGTTGTTGGTCAGTTACCACATGCACCTAATCTGCCCGTCACTTCTCTGCTCTGAGCCTCAGCCTCATCTGTCAAATGGGGTGGGGCACTTATGCTCCTATGTCATTCTTACGAGAGACCTGGAGGAGAGAAGAGAAGGCCCAGCCCTTCCCCTGCCTAGCTAGGGGTGCAGCCCGGATTGGGATCAGGTCTGCAGGGGGAAGTGGGGTGGGGGAGACCCTGAATGCTATTGCCCACCAATCTGAGCCCAGGCCAGCCGCAGACCCCTGGCTTCTCTCCCATCTCAGGAGACTTTCTCCCTCAGCCCCCTCACTCCCAGCCACGTTGGATGATGATAAAAAAAGAAAAGAAAGAAATGGTCCTCCCACTACCTGGCAGGCATGCCCACGATGAGAAATGCCTTTCCAGAGGAGCGTGGTCTCTGCAGAGCCCTTGCCAACCCCCAGCCCTACCTGTCGTGATCCTCTGGCTGCTCCCCTACATTTTCTCCCCCTACTCCCACCTCCATCTCACTGGCTGGAGGGGAGTGGGGAGAGAAAACAGCCTTGATGGTGGGGCTGAGGACTCAGACACTAGGCATGGGGGAATGGGGAGCAGAGGGTGGAAGGGGAACCCCAGGACCAGCTTGAAGCAAGTCATTCTTCCCTTCCTGGTTTATAGGGAGGCGGAGGTGAGGGGTGGGAGTGGAGTACGTGACCATCAGACACTCTAGGCCAGATTCAATGCCTGGAAAGGGCTGGGCCCCAGTGAAGGGCTCAACAAGCTTATGGGATTAGATCAGAGAGCCAGGGGGACATCAGGAATGGTCTCATCCAGCAAAGGTGCAAACTGAGGTCCAGAGAGGGGCCAAGACTTTCCCAGTCACACAACAAGTTAGAGGAGGCTGAGGCAGGACTAGAACATGGGCCTTCTGTATCCAGTCCCAGTGGTGGGAACGGAATGCAGGATAACTTAGAGGACCGTGACAAAGCCAGGCCAGGCTGCCATGGAGGTCGGGGTCCAAGCCTGACCACATCTTTTATTCCTCCTCCACACGCTGGGCTCCTGTCCCACCAACTTGGATGCAATCACAGGGAGAAGAGAAATTCTTGCCTGGATCTTCCAGGGAGCCAGATTTCCAGGTCTTTCAATGTTCCAGAATTGCAGAAATGCTGGAAGGAAACTCCTGGATCACCTACTCATGAGAGAACTCAGGCCAGGGAGAGGAAGGCCATGCCAAAGGCCAAGCCCCAGTGAGTGACCCATGCATTTCTCAGGCTCCCAGACCAGGGCTCTTTCTGGTGTATCACAGTGGTTAGGAGGCCAGGCTATGAATGGGTCTAACACACCTGGGTTCGAATCCCTGCTCTGCCATTCACTGGCTATGGGACCTCACTTTACTTCTTAGTCATTTATCTGAGCCTCAGTTTCTCCACCTGTAAAATGGAGATGGCAGCACTTACCATATAGGGTGTTACAAGAATTTAATGCAACAACATTAGCTCCATGGGGACAGACTCTGTCTCATTCACCACTGTCTTCTTAGCATCTAGAACACTGCTCAGCACATAGTAGGTCCTCAACAAAATGGAATAGTCATTATCACGCTGTACTATGCTGCTCTGGCTTGACATCAGTAGCAGGGGCAGAAAGGGGATGACCTCTTTTATTCCACTGGCCCCTGAAGAGAAGCCAGAGTCTGCCTGTTGCAGAGGGAGGCCACCAGCCATGCTAGAAAGAATGGCTGTGCAGCCTTAGACAAGTCCCCTCCCCTTTCTGTTTGGTTTCCCCCACGGTACAAGAAGGGCATTGCTAAGTGATGACTTAAGTCTCCCAGCTTGAGGACTGCTCCTGGACCCTGTGCCATGGCCCTATCTGAGATACTTAAATTTTCTCTTCTGGGATGCCCAGAGGGAAGGGCTGAGGGGCAGGGCTGGGCATCCCAGATGAGAAAAGGGGTGGGAACGGGGCAGTGGCCAGGCTCTGCCAGGCTCCTGGGATCCTGTGCTCTATTAGGCGGTCGGCTTATAGGACACAGGAGTAACCAGGGCAGCCAGGCGTCAGTGCAGGCACCAGCCTCCGCTGGGGCCTGAGAATGAAGCTTCTGGTGGATGCTGGCTGGTTCATTAAGGGGATGAAGGGCAAGGCTGGAGACTTGCTGAGCACTTCATCTGCCCCCACCCCCAGCCCAGCCTCACACTACCTGGCACTTAGTGGTTCCCTCCCCAGCAGGCACCGGGGAATGGTGAGGAACCCTGAAGCTCTCATAACAGTCTCCAGTGCCCACTCTGCCCATTAGCTCCTGCTCCTTGTGGCTCTTTATTGTGAGGGAGGCTTTATTGCTATCTCCGGGTTGTAGGGTGGAGGGTGAAGTTTTAGGAGCAAGAGGCCCTGGCTGGGCATGACAGAGCAGGTTCCCTGCAGGACTGTGAGCCCCCTCCCAGGGCTGCCAGCTCCCAACCTGTGGTCTTGCTGCGGTTTGTTGCCAGCCAAGCCACATTTGTCCCCATGAATCCTCTTGTCCCCTACACACACACACACACACACACACACACACACACGCTGACCACACCCTCAGCAGAGGGCCTCTGGGGCGGCACTAGACAACCAGGCTATTTTCCAGGGGGTTTCAAAGGCCCAGATCCCGAGGTTCATGAGTCCAGAAAGCTCCAGGCTCAGGAGAAAACAAAGCAACACCCTTCCCTGACTCCTTGGAGGAAATGGCCTCCAGGGGCCCGGGAGGAAAAACAGGAAGGGCCAGGCTGAGGGGGATGTCCTGAGGGTGGGGATGGGGAAGAGGGCCAACCTATCCCCGTCTTCCTCCCTACACTAGTGGGCTCTGCGGAGGGAGCGGCCAGCGTGGTCCTGGCCTTAGGCTGCGGTAGGGACTGTCCTGGGCTGCACTGGGAGGTCTGTCCTCAGCTGGTGGCCGCCCACCTGAGAGCTTCCTCAGGGATCCCAGTTCACGTGATGGGAGCTGAGCCCTGGGGTTAGAGAGTCGGAGTCGTCCATGCGTGGGGGCAGAGCTGTGACACCTGCCCTCCTCTCCCCACTCCTTGGCATGTGGGGGCCCAAAGCAAACTCCCCTCCCCTCATTCACCCTTCACTCTGCATTTACTGAGCCCTCCTCAGTACAAAATAGCAACAGAGTAGAGGATAGCAATAACACAGAGTGCTTCCTCCTACCTCCGCCCCTACTTTACAGATGAGAAGACTGAGGCATGCGGACAATTAACGAAAACAAACAAAAACTTTGCCCAGGTTACACAGCCAGAGAGCACTGGAGGAGAATTCAAATACTGGTTGCCTGACTGCACGGGGCCTGCTGGTAACCCTTTCCTAGAGCAGTAAAGGCTTAAACCTCAGTGGGGTCAGGGAGCCCCGGGAGCCCGGAGGTGGGCAGCTGACCCCAGCCCGAGTGGGGCAGGAAGGCTCACGGCTGGCGATTCTTCACACTTACCACTGAGTCCGTTCACCCTCCCTTGCTCGTGGGCGACTCATGCTTTCTCACGATATCCTCTCCTCAAACCCCACCCCACCCTCCCCCGTCCTCACTCTCAGCTGTTGACCTTGTTTCTTACTCCCCGAAGACAATCCAGTCTCTCAGAAGTATTTCCAGATTTGCACGGGCACATCCGCCCCCACCAGCCTCTGCACCCACACATTGTCTCCCCGAGTCCTAGGAGAGATGACTGCCCACGCCTGCCCTCACCCACCACCCCAGGCGGGCACCAGAGCCCAGTCCCTCTGATCAGCAAGTCATCCCGTCCCTCTTCACCAGACCATTCCTGTCAGTGGCTGGGCTGTTTTTCCCCCCATCTTACACATACCTGCTCTCGATCCTGCTTCCCCTGCGGCTGCCACCTAATTCCTTGTTCCCCTTTGCAACAAAATTCCTCCCAGAGTTGTCTCTATCCACTATCATCAGTTCTTCTCCTCCTGTTCTCTCTTAAACCCACTCCAATCTGGCTTTCATCCCCACCACTCTATCAAAAATACTCCTATGGGCCAGGCATGTTGGCTGATACCTGTAAGCCCAACGATTTGGGAGGCCGAGGCAGGAGGATTGGAACCCTGGAGTCCGAGACCAGCCTGGGCAACACAGCAAGACCCTGTCTCTACAAAAAAAATTGTTAAGGCCAGGTGCGGTGGCTCACGCCTGCAATCCCAGCACTTTGGGAGGCTGAGGCGGGCGGATCACGAGGTCAGGAGATCAAGACCATTCTGGCTAACACTGTGAAACCCCGTCTCTACTAAAAACACAAAAAATTAGCCGGGCGTGGTGGCACATGCCTGTAGTCCCAGTTACTCGGGAGGCTGAGGCAGGAGAATTGCTTGAACCTGGGAGGCAGAGGTTGCAGTGAGCCCAGATCACGCCATTGCACTTCAGCCTGGGTGACAGAGTGAGACTCTGTCTCAAAAAAAAAAAAAAAAAAAAAATTAAAATTTAGCCAGGCTTGGCGGTGCACATCTGAAATCCCAGCTACTCAGGAGGAAGAGGCTAAGGTGGGAGGTGGGAGGATAGCTCAAGCCCAGCACATTAAGACTGCAGTGAGCTAGGACCATATCACTGCCCTCCAGCCTGGATGACAGAGTGAGACCCCATCTCAAAAATAAATAACTAAATAAAATGCTCCTATCAAGATCTCCAGGGGCCTCCCCATGGCTAAACTCAGCTGTCGGTTCTCAGTCTTTCTGCCACTTGCCCCCGACCCCATGACATTTGGCAGTGTAGCCCTCCCTCTTCCCTGAAACACTCTTTCCACTGGGCTTCTAGGCCACCTGCTGTACTCACTTGGTTTTCTGTTACCTCTCTCACCTTTCCCTCTCCGTCTCCTTTGCTGTGTTTTTCTCTTCTTCCAGACAGGCCAACATGGGGTGCCCCAAGCCCAGACTTTGGTCCTGATCTCATTCCTCATTCCTCTGGTGAGCTCACCCAGTCTCATGGCAACAGCCTATATACACCAATGACTTTCACATCCATATCTCTAGCCTGGACCTCACATGTTCCACTGTCCACTCAGCGTCCCCTCCCTGTACTAGATAGCTCAGGTCCAACGTATGCCAAGCTGAGTGCCTGTTCTCCCTTACAAAACTCGCTCCAACACATGCCTTCTCCACAGGGATGCCACCTTCCCCAGTGGGCAAAAATTGGTTCGCGGGGGGACAGAAAAATATTGATATTACGGTGGTTTGTAATTTTCCAAAGGGCCAAAGTATAGGAACATGTATACATTATAGCTGTGGTGGTAAAATTCCATTGTGGGCCAGGCGCTGTGGCTCACGCCTGTAATCCCAGCACTTTGGGAGGCTGAAGTGGGTGGATCACCTGAAGTCGGGAGTTCAAAACCAGCCTGGGCCACACAATGAAACCACGTCTATACTAAAAATACAAAAATTAGCCGGGCATGGTGGTGCGCACCTGTAATCCCAGCTACTCGGGAGGCTGAGGCAGGAGAATCACTTGAAACCAGGAGGCAGAGATTGCAGTGAGCCCATAGCCCATATCACGCCACTGCACTCCAGCCTGGGCTACAGAGCAAGACTCCATCAAAAACAAAAACAACAACGACAACAAAAATTTCCCCCGTGGGGGGAAGTGATTAGAGAAAAACGTCTTAAAAGGCTCCTGAGGGTGGATGATAGTGAAAAACTGATTGAGAAAGGGCGCTGCTCCAACACAAACCCCATTTCAGCCAATGGCAATCCAAGCCTTCTGTGGCTCAGGCCAAAGCCTTGGAGGCGATGATCTCGGCTCCTCGCTTTTTGAAACAACCCACGTCCAATCATCAAGAAATCCAGTTGGTTCTGCCTTCAAAATAGATCCAGAATCCAAGCCCTCCCAACCACCCCCACAGCATCTACCCTGATTCCAACCACCATCACGTCTTGCCTGGATTAGTGCAGCAGTCCCCTGACTGGTCTCCCTGCAGCAGCTGCCCCCACTCCCTACACACACACACACACACACACACACACACACACACAGAGTGATCTTTTTACAATATAAACCAGCTCATGTCCTTCTTCTTAGAAAAAACAGTCCAGTTGCTTCCCATCTCCCTAAGTTCTCACAGTGACCTGTCCTCCCCTCTCCCCCCACACTCTCCTGACCACCTCCTTCCTCCCTCTGCTCCAGCCCCACAATCCCCCTTGCTTTCCTCCAACAAACCAGGCATTATCCCACCCTACAGCCTTTGCACTAGCTGTTCTCTCTCCCTGGTACACTGTTAGCCAGATAACTGCAGGGCTAAATCCCTCTCCTCCCTCAAGTCTTTGCTCAGATGCCACCTTCTCAATGAAGCCTGTCCTCACCACCCTGTCTCAACATTGCAATCCACCCCCAGATAACCCTCACTTCTCTCCACCTTTTCTTTTTCCACAACACTCATCACCTTCTAACACACTATAACATTTCCTTCTTTTGCTCATTGCTGATTGCTACCTTCCTCTGCTAAATGCCAGCTCCTGAGGGCAGGGATGTTTGTTTTGGTCACTGCTGCATCTTCAGCATGAGAACAGAGCCTGGAACACACTAGGTGTGCCTGATCCACCCTGGACACTCACTCCAGCCTCCTGCCATATCTGCTTTCTGATTTTTCCCAGATGGGAGATTCCATCATATCTCCCCACCTTTGAAATCACATTTCCCTGTCCCTGAAATGCTCCCCATGCCCCCATCCCTTAGTGAGCTTTTTCTCAGCTTCAGAACTCTCTCAAAGATGACTTTGCCTCTCTGGTTAGGTCAGGAAGGGCCCTGCCTGCGCCAGACAGGGAATCTGAGCTTTTTCCTAAGAGCAATTAAGGATCCAGGGAAGGGCTTTGAGCTGAAGAGAAACCTGGTCACACTTGCACTTTGCTGCCCTTAGGATAGTGGACGGGAAGGGAGCCAGGCTGGAGGCAGAGGAGGAGACCCAAGGAGGAAGTCAATGCAAGATGGGAGGACCGGGGCTAGGGCCATGAATGAGGCGCATGGGAGGCTGGGAAGGACTGGAGCCAGCAAGGAAAAAGACCAGGACTCACCACCAATGAAATGTGCCAGGTAAGGAAAAGAGGGAAAGTAGGAACATGGCCAAGGTCTCTGCTTTGTAGGGTCAGGGTTGTGGTGGTGCCTTAGCTAAGGACAGGTCATGGGGGAGCATGCATCAGAGTCCTGTGCGAGAAGCTTCTCTCTCACTACAGCTTCCATCCCCTTTCACTGAAGCATCTTGCACCCCAACACTTCTGGCCATAAAGGAAGAGATCAATGGGGATTTGGAGAGGGATGGGCCTTCCCCAGGGGAACCCAGACCTCAGACCTGGAGTGGAGGGAAGGGGCTCACACAGAGGTCTTTTTCAGAAAACAGGCCTTAAGGCTGTTCCCCAGAAATCAGAGAGGAACTTCCGGCTGAGAAGCCCACACTTGCCTCATGTTCTGTATGGCCTTGTTTGACCAGAAAGACAAACAGGACAGGGAGTGGCCTTTGTGACATTATGAGGACTCCCCAACTCAGCCCAGGGTGTGGCAGTCAAGAGAGGACCAAAGGCATCCCCTAGTCAGACACAGCTGTCCCTGGAGCATCTCCCTGGAGGAGCCAGAGACCCTCAGAATCATCTCATGGTATGTCCTCATGTTGTAGATGGGGAAACTGAGGCCCAGAGAGAGAAGTGAATTGCCACAGGGCACAGCTGATATTATCATGAGGGAACTGAGGCCACAAGGAGAGGACTTATCTGGTCTGATGCGGATAGACTAATAATAGCCCCGATATTTGTATAGTTATTTTCTTCCCAGGCGTTCAGAGCACTGCACGTCCATGATCTCATTTGTCCACAAGACATCCCTGTGGGATGGGTGACAAGGCGACTTCATGCAGATGTGAAAATGCTCTGTCATCCCCCGCCACCTGGCACCAATAACCTTAATTTTCTTTTTCGTCTCTGTTATGTCCCCTTTCTTCCTGTAACCAATTTAATTCAGCAAAGATTTACGAGGCTACTGCTTGGTTCAAGGTGCTGGGCATTTGGGAAGCTTCAGGATTTCCCCAGGGCCAAGGTCATTGCTCTGCTTTCTGTGGTCCCAAAGCACTGTGTTCAGACCTGCATTTGTACACATCCTATTGTTTTTATACAGCTACCATCCTGGAGGGCAGGGCTTAGTCTTGTTCAAGCTTGCACGCCCCCATGGTGCTCAGGCCAGGGCCTGGCATTCGGGAGCCTGGAGAAATCCTTGCCCAGGGCCACGTTTCCCTGAATCCACCTGTTAATGCACTTGTTGCGCTGTATGACAATTACCCAGAGAAGGAGCAGGATTCTGTATATGCAGTGCCTAGCACACAGCAGCTATGTCATTAATGTTTGCTGAATGAATCAATAAAAAACGTGAAAGGAGGAAGATGGTGGATAGTAATGGGTGATCCTTGCCCTGAAAGAGCTCCCAGTCCATTGCAGGGGTGGAGGAGGTGGACAGAAAGCAGGATTGAAGAGCTGTATAAATGCTATCAACGTAGACAATTCCATCACCGAAATGCTAAGAAGTGCCATGGGGCTACAGAAGAGGAGAGTTCAATCTCACCTGGGAGAATCAGGGATGGCTCCCTGGACAAAGTGACAGTGAAGATGGGCTTTGAAAGGTGTAAACTCATAGGGAGAAACTCAGTTTTTAGCTGAAGGCAGGGCACTGGGCAAGACGAGGAAGTCAAAAGTCATCCTGGGGCAGACTCCATCTCAGGCTAACCTGCTCCTTTCCACAGGCATGAGGAGCCATCGAAAGCCCGGGGGCTGAGAAGCCAGCAGCGCAATTGGATCTTGTGTCTCAGAAAACCACAGGGAGGCCGGGTGCGGTGGATCATGCCTGTAATCCCAACACTATGGGAGGCCCTAGGCAGGCGGATCATTTGAGGCCAGGAGTTCAAGACCGGCCTGGCCAAGATGGCGAAACCCTGTATCTACTAAAAACACAAAAATTATCCAGGCATGATGGCAGGCACCTGTAATTCCAGCTACTCAGGAGGCTGAGGCACGAGAATGTCTTGAGCCTGGGAGATGGAGGTTGCAGTGAGCCGAGATCCTGCCACTGCACTCCAGCCTGAGTGACAGAGCAAGACTCTGTCTCAAAAAAAAAAAAAAAAAAAAAAGAAAGAAAGAAAGAAAAAGAAAAGAAAAGAGAAAAGAAAACCACGGGGAGGGAGGGCACTGGATGGAAAAGACTGGGGGAGGCAAGCGACTGGGCAGGAGCCAGGTGAGGCGGAGGCTGAGTGGCTTGAGTGTCTGACTTAGGGAGGTGGCTCAGGAGTCTGAGAACAGGGTGTGAGAGACTGGGCAGAGAAAAGGGTCTGAAGGATATGGACAGTAATTAGGTGTGGGGGAAGAGCAGTGGGAGGATTTGGGGAACCGATGTGGGGCTTGAGAGAGTGATGGGGCCTTAGCAGCTGTGGGGTGACCCCAGGGAGGTGATGAGTTTCCTCCACCTGGTGGAAAGGCTTCACTAAGTACACAGCTGCGGAGCTTGGGAGGGAGGTCAGGGCCCCAGAGACAGTGCTGGGAATGGGGATGAAGCAAAAGCTGAGGCCGTGGGCGTGGATGAGTTCACGAAGAGAGTGGGTGAGAAAGAAGAGGGAAGAGAGGACGGAGCCTTGGGGGACGCCCACCGTTGGGAGGGGTGGGAGCAGGAAGAGAGCAGGAAATGAAGCAGCCACGGAGGTGGGTGTCCCCCATTCTTCCTCCTTTCCAGGGCGCCCGGCCTCTGCGCCCCCTCACCTCCCAGGGGCCACATCCAGCTGAGGAGCAGCCTCTGTTGCCTGCTCAGCCTCCAGGAGAGCTCCGAGGACTCGAAGGCAGGAAAGCCCAGGGGTTGAAGGTTTGGGCTCTAGACCTTGTTGGAGCTGGTGTGACTCCCACCTGTCCCTCCACCCCGCCGGCTGCCCGACCTCAGGCAGGCCACGCCCCAGGCAAGCCTCGCCCCTGACAAGCCACGCCCCTCGCCTCAGCCCCCCCTCACTTTCCTAAGGGGATCACAACGGGACTTCAGTGACTATTAAGTGGGATAATGCGTGTTATGCACTTGGCACCCGGTCCTGGCAGTCCCTCAGAGCTCAGTAAGTGCTGCCGGCTGCTCTGATGATTATTACAGAGCAGGATTGGATTCTGGCGCTCAGGCTGGCAGGGCCAAGGAGCCCAGCAGCTCCCCCAGAGGCCTTGGTGAGGGAGAGGGCCTGGCCACCTGAACTCGCCCAGCTCTCGGAGTGCTGGGGCCCCTCCTGTCATCCTCCTGAGCCCAGAGCCAGGGATCGCGGAACTGGGACAGTCACAGCTCTCCCGGTGCAGATCACCCTTCCACCTGCTAGGGATAGGCCCACACCCCCACTGCGGTCTTCAACTCCAGCTAGGGCAGAGGGTGGGGCCTCAATCCTGGGGTTGGGGATCCCTCAGAGAGTCATCTCCCCCGCCCCCCATCTATGTACCGTCCCCCTCCTCCCTCCGGGCCGGCGTGGACGCGTCCTCTCAGGTCCGCGGTAATTTGTCTGCTCACGCGGGCTCCGCGGCACCCCCTCCGCGCACGCGCATCTCCGCCCCGGGCCGGATACTCGGGGCGCTCTGGGTGGGTCCGTCCAAGTTGCAGAGAAAGACTTCTATGCTGGGGGCGCCCGTCGCTGGAGGGGCAGGCCTCGAGCCCAGGCCGGGCGTTTGCGGGCGCTCAGCTATTAAGAGCGGAGACGCCTCGTCCCCCGCCCCGCAAGAATTCTGCAGCTGGGACTCAGCCCAGGCGCGCTTTCTGCGCGGCCCTGGAGGACCAGGAGCGCGGGCGGCGAGTGCTGCTGGCTGGGGTGGGGCTGCTGGAGCAGGTCTTGGGTTGGTGGATGCTGGCTCCTGCCCCCTCACACACCAATGCCTGAAACCTGGACTTCTTAGAGCCTCAGTTTCCCCTTCTCAGCCTCAGCCTCAGACCTGGAAACAGGTCAATTGCTATCATCGTGGGCCTGCATGCCTGTCTGTGCAGCCTCAGCTGGGCGGGAAGAAGAGTCATGGCCCGCTGAAGGCTGGGGAACAGGTCCCCCACCCCACACTACCAGACCCGGCCTGGGCTCCCTGAGAGGAGCGGGGCTTGACCCCTCTACCAGCTGGGCTCGGGTCTGGGGTTCCAACTCAGGCCAGAGTCGTTCAGCGCTGGGAGGCCCCCATTAACTAGGCCACCCCTGGGTATGGGCGGTGGAGGCTGGAGCTGACTGGCCTGGGTCCCCGGGGGAGGTGGCTGCAAGGCCCAGGGCTTTGAACAAACCACAGAAGGTTTCTGCAATATCAAAAGAGCTCTTAGAAACTAATCATGTGGGGGGAAGGGGGACAGTTGGCGAAAGAGCTTCTGCTTGGTTCCCATCAGCAGAGGATCAAAAAGCATTTGGTCAAAGAACCTTTAAATACCTTGAAAGGCAGGTGAAGCCAGTTCAGTGGGTTCCAAGAGGGATTGAAATGCTGGTCTGAGCTGCAGACAAGCTGGCACCAGCCACAGGAAATGCTGGGGGAGGGGCCTACTGAGGCAGGAGGGAGAAAAGGTGTGGATAGACCAGCAGCTCACCTCCCTAACTGTCCCCTCTTCCCCCACACCCAAAAGTCACTGTGGAGAGGATGGGGAGGGCAGAGAACTGGGTTCAGACTGACAGAGCTGGAAGCAGTCTTGCAGGCTTCTGGGCCAGGGATTTTCATCTGGAACCCGAAGGACCCCCACCCCAACACACACCCAATTATGGGCATAATGTTGTGTCTGTGTTTGTATATGCACTTTTCTAGGGAGGAGAGGTCCACTGACTTCATTAGATTTTCACAGGGGTCCAAGACCCAGTCAAGATTAAAAAACAACATCCTATGGTACAGACTGGTAATATGAGGCTCAGAAGGAAGGAGGGGCTGACCCCGGGTCACTCACCTAGTAATCAGCAAACTGAGGTGCTTCCACAGTGCATCCCAGGAAGGGGGTCTCACTAGCCCCCATGGCCCTCAGTCAGTCTCAGGGGTCCCAGAGCTGCCCAAAGGGTAGGGAATGTCTCAGAGCAGAGGCCCAAGGTCAAACTTCTGACCAAGGCTGAGGCTGTCCCAAGCCAGAAGAAGGAATACCAACTTTAATCTTTTAAGGGTGGTGAGGGACTTGGGGCTGAGCCAAGCACTTGGGGAGTGTCAGGGTGACCATGGAGAAGAGAGAGACTGAGAGCCAGAATCTGGATGAAGAGCTTACAGGGTGAAGGGGTGTGGGAGGACAGATCGGGTGAGGGTGGGGTGGGAATAAGGTTTCCGGCCCTGTAACATGGCCTGAGAGACCCTTGGGGGCCTATAGCTATGGAAGGTCAGCTTGCAGCAGGGTCTTTGGTGCCTGGGGTTACCCCTAGGGAACCAGGAAAGACACCCAGCCCTTGCCATCTCCCCAGGGTATTCTCACATCTTTTTGCAGAGCAATTCTTAGCCTTATTTTACAGATGAGAAAACTGAGGCCCAGAGATGTCAAGTAACCAGCCAAAGCCAAACAATTAGAGAAACAGGCAGAGGCAGGATCCGAGTTCGAGTCTCAGATTCTTCCCTTGATGCTGGGGTCCAAACCCTGCCTTTTAGCACCAGGGCCCCAAAGCAGAACCCGGCAGAAGTGTGACAAGCATAGACTCTGGGTGGGCCTCTGAGATCTGGTAGTTACTGGGTCTGGCGAGAGGAGGCAATAGATCAGCAAGTATTGATGGTGATGAGGTGGGTATAGAGATGGCTGCAGCTGCCTGCTAGTAGTTTGCTGCCATGTCCTTTCTGGGGTGGAGATATCTGTTAACTTTATACTTTTATCTTCTCCAGACTCTTGTCCTCTGCAGAGGAGGAAGGGGAAGACTAGGGGGTAGGAGCAGGGACAGGATGACAGAACAAGTCCTCACTCCTGGCCTGTCACCACCAGTGGGCTTTGCTGTTGCCCTGCACAGCCACCTTCCAGCTGGTCTCAGCCTGTCCCTCCTGACTCAGGCGAATGCTCAGCCTGGGTCTCTTGCCACATGGATGATGGCAAGGAGAGAGGTGTGTTTGTTCTGTCACGTGAGCTGCACAAACAGCTTCCTCAGCATTTTTATTAATAATTCAGCCCATAGCCAAAGGGGTGGGGGTAGGGGGAAAGGACTGTGGGGAGACAGCAACAATGAAGACCATGCCAGGTAGAGGCCAGAGGGGAACTCAGGAGACCTGCCTCCTAGCCGTGGCCTAGCAACAGAGCCAGGCAGCCTCAGGGGCCCTGTTTGGGAGAGTGCAGGCCCAGCATCTGTTCCTGAGGGACAGAATGTCCCTCCCTGAAGCCGACCCAGGACTCCTGGCCCTGAGGATGGTGCCAGATCGGAAACAGGCCTGAAGGGTCTGCAGCACACAGCAGGGCAGTCCTTGGGGAACCAGGTGCTGCCCGCATTTCCTGCCATGTCATGGAACCCAGGACAGGGGACCAGAAACGAAACAGAATGAGAGGGCCTCTTGGGGCCCCCCTCCCGTCGGGGCTGGAAGGGGAGAAGCTGAACACCCAGAGGCTCAGGCCCTCCCCAATGACAGACAAGACCCAAGGGCAGAGCAGGGGTGATTCACAGCCTCTGATCTTTTTCCTCAGAGGACCTGCTCACTCCTGCAGGCTCCATTTACCGCCTCTACCCAGTTCTCCGTGAGTACTCAGAAGACAGAATTGCGATTGGATTCTGGCGCTCAGGCTGGCAGGGTCAAGGAGCCCAGCAGCTCCTAGAAGCTCACAGTTGGCTCGGCTCTCATCGATATTCCAGCAGGAGAGAGTAGCCTTCTAATGCAGCAGAATGGTTCATGGTTAGACATCTGGGAGAACTTTCCTGACAGGCAACACATGGGCATGGGGAGTATGTGTTGTCTCTGTTGAGGGTAAACAAATAGCAACAACAACAATAATAAAGGCATTCAAAAAGTATAAAGAATAAATTATATGTTCCAAGTATCTTTTTTTTTTTCCTTTTTTTTTTTGAGACGGAGTTTCATTCTGTCACCTAGGCTGGAGTGCAATGGCGCAATATCAGCGCACTGCAACCTCCGCCTCCTGGGTTCAAGTGATTCTCCTGCCTCAGCCTCCTGAGTAGCTGGGATTACAGGCGCGTGCCACCACGCCCGGCTAATTTTTGTATTTTTTTTTTTTTTTAGTAGAGACGGAGTTTCACCATGTTGGTCAGGCTGGTCTCGAACTCCTGGCCTTGTGAACTGCCCGCCTCGGCCTCCCAAAGTGCTGGGATTACAGGTGTGAGCCACCACGCCTGGTCCCCCAAGTATCATTTTAAGTGATTTGATTTTTTCACCATGCTTAAACTTAACAATAGTTAAAGGAAATAGGTGTTATTATTCCCATTGTAGAGACGAGGAAACTGAGGCCCAGAGGTGTCTGCCCAGGGTAAACACAGCAGTGATGGCAGCACCACATAAATCTGTATTCTTTCCTCTTTCCCATGACTCTGTGTCCCCTAAACAAAGTGACTGAGGCCCTGAGAAGGGGTGTCTTCAAAGCTTTTTCTGTGTCAATGCTGCAGGCAGGAATTTAAAAACCATCCAAGATTCCCAATGGCCCAGAGCTGCAGTTTGCACAACTATATCTCATGGCTTTTCTCTTGTGTGTCTGAGGAGCTGTCCAGCTCTGACATCCTGGAACAAGGACTGTCCAATGTCTGTGAGGAGAGGATGAGACTTGGCTTCACATTCTTGTAAGAAACAGGCTATAAGCCCTCAGATGGGAGCAAGTACTGAGTCTCCTCATGAATCCCACAGTGGTTAGCAAAGGGGTGGGCGTCTCAACCAGAGTGATTCTTACTCCGGGTTCTCTCACCAGCTCCCCGGGGTGCTGGCTCCGGAGCCTTTAGCTCCCTGGGTCAGTTCCTTCTCCTCTAGAGGCCTTGCCTTCATCACCTGACACTTGCAAGGGGCAGCCTGGGGCATCTCTCAGATGTCCTCTTTGTCAACTCTGAAAAACTTTAGATGCTTATTAAAGACCTGTTGAGTGGCGGTGATGAGGAATTCTGCTCTCCCTCTCTGGACTTTCAGATTGATGGGTGGAGGGATCTGGAGTGGGGAGATTCCTCAGCAGGGAACCTGTCTGTGTGCCCATTTGTTGTGGGGGGTTGAGGGGTGCCCTATTTGCTCTATTTTTTTTTTGAGACTGGGCTCACTCTGTTGCCCAGGTTGGAGTGCAGTGGTGCAATCATGGCTCACTGCAGCCTCAAACTACTGGGTTTAAGCCATCCTCCTGTCTCAGCCTCCCGAGTAGCTGGGACCCCAGGGGCGCAGCACTACACTGGGCTAATTTTTTTTTTCTTTGTAGATATGGGGTCTCACCATGTTGCTCAGGCTGGTCTCAACTCCTGGGCTCAAGTGATCTTCCCGCCCCGGAATCCCAAAGTGCTGGGCTTACAGGTGTGAGCTACCATACCCAGCCCCTGTTTACTCTTTATTAGGGCTATGAGAGAGGCAGCTGGGGTGGGTGGGGGAATGAGCCAAGGTTGCAGACCTTGCAGTCCCAGCCTGTTGGCTTAGCTTTCTGGGGTTTGCCAGGCCCCAAAGCAGAGTGTAGATAACTCCTGGGTTCTTGGCTGCACGTGGGTGAGTGGAGGAAGACAGCTGTGAGGTGTATGGAATAGGATGGCCCTTCCCCAGAGGGTGAGGGCTAAGATTTCTGGCCACTGAGGAATTGTGGCCTTAACCTACGATGCCTTTTTTCCTTCCATTTTTATGTAGAACATTCATTCCCAGGAAATCTGCTCTCCACTCAACAGTCTTCATGGAGGTTTGCTGGGGGAACTTCCTTATCTTTTTCTCAACCGGAAAAGCTGTAGGTGGAGGTGAATGTGTATGAGTGTATGTGTGTGTGTGGTGGTGGTTGGGGATAGACTCCATGTGATTTCAAGGGGGTGGGGTCTGTTTGTGTGTGTGTCAGGGGAGACTTGAGATAGAGGGTTATTCCTGGCTGCCTTCTGCACTGTGGGCAGGTGGAGGTATGGCTGGGCGTGAGTAGTGCAGTATAAAGCCAGCAAAAGTGGATTTCTCAGGGTGGAAATAAGAATCCTTGACTCTGGGAAGCCTGACTTACCTGCAAACTGCATTCTCAGCACAGGGGAGGGTAGGATGCTGCCACAGACACAGGGATTTTGCCCTCTTACCTGATCCATCAGTGAACGGTAGGGGCAGCACCTGTATTGTGGGGAGCGTCAGTGTATGTGTCTCTTTGTGTGGGCAGCATGTCTGTGTGGGTGTGTGTGGGGGGGGGCAGCATGTCTGTGTCTGTGTGTGTGTGTGTAGGTGATTACGTGTGTAGGTGTGTGCAGGGAGGTCTCTGTGCCTACCATACCACTAATGGTTCAGTTCTGGCTTTTTCATATCCTTAGGAGACAAGTCTCTTCTCCTCCCTGCCCCAGAATCAAATCATCCCAATTCTGTAGAGAAATGAGTGTTCACCTGATTCAGACTGTGCTGAGCCGGCAGAGAGGCAGAGAGGACCAAGAGAGGTCCAGGGTTGGAAGGAGAAGGAGGGATTTCCTTCCTACCCTCCAAAGTGCTAGGGGCAAGGAACAGAGCGGAGGATCAGAGGAGGAGCTGCTGCTATAGAGGGATAGCCAGAGGCTGAAAAGTCTATTTTCTTCTTTCGTGGGGCTGGGTTAGGTGAGGAGGGTCACTACGCCAAACCTCCCACCGAGGGCAGGGATCTTAGCCCTTTCGGCTCCACCTGTGTGCGAGCTTGGAGAAAGACCGGACCGGCGGACCCAGGCTCAGCGCTGCCAAAAATTCCACTCCTGGTTTTTGCACACACCAGCCCGTCTGCCCCAGACCGCCGCGGTGTTGAGTCCCGAGCTGACGCCCTCGGGCCGCCAGCAAGCGGAAAACCCGGAGTGGATCTCCACGCCTTTTGGATCGGAGCCAAAGGGCACCTCGGAGGAGGTGGCCGGCTCTGCGGCCCTGCCCGGTGCCAGGCCGCGGCCATAGGGAGAGCACGGGCTGGGGGTGGGTCGCGCAACGGAGCCGGACCCCCTGGCCGGACGAGCCCGGCCGTGGGGCTCGGCGGCCCTCCCCGCTGGGACTGCGGGCGGGCGGGGCGCGGGGCGGCGGCCGTGCCCTCGGGGCGGCTTCGGGCGGCGGCGGGCGCGGGTGCAGTGCGGCGCGCGGCCGGCAGCGGGCGCAGGCGGCGTCTGTGGCCGCGGCGTTCGGCGGCTGGCGGGCGGCGCCGGCGGTGCCCCGGGCGCGCTCACACACGCGCTCACACACACACATACACACGGCCTCGTACACACTCACACACGCTCCGGCGCGCACACGCGGCGCGCAGGCCGGAGGGAGGAGGCTCGGCGCTGCTCGGCGGCGGCGGCAGCGTGCTCCGCGGGCGGGCGGGAGGGCTGGCGGGCGGCCCCCGCTCCCCGGCTCCGCGGCTAGGTGCAGCCCGCTCGGCCCCCGCCCTCGGCCCCGCCCCCGGGGGTCGCCCGGCCCCATGCCCAGCGGCGGCGGCGGCGGCGGAGCAGCGCGCGGCCGCGGGCGGCTCTGAGGAGCCCGGAGGGAACCGGCGACGAGGGGACCATGTACCGGGACCCGGAGGCGGCCAGCCCAGGTAAGCGCGGCCCCGGCGGGCTGGGTCGCCCCGCACCGGCGGGCAGGACGGCGGCAGCGCCGGACGCCGTCTCTGAGCCCCAGCCTGGGGCTGCTGTCCGCCCGGAGCCGCACGGGCTCCCCCAGGGGTCATCCCAGCCCCGGGGGGGCGGGATCGAGTGGCAGCGGCTCGGACCCCGGTCCCCCGCAGTCTGGACACTGCCAGGCTGGATGTCCGGGACCGGCTTCTCAGTGTCCCCACAAGGACCTCTCCCCCACCCCCCAACAGCCCAAGGACAACGTGTGTGGCGGAGCGAGGAGCCGCTGCCCCTGTGGGAGCCGGGCAGTGCCCTCAGAGGCACCCGCGGCTCCCCAGCACCGGTGCCCTGGGGGTGCCAGCGCTGGCGGACCCCAGGGCGAGGATCCCGGCAGCTCTTGGCCAAGGTTGTGGGTACAGGGGAGCGGAGTGGCATCGCAGTGCCAACTGTGAATTGAGAGGGTGCCAGGGGGCAAGTGGGAATCTGGTGCGGCAGCTGGGCAGGGAGGCTCTGGGGGGTGGGGAACCGCAGGGGCGTTGATGGGTGAGACGGGGGTGCTTGAAGGGAAAGAGAGCAGGGGCTCATGAGAATGGGGGTGCCAAGAGAATGTTCTCCTAGGTTTGGGGAGGGGGAAGCAAACAACCCCAAACTCTCTCCCGTCCTGGGGGGGAGGGCCGAACTCCTTTGCCTTCTGCTTCGCCCGCCAGGGGAGTGGCCTGGGAGCCCACTGTCTGCTTGGTATCCTCTAAGCCAAAGCCGAAGAATCTTCCCGTCTTCCTAGGAAATTGCTCTGCCATTTCCTCCTTGGCTCCTGATGCCTCCTCACCCAGTGCCCACCTGTAGGCAGGTCCCCTGCAGCTCCTGCCCAGGCTCCATCCCCGCTCCCACCTGGGGTGCTCCACCCAGTCCCAGCACCCCCAGTCTGCCATTTCTGGCATCAGGGTCTGTTTCTGGGCTTCTCTCTGATGCTAAAAGCACGACTCCCCAGCCCAGGATGTGCTCCCAAACGAAGAGCCTCCGGGCTCCCTGCTGCCAGCCTCCTGGGGGCGGCGGTGCTGTGGGGAAGGAACGGCTCTAAGACCCTGCACAGAAGGAGCCTGCAGCCCTGAGGCTCCTGAAGGCAGTCCAGTGGGTGCTGGCTTTGCCCACTGTTGCCCCAGCCCCACATTTGCTCTTTCCCCTCTAGGGGCAGCCTCAGCCTGTCCCTGCCTCCTGAGGAATCGGCTCCCACCCCCCATCAATTCTTTTCAGCCCAGTCGATATTGAGGACGACCCACTGGGCGCCAGACACTGCCCTCACTCAGCACTTGGATATGAGGGTGAGAGATTCAGTCTCCTTCTCTGGAACCTTGCGCCCTTTTCTGAATGTCCTCTAGGGGAGGGCTGAAGGGGCATTGCCTTTGGAGAGCCCTCCCCTCATCTGTCTGGACCTAGGTCACCTACCCTGGCATCTTCGTCAAAGAGGCCGCCGGCTTCCAGCCCATGGCCTGTGGCAGGAGTATTCTCTTGCTCTACTCACCTTCTTAGAAGCCAGTAGCTTAGTTCAGAAGCCAGCTCTGGGGTATGAAGATGGAAGGTAGGGAAGCAGTAAGGACACTCTCCGCCCCTCGCCCACCAGGCTGGCAGCCTCCCCTCTGTCCTGTTAGGCCGCTGTCCTGGGGCCATGTCCTCTCCCCTCTCCCTCCCTCCTCTTCCCTCCCATGCCTGGGCACCATGACATCACCACTCCTCCAAGCACCTCTGCCCTCACCACGGAGGCCAGCTTGACGTGCTTGGCATCTTCTAGGCAAAGGGTCTGGAGTCCAGTGCCATCCCTGGTGTACTAGCAACCCCCAACTCTTCCCTCACCCCCTCCTTGAATGGGCCTCTCTGGCTGCAGTTGGGACCTGTCTTGCCCACCCCAGTTGCAGCTGCAGGACCCACCAGTGCCTGTGGTAGGGCAGCTGTGACTGGGAAAGGGGCTGGCCTGAGGCTGACTCCTCTCCGGTGTGGGCATGGGGCTGGGTGGGGTCAGACATAGGCTGGAGAGGGCACAGTCTGCCTTTGAGCCTAGTCATCTGGGGTCCTTGAGGAATCAAAGATCTCATTCTGGCCTCTTCCCTCTGGCATCCCTGCCCACCTTTGTAGGCCCTATAGTTCCAGGTGAGATTTCCCTTCCCCCCAGCTCCCCCGAGGCTCCCCAGACTCAGCTCCCCAAGCCAGGGCTCTGTGTCCCCCATTTCTGCCTCCCCATCTCCCCTTGGCTGGTACTGGTTGGGACTGAGATATGCAAATTGATTTATGTGTAACTCAGGCCACCCCTCCCCTCCCCTCTGGTCTCCCAGGGGCCAGTGCCTTTTACATCCTGATCCTCTCATCCCACTCTCAGGAACACCTGCGACCCAATCCTTTAAAAAAAAAAAAAAAATCTGTCCTCTCCTGCTCCCCTTTGCCTCATGCTGGTTCCAGAAGATCCCTGTGGTACTCCCTCCCTCATCCCACTTACTGTGTAGGTCCCTAAGGGCTCAGCTACTGCTAGGACCTTACCTGACAGGTGTGGTTCTCTCCCTACTTGGGCCCCAGGCCCCCAGGCCCTTGGTTTCCTGATCTATTGTGAATGAAGAAAGGGACTGTGGGAAATAATCGGAGTCCAATGAAGAACCCAGACCAGCCCCCTCCCATGCTCACCCAGGCTCCAGCTCCACGCTCTGTCCAGCCTCCCTAGGCCATACCTGCAGCCTCCCTTCTGCCCCCTCCTAGACTTCAGGACCTCTCCCTGCCCTCAGCCTTCACCCTCTGATTCATCCTGAAGTCCCTGTTTCTCTCGGATCGCTTGTCCCCAGGCCAGGCAGGCCCCAGCAGGCCTGCAGGGGTCAGCGTTGCAGTGGGCAGGCAGGACAGCGGCAGGAAAAGAGAGAGGGAGGGAGAGGTGACCTTGCAGTGAGCTGGTAAGCAAGGCCAGAGAGGGAACTACTGGGACAGAGGTTAGGTCCTGAAGGCTGCCTGCCCTGCCCCCAGCCCTCTGTGAGCTTGTCCCTGGGCGTAGTAGTGCTTGAAGCCTTCTTTTGTCCCACCTGTTAGTGGGCTCTGTTCCCTACAGACACTCCACCAGGCAGGTCATGCCTTGGGGACATGCAGGGCAGGGGGCCTTGGCACAGCGGGCCTCCTCTCTCAAGGCGAAGGATCCACTAGATTGTCCAGGCCAACCCTCCACTCACTGGGCACAAGTTAGGGGCAGAGGCTGATGGCGGGTGAGGGAGTGCAGAAGTTAGGGGTGTGGCTGAAAGGGCAGATCAAGGGTATGCCCTGAGGAACAGCTGGGTTAGAGGCCAGGCCTGGAGCATGGGAAGGTCCAAGGAGGCCTGACAGTGTCCACCCATTTCACCAACAACCTCTCTCCTCCCACCTACCTCCCCCAAAGCCTGCCCCATCGGCACATGCCCGGGCCTCCCTGGCCTGCATCCTGGGCTTGAGTCAGAGTCCGGACTGAAGATCGAATGATCTCCCCACAGGCCAGGACACAGTGGAGGACCTGAGGCTGGGCAAGTCTAAAACCCAGAGGGGGCGAGGATGGTTTCAATGGGGCATGGGCCGGGGTAGCCAGTGCCCCCAAGCTGTTGTGTTACCATGGAGACAGGCCCCCTCCATGGCCCTGGTTCACACTGTTCTGTGGCCTTGCAGGGAAGCTTGATCAACAAGCTGCCCGCTTGAGGGCTGGGGCCTAGTGGGAAGGGAGATAGCCCCAAAGCCCCTCCTCATACTGGGGAGGGGGTTAGAGCAGGCGGATTGAGGTGGGAACATACAGGCCAGTAGGTGACAGGTAAGGGGACAGCTGGAAGGCAGGTCAATAGGTGGGTGCTGGGTGAGCAAAGACAGGCCCTGGGCAGCTGGATTCTGCTCCTGGCTGACCCCAAGCTCAGGCTTAAGGGGCATTGGGGGCAACATGGAGTGCCAGTGGGGGCTGTCTCCTTGTTACACCCTCTAGCCCGGCCATTGCAGGATGTTGTGTGGAACAGGCAGAGGAGCCGTATATGGTTCCCTCCCCCTCCTGCCCCTCCTGAGTCCCCCCATCCCACTCCTCACCCACCCCCTATTCTCTCACGGACTTGGAATCCTTATTGAATCTGATGGACCGTTTTCATTTTCAATAACTGGTTCCCCCAGGGGAGTGAGCACAAGAACAGCAGGGAGAAGAGCTGGGAGGGGTCATGTGGGAGCGGGAGGCCCAGTCCGGAGCTGATGACCCCCAGCTGGAGAATGAGTTGGCTTGCTGGCTCCTCAGAGCACTGTGGCATCCCAGGTGGGCATGGGCAGCCCTGTATAGAGCTGGTCCTCTGCTCCACAGACAGTGCCCGGTAGGTGGCATATGTGGCCGAGAGGTCAACTTTCTCTCGTCGGGGCAGTCACTGGTCTGGCCAGGTGCTGGCACCAACCTGTGCCAGGCCCAGCCCGGGTGCCTGCCTGCCTTGCCAGGGAACCCCAGCTGGTGAAGCCAGGCGAATTCTGCCAGTTCCATGGGCATGGAGGTCCCTGACCTTCCAGGCAGCAGGGGCAGCCCTGCTGGGCCCTGTCCAACTAGTGTCTACAGGGCAGGGCTTTGGTCTCACCCAGCAGAATTCCCCAAGGGCTGGAACAGAGTTGGCAGACAGCATGGGACCTGTGGAAGGGGCTGGACTGTGCCCAGAGCTTCGGCCTGGAATTCCAGGTCCAGTCGGTTGGAAGGTGGGAGGGTGCATCCGGCCTGCTCTGGGGGGATCTCTGCAGCCTCCACCTGGAAGGACCCCTTGGGATAGAATGGACCAGGAGCTGAGGTATTGTGAGCTGGAACCCCTGCAAAGCTGCATGTTTGGGGAATTGGTATCTTCATGTGATTGAGCCCGCGGGTGGAAGGGGAGGGCGGAGCCGGGGGGAGAGGCACTGTCTGTATGTGTACCTAGTGTGTGTGCGGGTGGCAGCTGGATGGCCATAATATCTGTGCTCATTGAAGTGCCGGGACCGCTGTAAACAGCAGCTAATGAGTGTATTTGTAGCGAGGCGCGTTGAGGTGCGTGGGGAGCTATGACGGAAAGCTTTAGGGGAGGGCCCCTCCCCCGGCCCTGTACCTGGCCAGGCAGGGCCTGTGTGCCAGGGACCCTGCCTAACCCCTGCCACACCCTCCCACCTGCTGGCATGGCCATGAAGTCCTCGTCTGCTCGGAGCAGGGCCTTACCTGGCTGTATGGCATACATGGGTGTGGACGGGGCTGATCATGGGAGCTTTCATATGTAAGATACAAGCATTTCCATGACAGTGTGGGGCTGTTAGTATGTGTGTATGTGTCTGGGTCAAACTGAGCTCACCTGTGTGTTTGTAACTAGGTCTGGTCTGTGCGTGTGTTTATGCACTGCTTCCCCAGACCCTAAGAGGAGGGCTGCCCATCGTCTCTGTAGTGACCCTGATAGTGACAAACCCTGATAGTGACAAAACCAAAGATGCTGGTAAAACAGGCATATGCTGCTGGCCCTGCTCCTTCAGTGTCCTTCCTGGAGTGCAGAAGGCTGGTGGCTTCCATGGCTGACCGAAGGAGAAAGGGGGGTGACCACTCTGCCCATTAGAGGAGACAGGAGGGAGAGGTCTGAGCTCTAGCCCCAGTGGGCTCCCATAGTTGCTGCTTGCATCAGAGATTGGGGAGAACCTGGGACCTAGAGAGCCCTCTGGTTCTAGAGCCCCCAGGAGCCCCAGGAATGAGAGAGGAACGGTGCCTACCTGTTAGTCCTAGCTGGTTGGTGGAGCATGCACCCTGCCACCAGCCTGGGTAGGGTGGCATGAGGGGTGGGAGGCAGAAGGGGCGCCTGCATGAGGCTCTGCACGAGGGGAGTGGAGGAGAGAGCATGCAGCTAATGTGTCCAATTAAATTACTTCAAACCCTGCCGCGGCAGCTGCTCCCGGCGGGGCCCTGGGTACAAATTGGATCCGTCTCATTACCATGGGGTGGTGGCAGCGGGGCCAGAGAGCGGCGGCCAGCATGGCTGGCACATAGCAGGCTCTCTCCCGCTCTGCCGGACCTGGGCCGGGGAGGGACCCTTCAAGCATTTGCTTGCTCCAGCACGCCTCAGAGGAAGTGCCCCGGGTCCAGATACTGGGGCTCCCTGCACACCCCCATCCAAGGATGGGGGTCAGGGATGGCAGCCAAGGGACCCTTGGAAACACTTTCTCCAGGAATGGGGGTTTTGTGCTTTGCAGAGGGACCAGCTTAAGGAATCCCATCTCCGGTCACCAAACACGTCCTGTGTCCTCCCCTGATAATAACAATAGCATGATAATAGCAAGCCTTGTGGAGCACTCAGTATGTGCTGAGCACTTTACATATGTGCCTCCAGGGACAGCTTGCTTGAGCTAGCGCTCTAGGGTCAAACAGCTATTGATTTGAATCCTGGCAGAGACACTTGCTGCTGTGTCTCTGGAAGCGGGTCAGCCCACCTCTCTGGCCTTGGGTTTCCTCTTCTGTTAAATGGGTATGATGATGGTTCTTACCTCCCAGGTGGTTGGAAGATGAGGTGAGATAAGGCAGAAAAAATATTTAGCAGAGAGCCAGCCCATAGTAAACACTCAGCCAGCGGCAGCTGTTCTCAACATTGTCCTGTACCAAGCAATTGATGTGTGGGATGAGGGTTCTGGATCCTCCAAGGAGAATATGCCTGCTACCTCCATGGTGGAGGAGTTGGGGAGGACTTCATAGAGGCAGTGTCAGTTAAGTTACCATCAGAATAGCAGAGACATGTTGTGTGCTCACTATGTGCCAGGTGCTGTTCTAAGCACATAACATGCGTTAGACCCTCCATCCTCAGAACCACCTTGGGAAGTGCGAACTTGCAGTTAGAAGTAGGTCTGGGATCCCAGCCACACTGCCAGACCTAAGGGTGTGAGCTTCAGATACAGGGCCTTGAGTCCTGAAGGAAGAATAAGAGCTTTGCCATGTGAGCGAGTGGAGGTGAGGCGGTCGGTGAGGTGGGGACAGCACATGCAATGGCTCAGAGGTTCGAGGGATCTTGGCCAGTTGAGGCAGCAGTGAGTGCTTGAGCATGGCCAGAAGGGAGACCTTTGGGGCACAGTAGCAGGAAGTGAGGCTTGGGAAGGTGTGTTGGGCCAGATTATGAAGGAGTTGGCATTTTGAAATAGGAAAACTGAAATTCTTTTAAGAAGTAAGGCATGGAGTGCCATGGATGGCTTTTGAGCAGATCTCTATAAAGAACTTTGACAGCACGGTAGTGTGGAGGGGTGGGAAGTCGGGAGGCAGGTGGGTAGATGGAGCTAGAATCTCAGCCATTAACATATCTGTCCCTACCTCTGCCAGGATATCTGCAGTGTCCGGCCAGCCTGGGCCCCTGCCCTTGGAAAGCTTGCAGCAGATTATAGGCAGTAAGGGGGTAGCCGGGTGCAGGTGGGCATGAATGAACACCCTGAGGGGGCTTCCCAGGTGCCTGGGGTATCAGAGAAAGCCTCCCTAGTGAGGGATATAGAGCCAAGATGGGCAGGCCCAGGGCCCTGTGGACACAGTTAGTCCTCTTGAGGATGTGTTCTGTACCCACATAACCCCCCCAGGCATCAGGGCCAGGCCCGGGAGGGGCCACACAGCTCCTGCTCCAGCTGCCAGGCCTGAGCTCCAGAGCCCCACCAAAGCCAACCTGTCTCCATGGCAACTAGGCAGGCCACCCCCCTCTCCATGCCCACGGCCCCTGGCACAGGGACCCATTCACAGCGGGGCCTGGGTATGTCTTCCCACTTCCCTTGGGGGTCGTCCCAAGGCAAACGCCCTCACACTGAGGTGCTGGCAGTACACATGCATGTTGGCATTTGGGTACGTGTGCACATATGATGTGTATGTGTGTGTGTCCTGCAGCAGGAAGCAGGGAGGCGGGGACCGTCTGTGTTGACTACCCACCTTAGTTGGAAATTTGTTCCCCCTGAACGGGGGTCAGATAGGTGCCAAGGGCCCTGACGCCAGGATGAACTGTGGGCTCCTGTCTTGGAGATTGCAGTGAGAAAGCCAGCCCAGAGAAGGGGCAGCTAGAAGAAATGGAAGGTCAGGGAAAGCTGCAAGGGAGAGGCTCCCAATGGTGCCTGGTGGGTCCACAGACCACCTTGTTCTTTCCATTCATCATGTTATGTCATCTTCACAGCAGTCTTGCAAGAGAGATATCCAATTCACTGCAGTGCAGATGAGGAAACAGAGACTCAGAGAGGTTGAGTGTCTTGCCCGGGTCACTCAGTAGAGCAGGAATAAGATTGCAAGTCGGCCTCACTCCAAAGCCTGGGTCTTAACCACTGGGCTGCATTGCCTGGTGCCTCCTTATCCTACTAGGCTCTAAGCCAGCCTGTCTCTCAGCCCGTCTCTCAGAAGGGAGCACTACGAGTTGGTACTGGCTGCAGAGCTGGACTCAAAGGGTGTCCCAGTGCCTCTTCTAATTCTAGGGTATCCCCTAAAGCCTTTGTTCTTCCTGGAGTGGAGGGGAGTCTCCTTACCACCCTGTCTCCATTCTCTCTACTGGCAAGGTGGAGGGATCCTCTCACTCATGCAGGAGGTTCTCAGGAGAAGGGGAGGAACCCCTCTCTCCCTCCTTGGCACCTGCCAGCCCTGGAGGAGCCTGATGAATTGTCTGTGTGCCCCCCCCCAACCTCATTCCTCCCTCTCCAGCCCCCGCCTGGTTGGGGAGGTGCGAAGGGAGTGATTTCACAGCCTGTCAGCTGAGGCCTAAAAATACCCAGAACTCTAAGATGCTTGGGCAGGGGGAGGAGAGAGCAGGGACCAGGGATAGGGTGGTGAAGGGTGCAATGGTAACTTGGTCAGAGGAGCCCAGGTGGCACCACAGTCCTGCTCAGGAATGATGGGAGACCCTCTGTCCCCGAGGTCCCCATCTGACCCCATATCTGGCAATGACAGAGAGGGCCAGTGTCTCGAGGGTCTTGAGAGCTCAGCTCTGGCACTCAGACCTAAGGGAGGGCTTAGTCTCAGACAGGAGCCGTTGTGGACCCCAGGGTCCCTGGAGCCTCTAGTTGATGCCTCTCTCTCCCTCTCCACCCCCAGGTTGGCTGGCATCTTTGGGCCGTGGGAGCCAGGCTGTGCCTGAGTCTGCTTCCTTCCTGGAGAAGGTGCCCGCTTCTGCTAGGGGAGAGGCGTGAGGAAGGCAGTGTGGATGGGGGTGCCGGCAGGTGCGGGATGTGACGTGCCAGCCACCCAGGCACTAGAAGGAAGCAGAGGAGAAGGGGTGTGGTGGTCCACGTCACTGCCACATGGCTGTGTGCTGCAGCATGGCACATGGCCCCCACAAGTCAACCAGTGCTCAGAGACGGGAACACGTGTATATGTGTGTGTGTGCATGCACCTGCTAGAGTCGGCTTGTTCTGGTGCTGGGATGCTTGTGGACGTATGTGACCCAGCCTGGCTACTTCAGGTAGCAATGGGGTGGAGGCACAGGAGTGGATGTGGGAGCATGAGCTAACACACCTCACTTCATGCAGATGCATGACTGTGTGTGTGCTTCCCACGTGGAAACACGATGGTAGGTATGTCTGTGCAGAGGCACATGGGCACACGTCACTGGGGCGCCAAGCAGGGGCTGAGAGGGTTCTTAGGGAAAGAATGCAGAGTGGTGGCCAGGGCACAGGGGCTCTGGATCAAAAGTAATGAGGCTCAAATCCCAGATGTGTCTTGTGCTGACTTGCTTTGTGGCCTTGGGCAACTGACTTAACCTTTCAGTGCTTCATTTCCCACCTGTAAAATGGAGGGAATGATAGCACTGTCATGGGGCTGTTGGGAAAATTCGATGAGTTAATATCTGTAAACCACCTAGAACTGTGCCTGTCACAGAGTTAGCACCATGTACGTAGTAGTTCTTATTATCTGGTCCTACCCTTTGATGGTACAGGTGGGAACATGAAGGCCCAAAGAGGGACAGTGACCTGTCCAAAGTTACACAGTAAGTTAGTGGCTGAACCAAGACTAAAAACCAGACTCTAACGCCTTAAGACAGGGCTTGTTCAAGTCTTGGACCTCATGGATTGCAGTCCTACTGGAGTTTGGGGCTTAGATTGTGCCAGGGCTGTTCTGGGACCTTGGGAACTCAGGGACCTGCACATCTTCAGATAATGTTGAGGGGTCTTCAGGGCAGTGGCCTCAAAATGACCAGCTGCATGAGTCAGAACCATGCCACTGGCTAGCTGTGTGGACTTGGCCAGGTCACCCAACCCTCCTGAGTCTCAGTTTTTTCCCTATAATGGAATAATAATGATACATACTTTATAGGGCTGTTGGGATCAAATGAGATCCTGCATGTAATGTCTTAAGTGGCTGGCACACTGTACCTAGTAGGTGTTCAGTAATGTTTGTTACAATTATAACCCTTGCAGAACCCTCTCACCCTGTGCTCCATAAACGTGAGTTCCTTTGGTTCCCTTGCAGCCCCTGGCCACCCTCACTCCCTTCTGCCTGCCACCCCACACTCCAGAGGGCTTTGATCAGGACTGACTTGCTGGCAGCCATGACTTGTCTTTGTCTCCTGTTGTTGCCCATTGCCCAGAAGGGAACAGGACCCACCAGTAGGACTTAGCCCCTGAGCCCTCTGCGTCTGGCCTCGTCACTCACTTGACCTTGGACAGGCACTGTTTCCTCTCTGTGCTTTGATCCTCCCTCTGAAAAGTAGAGAGGCTGGACACAGCCCCAGAAGCTCCTGGTCGTGTTGCTGTGTGGCCCAGGAGGGCCCCTGGCTCAGCCTACTCGAGGGGGTGGCAGGTTGGCAGGGAGGGAGGTCAGCTGGCTGCCCCGGGTGAGTGGAGCATCTGGGGCCTGAGCCGGCTGGTGGCCTGCCGTCATGCCCGCCCGCACCTGTGGCTGCGTAGGAGGGTGTGCAGGCCCAGCTGGCTGGGCACTGACATTGGGGGAAGCTCAAGGACAATGACGTAGAGAAAGCCCTTCTTGGGGCTCTGGGAGCTGCCACTCTAAGCCGTCCTCCCCCGCTCTCGTCCCCCTTCACCCTGGGGTTTTCCTTCAGCAATTCCTCCTTCCTCCCTGTCCTTCCTCTCCCCTTCCCCTTCCGGAGTCTTCCAGTATCTGTCTCTCTGCCTCTGCCCCTTCTGTAATCTTGACCATTTTCTGGGGCACCTTCTCACTTTCTCTCTCTCCATAGAGGGGAGATTCCTACCCCTTCCTCTCTCTCTGGTTCCTGAGATTCCTCCTTTCTTCCTTCGATGTGTCCCCATTTTTCTGGCTCCTCCTGGCTCCCTCTGCTGCCCCAGAGCCCAGGTCTTTCTCACTTACTCTGCATGGGCATGTTCAGGCTCCTTCCAGCTTTTTGTCCCCTTGCTCTCTCCCACTTCAGAGTCCCTCCCTCCCCAGCATCCCTGCCTCCCTTCTTCCAGTTCTGTGGAGCTCTTTGCTCCTCCGTCAGCATCCCCTGCCCTGACAGAACCCTGACCCAGGCAGTTTCTGTGGCTGGAGCTGCTACCCAGTACCTCCACAATCCCCCTGCCCTCTGTGGGTTGAGAAAAGGGTCAGTCCAGGGCCCAGGGACTGGCAGCCCTGCCTCCTAATTAGCAGGAGGTAATTGCCTGGAAAAAAAAAATTCATTTAGAATGAGACTCCGAGACTCCAAGTTAAAGCTGAGCCGACCAGTGGACCCCAGGGAGGAGGAGTGGGGAAGCAGCCCAGGTCATGGCCTCAGGAAGCCCCTCAGGAGATGAAAGCCCCTAGGACTCCCTGCCTGGCTTGTCCCCAGCACACCAGCCTTGGGGAAGTGGGAAGAGTACACTGGACTGGGTGTCCCACCGTCTTTGCCTGAGTTCTGGTTCCACAGCTCACTGTGTGACTTGGGGCAAGCCATTTATTCCTTGGAGCCATACTTTTCTCTCCTACAAAATCAGAACAGGGCCATCCCTGCCCACTTCACCCCTCAAGATCATGAGGGTCAATTCAGACAGTGGCTCTGAAAGCATTTGGCAGGCTGTAAAGTGCTACAGAGTTCAAGGTGTTACTCTCTTCCTCCACGTGGCTCTCAGCCGAGAGGTGAGGATGGTGGGGGGCTGGAGTGGTCTTGGAGAAACCTGAGGGATAGTGTGGCCTCTAGAACATGGAAGGATGGTGAGGTAGATCCAGCTGAATGGCAAGAGTAAGGGCAGATGGATATGCTCTCCCATGCCCGTCTCAGCACTCACTGGCTGCACCAGCCTGAGTGGTCACCTCCCTTTCTGATCCTCACTTTCCTCATCTGTAGGAGGCTGAGCATGATGCTCCCTCCTGGGGAGGCAGGGTGGCTGGAAGGCTAAATGAGATCATGTTTGCACAGCTCTTAGCACAGTGCTTGGCATACAGTAAGTGCTCAATAAATGATACATACCAGGTATGTCTACTGTAATTGAAGGCTATTATCTTGACTCCCTTAACTCCAGAGAAGCTGTGGTTTTGGGTGCTGTCTTTTCAGGTGGTATTATTTGTTTTGCTTTTTGTTTTTGGAAGGGGGAGAATCTCTACAACCCAGTAAGGTTCATATCAAGCAGCCCCTAGAAACACCAAGCAGATCTGCCCTTCAAAGAGCCCCCACCTGTAGGGTGGGGGAACAGAAGTGGGCTGCAGTTATGGCATTCTCCCTCAACCCCTCGCTTTTTCCTGGGGCGGGTGTGGGCAAAGTTCTTGTTTGGGTGGGGGAGAGGTGTGGAGCCTCTGCCCTGGGGGAGGCCTTTGTGTTCATCTTGGCGGGACTGGCCCTGCCACAGAGGAAAGATTGGTGTTTGTTTAAACAAGCCTTCTCCACCCACCTTGGAGGAGGGAGCAGGAAGTTTTGCCTGCCCCAGGTCTGGCCAGCTGGGTTAAGCCTGCACTGTGACCCAGGCAGCCCCAAAGCGGCCAGGACGCAGTCAGACAGGCTGGAGTGTGCGGGTGTCGGGCAACGCCGCAAGCTCTGAGCGCCAGATTGCCCCGGGAGCGGTGAGGGGGCGGCGGGGACCGGAGAACCGTCTGCCGCTGCTTCCCCGCCGGCCCAGGCCGCCGCTGGGAACTGTCTGTGCGCCCGCCGGGGTGCAGTGCCCGCGCCAGCCACCAGGAGGCAGTGCGGCGGGCCCCCGGGAGGGAATGGGGCGTGGTATTTACCACGTTCGCCGGGCGGCCCTTTTTGTCCTGAGTCAGGACTGGGGTCTTCAGCATCCGAGGACCTAACTCGAGGAAAGGGGGCTCTTGAGGTCGCTGGTTGCTGCCATAGCTTCAGCTGAGGGTTGATCAGGCAGGCATTGGCAGAGGAAGGCGGAATCACTATGCAAAGTCTCGGATCCTGCTCGCTGGGAGCTGAGCAAAGGGCGACCTGGAAGAGGGCGCAGCCCAGGACTGAGTTCTGTTTCAGCACCAAGGACAAGGAGCCGCGTGGCCGGCAGCTGTTTCAGCACCTTGGAAAGCTCAGGGGGGGGGCGGGGCGCTCAGTGGCTCCATCCTAATATTTGCCGTGTAAATGATACCCCTGAATATGATAGAACGGCATCTCGTAGAGGGAATCTTAGACCCTGCATTCCAGCCAGGAGGCTTAGGACCAGAGAGTTGAGTGGGTAGCCTAAGGTCACACAACTGGAAGTGACAGAACAGGATTCAGATCCGCAGTGGTCTCTCTATCCATTTCTCCCGCCCCTGGATTCCCACTAGTTATCTCTGTCCTGAAACCTCTCTGGGAGCTTCACATTATGTTGCATCCCCAGGAGCCTTTGAGCTTGCAAAAATTAAATGCACTCCCCTCCCCAACCGTAAGCCCTGGCCACGGATTTGAATTCCAGGATGGAAGATTTCTAGCCCTGGTGGCCTTCGCGGCTCCAAGCCTCAGGTGGAAGGGCATTCGGGCAGGTGGCCCGTGAGGAAGCCTATGACTTGGGGAGATAAAGTTGAGTCATCAGCATGAGGAGCTTTTAAGTGCTCTGAGATCCTCAAATGAAACATAGCATACAGTTCCAACCCCAGCTTCTTTGCAGCGTGTATTATTAATAACAATAAGATGCTGATTTAGGCCAAGGCACAACAATGCATTATTCATAGGAGTAACTAGTGGTCAAGGCCCACACTTAATCATCACACGTCCCTGATCCTGCCTCTGCTTCGCATTCCCGGCGAAGAGCCCCCTCCCCATTCTGAGCCCCTCATTTCTTGGGCTCCTGCTGCTCTGATGGACGTGATCATTTTCACAGCTGCTCAGGTGGCTCATCAGCTTTGGGATCAAGGTGGGTGGGGAGGGTGTCAGGTTCCGAGCTAACTCCTGTCTAGCCACTCTTCAGCCTGGGCTCCCAGCTCAGAGCTGGCACCTGGCCCTTTCCATCCTGAATGGCTTTGGCCTTGATGACTTCTGGGCTTAGCAGCTCTCTGGGGTCTACAGATGGCCAGTCTCCCCTTCCTCCTCTTTTGAGGCTGAATACTGAAGCCAGATGCACCAGGCCTCCCTAGGCCAGGAATTGTGGGAGGTAGGGGTGGCTGTGGTGAGGTGAGGTGAGGGGGTCACTGAGCAGAACATACTGTCACCTCCATTAAATTCAATAATGCATGTGAAACCCTCGGTAAACTGTGGAACACTTTATAAACTGCTCTGCACTGTACAGATGTGAGCCATTATTACCAAGGCCATGTCTCGACTGGAAGAGGCAGCAGAGGTAGGGAAGGCGTGGACAAGGTCCTCATAGCTCACCAGGCCTCGCTCTCTGATAAGGAGTAGGAGTGCTTGTGGATCCTGACATGTCGCTGTCCAATTTCTTGCTGGAACGGCTGCTGGCCCATCCAGATAATCCTTCATTTGCTGTTTACTCACTTGGCATCTCCTCTGAATTCTAAAGCGTCTGCATCCAGCCGGCCTCTGCGGCCCCAGCCAGCACACTCTCCCTAGCTCACTCACACATTATCTGTTTTTGTTACAGTCAAGGTTGAGGAAGCTTGCTCGTGCTGAGCCCCTATTTTCAGCTACTTGTAACTTTCCAAAACAATTCCCCTTGGGCTTCCTCTTTTGCTAGCCTAGTTCCCACCCTGGGTGAAGCCCGAGGGGTTGTGGGCACCTCCACGGCTTTCCAAGGGACACTCAGAGAATGTCCGGAGGGCATGGGGTGGGGGTAGGTCCAAGGCCCAGTTTTTCTGGGAAATAAGTGCTGGGTGTTCTCCCTTCCTTATTCTTTTTTCCTTCTCGCGTATCTCAATTTGTTTTTCCTCTTGCAAGAGAAGAGCTGGCCCTGTTCCCCGGGTGGGTGGCCTGGAAGGGAGAGTCTTACAGTGGAAAGAGGTCAGGAAATTCTGCAAGATGGCAAGACCTGGAGCTTTGCCTGGTTGTCTGGGGTGCAGGGTTTAGCTCACTGCCTTTCTGTTCCTTTCTCCCCAACTCTGCCTCTTTCTGGCTTTCTTGTGTGTGTTGGATTGAGGGGAGGGAGGGAAGCAGGATAGGCACCAAAAATGTCCCCCTTTCCATGCCCAGATCACCCTGGAGCTGGTAAGCTCTGCCCACTTGTAAATGCCTGCCATCTTCCCCCATTTCCATCTGCTCAGCATGCGCATGGAGGGTGCTTCCTATGGAAACCTGTGACTCCAGCTTTCACTGTTTCCCACCTTGAACGTCATCGGGAGCCACCAAAAGATGGGGGTGGGGAAGTGCTGGGGCTTGACGTGTATTGCAGAATCAGGTGGGAGGAGGCAAGCTCAGGATGGGGACATGCTGGCAGATGTAGCCCCAACCACCCCCAGCAGCACTCTGCTTTATCTCCGGAGTAGTGGTTGCACCCTGATCAGTACCAGAGACAGAGCCCTGGGCAAGTCCCTGGGACACCCCATTGTCCTCCTCTTTGCACTCCTAGACTGTCTAGTGCCAGATACCCAACCCCCAACCTGTCCTGGGACCCTGAGGCCAGCTGAGACTCTATCTATTGAGGGTGCTTCTCTGAGGCCAATGCCTGGGCCAGTGGATGGAGGAAGGAGCCCCAGAAAAGGTGTGTGTGTCAGAGGAGTCTTTGAAGTACCTGGGGTAATTTGGGCATGGCTCTAACTGGTAAAATTCTTGGGAGAGTGGGAGCCCTTTCCCTGACTGCTGTTTGTGTCCACTCAGGTTCTTTCTTCTTTTCTGTCTATTCTCAGAGTGTCCTATTTCAAGGCATGGCTCCCCTAGGGTGGAACAAGAGTAAGAGCCACAGGGTTTGAAGTCTTACAGACCTCCAATCTAATCCTGGCTTTACCTCTCTTCTGCCGTGTGTTCCTGGGCAAGCATTTAACCCTCCTGAGCCTCAGTTTCCTTCTTTGTAAAATGGGCATAAGAGTATTTACCCTCAGAGGGGTGCTGAAGTCTGCGGACGTGATTCAATGCCGAGAATACATTCGTTACTGTGATGAAAGACACTTGGGAAGAAAAGCAGTGGCCTAGGACCTGTGAATGCCTGTAAGAGCCTCCAGGAGCAGAAGCAGTCTAGGTTGGGAGGGCTTGCGGGTGATGGAACAACTCTGGAAGGGCTGGGTGTGGGGAGTGTGCAAGTCACCATCCGAGAGTGTGAGCACACATGAATTCTGGGGGAAAGAGCCTATAGGCACGGATTCCCAGCATGTCCAGCAGCTTCTCTGTACCTTGACCTAGGCTACAGGCTGTGGGAGACCCTGAGCAACTGGGAGACAGGATATTATCCTGTTGCCCCTGCTTGTGGGGGTCAGGTCTATCCCCAAGAAAAGGGGGTTGACAAATGGATCCATTAATTCAAGTTTGGAGAAGGAAGAGACTGCTATGAGTGCCAGTCATTGGGGAGGGCTTCTTGGGGGAGGTGGGCTTATCTGAGACCTTGAATGATTTCATGAATTTGTTTAGCAATTACTTCTCCAACCTCTCCTGTGTACCAGACTTTGGTCTTCAAAGCTGAGTGAGCTGGGGGTCTCAATCCTCTAGGTGCTCCCAGTTGGGGAAGGACACAGAAGGAGCTAATTATTGACCCAAAATAGTTAATTGTCATAGTTACTAGGGAGGCAGAAAGGATTGTAGGAGGGGAGACCATCTTTGTCTAGTTGCCTTGAAGACAGAGAAGGAAAGTCATTCCAGGAAGAAGGAACAGCCTAGGCAAAGCATCATAGGTGTGACAAGGGTTGGCCTGCTTGTGGGAAAGAGGAAAGTGTGGCTAGGTTGTACGGTCTAGCACATTATAGAATGCCATCACATTCGTCAGCTCAAAGGGAGGCCACTGTGGCCAGGCAGGAAAGGATGGGCTCAAGCACCTATTATTCCACATGCCTTAGTTTCTTCCCCTGTGAAATGGAGATAATAATAGTCCGAGGTTGTGGAGATGGTACATGTAAACTTCATGGCACTGTATCTGCCACATTGTGTGCACTCAACTAATGTTAGCTATTATTTGATGGTGACCTCCCCAGCAGGGGAGGTCAGGGGTCATGATCATCATTTGAAGGTAGTGTTCAGGCCCAGCATGGGCCTTGCCCTGGGTAACGTAGTTGGCCAGGGGCAGGGCTGGGGCGTAAACCCAGGTCATCTGCCTCCAAGTCTACAATATATCTCACTGCTCTGCCTCAGAAGGACAGACAGAATCTGAGTAGACAAGTGATGGCAAATTCACGGGGAGAGAATTCCAGGCTAGAGGAAGCGCATGAATGCCTAGAGCTCGTGAATGGCAGAGCTGGCTGGGCATCTGCTTGTGGCCACGGCCATGGGTGTGTGTGCATGGGTGTCTGTGCCAGGGTGAGTCTCTGTGGCTCGTGTCTGTGGCCTGTGTGCATGTGCCTACTGCTCCTGCGGCCCCCCTCCCGTTCCCCTCTGGGCAGCTGGTGAGCTTGCCCTCAGAAAGCCATTCCCTCTCCTGCAGCTCCCCAGGGCATCCCAGCAGCCAGCAGCCCTGTTTGATTCTGTTCATCCATAAATCATGGCTTGCTGAGGAGATGAGAAGGAGTTGGGAGTCGGGGCTGAGCCCTGGTAAGGGACCGGGTTGGGTCGGCATTTCACACCTGAGGCCCAGCCTGGCTTCCAGCTGTCGCCCCTGATCCCATATCCCCATGCCTTAACCCTCCCTCTTCCATACCGTAGGTGCTCACTGATGCTTGCTTTGGTCAAGCCCTGCAGGTCCTGGGAGGGGTCAGGGGTGCACAAAATTGAGTAAGATGTGACCTCTGACCTCTGCCATCCTGTAGAGAAAACTAGAGTGTATCCAGTCCAGTATTTCATTCAACACCATTGAGTGCCAACTCCGTGCCCCAGATATCTCTAATCCAGGGCACGATGTGATAATGCTATGATAATAGCTAGCATTTAGTGCCTACTTATTCCGTGTCAGGCACTGTGCTGAGTGCATTGTACATGCTAATTCCTTTAAACCTCACCATAGTCCTATGAGACTATACTATTATCAGCCCTCGTTTACAGATGGGGAAACCAAGGCACACAGCGATTAGGTTATATGGCTTGGACGAATCAGAGCCAGAATTTGAGCCTGAGCAATCTGACTTCAGAGGCCTAGCACTAATCACTATTCTCTAAAAGAAGGATGTAGGCCCAGTATGCTGGGAACTCAGAGGCAGGAGAAATTAATTTCCACTGGGCAGACTAAGGGAGGCTTCCTGGAGGAGGTCTTTTCATCTGGGCCTAAAAAAATCAGGAGTTTGTCAGGCAAAGTTGAGCATGGGGAAAGAACAGAAGGGGTCCTAGTGTATGTGTGTGTGTGTGTGTGTGTGCGCGCGCACGCGTGTGCGTGTGTGTGCCTATGTGTGTGCGTGCATGTGTGTGCGTGTGTGCGCACACACATGCTTATAAAAGAGAGCTCTCAACTCATCACTACAGCCTCTCCCATCTCTTCTCTTCCATCTTATTTGGGTGACAAATGAGATGACATATACAAGCATTGAACATTCAACAAATATTTGCTGAGCACCCCCTGTGTGTCAGACGCCGAGCTCGTCCTAGAGGATACTGGAGTGAGCAAAGCAGATACAGCCCCTTTCTTTGTGGACCCGGTAGTGTGGCATATAGCAGGTGCTTAATAAATAGTAGCACCTATTATTATCTTTGTTCCTGGAGGCCTGGGATTCTTCCTCCTTCATTCTTTCAATAAGCATTTATTGAGCACCTATTAAATGCTCCACCATTGGTGCTCAGAATACAGTGGTGAACAAGAGACTAAGCCCTGCCCAGATGCTAGAAGGGAAGGCTGTGCATGGACATCTTGTCCACCCTCAGAGGCAGGCCGCTTCCTGGGGTACACAGACCTTACCCTGAGATCTCCTTGGGGGGTGGCATGGCCAGGAGCATAGGCTGTGCCCACAGGACCCAGCAAAGCACACAGGACTCAGTTAGACCCTTCATCCTGAGCTCTAGTCAGCTGATATGCCTACTACAGGCGTGGGCAGAGGGGCAGCAGCCTGCCCCAGCTCATACCTCACTCCCAAGACATCCCGGCATTGGACCTAGGAGGTCTGGCTCTGCCTAGCTCCTGGTTCACCCTGCCTTCCAGGTTTCCTGATGTTGCCTGTCTGCCCTTGTCTATGCTGTGCCTTACCCGCCGGGACCCAGGATGTCTCCTCTGCCTCAGGATAGGTTGTGGCACTCAGCCCTGTCAAAAGGCTGACTAGGGCTCCAAATTTTCTTTCCCCCAGTGTTAATATGCTGACAGTAAGGGGACTTGAAACCATGCATGTCATCTGAGGAGGGGTTAGAGGGCTGGGGCGGCTTTGCCTGGAGAAGACTTGAAGGGGACATTAGAACTGTCGGCAAGGATTGAGAGGCCTGTCATGTGGTAGAGGCAGCCAGCTCGTTCCTGGCAGCTCCAGAGGGCAGGCTCAGGACCAGCAGGGAAAGTTCTAGGGAGACAGATTCAGCTCTGCGAGAGGTACAGCAGCCCTCCCTAACAATGCCCATCCAGGAAGGACCTGCTTCCTGCCTTCTGCTCCCTGCAGAAGCTCCCTGTCACCAACAGGGCTGCCCATGGGCTTTGTGCATCCCTGGGGCCTGACTTCATGACTTTCAAGGTTCCTTCCAGCTGGAGACACAGTGACTCCATATGCAGGGAATGGTTCACTCTGGCTGGTAGGCGAGAACATGCTTGCACCCCTTGATGGCGACATCCCCCTTAGGATCTCCTTAGGGTGTCGGCATGCTGGCCGAGGACATCATGTCACTATTATTCACAACATCAATGCAATTTGCAGTGGCAAGTGTTTGTTTCACCCTGCCTTTGAGGGCTGTCCGAGGGAGGCTGAAGGGTCTGGGGAATCTGTGGGGGCCGTACCAGCTGCCTGGAAGATGACAGCAGCCACCCACACTGTAGGGGACCCTGGGGTCACTCATCCAGAAGAGTTCAACTTTCCTTAGCAACACAACCCCTTCTCCAAATGGAATTTTTTGCAAAAGCTCAAGAACACAGAAGGAAACAGCGCTACTGTGGCTGAAGAGGGCTTGAGGGATCACAGCCTTATCTGCTCAGCCTCCACTCCCCAGAGCCCCAGAGAGACTCCAGGCAACCCTAGGGATTCCAAAGACTACCTCTTGAAAACCAACCACGTACCTCTAGTTGGTGTGATGTCAAAGCAAAGAGTATAGAATCTAAGCCGAATTGCCTGAGTTAAAACCCTGGCTTTGAACTTGGACATGGTATTTGACCCCTCTGTTCCTCAGTTTCCCCATCTGTAAAATGGGGACAACTCATAATGCTTATCTCTGTTGTTGTTGTGACTGCATGTGGAGCACCTGGAATACCTGGCTTGTCCTCTGAGTGGGGAAGGGTCACGGTCAGCTCTTCCACAGATGAAGGCACTGATATCCAAGAGTCGAGTGTCTTGCCTGCCACGTGGCTGGTTAGCAGCTGGACTAGGGTCTCAGCCTAGTTCTCCTAGACCCCAAACCTAGGGCTTATTCTGCTGTGCCCACAGAATGCTAATTGCTTAAGATGAGTATTCTGTTGGGTTTCTGGGGACCTTTCAGAGTGTGCCCACTGGAATCTGGGATCAACAGGCTTTTGTCCCTAGGGACTCTCTGACCTGCAGCAGGGGTTGAGGATTGGTTTTTGAGAAGGATCTTGTTCGACAAAAAAGGAGGGAGCTCCAGGAAGGTCACCTCTTGGAGAATTCCCAATGGCAGAGAGGTATATGGGGGAGGGGGGAGTGTGGAAAGGGCACCAGAGCAGAGGAGCCCACCTGGAGTGTGGCTGTGACCTCCAGCTGCTTCCTACTGTAGCTACCAGATCATGAGCTTGTGAAACACCCCTCTGATCCCATCCTTCCCCTGCTCAAAAGCCTACCGTGGCTCCCATGGTCTACAGAACAAAACAAGCCCCTCAGCTGGATAGACAAGCCCCTTCCCCATCAGGCCCTCCTTTCCTTCCAGGCTGGTCTCCCTGAATTCACTCCCCATACCCTAAGTCCGGCTCCTCACACAATGTGCCTGACACTTTTCCCACCTCCATGCCTTTCCCTCTGCCTGGAATATCCTACTTTCGCCTCACTTCCATCTTCAGACTACGCCAAACACCACCTCCTCAGGGTGGCCTTCCCAGATAGCTCCCTAGTCCCACAAGATGGATAAAGTCCTCATTTGTGCTCCCAGGGTCCTTTGTTTATGCCTGGGATAAAACAAACACCAGCAACCATACTAATACTACCCATCTATTGAGTGCTAACAGCAACCCCTTGGGAGACACTGAGTGGTTAATACACTTGTCCAAAGTCACACAGCTGTTAAGAGGCAGAGGTGGGGCGGGGTGCAGTGGCTCATGCCTGTAATCCTAGCACTTTGGGAGGCCGAGGTGGGTGGATCACCTGAGGTCAGGAGTTCAAGACCAGCCTGGCCAATATGGTGAAATCCCATATCTACTAAAAATACAAAAAAATTAGCTGGGTGTGGTTGTGGGTATCTGTTATCCCAGCTATTCAGGAGGTTGAGGCAGGAGAATCGCTTGAACCATGGAGGTGGAGGTTGCAGTGAGCTGAGATCACGCCACTGCACTCCAGCCTGGATGAAAAGAGCAGAGCTCCATCTCAACAAAAAAGAGGCAGAGGTGGTACTCACACTTGGGTCTTTTTTCTCAGGTCTTTTGGAGTCTGGGGCCCCCTGGCTGGGTGTCCTGCTGTTTGATGGTTCTGGGGCACCTAGCATGCTAGGCTGGGTGTCCTGCTGTTTGATGGTTCTGGGGCACCTAGCATGCTAGGAGATAACTTAATTCTAACCTGTCTTCCCCACTGGAGTGGTAGTTCCTTGTGGGCAGGGCCTGTTCCCCAACAAACACACACCCTCATAATTTATATATATATATGTGTGTGTGTGTGTGTGTGTATGTGTATGTGTGTGTGTGTATATATATGTGTGTGTGTATATATATATATATTTTTGAGACAGAGTCTTGCTCTGTTGCCCAGGCTAGAGTGCTGTGGTGCAATCTCAGCTCACTAAAACCTCCGCCCCCCTCCAACCCCCATGCCAGAGTTCAAGCCAAGCAATTCTCATGCCTCAGCCTCCCAAGTAGCTGGGACTACAGGCACATGTCACCATGCCCAGCTCATTTTTTGTATTTTTAGTAGAGATGGGGTTTCGCCATGTTGGCCTCGAATTCCTGACCTTAAGTGATCTGCCCGCCTCTGGCTCCCAAAGTGCTGGGATTACAGGCATGAGCCACCATGCCCACTCATAATATATTCTTAATAGATAGTTGCCGAGGAAAGCTCAGCGTAAGAATGGAGTTTACTTTATTTCAAAGTGAGTTAAACAAAGGAAAGTGTGGGCTCATCTGCTTTCAGCACACACAGCTCCCCTAGCCCTTCCAGTGGGGCTGGGCAGGTTCCATGGGGAGAGCTGGGAAACAGATCTCGTGTCCAGAAGGTACCTTTGCCCATCCCTTCCCTGGAGGCCTGGCCATGGGCGGTGGGGCTGTGGTGGAGTGCCCTGCTCCTATTCTCCCTCGGAAGCTTGGAGATCAAAGTCCTAGTTCTCCCATTTGGCCTGAGAACTTTGACAAATGTGGCCCCTCCAGCCTTGCAGAGCTGTGCTCCTCAGCCCAGGAGAGGGAGGGGCAGGACCTTGGTGATTGCAGGTAGTCCGGGTCCGAGCTCATGGGTGCTGTGGGCCCTGAGGTTGAAAGTGAACTGGGTGCAGGGGCTTCCGGGGGATTGAGGCAGCAGACTTGGTACAGGAGGGGTCTGAATTTGCCTGGCAGGTGGACAGGTGGGAGCCTCACAAGTGTGGTCTTTCCCCACAACTAGGAGGCTCAGGAAGTCAGGAAGGAAGAGGTGGAGCCCAGAGAGGGTTCTAGTAGAGCAGGTAGAGAAAGGGCTGCCCAGGGTGCTGGAGTGGAGGAGGGAGGGAGCCCAGAGGCCCATGAGAGCCGATGAGAGTCATCCCTGAGGGTGACTGCTAGGCCCTCCTCCACCAGGCTCCATGGCCAAGCAAGAGAGACTGGGAGAGGAAGAAAGGCAGAAGCTAAAACCGCAGGAACCAGAACCAGACAGATACCATCAACTCTTAATTACCATGATCACTGGCACCAAAAAGCCCACGCAGGCTCCTCTGTAAATAAACAGCATCTCCTTGGCTTTAGGATGCATCCCAGCACACACAACAGATTGATAGTGCATGTGTGATCTATGTGGGTCTCCACTCACTGCCCCACATGAGAATTTGTCCTCAAAGTTTTTGCCTTCCTTACGTTTGGTTTGGGCTAATGTTTACAATCACCTATGAGGAGGGCGGGGGAGGAGGTCTGATCTGCATTTACAGAGGAAGAAACCAAGTGCTTCTGTGACTGGTGGAAGCCACACAGCCTGGGAAGGGATGGGATTCAGACAGAGGCCTGAGATTTTCCTCCCAGGACAGGTCTCATCTTTGCCAAGGGTGCCAAAGTTTCCACTTCTGAAGTTTATGGCACCTCGGCACTTGGGATGAGAGCATTTAGGAATTACAGATGGGCTGTAGCCATGGCGTGGTGGGGGTGAGGTTGGGGGATAGGGATGTGCAGAGGCCAGTAGGTGGGCTTCCAGACCCATGAAAGCTGGGCTAAAACGGGCAACAGCAGGCCAGAGGGTTCCAGAGATTCCTTTGACTACACATATGGCTGGTGAGTCTTGGGAAACAGGACGACCGGCTAGTGCCATGGGGCAGATGTCCTCAGAGGGGCTGTCAGAGCTAATAAGGACCCTTTGGACAAATTTCACTGGAGTTGCAACTCAGAGTGTGTGTGTCGTCAGGGCAGCGGGTGGAAGAGTGCTGTGTGAAAAGGCCATCCAGGAGCAGTGGCCTGTGGAGGGATTTGATGGACGGGTGAAGTCTGGCTGAGCTGAGGGGCACATTTGGCCTCTCCCTTTGAGGGTCTCAAGTTTGGAGGACGGCACAGATCCCATGGACTCACACAGGGTCCGTGCAGGGAGAGACAGAGAAAGATGCCAACTGGCACAGTTTCCCCATTTTACAGATGAGGAAACTGAGGCACACAGAGAGGAAACCACCCAAGTTCATCCAGCAAGGCAGAACTGGGAGTAGAACCTGGGTTCAGAGCTCCCAGTGAAGGGGCCAGATGGAGGGTAGGGTGGTGGTTCTGGAGGGCTCTGGGCTGAGGGAGGGTGGCAGGCCCTGGCCAATAAGGGTGTGACCTGTACCTGTCCTCCCCAGGGGCGCCCTCGCGCGACGTCCTGCTGGTCTCTGCCATCATCACCGTCAGCCTTAGCGTCACTGTCGTCCTCTGCGGCCTCTGCCACTGGTGTCAGCGCAAACTGGTGAGGCTCCTGAGGGCCCCTTGGAGGGTGGTGCCTAGCCCTGCACACTGCCCCCCCCCCCCAACAATTACAGGCTCGGGAATTTTCCCAAGGGTGCGCACAGGTGACTCACCTGTCAGCATAGTCAGGGGCACTTCCATAGAAAATCAGACCACGTGCATACGCATGCATGCATGCACACCCTGCGTTTACCCGGGTCTCGGCCCTATACTTCTGTTTATATACCCAAAGCCATGCATCTAGGGACACATTCGGGGACAGACTTAGGACTCACAGGCATTCGCACGCGAGCAGCTACACACACACACACACACACACACACACACACACACACACACACACACGTGCCCTGCCTCCCGCATAAAGCACCGCAGGCACACACACGCAGACTGAGAATCGAGCCCCCCCACTCTAAGCACCGCGCCCCCTCCCCTCTGCCCGCTCCCCTCCATGGGCGTGGCCGAGCCGGTGGCCAATGCGGAGGCGCCGCCCGCCCCACCCCCGCACATCCATCCTGGCTCTTGGGTTTGTACAAGCACAAACGGCTCCTTTTCATTTTTAACGAGGGCTGGGGAATTAACGAGCAGGATTAGTCCATCAATAAGTAAAGAGACCGTCAGGAGGGACATTCATCCCCTGAGGGCGCCGGTAGGCGGAGCCGGGCTGAGCCGCCCGCCCTGCATCGCGCCGCCCCGCCCAGCCCGCAGCCCGCAGCTCCCCGGGCCGCTGCTCCGCAAGACCTCCACTCCCGTCCCCATTCCTGCCGCCCGGCCCAGAAGTGTGGTGGGACTTTGGGGGCAGCAGGGGGCGTGGGGGGGGGCGACGGTGGGCCCGGGGGTGTCCTAGGTGCGGCGCCTTTGGCGGAGTCAGATGAAGGAGGGTCACTGGCAAGCATCCCCCATCTCCCCGGGCCGAGAATGGTGGGAGTGGGAGCAGGGCACCACCTCTGGGAACCCCATTCTCTTCCTGCGCAGCCACAGGGGGGCCTTAAGGACAAGGGGGGAGCACTGTGGCTGTGGGCACTGGGTGGGTAGAGGCTTCATGCCCCACTCCTCTGTAGGAAGAAAAGGGGCAAATACCCCTGGGAAAGGGGTTTGGGGTCTTGTGAGAGACCTGCGGGAAAGACCGGAGAGTCCCAGAACCCAGTATGCCTCCTTCAAGAAAGGCAAACTCAGGACTTGGGAGCATGCGGCTCCATCCTGGGTGTTGAACTTCAGGCAGCTCGGACCCCTGGGGAGGAGCCATAGTGGAGGCCAGCTCTGCTCCCTGTGCGAGTGTGTGTGCATGACCCGATCCCCCTCTGCCTGCAGGTGTGTGGAACCGGGCTGGCTGCCCTGCTTTGTTCCTGGGTCCCCTGTGTCTGCATCTGTCTCAGAATTTCAGGAAAGGTGGTGGAGGAGGCTGGGCCATGTGTCTCTGTGTGTGAGTGTCCTCGGAGGCTGGAGGAGTGGCTGAGCATAGCTGCAGCCCTGAGCATCTTGTTGCGGGGCCCCTTAGGCTGTCTTGCTGTCTGTCTGGATTGGAAGGCCAGGGAAGAAGCCTGCATGAGCAGGCGCTGCTGGCGACCTTGTGTGTGTGTGTTCCATGTGGGGTCTGTGCTGAGTGTGTTGACTTTGAGGGTATTGGTGCACTGTGTGTGTGTCTGTCTGTGCGTGTCCGTTCACCCCTCAGTGGCGGGATGTGCATCAACTCATCAGATCCCTGTGTGAGCCAATGCTGGGGTCTGCCCCACCCTCCTGGCCTCCTCTGCATATGTGCTGCCGTGTGTGTGTGGGGGGGGGGGGGGGGGGGGGGGGGTGGGTGTGTGCGGCGAGAGATGACTTCCAGGACCCAGGTACAACTGAAACTGGTCTCTACCCCACCCCCATGCACCTCCAGTCAGGGGCAGGGCCTGGGGACAGGAGTTCAAAGATAACAGCTTTTGCAGCAGATGGGGGGCTGTCAGCACAGGAAGGACCTTGGGAGCTGAGAGATGCAGAAGCAGCCTCTTCCCTGGTCCCAGCCCCTCCCCACAATCCCCAGCCAGGAACCCTCCCAGGGTCCAGACCACAGGCTGTCCCTCTTGACTTGCTGTGGATAGAATGCTACTCTCCCCAGTCCCCCAAGTCCTGCCACCCCCTCCCCTCCGCCTCAGGGGTTCCAGAAGCCAGGGAGCTCGTTGATCAGGCTGTCTTCTTGCTCCATGGAAGGGACTTTAAAACGCTGTCCCCTCCCCCAACACACACAGTTGTTGGGCTCTCCTTGCCTGCCTGTCCCCTCAGCAGCAGTGACGTGATACCCTGACAGCCCAGATCCCATTTCCAAACATTAATAACTTCCTTAATCTCCAGCTGGCTTTTTCCGGCTCAGCCTGGCCACCCCTCCCTGAGAAGCAGGCTGGTGGTGTTGGGCTGCTTTGGAGCTGCCTAACGTCACCTGGACCCTGCCTGGTTTCCTGTTAACTTGGGTTGTCCCCCTGCCCTCCAAATCAAGTCCTGGCCTGGTTCCTGTCCCCCATAGCGCCTCGGCTCCTGCTGCAGAGCAATAGTCGAAGCCAGAGGGGAAGGTTCTCGGAGTTGGGGAAGGAAGAGGGGCAGACAGAGGCTCCCAGAATGTCTGTGGGGGCACGGCTCGGAAAGGGCTGACCGTGCCCTTCCTGGCCTCGGGGAAGGGGCAGCGGACCTGCCTTATGAGAGGGTGCTGGCCGGGGCAAGCTCTCCTGCCAAGCCAGAAAGAAGGAAGAGAAGGGCAAGGGGTGGCATGGGATGCCCTCAGCAGCCCCGCTCTTGACCCACACTGCCTGTGTGCTGGAGAATAGTGGGGCGGGGCTCCTGCCTGAGGGTCCTGCCAAAGGGGGCCTGAGGTCACTGTGGCACAGCCGCATAGGATCTTCCCAGTTGGAACTGGGAATTGTTTGAGATTTGGACCTCTGGGTAGTGATGGGAGGGATCGGAGATGGAGCTGTGAGTGGCTGCTTTTGTGAACCCAGGGTGTCCGGCATCTCTATATTTCAACTCTTAAACTTCTGACTTAGAGGTAGCTGCTGGGGGCCCAGACTCTAGGGTGGGCGGGGCCGTAGAAGGGACACTTCCAGGTGATGATTTCTGAGAACTGCCCAGTACCAGGTTGCACACTAGGTACCAGAAACCCACAGCCTTGCCTCTGTGGGAGCACGTGCCGGGAGATAGGAGCTGAAGTAAGTAAACAGAAATACTCATATCTGTGATGAGAGCCTGGAGGGATGAGGAGTCTTCCTTCTAGGGGTTCATATGGTGACACCATTTCAGAAGGGAGGAAAGAGGCCAGAGAAGGGAAGAGACTTGGCTAGGATGAAGGGGGAACATGCAGCATTGCTGGAGCCAAGCCCCAGGCAACCCTGAGGTGTAGGGCACTGCTGGTGGGATGAGGGAGCTTTGCTGCCGGTCTCCCTAGATAGGTGGCTCCCATGCCTGGGAAGGGGCTGCCCCTGGCAGGAGCATCAGGGAGCATGGCTGTGACAGGAATCATGGCAGTGGCAGTGACAGCTCTTACTCTGCTTTAGAGAGGATGGAATAATTGACTGTTGTGGCTGTGGTGCTGGTGCACATGACAGGGTGTTGGGAAGCATTTGTGCGCGCACGTGTGTGTGCATGTGTGTGTGTGTGTGTGTGTGTGTGCAGCTGGGGAGGGGCAGGCCAGTGCTCAGTGGCAGAATGGGCTGGGAGAGGCAGCCCCAACCCCCACACAGCCCCTGTCCCCCCACTACCCATATCAGCCCTGGACCTGGCCTAGGTCCGTGGCCCATGGGTGTGTGTGAGGACGCTTGGTGGCAGCCAGGAATGTTAATGGGGCTAGGCTCTGCATGAGCTAAATTTAGAAACCCAAACTGAGAAGGTGAATGGTGCTCACCTTCCCGTCAGCAGGCCCAGTTGCCGCTGTGGCCACGGACCTTCCTTTAGCTGGAGGACCTGGGGTACCCACCCGCTGCCCTGCCCCCTCCCTCCCCCTGCTAGTGTGAGGGACTCTGGGGGGCAGGGGCCCAGGCTGCCTCCCCGCAACTGCCTCTGAGTCAGCGGGCAGTCTCTCTTCCTAAGACTGCCTTCCTAAAACAGCCTTGCTCCTGCCTCACAGCCCCAGGGCACAAGGACCCCCCAGAGAACCCCCAGACAGTGGTGGACACAGCCCCGAGCAGGACTGGGGACATGGCCTTCTCCCCGCCCCCACTGCTCACATCACTGGCCACTGCCAACCTTGCCCTGCAGGATGCCACCCCCACCATCTGGGGGCGGTGACGTGGACAGTGTGACGTGGCCAGGCGCCTGAGAGCCGTCTGTCCGTGGCAGAGGGAACTGTGTTTCTGGGAGCTAGGCCAGAGCCCCAGGAGATAGGCAGACAGGAGGGGCTGATCCCTGGGAGTCAGGGATGAGGTTTGGGTCGAGGTGGGTGGGGCAGGTCCTAGAGCCCGATGGGGCCCAGGAGCTGCCAGCTGGGGAGCAGGCATCCAGGGGATTGGCCCCCACCGCGGTGACAGCCTCGCACACTGGCCTTGTTGCCACGGCCCGACTCCAGTCTATCTCCTTCCCCCCCGGGTCCCTGTTCTGGGGAGGTGGGGAGGGTACAGTCCTGTTCCCCAGGAGTGACACCAGTGCTATCTCCACAGGGCAAACGCTACAAGAATTCCTTGGAGACGGTGGGCACGCCAGACTCAGGGCGTGGGCGCAGTGAGAAGAAGGCTATCAAGTAGGTGCCAGCCTGCTAGTTTGGGATGGGGCCACACAAGCAGCCCAGGTGGGAGGAGCCCCTTCTCTCCCCCAGCCCCACAGACCTGACCACACTCTTTCACTTCCCCCACACCCTGATGCCATGCTCTCTACACCCTCCACACACCCCCAACAACTCAGGGGCCCCGTCTTTTCTGCCTGTGCCCAAGCCCCTCGCAGTGCTCCGGAGTCCCCGGCCTCCGTTTCCGCTGCCCTCACCGCCAGCACCGTCTGCGCCCACCTCAACCCTGGTTGCCGCTTTCTCATCCCACCCTCCTGTCACACACACTGTGCCCACCACCCGCCGGCTTCCCTGGACCTCTAAGACCCTCTCATGAGGCCCCTGCTGCTAGGCCGGGGAGGCCCCTCCCTAGCGGGCCCCAGGTTCTTTTCTCAGATCCTGCCAGTGTTTGAGGATGACCTGGAAGTGGGGAGGCAGACACACCTGTGTCTGGGCCACTCAGGGAGCAGAGCGCTGGGGAGCAGTCCCTCCCTCCCCGTCAACCACACCGGCCACTGCGTGTCTGGCTGTCTCTGCCTCACCCAGGTCTCCTTGTTCTGCCGTAGAGCCCTCTTCAGGGAGTCTGCCCTCCCACTGCAGACCACCTTGGCCAGCCCTCTGCTGAGGTCACTGGGAGACACCAAGAGAAGTCCCCCACCCACCTGGCTGGGGACTCAGGCCACCTGGGCTCTGGAAATGGAGGCTTTTGCTTGGGGGGAGACCTCTGTGCCCACTGGCCAGTGGCCCCAGCCCCTTCCTCTCTGCTGAGCCCAGAGGTCAAGGTAGGGGTGGTTGCCCCACATCTCAGCCTGGCCTGAACCAAACCTGCCAGCCAAAGGGCTCTGCCTGGAAGCCGAGCGCCCCCAGCCCTCCCTACCTCCACTCTTCCTCTCTCTGAAGGCCCAGCCACCCTCCCCCTGCCCTCTGGCCCCTGCCCACTGCTGGTCTGCCCTGCCTTCCCCTGTGTCTTTCCCCTTCCCTTCCCTTCCCTTTCCTATTTCTCCACCTTCTCTTCTAGATCCTCTTCTGCCCCATTTTGTTCATCTCTTGCACTGATCCTGTTTGGGGCCTTGGTAGAAGCTGTGTGCATGTGTCTGGGGTGGGGCAAGAGGAGGGGTGGGCCAAGCTGAAGCTAGGGGAGGGCGGGAGGCTCAGGAGGAGGCTGCGGGAGCCTTTGAAGCTAGGTTGGTTGCGCAGGCTCCAGTCTTCAAAGCCAAGTGCTGGCAGGGCCCAGGGGCTCTTGCAGAGTGCAGGCCCGGGCTTTCTGGAGGCGAGGGAGCACGTGGGGGAGCGTGGCCAGCCCAGCACCTGTGCCTTCTCCAGGACAGGCCGTTTACAGCCGTGGGCCAGGGCTGGGGGCCTGCCTCTGCCAGGTGATCATAACCTTCCTGGATAGGGGTGTGTGTGGCAGGGCCCGGAGTCCTGGAAAGGGCCCATGAGAGGAGACAGGATTCCCAACCAGGGGGAGGGTGGGCAGCAGGCTGTGCCAGGCTGGGACCAGTGCCCATGAGGGCTCTCTAAGACAAAGTGAGGCAGCAGCAGCCATCCAGCCTGCCTCTGTGTGGTCCTGCAGCCCCCACACTCACAATCCTAGCCTGCCCCCGATGCTGCTGAGTGGTCAGGCCCTCTGCCCCGAGGGACGGAAGCCACCGTGTGTGTCTGCATGCACCTAGGCCTTTGCTTCTTTCCAGAGAACAGAAAGATCCCAAGTCAGTGGAGTCACAGGAGGTGGAGCCTCCTTCCTGCACAGCCCTCCATGGGCTTAGGACCCCTGACAAAGGATCGTCTTATCAAGGATTCTGGAAAACTGTGTTCTTTAACAGTGCTTTCCAAACTGTGTTGTTCCTCAGGGCCCTTGTGCCCCACAGATGAGTCATAGCTATTCCACGAACCAAGGGTCTCATGGCCAACTAAGTTTGGGGAACAGTGCACACTCTATCTCCCTCTTGGCGATACTGATATTCCTGGGCACATTAAAGGCTCTGAGAAGTCCTGTGGTAAAGGAATCAGTGTTTCCCAAATTTCTTTAATCAAAGATCCTTTTTTCCAGTACCGCAGTGGAAAAACCTGAGAGACCCTGGAGCGCTTCAGAACACAGGGTGGGAGACAAGTCTGGCAGTGGTGACTCTGGGTGGATTTTTTTTCTGGGACCTCAGGTTGGATGGCCCTAGATTCTGGAGATCTGGAGGGAGCGGGAAAGAGAGACTCCCACCTGCTCCATCTTTGTTATACCTGACACAGGGAGACCCCATCCATACCCTCGTGTGAGGCTCTGCTGGGAAGGGACATCTGTGGTGGGAAGGGGGTTTTTTCTCAAGGGATTAGGTTCCCCTGGAGCCTGTCCTGCCTCCTCCATACCCACCACGTACTGCCCCTGTGAGCTGGCTCTGCGCTTTGGCTTTGAACCCTGTACACAGAGTCCCCTGTGAGACATTTCCAAGGTCTACTCTGGACAGAGAAATCTGTCTACAGCAGGGATGCCCAATGCCACCATCTCATCTGGGCCTATGGTGGCAGCTCAGCCTCTCTTCATCTTTCTCACTTTTGTGCCTGAGTCTGAGGTTGAGAACCAAGGTCAAGGTCAAATTCTAAATGGAGGAAAAAGCAGGTCCCACAAGAACATGTTTGCTTGATCCTGGGGGTGGGTTGTGCCCCCGCCGGCACCCTTCCCCACACTGCCCCACCTAGGCTTTGGGGAGCAGCACAGCCTCAGTCCTCCCCAGGCCCACCCCAGCGCTCTTCCTGGGGCCCGTTCCCTAGAGGCATTCCCGTGCCTGAAACATGGCTGCCTTCCAGAATAGTCACTGTCTCTATTCCCCCTGTACTCCCAGTCCTGCTTCTTGGGGTCCCAATAGCCTGATGAGCTGGTGGCGCCCCTTGTCCTTGGCTCCCAGGGTTTCCAGGCCATGCCCTCCACTGGCCAAGGCTTCTGCCACCCACCCCACCTGCAAGTCCCCACGTTCTCAGGAGAAGGTGGAGAGTCCGGGGCGAGGGTCCCTTCCAGACCCAGCAGCTCCACCTTGGAAAGGGACAGGGACCCAGGGAGGGGCTGCCCCAGCAGGCAGGCCAGGGACACACCCAGAGAAGGACAGGTTCCCGCTACACAGGCCCCAGAACGAAGGACCGAGGGGCCCCCTGGTTACCTTAGTGACACCCTCAGCAAGGTCAGAGGCCCGGGAATGCTCCCCTTTCAGGGGAGTGGGGTGACCCAGCTGCCACATTTGCAAGGAGTAGAGATGGTCTCCAGCTCAGCTGAGATCCCCCAGTCTTAGGTTAAGGCTGCAGCCCAGCCTCACGGGGAATAGAAAAGTGCAGAGGAAGCCAGGGAGCCCCTCAGGCCAGTGGGAAGAGGAGGAGAAAGATGGGCAAGGGGCTGGGCCTGCCCCAGGAGGGCCTCAGTGGAGAGAAGATGGAAGACAAGAGAACCTTGAGTTCTCCAGTACTAGAGCTTTTATTCTGCAGTGAGAGAGTTGATAGTATAGCAGTTACAGCCAGTCTTCTCCTTTGACAGGCAGGGAAACTGAGGCCAGGAGAGGTAGGGCCCAGCAAGTTGGCACCTGGGCCTGATCTGCCTTTCAGCTCCGTCTAGCCAGAAACCAGCACTCTCCTTCTCCCACTCCCCCTGCTCACCCCAGGCCTCATCCCCAACCCTTCTCCCCTCTGTCCCCCTCCTCTCATCATTTTCTCTCTCCCACCAGCTTCCCAGGTGCGAGGCTCCGGTCTGCCGCCTGCCGCTTGCCTCCTTTCTGTGTGGCTTCCCGGCCCTCGAGTGCGTGCGTGTGTGCGTGGGTATGCTTGCACATGTATGCGTGTGTGTGTATGCGTGCATGTGCCAGGCACAGACTGTGGTGCCCGCCTGCCTTTCTTCCTCCCGCAGGAGCTGACCCACGAAGCCCTGCCCACTGTGTGCCCGGCCCCAGGGTCCTGGTCCCTTCTGCCCCCGCAGGACTTGCAGTTCTTGTTTCTTCTTGTATCTCCCTGTTTTCTCCCCTCTCTCTCTGCCCCTCCAGTGATCTAGACAGAGACTTTTGGAATAACAATGAGAGCACAGTGCAGCAGAAATGGAGCTCCTACCCTCCCAAGGAGTTTATTCTAAACATTTCACCCTACGCCCCTTATGGCGACCCACGACTGTCCCTCAAGTGAGTGACTTTACCTGGTTTGATCATATGTACCGAGTATCCGCGCACGCCCTTCTTCCCTCCTCCCGCCCCCACCCACCTCTGGCCCCGCTCACTCCCTCTCTCCTCTCGCTCCTGTCCCCCAACTTCCCCACCCATCCACCCCATGGGCAGGCTGACCATGGAGACGAGCAACCCCACCTGCCCCCACCCACCTGCCTGCCCGCTCCTGTCCCCTCCCCCAGGGCCAGCCTTGCAGGAGAGCCCCCTCGGCAGCCATACCTGGCCCCCCCAGCTGGTCCCGGGGCCCACCCCACCTTCTGTGCAGTCAGGATGGGGTTGCCCGTTTGGGTCCCGCCCCCTCGGTTGTGGTCGCTTCTTCCTCCCCGCTGTGTGCTGCCGTGGCTGCTCGGTGGTCGGTGGTCGGTGGTCGGTGGTTCGTGGCGGTGGTGGCGGTGATGGTGGTGGTGGTGGTGATGAACTCTGACTAACACGGCTTTCTCTTTCTCCCTGCCTTGGGGCCTCCTGGCCTGGACAGCCCGCTCTTCCTCCGTCGTTAACCCTTCGTTGTCCTGTGGGATAGAGTTGGAGGTGGCTGCCCTCCCCCAACCCCCGCCGCCCCTGCCCCAGGCGGTGGGGAGGGGCCCCCCCTCCGTTGTCGTGGTGCGTTGTTCTCCAACCCCCAGCCCGCCCGGTCCCCCTCTCTCCTCTCTGCAGGCTCCGCTGTTAACCCATTTGCAGTGCTGATGTCTCTCTCTCTCTCTCTGTCTGTCTCATGTCCGTCTGTCTCTCTCCTCCTCCTCTCTCACTGTCTCTTTCTTCCTTTTATCTGTTATTGTTTTTCTTCCTCTTCCACCCCCCGACCCCCACGTATGGCCTGCCCTCTCTCCCCCACCGCCACCCCCGGTGCCCCTCTGGCCTGGCTGCCTCGTGCATGCCTCCAGTGGCACCCTCCTGTCGGGCGCCAAAGTGGCCGCCGCGGCGGGGCTGGCAGTGGAGCGGGAAGGCCGGCTGGGGGAGAAGCCGGCGCCAGTGCCGCCACCCGGAGAGGACGCCTTGAGAAGCGGCGGGGCTGCCCCCAGCGAGCCGGGCAGCGGTGGCAAGGCGGGGAGAGGCCGCTGGCGGACGGTGCAGAGCCACCTGGCCGCAGGGAAGCTCAACTTGTCCAAGTGAGTGATGGCGCCCCATGGCTGCCGGAGCCATGAGCTCAGGCCTGCCCTGCCAGGGTGGACAGCGGGACCCCTGGCATGCCCGCTGCTGCCCCCAGAGGTGCCGTCCTCGGCCCCTGGCTCATTCCATCCCTTCATGAGACTCTCTCATCATCTTTGCCATCTGGCACGACGAACTCAGCCATACAGTGATGCATTTCAGCCTCTGGCTGATGCCCCATCAGTCCCTTCCTTTGCCAGTGACCAGGTCATTCCATTTTCTGCCCCCAGGGCAGCTTCATTTCAGTCCCCGGGTCATCCCATCCTCTTTGATTGGCCGCCCCATCTCAGCCACCAGGTCATCCCTCCATGGGCAGCAGGCCTGTGGTTGTTCCATCTCATCCTGGGTATCTGGCCCACTCTCAGCCTGACAATCACCCATCAGCTCCCAGGCTTTCCCTCTTACAGCCAGCAGATGGCTCTAGACCCAGAAGTTGAGCCATTCCATTTTTGACCATCGGGTGACTCCAATGGCTGTCCCAGTCTTGCTTGAACCATACATCATCTGTTGTGGCAGCCACTCACGAGCAGCCGCAGGCTGCCCCATCTGTTCATCCTCATCTCAGCCATCCCCGTTGGCTGTCCCAGTCTTGGTCACCGAGCTATCCCACCACTGGCTGTCGGGACCGTGTATTCCTGGAGGTTGGGTTGTCAAACCCCAGCTAGCTTCACTCACCAGATGTCATGGGGTGTTCTAGACATCAGGCAGAAGGAGCCGTCCCCTCTGTTAATAGCTGTCTGAGCTTGTCCAACAGTCAGGCCCACTCTTGGCTGATGGACGTAGGATTGGCCCCTGTTTTCCACAGACAGTATATCCCCTCTCATGGGGCAGCTTTATTCTCATCTTGGCCTTTGGAAACTTCTGATTCCCCTCATCAGAGCCCTTCTAGGCCCTGAGTCCTTTGAGCTGTGACCAGTCTCCCTTGGGGTATAAATTCCATTTTCAGAAGTTGGAACTCCCAGCTAATGGAGCAGCCTCCCACTTAACAGGCCAACAGCCCTGCCCCTTCCTACCTGTTGGGCCATCCTGTTGCCTCAACTGAGGGCCCTCCTGATTCTCTTCAGAAGACCTGTGGTTCCTGCCATTGGGAGCACTGAAGGCCACCGTACCGAGATCTCTTTCACTAGTTGGCTTGAGTGCACACAAGCCAATTTCTCCCAATGTCTGGCCCCAGGAGGGTCCCACAGGGAAGCCACACACCCCTTCAGAGAGCCCGGCCCAGTGCCCCACCCTCCCAGTCTGCCCCAGCCAGTCTCCAGGCCGGTTAGGCCTCCATGCCATCCGCTGGCTCCTGGCCTGGAGGAACCAATTTTAGTTTCCTGTGACTGAGAGGTTGTAAATTGGACTAATTTTGGATGTGATAGGAAACCAAAATGAGGTCACCAAGGAGGGGGAGGAGGCAGCTGCCAATGTGCCGCCCTCCCTCTGCCTTGACCTGCCCCCAGGGAGCTGTGGGCCTACCTGGCCGGCCAGACCTGGGCCTGCCCCTGGAGGTAGCCCGGATTTCAGGCCTGAGTTAGGCAAGGCTGCCACCCCTCCAAGACCCCAGCTAAAGCCACATTTTGCTTTCTTCTCTCTTTCTTTCGCTCTCTCTTTACTATACTCTTTCTCTCCCTCTTTCACTCTCTCTTTTTCTTTCTCTCTCTCAGCCCACAGGGGTAGCCTAACTGTTGTCTTTTGGTTCCCAGGGTAGGCTCAGAGGGTGACCAAAGCTGAGGTCTGGTTGCGGTGGTGAAGGTGGCTCCCAAGGGCTCTGGGGCCTCCTCCCTTGGGCAGCCCAGGGGATACTTGGCTGCCCCATGGCCCTAGACCAGAGGTCAGCAAACTTACTCAGTAAAAGGCCACTTGGGAAATATTTAGGCTTTATAAGCCATATAGTCTCTTGCGCAATGACTCAACCCTGCCACTGTGGAATGAAAGCAGCCAGAGACACTATGTAAACTAATGCCAATGGCTTGGTTCCAATAAAACTTTATTTACAGAGACAAGCAGCAGGCTAGATGTGGCCCACAGGCAATGGCTTCCCAACCCCTCCCCAAGACCACTGGATTGAGAGGTGGAGGGAAGGGACAGAGGAGGAGAAGATTGGAACCCCTGAAGTTCCAAGATGAGAAATGATTCACCTGAAGCTGCTCATTCAGCCCAGTCTCTGGCTCCGCTCTGGTGCCTGGGGGCAGCCTGGCTCTGGCGCTGCCTGTGGGATATGGTGAAAGCTCCAGCCAGCGCATGAAGCAGACAGGTTCTCCAGGGGAGGCCAGGGACTTCTGACTCCAACCACTGGCATGGGGAGTTTTTAACCAATACAGCATTTTCAACACAGCCCAACCTCATTAGATCCTCATGGCAATTCTGTGACAGAGGAAGCTCGGGGATTATTTCATTACTCCCATTTCGTAGATGAAGAAACTGAGGCCCAGACAGGTGGAGTCACTTTTCCAGAGTCCCATATTTAGTAAGTGGCAGAGGTGGGGTTTGAACCCAGGTCTCTCTGAGGCTATACTGCATCTGACCAGCCATGTCCTAGTTCCTCTCTGCCCTTGCCCCACTTCCCAGTGCATTTCAGAGATGCCGATGGGCCCGTGGGAGCGCATCCCCTTGCAGATGCATCAAAGACAGTCACCCTGTTCTCGTTAGAACTGCGGTGAAGTGTCGGATGAGGGGATACTGGGTTCCACCCTGTCTGCACTCTTTCTTGGTCCAGTCCTCTGACTGGGAGATATTTCCAAGGTCCCAGGAAAGGACGCTGGACCTCGGAAACAAAGAACCCTGGAAAGAGGGCAAAGATCCACGCCAGAGCCTGAATTCTAAGGCTGCGCTGGCCACAGGGTAGAGGTCTGCCGCTTCCTTGCCTCTGTGGACAAGGTATAAGAACTGATGGCTTCCCCGGCCTCCCCAGGATTACTAGGCCAGCTCCGCACTGGCCTGGATTTCTTCCTGTCTCCAAAGGATGCCAGTACTTGGAACACAGAGGCAGACTTTCCTGGTGTCCCCCAGCGAGATAGCGGGAGGGGCCACAGCAGCTCCCTCCACCCCTCCCACTCCAACATGACAGGCAGCCTCAGGGCCCAGGGGACCTGCCTTCACCACGCAGCCTCGGCAGCACTCGCAGCCCACTCAGACCAGCAGGGAGGTCGGCCTAGCCAGGAGGTATTCTGGCACTAGCTGAGCCAGGGCCAGAAGGTGGGTGGGCAGAGCCGACCTGGGGCCTCAGGGTGGGCGCGAGGGCTTTGCAGCCTCCTGGGCGAGGCAGTGGCGGCGACGGCGGTGGCGACAGCTCCGATGGAGGCCTGGCGAGGTCCGGCAGCGCACACCCTGCACTGGGGCCTCCTAGTCCTGGCCCTCGGCTTCTTTCTCTTCCACTGTGATCCCTTCATCTGCTTCTCCTTTCTCTCCTCTCCTCCACCTGCCCCAAGTTTCGAGGACTCCACCCTGTCCACGGCCACTACCCTTGAGTCTATCCCCAGCTCCACGGGAGAGCCGAAATGCCAGCGACCCCGCACCCTGATGCGGCAGCAGAGCCTGCAACAGCCGCTGAGCCAGCACCAGCGGGGCCGGCAGCCCAGCCAGCCCACCACCAGCCAGAGCCTGGGCCAGCTGCAGGCCCACATGGCCTCGGCGCCAGGCCCCAACCCCCGGGCCTATGGCCGGGGCCAGGCTCGGCAGGGCACCTCGGCCGGCTCCAAGTACCGGGCGGCGGGGGGCCGCAGCCGCTCCAACCCGGGCAGCTGGGACCACGTGGTGGGGCAGATTCGAAACCGAGGCTTGGACATGAAATCCTTCCTGTAAGTCCTCCCCTTGAGCGGGCCGGCCCCCACCTCCCTGACCCAGCCTCCTGCCCCCCAGATCTCCTTGGGAGCAGCTGGTTGTGTGTACCTCTCGGCCCTCCATCCCCTTGGCAGGGTGCCAAGCAGACTTGGCAGCCCCCTCCTTAGCCTCTTGTGGCTCATGCCTGAAGGCCACCATGGAAGGATTCTCAGCCACCTCCCTATGAGGACCCCTGCCCCCCTCAGTGCTCTAGGGCTCAGGGAAGTTCCCCCTAAAAGTTAAGTGGAGACACTGGACAATGCCCTGAGATACATCTCTTCTCCCCAGCTCGTCCCAGGCTGCTCTTGGCCTCCTGGCCAGTCTTCCTTCACTCCTGCGACCTCTCTCCTCCCCCTTCTGCTCCCAAACCCATCCCTTTCACTCATCTCCAGCCCTGCCTCCTCCCTGCAATTTACTTCTCCCCTGTAACCCGACTCTGCTGGCCTTCCAGGCCCACACCCCTCCCTCCCTCCCTCTCACTTCCTCCATCCCTGTCCCTGCCACCAGCCCTCCCCCATCTCTCTGACCTTCTATAGCCACCTGTCCTCCAGCTCCCGCCCTGACTTCCCAAGTCTCCTTCCTCCAGTAATGACCCATCCCCTGAGGACAAATCTGAGATGTTGCCCCAAAGCTTTAGAAAAGGTTGTTTCTAAATTGGAGCTTTCTTTCAAGTATACAGGTCTAAGAAGTAACAACACACCGTCAGTGTCTAACCTTAACCATTCCCTCCAGCCATTCGCCCACCCCCTGCTCTCCCTGGAGGGGCCCCACCCAGGAAGCCCCCTCCCCAGCATCTCTCTGGACATCTGCCCCCGACTCTCAGAGCCTAAGACAGGTCTGGGCTGCCATCCCCAACATCACCCCCCTCCTTTGCCCTAACATGAGCTTCCTTCCAGGCCCTGGGGATTGTTCCCATCGCCCAGGTCTTCCCTGGGAGCACTTTTCACGGAGCAGGAGACCAGCACACTAAGCCTGGGCGAGGAGAAAGGGAGGAGGAAAGGGAAGCATTGGCAAGATATAGGGATTCTGAAGGCAAGCAAGTTCCTCGGAGCATCGTGTCTCTCCTCTGAGGCCTCAGCCAGGGCTTCCCGGGCAGATGGGAGCGCTGCCCTGGGAGAGGCACCCCACCCGAAGAGGCGCTGCCATGCCAGCTTCCCATACCCATGCGAGTGGCCCATGGCCAGCAAGACATGCTGCCTGTGACTCTTTGGCAAATCAGGACACCATATTCTCTGGGGCTCTACCCCACTCGAGGACCTGCAGGAATCTAATTGGACGCCTGCACAAGATGAGATGCCCAGAAGAGCCTCCTGTCTTCCAGGAGGCGGTTTGTTTTGGGACAGAGGCCGTGATCCAGGCGTGGATCTTGGAGAGTCGAGGGAATTGGTTCTGCGTGGCTTGAACAGGACTGAGAGCCTGCTGGGCCCCTGCACGTCCCTGCTCCTCCCCACCTCAGACTGTCTTATCACAGCTGTCACCCTACTTCCTGTTCCAGCAGCCATCAGACTGGGCCAGGGGCCTGCCAGGAACCTGGGTACCGTCTCTTCCCTGCCTGCTGCCTTCTCAGCTAACCGGGATTGGTCCAGCATCACGCATGCAACAGCATCCTCTGTCCCTGCTCTGTGCCCCAGGACAAGTCTCATGTCCCCCTAGTTGCTGGCAACCTCCAGAGCTCACCTCAAGGGTCGGCCAACTTTTCCTAGAAAGGTCCAGATAATAATTTAGGCTTTGCAAGACGCATGTGATCTCCATCACATATTCTTTTTTTCTTTAAAACAACCCTCTAAAAATGTAAAAACCACTCTTAGCTCGTGGGCCTTAATTTGCCCCTTGCTTTACAATTTAGCTGCCCTGTTTCTGAGGCTCTTTTCTTGCCCAAACACTGGTGGCTCCAGTAGAGAGGCAGGTGGCGAGGGTTGTCCCGACCCCCCATGATCCCACCCACCCCTTGCAGGGAGGGCAGCAGCCCTCTGCTTGATGGTCGTGACTCCCCTAACATTGCCAGCTTCTCCCTCCACTCTCCAGCCCCTGCCCCTCATCCTAACCCTCGTGTCCTGCAGAGCTGGAGAGAGTGACGAATCGGGAATTTATGCAGAGGAGCTGTTCTGGTTTTAAGAAGAGAAAAAGGAGTATCTGAAAAATGCATTAACTGGGGAAAAAACATGTTGTTTTCACTGAGTTTGCCTTCCCCCAGCACAACTAGCTCCCGAGCAGCCAAATGGAATTTTACCAACTCTGAAACAGTACCGGTGGGCAGAAAACAAAAGGAGGATTTGTCCTGAGGGAGGGGACGGAGTTGTTTCCCGAAAGTTAGATCCCAGCACAAGGGTCAGCCTGGAGTAACTGTGCCCAGGACCAAAGACACAAAGACAGGGAGGGGCACAGCAGCCACTTAGCTCCCTCCGTTCACTGAGACCCCAGAGGTAATGTCCCATTTTCCAAGACCCTCGTGCCCTCGCCCCTCACCTCAGAGGCTATTTCTCGCCTGTTTGTTCCCTGTTTGACAACTGCTCTGAGAAGTTAGAGCAAGCTCTTCCTCTGTAAACCTCGCCTCCCTTCACAGTGGTTGAAGTGGTAGACTTCCTGACCCAGCATCCTCTCCCTTCCAGAATATTCCGTCAGCCCTACTGTCTTCCCTTTGGCCCTTCTTGAGACAAGCTTTCCTGCCTGGCCTGTCCAAGAACCCCTCCCTCTCCTTTTGTTCTGATGAGAGGCCCAACGCTGGAGGAGCTCCACAAAGCACCCAGAAAACGCTCGCGGACTCTGATGGTCTTCAGGGACAGCAGGGTTGCCAATGATGCTCCCTTCTCCCCTCCTGGCAAATGCGGGTAACCTCGCAAAGACCCTGGCAAGTTGCCCGATGGTTCTCTGAAAATGCCTCCTACTAAAGGTGTCACACCTGGCCTCATACGGCTGCCCACATGTCCACTCCAAGAGAGTCTCGCCTTCTTGCCTACCCCCTCCCCGTTCAGCCTTGACTGTGCTCCCTCAAAGCACCATCTCTCACTGCAGGCACAGGCTCCCTGCAGTCCTGCCAAAACTTCTCCAGACCTTGCCAAGTTCCTGCACTTTCTCGCTGCCTTGGCTTGTGGTGCCTTCTGGACCTCTTCTCCAGTGAAAGGCCCTTGACCTGGACTCAGCGGTGGTGCTCATTCCCTGGATCTCCAGCAAGGAGGACACAGGAGACAGCCACTATGGCCGAGCTGCCATATACCACAAAGGACTTTCATTCTCCTCTGATGGGCTTGTGTATCCAGGAGCCTAGGGGAGGTAGCTCCTTAGACCCTACCTGGCTTCAAGGACATCTGGTTGACCATGACACAGCGTTGTCTATGAAGGGCTTTCATAAGGACAGGGTGCAGTGCCCATTGGATTTCGAAACTTTCTAAGCCTGTGCGGTGCCGGTGCAGGATAGTGACGGAGCCCCTCCCTCTTCTCCCAGTGGCCCAGATGGTCAGAGCGAGTCCAGCTGGGCATGCATTAGCAGTTGGAAATCTGTGGGGTCCCAGGGCCTATGCTCCATTCCCCCCACCCTATCCCCCGTGTTCCCTTGGGACTGTCCCAGCCACAGGCCACCTCTGCAGGCCTCTGCCCAGCCCCTTGCAGTTTAGCTCTGGAGAATCTTGCTCTTGGCTCGGACCAGTGGAGTCTCAGGCCGTAGTCACCTCCCCTCCCTCCCTGCCTCCACTCTCCCGACTCTATCCTGCAACTGTTGACACTGCTGAAGTTTGCTTTCTTTCCTGCAGGGCCAGTTTCTTACACTTTTTTCTTCTCTCTCTTTGTCTCTGTCTCTCTCTCTCTCTTTCTCTCTCTCTCTCTCTCTCTCTCTCTCTCTCTCCTTCCCCGCTGCCCCTGCCCACGGGGCCTCCTCGTTTCACCCTGGCCTGTGGGCTGCCCACCCCGGGCAGGGAAGGCCGGATGGTGGTGCTATCCTTGGTCTTAGGGCTTTCGGAACAGGATGACTTTGCCAATATCCCTGACCTGCAAAACCCTGGAACCCAGCAGAACCAGAACGCTCAGGGGGACAAGAGGTACGAGCACAGGCGAGGGCCTGCGGCGGCGGCGGCAGAGAAGGAGGCGCGGAGAGGCCGCCTGCCTCGACCGGCCCCAGCTGCTGGACGAGGTGGTGGTGCCTTCAGCGGATGCTGGAGCAGGAGGACAAGCCCCCTCCCCAGCCGGTGCCCTCACGCACAGCCACCTCGGTGGTGTCCCTGGGGTCTGAGGCCACTTGCGGCCATCCTGGGACCATTCTGGATCAGGCCTGTTCTCTGGCATGCTTGCCCCGGCCCGGAGCAAGCGCAGCCTTTTCTGCCCCATCTTCCTGCTTGGCTCCTCTCTGCTGCCCCTCCATCTTTCATCTCTGTCCCCACCCCAACCGGAAATCCCTGTTTCTCTGGTGGTTGGTGGGTGGGGGGGATGTCAGGGAAGGGGCGCCAGCCTGTTCTCCCTCATCCCCACCCCCTCAACCTCCCTCTTGCCTGGAGGTCCTGTTGGGCTGCTTGGCTGATGGAAGAGGAGCCCATGGTGGGAGGATCTGGAGCGTGGGAGAGGCCTGGTGACCAGAAATAACCAGAAGGCTCTCCCCTGAGCCGGGGCACCAGGAGGGAGCTGGGGAGGGCCCGGAGCGGTGCAGGCAGCCGTCCTAAGCAAGGGTGAGGCCTGGCTTTGTTGGGCTCCCTGTCACTGCGGCTGGCCTTGGGACCCTGTGGAGACCGGGCATAGCCTGTGTGGCCACAGCACAGGCCAGGCAGAAGGCTGGTCACTTAAACTGCCACAGCCTCAGCTATCAGGAATTCAGGGAAGCCTCTCCTACTGTCCCCGTCTCAGGGAGGGGGCAGGGCGCTGCTCATGGGCACGGGGTAGGGTGGGAGGTCCCAGGGTTCAGGCGGCATCCCACAGCTGGAGCCAGTGGATGCCTGACCTTAGGTTGGGTTGACCACACCTGTGGTTTCCAGGATGAATTAGCCTTTGGGAATCACGGGAGGAGGGCTTGTCACCTTGATGGGGTCTGCTTCCCATCAGACCAAAGGCTTGCAAGGGGGCATGTGGCCTGGCAGCCAAGACATCTGCCTTCCAGCTCTGGTTCTGCCAGAGCCTCATTTTGCTGCCTTGGGCAAGCCACAGCCCCTCTCTGGGTTCTCTGCTCACTTATCTGTCCAGCGAAGGATTGGACAGGCTAACCTCTAAGGAATGGCCCCTCAGGCTCAGATATGCTAAGCTTTTCATGAGGGAAACAGGCCTTTGGGCTGGGGCATGTGTCCTGTGAACTGGGCAGGGACTGTTTGGACAGGCCATCCTGAGGCTCTTGAGAGGCCCCTAGGGGCCAGAAGGGACTGTCCCAGGCTGCTGCCCTGGGCTTGTGGGCTAGGGAGGGTGGATAGGCTGAGAGGCAAGATGGCTGGCTTGCCTGTCCCTCTGGTGGCTCCTGGGGACCACCCCTCCCAGTTTCTTCCCATCCTGAGTCCACAGTTGCATGGTCTGTGGGGGGCAAGGCTGAAAGTCCCCAGAGAGTGGGGTCAGGTCTTTCACTGAGTGGCACAAATGGTGTCAGGCGCTGAGCCCAGGTGCAGGGGTACTGGAGGAGTGGAGTCTGCCACCCCTGACCCACCTGGGCACTACAGGAGCTGTGACCTCCTGAGCCAGGGTCTCAAAGCTGGGCTGCAGGGCAGTCAGAAGGCCACTGGGAGAGCCAGGGGCCAGGGGCGAGAAGGCACACAGGGGGTAGCTGGAGTCCTCTGAACGCCCACTAAGAAGCTGAGACTGGTGCTGGGAAAGGTGTGAAGCGTGAGGGAGCAGAAGCAGGCTGGAAACGAGATTTCACATCACCCATGTGTTAATGAACCGGCTCCATTGTCACCCACAGTCTATTTTTACCTCCTTGCCACTTAGGTCTCACTCCATATTTAACACACCCATCCCTTCTGATCATCACATCAGCTTGTCCCCTGCCTTCCTGGGAAAGGTGGGTGTGGGGGTGGAGGCCGTGTGCCCTCGCCACCACCCAGCCTGACTTTCCAAGTGGACCATGCCATTCCCGCCTCGTCATGCCCACACATCCTGGAAACATTTCTCATGGCCACTGGGGTGCTTCTCGGATGGTGGGCTGCCACAGGGGTCCAGAATCCAATGCTTCCTTCCCAGCAGACTCTCCCCTTCCCAAAGCTTGGCACCAGCACCACCCACTGGGCACCGGGCAGCTTAGGGCCCCACCCCTCTGAGCTCCTGGACCCTCAGACCTTAGAGTGGTGGCCTTGGAGCGGCTGTCCCTCCCTCTTCAGCCTTTCCTTCTAGACCCAGGGTCTGCCCTTCTGCCCCCAGCCCCGTCTATCCCTCCCCAGCTGACCCCTTGACCAGATGTCTCTGGAGGAAGGGGTGGTGGCCCTTGGCTGTCACCAGGGAGGACACTCAGCCCCCTTGGTCTGTGAGCAGCAGGCTCATGGGAGACAGCGTCCCGGGAGGAGGAGTGGCCATTCCAGGTTCCAAGCAGCGTGGGAGTGTGTCCAACAAGCAGCAGGAGATGGGAGGGCCAGTCACTGCCTCTGTCCCCACGATTCTTGGTGTCCCTGAAGTCCCCCATCTGGGATCCTTCAGCTCCTGGGTCTCAGCACCACACTTCAGACTGCGCTCCCGGGAGGGAGGGAGGGAGGCCCTGGCTCCACGCCCTGCTGTGCCCATTCCACCCTCAGCCACTCTGCTCGTGTCCACCCCCTCATGCTGTCTGCCATCGTTTCACCACTGCTCTTTGGGATCCAAATGGTTTCCACCGCGGCCCACCCCCACCCCAAGTGGGGGACAGGGCAAGGCGGGGACCAGGCCACCCCCATTGCTCTCCCTACTCTGAAGCCACCATGTTCCTCTGTCACGGTGTGTGTCCCCCGCCTCCTCTCTGCCTCTCCTGTTGGCCGCACGCTCCTCCCTGTCCCCTAGTCCACCTGGCAGCCTTCACACGTCTCTGACTAACTTTCTTGGCCTCTCTCTCCCTCTGTCTCCTTTCTCCCATCTGCTCCTCACAGGGCTGCCCTGGGCCGGTGATGGGCCCCTCGGCCTCTCCCTCTGCCTCTCTCTGTGCCTCTCGCCTCTGTCTCTCTGTCCTGTGACCTCCGACAGCTTCAGTGGCGCTGACCATCTTTCCCAGGCTGCTTGGCAGCTGTGCCGACGCTGCGGCGTGGCCAAATAACTCTAACGTTCTCATATCTTCAGCAGTCAATCTCACACTCTCCCTGCTCTCCCACTCTCTTTCTAACCTGACTTTACCTCTCCAGCTGTTTCAGGCTCCTTTCCTTCTCCCTGCCTGCCCGTGTGAGCACGTGTCCTCTCGTGTGTGTGTATGTGGTGCGTGCGTGTCCACATGTCCATGTGTGCCATGGCCCTCTGGGAGGGGCACCCGCGTGTCGTTGGGTGGAGTGGGCGTTTCCGTGTTGTAGAGGCAGGGCCAGGTTTTCACAGCAGGTGTATCGTGCTTCTGATAGTTAGGACGTTGGGCCCTGAAACCACTCCCTGCCCTTTCTGTTTCAGTTTGTCCCCCTTCACGTGCACACGTGGCATGCCTGGGTCTCCCCAGTGCGTCTCCTCTCGGGATCTCCGCGTGCCATCGCTGTATGTGTGTTGTCACTGCTGCTGTGGTTGGCCTGCCTGTGGCCTCTGCCATCCTCTCCCTGCCCCTCTGGATGTCTGTGGGGCTCATGTGCATGTGTGTGTGCATGCGTGTGCGTGTACGCGCGTGCGTGTGTACGTGTGTGCGCGTGCGTGTGCATGTGTGTGCACGCACGTGCACCCTGCTTTGGGATCCTGATGTCTCCCCTCCAGGGCCTGGCATATTCCGTGCATGTCTGTCTGTGCCCGTCGTGGTCACCTGTGTGCTGGAGGCTGGTCTCTACCAGAGGGCCGTGGCTCATGTCCACCCTCAGCGTGTGGCTCCCAGTTTGTGGCTGTGTGCTCTCAAAGCTGTTCTATTTTAGCCTGTCCTGAGCCTCATGCTACTGGTCTTCCGTCTCCTCCTCCCTACCTACCCCTACCTCTCTTCCTCCTCATGGGACATTGCATCCTGGTCCCTGGGCAGGCTTTTAGAGCCCCCTTTCTGACCCCCAGCTGAACGGAGCCTGGTGGGTCAAAGAACCCAGCATCCTGGGAACGGCATGGAGTCAGGTGCAGACAGGGCTTCTCGGTGGTGCCCATCTTTCTGTGACCGTGGGTGAGAGCCTTACCAAATGCACAGTCTTCAGCAAGTGGGAGAAGGATGGGAACTGGGGAGCAAGGGGGTGTAGGCTCACCCTATCCAATATGGGGCCATTAAACCTAAATGAGCTTACATTCAACAAAATTAAAATTTCAGCTCTCAGCCACACTGGCCACATTGCAAATGCTCAAATGCACACGTGTGGCATGTGGCTGCTCCACTGGACAGCACAAACACAGAACAGTCTGTCACTGTGGAGAGTTGTCCTGACCTCACCTGGTCAGTCTCATGTCTGGAGGGTGGGAAGAGGATTCTTGATGAGCCCAAGCAAACACAGGTGGGGCATCTGGGAAACAGACATTCTGGGCGTGTCTGCAGAGGGTAATGACGCAGAGAGGCACCTGGACACACCACACCACGGTGGAGCCTCCCCCTTCCAGGCTGGGGGCGGATGGGATAGAACAAGCCTCTGGGGAGTGGGGGCGGTGGCCAGCTCAGAGACCGACTATGCAAGCCAATGACTGGAGGGTGGGGGGTTTCTGGGGAACAGGAAGAATGGGGACACCCCCCAAAATATCCCCTATAGGAGTAGTTAAGCCACAGTCGCCTGGGGTAGAGGCTGCAAGGAGAATGGGCCCCGGGCATGGGTCTCCAGGGAAAACCAGGTGTCCACGTGGACTGGAGTACCGCTCCTGCCGGCCCGCCGGGGATGGCAGCTGCTGGGGTCTGAGAAGGTCTTGCCACCCCCCAGGCCGGGGTGCCCAACCCAGCTCACTTCCCAGCCCAATCTCATTTGGACTCCCCTGCCCCCAGGTTGCCTGCAGGAGGGAAGACAGTGAACACAGCCCCGGTGCCAGGCCAGACACCCCACGATGAGTCCGACCGCCGGACCGAGCCACACTCCTCCGTCTCAGACCTCGTCAACTCCCTCACCAGCGAGATGCTCATGGTGAGAATGAGGGAGCCTGCGCTGCTCCGAGGAACTGGGCTGGGAGGCCAGGGACGGGAAGAAGAGGGACGTGTGTGGGAATGGGCAACGGCATGGGAGTGGCCAGGCAGGGGAACCGGGTCAGAAGCAGCCTGGAGAGCCAGGCCCAGCATGGTGGCCACTCGGCGCTTGGTGACTGAGTGTACAAGGCCTGGGTTTTCTTCCCAGCTCTTTCACCAAAATATCTTCTCCATGTCTCAGTTTCTTCCTTTGACAAGTGAAAATAAGAATTCCCATCCTGCTTGGATCCCTCTGTGGATTGAGAAGGGGCCAAAGAAAACCCACTCATGCAAGATACTTTCAGGATCCTAGAGGGAAAGGCTGGAGGGCAGAGGACTCAGGGCAGAAGGTGTCCCCTCCCGAGAGTGATGTCCCCTTAATTGGAGGTCTGGGGTGGAAGGCCTAGCCCAGCGACCTGCCCTATTCCCATGGCTGACGGCCCCTGAGAACAGGAGAGCAGGAATCCACTGGTCCCAGCTCCTCTGAGGGGACAACTGTGATGGGGTGCTCCTGTCCACACCCACGCCCCACCAGAGGCGCCAACCCTGTGGGATCCTAGTTCTAGGTTGTTTGGCCCAGACAGAGGTTGTGGTTCCCATGGTGCCCCCAGGGGGGCAGCAGTGAGTCACAGCCACTTGCCCCACCTGTACTTTCCAAAGAGGCCCTGGGGGGAGAAAACTGGGGAGATTGGCAGGCAGGGATTAGCTCAGAAGTCTCAGGAAGGCTTGAAGAGGCGATGAGGCTGGGAACCCAGCACCTGCTCTGTTCCTACTGGACTTGACCTGGGACACTTCATCTCCTTGGATTGAACCCCTCCCTTCTGTAGAGAGAAGGAAGTAGGCTTGGGAGCTCGCAGCCCTCCCCACTACCCTGGCACCAGGGCCCCCACCCTTCTGCCATGTAGGGTTCCAGCCAGCTCTAACCATCCATCCCCACTGCCCCTTCTAGCCTGGCGTTTCTCAAATTGCTACGTGCACAGGAATCACCCGGGAACCTTGGTAAAATGCAGATTCCTGGTCAATGGGCCTCAGGTGGGGCCTAAAAGCCTGCTTTTTTTTTTTTTTTTTTTTTTTTGAGACAGAATCTCACTCTGTCCCCCAGGCTGGAGTGCAGTGGCACAATCTCAACTCACTGCAACAGCTGCCTCCCGAGCTCAAGTAATTCTCCTCCCGCAGCCTCCCAAGTAGCCGGGATTACAGTAGTACACCACCACGCCCAGCTAATTTTTCTATTTTTAGTAGAGACGGGGTTTCACCATGTTGGCCAGGCCAGTCTCAAACTCTTAGCCTCAAGTGATCCACCTGCCTCGGCCTCCCAAAGTGCTGTGATTACAGGCATGAGCCACTGCGCCCAGCCTATCCTGTGGTTTTCTTGAATCCACATTAGAACATCAGATTTTCCACATCCTAGATCTGGTCACCTTGGGCCTCCCCACCTCTCCCCTTCTCCCTGCCCACCAGGCCCCTGTGTGTCTGGCCCTCCACTGCCCTCCTTCCATCTTCCCCCACCCAGGCAGACTGGCCCTGGCTGTCCTCTCTTCTGGACGGGCCATTGCCACAGCCCACCCTGCCTCCCTGCACAGCCTCTTAATTGGTTACAGCTTCCTGGCAGCCAGGTTCCCAGAAGGGACAGCCCCTTCCAAGCCAGCTTGCCTGCCCCTTGCTGCCCCCAGGGAGGAGCCGACAGCTGCAGCCAGCAGAAGGAAGGGCAGGCCTCATCTCCCTCTCCTGTGCTGGGAGGATGCTCAGAGGTGGGAGGGCAGAGTCTAATTGCACAGCTCTGTGCCAATGCTAGGTCGTTGACGTTAACAGCCATGATAAGCTAAGCAGGGCAGAATCAGCCCACTGTGACCTCAGCCTGTCCTGGTCTCGACCCTGGGCTGTGGAATCTGGGGGTCAAGAGACAAGAGTTAAGCACCCAGAGCTGGCCAAAGAAGGAGCTGAGGGGCAGAGGTGTCTGAGAAGAGGCGAGGCCACACCTGCTTCTGGGCACCTCCTGCCCTGGAACAGGGGTGGCTTGTTGCTTTTCGAGGCTGACTTCTGCTGGTGCCAGGGCTCAGGAAGCACCTTCCCTGACTGTGATGGGGTGGCCAACCTGGTTGCCATAGAGATGGCTCTGTCCCAGCTGAGTAATTAGGGCTCAGGGTTGTGGCTTAAGAAGGCTGGGAGTGGGCATAGAGCTGCCACCCCTTTCCCAGGTGAAACCTACCGGGCTAGCCCAGGCCTTCCCAAGACCACACCGTTTGGCAGCCAGGAGCCAAGGGACCAGAGGGACCTCAGGTGGGGCTAGGGCCAGCTGGGCTTCAGTCACCAGCAACTCTACCCCAACTTCAGAAGGAAGGGGGAGGGCGAGTGATCTTTGCTGGCAGTGTCTACCCATGCTATGCCCCAGGTGCTCGGTCCCTTTGCCAGTGGGTCAGGCCACGGGGCAGAACTCTAGAAGGAACCCCTTCTAGCTCTCCCAGGACCCCTCAAAGTAGGTCTCATGGTCCCCACTCTGCAGATATAAAAGCAGGGTCAAAGGGTGTGGGGCTGGCATGAGCAGGGAAAAGAGCGTCGGGAAAAAGCAGGCTGTGGGCAGGGAAGCCACATTCTCAATGGGCCTGCGGTGGGGCTTGCAGGTTTATCTGGATCGGCCAAGGGGTGGGGGCTGGAGGGAACATCTTCTGCTGAAAGGCAGCTCGGTGCTCCCAACTAGGCAAGACTGGGGTAAAGCCTCAGACTCTAGATCTGAGGGCAAGAGCAAGGCGCAGGTGGAAGGGCTGTCAGGATTCCTGGCCGCTAAATACTGGGTTCCATTCCCACCGGCCATTCAATCGCAGGTGACTTGAGGCAAGTGACCTAACCTCTCTGTGCTCGCAGCCACAGTTGGAACACCGGGAAACTGTTCCAGCTGTGTTCCAAGTGTTCCAGCGGGCATGCCTGCCTCATTGGGATGTTGTAAGAGGTCAGTGAGGACAAGGCACAGGGCACAGGGCAGAGTCTGGTGAGGTGGGCGGCCAGCCAGTCCATGGTAGTTATTATTGTGAGTGTGAGGCCGGGTGCGTGGCTCATGCCTGTAATCCCAGCACTTTGGGAAGCTGAGGCGGGCATATCACTTGTGGCCAGGAATTAGAGACTAGCCTGACCAACATGGCGAAACCCTGCCTCTACTAAAAATACAAAAATCAGCCAGACGTAGTGGCACGCGCCTGTGGTCCCAGCTACTCAGGAGGCTGAGGCATGAAAATTGCTTGACCTTGGGAGGTGGAGGTGGCAGTGAGCCGGGATTGCACCACTGCACTCCAGCCTTGGCAACAGAGCGAGACCCTGTCTCAAAAAAACAAAAGCAAAAACAAAAAACTTATCATGAGGGTGATTCCGACGCTTTTCACCTGGCACGGTGAGTCCGTGGGTCTTTGCCGGCTTGAGGGGAAACCTCAGTGTTGCCCTGGGGTGCGGGCCTGCTTTAGTGGAAAGAACAGGATTTTGAGTCAGAGAGGGTTCATACTGCTGTGCAGTCTTGGCCATGTGACTTAACCTCTCTGAACCAGTCTCCTCAGCTAGAGGGTGGTGACACCTGCCTCGCCTGGCTATTGTCAGGATTCCATAAGGAGATGGCGATGCGAGAGTCACTGGTCATGGTAAGAGCGCACTGGATGCATTATTATTATCTGTATTATTTAGTCTTTCAGAGCCTAGGGCTGCCTCTCCAGGATGAAGGAAAGGGCACAAAGCAGGTTTCTACAGGGGAAGTTGGGGAGAGAAAAGATGCCTGCAGTTTTTCTTAACTGTGGTACCCAGGGTCCTACTTCTGTCCCTCATCCAGTCATCATGGGAGATTTTCGAGCCAGGGGTACCTGAGCCATAGAGCCCCCTAACTGGGTCTGTTGTGGTCAGTGGTCTGGGGCTTCGCTCAGGCGGCTGGGGGGTGGGTAGGGTTCTAAAACCTCCTAAGTACTACCAGTGTGCTCACAGGTTCAGACCCTCCTCGCAGCTGCTTCCTGTGGTTCGATGTCAGGATGGGATGACATGCCCACCCTGCCTCTATGTGACTGTCTATTGCTGGGTCAGCCCATGCGCCCTCCCTCCCAGCAGTCCTCAGCCCCCATGGACGGTATAGTCATCTGAGGCGCCTTTTACACAGCACTGATGCCCAGGCCCACACCAGCCCCATCGTCAAACTGCTTGGGGACGGGGCCTGGGGAGTCTGCAATTTTCTTGTCCCTAGTGATTCTGCCTTGCACAAACAGACGTTGCTCCTGAAAACTTGCCTCTCTCATTTTGTAAATCACATCATTCTCCGCACCCTAGAGAGTCACTTTCCAAAGAATTGTTGTGGTAAACTCTTTTGTGATGTGAACAGCCTCCCTCATCTGCTGTGTAGCCCGGGTTTGTGTCGGTGCATCCCACAGTTGGTCCTACCGTGCCACGAGAGGGCAGGGAGGTCTGGGGGGCTCAGGAATCCCAGCACGCCCCAGGGCAGCTGCAACCAGGAAGGCGAGGCAGCAGAGCTGGAGCTTGGGGCAGGTGGCAGACCCAGGGCTGCGGGGAGAGCCTGGGAAGTGAGTGTCGTGCATACCGCTCTGAGGTTCAGGAGACAGGGCTGTCTCAGCTCTGCCCTCCCCCTTCCCCTCCCCTCCTGGGAGACCCTGGTCAAGGCACCTACCCTCTGAGCCTGAGCAGCATCCGTGGGATGTGAGTGTGGGCTGGGCCACCACCTCTGGCCTCTCACCCGTGCTAGCCAGCGGTGGGGACACGGGGGAAGCAGAATCCTCCCCAACCCTGCCGGCCTCTCCCCCACCCCCAGCTCTCCCCAGGCTCCGAGGAGGATGAGGCCCACGAGGGTTGCAGCCGAGAGAACCTGGGCCGGATCCAGTTCAGCGTCGGCTACAACTTCCAGGAGTCCACGCTCACCGTGAAGATCATGAAGGCCCAGGAGCTGCCGGCCAAGGACTTCAGCGGCACCAGCGACCCCTTCGTCAAGATCTATCTGCTGCCCGACAAGAAGCACAAGCTGGAGACCAAGGTGAAGCGGAAGAACCTGAACCCCCACTGGAACGAGACCTTCCTCTTTGAAGGTGAGTCTAGTGCCACCTTCCCCCGCCATGCTCACCTCTTGCCGTCCACCATCCCCCTACCCAACCACACATGTGGCCACATACACAGACACATATGTGTACACACACCTGCAGGCCCACAAATGCACAAACACACATGCAAGCAGATACACTTATGTGCACACCTGCATGCGTGCACAGGCACAGATCCACACACACGTGCTCTTGCACACGCCAACGCAGCCAATGTCCTGGCCCGGTTAACCTGATGCATTTTGTGTCTAGTTGGGATCAGGTCACAGGAGCCCAGTGGAGCCAGCATCACAGCCAGAGGCTGAGGAGGGAAGCTGGGCCACCGCCTGGTGTTTCAGCCCAGACCCAGAGCTCATCCTGAGGAGGGCAGGGAGGGAGGGAGGCACCCGTAGGACTCAGAGCTGGAGCACTCTGGAGCCACCAGATCATAGTGGTTCAGTGCACAGGCTGTGGCCCAGGCTGCCTGGGTTTGAATCCCAGCTCTTGCCACTTACTCGCTGCGTGACTTTGGGCAAGTTCCTGAGCCTCCCTATGACTTGGTTTCCTCATCTACCAAATAGAGATAATAATAGTGAGGGTTCAACAAATGAGTGAATTGTAAAAGCACTTAGAACAGTGCCTGACACCCAGCAAATGCTTAATACCAGGTTGTTAAACACACTCCATCTGTTGCCGTTCTCTGACCCCCTCCCCCGCATGGGACAGGAACAACAGCTCTGAACCATGCCTGGAGGCCGCTGAGACAAATGTCCTTTCTCTCTCCTGCAAGCCCTCTCTGAAGGCCGGTCTTTATCTGTTATCTCTGAGGATTCAAGGTAACCAGGAAGCTGGGCGTGTGATTAAGGAGTGATTTCTATCCCAGGGCCTTTGGGTGCCAGGACCCCGCTTAGACAAGCCGTAACTCTTCGCCAACGGCCCCCGGTTCAACCAGGGAGAGTAAATCCCTACTCCAGCTGCCCCAAGCCCTAGCCTTCCAGAATCTTCACCGTGTACCCCAGGGACCTTTCCCCACCTGCCGTCCCAGCCACTTAGCACCCCACCTCTTCTGCAAGATGACAGCCAGGTCACCCACTAAATGGCACTGAGGGTGAGCAGTGAGTGTCCGTGTGTTTCTGGACGCCCTCCTTTGCAGGCACCATGAGGGCCCGTTTAAAGATGGCTCAACCAGCAGGAGGTTCAGCTGTCTGGAGGTATATGTAGGCAGCTGGCAGGGTGAAGTTTTTGAGCAGAACTCCAATCCTCTGGTCTCTTCCACGAGCATGTACCCAGCAACAGCCATGAGCTGGGCACTCTTCTAGGTACTGGGGGTGTAGAAAAGAATGAGGCACCATTATGGCCCTCAAGGCATTTCTGGCCTAATGGAGACACAGATGTGTAGTTAACTCAGCCACACACAGCATGACAGGAGCTGCAGGAAGTCAGTATGAGCTCCCTTTGGTGGTGCTGAAGAAAATTTCCCAGAAGAGGGACCATTCAAAATGGGTTCTGATGGATGAGTAGGAGTTTGCCAGGTAGGAGCCTGCCTCCTCTGGTGTTGATGAGAGCTGACTGGGGTGCAGTGACCTCTTGGAGCTTCCAATATTCCCAGAACACTTGTCCTCGTGCATTTTACCTGAATTGATGCCAAGGGTCCCCTGGGCAAGGTCCCTGGGAGACTCTGAAATAAGCAAGACACAGCTGCCCGCAATATGAGGAAAGGGACCCTGAACAAATTCAGAGAGTCTCCTCTTCCAGCTCACCTGCTCCTGTCAGAGCTCCTCGGTGATTCCAGAGTCTCTGGGGGAAGGTGCTGGAATCCTCTGGAGCTCCTCCTTCCCTTCATCTTCTGCACCAGCCAGGCTGAGGTTCCAGGCGTCCTCCTTCCTGCTCATACCTGGTTTCAGAATCTCCTCACCTCAGGCCTCCGGGCTGGCCTGCGGCTCCGGCACCTCCTGGGCCAGTCCCACCTCTGACTAAGCCTCCAAAGAGCTCATGACTCCTGGCTTCAGATCTTCACCTGGCCCCGTCTTCCTTTCTGCATCCCATTCAAGCCCCTTCTGCTCCTCTCCCTCTGACCTTGGCGGCCACCTCACCTCCGCGCAGTCCTGCTGCTCCATCAGGCCATTTCATTGGCATTGATTCGTCTGTTCAGTTATGCATTCACTTAACAAATATGTATCGAGTGCCTACTATGTGCCAGAAGCGGTGTTAGACACCGAGATCCAGTGGTTGGTAACAGAGAGGCCTTTCTGGGAATCCTTGCCTTCCGGGAGAGCCAGACAAAAATCAGGGAAAGAGACAGAGAAATCTATTACCACGTGTGATACGTTTCTCGGAAAAAAAGGTGCTAGAGTGGATAATGGGATCCGACACTGTCTGGGGTGCCAGGAAAGAATGCTGAGACCTGAAGGATGAGAGTAGCCAGGAGGGGGTCATGATGGGGCCAGTGTGCGCCCGGCCCTGAGGCGGGAGGAGTCGGGGTGCTGAAGGGCCAGGAAGGAGACCGATGTGGCTGGAGCCCAGTCATTGAGTGGAGAGCGGTCACAAGCCAAGCAGGGAGAGGACAGCCGGGCCAAATTGTGGAAGGACTTGAAGCCAAGGTAGGGTGCCCAGCTTTTATTCTGAGTGCACTGGGAGCCATTGAAAGGCTTTAAGCAGGAGCACATTATGATGGAATTTCTATTTTTAAAAGATCTCTGGCTGCCGCGTTGAGAATGGACGGTAGGAGAAAGCGTGGACGCGGGGAGGGCGGTTTGGAGACGCTTGCAGCTGCCTAGGCAAGAGGTGCCAGCGGCTTGGATGAGGGAGGTGGCAGTAGAGAAGGGGATGCTGCGGTAGGAAGGATGGAAGCACAGGCAGGAGGAGAGGGGTGTGGAATCACAGGACACTTGTCACCTCCTGCTTCTGTGCCTTTGTCTTTTCCCTCCCACCGATGCTTCCCCATGTCCCTCTGCCCTGAGTCCTCCTGGGGCCTGCGTACTGGCAGCTGTGGCCACCTAGACAGAGCCACTTGCCCAGACCCGCCTCGGGACGATTGGCAGAGGCTGCTCAGCCACTGAGATGGACACAAGGTACATGGGTGAATGGATGATCGCAGTTCTACTCTTTACTAGCTGGGACTCTGGGCAAGTACTTTAAGCCGTCTAAGCCTCATCTGTAAGATGGATGAGATGCCATTCACCTTGGAGAATTGTTGAGGGAATCCCATGAGACAGTGACAGTTCTTGCTAGCATTTCAGTAAGGTCTAATTGCAATCCGGTGTGCCTGCTGGCCCGGTGGGGTGGCAGCGGGAGGGCACAGGGCCTGCCTCCTCTTCCCAGGGCCTTCCTTGCCTCCTGGGCCCCATGCGGCCCCTCTGTCCCTCTCTTCACTCACACTCATCTATACCCCCAGGTTTTCCCTATGAGAAGGTGGTGCAGAGGATCCTCTACCTCCAAGTCCTGGATTATGACCGCTTCAGCCGCAACGACCCCATCGGGGAGGTGTCCATCCCCCTTAACAAGGTGGACCTGACCCAGATGCAGACCTTCTGGAAGGATCTGAAGCCATGCAGTGATGGGAGTGTAAGGCCCCATGGGTGGGCCTTAGCTGGACAGGCAGCAGGGCAGGGCTGGGAGATCTGGTCCTAGACCATTGTCAACCTTAGGAAGGCCAGGAGGGCTGTGGGAGAGGGTGCAGCCCTCACTAGCAGTCAGAGCATTGGTGCTTGGCACTTGGGGGGACCCACCCGATCTGTAAGAAGGAACCTAGGGCTATGTTCAGGGAACAGAGAGGCGATGGTGGCCCTGGGAGGTGCAGTACACACACCTGCCAGATGGGGGGAGACAGAGTGAGACAGAGGTGACAGACAGGGGCATGGGTAAGCGCCAAGGTCGTCGTAGAGGGGGCCTGGGGGCAGCTAGGCCAATCAGAGAGCTCTGCTAGCCTAGTTCCCCACACCCCTCCTGTTGTGCCTCCCAGGGGAGCCGAGGGGAGCTGCTCTTGTCTCTCTGCTACAACCCCTCTGCCAACTCCATCATCGTGAACATCATCAAAGCCCGGAACCTCAAAGCCATGGACATCGGGGGCACATCAGGTACGGGGCTTCTCCAGCAGAGGACGGGCGGGCTGGGGAGGTGCTGGTGACACAAGGGTTACACCGGATGTAGAGAGCAGGGTCTGCAGTGGTCCTCACCCCAATCCGCCACACCCCCACCTCCAGTCCTCACTCCTTACCCTAGAAACCCTGGGGCCCCCCTTTGGAGCACCCTCATCTTGGACTCTGTTCAAGAGTCAAGATGTCAGCATCATCCTGGACTATGTTCTTCCCAGAATCAGAAAGAAAGGGAACATTGTGGGAAGACCTGGGTTCTATCCCCAACTCTGATGCTACTTGTCTGAGATTTTGGGCAAGACCTGGCCTCTCTGGGGCTCGGTTTCCTCGTTGGTAGTAATAGGAGGGCCCCAGGTGATCGCTAAGGTCCATCTGCTGATTCTCCCAGGTCCCTCTTGTTCTTGCCTGGGTCTCTTCTTGCCTCTGGGGAAAGCACACGGCCCTCCTGCCTCAGCTTCCATTCCTGGAAGGGGAAAAGGATCCTAGGAAGTCCCTCCCCCACGGCCCCTCTAACCCTTCCCCACTCCCTCCCCCAGACCCCTACGTGAAGGTGTGGCTGATGTACAAAGACAAGCGGGTGGAGAAGAAGAAGACGGTGACAATGAAGAGGAACCTGAACCCCATCTTCAATGAGTCCTTCGCCTTCGATATCCCCACGGAGAAGCTGAGGGAGACGACCATCATCATCACTGTCATGGACAAGGACAAGCTCAGCCGCAATGACGTCATCGGCAAGGTAGGGGCAAGGCAGGTGGTGTGGTGCACCTGCTGGCGACAGTGAGGCTCCGTTCCTTAAAAGAAGCAGCAGGAGTAGTGGACGGGCACAGGCTGGACACCAGGAGAGATTGGGATCAGTCTCCTCTCCTCTCAGGCCTCTGTTTCTTCATCCGAAAATAAGGGGATGAGATGACCCCCTCCCTAGGGTTCCTCTCTGAGTGTCCTCCTATGGGTAGGTCAGCTCAGGACAGACCACCAGCTGGGCAGGGAAAGAAGGAGTGCAAGAGAGGAATGGCCTGGATCTCAAAAGAAAGGTTTACTGGACAGGATGATGACTTTGGAGCAGTATTGCCCGGGATCCCGTCTGCACAGGGTGAGCTGCGTGGGGCAGCGTTGGGAGCTGCAGTCAGACTCCAAAGACCTCGTTTCAGTTCCCACTCCATCTGCCGATAAGCAACCATATAACCTTGGGCAAGTGGCTTGGCCTCTCCCAGCTTTAGTGTTCTCATCTGTAAAATGGAGCAACTAATACTGTCCCTGTAGAACTTTACAGGGTGGTGTAAGAATTGCTTGAGGTATGTGGATGTTCTTCTTGTAGAAAGTTGGCCGGGCACAGTGGCTCACGCCTGTAATCCCAGCACTTTGGGAGGCCGAGGCGGGCGGATCACCTGTGGTCGGGAGTTTGAGACCAGCCTGGCCAACATGGTGAAACCCCATCTCTACTAAAAATAGAAAAATTAGCCGGGCATGGTGGCGGGTGCCTGTAATCCCAGCTACTCAGGAGGCTGTGACAGGAGAATCCCTTGTACCCGTGAGGCAGAGGTTGTAGTGAGCCAAGATTGCAAGACTGCACTCCAGCCTAGGCAACAGAGCGAAACTCTGCCTGAAAAAAAAAAAGCGATCTCTTCATATCACGTAACCAAAAAATTCATACCTGACCTTGAGTTTTCCCAGGATGGGATTCTGTGACATAAACCCTTCCATGTTGCTACCTTAAAATGTCTACTCCTGTGTTTACTTATGGTTTAGTGTTGAGAGCACGGGCTCAGGAGTCAGATTGCCTGGGTCCAAATCCTGGCCTTACTTTTTAACGCTGTGACCTCTCTGAGCCTCATTTTTCTCCTCTCAAAATGAGAGCGGGATGGTCCTACCCTCACAATGTGCTGGGAGGATTACGTAAGATCACACAGGTGAGCTGTTTAGCATAGGACTTGGAACATATGTTAGCTAGTATGATAATAAAGGGGCATGTATATCCATTCAGGCAGGACAGTTTGACCAGGAGTATGTGAGGAACCAGTGCTCAGGGCAGTCACGGAGGAAGGGGAGATGCCAGGACTGAGTGAGGGGTACACACCTGGGCATTACCCTGTGTGGGGGAAAGGGAAAGGGGGACTAGATACCCACAGGGAAGGGAGCTGAGTTGGAGGCAACCCTCAGACAGATGGAGAACTCACCTGCTGGGGTGAGGGAAGCAGCCTGGCCTAAAAGAGGAGAGCTAGCCCTGCTTGTCATCAGGTATGGCACGGGGAGTATGACTGGCCAATCTGTGGTCACAGGTGAGACAACTCCCCAGGACATTGCCACTCATACTCCAGAAAAAGTATGTGCCCCTGCCTGGCCAGGGCTTGGGTCCTGCCGAGCACCCCCTTGATCAGCCCAGCCCAAAGGCCAAGTGACCATATCTACTTTGATGTTCTTTTGAAGCTTAGCCTTTTGGTGTCAGATGTTCCTTAGATACCAATTAGAGCTCCTTTTGAAACAGTCCTACCTTCTGTTGGCTGAACCAAAGCAAATGTGGATTTGTTCTCACTTTGGCCTGGAAACTTACGGAGCCCAAGGATCTCTGAATCCTTCTGACTCCTGGCTCCTGCTCAGCCCCTGGAAGCCAAGAGTCTGCCCCTTGTCTGCCTGGCATCATCCAAGGCTATCGGTATCATGCTGGGCTGAGGTTGCAATGGGGGGCACTCCCAGAGCAGGGCAGGCCCATAGTGGCCCCAGAGCTCCGTGACTTCCAAATAGTTAACCAGCTCCAGCAGGATGGAGCCGCTGGCTGAGAGAACTCACCACACAGAGGCATGCCACTGTTCCCAGCTGAGCACATGACATGCAGCATCCCAGCTATCTGTGAGGCAGGTACAGTCATCAGCCCGCTTTACAGAGGAAGGTCTGGGGCTAAAAGAAGTTCCACCATATGTTACAGAGCTGGGGCTTGCTCCCCATCCTTTTTGTTTTGTTTTGTTTTGTTTTTTGAGATAGAGTCTCACTCTGTCTCCCAGGCTGGAGTGCAGTGGCACAATCTTGGCTCACTGCAACCTCTGCCTCCTGGGTTCAAGCGATTCTCCTGCCTCAGCCTCCCGAGTAGCTGGGATTACAGGCATCTGCCACCATGCTGGGATAATTTTTGTATTTTTGGTAGAGACAGGGTTTCACCATGTTGGCCAGGCTGGTTGAACTCCTGACCTCAAGCAATCCGCCCGCCTCGGCCTCCTAAAATGCTGGGATTATAAGCATGAGCCCCCGTGCCTGACCTCCCTATCTTTTTTTTTTTTAGACAGAGTCTTACTGTAGTCCAGGCTGGAGTGCAGTGGCACAATCATGGCTGACTGCAGCCTCGACCTCCCCAGGCTCATGTGATCCTCCCACCTCAGTCCCCCAAGTAGCTGGGACTCCAGGCACGTACCACTGTGCCCAGCTAATTTTTTTGTATTTTTTGTAAAGATGAGGTTTCACCATATTACCCAATCTGGTCTCAAATTCCTGGACTCAAGTGATTCTCCCACTTTAGCCTCCTACAGTGCTAGGATTACGGGCGTCAGCCGCTATACTCATCCACTGAGGCCACAACCATCCTTTTTCTTTTAAAAAAGAAAAAAAAACACACTTTATTGGCTGGGCGTGGTGGTTCACACCTTTAATCCCAGCACTTTGGGAGGCCAAGGCGGGCAGATCACGAGGTCAGGAGTGGCGAGACCAGTTTGGCCAACATAGTGAAACCCATCTCTACTAAAAATACAAAAATTAGCTGGGCATGGTGGTGCGCACCTGTAATCCCAGCTACTCGGGAGGCTGAGGCAGGAGAATCACATGAACCCGGGAGGCGGAGGTTGCAGTGAGCCAAGATCGTGCCATTACACTCTAGCCTGGGCGACAAGAATGAGACTCGGTCTCAAAAACAAACAAACGAAAAAAACCCACTATTTTTGAATAATTTTAGATTTCCAGAAAAGTGGCAAAGATAGTAGAGAGAGTTCCCGTCTACCCCTTACCCAGCCTCCCCAGTTGTTAGCGTCTCACATTTGATAGGACATTCGTCACAGCTTGAGGAACCAACATGGGCAGTGCATTGCTGTGAACTAGACTCCAGCCGTTATTTGTATTTCACCAGTCTTTCCGTTAATGTCCTCCTTCTGTCCCAGCATCCAATCCAGGACACCACATTGCATTTAATAGTCACGTCTCCCCCATCCCCTCTGGCCCATGACAGTTTCTCAGTCTTTCCCATTCTCTATGATCTTAACGGTCCTAAGGAATACTGGCCAGGTGTCCTATAGAAGGCCCCATATATCTGTTTTTTCTCCAATGCTCGTACTCTTAATCACCCCCAAGTCCCAAAGCTGAGGTCAGCTGGGCCAATCCTGGGGGTTCCGGAGGGATTCATGCATGCAGCCCCATGAGGCTGCGAAGCAGGATTAGGCCGGTAGCATAGAGCTCCAAAGACCTGGATTTCAGTCCCTCTGCGCCACTTATAAACCCTGTGACTGTGGGTAAGTCTCTTAACTCTTTGCACCTTAGTTTTCCCATCTGAAAAATGGAGATAATCATATAATCCTACCTCACCCTCACCGTTGTAGGATTTGATGATCTATGTGTATGAAGTCCCTAGCTCAGTACTCACATGTAGCAAGTGCCCAGGAGTTGGGAACGATTATAATTAAGGGGGGCTGGACAGCACCCAACAGATAGGGCAGGGAAGGCCATGGAGACAAGCTGCCTCCAACCCCACCTTCCAGACCCCACTGCAAAATAGGTTGGCAGTCTAATTCCGAGAGGTCTGGTGTGCCCAGGCTTGGGGGTGTGGGGGTAGACAACCAGGAAAATAGATCAGGCTGACCGGGGGAGGGAGGAGGGCGCCTCTGTGGGGTAGGTTGTCACAGCATGTGGAGGCTGGGGGGCCACAGGCTAGGGTATCATGGTGGAGTTGGGGTGTCACCCCTGTGGGGGAAAGGGCCAGTGCCCTGGAGCCTGTGCCAATGCCATCGTCTCCCCTTTCTCCCCAGATCTACCTGTCCTGGAAGAGCGGGCCAGGGGAGGTGAAGCACTGGAAGGACATGATTGCCCGTCCCCGGCAGCCCGTGGCCCAGTGGCACCAGCTGAAGGCCTGAGTGGGGCCAAGGGAGGCCCAGGGGGCCGAGGGCCCAGGTCCCCATCATGCCCTCACCACTTTATGCACAACGCCCGGCCTGAGCCCCCTGCCATAGGGAGGGGAGGACCCTGAGGGCTCAGCCGGGGGGGTCCCAGGACTCAACTGGGCCCTGTTTCTAGGAAGTACCAGCCCCATCCCTCACAGTCCAGCTCGGGGGAAGGGGCTCTGGGAGGCATTTTCCTGCTTTGCCCCTTTTCTTCCTGAATTACTAATACTAAAGAAGTTGGGGGAGCTCGAGAGCCAGACGGCCAGACAGGCAGACCCCTCCAGAGGCCCGCCAGGTGGGCATGGTCCCCCGTTTTCTTTAAGGCAGCACCTGGAGTGGAGAGAGGCCACTCCCTCTCCAGCCCCCGATGTGGACCCAGGGAGGGGAGGCTGAGGCGTTTGGCTCTGCTCTGGCCGGGAGAGGCCCATCCCCAGGGCAGCTTCAGGTGCCGGCTGGGCCCTGAATGCCGAGGATAGTATATAGCCCGCTCCTGGGTCCTGGAGCTGTGGCCCTTTGTACTTGTGTTGTGTCCATTGTGTGTGTGCGTGGGGACAGAGGCCTGGAAGTGCAGAGGACTATACAGAGAAGGCAGGTTTCGTGAAGGCCAGGCAGGGTTGGAGGCTGGGGTGTGAGAGGAGAGGCCTGTAGGGCTGAGTGGGGTAGGGTGAGGCAGAGGTCGGAAACAGAAGAGCTGCAGTTGCTGGAGCTGGGCTGAGAACTGGGCTGCCTCCTGCCATCCCCCCATCTCCTCCCCTTCTCCCCTTGGTGCCCCGCTCTGCTCACAATCTGAAGTAGTTCCCTCCTCAGCAATTTCATCTCTTGAACACTGGCTTACACCTTTTAGGCACCTACTGTGTGCATAGCATTCCACCAGGATTCATCTCCCTTCCTTCTCAACGGGTCCTGAGCCCGACTAGCTTTGCCCTAACTCCTTCATCAAAAGACCCCCCGCCAGCTTCCCACACCTCATACGCAGCCACATCTGCCCTATTCTCCATGCTTTCCAGCTTCCCTGCCCTTCCTCATCTCTCCCTGCCTGTGCAGACCCCCACCCTTCTTTCCTCCACCCCTCCATCCCCCGATGCTTGTAGACCTTCCATTCATTCCGTCTCATCGTGCGTGCTCTCTGATCTTCCATCACCTGACCTTCTCCAGGACTGTCTTCTCACCCTTCCCCGCTCCCTGGTCCCCGGGAGCAGCTCCTTCTGCCTGACTCACTCACAGTGCAGGGAAAGGAGGCAGAGAAAAGACCAGGATTCTGTGAGTTCTGAGGTTGCCACACACAAAGAAGCTGTGGTTTCTCTGCCTCAGCCACTGATGAGACTAAAACTGGCTTCCCCTTGGAGACGGCAGATTTCAGGCTGATCCCTGCTTAAGCCCTTTCATCCCCACGCTGGTCCTGGTATTGATACAAGACCCAGCTGGTGACAAAGCTTCCAATCCTGGGGGTCCACGAGCCTGGGCCTGACATTCCCAGAACCACCGCCAGGTGGCGCCAGGTCCCCACAGTCTGTGGCCGTGGTCTTAGCCCACAGTTCCACTCTGGATGGGCCTGTGACACCCCAAAGAGAAGTGGACTCTGGATAGGGTCCCCACATCCAGGGCGTGGGGAGACCATAGGCATTTGGGAACCATTTTCCTTCGATCGGCTTCCCCTTGAGCTGAGCATTCTGCTTGCTGCAGTATATGGGTCGCCTTTTGCCCATACCGAAATTTTCTGAAATTGAATCGCACACCCCCACCATTTCCTCTCCCTGGGATCTGGAGGAACATCATACATAGTAGGTGAATCGTTTTGTAGAGTGAAGAATGCTAATGTAAAGCAAATAGTCACCCACGTTCCTTGTAAATCCAAATGTTTCTATATTGTAGCTTTGCTTAAAATGGGGTCGGCCCCAACTGCATCCTCCTCTTTGGCGGGCTGGGGAGCGGCCCCCAGCCGGGACGGGAGGGCAGCGACCCCGAGGCCCCGTGGACGTGGGAGAGAGTGTGGTGGGAAGTCTTGAGCGGAGGAGGGGATCTGCCCTTCTCCACTCCTCCCTTGGATCCGCCTCGGTTTCCTGTCCCTCCAGCACCCGCCTGCCCCGCGGAAGACCGCCCAGTGAGCCAGCCCCCGCCTCCCAGGCCCCTTCGCCTGCTAGGGAGTCCCCTGGGGATCCAACCAACTTGTATCGAGTGGGCGGGGCAACGGCTCCCCCTTTTCCCGAGCCCCGCCCACGGAGCTCTTAGCCAATCCTATGCAGAGAGCACCTCCTGGCAGGGGTCTCTTCCCAACCAGACCCCACCCAGGCACATTAGCGACCAGGCTTGGGCTTCCCCAGCGCCCCACCACCACCACGTGCAGGTGGAGCTCTGGGATGCTATGTTGGGGCGGCAAGTGGTGGGCCGAGGGCCGGGTAGGCTAGCACGGGAGGCAAGGGTGGTATGGGATGGGGCGGGGGCGGTCTAGGGCAATAGGAGAGCAGAGAATGGGGGAACTTGAGGGTGGGGGGAGGGCACCGGAGCCCTGCCACCATCCCAGGACTTTGGGCAAGTCACCCGCACTCCCTGAGCCTCAGTTTCCCCATCTGTAAAATGATGGTAATAATACTTCACCTACCTCATAGGGGAGGTTGTGAGGCCACCATCACCTGACCTGGGGGTCAAGGCAGGAGGACTCCGAAGGTGCTACCCGTGAGCAAAGTGTAATTACCGAATCCTGACTGCAAGGCCCACCTGCCCCTCCCCCACAGAGCCTCCAGAGTTAGCTGAGGCCAATGCAGGCCCATCCGTCTCTTCACTGTGTCGCAGGCCCTTTTATGGGCCTCGTCTGCCATCTTTGTGGGTGCCCTAGACTTAGTCCTTATCTTGTCCTGGTTTCCTTTCTTGTGACCATGTCCCCATGAAAGTGCTGTACAAATTCCACCTGCCCCAGGACCCCCGCACCTGCCCTCTGGCACCAGATGCCAGGGAAGGGACAGAGAAAAACAGCCACAAACAAGCCAGGGGGGCTCCCCTGAGTCCCCCAGGGGTGGGGATTGGTGGCCACTGTTTGTATGTCCTTGAGTGCAAGTGTTTTATAAAAAATAAAACAAAAACCCACCATCACCAAAAAAAAAAAAAAATTTTGCAGCGAAGAGAAATGAAGAAAAACTGAAGAAAAAAAAAAAACAGGAAAAAAAGAACCATACAAAATTTTTCCACCACACATACCCTCCAAGCCAGCAAGATTTCCTCTTTGCAAAATCATATTTTTGTGGGAATGGGCCCTGCTTTTTGTGGCAAGGCCTGTTCTGATTAATAAAGGATCGTGAAAAAGTAGGGCCTTGGCTGTTTCCTCCGTGGGTTCCAGCCCTCCCTCACCTCCCTGGGGGCAGAGGCAGTGGGGTGAAGGGGATGGGGGCCCCGGGGCTGAGCCTCCCCTCAGTGTGTCACCTTTGGGATTTGACTTCACTGGTGACCAGGCCCTTCCCGAGCGTCCAGCCATCCTCAGATCTCTATAGAATATGATCCCACTGGCTTCCCAGAAAGCAGAGAGGCAGCTACATCTCCCACATCAGGCCTGACACAAGGCTTTTTGGGAGTAGAGTCCTCTCTAGGCCTCAGGGGTGCCCTCCAGGGTCACCCAGCCTGACGTCCCCTCCTTCCGTTCTCAGAGGACCCTTGCCACCCTCCAAGGCAGTTCAGACAAACCAAAGGGGGACACTCCAGCTTTCCCACCACCACCCACGGGGCCACTGTAGTTTCAGGCCAGCGCCTCCTTCCTGGTCCCTGAGGTGGGAAAAGCAAAGACAAGGAGCTCTGTGTCTATTGGCTGGACCTGTGGCTTGTCTCAGCCCTCTTCTAGTTTCATTCTTTAGGATTAGAAAAGTCTCTTCCACTCAATAGAACAGGTTCCAGCCTGAGGTGTGGGAAGCTGGGTTGTCATCCCCTCTGCAGCCTCTGTGGCCCTGGGCAAGCTCTTTCCTTCCACCTGTTTCTTCTGGCCACAACAAAGCAATAACCATCCCCATCCTCTGCCCTTCCTTCCCCGCCCAGCCCAGGGGAAGCTGAGCCCCCACAGCTCTCAGGGTACTTCAGAAGGAAGGTGCTACATCTGGTTCAGACACAGGCACAAAAGGAACGAGCACATCCCCGTTGTCATGTGTCCACCTGCTGGCCCCTGCCCCCGCCAGGAGTGAAGCGGGCCATCCCGTCAGCCCCCTGCTCCCAGCACCTGGGGCCAGCAGCTGCCTCCCGGAACGCACCAAGTACCCCATCCAAAGCTGTCTGTCCCTCGTTTCCCACAACCTGGTTTAGATATCCCTTCTGATCTCTGTTCCAGAGATCAGAGGAAGCCCCGGGGTCAGGTAAGTAGCCTCAGGGGCGCCCTTGGCCAGAGCTTCTGTTCAGGCGCTCTCCCGTGAAAGCAGCCCTGGAAAACTGAGCCTGAAGTCAGAGACAGCTCAGGCCCAGCACAGAGGGCAGTCCCTTGCCACTGGCTCGGGCGCTTCCCTGGACTTTTTGCCTTCCTCCGTTTTTACTTCTCTGGGTCTGTCTTCATCCATGCCTGCTCTGAGATGCTCCCCCACCCCTCCCTGTACCTGGGACCATCGCCCTCTGGTGTTTTCATTCTCCTGTGAGCTCCCCGCTGGATACTGCTGCTTTCTGGAAGGCTGTCTTGGGTTACGTCCTGTGCTCCTCTCCCTCCCACACAAAGACAACCAGAAGGACAAGGCTTGAGCACGCCGATGCCCCAGCTCGTGGCTCCCCAGACCATCTGTTTCCCGTGAACATGCCCCGCTCCCCGTGTCTGTGTCCTGTGTGTATGTGTCGTGTCTTGTTTAGATTGTGAGCCCCCTGGGCAGGGATCCCTGTCTGCATACGTGTTCCATGTGGCACGTCCGGGTGTGCTAATAAACGTTCATCTTCAGAACAAGATCGCCAGGTGTCTTGAGGAAGCTTTGGGACAGACGGCTGAGTAAGCCAGTGTGGTGGCATTGGAGGCAGGGAGGGACTTCTGGGTAGGGCCCCCAGCTCCAAGAACCTGTTCTCCCGCTTTCCTGAGTCCCATGAGGGTGGGTGGGAAGGGGGTGAGGAATGGCATTGACAAGGTTGGAAAAGGCTCCAGGCCTGGGTCTCTGCTGCCACACTGGCCAGCAGGGCTGCTTGCCTGGAGGCTGGTGGGGGCGGGGGCCGCAAGAACAGGCGCAGTTCTCAGCCATTCCACTCACAGACCTGACTGCCAGCCAGGGACCAAGCAGTTCTTCTGTGACACAGTGAGCACTGGGTTGGGAGTCCTCACACCGCTTACGGGTGAGTCACTTGCCCCCTCCCCCCGCCGTTTGTTGCCCTGCCGCCTCCTCCGCCTTTCCCTCCGCTTGGTTCCCACAGCAGGAAGGAAACTTCTTGCTTTGACCGCCAGCTCCCTTGGCCTCTGCCCCTGAATCTCTGGTACACACATGACTCTTGCAGAATTTCCCTGCGCTATTCCGCCATGGCCTGCCCACCTCTGACTGCCCCAGGACGATGTGGGAAACCGCAGAGGCAGCCCATCCATCCTGTCCCATTGTTATAAGCGTCCCTTCCAGTCCCCCCTGCCCCCTGCTCCCCAGAGGCCAAGTGGGAATCACAGGAAGTTGTGGGTGGGGCAATGCTAGGACTCCTAATACAGTGCTATCTCCATCACCGAGGGGAGCTGTGACACCCAGTTGTCCCTGGCAGTAGCTCCCTCCCTACTCACATGGAGACAGAGACCCTCAATCATGCTCTATAGCATCAGCACCCAATTTAACCAAACTCAAACTTTCCAGAAGGGACTGGCTTCTGAGGGTGGAGAGCAAGCGAGTAGCAGGGCCAGGGACAGAGCCCATTCCCATTCCCCGGGGGAGCACCTGCTCAACTGGCAAGCAGTCATGGCTGCGAGTGCCACGTTTGACAAAGCAAAAGGGTAAGGCCCTAAGGGCCTCAGGGTGGCCCGGGGGACTCATTGCCAGGACTTTGCCCCAACCTAGAGTCCTCAAGTGAGAGCAGCAGGGGAGGAGGTACAGGGAAACAGACCAGACAGAGGGAGGAGACCTGAGCTCACTCATGACAGCAGTTATTGCAGGTGACCATGGCTACCTCTGCACCCTGCTGCTCCTGTGTCTAAGATTTGCATGAAAGGAAGGTAGACAAACCCCTTGCACGAAGTATTGAGATGCAGCATCAGATCTAAATAAACCCAATTCCTTGGGCCAGGTGCGGTGGCTCAAGCCTGTAATTCCAGCACTTTGGGAGGCCGAAACAGGCAGATCTCCTGAGGTCAGGAGTTCGAGACCAGCCTGGCCAACATGGTGAAACCCTGTCTCTATTAAAAATACAAAAATCAGCCGGGCGTGGTGGTGTGCACCTGTAATCCCAGCTACTCAGGAGACTGAGGCAGGAGAACCGCTTGAACCTGGGAAACAGAGGTTGCAGTGAGCCAAGATCATGCTGCTGCATTCCAGCCTGGGCAACAGAGAGAGACTCCATCTTGGAAAAAATAAAATAAAATAAAAGTAAATAAATAAATAAACCCAACTCCTCGTGTACAGATGAAGAAGCTAAGGCCCAGGGGGTCATGACTTGCTCAAGATCACTTGGTAAATAGCAGAACTAGGCCTGGAATCCCTGCCTTCTGATTCTAGGCCCAGGGTATATTTTCCCTATGCTGTGATACAAGTGGCAGGTCAACAGGAGAGTCCCCAGTCAGCTGCAGCTCCTACCCCACCTGCAGCTCCTACCCCACCTGCAGAGTGATCATCTCTCAAATTACTTTCTCCAAGTTTCCAGACCCCTGGAAGGCCCACTGGCCCTGATGGAACCCCAACAGGGGGAACTCTGGGAGGGACAAGGTCTACAACAGCCAGGCTCCAGACCCTCTTCCTCCTTGGGAAGGTGGCAGTCTCCAATCTTCCCCACCCACCACCTCTTTCTGTCCGTTCAAGGCCTTCACTCTTATTTGCAAGCTGACAGCCCCAGACCCATGCCCAGCCTCCTCCTCAGCCAGGGCCCAGCCTCCTCCCCAGCCTGGGCCCAGCCTCCTCCTCAGCTTGGGCCCAGCCTCCTCCTCAGCCTGGGCCCAGCCTCCTCCTTAGCCTGGGCCCAGCCCCATGTGCCAGCAGAGCTGCTGGGCAGGGCCTGACCTTTTGGCCCGGTATGCCCCTGTTGCCTGGTGATGAAGACCTGGCAGGATCTTCTCCGGGGAGATGGGCCTCCAGCCTTGAGGTTTTACAACTTTCTTCCTTTCTTTAAATCGTTATTTATTATTTTCCTGAACAACAAGAGGAGAAAGAAATGCCAAAACTGAGCAAAAAGAGACTAAGGAGAGACAGAAAGAGGAAAATAGAGCGAGAGAGATGGAGGGAGGCAAGTCTAGAGTCATGGAGGGGTGGAGGGGCAGTGCCAGTCAAAGAGTAGGGAACGATCAGCCCAGCTTGAGGGTGACTCAAAAACATACAAAATCTTCTGCAGAATTAAGCTGTGGGATTCCGCAAGACAGGAGAGCAGCTTCGAAGGGCAAAAGCCACCCCTGACGACAGCACTTGTTCCCCAGACAGACAGCACACAACAGTTGGCAGGGTCGGTCTGATATGGAGCGGGGGGTGGGGGGGCACGTTGGGCGGGGGCAGTGCCAGAGGGAGCCCAGGGTCCCCACAGCAGTGGGTTCCGGTGCTCCCAGGGATTATAAATAAACAGGCACATGGGAAATGCACATTCTTTCTCCAAGAAATATAATTTACGTTTACAGCCAGTTGTTTTTTCTTCTCCCTAAAGAAAACGTTACCATGTGGGGCCCCTGCCCCAACAGTGTCCCTGAGTGTCCTTGGCCCTGGCTCCCTCGTCCCGTTATTGCTTGGATGAGGAAGATCTGGCTCTGGGAATCGCAGAGCAAGGCCCCTCTCCTCACCCCCTCGGGGCTGTCCCTGGTGACGGAGTGGAGGTACAGAGTGCCAGTCCCGTGCCAGCCACCCTGGCTGTGCCCATTTAAGGGAAAGGAGAGTGCAGGCCGTGGGAGAGGCGCTGAGCAGCCTCCCAGAGCAGAGAGCCCCTCTCTGCGGTGCAGGAGGCCCTGGAGGCACGGTGGCTTCTTTTCAAACTTGACAGCTGGAAGGCTCAGGCTATGGGGTGGGGAGTGGAGGGGGAGTCTCTCTTCCCAGCAAGATTCCAGGCACATGCTGGGAGGCTGGGAGAAGAGAACAGAATAGGGTGGGGGTGACCCCCTGCCTTCTGTGCCCCATACCAATCTCAGGGGGCCGAGGAGGGAGGTATGTACGATCAGCCCTGGTGGAGTGGTGAGGGCAGCTTCGGTGTTGGGGCCCCCATCTGTTTCCCACTTCCGTCCCTGGCACCAGCCCCACTCCAAGCCCCTGCTCCTGGGCCAGGCCCTCCTCGCAAGGGCAGTCCGGCCCCACACAGGCACGCAGTCCACCCCAGAGGTAGCGACTCCTGTCCTAGAAAGGGTGGGCCTAGGAGACCCAAACCCCAGAAAGAGGGAGGGTGTTGGGCGCCCTGCATCCAGACTCAGGGAGACGTGACAATTCTGTGGTCCCCAGTGACCCTAGTTCCAGGAGGAAGCTGGTGCCTCTGTTATCAGTGGCTCCATCGGGGACTGGACCCAGCCCAGACTTCTTGGTCTGACAATTGCCCACAGATCAGCCAGGGTATAGTCAGTCCTCTCACTACCTAGGAGTGTCTGAAGATGAGCCCCAGCCCTGCCTGTGCCCGGCAACTCGCCAAAAGTGGCCGCTCCATTGACCTAAGCAGGGGCCCACCGGTCCCGCAGGTCCAACCAGCCAAAGCTTCCTAGAGCCCCTCCTCTCAGAGTGGCTGAAGCCCATCAGCCAGAACATAGGCTCAGGTGCCCAGTCCTGGAGTGGCTTCCAGGGCGCGGAGGCTGCCCCCGGGGGCGCCCAGAGCCCGGGAACCAGCGCCACCTATAAGCAGGTCTTCCTCCTCCTCATCCTCAAAGGCCCGCGCTGGGCGCCGGGGCGGAGGCCGGGGCGTGGGCTCGTCGCGCTCCGCCATGCGCTCGACGGCGCCCTCGCCCACGAGGAACACGGTGTCCGCGACGCGCGGGGGCCCGGTGACGGGGTTGTGGTCATAGGAGAAGACGCGTAGCGCGCGCAGCGGGTGCAGGTCGGGGAAGCCGCCCAGGCGGTTGCGGTCGAGGTCGAGGATGTGCAGGCGGCCCATGCGCAGCAGCGCGGGCGGGAACTCCTCGAAGCGGTTGCCGTAGAGCCAGAGGCCGCGCAAGCCCGTCATGCGCGGCAGCTCGGCCGGCAGCGCGCGCAGCCGGTTGTCGCCCATCTGGAGCGACTGCAGCGCCACCAGGCGCAGCAGCGGCCGCGGGAAGCGCCGCAAGAAGTTTCCCTCGATCCAGAGGCAGCGCAGGCTCTGCAACTGCGCGAAGTCGGCGGGCAGCGCCAGCAGCCGGTTGCCGCCCAGGTAGAGGCGCGTGAGGCGCGGCAGGCGGCACAGGCCGTCAGGCAGGCGCTCGAGCTTGTTGAAGTCCAGCGCCAGGATGCGCAGCTCGCGCAGCTCCTCGATCTCCTCCGGCAGCTCGCGCAGCCCCGTGCCGCTCACATACAGCTTCTGCAGGCGGCTCAGGGCGCACACTGCGCTGGGCAGCCGCCGCAACCGCCGCCCGCTCAGCTCCAGCTGCTGGTCGCCGCTGCGCAGCTGCTCCTCTGCGTCCGACGGCAGCTCATCCGGCGTGGACTCGGCGATGCCCATGGTCACGGGCCCCGGCCGGGGCCGCCGCCACTGCCACCGCCCGGCATCGCCCCGCCCCGGCCGCCCCCCAGCCGCCCCGACGGTGCCGGAGCCGCGCCGGCCCCCGGGCCCCCCGCCCCGGCCTGCCCCCGCGCCGGGAGGGGGGCCGTGCGAGGCCGGGAGGAGGCACCCACTTGGGGCACCGCCGCCTCGCGCCGCGCTCCACCGCCCGCCCTCGGGCCTCCCCCGTTGCCTCAGCCGGAGGCCGACTGGCTAGGGTTCGCGCTGACTCGCAGCTTAGCGACCCGTCGCCCTGGCAACCCCGACGCGCGTGCGGCTGCCAATGAGGCGGAGGGAGGGCGGGGCGGGGCGGGGCCAAGGCGCCACCCTAGTGGGGTCCCAGCGCCGGAGCCCGCCCCCTACCTGCCCATCCAGCCCACCGCGGAGCAAGCGCAAGCAGAGAGATTCCCCACCCCGGCCAAGCCTGGCACTGAGACCCGACGCCCGACGCCGTTTGGTGTGCGGTTGTGTGCGCCCCAGAGCCGCGGGTCCAAGAAGGCGAAGGAAACGTCGGCGGTGGATCAAAGACTCTGGACTAGAGGCTCACAAGGAGGGATGAGGGGCGCGGTCACTGCCGGCCATTCACGTCCAGCGGCGTGCGGCCGGCCTACCTGCTGGGATCACTTCAGTATGGTAACTCGAAACAGTGTTACTGTCCGGCCCTTTTCACATCTGCTGGTTTTACCGGGACCCAGGGCTTGGCTCCGCCCCGCCTAATTGCCCTACAGCTTCCTCATTGCTACACTCACACCCCTCTCTCCTGCTAGGATCCCTCCACCGACGCTCAAAGTCTGTGTGTGGCTGCGGTGGACAGAGGACTGGGACACGTGAACGCCTTTGAGCCACCAATCATGGCCACTCTCATTCCATGACTCTTCGTTCGCCTGCTACCACCAGCAGCAGATCCCCCCTGCCTTCTCCCCCCACCTCCCATCCGGAGTCCTGCCGGAGCTCCTAGCAGAAAAGCACTGGCTGTCATTGGCTTCGAGCCCACGTGTGCCCAGCACTATGCTGAAAGCATTGCGTTGGGTCCTTGGCACAGCCTATGAGGTAGACACCCTCATCACCCCGATTTTAAAGATGGAGAAACTGAGGGTCAAAGAGACATGACTTGAGCTGGGTCAGTCTGAGCTGGGTGAAGTGCCCAAGGTCACCCAGCTGATGAGCAGCTGGATTCGAAGCCAGGTAGTGTGACTCGAGAGCCTGTGTTCCTAACCATAAACCATACCGATAGATGGAAACAGGGGTCACTCCACCTCCAGCAATGAATTTTCTCACAACACAGCCTCTGATTCTCGGGACAAAGCTACAAAGACAGCATTATAATCCCACATGAAAGATGAGAGAAGTGGCCTCGCGGGGATTAGGCACCCTGCTTACGGTCACACAGTGCATAGAGGTTGCAGCCCGGGAGCCAAATTTTCGGGCTCCAAGCCTCCTGCCTCCTGCCTTCTCTTGAACCCGGCTGGTGTGACCCATGTAACTGGCTGAATGGACTGACTTCAGGACAGCACGCTGCCCTTTGGCCCACGCCCGTTGCCATCCCCACTGCAGGGGAAGGGGGATGGAAGACAGCCCAAGGGCAGAGAGCAGTTGCCAATGCAACGGGAGGATGGGAACCATCCCCACTGGAATATAAGCTGCCCGGCCAGGGAGGTTTGGGCATCTCCTTCCCTACTGGCACAGGCTCTAGAGCATACAGTAGACATTCAATGCAAATTTTTATTTATTTATTTATTTATTTATTTATTTTGAGACAGAGTTTTGCTCTTGTTGCCTAGGTTGGAGTGCAATGGCACGATCTTGGCTCACTGCAACCTCCGCCTCGCCTCCTGGGTTCAAGCGATTCTCTTGCCTCAGCCTCCCAAGTAGCTGAGATTACAGGCGCCCACCACCACGCCCAGCTAATTTTTGTATTTTAGTAGAGACAGGGGTTCACCATGTTGGTCAGGCTGGTCTCGAACTCCTGATCTCAGGTGATCCACCTGCCTCAGCCTCCCAAAGTGCTGGAATTACAGGCATGAGCCACTGCGCCTTGCTGAAAAAAATTTAACGTTAAAAAAAGTGGAGGGAAACATTGCATACAGTGAAATGCATAGATCGTGTCTTCTTGGATGCATTTTCACAAATGTACACACCCCTGTCCCATTTCCATCAACCCAAGAGTTCTCTCAAGCCTCTTGCGGTCAATCCCCACCTTGCAGAGGCAACTATGATCCTGACCTCTATCCTCATGAATCAGTTTTCCCTGTTCTTGAATTTCACACAAATGAAATTATTCAGCACATGCTTTTTTTCAGATAATATATATTTGTTGGATAAATGAATGAAAGGACAGAGCAATAGCAATTCTAATGTGGCAAGAGGTGTTAGGCGGCGGACAGATGATGGGGGGACACAGAGGCAGATGTTGCTCTGAGCCAGGAACCAGCCATGCACCCCCATCCTGGGAGAGACTGGCAGAATGAAAGCAGGAATCCAGGCCAAGGTAGAGGACCCAGGTGGAAGCCAGACACCAGACCTAGGGTATAGGAGTCTCAGCCCCACCCGGAGGGGCTTCAGGCTCCTCCCAGATGTCACTTAAGTTCCAATCCAGCTCTCTCCCTTCTACTCATTCGGGAGGACTTCTTGGAAGAGGTAAGCCTCTCAGAGACCAGAAAGGTAGGGAATACCCAGCCAGGCTAATGGGATGAGGAGAGTCCCTCCCCCAACCCCCGAGCAGTTTCACCAAGGGAACATTGGCTGTGGAGGAGGAGGCTCAGCAGCCCAGCCTCGCCACATGCTCAGGCTGGCACCCAGCGCCAGGCTGCCCTCTTGGGCTCCATCAGCACGGGCAGCACCACATGAGCCCACATGAGCCTCTCCACCCCGGCACCAGCCTGGCAGAGCTTCCTGGGGCCGAGAGCATGGAGGACCAGCCCTCTTCTTTCTCAGAGTCTTTTTCCTGCTCTCGGCAGATCCTGTACCTTCACCTCCCACCAGGCCCTTCTCAGTGGGTAAAGGTAAAATGTGCTGGCGTTCCAGGCCCACGCAGGCTGGCAGTGGGGCAATCATCATGATGAATCACGCTGGCACTGCAGGCACCCGGCCCTTGTTGAGGCGTAACTAATGAATTAGCTTCGTCCCCCAGCACGGGGCCTCTCAGCCTTTCCCCACTTCCCAGGAAGGCAGGAAACTGAGACCTGGGAGGGGGAAGCAGGGGAGGAGAGAGGACTCTGTCAGCTCCAGGCATGGGTCCCAGACCCTGGCCAGCCCCTCTGCCCCCACACACACTGCAAAAACACCCAAAGTGCAGGTCCCCCAGGGCCCCAGAAACTGCCTCTCTGTTACTAATCATGAGCTATAACTATTAGTGCCCACCCCCAACTCTGTATTTTTTAAAGGATTTCTTAAAATATAGGAAAAGTGTGGCACTGTGATAAACACCCCCATGCCCAGTACCCAGCATTGACAATTGTTCACATTTCATCAAACTTGCTTTAAACCTATTTTCTTTTAAATAAAAGGAAGAAAACGGCACACATAATATACAAGTCTCCTTTGTCTCCCCTCCAATGTCCCTATAGGCACTACTGCCCCCTCCACACTGACCCTGCCAAAGTCCCCTCTGGATTCCCCTCCCTGCCTTGGGGCCAGGACCCCCCTGGCTGCTGAATAAGATGATGGGATCTTAGCATCCTAGGTTCTTAGAAAACAAGGATTCAAACCTGTTAGAGCCAACTACGCGATGTCAAAGCTGGGAGCGTGCTTAGCTCCTCTGGGAAGTCACAGGCTCTGTTCAATGTCTGCAAGAAGGTAGGGACCCTTGTTCCAGAAAAATGCATGGAGGCAGAGACTCACCCAATGATGTGCGCAATTCCCAGGGGTTCACGGTCTCTTGGGTGTCTAGGAAAGCGATGATGTCCTCACCTCATGGCCCACTCCCCTTACCTGCACCAGCCAGAACTTCAGTTCCTGCCATCTTTCAGGTATTCATTCAACAAACCTTAAGCACCTACTTCTATGCCTAGGCACTGGGGATTACTATGAATGTAAACATAATAGACAAACCCTCTGCCTTTGTGGAACTTATATTCATGCGAGTGGAGATCATCAACAAAACACGTGTCAGGTCATGATCAGGCTACCGAAGAAATAAAGCAGGGAAAAGAAAGGAGGAGGACTGGCCGGGCGTGTTGGCTCACACCTGTAATTTCAGTTCCTTGGGAGGCCAAGATAGGCGGATCACTTGAAGCAAGGAGTTCAGGACTAACCTGGCCAACATGGTGAAAGTCCATCTCTATTAATAAAAAATTTAAATTTAAATTTAAATTTTGAAAAAAGAGAGGGGAGGACTGAGAAATGTGGGGGGTGGGGAGGGGCTGTCCTTTAAAACTGAGAGGCTAAGGCCAGGCGCGATGGCTCATGCCTGTAATTCTAGCACTTTAGGAGGCCGAGGCAGGCAAATCACCTGAGGTCAGGGGTTCGAGGCCAGCCTGACCAACATGGTGAAACTCTGTCTCTACTAAAAGTACAAAAATTAGCCAGGGTGGTGGTGGGTGCCTGTAATCCCAGCTACTTGGGAGGCTGAGACAGGAGAATTGCTTGAACCCAGGAGGCAGAGGTTGCAGTGAGCTGAGATTGCCCATTGCACTCCAGCCTGGGCAACAGAGCTGGACTCTGTCTGAAAAAAAAAAAAAAAAAAAAACCACCTGAGTGGCCAGAGGAGGCCTCATTGAGACCATGGCATTGAGCAAAGACGGCAGGGTACACTCCCGGCAGTGGAGATGGCAGTGCCAAGCCCCTGGGGCAAGAGTGTGTCGAGGACTTTGGGAGCAGCAAGGGGCCCAGCCCAGGGAGCAAGGGGAAGCATGGCGGTCGAGGAGATCAGAGAGAGAAAGTAAGGACTGGGCAGGCCGAGGAGGGCCCCTGTCCTTCATGAGGACTTTGGCTTTGACTCTAGGTAAGAGGTCATGGGGGAATTTTGCATAGAGGACATATGTTTTAACAGGATCCCTTTGGCTACAGCTGCAGGATATTGCGGGGGGGAGGTGTGCGTGCACGCGCGTGTGTGTACATGCGTGTACGTGTGTGCGTGCATGCGTGCATGCGTGTGTATGTGTGTGTGTTGGGGAAAGGATTTTGTGCAACTTTAACCTCTCTCCTCTTGGTTCTCTCCCACAGGATAATGCTAGCTGTCGTTTACTCAGCACCTACAGGTTGTCAAATTTATTCTTCACAACAGCTCTGCCGAGCAGGTACTATATTCCCCACCACCCTCTGGCTCTACAGATGAAGAAACAGATTAGATTCAGAGAGGTTAAGTAGTTTGAGTTTCAGTGTGGTTAAACAGCCACTGCCGAGCTACAAGGTCACACAGCCAGTAAGGGGCGGAGCCAGGATTCAAACCCAGTCCATCTTATTGCAAAGCCCAGGCTTTGTCGACTATGTCTCATTGACTCTGTGGGCTGGGAGAAATTAGAGAAACCACCCTGGGTGCTCAAACGCTCACCCCCATCCTGCAAACAGCAAAAATATTTCTAGGGGTGCCCTGCTTGGAGATTTTGATGTTGTCAGAGAGGACAAGAGTGGCTACGAGCCACACCACTTCCCCTTTCCCATCCCAGGTCCCAGGGCTCATATGTTTGCCTAACTAGGGGGTATCCTGAAATCCACAGGGCAAGCCTAGGAACCCCAAATCAGGTCCCATAAGACAGAACAAAGAGGTCCCCAGGTCCTGGGTCATCCTAGGCCTGTGATCTGGGCTCACGGCTTATCTGATACCAAATTCCAGGCAGTCTCTGGCCCACCGTTGGCCTAGACCCCATCAGTGATAGCCAAACTCACCAGGCTGGCTCAGCCACTGCCAACCTACTCTTCCCATCCTGCCTAAGAAACCAGAGCCCAGGCATGGCCTGGGGATCATGTTTACCTGGAACCCTAACTCTGTGAGTTACCTGCCTGATCTGTTGAAAGCTGAGAGTCCTCCCAGGTCCCCCTCAGAGACGCCAGAGCTGGAGCAACAAAGGCCACGGGAGTGTGAGGAGGGGGAGAAGCTGACTGGTGCCCAAGGCCACATTCCAGAATGTTGTAGATGGAACTCTGACCACCCCAGTGGGTTCTGTTAGGCCATCAAGCTGCAAAGTGGACTTGACGACTCCTTCCTCTTGGGAGGAATGCTGGGGTCATGGCTGGCAGCCGCCCTTTATGTTAATACCTTCTTGGATCTGTGGCCAAATGCAAATCAGATCATCTGCTCCAAGAATACAGATCCAGGTCCCAACCAAGACTACCAAGGACTTGTCTGGCCCGGTCCTCCTGCGGCAGAGGCTACTGAGAGTGACCAGCTTCTGTTTTTCCCCCTCTTCTTCCTGAGCCCTCAGTAAAACTACTTTTCCTAGCCGAGAGGGTTAGACCCTGGGATGACTGCTGGGCTAATAGATGTGGGCAGAAGTGACACATACCACATCAATGCACAATCCTCCATGCTCTGTTTATCTACTGTGATGTTAAAGATGGAAAGGATCCTGGATCCCAGAGTCACCACTTGGAGATGAGCTAACCATGTTGTACCTGAGCGAGTTGAAGAAAACGCCACACTTTGAGACGAATTAAGAGTCCGTTTATTTAGCTGGCGGCCAAGAGACGGCTAATCCTCAAAATTCTCTCGGCCCTGAAGAAGGGGCTAGATTTTCTTTTATACTTTGGTTTAGAAAGGGGAGGGGGGTCTAGTTAAAACAATTTTAGAAAAATAAAGTAGGAAAAAAGTTAAAAGGATAAATGGTTACAGGAAAGTAAACAGTTCCAGGTGCAGGGGCTTTAAGACTATTACAAGGTGATAGACTCGGGGCTTTGGGTGTTACCAATCAGACGAATTTCTGGGAATTGCGGATATTGCTCGTCACAGTATCTTATCAGTTAATTGCATTCTTGGATGTGCTGGGAGTCAGCTTGCACAAGTTAAGTCCTTGAGGAAGGGGCTGCCAGTGAAAGAGCCAAGATGGAGTCTGTCTGGCTCTCTTAGCTAAAGGAGAGTCAATTCAGGTGGAACCAAGGCTAGGCGATTAAAGGAAAGAGGGAGAGTCCAAAAACAGGATTGGTAAAAACAAGGTTGGGCATTACAACCTGACGAGCTTCTTTCCACCCCCAGGACCTTTGGACATGCCAGTCCCTCTGCTTGGAATTCTCTTCTTCCCATTCTGCTTGGTTCACACTACTCATCCTTAAGGTCTCAGCTGAAACCTCCTGATACGGTTTGGATGTTTGTCCCCTTCAAATCTCATGTTGAAATGTAATCCCTGGCTGGGCGCAGTGGTTCACACCTGTAATTCCAGCACTACGGGAGGCCAAGGCAGGTGGATCACCTGAAGTCAGGAGTTTGAGACCAGCCTGGCCAACATGGTGAAACCCCGTCTCTACTAAAAATACAAAAATTAGCCAGGCGTGATGGTGCACACTTGTAATCCCAGCTACTCGGAAGGCTGAAGCAGGAGAATTGCTTGAACCCGGGAGGTGCAGATTGCAGTGAGCCAAGATCATCCCATTGCACTCCATCCAGCCTGGGCAACAAGAGCAAAACTTCATCTCAAACAAAAAAAAAAAGAAAAGAAAAAAGAAAAAGAAATGTAATGGCCAATGTGGGTTGTGGAGCCTAGTGGAGGTATTGGGGTCATGGAGGCAGATCCCTCATGAATGGCTTAGCACTGTCCCCTTGGTGATGAGTGAATTCTTGCTCAGTTCACTCAAGATCTGGTTGTTTAGGAGTCTGGGACCTTCCCTCCTATCTCTTGCTCCCTCTCTCACCAAGTGATAACGCTACTCCCTTTTAACTTCTGCCGTGACTGTAAACTCCCTGAAGCCCTCATCAGATGCAGATATGGCACCATGCTTCCTGTGCAGCCTATAGAACCGTGAGTCAAAATAAACATCTTTTCTTTTCTTTATCTTTTTCTTTTTTTTTTTTTTTTGAGACAGAGTTTCTCTCTTGTTGCCCAGGCTAGAGTACAATGGAGCAGTCTCAGCTCACTGCAACCTCTGCCTCCTGGGTTCAAGCAATTCTCCTGCCTCAGCTGCCTGAGTAGCTGGGACTACAGGTGTGTGCCACCATGCCCAGCTAATTTTTGCATTTTTAGTAGAGATGGAGTTTTACCATGTTGACCAGGCTGGTCTCAAACTCCTGACCTCAGGTGATCCACCCTTCTCGGCCTCCCAGAGTGCTGAGATTACAGGAGTGAGCCAACATGCCCATCTTGTCTTTTCTTTATAAACCACCCAGCCTCAGGTATTTCTTTATAGCAATGCAAGAACAGACTAACACACTTCCCTTCCAGGATCTTTCAGAGCACGTCAAGCCCCTGTTATAGATTCTTGAGCTCCCACAGTTCTCCTTCAAAGTAATTATTCCAATCATACTAAATAAATAATAACTGTGAATTATTTGCTTGAAGTCTGTTTCCGATGGACTAGGATGTGAGCGCCATAAAGACCAGATCAGAAGGCCAGGCGCAGTGGCTCATGCCTGCAATCCCAGCACTTTGGGAGGCCGAGGCGGGTGTATCACAAGGTCAGGAGTTCGAGACCAGCCTGGCCAAAATGGTGAAACCCCGTTTCTACAAAAAATACAAAAATTAGTCAGCCTCGGTAGTGTGCATCTGTAATCCCAGCTACTCGGGAGGCTGAGGCAGGAGAATCGCTTGAACCCAGGAGGCGGAGGTTGCAGTGAGCTGAGATCACACCATTGCACTCCAGCCTGGGTGACAGAGTGAGATTCTGTCTCAAAAAAAAAAAAAAAAAAAAAACCAGATCAGTGCCAATGCTGTGTGGGGCCATTATTGGAAACTTCGGGCAAAGGAAAAATCAGTAACACGAATCTCATCTTCATTTAAAATTTTGATATTTTGTTCATCATGGATTTTTGGCAATAATTTTCACTTTTACAGTGATTGCATCAAACTATTACTTAATTATGGAGGTGGGTTTTTTTGGCACTTCTTTAAATGTGGTGTCTAGAGCAAGTGCCTTGCTCCCCTCACCCTAGTCTCAGCTCTGGATCGGGCAAAATCACCCTTTCTCAAAGGATTATCACAAAGCATCAGTGACAGCGTATGGGAGCTGAGTGCTGTCATTTTGAGATACTAACTTATTCCACTGTAGACAATTTCCTTATATCTATTGACTTGCATTCATATGCTAAGTTGGTTTCCTATATTCCCTGCTCTCCAGGGAAACTCAGAACAAAGAGTCAAATCCTTGGCTTTGAGTTGCAAAAGAGGCTTTGAAATCCAGAGCTGAGACTATACCCTTACAACAGCCGGTTTTGAAAGAGAAATCTTTTGTGTAGGTCCAAAAAAGCTTGGCTTTGAACTTCGAGAGCAGAGAGCTGATGCCATAAGCCCTGGAAAGGGGAAGGATGCGTCATCCCAGAAGATAGCACCCAAAAGGAGATTAAGGTTCAACTGGCAGGTGGGAGAGAACAGGCAAGCAGCGCCCGGAAACACGGATGCCGGCCCAAAAACCAGTCGTCAGCCCCATCTGGGCAGAGCCTGGGGGTGGCATGAGAAAAAGTATATACCCCCAGGTATCCTGAGGGGGGCACCAGGGCAGGTGGGACCCACCTGCGCTTCCCTTACCAGGTGTGGCCTGAGGATGTAACAGGCCTCTCACAAGTCACTCTACCTGTAAGGAGAGGCCTCAGTAGAGTAGACATAGAGGTGAACTCACAAGGGCGGGCATCCAGAAGTTTCCACATCTGCAAGACAGACATGGGTGTAGCCGAGAGGTTAGGCTGGGGGAGTCCACATCTTTGCTAAATCCAGTTGTTACTGATAGACCAAGATACGCTTTTTTTTTTGTTTTTTTCTGTCACCCAGGCTAGAACGCAATGGCGCAATCTCGGCTCACTGCAACCTCCACCTCCTGGCTTCAAGTATTCTCCTGCCTCGGCCTTCCAAGTAGCTGGGATTACAGGTTTGTGCCACCATGTCCGGCTAATTTTTGTATTTTTAGTAGAGACAGGGTTTTGCCATGTTGGCCAGGTTGGTCTGGAACTCCTGACCTCAGGTGATCCACCTGCCTCGGCCATCTGACGTGCTGGGATTATAGGTGTGAGACACCACGCCCAGCCCCAAGATACGCTTTTGAGGTCTTGAGTATGGCTTATGAAGTCCATACTCACATATACCTGCTCTGTCTGGCTATACAAGTCATGCCATGTACAATGGAGCCATATCTAACGATTCCTTTTGACACCAGGATCCTACACTGGAGGTAAGTATCTCGAGGAACAGCACCTTTGATCCATGTCCCATAAAGGGTCTTCGCAGGCCAACAGCAAACTCCCTAGATGTGTAAAAGCAGCGAGAGCACCCCACTTACAGAACGTACCCCACAAATGCCCTTCTTAGTGATGGTAACTCACGTGGGAAGGATATTTGAATTCTTTGGGCCTCCCAGCATCTGAAGCCCCTGGCTATGTTGGAGAATCCACCTGCCTTACAAAACAGAGCCCACTCTCCTCCCAAGGCAGCTGAAAACACTGGGAGCTCACTTTCCCGGCATCCCTTGCAAGCGAGGTGGAAGCCTGTGACCCGGAAGTCGCCCCCAGGTACACCCACGTCAGATTCTGAATAGGAAATGAGAACTGCTGAGCAGAAGGGGTCACTCAGATCCCTCCTGAGGGTGGTGTGAGGAGCGGCAGCAGGGGCTGTGTCCCAGGAGCAGCGGTGGGGAGGCCTGGGGTCTGTGTGGTCCCAGGGCCATGGGGCGATTTTCTTTGTGCTTCCTGGCTGGGTGGGCTCTAAGTTTTGTGTTTTTTCTTTTCTTTTCTTTTTTGAGGTGGAGTTTTGCTCTTGTTGCCCAGGCTGGAGTGCAATGGCGCCATCTCAGCTCACCTCAACCTCCACCTCCTGGGTTCAAGCGATTCTCCTGCCTCAGTCTCCTGAGTAGCTGGGATTACAGGCGCCTGCTACCACGGACCCGGCTAATTTTTGTATTTTTAGTAGAGACGGGGTTTCTGCATGTTGGTCAGGCTGGCTCGGAGTCCTGACCTCAGGTGATCCTCCCGCCTCGGCCTCCCAAGGTGCTGGGAGTACAGGCATGAGTCACCACGACCAGCCGTGCTCTAAGTTTTATTCTCAGGTCCACCTGAAGATTCTGTGAGTGACCAAGTCCTTTTAAGAAATTCCTTTTCTGCTTAAATTAGCCAGCTGTGGTTTTTGTTGCTTGTGATGAACTCTGACCGATAGCCTCCATCGTCAGACCTCATCATCAGCCTGTGACCACTCAGGGAGTCGCGTGATCATTCTCCCCCTGCCCCTGCTTCCACTGTCCTCCCAGGAGCCCCACACTGTCAAATGCTGTTCTGTGCTCAGGAGAAGCTTTGCCCGTGTTCTTCAATGCCAGCCCCCCGCCCCCAGTGCCAGAGCCCACCAGGAGAGCATGGCTCTGCGCCGAGGCCGTCTGACCATAGGGACCACACCTTGTCATCAAGCCTTGGGGCTCATTTAGCCTTTTCTGAGCACAGCGCCTTCAGCATCTCACCCAAGCTTAGGCCAGGTGAGCGACACACACACCTTCCTGCCCTGGCCCTTTAACTGGGGACTCTAAAGACACACACACACTCACACGCTCTCCCACCTGACTCACACTCTCACACTCATACACTCACACACCCACACACTTACACACACTCACACATATATACACTCACACACTCATAGTCACACTCATACACACTCATACACTCACTCTAACACATATACCCACAGATATACTCACACATACACTCTCACACACACACATACACACTCACTCTTACCCACATGCTCTAACACACACCTACACATCTACACTCACACACACACACACACTCACACACACTCATATACCGACACACTCTAACACACACCCACACACGCAGACACATATACAAATACACAATCATCTTCACACACATACATACACACACTCACACTCCCACTCCCACACATACACTCACACTCACATATATACACTCACACACTCATATTCACACACTCATATACGCACTCTAACACACACCCACACACGCATACACTCACACTCATACACATACACTCACACATATATACACATTCTCTGACACACTCATATTCACACTTATACACACTTATATACTCACACTAACACGTATACTCACACCCACAAACACATTCACAAAATACACACTTACACATACACTCTCACACACACTCATAATCACACACTCATACACTCATATCCCACACACATACCCACACATATAGACTTACACACATAGACACACGCATACACACACTCATATGCCAACACACTAACACACCCACACACACAGACACATACACATAAATACACAAATCGTCTTCACACACATACACACAAATACACACAAATCATCTTCACACATATACACTTTCACATATACTCACACACTCCAACACACACCCACACATACACATATACACTTACACACCACACTTACATATACACTCATACATACAACTCTCACACTCACATTCACACACACTCATATACTCACACTCTCAGGCACATACACTCACAGTTCCAAACTCACACTCATGCACTTACACTAATGCTCTCTCACACACACTCACATTCACACACTCTAGCACTCACTCAAACTCACACACTCACACTCTCACACAAGTGCGCTCACCTCTTTAGCAAAAGAAATTAAAGCCCATCCCTATCACTGCCTGGCTCTCCCAGGAAGTTCCCAGGCCCCATTCCTGCCCATCCGAGACCCCCAGGGGAAGTGATGGGGTGGGGAGAGGCTTGGATTCAGAAGAGAGTGCGAGCGCCCTCACAGGGCCGGTGCCGCGTGGCTTTGGGCAGGTCGCCTCACCTCTGGTCAGGTTGACCTGCCCATCACAAAGGTCCTGGGCAGAGCCTGTCTGCAGCAGTGTGGGGAGGAAGCGAGGCGTGGCAGGATGTCCCACAGGCCCTGCCAGACCCCTCTGATCTTCAACAGGGGCCCTCAGTGGGACCTGCTGGGTCTGATTCATCCTCTGCCCTTGCATACTTGCTTGTTCGGGGAACAGTTCCTCGGGAATGGGTGGCCCTCCAGATGGTCAGAGAGGAGACTGGGGAACCGATTCAGAGCCTCACACACTCCATCTGTCTGGGTGTACCATATCCACCGTCCTCAGCCTCCCCACGCAGGGCCTCCCACCACCCCCAGGCCTCCAGTTCCCAAAGACAGATGCCTCTAACCGCCCCCACCCCCAGGAGCCCTGTGTTCCCAGCTGGACAGCTGTCAAGCCCACAAGCCGGTGGAGCTGCCTGCCACCACGTGACTCAGGCCAGATGGCACCTGTCAACATCAGCCGCCACCAGGCCATGATGAACAAACAGCAGCCTCACACGCGTCCACACGCGTCACAAGCCGTGTCTGATCTCACGGCGCCCAGCACCCGCCGCACCTGCTGTCCCGTCAGCCCTCTAGGCTACACACCCCCACACCAAAGCCGTCAGCGCCGCACCCACCTGCGTCCCTAAACTTCCCCCAGAGGGAGGCCCCTCTGTGTTCTTGTTGGAAAGGTGAAGGCCCACGGATATTCTCAGCACCCGCAGGCTGTGGGGGCTTAATAAAGGTTAATCATCATCCCTGTACACCTCGGCAAGTTTTTAAAAATATTCGTTGAGGAGCGGGCAGGAAACTTCTGGCAGCAACTGCAATGTCACCCGCTGGAAGGACTGACTCTGTGAACACCCAAAGCCTGGTTACCAGGTGAAAGGAGAAGCAGGCAGCTGCCAGGAGGGCCTGGCAGAAGTTGGACTTAGGGACGGGGGCTTAAGTGGGGGTAAACCCCTGGAAGGGCAGCCGAGGCCTTCCAGGTCAGGCTGTGCAGGTGATCACCCACCCTTGATAGAGAGGAGGCCTGCTCTCAGGGGAGGGTTTTGTTTTGTTTTGTTGAGACAGGGTCTCGGTACGTCACCCAGGCTGAGTGCAGTGGTGTGAACATGGCTCACTACAGCCTCAACTTCCTGGCCTCAAGCTGTCTTCCCACTTCAGCCTCCCAAGTAGCTGGGACTACAGTCACGTGCCACCACGCCCAGCTAATTCTTTAATTTTGTGTAAAGATGGTCTCACTTTGTTTCCCAGGCTGGTCTCGAACTCCTGAGCTCAAGTGATCCTCCAGCCTCAGCCTCCCAAAGTGCTGGGATTATAGGCATAAGCCACCTCGCTCGGCCTCAGACAAGGGTCTTGAGGGGGCCCACCCAGGGCCAAGCAGGAGACAGAGGCCAGACCCTGTGACCATCTGCAGCGTGGCCTTTTTTTTGGGGGGGGTAGGGGGGAGGGCACGGTGGAGTTTCATTCTGTCACCCAGGCTAGGGTGCAGTAGCGCGATCTTGGCTCACTGCAACCTCTGCCTCCCGGGTTCAAGCAATTCTCTGCCTCAGCCTCCTGAGTAGCTGGGACTACAGGCACCCACCACCATGCCCGGCTAATTTTTGCATTTTTAGTAGAGACAGAGTTTCACCATGTTGACCAAGCTGGTCTTGAATTCCTGACCTCGTGATCCACCCACCTCGGCCTCCCAAAGTGCTGAGATTACAGGCATGAGCCACCGCGCCCGGCCTGCAGTGTGGTCTTGACCAAGTCTCCACCTCTGTCTTGGCCTCTGTTTCCTCTGCTCCAGCATCAGGGCAGCTTCTATTTGTGTTCACTCTGTGCATGTTGGATTTTATCCAGAAGGCAGCTGCTGCTATTAGCTGAAGCTCAGTGTGGTTAAGTGACAACTGGAGGTCACAGAAGGGTTAGGTGACCTACTGATGGCAGGGAGCTGCCTTGGGTTGTGGACAGCTGGTATCTGAATCCAGGCAGTCGGATTCCAGGGCTCAGGCCTGTGACAGGTACACTCTGCGGACTGCCTGGGCCTGGAGGGGAAAGAGCTCTGGGCTGATGCTGTCTGGGAGCAAGGGGATGAGGCCACTGAAAATGAAGCCACGTGGTCAGCGCCCCTGGCCTGCTCCTCTGGGCCATCCCCTAGGGGCTAACTGCCTCACATGTCTTCCAAACTCTCATGCTGAGAGACCGGAACTCTCCCACTGTCCCCTGACATCACAGAGCAGGAGAGGGAAGCCACCCAGCAAGATGTCCTTTCCATAGGGACCGGCATCCTGAGGAGCCACCAGATGGAAAGTGTCCCCTCCTCCTGTCCTGGGGACACGGAGAATTTCCCAGCACTGGCTCTGCCCTGGTCTTGGCGCCTACCAGGGTCCAAGGTTGGAATGTAGAGGCCCTTAGGCCACTGCAGGAGAGCTTAATGACGTTGGTCAGAGGCTGGGCTCCGTGCAAGGGGAGACCGGGGGCACACTCAGAGAGGAAAGGTGCATCCTGGGGGCAAAGCAGTGGTCCCTAAGGGCCACGGCCATGGCAGCTGGGCAAGTAGGGTGTAGCAAAGCAGGAGCCAATTGCATGGACTCAGGGAGGCTGGGCGACTGACATCCTGGTAAGGTGGGTGATGCCCAGAAGCCCACATCTGCCATATTCATTCATTCATTCATTCATTCATCTGGTATTTACTGAGCACCTCCATATGTGCCAGGCACTGTCCTGGGCTTTGGACTTTCAGTGCGAACAAGGCATATATTGTCCGTGCCCTTGATGAGGCTCATAATTGAGAAGGGCTCCTTAGCATGGCCTTTGAGGCTCCCCCAAATCTGACCAACCTGCCTTCTCTGGTGCAGTGCCTTATGAATTATCCCCCTGCTCTGGCCAACCTGCTGCCTGGTGCAGGACAAGGGAGGTGGAGACGATGGAGAGGGTGTAATCAGGCTCCAGTGTCCCTGGCACGATAACCCCTCCACCCCACATTGAGCCAGATAGAGGAAGGATAGGTAGGAAACATGAGCTGTAAAAGGACACTCGGAGGAGAAGAAATGAAGACGCGAAATAGAGATGAGGGAGGTGCCGTGTGTGTGTGTGTGTGTGTCTGTGTGTCTGTTCTGTAAGTCTCTGTACATCTGTTTTAGTGTCTGTGTGTCCAGCATGGTGGCTCATGTCTTTAATCTCAGCACCTTGGGAAGCCAAGGCGGGAGGATCGCTTGAGCCTAGGAGTCTGAGACCAGCCTTGGCAACATAGCAAGACCCCTTCTCTACAGCAAATACCAAAAGTTAGTTGGGTGTGATGGTGTGAGCCTGTAGTACCAGATACTCAGGAGGCTGAGATGAGAGGGTCACTTGGGCCCGGGAGGTTGAGGCTGCAGAGAGCCATGGTTGCACCACTGCACTCCCACCTGAGCAATGGAGGGAGACCCTGTCTCAAAAACAACCAACCAACCAACCCTGAGACTTGGTAATTTCTAAGAAAAAAGGTTTAATTGGCTCACAGCTCTGCAGGCTGTATAGGAAGTATAGCAACAGCATCTGCTTCTGGGAAGGCCTCAGGAAGCTTCCACTCATGGTGGAAGGTGAAGGGGGAACAGGCATTTCTTTTTTATTTATTTATTTTTTAGATGGAGTCTTACTCTGTTGCTCACGCTAGAGTGCAGTGGTGTGATCTCGGCTCACTGCAACCTCTGCCTCCCAGGTTCGAGCCATTCTCATGCCTCAGCCTCCTGAGCAGCTGGGATTACAGGCACTCACGCACTCACCATCACGCCCAGCTAATATTTTGGGTTTTTTTGTTTTTTGTTTTTTGAGACGGAGTCTCACTCTGTCGCCCAGGCTGGAGTGCAGTGGCACGATCTCGGCTCACTGCAACCTCCGCCTCCTGGGTTCAAGCGATTCTTCTGCCTCAGCCTCCCGAGTAGCTGGGACTACAGGCACCCGCCACCACGCCCAGCTAATTTTTTTGTGTTTTTAGTAGAGACAGGGTTTCACCATGTTGGCCAGGCTGATCTCAAACTCCTGACCTCAAGTGACCTGCCTGCCTCAGCCTCCCAAAGTGCTGGAATTACAATCGTGAGCCACTGCGCCCAGCCGGGAGCAGGCATTTCACACACAGGAGCAGGAGCCAGGGGTGGGGGGGGTGCCTCATACTTTTTAACAACCAAATCTCAGGAGAATTCACTATAGTGAGGACAGCACCAAGCAATGAGGGATCCACTCCCATGACCCAATCACCTCCCATCAGGCCCCACCTCCAGCACGGAGGATTCCAATGCAACATGCGATTTGGATGGGGACAAATACTCAAAACTATATCAGTGGTATAGGCTGGCCATGTGTGTGTCTGCGTGTCTGAGAGTCTTGGGTGTTTATGTGAAGATCTGGTGCTTGTGCCCGTTTGTTTGTGTTTCCGTGTGTGTGGTTGTGTTTGTGTGTACTTCCGTTGGCGTTTATGTGCCTAGATGTGTGTGTGCGTGCCTTCAGGGGTCTGTGTGCACGTGTGTTCGTATTTGCGTGTGCTTTTGAGTTGAGTGTGTGTGTGTGTGTGTGTGTGTATCTTTGGGCAGGGAGAGGCTGGCTGATCCCACACTCGCTCACTCTCCGCCTTACTATGGCCGTGGCTGGGGCCCAGCCCAGTCCCTTTGGAGACTCACTCCTAATGCTGGGGCATGGACTGGCAGGTCGCCACCCACAGTCTGGGCTGTCGCTGGGTCCTGAGTCTGGCTCTGAGACTCTGTGTCTTCTGCTTCCCTCCTCTCATGCTGGGACCAGCTGGAGCCACCCACAGCCCACATGGAGCCCCAGCCAGGCTATGGACAGCCCCCAGGCCTGCTGCTCAAGACTGTGCTGGGTACAGCCAGGCTCTGGGGCCAGCAGCACTGCTCCACAGACCCCCACTAAGGAACACAAGTGGAGGCAAGGGGTCGGAGGACACCCCCTCTGCATGCCCAGACAGGGCTGCAAGGCACAGGGGACATCCCCAACCCAGCGGTGCTCCTGCCTTTCTGCCGTGTGACCCCGAGCAGCTCACGCACCCTCCTGGGTCCACACTTCTCATTTATAAGGAGCTGGTGCTAGCAGGGCCACACCACAGCATAGAGTTGTAGTGTTGTGCACTGCACAAATGCACCTGGCTGAGGTGACAAAAGGTGCTGAGAGCTGGCCCAGATGCTGTCTTGCAGGCTGGGGGCCTGTGTCAGGCTGCAACATCTGGAGGAAGAGATGCCCTTCTCTTCCCACGCAGGATGTTGGCTCATCAGGGCCTGCGCCCACCTGGGGCATCCGCCTAAGGGGCAGCTTGTTCTCTTTCTCACAAACAGGTGAACTGCTCTGGTCACCTTGGCTGGGACGGAGACTGGCACCAGCCTTTGTGATCAACCCCCCCCGCCCCCGTGTTGGTGTCCAGGTGGCCATGCATCCAAAACTCTCCTCTGTCCCCTTGCCCTGCGTCTGCTTCCCTCTCCTTCTCCGGCCCACCTGCCCCTCCCCTGGGGTTCTTCCACCCACACTTGACCAAGTACTTTCCCAAACAGCACAGGCCTTAGAGGACCCCTTTACAGGACAAGAAACTGAGTCTGGAGAATGAAGTGCCTATCCATGGTGTCATGGTTCCTCAAAGGTTCCAGCCGAGCCCTTCCAACTCCAAATCTGGCCCTAGCTCCTCCACCCGTGCACCCACCGCCCCAGCTCACCCCTCCTTTTTCCAGCCACCCTGATAGTGATGTCACACTTCTCTGCTTCAATGCTCTTTATTTCATTAGGAAAGTAGCTGGGCGGGGGTGTTCCCCTGGGGGATGGAGTGGGGGTACAGACAGTAGCCTGGCTCCTGTCCCCTAGGGTTGACAAACCTGTGGAGGAGAAGCAGAGGCGAGGCCTGAGCGAGGGGCTCCGGGGTGGTTCTGTGTGCTTGCCTGGCACAGAAGAGGTTCTGAGAGGCCCCCTGATCTGTCACCCCCCACTCGGAAGGGGGGTCCCCAGGCAGGACTTGCTTAACCCAGGGCTTGGAAGGCAGGGCTGGCCCACAACGGTTGCCCACACACCCGGAGTAGCTGAGTGTGGGGGTCCCCAGCCCCTTACCAAGGGCTCAGGGCTCAGCTGTGTGCCACGCAGCGGCTGCTGTGAGGCGCGGTCTGGTAGAAGGGTCGGCTGAGGTCAGGGTTCTGCAGGGAGGCAAGAGGAGAGTGTTGGGGGCGTTGGCAGGCAGGGCATGGACCTTGTCTTCTTGTCTTCTGCCTGACCCTCCTTGAGAGAGCACAGCCAGGATTCAGCCAGGGTTCAGCCAGGGCAGCCAAGCCACAAACATTCTTTGCCTGCCAACTCTGGGCCATTGTTGATATAAATGTAATTTCTGAGGAATTGAATTGAGCAGAAAGGAGCTGAGTGAGGCCGAACCACAGTCCATTCATCTCTGGATCCATCCCCCCATCCCCCTCTGGATCCGAACCACCCCAGAGCCCCTCGCTCAGATCCTCCCCCTCCAGTCCACCCAGCCTGGAGTTCAGGGGCAGGAGAGGGAGGAGGAGCCGTCTGAGGGAGGGGTCACTGGAGGGAGAGGAGGGGAGGAGCCTGTGCTGGCAGGAGGACACCAGAGCCAGCCAGAGGAGATGGGCCTCTCATAGGAATGAACTGGACTGACAGAGCAAGAGAGGAGAGGAAGGGAAAGGCCTGGCGCAGGGCCTGGATGAGGGGTAGGGAGAAAGAACAGAGCCGGGGGTGGGGTGCCACCTTCCCACGTGGGGGTGCAGGTGCCGCAGGCTCTCCGTGGGGTTGGGGGTGGCCTCCATGCAGCTGACCGGCTGGCTGAGGGTGTAGCCTCCCGGCATCTGGGGCTGGATGCCACCTCGAGTCCAGCCTTCCCGGTCTAGACCCTTGGGGATGTTCTCGAAGTACCTGGAGGAGAGGAGGGGTCCTTGGCTGGAAGCTGGACTCCGCCCACCTCTGCAGCCCCTTCTGCCCTTCTCCGTCGGCCCTCAGATCGCCCAGCCTCCCCACCTTTGCTCATGCTGTCCTCCTCATCTGGCTCTCCCTAAGCCCATGTCCACTGGGGGAACTCTTACTCAAAAAGCCTGCCCTCCCCTCCACCTGACACTGAAACACTCTTTGGAGTGTAAAAGGACAGTTTCAGTGATGCCCCTGTCCCTGGCCTGCCGGTACCTTGGGGTGGGGACCCCATCCCATCCTTCCATTTCATTTCCATTTCCTTCCATTTCACTGAACACAGCCAGGTCCGGAGGGTGCAAAGACAAGTAAGAAGGGGAGTCCCACCCTTGAACTTATGAAGAGGGGGTGCAGACAGATCAATGCAGAAATCAGCGATGACAACCCCGGGGCTCTGCGCGCACCAGGAAGCACCAGCAAGTGTGCCTGACAGCCAGCAGGAGCTCAGGACACGACAGGACACGACAGGCTGGAAGGACCCAGCAGACAGGGCTGGAGCTGGTCGCTGCCAGAGCCACAGGAGGAGGTGTTTGCCTAAGAAGGGGTCAGAACATCGTTGCCCCTCACACCCAGACTGAGCCTCTGGCCCTCCCCCCACCTCCGTGGGAACAGGAGCGGCCACTGTGCTGTGAATCTGCTGTGCGGGGCGGAAGCTCTGCTCCTCCCCTCTGAGCCTCAGGGTTTAGGCCAGAGGACAACAAACGGCCCTTCCCTCAGACTCTCTGTTGCTCCTCCAAGCCACCGCCCTCCCCTCTTTTCAGTCTCAGTTCAAATGTCACCTGCTCAAGGCCACCGATTTCAAATCCGACCCGTGCGCACTGCAGCCCTCCCGATCCCTTTCTCTTTGCCCATTGCCTAACAGCTCTCGCTAACTGGCTGCAGCCATATACATGTCTCCTCCTGTGCAGAGGTCTGAGCTCCGTAGGGCAGGAGCTGCACACACATTCCCAGGGCCTGGAGCAGGGCCTGGCACCCAGTCAGGGCTCAGTTAAAGTCTATTCCATGAATGGATTCTGGGAGGTATCCCAGAGCAGGGGGTGGGGCAGGAGGAGGAGACAGAGAGGTGGCAGGGACACCTTGAAGGACCAGGAGTTGGAGAGGAAGCAGGGTGGACACAGGTGACTGATGTTGTGAGGAAAGCTTGCGCTTCCTGGCTCAGAGGAGTTTGTCCTAAGAATTATACTTCCTGCAGGCAGGCAGATCACGAGGTCAGGAGATCAAGACCATCCTGGCTAACACAGTGAAACCCCGTCTCTACTAAAAATACAAAAATGTAGCTGGGCGTGGTGGCAGGTGCCTGTAGTCCCAGCTACTCGGGAGGCTGAGGCAGGAGAATGGCGTGAACCCGGGAGGCGGAGTTTGCAGTGAGCCGAGATCATGCCACTGCACTCCAGCCTGGGCGACAGAGCAAGACTCCATCTCAAAAAAAAAAGAAAAAGGAATTATACTTCTTGGCAGGGCGTAGTGGCTCGTGGCTCACGCCTGTTATCCCAGCACTTTGGGAGGCCGAGGCAGGCGGATCACTTGAGGTCAGGAGTTCAAGACCAGCCTGGCCAACATGGCGAAACCCCATCTTTACTAAAAATACAAAAATTAGCTGGGCATGGTGGCACATGCCTGTAATCCCAGCTATTTAGGAGGGCGAGACAGGAAGATCACTTGAACCCATGAGGCGAAGGTTGCGGTGAGCTGAGATCATGCCATTGCACTCCAGCCTGGGCGACAGAGCAAGACTCCATCTCAAAAAAAAAAGAAAAAGGAATTATACTTCTTGGCAGGGCGTAGTGGCTCGTGGCTCACGCCTGTTATCCCAGCACTTTGGGAGGCCGAGGCAGGCGGATCACTTGAGGTCAGGAGTTCAAGACCAGCCTGGCCAACATGGCGAAACCCCATCTTTACTAAAAATACAAAAATTAGCTGGGCATGGTGGCACATGCCTGTAATCCCAGCTATTTAGGAGGGCGAGACAGGAAGATCACTTGAACCCATGAGGCGAAGGTTGCGGTGAGCTGAGATCATGCCATTGCACTCCAGCCTGGGCGACAGAGTGAAACTCTATCTCAAAAAAAAAAAAAAAAAAAAAAAGAAGAAGAAGAATTACACTTCCTTTATACCACTCCTATAATGCTTTCCCCACCCAGCCCTGGCCCCAGGAGGCCTCCCCATGGCTCTGGGGCCACCTCCTCCTGGAAGCCCTCCCTGATGCCCAGGACAGTCATTCCTTACCCAGGGAATGCACAGCACAGAATTTACCTTCTGAGGGAGCATCAAGCCCACCAACCACTGGCTGGATGGAATGTCTTAGCAGATGCTGCTGCTCCAGACCCCCTTGCACTCCCCTGTTCTTTCCATGCCCACCAGCCTGGCCACCAATGCCCTGCATCTCTGTGGGAAAGCTACCCTTGGGATGCTAGAAGCTGCTTTGCCTGAGCAAGGAGGCACCTGGGATTTAATGTTGCCCTGGGGATAGCCTTTAACCAATAACCGATGGATGTGGGGGTATAAATACCCCAGCTCTCTCACCTTTGACTGGGGTAGTTCTGAGTTGTGTGTTTTACACTGTTTTCTAGAGTTTTCCCAGTGGGATAGCTGGCCTAGTAACATGCTCATTATTGCTGCCTTCCCTCCCTCATCCCTCTTCTCCACTCCCACATGCCTAATAACTGCCTAATAACGTGCTTGCACTCCAATCCTTGGCTTAGGGTCTGCTTCTGGGGAACCCACATTCACTCAGCATTGATCTTCTCCGCGAGGCTGTGAGCTCATTACTTATCCCAGTCTCAGTCTGTTTCTCAAATGGGTTTCAGCTTTGGACCAGGAAGCGGACCTCACCCTTGGTTGTAGGTGGTCAGGTATCGCTGATCCCTGTCAGGATCACAGGGGCTCCGGACATACATGGGGTTGTTAAGGCTGAACCCTGTGGGCTCCTGCACAAGAGCGGTAGACAGGGGAATTGTCAGGTTAGAAGGGTGGGGATTTGGGGGTGGAGGCTGGGTGTAGCAGGTCTCACCTTTTTCCCCACAGTCTCCCGGCCAAGCAGGGCAACGTTTGTCTGTTGCATCCGATGAAGTGGCTGAAACTGCTGGTGGCTCACGCTGCTGGGTTCTGGGCAGAGAGGGGGCACCTGCAGGGCACAGAACCACCAGAAGGGAGGCTGAGGTGGCCAGGCTGAGGCAGCAGGGATGGAGAGGGGAGCAGGCAGAGGCACACACAGCTGTGACCTGTCTGCAGCCCCAGCGACCCTCCCTTCCCCTTCCGGCCAATTCTGTTTCAGACCACACCCCTCATCTTCCAGCCCCCAGGAAGGCCCAGGCTCTCTTCACCCTCCACCTGGGGCCCTATTTCCACATCCCCAAATATCCTAATTCTTTTCATTCTTCAACGCCTGACCCATATGCCACCTCTTCCCAGAAACCTCCCTGTCTTCTCCCTTCTCTAAGCAAGACGCCAAGGCCACTCACTCTGGGGTTCAGAATCCTTTCATTCCCTCGGCTGAAGGCTGTTTCCCGCCTGGAGCCTCTGGCCAACACAGGTAGGAACTCATCTCCCTGGAGGGAGCAAAGCAGCCACTGGCACCAGGGTGTGGCTGCCTCCCCCACCACCTTCCAGAGCCATGTTCTAACTGCTCCCCGCCAGGCGGTCCCCAGCCTCCCCCTAGCTCAGCTTACATGTAGGTGAGTCTTGGGGAGGAAGTCTGACTTGGTGACACTCTGGCCTGGGAGGAGGGCCTGGAAAGAGGACCACAGAGGATGTCAGCCCTGAAGAGGTAGGCTGGGCCCCTGGTGGCTCCCACCCACTCTGCCTCCAGGCCACTGCTGTGCTGAGCACAGAGGAGGACTCAGCTCAAATGGGTATCATTGAGAAAAGGGAAGTGTTTGGCAAGAAGATAGGGGAAGGCATGACTCTGAATGGGACCAGCAGGCCAGGGATCTTGTCTGAACTCTGAATGAACTTGGCTACACCTTTTCATCTCTTTGGACCTCAGTCTTCTCATCTATAAAATGGGGGACTTGGACCAAAGCAGTGGTTTTCACCTAAGCTCTTTCATCTTGTGTTTGAACAAAGGGCTCTGCAGCTCACATTCTTTAGGAAAGCTAGAAACCCTGAGACTGGAGGGCTTCAAGCCCCCTAAAGTTCTAGCAGGAGCCCAGCCGACTTACAGGGTCCCCAGGGAGGGCCTGTGAGGGCGGTTGGAAGACAATGGGGCTCTGGTGGGACTGTTTGGTGAAGCCGCTCCCCTCCTTGGCGCCGATCGATTTCTTCTGCAAGAAATCTGCAAAAGAAATGCCCTGTGTGCTGCCAGGCCACCTGGCCCACCCATGTGTCCTCCAGAGGCTCAGTGTCCCGGCAGGTATGGAGGGAGTGGATCCCAAGATCCTGGAGACCTGCGCCATGAGGATCGTGGGTGGCAGGGTGAGGATTCCAGAGTCCAGGCCGGAGGACAGGAGAGGGAACAGCAGGAAGGGCATGCACCGGCCAAGCCACCCTCCTGAGAGGCCCAAGGTACTGAGGTCAGCCCGGGAGAGGCGCTTCCCTCCAGCCAGGTGTGCATCCTTCTTTCTTCCACTGGTGCCTTCTCAGTCCTAGGCCAGCTCCAGGGCCCCTGGGGTAGGAAGTAGGGAGGTGGATTGGAAGGGAGCTGTGAGTTCAGACAGGGCCTACCTGGCTGGTCTAGAGGGTCCCTGAGATATTTGGAACTGTACTCCGAAGTCATGAAGCGTGGGCCCTGGAACAGAGAGGTTGGAGGAATGGGGGCACTGGCCCACCAGGGCCCCGAAGGCGTGTGGCGGCGCTGGAGTGGTGTCTCGGTTATCTGTGCTCTGAGGAAGCCTGCGTGGGCCAGCACAGCACCCTGGACACAAGTCTCTCTGGGGTGGGGCATCGCAGTGCCAGGAATTTCAGCACAAGAGCACAGTTCCCCTGTGACTATGAATACCACGTCACACCCCACACCAGACTCCTGTTAATGAGTGGGGGGCCCAGAGGGACCGAGACCAGGAGGGGCCGTGAGCGTGAGGAGGAAGGCTAGGGGAAGAGGAGGAGCGTTAAATCGCGAGAAGCCACATTGATGCTATTTTGGAAATAGCCAATATCAAATCCTTTGCTCTCCCGTCTTTGTTGGCACCCTGAGCCCACCCTGAGCTGGCTTCTTGGGTGAGTCAGTGCAATACTTGTCTTGAGGTGGGAGGAGGAGGTGGGTGTGGCCCCTCTGCCCCACCCCGAAGCCCTTAGCCAGGCTGCCACTCACATATCGGAAGTTCTCCCGCTCCAGCGGGTCCTGGCCCTGCTGCTGGTGGAGCAGGGGCACTTCCCTGGGCTCCAGCCCCGTGATGGCCTGAGGCCCGTGCTCCTGGGTGTCGAAATGGACCTTCCGGACCTGGGAGGAAGAAGGGCCAATTACCGGTGAGGGGGCGGCAGTCACTCCCTGACTCTGCTTCTGCCCTTGACCTTTACATAGCGCAGTATCTGCAGAGCAGTCAGAGGGGGTCCCTTTACGATGAAACCTGCACGTCCCCCCTCTGCTTAGAGCTCTACAGCCTTCCCATCACACTCACAGGGAATTCCACGTCCTCCTGGTGGCCTGCAAGGACCTGAGTGCCTCACCCTGCTCTAGCTGCTTGTCTCCTTTCTGTTCCCACCTCGAGGCCTTTGCACTTGCTGTTGGCACTGCCTGGACCACTCCTCCCTCAGATAGCTGCATCTGGAGGAGCTGGCCTCCCTCAAGTTTTTGTCCAGTGTCTCCATAGCAAGCTCTTTCCCGACCCTCCCGATTTGCAGTTGCAACTCTTTCACTTCTTATTTATTTATTACTTATATTTTTTGAGACAGAGTCTCACTCTGTTGCCCAGGCTGGAGTGCAGTACCATGATCTCAGCTTCCTGCAGTCTCCACCTCCCGGGTTCAATCAATTCTTGTGCCTCAGCCTCCTGAGTAGCTGGGACTACAGATGCAAGCCACCACACCTGGCTATTTTTTTTGTATTTTTTTTTGTAGAGATGGGGTTTCACCATGATGGCCAGGCTGACCCAAAAGCAGTTGGCCTCAAGTGATCCACCTGACTCAGCCTCTCAAAGTGCTGGGATTACAGGTGTGAGCCACCACGCCTGTTTTTTTGTTTTGTTTTGTTTTTGTCCAAGTCTCATTCTATTGCCCAGACAATCTCAGCCTCACTGAAACCTCCACCTCCCGAGTTCAAGCGATTCTCCTGCCTCAGCCTTCCAAGTAGCTGGGATTATAGGTGCGTGCCACCATGCCCAGCTAATTTTTGTATTTTTAGTAGAGATGGGGTTTCACCGTGTTGGCCAGACTGGTCTTAAACTCCTGACCTCAAGTGATCTGCCCGCTTCAGCTTCCCAAAGTGCTGGGATTACAGGTGTGAGCCATGGTGCCTGGCCTGCAACTCCTTCACTTCTCTTCCTCCCTGCTTCTCCCCGTTGTATTTCCTATCCCCCGCCCCACCCCGCACTCCACAGCTCTTATCATCTTCATATATGAAGGAGATATTCAGAACATTTTCGCTGGATGAATGAATGAGTGTCCATTCTGGTGGTGGTGCTGATGATGAGAAGGGTAGTAATAATGAGGATAGAAATGAAAAAGATGGGGCTGGGCGCGGTGGCTCACGCCTGTAATCCCAGCACTTTGGGAGGCTGAGGCGGGCAGATCACGAGGTCAGGAGATCGAGACTATCCTGGCTAACACGGCGAAACCCTGTCTCTACTAAAAATACAAAAAATTAGCCGGGTGTGGTGGCATATGCCTGTAATCCCAGCTACTGGGGAGGCTGAGGCAGGAGAATCGCTTGAACCCAGGAGGTGGAGGTTGCAGTGAGCCGAGATCGTGCCACTGCACTCCAGCCTGGGCAACAGAGTGCGACTCCATCTCAAAAAAAAAAAAAGAAAGAAATGAAAAAATGGGGTGAGGATGTCGATGGTGGGGGGACAGTGATGGGGCTTGCAGGTGTGGACGGGAGTGTGAGGCTCATGGGAATGGGGACAGGGATGGGGATGGAAATGGAGGCAGAGGTAATGGTGGGGCTGGGGCAGGGAATGGAGGTGGTGGGGATGGTGGGGACAAGGATGAGGACAAAGGGGAGAAAGATGAGTGGACCCCATCCCTATAATGTGGCTGCTCCATGCCCTGTCACCTCTGCCTTGACCAACTGTTGGCAGTTCAGCCCTAGCCCCACTCCACCCTGAGGCTTCCCTCTCCTGGCCCTGGCCCAGCACTGACCTCCTTGGTGGGGGGACCCGCACTGGGCTTCTCCCGCCCGTAGCCTGAGCTGGTCTGGTGCATGCTCCAGGGCAGGGGATGCTTGCCGTCAGGCACCTCCAGGGGGCGGTAACTCTGGCTGGCCACGGACTGGAAATGGTCCCGGGCTTGTTCCCTGAGGGTGAGGAGGAGCTAGAGCCCCAGGCCGCCTGCCTCTGTCCTCTGCTAAGGAGCCTCCCTCCTCCCTGCACCCTCCCACAGATGGCTCAGAGGTCCGCCGTGCCCTGAGTCACCCAGGACCCCCAGCCTAGGCCAGGCAAAGCTCAGGGTCCCCATCCACGGAGCCTGGAGTTAGTCTGATGAGCAGGGCAGGGGCTGGAAAGGGGCCATACAGACCATACCCCCTGGCCGGGTTGTCTAAGGCTTCCAGACTGGCTTGACACGAGACCACGGGCTGGAAATTTGATTTGTAGCCGGTGCCTACGTGACTGCCCACACGGGGCTTGAAATCCTCCCGACCTGCCAGAGGGGTAACGGGGAGACAGACCCCAAGGTCAAAACCAGGCAGGGCGTCCCAGGCAGGGCCAGCGTCCTCCGAGGGGCACAGGGGTCACAGTGACAGGGGAGAGCTCAGAGCCACCGGCAGGAGCTTTGCAAGCCTGCCCTTTCAGGACTCTGATGGCAGGAAATGGAGTGGGTGGGCTGGGGACAAGGTCAGTGTGGCAGAATCACAGGACAGAATTGCAGGGACAGAACCAGAGAAGGAAGCAGCCGGGCAGGGCTCAGGGGACAAATGGATTCAGTGTGACGGGGTTGCTCTGCAGTGTGACAGCCAGAGGGGCGGCTCCTCCCTCAGAAAGAGCCCCTCCCTTCCTGCCCAGGTCCTGGCGGAGGCTCCTGCGCAAAGGCGCCCTCACCGTAGGCTGTGCAGTAGCTGGTGGCGTAGAATTTCAGGGGGTCCGTGTAGCCCCCCGAACTCATCTTCACATAAGGGGAGACGACCCCCAGGGGGAGTTTCCCCATCATGATGCTGTGGGCCAGGGCCCCGAGGGGCCTAGAAAGGAAGCACGGGGAGCCTCGTGGGTCCCAAGCCCGGCTCGGAAGCCCATAGGGGTGAAGATCTGCCCCCGCCACGCAGCTGGCACCTTCTCCCAGGCCTCTGTCTCTCTGCCCCAGCTCTCATGTCCCTAAACTGAGGACGAAACCGGTCATCCACACTTATCCCAAGAGTCCTCATGTCACCTCTCACTTTCTCACACCTTCTTATTAACTCTTCCTGTCCCCATTTACTGCTGGGACAGTGAGGTTCCAAGTGATAAAGGATTTGCTCATAATAGGTGGTAGCGCTGGGATTCAGACCTAGGTATTTGACTCCTCGGCCTCCGACCTGAAACTTACATACCCACCTCTCAGAATGAATGAGCCGGCAACCCGCTACCTGGGGAATTCTTGGCCCCCACCCAAGAAGTCAGGCCGAGACGCTCACTCCCAGCCCCCGGCTCCTCTCTCTCCCTCATCTCCCATGGCCTTGCCTGCCTCCCCTGGGAATTGGCTCCACTCTCCCTGAGGCCCAACCACAGCGGCCCCACCCTCACCTTTCCTCTGCAGCGGCTCTGAGGTTGGGGAGAGGCTGCAGGAAGCAGAGCTCTGCAGCGAAGCCAGCCCTCCTGGAGGAGGCCAAGCAGGAGAAACAATGTGTAGCCTAGCAACTGGTGCCTAGCAACAGCGTCCCCATGCTTCTGAGCCCTTCTAGGGCCAGGGCCCACTGAGGGGCTGACCTGGCCAGGAGGGGAGGGTCAGGAGCTGCCTGAGCAAGGCCCTGCTTCCAGGGCTCCGGCTCCAACCTCCGGCCTCCTCCACAGGGCTGGGAAGAGTTGCTGTCTGCATGACATAAAATAAAAGATAATCCCGGACACTCACTCCCATAAAGTACCCACTTCTCGGCAGATACTTTACATCCTCTATCTCCGTCCTCTGAACAGCTCTTCAGTAGCTATGATTATCCCCATTTTCACTGGGGGAACATGAGGCTTAGATAAGCAAAGTGACTTGACTCCAGAGATCTCACAATCAGAAAATAGCCAAGTTGAGATTCAAACGTGGGTGGATGTGGATCCCGCTCTTCTGCCTCTCGGTAAATCAATGTTTACTATGTTCCTCTGGAACCAAATCTGTACTAAGCCCTTTAACACACATTACGTCGTGTAATCCCCCAAACCACCCTGTGAACTGGGCACTATTATTGTAGGGCCAATAAACCGCAGCAGTTAAGAGTGTGGTTCAAATCTGATCTGTCACCTTTGATGAGGTACTTATCCTCTTCACGCCCCCCTATCCCCATCTTCACAAGGGATGTGACTGCACCCACCTCACAGGGCTGCTGGCAGATTTAGCAAGAGCATGCATTCAGCACCGGGCAGGTAGTAAATGCTCATTTTTTTTTTTTTTAAGAGAGACAGGATCTTACGCTGTCATCTGGGTTGCAGTGCAGAGGCACCATCATAGCTCAGTCCAGCCTCCAACTCCTAAGCTCAAGCAATCCTCTTGCCTCAGACTCTCAAGTAGCCGGAACTACAGGTGTGCTCCCCCATGCCTGACTTGCTTATTTATGTATTTATTTGTTGTAGAGACAGCATCTTGCTATGTTGCTCAGGCTGGTCTTGAACTCCTGGCCTCAAGTGATCCTGCTGCCTCAGCCTCCTGAGTTGCTGGGATTGCGGGGGCAAGCCACCACACTCAGCAAATGCTCAATTTGTAAAAGCTGCTGTACTTTTAGTCTTATTTTGCAGATAGGAAAGGCGAGGCTCAAGGGGAAATAGCCCAGGCCCCACAGTGGGTGGAGACGGAGCCTGGACTCAAATCTGAGTGTGCAAACTGCACAGTGACAAGCCTCTTCCATGACAGCCTTTTTGCCTCAAATTGGCTTTCAGGCTTGTAAATGTTGTAACAGTTAGATCTCTGGGTGGGGTGGGATAGCCCTACCTTGCAGCATTTGCCAATTTCTGTGATGTCAGTAGTCCCATCAGGGCTGCTTTCAAACCACCACTACAATGTCTTTGAACTGGGACATGGGAAGGTCGCTCACCACTGTACGGGAGTAGTTCCATCATGCAGACATAATGGGCGTAAGTAACCTCGACAGCACAAATAATAGAAAAATGTATTCACATAATTAAGGGGTGATGAGTTTTAGGTATGTATTTTTTTGTTTTTAATATAATTCATTAAATTGCAGGTTTATTTATTTATTTATTTATTTATTTATTTATTTGAGATGGATTCTTGCTCTGTCTCCCAGGCTGGAGTGCAGTGGCGCAATCTCAGCTCACTGCAGCCTCCATCTCCCGGTTCAAGCAATTCTCTTGCCTCAGCCTCCTAAGTAGCTGGGATTACAGGCGCACGCCACCAAGCCCGGCTAATTTTTGTATTTTTAGTAGAGATGGGGTTTCACTATGTTGGCCAGGTTGGTCTCGACCTCCTGAGCTCAAGTGATCTGCCTGCCTCAGCCTCCCAAAGTGCTGGGATTACAGGCGTCAGCCACCGAGCTCGGCCAGTAATTTAATTTTTAACAATGGCAGAGTTAAAAACCAGCTTGCCAATTTCCTGGAAGTTTCGCCTTCAGCTCTCCTGAGCCGGTAGAGCTGGCTCCAGAGCACCCCTGCTCTCAGGGAAGAGTGAGGTATGAATGAAGGCTGAATAAAGGGAAAGGAGGCATCTCCTTTCCTCACCCAGGAGATGCCCTTGCCACATTCATCCTGTAGTGACCTGGCCTGCCAGAGTGGAGGCTCACTTGTGTCCTCACCCAGCCCCCAATGGGAAGGCAAGCTGAAGCACATTTGGCACCCACCCTCCGGACTAACGATTCTGTTCAGGGATCACAAGGCGCAAAGACACAGGAGTGAGTGCACACAGCCCTGCCCTCCAGCAAGGTGCTCCCATTCTACTACAGAGGCTCATGGGAGTTCCACACATGAAGCACAAAGGGTGAGACCACCATAGGTGAGGTGCTCACAGGGTGAAGGGAGAGAGGGGCCCTCCTCTAAGTGTGCCTGGATAAGTGGCTACGAGCAAGAGCTGAGACTCTGAAGCCAGATGGTGTGGGTCCTGTCTCTGCCACTAGATAACCGTAAGACACTGCATGTTTCTTGTGCCTCAGTTTCCCCTTCTGGAGAATGCGTATAATAATGGTAACTACCTGCAGAGTTGTGGTGCGCATGAAACATTTAGCCCAGTACCTGGCACACGGTAGGTGCCATTTAAAAGTTAGGGAAAGAGGTGCCTTTTGAGTACTCACTGCCTGCTAGGCAAAGGGTTGGGCTCAAGGGTTATAAACAGGAAATCCACATGGCCCTGGCCTCAGAGAGCCCACGGTTTAGGAAGGATCTCAGATGTAGCAAAAGAAAGCTCACTGTGGGAGTCCGAGTTCAAAACCTGCTTCTGCTGTGTGTGACTCGGGGCTTCCTCTCTTTGAGCCTGTTTCTGTACCTGCAGGCAGGGATAACTGTGTCTACCTAGCAGGGTCGCTGGTGGATTTGAAATACCCTACGCACAAGAGGTAACAGGCCTGCACCAGGCAGAGATAAGGAAGGGCCCTCTACGTGGAAGGCCCGACAAACACAAAGGCAGACAGGTGTCCAGCAGGCTGGGAGCCCTGACTGGTGCAGCGTGGCTGGGAGCACTGCGTGGGGAGGAGGGGCTCAGCTGGGAGAAGCAGCCCCCAGGTAGGCTGTAGCCAGGTTTTCCTTTTTGCAGGTGGAGGGGGCAAGAAGGGGTGGTAGAAAGGTTTGAAATCATCCCTTAGGGCTTCTCTTAGGGAGGCTCTAGGCTGTAGCCGACCAAGGACCTGGGCCGGAGTTCAAGGGTCGGGGATCAGGGTCTGGCGGAGCTGTCCCATAAAAGCTCCCATTAGGTCCCGTCCTCCCGGCGGCCGGTGGGTTTTTTGCTGTGTGGCGACACCCAGCGGACGTAACTCGGAACTGCAGGAGATGCCGCAGATGAATCCCTAAGACCGGGGTCGGGGGGGTCCTAGGAGTTGGGGACAGAGCAGCTCCGTCGACCCGGCCACAGCCCCACCCCAAGCCTCACTCACCCATCCCTCCAGAACAGATGGGTTGGGTCTGGGCAAGGAGTGTTCCGGGAGGGCAAGCCCTGGAGCCCACAAGGAGCAGGAGCCCAGGTGCCAGGTGACCCAACAGCAGCGTAACTTTTGGACCTGTCACCTGTGGACCTCAGTCCTTCTATCTACAAAATGAAGAAACAGACTAAAAGTCCTTCCATACTGGAAAATGTAGGCCCACCTCATCCCACTCCCTTCCCATACCCGTCCCCATTTATTCAGCACTTCGTTGTGCCAGAGCTGAACTACGAATCACCTCATTGCTTTTCACTCCCGGCTCTATGTGGGAACTACTATAATCATGCCCATTTTACATGTGAGGAAACTGCCTGAGGCCTTGCAGACAGGGAGGGGTGGAGCTGGGATCCAAACTCAGCTTTGACCCTGGAATCTATGCCCCGCCCTCTGGAACACACCGGCAAATTCTCCAGAAAGCGCCAGGACCTTAGCACTGGGCTTTTCCAAAGGGATGATTTTCCAAAGGGATGGGCTGCCCTGGCCAGATGGGTAACTGCCTCCTACTTTCTAGCTCTGCCCAGTCCTGGGCAGTAAGATTCCCCTGTTTCCGGCCGGGCACAGTGGCTCACGCCTGTAATCCCAGCACTTTGGGAGGCCAAAGCAGGCAGATCATCTGAGGTCAGGAGTTCGAGACCAGCCTGGCCAACATGGCGAAACCCCGTCTCTACTAAAAATACAAAAATTAGCAAGGCATGGTGGTGGGCACCTGTAATCCCAGCTACTCAGGAGGCTGAGGCAGGGAGAACTCCTTGAATGCACGAGTTAGAGGTTGCAGTGAGCCGAGATTGCACCACTGCACTCCAGCCTGGGCGACAGGGCAAGACTCCGTCTCAGAAAAAAAAAAAAAAAAAAAAAGATTCCCCTGTTTCCTTCCCATAGGAAGGCAGAGGCTACAAATACACTAGGTTAGCAGAGAGGATCCAGTGAGAGGACATGCTGGGTCTTAGCCCATAGAGTTCCTTGGCTGGGATCAGTGGGGTAGGCCCTAACAGGCTTCCGAGGCCAGAGCACACCACCGCTGAGTGCTGAGTCCTGAGCAGAGACACACATCTGCACTCTGTGCTGGGCTGTGTGGGCTGCAGTTCCCTAAAGGAGGATTAACTCAAGTGAATGAGCCACACACCACCAAGTGTGTGTCATTTTGCTTTGGTTGATGTGGGTCTTTATGGCTGCCTTCAGAGGGAAGCCAGGGCTCTTGTAGGGAAGAGACAGGTTGGCCTACTTCAGCTTAATGGATAGAAAAGCCTCCTAACACACAAAATAATCCAATAGGGGAACAGGCTGCCCTGGGGGGAGTGAGTTCCCCATCCCAGGAGGCATGCAACAGCTTGACAGGATGACAATAAGAGCAAACTTTTCACTGGTTCATTAGGTATCAGGGACTGTTTCTAAGCACTTCTCATGATTAGCACAATTCAACTTCACCGCATTCCTACCTGGTGGGTGCCATCAGCTCCTCCATTTTATAGATGAAGAAACTCAGACACAGAGAGGCTGCGTAACTTGTCACAGGTCACACAGCTAGTAAGGGGAAAAGCCATTATTTGAACCCAGACATCCTGGCTTCAAAGGTCATGCTGGTGACCACTTTGATATTGCCTCAAAGGTTGAGCTAGAGGTTCTCTGATCTATTTTCAAAATCTGACCTCCGATGACTTTTAAAATCTCTTTTTAAACCTCTTTTTAAACCTGATTACCTCTATAAAGAAAAAAAAATAAAAAGTAAAGATTTAAAAAAATTTTTTTATAGAGACAGGATCTTGCTTTGTTGCCCAGGCTGGTCTCAAACTCCTGGCTTCAAGGGATCCTCCTGCCTCGGCCTCCCAAAGTGCTGGGAATACAGGTGTGAACCACCATGCTAGGCCTAAAAATCCTTTTAAAGAGTTCATCCCTCTCATGGTCCTCAGTTTGTGCTGGGCACTGCTGGGTGAAAAATTCACAGAAGAAAGGTCTGAAATTGTTCGAATCAGCTAAGATGATTGAGAAATGGGAAACAGATCCCTGGGATGCAGCTAAAGGCACTGAGCCCTCCCAGCCCAGGAGGCTGGGGGTGGCAGGGAGAGGGTAATTATACTCCTACTTTTGAAATTCCCATGCTGGAGGCTGGGACAAGCCTAGAGTAATGTTTCTTGGCTTCAGGTGATCTGAGGTTACATCCCTGCCCCTTTCTGAGCCTCTTCTAGGCTTGAGTTTGATCTGGCTCTGGCACAAATAGTGCTATGTGACCCTTCTTAATTAACTGCCTCCCTCTGATCTTGTTGCCTGTGAAGAGGGGATTAAGCCAGAATAAGAGGTTTGGCTTGCTTTAGTTTGAGATGTTTTGTTTGGCCTGGAGAACTTGGAGCTCTGTCTTCGTATACTGAAGTGATGGCTGGCTCCACGTCCCCTCCCCCTGGGCCCCTCACCTGCCATCTGTGAAATAGCAGGACCCCAGCCTACCCCCTTCCAAGGTCCTTATTACAGCGGGGCATGGAGGGGAGTTGGCCTCATGCCAACCCACACTCAGCCTGGCCTCTAGGCCTGCTGGACCTGCACAGGGAGTTTCTCCCAAGCCAGACTCCAAGGTGCCCACAAAGGACACAAGAGCTCACTGAACCCCTCATTCTGCGCAGCAGAGTACCGTCTCCCAACCAAGATTCTTCTGAGCCCACCAACAAAGCTCACGCAGGTGAGATGCCCCAAGCTCAGCTGCTCCAACTGACCCTTTCGGGGGAGCAGTTTGAAGCTGGGACGCAGCATAAAGGGGATCATGGCAGAGAAGAGCTGACTGGGAGGACACCAAGTCTGTGAGGCCCTGTCTTCCCTACGATGGGGAAGAGCATGGAGCCCTGGATTCGTGCAACCACCTTTCCATCTAGTCCTGGGGGTGGGGGCTGCCCTGCTTCATGGGCTCAGCTGTGTGAGCACCAAGGAGTGATGGGTGACGTAATGACCGTGGGGGCGCAGGTTGGGTCCAGGGAGTGGCCCGCAGGCAGGCCTGTTATCGATTTTGCCCATTTCCAGTTTCTCTGCTCTGTGACTTGCAGTGATTAAGGCAGGAGAACTGCCCAGGACTGGGGCCCCCCTTCCGAAAGTGCTTTGGGGGTTCTATTCACTGAGCTGTGTCATTACCAGGAACTGAAATAGCCCAAGTCTAATGGCTAAGTCCCATCTCTCTCTCCTTCGTAAAAGGAGATGATTCCCCTGACGACCGGATTGCTTTCCCTCCCAGCCTCCCACAGTCCTGGCCTCACTTGTGGTTCATTTCTCCTCTCAGTAGGCATTTCCTGGAAGACTCTATCCTGTGTATCTGATGGCTGTTCTGTTCCTGCCTGTTCTGTTCTTTTACTGTCTCCTCTGGGTGAACTTGTTGATCTCACACAAGGTTTAAAAATTCATGACTCGCGGGGAAGATGAAATGAGATGAGGCAGAAAATAAGAAGCCATTCCCAATCCTCAGATGGAATGAAGATATTCCTGGCAGAGATGAGCAAGGAACAAGGACAGGGGTCAAGGGGGTGGGTTTCCAATGCACAGAGATCTGGGTTCAATTCTGCAGCCCTGCCTTTAGGAGGTATGTGCCCCTGGACAACTTCCTTAACTTCTCTGAGCCTGTTTCCTTGGCTGTATGATTAGGTCACAGGAGAACTTTAAGAGACTTAGGCTTGGAATACAGAAAAGACAATATTTACATGCTTAGCACACAGCCTGGCATAGAGAAAGCACTCAAGAAATGTTTATGATTATCACTGCATTTTCCTGACTTCCTTGCAGTTAGATAAGGGCCACGTGGCTGGTTCTGTGGGTGGAATTGAGCACTGCCACTCCCAGTCTGAGTAGTTAGGGGTGGGTGTGAGTTTTCCATTCTCTGTGGGTAGAAATCACACTTGGGATGGAAGAACCAAAAGATGGAAGCAGGCTGGATCTCTGAGTCACTGCATGGAGTCAGCTGCCCTGGAGCTGCTTTTTCTGCAGCGAACTGGGATGTGATGGAGAGATGAACCTTGCTGCTTTAAGCCTCTAAGGTTCGGGGTTTTGTTTGTTACTGCGGCATAAGCAAAGAAATGAAGATTTGAGAACTTCTTAGGAAATAAATTAGGATGTGATTCTGTATTAGTCAGCATTCTCCAGCAAAACAGAATGTGCACACACACACATACACAAGAGACAAAGAGAGACAGATTTATTATACGGAATTGGCTCTACCTGGGCCAGTGATGCCTGTAATCCCAGCACTTTGGGAGGCTGAAGTGGAGGGCTGCTTGAGCTCAGGAGTTCAAGACCAGCCTGAGCAACACAGTGAGACTCCGTCTCTACAAAAAAAAAATTTTTTTAATTAGCTGGGCATGGTAGCGTGTGCCTGTAGTCCCAGCTACTTGGGAGGCTGAGGTGGGAGGATCACTCGGGCCCTGGAGGTTGAGGCTGCAGTGAGCCATAATCGTGCCATTGCACTCCAGCCTGGGCAAACAGAGCAAGACCCCATCTCAAAAAAAAAAAAAAAAAAAAAAAAAGGAATTGGCCCACGTGACTATGAAGGCTGGCAAGTCCCAAGATCTTCAGGATGAGTTGGTTGGCAAGCTAACGACCCAAGAGAGCTGATGGCTTAGTTCCAGTGTTAAGTCCAAAGGCCTGAGAACTGAGAGAGCTGATGTAGTTCTTGTCTCAAGGCCAGCAGGCTTGAGACTCAGGAAGAGCCAGTGTTCCCAGGCGAATCTGAAGGCAGGATAAAAGCCTGTGTCTCAGTTTGAAGGCAGCCAGGCAGAAAGAATTCCCTTTCACTCAGGAGAGTGTAAGTCTTTTTGTTGTATTCAAACCTTGAGCTGATTACATGAGGCCCACCCCCGTTAGGGGGGACAGACTGCTTTACTCAGTCTACCAATTTAAATGTCAATTTCATCCAAAAACATCCTCATAGAAACACCCAGAAGAATACTCGATCACATATCCAGGTATCCAGTCGCCTAGACAAATTGAGACACAAATTAACTGTCACATTCAGGCATATGAAACTCACTGGAAGCAGACAGATGAGAGGCCTACTGAAATTTTGAGAAAACAGTAATGCCCAAAAAAACATGTTTTTTTTTTAGAGAAAGGGTCTTGCTCTGTCACCCAGGCTGGAGTGCACTGGTACAATCATAGCTCACTGTGACCTCAACCTCCTGGACTCAAGAGATTCTCCCGCCTCAGCCTCCCAAGTTGCTGGAACTACAGGCATGAGCCACCGCCCCTGGCCATGAGCCTGGTCTTTAAAAAGATTGTGACTATTTGAAACTTAAAACTTCCATGGGCAGGAATCCACACAACCCTCAAGGAGGGTGGAACACACAATCCCTGCTTCAGATATGATCGAGTAAAGTAAGGTAGGGGAAAAAGAGCCTTAAATGAGGGAGCCAAGCGGCCCTGAGAGCAGTGATGAAGGTAGTTCCTTCCAGAAACTTCCCTACCCCTCCACAAGGTCTGCCCAGAAGGCCTCAGCTCCCACTTCCCGGGGTATCCTTACTGTGGTTATCCTGTCCCTGCCCCTACTTGGCCTTTGTGTATGGCATGGGGGTGGGGAGGGGGAAGCAGGTAACTTGTCTTTTTTTTTTTTTTTTTTTGAGATAGAGTCTCGCTCTGTCACCCAGACTGGAGTGCAGTGGCATGATCTCAGCTCACTGCAACCTCCGCCTCCCAGGCTCAAATGATTCTTGTGCCTCAGCCTCGAGAGTAGCTGGGATTACAGGTATGTGCCACCACACCTGGCTAAATTTTGTATTTTTTAGTAGAGACAGGGTTTCTCCATGCTGGCCAGGCTGGTCTCAAACTCCTGTCCTCAAGTGATCCACCTGCCTCGGCCTCCCAAAGGGCTGGGATTACAGGTGTGAGCCACTGTGCCCAGCAGGTAACTTTTTAAATTTATTTTTTGAGATGGAGTCTCACTCTGTCACCCAGGCTGGAGTGCAGTGGCACAGTCTTGGCTCACTGCAACATCTGCTTCCTGTGTTCAAGCGATTCTGCTGCCTCAGCCTCCTGAGTAGCTGGGATTAAAGGCACGTGCCACCACACCCGGCTAATTTTTTTTTGTATATTTAGTAGAGACAGGGTTTCACTGGGTTGGCCAGGCTGGTCTCGAACTCCTGACCTTAGGTGATCTACCCGCCTTGGCTTCCCAAAGTGCTGGGATTATAGGCGTGAGCCACCGCGCCCGGCCCCCAACAGGTAACTTTTTAAAATTCCTACATCTCTGGACCAAAAAGGGCCACCTCTAGACCTCATAAAGAGACCCTAGGGCAGCCCATGAGATCCTGGCTGGAGGCAGGAGCTGCACATCACTCTGGGTTTTCTCTCTTGGAAAGGGGTTTCATGTTGTGTGTTGTGTGTAGGAAGAAGAGCAAATCCAATGCGGTACATGGAGACCAGCAGAACAGACTGTGGTAGAGACTTCAGGCTCAGCCAGATCTGGTTCTCTTCTCCTTCCTGGGTACCAGGGAGAACCACACCTCCCAGGCTCCTTGCAGTTCCACAGGAACATGTGACTAGCTCCGGCCCAAGGGCTCTGAGAAGTGTCACGTGTTGCTTCCGGGTTGCAAGTGAACGTGAGTTATCCGCACTTTCTCATTCCCTTTAGTAGCAACCGTGGAGACCACATGTTGAGATGGCAGAGCGTGGATCTCTGGGCTGCCACAGAAAGAACCTGTCCTGAACAGCTGCCCAGTTCACATTGGACTTGGCACAAATAAGAAATAAGCGTTGCGTTGTTAAGTCGCTGAGATTTGGAGGTTTATTTATTATCATAGTCTAGCCTAACGTGACTAGTACACCTTTCTATTAGAGAGTGGCTAACTATATCATGCATAGGAGGGAAAGGAAACATCTAGAAAGTATGGTAAGTTTGTGGTTTTAAGAGAATCTTGTGGCTGGGTGCAGTGGCTCAGGCCTATAATCCCAGCAATTTGGGAGGCTGAGGTGGGAGAATTGCTTGAGGCCAGGAGTTTGAGACCACCCTGGCCAACATAGCAAGACCCTGTCTCAAATTTAAAATTTAAAAAAGTTAATTAAAAAAAAAAAAAAAAAGCCCAGGCACAGTGGCTCATGCCTGTAATCCCAGCACTTTGGGAGGCCAAGGCAGGTGGATCACGAGGTCAGGAGTTCAAGACCATCCTGGCCAACATGGTGAAACCCCGTCTCTACTAAAAATACAAAAATTAGCCAGGCACGGTGGCAGGTGCCTGTAATCCCAGCTACTCGGGAGGATAAGGCAGGAGAATCGCTTGAACCCGGGGGGCAGAGGTTGCAGTGAGCCAAGATCGTGCCACTGCACTCCAGCCTGGGCGACAGAGTGAGACTTTGTCTCAATAAATAAATAAATTAATTAATTATTAAAAAAAAAAAAAAAAAGACCAGGCACAGTGGCTCACACCTGTAATCCCAGCACTTTAGAAGGCCGAAGTGGGTGGATTGCTTGAGTCCATGTTTGAGACCAGCCTGGGCAATGTGGTAAACAAAAAATTAGCTGGGCGTGGTGACACATGTCTGTGGTTCCAGCTACTTGGGAGGCTGAGGTGGGAGAATCGCCTGAGCCTGGAAGGTTGAGGCTACAGTGAACCAAGATCTCGCCACTGCACTCCAGCCTGGGCAACAGAGTGAGACCCTGTCTCAAAAAAAAAAAAAAAAAAGAGAATCTCATAAAACACTCAAAACATTTTCCACTAACTTGTTGAGTCTCATTAACAACTTCCATTTGCAACAGATGTCAATGGTCTTGGATCCAGCACAGGCAGCTTCATAAAGAGCCTCTACCTTCATTTATTTCATCAGTCAATTAGTCATTCAATGAACATTTAATGAGCACCAACTATGTGCCAGGCACTGTGCTAAAACACGGAACAGAATGGAACGTAATGTATGTATGGTCCTTATCTCCCATGGAACTAGTAGTAGAGAGAGTTACGCATAATCTCTCTGGGCTGCGCTTGCTGGCTTGCACCTATAATCCCAGCACTTTGGGAGGCTGAGGCAGGTGGATTGCCTGAACTCAGGAATTCAAGACCAGCCGGGGCAACATGGAGAAAGCCCATCTCTACCAAAAAAAAAAAAAATTAGCCAGGTGTGGTGGTGTGTGCCTATGGTCCCAGCTACTTGGGAGGCTGAGGTGGGAGGATTGCCTGAGCCTGGGAGGTAGAGGTTGCAGTGAGCTGAGACTGTAGCACTACACACCAACCTGGGTGACAGAGTGAGACCCCATTTCAAAACAAATTTTTTTAAATAAATAAATAATCTCTCTGTGCTAACCTAAGGGCCGTGTAGGGTAACAGTACAAGCATGCTTACTGGAGGCCAATGTGCCTGAGTGTCAATTCCAGTTATTTCCATGTAATGTGCTTGCTTAGAACAGTCTCTCTCTCTCTCTCTCACACACACACACACACACACACATACACACACACACAGTCAAATAAAGGCACAACACAAATAGCAGATGAGTAAGATTCAAATGCAGGTCTGGCTGACTCCAAAGCCTGCAAGCTTAGCTGCAATGCAATGGCTGCCTCTCCAATGGCCAGGTCACAGTGCTATGTGCTTTATCCATACGGTGTGCCAAAAGCATTGTCTATATTTTATTTTTTTTGAGACGGAGTCTCATTCTGTTGCCCAGGCTGGAGTGCAGTGGCACGATCTCAGCTCACTGCAACCTCCACCTCCCGAGTTCAAGCGATTTCTGGCTAATTTTTATATTTTTAGTAGCGATAGGGTTTCACCATGTTGGCCAGGTTGGTCTTGAACTCCTGACCTCAAGTGATCCGCCCGCCTCGGCCTCCCAAAGTGCTGGGACTGTGTAAGCCACCATGCCCAGCCACATTGTCCATATTTTATAGATGTGTACACAAAGTCTCAGAGATGTGAAGATGCTTGTATAAGGTCACACAGCATGTCAGCCAAGGAGCCAGGGCTCAATGCTAGAATGGTCTCATTCTTACCTGTTGAGCTCCACTTCAGAATGTGCCATTTTCTTGTATAAAACCTTCCCCCTGATTCAAGAAAGCACACAGGACAGGCCCTGCACTTAGTAAAGATTCAAAATTTATTATGATGGTGAAAATCAATGACGCTCAACCTTATTTCTGACTCTCCACCACTGGGTCATGGGATGGGACTGTACTTCTGGGCTCCCTGTGGGGCTATGTGACCAGTTCTTGCCAAACGGTTGTGAGCAGTAGTGAAGAAAGAGTGTCACATCCAGGAAAAGCATTTAACTGCCAATGTGCCACCCTCCAGAGCTCTCATTTCCTTTTGTTAGGGACTGAACTGTGTCCCACTACAAATACATATGTTGAAGCCCTAGCCCCCCCTCTGATGCGATCATTGGAGACGGGGCCTTTAAGGAGGCAATTAAAGTTAAATGAGGTCATAGGGCAGAGCCCTGACCCAATAGAACTGATGTCCTCAGAGGAGGAGATGCTGGACCTCTCTTCCTGCCATGTGAGAACACAGCCAGAAGGCTGCGAGCCAGGAGGAGGTCCTTCACTAGGAAGCAAACCCTGCTGACACACTGACCCTGGGCTTTCCAGCCTCCAGAACCATGAGAAAATTTCTGGGCTGGACGTGGTGGCTCAAATCTGTAATTCCAGCACTTTGGGAGGCTGAGGAGGGAGGATTACTTGAGCCCAGGAGTTCAAGACTAGCTTGGGCAATGTATTAGTCTGGTCTCATGCTGCTAATAAAGACATACCCAAGGTTGTGTAATTTATAAAGGAAAGAGGTTTAACTGACTCACAGTTCCACATGGCTGGGGAGGCCTCACAATCATGGCTAAAGGCAAATGAGGAGCAAAGTCACGTCTTACATGGTGGCAGGCGAGAGAGCTTGGGGAATTCCCCTTCATAAAATGATCAGATATCCTTAGACTTATTCAATACCATGAGAACAGCACAGGAAAGACCTGCCCCATGATTCAATTACCTCCCACTGGGTCCCTCCCATGACATGTAGGAATTATGTTATGAAAGCTACAATTGAAGATGAGATTTGGGTGGGGACATAGCCAAACTGTATCAGGCAACATAGTGAGACCCCCATCTCTGCAAAATCAGCCAGGTGTGGTGGTGCCTGCTACTTGGGAGGCTGAGGCAGGTGGATCACTTGGGCCCAGGAGATGGAGACCAGCCTAGTCAATAAAGAGAGACCCCATCTCTACAAAAAATAAAATAATTAACTGGACCTGCTGGTCCCAGCTGCTCAGGAGGCTGAGGTAGGAGGATTGTTTGAGCCTAGGTAGAGGCTGCAGTGAACCATGATCGCACCACATGACTCCAGCCTGGGTGACAGGGTAAGACTCTTTCTCTTAAAAAAAAAAATCTTGTTTTAAACTTTAAAAATTTTAAGTTATAGCTTTAAATTCAAGTAACCAGCACACCAAACCCCTTTTCTCAGGATAAGGCCATACAGAAGAGGGGTTAAGCAGGCTGGCCTTGCAAGCAGGCTGCCTGGCTCCAAGCCCCGACTCCCCCACTAACCAGCTGAGCCACGTTGGGCAAGTTGCATGACTTTTCTGCACCTCAGTTTCTCAGTTAAAGCGGGGCTGATAAGACTGCTTTGCTCTTCATTATGAGAAAGAAATGAGATAAATTAGAAGCATGCTTCACACACAATAAGCGCATATTATTAGTCTCAGGATAAGACTGAGGAAGATATTGATTGGCTAAAGGAGGCATTTTCTTGGCTGTCTTCCTGACACTGACTGGGACACAGAGCATGTGACCCCAGTTCCCTGAACCTCCCAAGGCACTGTCAATGGACGATGGATATGGCAGGGATGTCCGGTGTGGATTTCTGAGACCTGAACTTACGCACACGTCACTGCAACAAAGCGTTACCTCTGCATATTGACGACCTTTTTTTTTTTGAGACGGGGTCTCACCCACTGTGTCGCCCAGGCTGGAGTGCAGTGGTGCCATCTCAGCTCACTGCAACCTCCGCCTCCCGGGTTCCAGTAATTCTCCTGACTCAGCCTCCCGAGTAGCTGGGATTACAGGTGCCCATCATCACGCCCGGCTAATTTTTGTATTTTTAGTAGAGACAAGGTTTCACCATGTTGGCCAGGCTCGTCTCAAACTCCTGACCTCAAGTGATCTGCCCGCCTCAGCCTCCCAAAATGCTGGGATTATAGGCATGAGCCACCACGCCTGGCCTTGACAACCATGTTTTATGTGACAAACTGATAAATACTCAGCGAAGGCAGTTAAAATCTTTTGCTCTCTTCACCCACATGCATATCGCTTTGGCATTCTCGATCCTGGTTAATATCAAAGTTCAAAAAGAAAGTTGTCTTTTGATGAAGAATTTCATCTTCATTTTCGATATAAATGACATCAAACTGAGCATCCTTTTATTACAGCCTAGTCACAATCAGTTCCATTTTTCTCAGTAAGGAACTGATTTTTAAACATGAATTTTTGTAACTCAGACTACTTTTACTCGCACTTTATTTTCACTTAATTTTTTTTTTTTCCGAGACAGAGTCTCGCTGTGTCACCCAGGCTGGTGTGCAGTGGTATGATCTAGGCTCACTGCAACTTCTGCCTCCTGGGTTCAAGCAATTCTCCCTGCTTCAGCCTCCTGAGTAGCTTGGATTACAGGTGCATGCCACCACACCCGCCTAATTTTTGTATTTTTTAGTAGAGATGGGGTTTCGCCATGTTGGCCAGGCTGGTCTTTGAACCCCGGACCTCAAGCGATCCAACCGCCTCGGCCTCTCAAAGTGCTGGGATTACAGGGGTGAGCCATTGCACCCAGCCAAATATTTTATTTTTAAAAAATTTATCGAGACAGAGTCTTGCTCTGGCACTCAGGCTGGAGAGCAGTGGCGCAATCACAGCTCTCTGCAGTCTGGATCTCCTGGGCTCAAGTGATCCTCCCACCACAGCCTCTGGAGAAGCTGGGACTATAGGCATGTGCCACCATGCCCAGTTAATATAGTTTTAAAATTTTTTGTACAGACATGGTTTTGCCATGTTGCCCAGGTCGATATTGAACTCCTGGGCTCAAGTGATCCACCTGTCTTGGCCTCCCAAAGTGCTGAGATTATAGGGGTGAGCCACTGTGCTCAGCCTAAACATTTTATTTTATTTTATTTTTTTGAGACGGAGTCTCACTCTGTCTCCCAGGCTGGAGTGCAGTGGCCCAATCTAGGCTCACTACAAGCTCCGCCTCCCGGGTTCACGCCATTTTCCTGCCTCAGCCTCCTGAGTAGCTGGGACTACAGGCGCCCACCACCACGCCTGGCTAATTTTTTGTATTTTTTGTAGAGACGGGTTTTCACCGTGTTAGCCAGGATGGTCTCGATCTCCTGATCTCGTGATCCGCCTGCCTCGGCCTCCCAAAGTGCTGGGATTACAGGCGTGATAAACATTTTATTTTTTTAAAAATTAAATTTAATAACATTGTAGTTGTTTTACATTTGTTTTTATAGTCACAGACATGTTTTTGTTTGTTTGAGACGGAGTCGTGCTCTGTCACCCAGGCTGGAGTGCAATGGCATGATCTTAGCTCACTGCAACCTCTGCCTCCCGGGTTCAAGTGATTCTCCTGCCTCAGCCTCCCCAGTAGCTGGGACTACAGGTGTACGCCACCATGCCTGGGTAATTTTTGTATTTTTAGTAGAGACGGAGTTTCACCATGTTGGCCAGGATGGTCTCAATCTCTTGACCTTGTGATCCGCCCGCCTTGGCCTCCCAAAGTGCTGGGATTACAGGTGTGAGTCACCACACCCGGCCTAAACCTCTTTTCTTTATAAATTACCCAGTCTCAGGCTGGGCGCGGTGTCTCATGCCTGTAATCCCAACACTTTGGGAGGCCTAGGTGGGCCGATCACCTGAGGTCGGGAGTTGGAGACCAGCCTGACCAACACTGAGAAACCCCATCTCTACTAAAAATACAAAAATTACCCAGGCGTGGTGGCACATGCCTGTAATCTCAGTTACCCGGGAGGCTGAGGCAGGAGAACTGCTTGAACCTGGGAGGCGGAGGTTGCAGTGAGCCAAGATCACGCCGTTACACTCCAGCCTGGGCAACAAGGGCAAAACTCCGTCCCTAAATAAATAAATAAATAAATAACCCAGTCTCAGGTAGTTATTTATAGCAACATGAGAACAGACTAATACACCCCTTCTCTACAAAAAAAAACAAAAATAATGACAACAGGCTGGGCACAGTGGCTCATGCCTATAATCTTGGCACTTTGGGAGGCGAAGGCAGGAGGATCACTTGAGCTCAGGAGTTTGAGACCAGCCTGGGCAATATAGGGAGACCTCATTTCTACAAAAATTAAAAAATGAGGCAGGCGTGTTGGCGCATGCCTGTATTCCTAGTACTTGGGAGGCTGAGGTGGGAGGATCACTTGAGCCTAGAAAGTTGAGGCTGCAGTGAGCTGTGACTGCACCACTGCACTCTAGCCTGGACAACAGAGCAAGACCCTGTCTCAAAAAAAGAAAAAAAAATGACTACAATCAGATTTTTTTTTTGAGATGGAGTCTTGCTCTGTTGCCCACGCTGGAGTGCAGTGGCGCAATCTTGGCTCACTGCAACCTCTGCCTCCCAGGTTCATGCCATTCTCCTGCCTCAGCCTCCCGAGTAGCTGGGACTACAGGCGCCTGCCACCACGCCCAGCTAATTTTTTTGTATTTTTAGTAGAGACGGGAATTCACCATGTTGGCCAGGCTGATCTCAAACACCTGACCTCAAGTGATCCACCTGCCTCAGCCTCTCAAAGTGCTAGAATTACAAGCGTAAGCCACTGCACCCGGCCCAATTTCTCCATTTCAGTAAGAGTCTGGTGTAAGCCTTTGTCAAAACTCAGCAAACATACACTTAAGATTTTTGTGAATTTCATTGTATGTAAATTTTACAGCAAAAGAATAAACTTTAAATATTGAATTCTAGTTAATAACATACATTGTGAAGCTTTTAGCGAGAGTGCTCTGATGTCTGTAATTTGCTTTGAAATGTACCAAAACGGAGATGAATTAATGGGTGGAGAGAAAGATGGGAAGATAAACTGATATGTGAAGAGCCCAGCAGAGTAAAAAATTAAGGGTAGGCGGATGCAGTGGCTCATGCCTGTAATCCCAGCACTTTGAGAGGCAGAGATAGGCAGATCGGTTGAGCCCAGGAGTTCGAGACCAGCCTGGGCAACATGGTAAAACCCCGGGTGTGGTGGTGCATGCCTGTAGTCCCAGCTATTTGGGAGGCTGAGATGGGAGGATCGCTTGAGCCCAGGAGGTTGAGGCTACAATGAGCTGTGATCACCAGCCTGGGCAACAGAGTGAGACCCTGTCTCAAAAAAAAAAAAAAAAGTTAAAGGTAGAATCTAGGTGGAGGCTATACCAGTGCTCAATGTAAAACTCTTTCAACTTCAGCTGTATGTTTGAACTTTTTTAAAGTAAAATGTTAAAAAAAACTTTAATAACATTGAATGTATTTGTTTTTAGAGTTTTAATTTTGGCAAGAGACGATATTGATGAGATGTTTTCATTTACAGTTCTCATATAGTTTCCTTTTAAAAGTAATTCATTTAAATAAAAAAGGGGCTCCATTTAAGAAAAGAGACTAAGTAAATATCAGAATAAATGGTCACAGATCCCGCAGTGCTCATGAAGGTAATGAGTGAACGGGCCAAGTCTGGGAGGATGAGTAGGGTGTTGGGAACAACAAAATCTCTAGGGCAACCTGGGTTTAAAGTTCAGCCCTGCTGCCTCCTAGCGGTGTGACCTTGGACAAGCGTCATGTAGGAAATGGGATGATACAATCTCCGAAGGGAGGTTTGTGAGTATGAATGAGAGAACCCAGGGAGAGTGTAGTTTGGAGGCCTCAGTAAGTGGCACCTCCCTCGCACTGAGGGGAGAAAGGCAGAGGACATTCCCATCTGGGAAAACAGTTTGAAGAATACAACTGGAGCAGGGAGTATATGTGTGTGCACTGGGGCTAGGCAGTGGGAGAGAGTCAAAGAAGGCCCACCAGATTGAATGGGGAGTAAGGAAGCAGAGAGAGCCAGTACTGAGCACCCACACAGTCGCTTAGGATGGCCAACTATTTCTGCTTCTCCAGCACATCCTCCTCATGAGAAATGTAATGCCCACCCTCGGCGGGGGTGGATGGATCTTGGAGCCCCAGGCTCCAGGACTATGTGATGCAGCTTCTACTTCCTGGAGCACGCCTGGGTTTGGGAGTTTGCGTCTTTTAACATCCCAGGTCTTCCAGAGGCCTGGGCAGAGAACCAAGAACTCTCCACTTTGCACAAGAGAGACAGATCTAATTCATTAAAACTCTTCTCCCCAGCCACAGGGCATCCAGCCACCTGGAAAGCTGGCACTAATCCTTCAGGCACACTGAACTTGGGAGGGGAAAAAAAATCTCTCATCACAGCGGGAGGCCCAAGAGGCCTCTGACTTCTGCACCCGTACAGCTCTCACTGTTAGAAAGGTTTACTCTGAGTTCTGAAATCAGATGGCTCCATCAATTGATTTTATTTTTACTTTTTTTTTTTTGAGATGGAGCCTCACTCTGTTGCCTGCCCAGGCTGGAGTGTAGTGGTGCAATCTTGACTCACTGCAACCTCTGCCTCCCAGGTTCAAGCCATTCTCCTGCCTCAGCCTCCCCAGTAGCTGGGACTACAGGCATACACCACCACGCCCGGCTAACTTTTTGTATTTTTAGTATATTTAGTAGAGGCCAACCATGTTGGCCAGGCTGGTCTCGAACCCCTGGCCTGAAGCAATCTGCCTGCCTTGGCCTCCCAAAGTGCTGGGATTACAGGCATGAACCATACTCGTTTCTTAAATAATTAGGAGCAGCCTCTATATGCCAAGGGCTGTGCTAGGCACCAGGATATAAAGTGAACAAAAAAAAAGATCTAGTCCTTGTCTTCCTGGGGCTTAAAATTCTGGTGGGGAGATAAGCATCCATGGGAGAACCACCATATGGATTCAAAATGGAGGCCGGGGCCGGGCGCGGTGGCTCACGCCCTTAATCCCAGCACTTTGGGAGGCCGAAGCAGGTGGATCACGAGGTCAGGAGATCGAGATCATCCTGGCTAACATGGTGAAACCCCGTCTCTACTAAAAATACAAAAAATTAGCCGGGCGTGGTGGCGGGTGACTATAGTCCCAGCTACTTGGGAGGCTGAGGCAGGAGAATGGCATGAACCCGGGAGGCGGAGCTTGCAGTGAGCCGAGATCGTGCCACTGCACCCTAGCCTGGGCAACAGAGCAAGACTCCATCTCAAAAGAAAAAAAAAAAAAAATGGAGGCCGGGTGTGGTGGCTCACATCTGTAATCCCAGCACTTTGGGAGGCCGAGGCAGGTGGATCACCTGAGCTCAGGAGCGTGAGACCACCCTAGGCAACATGGTGAAATCCTGTCTCTACTAAAATACAAAAAATTAGCTGGGCGTGGTGGTGGGCACCTGTAGTCCTAGCTACTTGGGAGGCTGAGGCACGAGAATCACTTGAGCCTGGGAGGCAGAGGTTGCAGTGAGCCGAGACTGCACCACTGCACTCCAGCCTGGGTGACACAGCCAGACTCCCATCTCAAAAGTAAGTAAATAAATAAATAAATAAAATGGAGAAGTTAGGCCGGGTGCGGTGGCCCATGCCTATAAGCCTAGCATTTTGGGAGGCCAAGGTAGGAGGATCAGTTGAGCCCAGGAGTTCAAGACCAGCCTGGGCAACATAGTGAGACCTCTATCTCTACAAATAAAAAAATAAATAAATTAGCCTACTTGGGAGGCTGAGGTGGGAGGATCGCTTGAGTCTGGGAAGTCAAGGTTTCAGTGGGCCACTGTAGGTCGTGTTCAGAATTTTCATTTTCTTAAGAGCAATGAGCAGCCATAGAAAGGTTTTAAGGAAGTGGAAGACATGTTCAGACCAGCGTATTGAAATACAAGTGACTCTTGAACAGTAAGTTTGAACTGCATGCGTCCACTTATATACCAATTTTTCTTTTCTTTCGTTTTTTTAGAGACAGGTTCTCATTCTGTTGCATAGGCTGGGGTGCAGGGGTGTGATTATTGCTCACTGCAGGCAACCATGCCTAGCTCTTTTTTTTTTTTTTTGAGACAGAGTCTCACTCTGTCACCCAGGCTGCAGTGCAGTAGCGCGATCTTGGCTCACTGCAAGCTCCGCCTCCCAGGTTCATGCCATTCTCCTGCCTCAGCCTCCTGAGTAGCTGGGACTACAGGCGCCCGCCACCATGCCCAGCTAATTTTTTGTATTTTTTTTTTTTTTAGTAAAGATGGGGTTTCACCGTGTTAGCCAGGATGGTCTCGGTCTCCTGACCTCGTGATCCGCCTGCCTCGGCCTCCCAAAGTGCTGGGATTACAGGCATGAGCCACTGCGCCTAGCCTTTTTTTTTTTTTTTTTTTTTTGAGACAGAGTCTGCTCTATTTATTGCCCAGGCTGGAGTGCAATGGCGCGATCTCGGCTCACTGCAACCTCTGGCTCCTGAGTTCAAGCAATTCTCCTGCCTCAGCCTCCCGAGTAGCTAAGATTACAGGTGCATGCCACCATGCCTGGCTAATTTTTTGTACTTTTAGTAGAAACGGGGTTTCACCATGTTAGCCAGGATGGTCTCAAACTCCTGACCTCAGGTGATCTGCCCACCTCAGCCTCCCAAAGTGCTGGAATTACAGCCGTGAGCCACCACACCCAGCCATGCCTAGCTAATTTTTTAAAAAATTTTTTTGAGGCCAGGTGCAGTGGCTCACACCTGTAATCCCAGCACTTTGGGAGGCTGAGACGGGCAGATTACCTGAGGTTGGGAGTTTGAGACCAGCCTGACCAACATAGAGAAACCCCATCTCTACTAAAAATACAAAATTAGCCGGGCGTGGTGGCACATGTCCGTAATCCCAGCTACTTGGGAGGCTGAGGCAGGAGAATTGCTTGAACCCAGGAGACAGAGGTTGCGGTGAGCCGAGATCATGCCATTGCACTCCAGCCTGGGCAACAAGAGCAAAACTCCGTCTAAAAATAAATAAATAAATAAATAAATAAAAATAAAAAAACATATTTTTTGTAGAGACAGGGTCTCTCCATGTTGTCCAAGCTGATCTTGAACTCCTGGACTCAAGCAATCCTCCCACCTCAGCCTCCCAAAGTGCTCGGACTACAGGTGTGAGCCACTGCATCTGGCCCTATATACAGATTTTCTTTCACCTCTGTCAGCCCTGAGCTCCCATCTCGGCCTCCCAAAGTGCTGGGATTACAGATGTGAACTACTGTGGCTGGCTTATACACAGATTTTCTTCCACCTCTGTCACCCCTGAGACAATAAAACCAACCCATCCTCTTCCTCCACCTCCTCAGCCCACTCAATGTGAAGACAACAAAGATGAAGACTTTTATGATGATCCACTTCCACTTAATGAATAGTAAATGTATTTTTTCTTCTTTATGATGTTTTTAAGAGACAGAGTCTGACTCTGTTGTCTAGGCTGGAGTGCACTGGTGTGATCACAGCTCACTGTAGCCTTGACCTCCTGCCCCAGATCCCCAGTAGCTGGGACTACAAGGTGTGACACCACACTTGGCTAATTTTTAACATTTTTTTTTGTAGAGCTGGGGTCTCATGTTGTCCAGACTGGTCTCCAACTCCTGCCTTAGCCTCCCAAAGCTAATTACAGGTGTGAGATGCTGTGCCTGGCCTGATTTTCTTAATAGTATTTCTTTTCTCTAGCTAACTCTAAGAATACAGTATATAATACATATAATATAAAATACATGTTAATCGACTATGTTCTCAGTAAGGCTTCTGGTCAACAGTAGGCTATTAGTAAAGTTTTTGGAGAATCAAAAGGTATATGCAGATTTGTGACTATGCAGGGGTTGGAGCCCCAACTCCTGTGTTGTTCAAGGGTTAACTGCACACTCATTTGGGAGCTGCAGGCAAAGAACAGATTTGAGGGAATGCCAGATGATGAAGGCAGATCAGATGGCCGTCCCCATTGTCCATCAGAGAGATGAGAGTAGCTTTCACCACAGTGATGGTGCTAGAGATGGGAAGAAGGGATGGATTCAAGAACTGTTTTGGAGCTAAGTCATCAGGCCTTGGGTGATGGCCACGGAGGGAGAAGGAGCAGCTTAGGACAATTCCCAGCTTGAGCAACTGGATGATTGGTGATGTCATTCACGGAGGCTCTCAAGACGAGGGAGTTTTTGGTGAGTAGAACAGGGAGGGAGGGTGGCCTGGCTGAGTTTGAAGGGTTTTTCAGCCTCCTTCAAAGGAGGAGTCAAGTTGGCAGTTAGATATGCAAGCTGGAGGTAGAGACAGGGTTTCGCCATGTTGGCAGGCTCGCTCAAACTCCTGACCTCAGGTGATCCTCGCCCTCCTCGGCCTCCCAAAGTGCTGGGATTACAGGCGTGAGCCACCGTGTCTGGCAGAGCACAGGGGCTTCTATTCCAGTGGAGATGAGGTGGGCCACTCTATCAGCACTGTGGATGCCTTCACCAACCCAAAAATCAAATCTCATTGTCCGAGGGTTTTTATAAGGCCTGATCTCCAGTACCCTCTCTAATACTCTCCCATTTCCTTGAGGTTGGTGTTTAGAGCTGAATTCCATCCTTCTAATAATCTAATCACATGGTGTTTCTGGTGGCCAGCCTCATCCTGAGGTTATCTAGGGATTCCACTCTAAGTCATCTTATTAGCATAAACTGGAGACAAAGGCCAAAACATATACATTTCTTGTTTTACAGGTGTGAAATTGGAATGTGTAGGTCCTCCAACTTCGGTCTTCTTTTTCAAGATTGTTTGGGCTATCATTTTTTAAAAATTTATGTTTTTTGGATTTTTTTAAATAAATCTTTTCTCACTCCAAATCCAAAAAAAAAAAAAAAAAAAAAAAAAGATATGCAAGCTGGAGCTTAGAGGAAGGTGTGAGAACTGTCCACACATAGGTGGTGACGGGTACCCTGGTATGGGTGAGATCACTAGAGAGAGTATCCAGAGGAGAGAGGAGGCTCCTAGAAGAGCACTGTGAAGAACTACAAATAGAATGACTGGGAAGAGGACGGTGTGCCTCACAGAGGCAGAAGCATGGCTGGAGAAGCAGAAGGAAACAGAATCATGAAAATCAAGGGAAGTGGAGGTGTCCATAATTGGTCAGAGGCAAAGATAAAACTTCAATAAAGCCTGTTGGATTAGCAACATGACTTTAGTTAGAGATGCTTTCATAGCATAACGAGGTGGAAACATGGATAGATTAACATAAAGAATGAGTGAGATTTTAAGAAAGTAGAGACAAGTATAGTCAACCCCTTGAAGAAGCTGGATTACGAAGCGGAGGAAAGGAAAAGAAGAGTCAGCCAAGCGCAGTGGCTCACGCCTGTAATCCCAGCACTTTGGGAGGCCAAGGCAGGCAGATCACTTGAGGTCAGGAGTTTGAGACCAGCCTGGCCAACATGGTGAAACCCCGTCTCTACCAAAAATACAAAAATTAGCTGGGCGTGGTGGCACACGCCTGTAGTCCCAGCTACTCAGGAGGCTGGGGCAGGAAAATCGCTTGAACCCGGGAGGCGGAGGTTGCAGTGAGCCGAGATTGCACCACTGCACTCCAACCTGGGCGACACAGTGAGACTCTGTCTCAAAAAAAAAAAAAAAAAAAAGAAAGAAAGAAAGAAAAAGGAGAGTCACTGGATTTGACAAAGAAGCCAGGGCTTGGGAGTAGGATTGAGCCGAGTGGGACAGACGAGCATACAGGAGGCAGGCTGCTACTGACAGTGCAGAGCAAGGTGAGGACAGAAGCCAAAGTTCCTGTGTCACAGAAGAATGTGTGTGCAGATGTGGGAAGGCAAGGGAGCTCCTCTCTGAGGGCTTCAATGTCCTCTGATGGAAGTCAGTGAGGTCGTCTGAGAATGGAGAGAAGGAAAAGTCACAGGTTTGAGTAATGGGTGGGAGGTTTGACCCAGTCATTGTGGAACATGAAAGAGCAGATTGGCCAAAGACATACAGCATGTGCAAAGGTCCTGCAGCAGGAGGAATTCTGGAAAGGGTGAGGTTGAAAGACTGACCATCTTAGAGGCTGGAGCACAGAAACTGAGGGCCTGGCCAAGATGAGGTCTGATATACTGAGATGTGCCAGCGATATCCTATGAGCCTGCTACACTAAGAGGTGCTAGTCAGGATCGAATAGACAATGATGAGGAAATGAATAAAGCATGAAATCCCCCTTGACTTAACACAGTAAAGGCTTCTCATTCACAAGCAGTTTGCAAGAGTTGAGGTGGCCCTCCTCCTTCGTGTGCCACATTGTCTGGACATGTGGTCTCTGGGATGTCTGCAGCAGGGTAACAGCGGGTTGCAACCACTCAAGATGTTTCCAAGGGCCAGGCCTGGAAGTGGCTTTCATTGCTTTCACTCACACTCTATCAGCCGGACTCAGTCGCATAGCACCAGCCTTGTTATCAGGGAGGCTCCTTCTTTTTTTTTTTTTTTTGAAATGGAGTCTCGCTCTGTTGCCCAGGCTGGAGTACAGTGGCACGATCTCAGCTCACTGCAACCTCTGCCTCCCGGGTTCAAGCAATTCTCCTGCCTCAGCCTCCCGAGTAGCTGGGATTACAGGCGTCCACCACCACACGTGGCTAATTTTTTACATTTTTGGTAGAGACGGGGTTTCACCATGTTGGCCGGGCTGGTCTAGAACTCCTGACCTCAAGTGATCTGTCCGCCTCGGCCTCCCGAAGTACTGGGATTACAGATATTAGCCACCGCACCTGGCCCAGAGAGTCTGCTTCTAATTTCCCACATGCTCAGGGCATTTCCTGGATGCTATAGGAAATGGTCTTTCTATATGCTCAGGGAGAACAAATGGTGTGGCGGGTGGATACCATCATCTCTGCCACAATCCACCATTCTGTTTGCCAAACCAAGTTTTTCTTTTCACTCAGGGAACACACCCTCTTCCCAAGGGACCCAAAGTCCTATCTAGTCCCGATATCTGGCTCAAAGCCCAGGGTCTCTGGTGATGTGCAGTAGTCACTTCTCATCCAATGTGGCTCTTTTCAGTCCAGTGAGCCATGACCAAAAAGACAAGCAAGTTGCTCCCCTAACCCTGTGCCACACAGTGGTGGAGCAGGGACAGGACTCAGGGGTACCCGTTCATTACACCCCAGTGCTGCTTGCCGGGAGACACTCTCCTTATCCACTCTCTACATTGGCCCTGGCTCTTCTCTCTGGGAGATTCCTCCTTTTCCATCATCCTCTCTGGCTACAGCTGAAATGGGAGTGGCAGAGCCTGCCCTCCCTGGGGGCTGAGCACCATCCCTCCTGCTCATGGATGATTGGAGGCCCAAAAGTTGTTTTATAGCTGGAACTGTCCAAAGGGCTGGCTCCTGGTTCCTTGGCAATACAATTCTTTACACAGTTAGTGTCTAACCTACTTGCCCTGGTCAGTTTTGAGGGCCAGTGGCCACGCTCACACACGTGCCAAGTCTTCTCCTAGATCCAGTTCTTAGGTCTAACATGTTTTGCCTGTTCATCCTCCATGTCTCTCCCTTTCTACTCAATGGCCAGCTTGAGGCTATTTGGAACAATAAATAGGAGGCTCACCTTTAACTTGACGCTGTCCTGAGTAACTGCATCCAAAAGAAAAGTTTTACCAGGCTTTTCTTGCCCAGATGAGTCTTATACCTCATCTCTTCCTATTTGGGGTGTAGCAGATTTTCCAACCCTGAAAGACCGTGGGTTTCTGGACTTTATTTCCTTTCATTACTGCTCAAACAACAGGTAATCCTCGCCTGAGCTCATCCCCTCCTTATAAATCCTCAACAAATACAGCCTACAGTAGCCAAGAGAGATGACAAGTTTTCTGCTTTCCAACCGCGTTGCCTTTGGCTGTCAGCCTGGAAAGCACATGGGATACCCTCCCAAGCTACAGTGGGCAGTAGTTTTATCAAACATTTTGCTAATGCATAACACAGACCTCCAACTTTCCAAGGGTCCTATATCAGTTCGTTTGCTTCTGCCCAAGTGCTAAGCCACTGTCACCGTAGGTGAGTAACTCAGTCTCTCTGGGCCTGTTTCCTCTTTGGCAAAATGAAGACAACAATACAAGCAACTTCATCAGACTGCTATGGAATTCAGCAGGACAACCCATGTATGGTGTTAGCCTAACGTCTGCTCTGGAATAAGTGCTCAGTAAATGTTATTGCTGCTGTTCAAATAGATCAGTAGGAATCACGTGTGTTCATATGTGATTGCTATACTAAGTTCACAAGAATCTGATCTATACTAGGCAGCTGCCTTTTTAAAAATTCAAGGGCCGGGCACAGTGGCTGACGCCTGTAATCCCAGCACTTTGGGAGGCCGAAGTGGTTGGTGAAGTCAGGAGTTTGAGACCAGCCTGGCCAACATGGTGACACCCCATCTCTATTAAAAATACAAAAATTAGCCGGGCGTGGAGGCGCATGCCTGTAATTCCAGCTACTCAGGAGGCTGAGGCCGGAGAATCACTTGAATCCATGAGGCAAAGGTTGCAGTTAGCTGAGATCACACCATTACACTCCAGCCTGGGCAATAAACAGAGCAGACTCCATCTCAAAAACAAAACAAAACAAAAAACAAATGAGAGATTGACCCATCCAAGGGACAGGATGCTCATTCATGCTGGCCAGTGATTTTTCTCCCTATAAAGCAAATCTACGTGGACAAGCCCTGTTGCCATCTGTATCTGTTACCAATTGCTACAATAATGCTGCATAACAAATGACCCCAAAACTTGATAACTTAAAATAATAAGCATTTCCCTAGCTTAAAAGTCTGCAGGTTCACAGTTTGGACTGGGTTTGGCCGGGTAATTCTTCTGGTCTTCACTGGGCTCACGTAACTGTCAGCTGACTTTGGCTGAGGCAACTGGGGTGACTAGGACACACATCTCATCCTCCAGAAGTCTACCATGGGCAGGTTCTCAGGTGGTGGCAGGGGTACAAGAGCTAAAGGGGAAGTGCTTTCTAAGGCTGTGCTTGCTTCACAATGACTGATATCTCATTGACCAAAGCAATGAGTTGACCCCAGCGTCTGGGCAGAAAGCCCTAAAAGCTACATGGCGAACAGCATGGACACACGGTAAGAATCTACCAGACAGACCTGGCTCAGTGGCTCATGCCTGTAATCCCGGCGCTTTGGGAGGCTGAGGTGAGAGGACTGCTTGAAGCCAGGAGTTTGAGACCAGTCTGGGCAACACAGCAAGACCCTGTCTCTACAAAACATTTTTTTCTTTTGAGATGGAGTCTCCCGCCCAGGCTGGAGTGCAATGGTATGATCTCGGCTCACTGCAACCTCCGCCTCCCAGGTTCAAGGGATTCTCCTGCCTCAGCCTCCTGAGTAGCTGGGATTACAGGCACGTGCCACCACGCCCGGCTAATTTTTTGTATCTTTAGTAAAGACGGGGGTTTCACCATGTTGGCCAGGCTGGTCTCGAACTACTGACCTCTTGATCTGCCCACCCCGGCCTCCCAAAGTGCTGGGATTACAGGCGTGAGCCACTGCACCCGGCCCAAAATAAACTTTTTAAAAAAAATTAGCCGGGTGTGGTGGCATGCACCTGTACTCCCAGCTTCTTGGGAGGCTGAGACAGCAGAATGCCTTGAGCCCAACAGTCAATCACACCACTGCACCCCAGCCTGGGTGGCAGAGTGAGACCCTGTCTCTATAAAAAAGAAATCTACCAGACAATCGTAACTGATTGCTGAGGGTGAATTCCAAACAAAAGAAGTTATTTCTATGTTAAAAGTAGGTGTCTCAGAGCTCAGTGGCCTGGTGTCCTCATCCCTGCTGTGAGGACAGATCTGGCATACAAGGCTAGATGTCCTGCTGCCTGCTCTCACAGGGTCAGTGCCTGAGGCCCATAGACAGATCCTTTCGTGCCTTCCATTCACTTATCCCTTCTTCAGAGGACCTCTGCGGCACGAGCTCTATCTCATTGATCTCCGCGTCTTCTGTGTCTGGCACTGGCTGTAGCACATCGTGCTAGTGCAGACAACTTCTGCTTGGCAATCAATGAAATAAAGCGCCAAGAACAGTGAGCTCCTCAAGGACAGACAAGATGCACTCTTCTCTATCCTTAGCATTTAGTGAAGACCATGACAGTGTTTTTCCAATTAGCTTTCTCTTTTTTTTTTGAGACGCAGTTTCACTCGTTGCCCAGGCTGGAGTGCAATGGCGCGATCTTGGCTCACTGCAACCTCCACCTCCCGGGTTCTAGTGATTCTCCTGCCTCAGCCTCCTGAGTAGCTGGGATTACAGGCACGTGCCACCACACCCGGCTAATTTTTTTTGTATTTTTAGTAGAGACAGGGTTTCACCATATTGGCTAGGCTGATCTTGAACGCCTGACCTCAGATGATCCACCCACCTTGGCCTCCCAAAGTGCTGGGATTACAGGCATGAGCCACTGCACCCGGTCTCCAATTAGATTTCTAAGCATCACTTTTCCTATTTGGACCAAGACAACTACCTGTTTCTGCTTCTGCTGGAAACAGTATCTAATACACCATCTATGAAAACCTTCTCACTTCTGCATGACTGCTGAGATGGGAGCCCAGAGAAACAGGTGAGTGAGGGTCCTGCTCACAGAGGGCCTGGCCTCAGAGCCTGGGGCCTTAGGAGGAACCAGCACTAGTTTGTCAGCAAAGGCACTGGAGCCAGTGGGTGCAACAGAGGTTGTGCAACTCATCTTGGGACCCTGGAATGAGTTCTATGTGGGCTTCCTAACAGGCACATCCAACTTTCAGAGGCAGCCTCCCACTTGGATACAAAGGACAGCCAGTTACGGGAAGACCCAGAAAGCATAAGAGCTCATCTCTGCTGCTCAGGGTAAGGAGAAAACGCTTGAAGCTGGGCAGAACTTGAGCCCTTCCCTCTGGCTCCCCTCCAAATCCACAGGAAGTCTCTGAACTCCAAACTCTCACCTGGAGAGCTAGGCTGCACGTGTCCTCCTTGGAAGGCTCAGGTGGTTAAGTCTGGAGCTGCTGAGGCTGTGACATATGAGTCATGGTCCCCAGGTCCTATAGGGAACCAAGAGAGGGTGGCCCAATCTGTACAAAGTTGTCCACACCAGCAGTCTTCCATGGACCAAGACAAGATTCAAGATGAGAGGTCGTTAGAAGAGAGATGACGATGCTTTTCATGTTTTGAGGCAGGGTAGCACATGGTACCTAAGTGCAAGGGCCCTGGGGCCCACTGCCTGGCTTCAAACCCTAGCCCCACCGCTTCCTATCTGTGACTTTGAGCTAGCAACTTCATCTCACTGAGCCTCACTTTCCTCATCTCTAAGAGGGGAATAATCATTGCACCTATCTCACGGTATTGTGGGATGAAATGATGTAAAGCACTCAGCAGCATTGGGTACACAACAAGCCGAACTATTAACTGTTACTACCAAGTGTTACTGAGGGTACAGGGGCTGTACTAAGCTCTCCAGGGGCAGGACTTTATTCAGTCCTTATACCCATAATGTGAGGTCGGGTTCTTTTTCTTTCCTTTCCACAGATGAGAAACAGTAGCTTGGAGAGGTTAAATAATGTGTTTGAGGTCACCCAGCTAATCAATGGGAGCTCCAGGATTCTAGGTTAGGCCTGATTCCTAAACAGCTCCCCTTAACTACTCTGTTCTATTTCCCCTAAACACGTGTTCCAGGGCATCACCAGAGGAGAATATTTTATTAAATATTAGCCAAATCACCTGAAATCCACTGAGAAACAGAATGTACAACTTAACGTCCTCACTTGCTGAAAGTTCCATGCTGTGATGTGTTGTTACAGAAAATGATATATCCACCCTCCCCCACTTTTTTCTTTTTATACTCTAATCTCATGACAGATTATACAATCCCCTTCTTAAAGAAACATTCTCCTCTTTGAAAGGAATATTTGGCACTTTGGGAGGCTGAGGCAGGCGGATCACATGAGGCCTATAGTTCGAGACCAGTCTGGCCAACATGGCGAAACTCCATCTCTACTAAAAACACAAAAATTGGCCAGGCATGGTAGCGTGCACCTGTAATCCCAGCTACTCGGGTGGCTGAGGCATGGAATCGCTTGAACCCAGGAGGCAGAGCTTGCAGTGAGGAGAAATCCTGCCATTGCACTCCAGCCTGGGTGACAGTGAGACCCTGTCTCAAAAAAAAAAAAAAAAAAAAAGGAATATCTGGGGTCTGAGATCCGGGATCCAACAAAAGGCTTTAACTCTTCTTTTGCAGCTATAGGTGATGATAAATCTACCCAACTCCTTTAAAGACTGATGTTGTCCTGGATAGCTTAAACTTTCTACCACCCCTCTAACAAACTGCTAACAACACTTGTTTCTTAAGTCACAAAAAGTACTGCTGGCCCGAAGCCACCTATCCCACCAATGCCATCTTCCCTGACAGGAAAATTCGAACACCACTCCTCATTCCCAGAGGGTTCACTGGGAAACTGAGGTGTCAGGAGGTAGCTTCACTGGGTACTGATCAGTGTCATCAACTTGATAGCTGCGGGATGGTGAGTCCACTGTCCTCAGATACTACAGAACATACTATTAAGTGGGGCTGTCAGCTCAAAAATCTCACAGACCTGCTTGCCATCTAAGGCTGTTTAGCTTATCATTAAACCTTCCTCTGTCTAGCCACAAATAGCTGCAGATGGACTGAAGGATAAATGAGAGACCTCAACTATCCCATCAGAATCTTTTCCCGGTGATGTTTAAAAACATGAACCAGGTCTGTGCTGGTGCCACCCTGGCTGGAGCAGAAGACATACCAGATGACCTCCAGATAACACTCAAAGCCAGTAAGAGATGCTTCTACAATGACCCCCAAAAGACACACTCTATCTAAGGCACAGAAAGCTCCAGCACAAGGTGTTTGGCTTATGGATTTTTAAGACTTAGGATGATTAAAAGGAAATGATGGGAAGAGAACAGCCTTTCCTGACCCAATTTAAGGTGTCACGTGGGGAGCCTGTGCAGGACTCACAAGACCACTTGAGTCGGTCAGGACAGGGCCAGACGCTCATATGCCCCACACAGGCTCTGAATGAGGTCAGTAAGCAGGGATGTGTCAAAGTAAAAGGAATGAGTCTAGCTTCTGTGCATCAGGGATCCTTCGGGGGCTGCTGGCCCTTGCTATATGTTTATTAATTCCTAAAAAAATGCACTGTGGCCGTCCTAGTTTTACTTAATGCCTAATAAAGGGAAAAACTGTTTACATAGCATCCCTGGGCCTGACAACTGAGCAGCTGAACTTAGCAAGATCCTTCACTTTCAAAGATGACACAATCCAGCAGCCTGGGAGGAAAACAATTCCTCCAGAAGCATGCCATTCCCAGGTGAAAGTGGCAGCAATTGAACATTGTGTTAAATAAGACAAAATCAGGCTAAGAAGGGATCAAACCCGAGGGGGAGAAAAGTTCCAACTACATCCTTGGCTACTGGGGTTTGTTGCATAACGTGCAAAGGATAAATGGGTAAGTCACCGCCCAATTCATGTGCACTTCGTACACTCCAGATCTATGTCTATATATAAACTCCGGGCCTGCTTAACATTCTCCCCAGGGTACATCAAACGCAGCCCGAGAGAATAGCCAGAGTCTTCAGCAAGCTCCCAGGGAGACGTCTCCTTCCTCGCCTGCCCTGCTTCTGCGAGTCTCACTTCCATTCCTTGCTTAGGGGAGAGTGCTAGATTTTTCCATCAACGGTCTTGTCACCAGGGTCTGTTTTCTCTCTAGTCTTCACTGGGAGGGAAGACATTCTGTGGTTCTATTAATAGGCTCGGCTTTCTGACCTGCAGATGAGACACCCTGCATGTAGCTATGGTGACCTCACTGATATCCCAGGCAATTTGTGTTAGGGACAGCTTTTAAGTCTCAGATTGAGGCTATGACTAAATGCTGACATTCACATCTACAGAGTACATACTGTGCAAGTTACCATGTAAGAGCTTTGTGTGTTTCATCTCATCAACTGGCTGAGACAGGAAGCATTATCATCCCCGTTTTATAGATGAGGCAACTGAGGCTCAGGTCAATTCATGTATCCAGCAGGTAAGCAGCAGAGCCAGGATTTAAATGTGTAACCAGTGCACTGCGCTGCTTCCTCACAGAAGCTTCACTGGGTGACCAAGTTCAGATCTACTCACTTGGCGAAGCACCTGTCAGATTCCTACCCACCATGTAACACAGAGGTCATGTCTCAGAACTGTCATGTTTATTTGCCACAGCTTTTCCAAACAGACTTCTATTAAATTTCCAGCAGTAAGGCAGTGTGTTCTAGTAGAAAGTTCAAGAGCTTTGGAGGCAGACTGAGCCATACTAAATTCTGCTTTTTCGACTCAATAACTACCTGACCTTGGACAAATTACTTCCTCTCTCTGAGCCCACTTTCTTACGTATAAAATACGGATAACACCACTAGTCTAGAGTGCTGTGAGGCTTTACTGTGATTATGTAAAGGCTAGACCTCTTCCCTTCCCTCCTGAGCCACCAGGGATACTGAAGAGCAGGCAGGAACCATGACGTGGCTCTGTAGGAACCCTGGAGCTCAACAATGCTGGAAACATGTACGTGTGTAGTCCCCGTGTGCGGCTCCTATAATCACCAACCACCTGCTCATCAAATCTGGCCGACCTTCTTCTGGTCAATACCTTTAGATGCACCTGGTCCAGTTTGGGTGACTGATTCTACTGCCTAGATTACAGCTCTGAGGGCAAAACCCCTCCAGGGAGGGCACCACTAGCAACACAGAAGTCACACAGCCCTAGAGCTTTTAAAAACACTTGTAACTAATTCATTCTAATATATTATTTCTTATGTATTATTATTTAGTCAACTAATTGTGAAGACTGTAGGAATGAGGGGGAAAGTTTTCTATAGTGCTACATGAAATAAAACCTGTAATTGTGAACTTGTAAAACTCTATAAACATATGACTATGGTTATATGAAAATAGACAAAATTAAAATTAATTTTGAGGGCTGGGAAATTGTAAATTTCCTTTTTTCAGTATGCTTTAATAATTCTCTTTCAACTTACAAAGTGCACGTTTTAAAGAAAGCCCAATGATGAAGATGTTGACTCTTAAGCAGTGTGCCTACGTCACTCCTGCCTGTGGCCCTCATTCTGCCTGCTGTGCCTTTGAAGGATTCAGCTCAGGAGGCTGGGATCAGCTTCCCTTCGCAGAAGGAGCCATACCAGGTTGGAAGTGGGGAGTTCCACTTCAACAAAGCCCTGGGCCACTGAGGGCGGGGAGCTGCAGGGAGGGCGGGAGGCTTTCCGTACAGCACGCACAGCTGGCTGCCTCTTTTCTTTGAGTACACTTGGGCTGAGGCAATGAGCAAGCACAACTGCCTCGCCTGCAGTGCCCTCTCGTGGCAGACTTGCCTCTAGCGATAGCAGCCAGGCAAGGCCTTCATGCCAGCGTTGCTGACAAATCACTTTTGAGGCTCAGAGCTGAACAAAAAAGTATGAGAATGAGTCACATTGTGTATTTACATGTATGTCCTGGGAGAGGGTTATGTCCATCACTTGAGGCAGGACCAGTGGTCTGGGGTGGGGCAGCTGGGCATCTAAGGAGAAGCCGGAAGCAAGGCTAACGTCCATCATAAGTAGTTACCATCCGCAGACTGAACCCCCATGCCAGGCCGTGGAGCACAGCTCAACGTGGCTTTTCAAAGAGGTACTCAAGATCTGGGGCACGCAGTCTCTGCTCTTTGTTTTTGTTTTTAGCAAAGTCTCTCAGCAGGGCCATGACTTCATTTTCAAATACTTCGGGGGCTGGTTTAGCTTCTGCAAGAGAAGAGTGGACAGAAAGAATTATGCCATAGTCAGTCAATGCTCAGGTATGAGAATCTTAAAACTCGGAACATCGGCCAAGAACCACAGATGGATATATAGACTGTCTCCATCCTTCTTCTAAATATACACGATGTTAGCCTATACCAGGGGGTGGCAAACTGTGTGAGCCTATATTTGCAAGTCGTTTTACTGGAACAGCTGCTCCCAATGGTTTACATATTACCCATGCTGCTTTTGTGTTACGACAGCAGAATTGGGTACTTGCAACAGAGACCATATGACTACAAGTAAAATATTTACTATCTGGTCCTCTATGAACAAGTTTGCTGACCCCTGGCCCGCACAATCTTGGCTGTACTATTTTGCTTTGCATTTGGCAATTCCATTGTTCCCCAGACATTGTGTTTTCCCTTGCAATGTATACATTTCTTGAAACAAAAGCTCTCTCTCTCCTTTGTCTATCAGTTGGAGGTCCTCAGTTTTAAGAGACAGAAACTAATAACTCTAGTAAACTTAAGCAAAAACGAATTTATTGGAAGGATATTAGAGGCACACAGAACTGTCATGAGCCTAAAGAACCAGATTTCAGTGAACGGGCAACAAAGGCACTGAGTCAGAAGAATGAGAAGGCCAGCCTCAGTCTACGGCAGTGGGTCTGGCAGTGCGCTGCTCCCTCTGACCTTTCTCGACCCCCTCGGGATACTTATTTAAGATGCCAGTTACAAGCAAAGCCTCCCACTGCCAAAGCCGAGGCAATGTGCTCCAGAATTACCCTTCCACCAACACTAGGTACGACGCCAGGGGAGAGAATTCCTCAAAACCAAGTCAGATTCTCCCTTATTCAGCACAGGGCCTGCCATCTAGTGAGGGCTCTGTTTTCATGTGACAATCAACATAAGATCAAAGAGGTTTTGGATTCCCCCAAGAAAATAGAAAGTTGGAAAGAATATCGCACTCACTGTAACGACAAAAAAAAGCCAGATAAATTACAAATATCATGACTTTTCTCAAAGATATCAGAGAACTGAGGTCACAGGGCAACCCAACAGACAAAACCTAAGGAAAAAGAGGCCCTTCAAAGGAGAAACGAGAGCCGTGCACTTGCTCACCTGTGGCAGGCACAGGAAGAAGAGACACTGGACATCATACAAATGGGTAAAAGGAATTCAGCTAAAAATTTTTTGTTTTTTTTTTTTTGAGACGAGTCTCACTCTGTCGCCCAGGCTGGAGTGCAGTGGTGCGATCTGGGCTCACTGCAAGCTCCGCCTTCTGGGCTCACGCCATTCTCCTGCCTCAGCCTCCTGAATAGCTGGGACCACAGGCACCCACCACCACGCCCGGCTGATTTTTTCTATTTTTTTTTTTTCAGTAGAGACGGGGTTTCACTGTGTTACCCAGGCTGGTCTTGATCTCCTGACCTCATGATCTGCCCGCCTCCGCCTCCCAAAGTGCTGGGATCACAGGCGTGAGCCACCGCGCCCAGCCAAAAAAATTTTTTTTAGATTAATACAGACAGGGCCAGTCTTATGTTGCCCAGGGTAGACTGCAGTGGCTAGTCAGAGGTGCAATTCCACTACTGATCAGCACAGGAATTTTGACCTGTTCCATTTCCAACGTGGGCTGGTTCACCCCTCCTTAGGGAATCGGGTGGTCCCCTGCTTCCGAGAGGTCAACATATTGATGCCAACCTTACAGCAGACACTTGATTGGTACACAGCACTGCAGCCCAGAACTTCTGGGTTCCAGCGATCCTGCTGCCTCAGCCTCCAGGGCAGCCGGGACTGCAGGCCTGTGCCACTAAAATTTGCAATGAATTGTTAAAAGCCAAGTGTGGGCTAGCATGAGTGTATAAAACCACAGACACAGGCTGGGCACAGTGGCTCACACCTGTAATCCCAGCACTTTGGGAGGCCGAGGCAGGTGGATCACCTGAGGTCAGGAGTTCCAGACCAGCCTGGCCAACATGGTGAAACCCCGTCTCTACTAAAAATACAAAAAATTAGCCGGGTGTGGTGGTCGGCACCTGTAATCCCAGCTACTCGGGAGACTGAGGCAGGAGAATTGCTTGAACCTGGGAGGCAGAGGTTGTGGTAAGCCAAGATTGTGCCACTGCACTCTAACCTGGGCTACAAGAGTGAAACTGTCTCAAAAAAATAAATAAATAAAAATAAAAATAAAACCACAGACACAAATGGAATATGCACCCACTCACAAGTTCTTCTCACAAAGGTGTGCTCCTGACAAAGACTGGGTAGAAAGCAGGAGGCTAGAAAGAACCTTTCTCAGTGATGAAGGCCAGGAGGAGGGAAACAGCCAATCTGTCCAAAAAAATGCATATCCCAGTGCCTTGGGAGCCCAAGGCAGAACTGCTTGAGGCCCAGAGTTTGAGGCCAGCTTGAGCAACATAGTGAGACCCCACTTCTACAAAAAAACAAACAAAAATAGCTGGGTGTGGTGGCATGCACCTCTAATCCTACCTACTTGGGAGGCTGAAGCAGGAGGATTGCTTGAGCCGAGCTCGAAGCTGCAGTGAGCTAAGACTGCACCACTGCACTCCAGCTTTGGCAACAGAACGAGACCCTATCTCAGGAAAAAAAATAAAATAAAAAAAGCATAAAGTCCAGCCTGGACTCTTTTCCTCTACCTCTATGGGAGAGGCACTATAACTGAGAAATCCCAGCTCCAAGACCCAGGACCACAGGGGCTACCTGGGACTAAGGCTAGACCAGGATAACACAGAGTGCCATCCCAACCTCTCCTCCCCTGAACAAACCAAGCACCAAGTGGAAAGCAACAGGAAGGCTGCTGCACTTGGGAAAGGCAAGAACATAGACAGAGATTCCCTCTGAGACATAGAAATACAGGGAAGGCTGACAGCTGAAGGTAGAATAGGGTTTCTCTTAAGAAACCCTCTGGAGGCCGAGCGTGGTGGCTCATGCCTGTAATCCCAGCACTTTGGGAGGCCCAGGAGGGTGGATCACGAGGTCAGGAGATCGAGACCACCCTGGCTAACATGGTGAAACCCCATCTCTACTAAAATACCAAAAATTTGGACGGGCACGGTGGCTCACGCCTGTAATCCCAGCACTTTGGGAGGCCGAGGTGGGCAGATCACGAGGTCAGGAGATCGAGACCATCCCGGCTAACACGGTGAAACCCCGTCTCTACTAAAAATACAAAAAATTAGCTAGGTGTGGTGGCGGGCGCCTGTAGTCCCAGCTACTCGGGAGGCTGAGGCAGGAGAATGGCGTGAACCCAGGAGGCGGAGCTTGCAGTGAGCCGATATCGCGCCACTGCCTCCAGTCTGGGCGACAGAGCAAGACTCTGTCTCCAAAAAAAAAAAAAATTAGCCAGTTGTGGTGGCATGTGCTTGTAGTCCCAGCTACTCGGGAGGCTGAGGCAGGAGAATCGCTTGAACCTGGGAGGTAGAGGTTGCAGTGAGCCAAGATGGTGCCACTGCACTTCAGCCTGGGCGACAGAGCCAGCTTCCACCCTAAGCACACGTTAACACTAGACACTAGTAATGCAATGAAGGTAACCAAAGCAAAAACAACCCAAGCTGAGCTTACCTCCCAACTCACTGACTTGATCCCCACACTAACAGTAAAGTAGAAGCATCCCCGATTGTAAGCATAAATACAATTATGAGAAAATTACGAGAGACATATACACAAAAGAAGAAAAAAAACACACTGTCAAGGGACAAAGAAATCAACAGAAGCAGACTGAGGGATGACCCAGATGTTAGAACTATCAGACAGGGAATTTAAAATGACTATGACTAATATTAAAGGCGCCAGTGGAAAAAGCAGACAAAACGTATGAACAGATGAGAAATTCTAGCAGAGAGTTGGAAACTCCAAAAGTCAAATGGAAATGCTAAAAATAAATACAGTAGCAGATATGCAGAATGATTTCAACAGGCTCATCATGAGATTTCACATCATCAAGGAAAGAATTAGTGGAAGATAGGTCAATAGATATTATCTAATACAAATCACCCAAACTGATACACAAAGAGAAAAAAATAAAAAAACACAAAACAGAGAACCCAAAAGCTGTTGGACAGACTGAGCACAGTGGCTCACACCTGTAATCTCAACACTTTAAGGGGCTGAGGCAGATGGATCACTTGAGGCCAGGAGTTCAAGCCCAGCCTGGCCAACATGGTGAAACCTGTCTCTACTAAAAATACAAAAAAATTAGCCAGGCATGGCGGCACGTGGCTGTGGTCCCAGTTGCTCGGAGGCTGAGGCACGAGAATCGCTTGGACCCAGGAGGCAGAGGTTGTAGTGAGCCAAGATCGCGCCACTGCTCTCCAGCCTGGGTGGCACAGCAAGACTGTCTCAAAAAAACAAAAAACAAAACCCCCACAAAAGCTGTTGGACAATATTAAACCATTTAACTAAGTATAACTAGAATCCTAGAAGGAAAAGAGGGAGAAAACAAAGCAGAAGAAATATCTGAAGGGATAATAGCTGAGAATTTTTCAACAATAATAAAAGATATGAAAACACAGATCCAAAATGCCCAGAGAACCCAAAAGCACGATAAATATCAAATGCCTACATACATAAATATCAAATAAATACTTACATATATAATATTGAAATAGCTAGAAACCAAAGACAAAATATTGAAAAGATTCAGAAAGAGAAGACACATACAAAGGAACAAAGATACAGCAGACCTTGTCACAAACTATGGAAATGAGAAAACAGCACATGGTAACACGAGGGAATATGAAGCTGGTGACGCACTGAAGGTAACCAGAGCAAAACCAAAGCCCAAACCCAGTGGAACTCCTTGACTACCCAATCTTGTACACTAAGAGCTAGCAGTAGAAGTGTGTCTATTTAACAGAAGAAAAAACATTGTGACCCTCGAATTCTATATCCAGTGAAAGTATCTTCCAAAATGGAAAATCTGGCCAGGCATGGTGGCTCACACCTGTAATCCCAGCACTTTGGGAGGCCGAGGCAGGTGGATCGCTTGAGCTCAGGAGTTTGAGACCAGTCTGGGCAACATGGCAAAACCTCATCTCCACAAAAAATGCAACAACAACAAAAATTAGCTGGGCGTGGTGCCACTGGCCTGTAGTCCCAGATATTCTGGAGGCTGAGGTGGGAGGATCGCTTGAGCCCAGGAGGTGGAGCCTGCACTGAGCCATGACTGCACCACTGAACTCCAGCCTGGGTGACAGAGTGAGATCCTGCCTCAAAAAAAAAAAAAAAAAAGGAGGCGGGGGTGGGAGGCGGAATTTGAAGAGACATGTCACCAAATATACATAAAGGGCTGATAAGCCCTTGAAAAGATCCTCAATATTATTAGTCATTAGGGACATGCCAATTAAAACGATAGTGATATACCAATATATATTTCTTGGAATGGCTAAAAACAAAAACAAAACCCTGATAATACAAAGTGTGGGTAAAGATGTGGAACACCAACCCCTCCCTTCACGTCCAACACCCTGGCAATCACTGATTTATCCCTGTAAGTTTTGCGTTTTTCAGATTATCATGTAAACAGAATCACATTCTTTGAGTCCAATTATATACTGAGTATGTACTAGTTGAGTCTGATCTTTTTTTTTTTTTTTTTTTTTTGAGATGGAGTTTCGCTCTGTCGCCCAGGCTGGAGTATAGTGGCATGATCTCGGCTTACTGCAACCTCCGACTCCCTGGTTTACGAGATTCTCCTGCCCCAGCCTCCCGAGTAGCTGAGATTACAGCCCACCACCACACCCAGTATTTTTAGTAGAGACGGGATTTCACCATGTTGGCCAAGATGGTCTCGATCTCCTAACCTCGTGATCCGCCCACCTCAGCCTACCAAAGTGCTGGGATTACAGGCGTGAGCCACCGCACCTGGTCGAGTCTGACCTCTTTTGCTTAGCACAGAAGCTGGCAAACTATGCCCTGTGAGCTAAGAATGATTTTTAGAGATTGGGTCTCACTCTTGCCCAGGCTGAAATGCAGTGGCGTGATCATGGGTCATTGCAGTCTCTGAACTCCTGGGCTCAAGTGATCCTCCCAAGTAGCTGGGAATACAGTGTGCACCACTAAGCCCAGTTAATTTATTTTTATTTTTGGAGATAGGGGGTCTATGTTGCCCAGGCTGGCCCCAAACTCCTGGCCTCAAGAGATCCTTTGCCTCAGCCTCCCAAAGCACTGGAATTACAGGTGTGAGCCACTGCATCCAGCCAAGAATGATTTTTTAATGGTTGGGGAAAAAAAATCAAATGTATATTTCATAACTGGTGAAAACAGTATGAAATTCAAATTTCAGTGTCCACAAATAAGGTTTTATTGAAACACAATCATATGCATTTGTTTATCTGCTATCTGTGGCTGCTTTCATGCTACAAAGGTTGAGGTCAGTAGTTATGAGAAGCTGTATGGCCTGCAAAGCCTAACATATTCACTATCTGTATTTACTATCTATAGTTACCTGTTACAGAAAAAGCTTACTATCTATATTTACCTATTACAGAAAAAACGTACTAAAAGTTTTATTTATTTATTTTTGAGACAGAGTCTCATTCTGTCACCCAGGCTGGAGTGCAGTGGCCCGATCTTGGCTCACTGCAACCTCCACCTCCCAGGTTCAAGCGATTCTCCTTACAGGAACCCGCCACCACACCCAGCTAACTTTTTGTCGTTTTAGTAGAAACGGGGTTTCACCATGTTAGCCAAGAAGGTCTCGGTTTCCTGACCTCAGGTGATCCACCCGCCTCGACCTCCCAAAGTGCTGGGATTACAGGCGTTGACTCACCGCGCCCAGCCCTATTTATTTTTTTTGAGAGAGTCTCACTCTGTCGCCCAGGCTGGAGCGCAGTGGCGTGATCTCGGCTCACTGCAACCTCTGCCTCCCGGATTCAAGCGATTCTCCTGCCTCAGCCTCCAGAGTAGCTGGACGCACCACCACACGCGGCTAACTTTTGCATTTTTTGTAGAGACGGGGTATTGTCATGCTGGCCAGGCTGGTCTCAAACTCCTGGCCTCAAGTGATCCACCTGCCTTGGCTTCCCAAAGGAGGAGCATGTGATCTCATGCTGAAATTACAGGCATGAGCTACCACACCTGCCCTTATTGTAAAGTTAAACATATACCCTTACCATATGACCCAGCAAATCCTTCTCCTGAGTATTCACTCAAGAAAAACTAAAACCTATGTTCACAAAATCTGTAAGCAAATGTTTACAGTGGCTTCATTCATAATCACCTAAAGCTGGAAATAATCCTAATGTCCCTCAGCTGGTCAATAGACCATGGTACATCCACACAATGGAGTATTACTCAACACAAAAGAATGAACTACTGATACAAGCAACAACAAGGATATGCATCTCAAATGCATTATGCTAAGGCAGGGCAAACTTGTTCTGTAAAGGGTTGCAGAGTAAATATTTGGACTTTGTTGGCTTTCCAGTGATTGTATAAGGCTCCAGACTCTGTCTTATCACTCTTCATACCTGGAACCCATAGACAATGGCTGCTACTTTCTGATACAAATATTGAGTGGAGACACAAAAACAGCAGTCCCAGAGTGTGGCAGAATGAATGACACGTCCCCTAGTATCCGATTTTCATTGATAACAGAATCTCCAACATAGCTGGGCAGATGGAATAGACTGTATTATTTTTCCTCATGGTTAGATGTAGCCAAGTAACTAAGCTGTGGCCAATGGCAAGTAAGCGGAAGTATGCTGGATAATTTCCTGAGCGGGATCTACAAAGGAGGGGTATGCACTTCCACACACTTTTTCCGGGCTGAAATATGGCTGTCCTGGATCAAGAAGTAGACAACACATGCTAGGATGAAAGAGCAGCAAGTAGGGGGGACCTGGACCCATGACTTTTTGAAGCCCCTCTATGAGCTCTGGAGTGTGCCTTCCTCTGGACTTCTGTCATGAGAAAGACAGTTCTACCTTGTTTAAGCCATTATTGTTTTGGATGTTTTTTTACTCGTAGCCAAAGTTAATCCTAACTATACACAGTTAGAATTTATTCCTCATAAAGGCAGTGACTGAATGAAACTTTTTTTTTTTTGAGACATACTCTCACTCTGTTGCCCAGGATGGAGTGCAGTCGTGCAATCTCAGCTCACTGCAATCTCTGTCTCCCAGGCTCAAGTGATTCTCTTGCCTCAGCCTCCCAAGTAGCTGAAACTGCAGTTGCCCGCCACCATGCTCAGCTAATTTTTGTATTTTCTGTAGAGATGAGGTTTCACTGTGTTGGCCAGGCTGGTCTCAAGCTCCTAACCTCAAGCGATCCATCCGCCTCAGCCTCCCAAAGTGCTCAGATTAGAGGCATGAGCCACCGCGCCCAGCCAGAATGAAACTATTGAGGAGCTTTGGCTATGCAGACTTAGTTGTCTGATTCCACTGCATTCCCAGAGTGGTTCTTCTTCAACCTTTGATACTGTAAGCTTCATATATCCTTCCACTAAATTCCTTTTTGCTTAAGTGAGACAGACAACTTTCCACTCTGTCTTGCAAATAAAGAACCTTAACTGATAAAACAAATTTCGTACACTTAACAAAAATTTGAACAGTATTTGGGTTGAGTGTCTACTTCATGAATAAAAGAAAAAACTTATAGGCCAGGCACAGTGGCTCATGCCTGTGATCGCAGTACTTTGGGAGGCTGAGGCGAGCAGATCACCTGAGGTCAGGAGTTCGAGACCAGCCTAACCAACACAGAGAAACCCCGCCTCTATTACAAATACAAAATTACCCGGGCGTGGTGGCACATGCCGGTAATCCCAGGTACTCAGGAGGCTAAGGCAGGAGAATCGCTTGAACCTGGGAGGTAGAGGTTGCAGTGAGCTGAGATCGTGCCATTGCACTCCAGCCTGGGCAACAAGAGTGAAACTCAGTCTCAAAAAAAAAAAAAAAAGAAAGAAAAAAATTATCTAGGATACAATTCTAGACTCAAATCAGCCTAAACTGTCCTATTTTCACATTATGCTGCTTATCATGCCCAGTACCTGTGGCCCAGTAGTAAATATCCCAGTCATTACTAGGCTCGTTAATCAGGCGGTCATAGAGGTTCAGCTGCTTCTCTGTCATGTGCTGCAGATGTTCTTTAGCAAAAAGACTAAAAACAAGAAAGAAAAAAAGAAAAAGAGGTTGAGAAGGCTGTGTCTAATAAAAGAGAAGTGACACCAAGACTCCTATTCCTGGGAGTCTCTCTGAACGTACTCTGGCTCAGGAAGCTGCCCGATTGAAAAAAAAAAGACTCCTAGTCCCATACCTAAGAAGAATGCAGTTTTCCAACATTCCCCTCTTTCTGCTCTCATAGAGCAGGCGGGCTCTTTTGGTTTCTATGGATTCATCAGTTCTCTCCTGCCATGGAGGCAAAGGGATTTCAATCAAGTCCTTTTGGGAATCTGTTGGACTGTCACCTCTGTAGAAGCATCTGAATGATGTCACGCTGAGCAAAGGAGACAATAGGCTGTGCCTTGACAGAGCAAGCATCTGAAATGAACAAACCACAAAGATCTTTACAATAATGACGACTATCATCACTATCATTTACTCAATGCTTACTAGGTGCTGAATGCATTCAATCACATTTAGTCATGAGGAAATTACGCTGCTGGCCAGGCGTGGTGGCGCACACCTGTAATCCCAGCACTTTGGGAGGTCGACACGAGCATGATTACTTGAGTTCAGGAGTTCGAGACCAGCCTGGGCAACATAGTGAGACCCTGTCTCTACCAAAAATACAAAAATTAGCCAGGCATAGTGGGGTAGTCCCACCACGGTGCCTGCAGTCCCAGCTACTCAGGAGGCTGAAGTGGGAAGATCATCTGAGCCTGGGAAGGTCGAAGCTGCAGTGAGCTGTGATTGTACCACTGCATTCCAGCTTGGGCAACAGACCCTATCCCCCAGAAAAAAGAAAAGAAATTATGCTGATAGTCCCCACTTTACAGCCAAGGAAACAGAGGCTCAGGAAGGTTCAATAACTCACCCAAAATTATCCAAATAGTAACTGCAATTAGAATTAAAACACAGTCCTAACTGCAAATGTGTCCTTAACCAGTGCCTTTCCAGAAACTATCCCAGCAGAAATAATTTTTCCTTCCTTTGCACTCCCTTAAAATTCTTACAGTGTGGTTTATACTGTACTCACTCACCTGTGTCAAATCCTGAGCACACAGAGACAGCATGATCCCTAATCCCCCAAAGGCTCCCAATCCAGAGAAGTGGGTAACTTATCAAGATATGATGTCATGGTGGTGACTTCAGCAAGAGGTGAAGATGGTGGAGTAGGAAACCCCAGATCCTGCTCCCCTGATGGAGACACTGAGCCAACAGCAACAAACAAACCAATTCCCTGTGAGAAATCCAGAAACCAGTAAGAGGCTCCTGCTCCCCAGGTGAGCACAAAACCAGCTGCATCGAAGCCAGGAGAAAAATTTGTAGCACTCATTTGCCATAGTCTCTCCCCTCTCTGCCCAAGCATGATCATGAGATAACCCCCAGCTCCTAGCTTCCACCTGAGACAAAAAGAGAAGACTGAAAAGTATGTATAATGTTCGGACTTTTGGGGGGATCAGGTTTCTGTTTTGTTTGAATCTAAGTGCTGACAGAAAAGGGCAGCAGGTTGAGGGAGAACAAAGAACCATAGAGAACAAAGGTGACAGTTTAGACTGGCAAGCACTCACTCCCTCATCACTCATCCTTGGCTCAGTGCAGAACAAGCAGGAGAAAACTCCCACCTCCCAGCTTCTCCCTAGGGAGGGAAACAGGTGCAGTGTGCATCCAACATTCTAGCTTTTTGGAGCTCTCTGGGGGACTGGTTTCTGTCTCTAAGCACTTGAAAGGATCTAGCACACTCTAAATGCCTGGGTGGCTTGCTGCTGATCCAGAGGATCCCTGAAACCGTAGAGAAAGGTCAATACAGCCCGGTGGCCTCTCCCAGGGTTGGGGGGAGTGGAGTGTGCATCTAATATTCTTTTTTCTTTTTTTTTGAGATGGAGTTTCGCTCTTGTTGCCCAGGCTAGAGTGCAATGGCGCAATCTCGGCTCACCGCAACCTCCGCCTCCCAGGATCAAGCGATTCTCCTGCCTCAGCCTCCCGAGTAGCTGGGATTACAGGCATGCCCCACCACGCCCATCTAATTTTGTATTTTTGGTAGAGACATGGTTTCTCCATGTTGGTCGGGCTGGTGTCGAACTCCCGACCTCAGGTGATCCGCCTACCTTGGCATCCCAAAGTCCTGGGATTACAGGCGTGAGCCACCATATCCAGTTGTAACATTCTGTCTTTTGGGGAAGCTACCAGAGGGACTGGTTTCTGTCTTGCCCAGCTTGGGGCATTGATGGGACATGGCATACTCTAAAAGTCTGGAAGCCACCGAATAAGACAGCTGGGAGACTTGCGCAGCTCCAGAGAAACTGCAGTATCATAGGCAGACACTAGAGAGAGCAAGAGATTACAGGCTCCTGAAAAAGGAAACCGGCAAATCCCTCTAATTGGGAATTTACATCCACAAGTCCGGAAAAGACACAACCTCAGGAAAGGATTGAGAGGCCCTCAGAATCTCTATCCATGCTGACTGGTGAAGGCCAATCACCAGTATAAAGACCGGGAGAGACAGACGATTTTTCAAACGTAGAAATCACCAGTACAAGTTACCAAGTACATGAATAAAGAGGGAAACATGGTCCAATTAAAGGAACGAAATAAATCTCCAGAAACTAACCTTAAAGAAACAGAAGTACATGAATCACCTATAAAGAATTAAAACTAGCCATAATAAAGATGTTCAATGAGCTTTGGAAAGTGATGCTTGAACAAAATGAGAATACCAATAAAAAGACAGAAAACATTAAAAAAATAACCAAAAGAAAATTTTGGAGCTGAAGAATACAGTAACTGCATTGAAAAATTCACTAGAGGAGGCCAGGCATGGTGGCTCATGTCTATAATCCTAGCACTTTGGGAGGCTGAGGCTGGAGGATCGCTTGAGCTCAGGAGTTCGAGAACCAGCCTGGGCAACATAGTGAGACCCCGTCTCTAAAAAATAAAAATATATAAAAATTAAAAAATTAGGCCCAGCGCGGTGGCTCGCGCCTGTAATCCCAGCACTTTGGGAGGCCAAGGCGGGTGGATCACGAGGTCAGGAGATCGAGACCACCCTGGCTAACACGGTGAAACCCCATCTTTACTAAAAATACAAAACATTAGCCGGGCATAGTGGTGGGCGCCTGTAGTCCCAGGTACCTGGGAGGCTGAGGCAGAAGAATGACGTGAACCCAGGTGGCGGAGCTTGTAGTGAGTCGAGATCGTGCCACTGCACTCCAGCCTGGGCGACAGAGCGAGACTCCGTCTCAAAAAAAAAAAAAATTAAAAAATTTTAAGAAATTAAAATAAATACAAAAATTCACTAGAGAAAATCAATAGTAGACCTGATCAAGCAGCAGAAAGAGTCAGCAAACTCAAAGAGCGGTCATTTGAAATTAGGGTTTTTTTCTAAAAAAAAAAAAGGAATGAGAAAGAGTGAAGAAAGCCTTAGGGACTCCATCAAGGAGATCAATATACACATTATGAGAGTCCTATAAGAGAAAGACAGGGGCAGAAAGCTTATTAGAAGACATAATTGGCTGGGCTCAGTGGCTAATACCTGTAATCCCAGCACTTTGGGAGGCTGAGGTGAACGGATCACGTCAGGTAAGGAGTTCAAGACCAGCCTGGCCAACATGGCGAAACCGTCTCTACTAAAAGTACAAAAAGTAGCCAAGTATGGTGGTGCGTGCCTGTAATCCCAGCTACTGGGGAGTCTGAGGAAGGAGAATTGCTTGAACCCAGGAGGCAGAGGTTGCAGTGAGCCGAGACTGTGCCATCGCACTCCAGCCTCAGTGATACAGTGAGACTCCATCTCAAAAAAAAGACATAATGGCTAAAAACCCCCAAAGTTGGGGAAAGAAGTGGACATCCAGATTCAATCCTAACAGATCTCAATTAGCATGAACCCAAAGAAGTCCACACTGCGATGTATTTTAATCAAACTGTCAAAAGTCAGAAAAAGCTGGGTGCAGCGGCATGTCCCTATAGTCCCAGCTACCTGGGAGGCCGAGGTGGGAGGACTGCTTGAACCCAAGAGTCAAAGTACAACCTGAGCAACAAAGCAAGATCCTATGTCTTTAAAAAGTCACAAAAGAGACACCAAGGATGTGCATGTACAGAGAAATGTGAGGACACAGTGAAAAGGTGGCCATCTGCAAGGCAAGGAGTGAGGCCTCGAAAGAAACCAAACCTGCCAACACCTTGCTCTTGGACTTCTAGCCTCCAGGACTATGAGAAAATTAATTTCTGTTCTTCAAACCACACAGGTTATAGCAGCCCTAGTAAACTAATACAGCATGCAATGAAAATTCAGATTCCCAAGCCCCACCATAAACATTCTGGATGAGAATCTCTAGGACTGGGCCCTGACGAATGAATTTTTAACAACCCTCTAAGAGATTCTGATGCAGACTGAAGGCAGGGATTCCTACTTTCTATACTAAAATAACATGATTGAGTAATTTCTACAGAAATGAATGCAGATTGGGAGGACTATCATCATCAGTACAAGGAAATTGTTCTAATAATTGGGATGTCTTATTATTTTAGCCAAATTTCACCCATTTTTTTCTGTTAGTATCAAGGCAGCATTCCATAAAAGAAACAATAATGGTTGTCACATATTTCCAGGGAATTGTGTGACACTGGTATGAGTTGTGTTAAAGAAATTATCACTGGAGGCCGGGTGCGGTGGCTCACGCCTGTAATCCCAACACTTTGGGAGGCCGAGGTGGGCGGATCACGAGGTCAGGAGATCGAGACCATCCTGGCTAACACTGTGAAACCCCATCTCTACTAAAAATACAAAACATTAGCCAGGCGTGGTGGTGGGCGCCTGTAGTCCCAGCTACCCGGGAGGCTGAGGCAGGATAATCGCTTGAACCAAGGAGATGGAGGTTGCAGTGAGCCAAGATCATGCCACTGCACTCCAGCCTGGCAACAGAGCGAGACTCCGTCTCAAAAAAAAAAAATAAAATAAAATAAAATAAATTTAAAAGTATATATAGAGAGAAACAAGTACAGAATACTATAATACTGTAACTGTGGTATGTAAGTCACTTTTAATTTTGGTATAGAAATTGAAGACAAAGGTATAAAAATAACTAAAAATTTGTTAATGGAGACAATATAAAAAGATGTAATTTGTAACATCAATAACATACAAGGGGGTCATAAAAGAGCAGTTCTTGTATGCAATGGAAATTAAGTTATTAAAACAGATTGTTATGTTTTATATAAGCCACATGGTAATCACAAAGAAATATCTGTGTAAGACACACAAGGAAATGAGAAATTTGTTTCTCAAAGTATGTCACTACAAAAAAAAAGTCAACGAAATATAAAGGACGACAAGAGTGGAAAAGAGGAGCAAAAAAGTTGTAAGACAGAGAACAGTTCACAAAATGGCAACAGCAAGCACAGTCGGCCCTCCGTATCTGTGGGTTCCACACCTGTAAATTCAACCAACTGGACACTCAACCAACTGTGGATCAAAAATATTCAAAAGAAATAACAAATAATACAACAATTACAAAACAACTAAGATATAGTACAACAAGTATTTACATAGCCTTGACATTGTTTTCGGTATTATAAGTAATCTAGAAATAATTTAAAGCATATGGAAGGATGTGTATAGATTATATGCAAATACTATGCCATCTTATATAAGAGACTGAGCATCTGCAGAATTTGATATCCACAGCGGATCCTACAACAGTCACCCCATGGATACAAAGGGATGACTGTACTTCCCTATTTTGTTTTATTTATTTTTTGAGACAAGGTCTCACTTCCAATGCCCAGGATGCCCAGGCTGGAGTGCAGTCGCAAAATCACGGCTCACTGCAGCCTTGACTTCTCAGATGCACTCCCACCTCAGCCTCTCAAGTAGCTGGGACTACAGGTGTGTACTACCACACCTGGCTAATTTTTTTTAGTAGAGAAGGGGTTTTGCCATGTTGCCCAGGCTGGTCTCAAACTCCGGGACTCACACGATCCACCCACCTCGACCACTATTTACTTTAAGTATAAATGGATTAAACTCCAGGCTGGGCGCAGTGGCTCACGCCTGTAATCCCAGCACTTTGGGAGGCCGAGGCGGGCGGATCACGAGGTCAGGAGATAGAAACCATCCTGGCTAACACGGTGAAACCTCGTCTCTACTAAAAATACAAGAAATTAGCCAGGCGTGGTGGCGGGCGCCTGTAGTCCCAGCTACTCCTGAACCAGGAGAGTGGCGTGAACCCGGGAGGCGGAGCTTGCAGTGAGCCGAGATCATGCCACTGCACCCCAACCTGGGCGACAAAGCGAAACTCTGTCTCAAAAAAATAACATAAAATAAAATAAAATGAAATAAAATAAAACTCCCCAACCAAAAGACATGAAATGGCTGAATAAATTTAAAAAAAGATTCAACTATATGCTGTACAAGAGATATTTTATTAAAACCTGGAAATCAATGGCAAAAGAAAAGCTGGAAAACTCACAAATATGTGGAAATTAAACAACACACTCTTGAACAATCAATGAGTCAAAGAAGACATCAAAAGGAAAATTAGAAAATATCTTCAGACACGCCGGGAATGGTGGTTCACACCAGTAATTCCAGCACTTTTTGGAAAGCTGAGGCGGGAGGATCACTTGAGGCCAGGAGTTTGAGACCAGCCTGGGCAACATAGTGAGACCCTGTCTCTACAAAAAAAAAAGAAAAAAGAAGGAAAACCACAGGCCGGGCGCGGTGGCTCACGCGTGTAATCTCAGCACTTTGGGAGGCCGAGGCGGGCGGATCACCTGAGGTCAGGAGTTCGAGACCAGCCTGGCCAACAAGCTGAAACCCCATCTCTACAAAAATACAAAAATTAGCCAGGCGTGATGGCGATGCCTGTAATCCCAGCTACCTGGGAGGCTGAGGCGGAAGAATCGCTTGAACCTGGGAGGTGGAGGTTGCAGTGAGCCAAGATCGTGCCATTGCACTCCAGCCTGGGCGACAAGAACGAAACTCCGTCTCAAAAAAAAAAGGAAAACAACAAAAAACAAAAAGGAAACATCCTGAGACAAACTAAAACCCAACATATACAAAATTATGAAATGCGACAAAAGCAGTACTAAGAAGGAAGTTTATAGTGTAAAAGCCTACATCAAAAAAGAATAAAGATAGAGTCCCTGGGTCTATAGGAAAAAAAAAAAGAATAAAGATAGGGATGGGGGTAGGAGAAGATAGAGGCAAAGTTAGTTACTTTATAACAGCAGGCTAGGAAAAACGAATAATAAGTTCCAGTGTTCTATTACATATTAGAGTGACTACAGCTAATAACACTGTACTGTACATGTCAAGATGGCTAGAAAAAGATCTTGAAAAGTTATTATCACAAATAAATCATAAAGATTTGAGGTGATGGACATGCTAACTACGCTGATTTGATTCTACAATGTACACATGTATTAAAACATTATACTGTACTCCCATAAACACGTACAATTATTATATGTCAATTATAAACAAAACAAAAAGCTGAAGATACTATGTGAAACCACGAAAAGCTAAAGAACGGGGAGAAGGGGCGCCCAGAGAAGTTGGGCTAATCCCGCCTGGGACGTAGGTGAGAAGCGATTTGGGTCTTGGACGATGAATGATCGTTTAAGCAGATATTTCCAGACCGGCACACAGCAGGCTCACCAAAGAATGGAAGCGACCTTTATTTCCTGAGCTGCAGGATCGGCCTCTCCCTGGGCCTGCCCTTGCCCTGGGCTATCGGGCAGACGAACTCTGCCGAAGATAGAGACCACAGAGGAAGACAAAGGGTAATCCCCGCTGCCGCCCGTCCCGGACGCTAGAACGTTCTCTCTCCTCACCCGCGACGAAGTCGAGAACACTGTAGGCATCGCCATTTTCCCCACCTGCACCGGAAACGGGCTGCCTGGGCACTTCCGGGAACTCCTAGCTGCCCGGCCAGCCGACTACGGCAGCCACGGAGGACCTGAGCCGGAAGGTGCGTCCCTGCGTATGCCGGAAGTGGCGGTGCGTGTGACGCCGGCGGCGGGGGGGCGGGACCTGGGGCGGAGAGCGGTTCGCGCGCTTCGGGCCTAGTCCGGACTCGCCGCCGCTGCCGCCATATTCCCGGTAACGGGGGCGCGCGGCCGGGGGCAGGTTGGGCCGGAAGAGGGGTCCGGGCCGGCACTGAGGCGGGGAGGGGGTCGGTTGAGATGGGACGGCCGGAGTCTGCGGGCGGAGGGAGGCGCGGGCCTTTTGAGGGAGGAGGCAGAGCGCGCCGGGCCGGGTTTGTGGGGAGGGAGCGGGGCGGGCCTAGCTGGGGGCGAAGAGTAGGCCTGGGTGGGGGGCAGAGGCGGCTGGAGCTGCTTGACACCTGGGGCCCCTGGCCGGAGCCGCCTTGGGGGCCAGGCAGGTGCGGCGGATAGGGGCTGCGGGCTTCGCCGCGGTCATTCTTCGCAACGCCGTTGTAGGGCCCCCAGGAGCCGAGGGTGGGACTTTTCCGTCGCGCCATAGGTAGCTGCGGCGCCGACGCGGCGCTACCCCGGTCGGGCCAGAGGGTGATGGGCAGCGACCCCCGGCGGCCTGGGAGAGCGGGGGGCGGTGCGAGGCCGGGGGCGGGGCGGAGCGGGTGGGGCCGAGCTGGGGCCGCCAGGATGCTGCGTCTCTGGAGATGGGAGGTTAGCAACCATTATCCTCCTCCCAGCCCAGGACCCTCGTGCATTCTAATTCTTGCATTTTTCCGAATCCCGCAGTGGCATCTTCCTTACTTTGTCCATCCTCCGGACTCGCGATCTTCCTTCCGGAGCCATGTCAGAAGGAGTGGACTTGATTGATATATATGCTGACGAGGAGTTCAACCAGGTGAGGGGTCATCAGGAGCTTTGGCATTTTCCTTGATCATCTGAGGAATCATTTTCAGCAAACTGACAGTGATTTCAAGTTGTACCAGTCCTAGGCTTTGAACACGCGTCTATCCGGTCTAAAATTTTTCTCCTGCAGAAACTTTAAAGACTATACTCCATTCCTCTTTATGTTAATTTGAAGCTCCAGGCTTAATTTTAAAGGCTTTGATTTAAGAGCAAATAAAAAGCAGGTGTAATAGAATGGTGAATCAACCTGTGGAATTTACTCCCCAGGAAGCCAAAGTTGGATGTCAGACTAACCACACTTAAAAATCAAAAGTACATTTGCTACGGTATTCATGAGGACAGTGTTGATACCGGTTCCTTTACATTCTGCAGCTGGAGAAGCGTAGTCCCCTCCATCGTGACAGTCCAGAAGCAAAGTAGAAAAGATAACTTTAACATTTAGTTTCAACTCCATTCCAATTAAGTTTTACTTTTATAAGTAGGTTGACTCCAGTCATGAGAAGTCCACAGGCATTTTGGTATAATAAATTGTATTGATTAACTAGTCTTTCTAGAGGGAATAAAAGAGTAAAGACGTTAGACAAACCACTTAGAAAACAGATAATAGACCCATGCACATAACCTCAGTTGCATTTGTTTTTATTGTACCAGGGAACATTATACAGAAATTTATCTAGAGCTGGGCAAGGTGGCTCTTGACTGTAATCTCAGCTGCTCCGGAGCCTGAGATGGGAAGATTACTTAAGACCAGGAGTTCAGTACCAGCTAGGGCAACATACCAAGACCCAGTCTCTACAAAAATGTAAAAAAACAAAAAAAAAACAACCAGATGTGGTGGCTTGTGCCTGTAGTCCCGTCTACTCTGGAGAGTGAGGCAAGAGGTACTCCCTGAGCCCAGGAATTCAAGGCTGCAGTGAGCCATGATTGGGCCGCTGCACTCTATCCTGGGCAACAGAACAAGACCCTGACTCTTAAAAACACAAGAAACCAAATTCTCTCAAAGAAATAATCTTCCATGCAGTTCAGTTTTTCAGTCTTGAGGTCAATTCTCAAGAATGTTCCAAAATTTCTATTGAAAACATACTAATATCTTGCCTGGGTTATTTTCAGCACCATTCTATGTAAGTAAGCTGGCTCTTCCCATTTGCATCTTCCAGTGGGTAAACATAAGGACCTGGTAATAGCATGTATTGAATGGGTTAGAAAGGGAAAGTTCCCTGGTTGGACCCTGACTTTGATATGAGACAACAGAAGAGGCGGATACATGCCATTTATTTTTCACTTGGCGTAAGTTTACATTAAAATCTATTTTTTGATGCATTATGGTTTTGTAACATGGAAATTATAAACCATACACAAAAGTAGAATAATGTAATGACCTTGTACCCATTATACAGCTTCACCAATTATATTTTTTAATGGCAGGTTTCTTGTCTCTGCTCCGGTTTGCTCTGGTTAACTGTGGTCCTTTAAATATAACTGCTGATTGTCTTAAATAGATGAATTTTCTTTTTTTTTTTTTTTTTCTTGAAACGGAGTCTCTCTCTGTCACCCAGGCTGGAGTGCAGTGGCGCGATCTCGGCTCACTGCAACCTCTGCCTCCCGGGTTAAAGTGATTCTCCTGCCTCAGCCTCCTGAGTAGCTGGGACTACTCAGGACGTGGGTCACCACGTCCGGCTAATTTTAGTAGAGACGGAGTTTCGCCATGTTGGTCAGGTTGGTCTTGAACGCCTGACCTTGTGATCCGCCTGCCTTAGCCTCCCAAAGTGCTGGGATTACAGGCGTGAGCCACCGTGCATGGCGAAAAAATTTTTTAGTTTTAAATAAGTCCAATAATTATGGATAAAAGAGAAAAGTTCTAGATGTTAATTTAGTTACAAAATCATTGTTTTCCTGAGTTTTCCATATTCATTTGAATCAGACTTTTACTACCTTAAAAAAAAAAAAAAAACACACACACAGTCTTGCTGTGTTGCCTAGGCTGGTCTCTCAACTCCTGAGCTCAAGTGATTCTTCCACTTCAGCCTCCCAAACTGTTGGGATTACAGGTGTGAGCCACTCTGCCCAGTTCAGACTTTTTGCAGATTATGTTTTTCCCCCACCGAGATAACAAGAGCGCTCCTTAGTTCTTCTCTTTTTTTTTTTTTTTTGAGACAGAGTCTCTCTTTGTCACCAGGCTGGAGTGCAGTGGCACCATCTTGGCTCACTGCAGCCTCCATTTCCCGGGTTCAAATGATTCTCCTGCCTCAGCCTCCCGAGTAGCTGGGACTACAGGCGCGCGCACTGCCATGCCCAGCTAATTTTTGTATTTTTACTAGAGACGGGGTTTCACCATGTTGGCCAGGATGGTCTCAATCTCTTGACCTTGTGATCTGCCCTCCTCGGCCTCCCAAAGTGCTGGGATTACAGGCGTGAGCCACCATACCCAGCCACCTTCTCTGAAAAGCTTTTCCCCTTCTAATTTCTTATCTGTGGATTGATAATGGTGCCATCCATTTCACTTTGAGAAATAGGCAGAACTCATTGTCCAGTGGTCACTGCTTTGTTAGAGTAGAAGTTATTGGCCTCAACAGTAGTATGTGGACTTTAATACATACATATATCCAACAGGCAATATTTGACACTAGGCAAGCTGAAGAAAGTGTGAATTTTGAATATCTTATGTTTTGTGGAAGGTGAGGGGATGAGTGCTTCCCCCACACACACATGCAAATTAGTTATTTTTGACAAAGTTAGTGTTAGTGTCATCTGGAAGCTACAGAAATTATTTAAAAAAAAAACGAAGAAAAAACAACTTTGGCTAGAATTGTTAGAAGCTGGCTTGGTCTGAAGGCACCCAGTACAAATTGTGTTTTAGAATGTTTTAAGAATGTTACTGATTTCGCCCCAAGCTGGCCCATGCACAGGAAGCCCTTCATGTGCACTTTGCTCCTCAAGGAAAATTAATATTTTTCCTAGATGGAACCCTATGGTGCTTATTCCCTGATCTCTTAGAGCATTTGCTACAAAAGCCTGTTTTTGCCAGAGCTACTTTATTCCTGTAACATAGGGAGTCCTGGGATTCACACTGGCTGTCTTGGGCCAGGGAGAACTCTGGAAAGGTGACTGAGATCAGTTGCTCTGCTGGGAGTTTTGGCTTCTCATACTGAGGCAGGCTTTGCACAGTGTGTCCAGTTCTCTTCCTTACGTCCATCAATAAGTATTTATTTATTGAGCTACTTGTGTTTGCTAAGCACTGTGCCAGGACTAGTGAGGTAAAAGGAAAAAAAAGTAGGTCCCTGTACTCAAAACAGATTCCACTCCTGGTGGGTAGGGGTGGTGAACAACGACAATGTACAGTGAAGGACAAAGAGGGTGTGAAGTGGGAACTGTGGAAATGGTCATTATAAAGCCAAAATTTTTGATTAAGCCCTGGTTACAATTAAAAGAAACAATGGTATAAAGTTGGTTGCTCTGAGAAAAATAAATCCTAGGCTAGTTACTTCCCTCAGTGGGATATGAGGAAGAAGAGGGTGGAGGTTAGGAACATTGAGCAGACAAGTGGAGAAGATCTTATTTAAATTGAAAATCACACATGTTCTCTTTTGTTTACAGAGAAGCAGGAAGTTTCATGAGACAGTCACAGTTCTTTCTGTGCTATTAAACACAAAATTCTTTGAGATAGTCATTCAATATTAAATATATGTTTCATGTTTAATTTCCCTGGAATGAAACTTTGAACATCAGTGCATGTAAAATGTACTTTTCACTTAATTTGTAGAATTTGATTTTACTTTCATCTATCACTGCATAAATCCCCTGAGAAAAATCTCTGGCCCTTAACTGTGTTTCTGTTTTACTAGCTGAACAAGTAAAATGAATTGTGATGCTGGGGGATTAAAATCCAAACAATTTGATACCTTGTTTCTTCAGCAGAACCCTCAACAGACTTGCCCTGTGCAGTTCCCACCAGCTTATTTGAACTGAGGCTCTGTGGCCCAGAGAGACCATTTAAATCTTGTGATAATTTTGTATTCATTCAGTCCTTTTGTTTCTAAAAGTGGTAGCCATACCAAGATTCTCCAAGATCTAGTCTATCCTATTCTTTAAGGGATCTTAAAACAGTGGATTGGTTGCCTAAGCATATAGTACGAAGGGTTTCCTGGTGATGCATTTGGTCTCTGAGCTGTCCAAATCTGCATGTTAGTCCACTACTCAATTTTCAGTGATAATTTTTACATTACAAATTTTAGACACATATACCTGAATTACAGATACTGCATGGAAGGGAATCTCAGTTTGGTTCCATTCGATTATCCAAGATGATGTGTTTCCTTATTCCGTTTAAGTATCATTTGAAAATCCTTGATGTAAAAAAAAAAGAAGGCTGGGTGCAGTGGCTTACGCCTGTAATCCCAGCACTTTGAGAGGCTGAGGTGGGAGGATCACCTGAGGTCCGGAGTTAGAGACCAGCCTGGCCAACATGGTGAAACCCCGTCTCTACTAAAAATACAAAAATTAGCTGGGTGTGGTGGTGCACACCTGTAATTCCAGCTACTTGGGAGGCTGAGGCAGGAGAATCACTTGAACCCAGGAGGCGGAGGTTGCAGTGAGCCAAGATCACACCACTGCACTTCAACCTGGGTGACAAAGTGAGACTCTATCTCAGAAAAAAAGAAGAATCTTGGTGTGAAGTAGTGCTTTCTAAGGATTTGAGCATTGGATAAGATCAAGTGATGTATATAAATCCTTTCTCTACCTTGAACCACAGGAGCAACTCACCATACCTGGTACATGAATAGAAGAGTGATTTGTCTAAAGTTGGGATAGTTTGAGACGTAAGAGCTATGAAATATTTTATGGTGATTATTTACACACAAAATGTTTTCCCACTCATTAGCCCTAGCTGACCTTACCTTACTTTATTATCCACCCTGTCCTCTACAGTGTTAGCTTCTCTCCTCATTCTTTACATGCTGACCCTTTTTATGCACAATTCTTTTTTATGGGTTTGACTACATGGAACAAGCTTCCTGTGCTTATTTGCCTCACTAATTTCTTGTTGTTAAGTTGCCCCCTAAAAGTTTACTCTCTCTTGCTATACTTTTTCTAACGTTTTTACAAGGGTTAAGCCCTCCTGGTGGGTTTCTTAGAGTGTTTTAATATTTGAAATTATTTATATGCTTTAGGAAGTAGAATCCTTCCCCCTTCTCTATCAGAACAACCCAAGATTATTCTCTTAGTGTGCATTTTCTTCCACTGTACTTCAGATAAACTGAAAAACTGAAAGATTGTTTCCAAAGGTTCTTATAATACAAGGACTGGTCTAAGAGTAAATTTTTTAGTGAGTCTTCTTCAGATCACTTCAGAATTAGCAGTTCTTGCCGTGATATTGGGGGGAGAAAGTTAAGGGAGCCACATGTCTTTAGTTGCCTTGGAGAAACTGTTTCTTCAGGGTACTAGACAAGTTTCCCAACTTAGGTGCCTCCTTTATTCCCTTTTTTAAAAGAATAGCAATATGAAACTGCCGTAGCATCCTTAAAACACTGAACTACTTGCTGTCTCTGTCATTTTGGCAGCATTATCTTTAGCATTGTTTGAATGTTTTGTCTAATTCTTGTAATAAAAATAAAATGCTTGTCTAATCCTTAAAAAGATTTCTCTGAGGCTAGGCATGGTGGCTCACGCCTGTAATCCTAGCACTTTGGGAGGCTGAGGTGGGCAGATCACGAGATCAAGGGTTTGAGACCAGCCTGACCAACATGGTGAAACCCCATCTCTACTAAAAATACAAAAATTAGCTGGGCATGGTGGTGTGTGCCTGTAATCCCAGCTACTCAGGAGGCTGAGGCAAGAGAATCACTTGAACCCAAGAGGCAGAGGTTGCAGTGAGCTGAGATGGCGCCACTGCACTCCAGCCTGGGCAATGGAGCAAGACTATGTCTCAAAAAAAAAAAAAAAAAATTTCTCTGAGATAATTACATTGTAGAATCCTGAACACTTTTTTTTTTTTTTTTTTTTTTTTTTTTTGATACGGGATCTCACTCTGTTGCCCAGGCCGGAAGGCAGTGGTCCACTCGTGGCTCACTGCAACCTCAACCTCCTGGGCTCAAGTGATCCTTCTGCCTCCCGAGTAGCTGGGACTATAGGTGTGTGCCACCATGCCCAACTAATTTTTGTATTTATTGTAAAGATAGGGTTTCACCATATTGCCCAGGCTGGTCTGAAACTCTTGGGCTCAAGCAGTTTGCCTGTCTCTGCGTCCTAAAGTGCTGGGATACAAGGCGTGAGCCACTGCACCCAGCCTGTAAAATCCTAAACATTAAGGTCCTATATCGTAGCAGTAGTAGTTGTAGTTTTAGGGGTTTTGGTATATAGTAAGTAAGATATCACATAGGCAGAATATGTATTTTGCACATTTTCCATAATACATGTTCATATTGTAAATGCTTGCTGTGATACAGTTTATGTTCTTGTCCTGTTTTCTAGCCCTTATATTTTAGAGGACTTTAACTGTTTTTTGTATATCATTGAATATTGGCTGGGCATGGCAGTCACCCCTGTAATCCCAGCACTTTGGGAGGCTGAGGCCAGTAGATCACTTGAGTCCAGGAGTTCCAGACTAGGCTGGGCAACATGGTGAAACCCTGTCTTTACAAAAAAATTTGAAAATTAGCTGGGCATGGTTGTGCATGTCTGTAGTCCCCAGTTACTTGGGAGGCTGAAGTGGGAGGATCACTTGAACCCAGGAGGTTGAGGCTGCAGTGATTTGTAATTGCACCACTGCCCTCCAGCCTGGGTGACAACGTGAGACCCTGTCTCAAAAAAAAAAAAAAAAAGTCTCCTAGATACATGTCATGGTAATGCATTGGGTCTGTATGTCACTTAAGAAATAGAACTTAGTAGAGGAAAACCCCTGTTGTTATTCCCTTCCCTTTTATTTATTTTTTATTTTCTCTGATGGAAAGATGGGATTGTGTACAGTGAGTTTAGAGCTTTCCTAAATCATTTGTACCAATCAAGGGATTTAAATCAGTAACTCCCAATCTTTTTTGCATTTTTGTACCCACTTTCATGCTTTTCTTCTGCATTCTGTTTCTAAATAAATTTATTATTAAATAGACAAGTGAATTTTATGTAACACTTGATTTTGGAAATAGCATAAGATATTGAAAATAAGTTTTCGTTAGCTTATCTTAGATGTGGTCTTTAGAAGCTGACCTTATTGATAATAGCAGCCCATGCATCTCATTATGCATTCTTTCTTTGCTTGCTTAATCACCCAGTGCTTTTTGATTCTTGCCGTTGGCTAAAGCCAGAAATTTTACAGACTATTAACAGAATCTTGAGGGGAAAAAAATGTACATAAGCATAATTAAGTGATACAGTTTCAAAAGGAGGTTTTTCTTACTTTGTTTCCTAGGGTAGGACAAGGAAGTTTTGTACATGTTTTACCAAGTATTTAACTGGATTCTAATAAACTAGAGTGAAATAGAATGAACAAAATGAAGTTTGCAGACCTACCTTTGCCAACCCCTCATCTCTTAGGACCCAGAGTTCAACAATACAGATCAGATTGACCTGTATGATGATGTGCTGACAGCCACCTCACAGCCCTCAGATGACAGAAGCAGCAGCACTGAGCCACCTCCTCCTGTTCGCCAGGAGCCATCTCCCAAGCCCAACAACAAGACCCCTGCAATTCTGTATACCTACAGTGGCCTGCGTAATAGACGAGCTGCCGTCTATGTGGGCAGCTTCTCCTGGGTGAGTGTGGGTAACCAAAAATGCTTATGGGTGGGCTGGAGGGAGAGCACTGGGAGGTGATGGCATTTTCAGAAACCACTGTTGCACTGTTTTGTGCTCTGATGGGGTTGGATTTCTTTTTCCTGGGATCAGGTTGGATTGATCTCTGAAAGAGAACTATCCTGAGGACGTACTGGTGCCGAAGAAAGCAATGATTAAGTGGGTAGTTGCTTTTTCTGCCATCTTGTTACTGCCCCTGACCCTGGGGCTTTATGTCTAGCAGGGTCATCTGTGGGATGAGATATCAGAGTGAACACCTTGAACTCTTGGTGGTCATTAGATGGTCCTGTGATAATGGTGGGTGATGGGGATTAAACACCTTGATAACTCTAGTATACTTGGGGTAGGTGGTGACTGTTGTTCTGCAAGTTATTTTGTGATGTTTTGGGGCTGGTGGTGGGGGTGGTTTTTCCAAATTAGGAAATATATTTACTGTGAGGGAAGTTCTGGCAATGGTCAACTCTAGCCTGTCAGATCAATAATTAAAAAATTGCTAGCTGTCAATGTTTGAACTGATGACCAGCCAGCCCAAATGGCAGTCAAAGTTACAATAAATTTTAATCTTCGTAATCTCTAAAGATAGAGATTGGGGGTGAGTGGGTTTGGAATTCTGTATGGGTGCGGAGAATAAGAAAAGTCTGCACTAATTGAAATATTGCCAGGCTTTTGAGTTTCCTCTGGGGGGGACTTAGTTGTGACTAGAATCCTGGGTTTGGGACATTGGCGGGCGGGGGTGTAGCTCTTGACATCTCTTCCTTTTCCATCTTGCCGGCCCCAGTGGACCACAGACCAGCAGCTGATCCAGGTTATTCGCTCTATAGGAGTCTATGATGTGGTGGAGTTGAAATTTGCAGAGAATCGAGCAAATGGCCAGTCCAAAGGGTGAGGTCTGGATTTGAGAAGCCCCTTTTAATTTGTAACCATTGGGATAACAGATCTGCAGTATATTTTGGCCCTGGATTTTAATCCCTCCCACCCCTGGCCCAGCTTACTGCGTTGGTTTCGGCAAACTGCCTTAGAAAGGGACCTAGCTGCAGTGTAGTAGAACATCCATCTGTTAAGGGGCGAAGAATACTGATTTTTAATTCCAAAAAAATAAAGAATTAGGGTGTCTCTTTGTTGTTAGTAGTGCTGTGTGTATGTTTAGTTTAGCAAGATGTCCTTTGCTTTATCAATTTTTACTAAAAGTGGAAGAGAATTTCTTTTTTCTTCTCTTGGTTGTCTGCAGATTTCATTCATTTTTAATTTTTCTTTCCTAAGGTATGCTGAGGTGGTGGTAGCCTCTGAAAACTCTGTCCACAAATTGTTGGAACTCCTACCAGGGAAAGTTCTTAATGGAGAAAAAGTGGACGTGAGGCCGGCCACCCGGCAGAACCTGTCACAGTTTGAGGCACAGGCTCGGAAACGTGAGTGTGTCCGAGTCCCAAGAGGGGGTACGTGGAGACCATCTGTATGAAGGGGGGGATGTTTGTGGGTTTGTTTTCTATGGTGTAGGCACAGCCTACAGTGTGGATGAGTTTGGGGGAGGGTGGTGGTGGTTGTGAGTGGTGTCATGGTCGACAAGTAGTCCTCAGAATAGGTCTATATAGAAGAAAGAGCATTGTGCTGGGAGCCAAGTAGGTTCAGGTTGTAGTTTGGTTCTGCCACTGCCTCGTGTGACCTTGGCCAAGTCACTTTACTGCTTAGGGCCTGTTTCCCTATCTGGACTAGTGACATGATGTTTAAAGTTCCATCACCTCTAAATTCTGTGTTTCTATCTAAAACTTGGCATTAGATGAATGGGCTTAATTTTTAAGACATGCCTCTCTAAATTATCAAGAAACAGCCACCCTAAAATGTAACTAAAAGGTACCTATAATCTTTTCATAAACGTTGATTGGAAGGATACTGTAAGGAATCAACCAAGAGGAGTGTTGGAGAATAAGACTTGAACAATATTTCTCCAGCATTGTCCAGGGGAGAGGGTGCTCTTTTGATTACCAAATGTTTTAGTCTGCTTGGCAGGTATATCCCGTTAGTAAAGAAAGTTACAGGCCGGGCGCGGTGGCTTACGCCTATAATCCCAGCACTTTGAGAGGCCGAGGTGGGTGGATCACGAGGTCAAGAGTTTGAGACCAGTCTGGCCAACATGGTGAAACCCCATCTCTACTAAGAATACAAAAATTAGCCGGGTGTGGGTGACATGTGCCTGTAATCCCAGCTACACGGGAGACTGAGGCAGGAGAATTGCTTGACCCCAGGAGACGGAGGTTGCAGTGAGCTGAGATCAGACCACTGCACTCCAGCCTGGGCGACAGAGCAAGACTCCATCTCGGGGGGAAAATAAAAAAGTTAGGGGCTGGGCATGGTGGCTCACACCTGTAATCCCAGTGCTTTGGAAGGCCGAGGCGGGCAGATACGTGAGGTCAGGAGTTCGAGACCAGCCTGGGCAACATGGCAAAACCCTGTCTTTACCAAAAATACAAAACTTAACCGGTTATGGTGGCACATGCCTATAATCTCAGCTACTCGGGAGGCTGAGGCAGGTGAATCTCTTGAATCCAGGAGGTGGAGGTTGCAGTGACCTGAGATTGTACCACTGCCTTCCAGCCTGGGTGACAGTGAGACTCCGTCTCAAAAAAAAAAGAAAAAAGAAAGTTACCTCAGAACTACCTTAGTTTGAGGACAGTTTCCCTAATGTTCATCTTACTCTCTTTATTCTGACTGTACTCACTAAGCCACTTTCTGATGCTAATTTGGTTTCCCAATTAGGGTCTCCTACTGGGAAGAGAATGCGCTGACCAGCCGACACAAGTATTCTGGTCTGCTTGGCAATTATATTTCTCATTGTAAATTAATAAATTGGTGTTATGGTTTATGAATCAGTCTCTTGTGAGTTTGGTTAGCATGAATCAGTCTCCTAGGGCCTAGTCACCCCAGTTGAAGCAAGTTTCTGAACCTGAGAAGCCTGAGGACTAGACCTTGGATTTTCCTGACCTCATAAAGTGCAGCCACCCTGCAAGGCCTTCCCTGAGACAGCCAACCACCCTTATTTTCTTTTGCTACAGTGGGAGGAACAGCAAAGTTTCATCACTGATGTTCTGTCACTGCTTAGGTCCAGCTCTCAAAATAGTGCCTTGTATTGATTGGGTGTATCCTCCAGGTAGAAATAGGACCACTTTGTTCTTGCATAGGAACAGCTGTTCTTTTAACTAGATTGACAGCCTAGATAGATTTGGTGTGAACTCTTACTGTTCCATGTTAGAAAGGACACACTCTTCTTCCTTGACAAGTTGTATTTTCAAGTCCCCTCTGTTTTAGAGTCTTTCTGTAATTCACCCCTGACTTTCCTTAGGTATGTAATTTTACAGCTGTATTGGGAGTAACATTCTACTTCTGCTCAGCTACTTTTCATGTTACTTTTCTTTGCTGAAAAGATTGTGTAACTGAGTGCCGTTTTTCTGCTCTGTCATGCTGATGGACCTGGGCTCTGTTAATTCACTAAGTAAAGCTGGTGGACTTCCTCTGCATAAAAATGGTTGCCTCTTTTGGGACTTGTAGCCATAGATACAAAACAGAACCGTTGCAGATGTGACAACAGTAGTAGCTGGGAAAGTGGTTAGCTGTCAGGTGACACTTGCCTTATACCTTTTTGTTCTTCCGTTTGAGAGAACGCTAGGAAAGAGCCAGCTGCCATGTGTTTGAGACATGAAGAACAAGACAGCACTGGCACTGTTCTGTAAGAGAGAAATCTAGGTGGTTGTCAACATAATTGATTCCACCTTAGGCTTTACTCAGGCACTGGGATTAACTATCGTATTCTAGTTTAAGGAGCACTCTTTCCTCCACAGTTGCTGCCAGTGGCATCTTTCTATCTCCAAGACCCCCCCAAAGCCATGTGATCTTGTTCTTCTATTGGATTCCACAATAAACAGGCTTAGACTGTTAAACTGGAGAGAAGGAGCAAGTTTAACCAAGTGACTTGACAATGTCAGAATCCATGCTTCCAGCTGTTTAAAACATGTTCTGAGCTCCTGTTGTGCACAGCACCATACTAGCACGTGGTGATGGTGTTCCTGTTAGGCTGCCCTGAGGGGTAGAGGATTTTGGCCATTGAAATGTAGCGGGAGTTCCCCAGATTTGAGACGTGTTTTGTAGCAAGCTTTTGCTAAGCATCCTTACTGTCAGCTGTGTGCTATCTGCTTGTGCTGTGGACGGATCTTTTATTGGCGTATCTCCCAATTTTTCTTACCTTTCACTTAACCTCCAGTTGTCTAGTCTTCATGTGTGTCTCTTTCTCACCCTGATTACTAGTTTTGGTATGTAAATAGAAGTGCCATGCAGTTCCTGCCACTCCCTCTCTTCCCTTAAATTCCCTAGCCAACACCCTGTGGCAAAGAGAACATTTTAAGTGTGCAACAGGAAGAGGTTAACTAGCATTAGTTTAAGGAGAGAGGTCCTGAACTCTTCAGGAGATGTGGGGTTTCAAGTCAACTGAAATTCACCTGAACATCAGTGAACACTGTCATTTTCTCGTGGGCTATCAGGATCCTTCTACATTTAAAAATAGAAGATATATATAAGGATAAATTAAATCTGTTCTGAAGCACTTCTGGAGTTCTGGATGGAAAACATTCTTTGAAAGGATTTAGGACGATATTGTTTTTTGGATTTAATGTCTTCACTGAGTTGCTTCTGACCTCTGAAGCCAAAAAAAAAAAAAGGCAGTAGATGATTTTACCTTCTCAGCCACTTTAGTCACCTTTCTTTGTAGGGTGTCTGATAACTCCTGAAGGATGAACTGGTCCTGTGGGTTTGTGTAAAGCCTGGGCAGTAACGTCAGTTCTGTTTTGCTTCATAGGAATACCTCCACGGGCCCATTCCCGAGATTCTAGTGATTCTGCTGATGGACGGGCCACACCCTCTGAGAACCTTGTACCCTCATCTGCTCGTGTGGATAAGCCCCCCAGTGTGCTGCCCTACTTCAATCGTCCTCCTTCGGCCCTTCCCCTGATGGGTCTGCCCCCACCACCAATTCCACCCCCACCACCTCTCTCCTCAAGCTTTGGGGTCCCTCCTCCTCCTCCTGGTATCCACTACCAGCATCTCATGCCCCCACCTCCTCGATTACCTCCTCATCTTGCTGTACCTCCCCCTGGGGCCATCCCACCTGCCCTTCACCTCAATCCAGCCTTCTTCCCCCCACCAAACGCTACAGTGGGGCCTCCACCAGATACTTACATGAAGGCCTCTGCCCCCTATAACCACCATGGCAGGTAAGGACTATCTTGTTCCTTTCAGATTTGAGCCAGGGTAAATAAGTGTATTAAGCATTTTATTTTCCCTGAGAAAGTGAGCACTGAATCCTTGTTCTTTCCCTTATGGACATTCTGTTATCATAGCATTGACTCCTGGGAAGTAGTACCATGTCCTTTATACCCCTTTTTAAGGTGCTTAATTAAATTAAATGTGGGAGCAGGTGTTATGAATGCTACAGATGTCTAGCATTGTTGTGTGTTATGCCAAAATTACAAAAGTATTGTAGAGTACAGTAAAAATAATAAGGGGTGTGAGCAATCAGGGATGGTATTTTCTCTGTACAGCCGAGATTCGGGCCCTCCACCCTCTACAGTGAGTGAAGCCGAATTTGAAGATATCATGAAGCGAAACAGAGCAATTTCCAGCAGTGCCATTTCCAAAGCGGTATCTGGAGCCAGTGCAGGTAACTTGGTGCTTACCTTTGCTGCCTTATCCTTAACCTTTACTTTTTTTTCCTGATTTTGTCATTTCTACTGGCAAAAGTTCAACAAGATAAAGTTGGAGTACTGTAGATAGCAAGAGCGGCACACTTTAAAGAGCAATATGTAACCTGATTTCTTGGCCTTGGGGAAGCTCCGGCAGTATTACTTAGCCTGTATCTAGGCCTGCCCTCATGAAAACCAACTTAATGCCTAGAATATAAATAATTAATACCATCTCGATGTGGTGTTTGCTGTAGAATGAAATTCCTGCCTTGTGGAAATCTCCATCTCAGTGGTTGATCTTTAGATCTAGTGTCTGTGTAGTAGACCCAATGCCAGATACAGACCCTGGGTTTTCTTTAGGAATGATGTTTTGACTGGATAATGTGTTTTTTTGTTTGTTTGTTTTGAGAGGGAGTCTTGCCCTGTCACCCAGGCTGGAGTGCAGTGGTGCAATCTTGGCTCACTACACTCTCCGCCTCCTGGGTTCAGGCGATTCTCCTGCCTCAGCCTCCCGAGTAGCTGGGATTACAGGCACTTGCCACCATGCCCAGCTAATTTTTGTATTTTTTTGTAGAGACAGGGTTTCACCATATTGGCCAAGATGGTCTTGAACTCCTGACCTCAAGTGATCCACCTGCCTCGGCCTCCCAAAGTGCTGGGATTACAGGTGTGAGCCACCACGTCCAGCCTAGATAATGGTTTGCTATGAAGTCTGATTACATTTGGGAGTCTAAGCAGAGCTGGTAGGTAGCCTATCCTAAAAAGAGGCAAGTCTGTAGATGTCATCTTAAGGCATGTTATACCCTTACAGCTAACTTTTGCTCTGCTCTCATTATTAAGTGGGTAGAACCAGCAGCCATGATTCTGAAAGCCCTGAGCATAAGATTTTTGGTTTCTAAAAGAAGAGGCTACAGGAAGTTTCAGAGTTCTGGTCCGGTTTTTACATCATGACATTAGCCATATTCACTTCCTTCCTGTGAGTTTCCTACATGCATGTAAATGTCTGTAGATTATCAGATCTCCTAAGAAATAAGTTAGCCCTAAATATTATCATCTGCTTTCCCTCAGTTTTCATCTTTGCATCATCTTGCCAAACTTGAATCCACAGAGAAGGTTAAAGACAGAAAGTACATATGTTCCCTTCATTTTTTTCCCACCAGAAAAATCTACCTTGACATCTAAATTAATCTTTTTTAGGCCAGGTGAAGTGGCTCATGCCTGTAATCCCAGCACTTTTTTTTTTTTTTTTTTTTTGAGACGAAGTCTGGTTCTATTGCCCAAGCTGGAGTAATGCAGTGGTGTGATCCCGACTCACTGCAACCTCTCCCTCCCAGATTTAAGCAATTCTTCTGCCTCAGCCCCCCCAAATAATTGGCATTACAGGTGCATGCCACACTGCCTGGCTAGTTTTTGTATTTTTAGTAGAGACCGGGTTTCACCATGTTGACCAGGCTGGTCTCGAACTCTGGCCTCAAGTGATCCGCCCACCTCGGCCTCCCAAAGTGCTGGGATTACAAGTGTGAGCCACTGCATCCAGCCATAATTTTTTTAATGTATACATATACTACGCATACATGTTTTATGTAAATAACATATATACACACACATACATCTGATGGTAGGTTAAAAATTTGTAGAAATACACATTGTTTAGAAAGTCTCATGAGGTACAGTAGCTCATACCTATAATCCCAGCACTTTAGGAGGCCCAGGCAGGAGGATCACTTGAGGCCAGGAATTCAAGACCAGCCTAGTCAACATAGTGGACCCCATCTCTACAAAAAATTTTTGAAAAATAAGCCAGGTGAAGTGGCATGCAGGAGGATGGCTTGAGCCCAGGAGTTCAAGGATGCAGTGAGCTATGATCATACCACTGCACTTAGCCTGGATGATAAAACAAGACCCGTCTCAAAAACAAAATAGTCCTCTATACAAGGACCACCAATAAGACCACCTTTTATAGTTTATATTCCTCCAGAATTTTTTCTGTGCATATGACAATTTATATAATTTTTATTGTTTTTACAAAAACAGGATATGGTTTTGAAACTTGCTTGTTTCAATTAGTGTATTCTGGACACCTATTATATCAACATATAATATAACATTTATTGATCCTTACTGTGTGCCTGGCACTGTGCTAAGGGCTTTACATGGATTACTTTGTTTACATACAGGTTTACCTCTTGCTTTTTAACAACTATGTAATATTCTGTAGAACCAACGTTCCTTTATATAGCCAGACCCTATTGAAGATAATATAGCAAACAACACTGGCCGGGCGCGGTGGCTCATGCCTGTAATCCCAGCACTTTGGGAGGCCAAGGCGGGCGGATCACAAGGTCAGGAGATCGAGACCATCCTGGCTAACACGGTGAAACCCCGTCTCTACTAATAATACAAAACATTAGCTGGGCATGGTGGCGGGCGCCTGTAGTCCCAGCTACTCAGGAGGCTGAGGCAGGAGGATGGCGTGAACCTGGGAGGCGGAGCTTGCAGTGAGCCGAGATGGCGGCCACTGCACTCCAGCCTGGGCAGCAGAGTGAGACTCTGTCTCAAAAAAAAAAAAAAAAAGAAAAAAGCAACAACACTAAAACACTGTTAAACGTACACACTTGTGAACAGAAGTAGAAAATTTTTAATAGAATTGCTGGCTCAAAAAATATGCACATTGTTTATTTTAATAGATGTCAAATAGCCCCTGGATAACAATGTGTCAGTTTGTTCATCTGACAACATCTGTCAGATTCTAAACCGCTGGAATATAGGTGTCATCCAGTTTTACACTTGCAACATCTGCCTTGTCTCTTTTACTGCGGTTGTTTGGGACAGCTAGCTACTCTTGGTTTGTGTCTGCCTGAGTTCTCCTTTTGGTCCAGTTAGTTTACCATCTCTCCTCACCCTTGGCCTTTCTCCTTCATCCTTTATCAGGGGATTACAGTGACGCAATTGAGACGCTGCTCACAGCCATTGCGGTTATCAAACAGTCCCGGGTTGCCAATGATGAGCGTTGCCGTGTCCTCATCTCCTCTCTTAAGGACTGTCTTCATGGCATCGAAGCCAAGTCCTACAGTGTGGGTGCCAGTGGGAGCTCTTCCAGGTGAGTTGGTGATTGCGTCCTCACCTACCAGCCCCAAGCAGCACTCTTCCAGGGATAGGGAGTGGGGACAAATGGAGCCCAGGGAATCTGGGAAAGACCTGGCTGAAAGTCTGGACCTTAGCCTTCATGTCTTTTTGGGGAAGAAACTAATCAGATGCTTTCATTAATAAGTGTTGTAACATCTGGCATCTGGTGGGTGAGGCAGTGGGCTCATGTAGGAAAAAATACAGACAGGTATTTTTAAGAACATGGGCTTTGGAGCCCTACAAGCTTGGATTGGAATCCCAGTTCTGCTGCTATCTGTGTGACCTTCTTGTGTATGGAAGTTAGTCAACTTTCCAAGCCTTATTTTTCTCATTTTCTAAAAAAGGGACAATGATAGTATTTATCTTACAGACCTGTTGTAAAGATTAGGTCAGATAATCCATACAAAATTATTAGCACTGCACCTGATAAATTAGTTCTCAACAGATAAATTTACCTGTTAATCATCTTCCCAAAAAAGAGTAGTCCTCAAAGAGCTAAAATCCTCAGACAGCAGGCCCATGATAGAGTAATAGAGGAATAGTTTAGGCAAATATCGGAAGACACCAAAACACCACATTCTTGGAAAGAAAGTGGTAGGCCTTCTGAGTGAGGCTGAAGGATCTTTCTAATAGGAAAAGACATCGGTCCCGGGAAAGGTCACCTAGCCGGTCCCGGGAGAGCAGCAGGAGGCACCGGGATCTGCTTCATAATGAAGATCGGCATGATGATTATTTCCAAGAAAGGAACCGGGAGCATGAGAGACACCGGGATAGAGAACGGGACCGGCACCACTGAGAAAGGTGGGGAGAAGCCCCGTTCCTGGCTGCTGGGGGATTTTTTATTAAAAAAAGATTTATAGTGAAAAGTTATCTCTCTTGAAAGCAAAAGTAAATGCAGCAAGGGTAGGGGGAACTTCTGATTTACATAACTGGAATTTCAGGGCAGATTTTCTGCACATTTATGGGGAGTCTTATCCTGAGGTTCAGCTGCTTCTGCTTGTTTCTTGACTGCCTTAACCTGGTATCTGAGTGAGAGTATGGTGTCTGCGTTCAGGTACCAATTTGAATCCCAGTTTCTCCACTAATAATTGGCCGTATTACTTTCTGTTCCACAGTTTCTTCATTTGTAAATGAAGATAATACAAGCAGCTGTCCCAATGACTAGCTAAGTTTTAGTGAGAGAGTCCATGTAGACCATTTGGCACTCATGGTACCTGTCACATAGTAAGTTCTCAATAATTAATAGCCATTGTTATCATTATGAACTTTCAATTTAAAAAATGAGGAAAATTGACTAAGAATAGTAAGGCCATTGCCTACTTAGTTTTCAAGGTGCAACATTAATGATTTTAAGAATTAGGCTTGGTGCAATGGCTCACACCTATGATCCTAGCACTTTGGGAGGCCAAGACGAGAGGATTGTTTGAGCCAAGAGTTCGAGACCAGCCTGGGCAACATAGGGAGACCCTGTCTCTACAAAAAATACAAAAATTAGCCAAGTGTGGTGGTCCCAGCTACTTAGGAGGTGGAGGTGGGAGGGTTGCTCGAGCCTAGGAGCTCGAGGCTGCAGTGATCTGTGATTGCACCACTGCACTCTGGCCTGAGGGACAGTGAGACCTTGTCTGAAAAAAGGTAGGGAGGAGGGGCGGGTGGGTGCCTCATGCCTGTAATCCCAGCACTTCAGTAATTTGGGAGGCAGAGGCTAGAGGATCACTTAAGCAGGAGTTTGAGAGCAGCCTGAGCAACATGGTGAGACCCTCTCTTTTTTTTTTTTTTTTTTGAGACAGAGCCTCACTTTGCTGCCCACGCTGAAGTGTAGTGGCATGATCTCGGCTCACTGCAACCTCCACTTCCTGGGTTCAAGCTATTCTGCCTCAGCCTCCCCAGCATTTGGGGCTATAGGTGTGTGTCACCACGCCCGCTTATTTTTCTATTTTTAGTAGAGGCGGGGCTTCACCATACTGGCCAGGTTGGCCTTGAACTCCTGACTTCGTGATCAGCCCACCTTGGCCTCCCAAAGTGCTAGGATTACAGGCGTGAGCCACCACGCCCGGCCAAGACCCCATCTCTTAAAAGAAAAAATTAGTTTATTTAAAAGATTTTGAAAACTAATATGCTTTAGTCAGAGAGGAGAAAGCTGATCTGAAAAATGATCTTTAACAGGTTTAGAGGCTTTGTGGTGGATAATTAACTTCAACTAACTCTTTTGGAAAAGACTTAGTGACAAGGTTGTTTATTTTGTTGTTGTGTTTTTTGTTTTGTTCTGTTTTGAGACAGAGTCTCACTCTTGCCCAGGCTGGAGTGCAGTGGCGCAATCTCGGCTCACTGCAAACTCCGCCTCCCGGGTTCAAGCAGTTCTCTGCCTCAGCCTCCCAAGTAGCTGGGATTACAAGCGCCCACCACCACGCCCGGCTAATTGTATTTTCAGTAGAGACAGGGTTTCACCATCTTGGCCAGGCTGGCCTTGAACTCCTGACCTCGTGATCCACCCGACTCGGCCTCCCAAAATGCTGAGATTACAGGCGTGAGCCACCGCACCCGGCTGTTTTTTGTTTTTTTTTTTTGGTTTTTTTGGTTTTTTTTAATAGACACAGTGTCTCACTCTGTCACCCAGGCTGGAGTGCACCGTCATGAGGCACCATCATGGCTCTGTAACATCGACCTCCTGGGCTCAGGTGATCTTCCTCCCTCAGCCTCCTGAGGGCTAATTTTTAAATTTTTTGTAGAGGCTTGCTTTGTTACCCAGGCTGGTCTTGAACTCCTGGCCTCAAGTGATCCCCCTGCCTCAGCCTCCCAATGTGCTGTGGGATTATGGGCATGAAGCCACTGCAACTGGCTATAATTTTCTTTTGAAGCAAAATGAAAGCAGGAAGGTTGGGAGAAAAACTGTTAAGTATGGAGAAGTTCAGTTAAGATTGGTTGGATCCAGGGGCTCTGGCTGTGTCATCCAGACTTTATCTGCATCTCTCAGCTCTGCTTTTCTCTGTTGCTTTCATTCTTAGACAGGCTCCATATTGGTAGGGAGTCAGAGGGGGTGCTGTGCCTTTAGGTTGCATCCTACCAGCTTAGCAATCCCAACTGAAAGAAAACTTCTGGAAAGATTGTTTCTAGTATATAAGCATATAGGAGCAGGTGTTGACTCTGCTTCTATGGAAATCTTTAAAATAGGCCAGAGTGGCTAGGGGTCTGTCTGTAGTTCTTGGAGGCTACTGCGTGACCCAGGTAACTTCAGGGTCCTGTCTTAATTTTGTGGTTGCAGATTTATAAGTCTCTAGGACTTCCCATTTTTCTGTCTCACATCAAGTACATTAGGAAGATGTCCTTGGCCGGGCGCAGTGGCTCACACCTGTAATCCCAGCACTTTGGGAGGCCAAGGTGGGTGGATCACGAGGTCAGGAGATTGAGACCTTCCTGGCTAACATGGTGAAACCCCGTCTGTATCCCGACCGAGACCATCCTGGCTAACACGGTGAAACCCCATCTCTACTAAAAATACACACAAAAAAATTAGCCGGGCGTGGTGGTGGGCGCCTATAGTCCCAGCTACTCAGGAGGCTGAGGCAGGAGAATAGCATGAACCCAGGAGGCAGAGCTTGCAGTGAGCCGAGATCGCGCCACTGTACTCCAGCCTGGGCGACAGAGTGAGACTCCGTCTCAAAAAAAAAGATGTCCTTCATCATTTGCCTGCTTGATCTAAAGTAATGGTAACTGAAAAGGAAGGTGAGGGAAAAGAATAGTAGTTCTGTTTGGTGTCTTTGGGATGGTGATATCTGGATGAAGAAAGACAAAGAAACTCTCACCACCTGTGAGCCCCTATAGTTCATGAGCAATAGCTGGAATGTAAATAGTTGGAAAATTAGCAGTATTTTGCCTAGTGACAACCTACTAAAAACCAAAATACTCCTTTTAGGTTTGGCTACTGCCCTCTGTCTTGTTCTTTGGCCATTAGCTTAAAAAGATTTATAGCCAGGAATTGTTTTTATCTTCTCCCAAACAAGTAAGTGGAAAGATGAAAAATTACTAATATTTTTTGTCTCTGTTCTCTGTTGTTAGCCACTCATTTATTCCACAAAATCCTAGAGTGCTTAACATCATTGAAATCTAGGGTAACCCATGTAGAATCAACAGTTAGGCTGTGGGTTCTAGGTACTTCTTTCTAGATTTTGCAACAGGTTGAGTTTGGGGAGATGCCTATGTATCCTCTGGAAAAGCAGACACTATTGTAGATGGAGACCACAAACAACTTTGGCCTAATTCAGTCTCAGGTGGGCATGAGGGCGGCAGGCATTAGAGTTGGTCTTGGTCCAGTCCTAACTCCCTTTTCTTGTTTGAGTCTGCACAGTTGCTAGTGTTACTTGTGGGTTGAAAAGCACATGCAGGCTACAGTGTATGTCTTTTGGAGTTGACTGGGATAAGAGTGACCAGGAAGGTGATGATTGACCTGTGCAGAGCATGCACTGTCGTCTTTGGGGCTGCATTCAGTTTAGTAGTTAGAACATAACTGCATGTCACCATTCCTGATGGCTTTGCTCCTGACAGCCTTTTAACAGGGAAATTACCAGTGAGATCTGCTGATCCAGCAGTAGTTTGAGAATTGAACATCTCAACCTTAGTCTTTAGCTGTCACTTTGCATTATTTCTTCCACTTATAAAATGGGGCCAGGCACAGTGGCTCATGCCTGTAACTTCAACACTTTGGGAGGCCGAGAGGGGCAGATCGCTTGAGCTTAGGGACCAGCCTGAGGAACATGGCAAAACACTCGTCTCTACCAGAGATACAAAACTAGCTGGGCATGGTGGTGTGCTCCTGTAGTCCCAGCTACTTGAGGGTGCTGAGGCGGGAGGAGTCTCAGCTACTTGGGGGCACTTAGGTGGGAGGATCGCTTGAGCCCGGGAGATAGAGGCTGCAGTGAGCCATGTTTGTGCCACTGCACTCCAGCCTGGGCAATAGAGCAAGACCCTGTCTCAAAAAATAATAGTAATAAAAATAAGATGAGACTATTTCTCCCATTATGAGGATAACTCTCTTTTGGTAACTTTGAAAATGCTGAAACAATATTACCTAGAAAACAGTCATTTGACTTGTGTAGGCCCATGACAAGATGGGAAAAATTAACTCTGAGGCAGGTTTTCTACTTCCCCACTTTTCCTGGTCACCCATTTGATATAGTGGTTATTGCGCCTGAATAATACAGTCTGAAAGAACTGAATCAGGCACCCCAAGAATGTCAATTTCTTACATTCTCACCCTAAGGACTCTTAATTCCATCTGTAGTGACCAAATTATGGCTTAGGAAGTTTCATGTTGGGAAGATGGTACATGGTCCTCATTTATAACAACCTTTTAGTTAGAAATGAATCATATTTATATTCTATGATGACAGGTGTTCCCTGAGAGTGAAAGGTACATTTTGTCCAGAGGCAGCAGTAGAACAGTAGCCTTCTTTGTCCATCTTTTCTCAGTGTAGGACCCAGTTCTGGGGCCTGAAGGCTAATTGGCCCACTGAAGGAATCTCTGATTTCTGCCTGCATTCCAACATTGGCACCAAAATGTAGCCATGGAGATTTAAGAATTCAGTGCTGTGGCTTGCTTCTCTTGGTGTACAAGTTATCCTCTGCAACCTGGGTCTTCAACTTCTTAGTAGTTCTCAACTACGTCAGTTGTCTCATTATTTTAGGACATTATCCTACTTGAAATATAGTCATTCTCACATCATTCCTGTCCTTGTTATCCATTGAAAACTGAGCTTTCTCTTCAATTTGGATCGAATTCAAAGATTCAGAAGCCCTAATGGTATGAAATTGAGTGCACTGAGGGCTTCAGTTTTCCCTTAGAGAAAATGGGACAAGTAACAGCCTGCATAGGTGTTTAGACAAGCCAGGAAGGTTTAGGCCATATAGATTCTGAGGACCCAAGCTGAAAATAGTGTCATTTCGGTGTGTAGAAGGATCAGGGAGGATGTAGATGTCTCCTCTAGGTTTTATAAGGCCACTTTACAGAAGTAGTTATATAAAAGGTAAACATTTGTGTGTAGGCTGTGTTGCCGGTTTGGGCATTAGGAGAAATTCTAATTCCTCATTTTCCCTTTGGCTATTAGTTCTGTTTAATATGCTCAGACTGACCATACCACCACCCGCAGATGGATTTTGCAGCATTGGAACAGGGGCTGAGTATACTAGGAACTTTGTTTGGTGGCCATGTGACAGGTGGCTTAATAGACCCTTTTGGGTAAAACTTCTTAACTGTATTTGGGTTTCTTTCATGCTCTGCTTTCTGTTCTGGCCTGGCCACGTGCCTCCTGCTTAGTGTTAGTATGTTTCCTGGTTCCTCACCTATGGCTGTCATGTGAGGAAAGACTTAAAATCTCGAGTTTTAGTACATCTTGGAAAACCTCTGGGGCTGTGTTTGTGTACACACATACTCATAAAGGCACTTTTAGCCAAGACTCCTTTAAAAAGAAAAAAAAAGGATTTAAGAGTTTCCTGTGTATGTGCATCCTGCCTGCTAGGGCCTCTTGGGTGTTTGGGGATTAATGGATTTGGTTGTGTACATACCTGTTTTCTTACCACTAAACCTCCCATTTCCAGATTTTTCCCCCTTCCCCTTAAGGTAAGCTATGACTTGCACAGAATAGACTTCTGAACCCATATTTAAACTTACCTTATTCCCTTTTAGCAACTTTTCTTGAAATGTGTCACAGTTTCCATACTTTTGCAGCCAAAGTCTCCTTTTCAGTCAAACGTTCAGAGACCTCATTTTGTTCTGTTTTTTCACCGAATCTTTATAGTGGATGTCACTGCTTTTTTTCTCTCTACTCACTGTAGCTTCTCCTCCAGCCATTCCTCACCACTTCTAGTGTCAGACAATGCTGCTTTGTTTTCCCAGACTTGCATTCTCTGTCTGCATTCCCTACTTCTTATGTTGTAGCGCTAGAATATGTGTGTTTTATATAAGCCCTGGTCATTCAGAAAGTAACCTCTAACTTGTGTTTTCTTTCTTCTCTTCTGATGTTCTCATTGCAGGAGTCTGGTTGGAAGCAAATGTTTTTTTAATGGACTTGCATCTCCTCACCTTGATCAGGACTAAAGGACGGAGGCCGCCCCACCCCCTTCCCTTTCCTCCAAACCCCTAACTCCCTCCAGACACCCAGGGAATACCCTCTGCCCCACAGGATTGAAGACTGCTTGGCAGCCCTCCCAATCCCACACCTCCTGTTTGCCAGGGGAAAGAACCTAAAGACTTCGTGTGATTGGGAGGGGTGGCAGACAGGAAGAAAAGAACATGTCCAGGCCCCTGGTCTCCATAGAGAATGGTGCTTTGTCCAAGAAAACGTATGAGTTTCTGATTCTCCGGGAGCAGTTCAATGGTGAGGTTGATGGGAAGACTTCCTTCCCAAAGAAAATAGATCCTCCATGCAGGATCTAAGAGAGTGACTGGGTGTGCCAAAATATGCCCAGGGTCCTGCCCTCAGCACTAGATTTAATGGGGCCAAGAGGGTCCAAATCCCTTGCTAACATACCACTTCTTTGTTTAACTCCTTTACCTTTCCAGCCCTTTGAGGAGGGACCATGAGAACAGAAATTACCTTATGAAAAGCTACTTCTGTTCCTGCTTTCCCTCTCACGTATTGACGGTTTATTTCTTTGACCTCCCAGAGGGCTGAACTCTTTCAACTCTGCGCTGCCCAGCCTTCTCAGTGGACTTGCCCCTCCTAAGCAGAGAAGGCCTATGAGGTTGCTTGCTGCTGGGAAGCCTGGCAGAGCCAATTACCACCCTCTGCTGCTTAGTGCTTGGGTACCTCTTGCAATAACCAGCTCTTAGTTGTTCCCTTTCCCTGGGGCTTTTCCATTTAACACATGGAGCCCTTCCCCCAGAAGGCTACTTCCTTGTTTTAGAGGAAGGTACTGCCCATTGGGAGATGGGGACATTGGGACCTCAGCAATGAAGAACCCTTGTGAAGTAACCAGGAGGAATGGGGGAAGAAGCAAGTTGGGCAGGATATGGCCTACTTCCATAGGCTTTTTTTTTTTTTTCAGGTTTGATGTAAGCATGGGCTTGCATCACCCAGGTACATACTTTTACTTATTGTGGGATAACCTGGCACTAGTAGGCAGGTAAAGTCAGAAATTTGGTGTCTTTTCACCTTTTGACTGTTGACTTAATAGCTCCTCTCACTCTGCCTGGAGATACTTCCTGCCTCAGATGAGGAGCCAGAAGAAACAGAGCCCGACTTGAATGAACTCAGCTCAGAGTTCTAAGGACCAGCATTCTGGGGGCCATTTTCTCTACAGGCTAATGGAATTGCTTTTCCATAACATCCAAATTGTAATGTGGTTGCTGCTGAAGGAGGAGGCAGCAGCGAGGTCCTGCGGTACCCATGGGGTGATGCTACTTCTGCATGCATCTACAGGGCATCTGACATCTAACATGAGACGTGGCATGTGAGATGAGACTTGGCATGTGAGACATAGGGTCACTAGAGACCCTTCTGGGTCAGAGGAGAGAGACTGAATTGGACTAAACCCTTCCTCTGTTCCCAGCACGTTTCTCATATAGCCCTCAGTCACTGAGGGAGTCCCCCCGCAGGATTGGAGAGGCACATTCCCTTGGGACAGAGGCTACAGGTTGGAGCTTTTTTTCCCCTGTCCCCCAACCCCATTCCCACCTCCACTTCAGAACATGGCACCCCACCCAACTGGCCAAGTGTTAAGTGATGTGCTTATTGAGAGCAACTCCGGGTGTCTTTTAAAATGTAGAGAAAAGGTGACAGTTTAAGGAAAAATATATATAGAATACCAGAAATGCCGTTTACCCGGAGAATTTTTTTCTCCCCATTTGTTTTGTTTTTACTCAATGACACCATTTTTAGTTTTATTTCCTGATAGCAAAAGGAAAAAAAACACCCATCCCTCAAAAAGGCCAAGGTCCCGTCCCCCTGTTGTCGGTGATTTGTTTGTCTTTCTGATAGGTTGAAAATTGTGTAATAAACTTGATGACGCTGTCAATCTTTTATACTGCATTGTATTTTTTTCCTTTTGTAACAAAATATTTTTAAATAATAAATGGGGTGTGAGCTGTTTTATGGATTCTGCATTGAATAGATTTGTTGAGGTGTCTGGGGCGTGGGCATGGGCTGATGTAGACACTCGAATGATGGTGGCTAGGATTGCATGTCAGGCAGTGATACATGGCTTTAGTTGACTGTGGAAAGCCTCCTAAGAGACCTCTAATGCAAACCTTTGGAGGCATCCCTTAAGGTTTAGCTTTTTTCCTTGGCCATCTAAACAGCTGGTTAAAGAAAACTTCCAAGTCATCCTTTACCCTTCAAGATTCCTAAGACTTATTTGCAGAGCAAATGTTCTACCTTGTACAGTTAAATTCCAGTGTCAAGTTCAGGAAGGGAAGAATCCTTTGATAGGAGTTAGAAGATCTGACTGGTAGTGCCTAGTTCACCACCTGTTTATCTAAATATGGACAAGCAGTGTAACCTTGGTCTTTTCCACTTACAAAATGAAAATAATAGCTGTTGTGCCTTCTACACAGGGATGTTTTAAGAATCAGAGATAACAAATGTGAATGTTTTGTAAACTACCTAAATATGAGGAAGTACATAGTGTGGGTGATCTTGGGGCTCCAGAAAAGCTTTTGGCTTTAAAAAGCCAGGTGAAGGAGGGTTCAGTGATAAAAAAAAAAAAAAAAGCGAACCACAGACCAGATGATAATGTGTATGGTACCAGGAATGGCAAGATCAGTGTAAAAACAAGCTTTAGGAGAAGAGAAATTCTGTAGAGGGTCTATCAAGATGTGAAACTTAAAGGAGGAAGACAAATAGTTGGAATACCTCAGAATGTAAACTATTACTTTCAAACTGGGTTCCATGGTAACCCATATCTTAGTTGTACGTCATGCTTGCTAAGACACCTGTTCCTGTGCTGTAGCAATCTCTACATAAGGTCTAGGAGTCTGGTTTTTATGCCCCAGATGACTTGTAAACTAAATTGTGAGGACTGGTAGCTTAGAGGCAAAATTCAGCTTCATCTAGGAGGTACCATGGTGGTGTAGAAAAGGAAGGATTTTATGGTTACTCTAGGTTCAAATCCCAGTTCCATTTCTAAGCTGAATGCCCTTGGACACATGACTTACCATCTGATTAATTTCCTTCTGCCTCATAAGATCATTATATGAATGAAATACACTTTGCCGGGCACTGGATGATTAGTAGTCTCCACAAGCTGCTGCCATGGTATGGAGCTAGAATCTTAATCTGTGCCCTAAGTGCTTCCTAAACTGGGTGAGACCACTGCAGTCACTTGCTGGTTCTAGCCATGAGTGTGAGTAGCTGAGCAGGCCTCTGCCAGCTTATGACGAGGGCCTGTTGCTTTGCTCAGTTCTCTCCACTGTCCCAGAATTTTGGTACCTCCCTCTCTGTGTGGACTGTAAAGCGGCTTCCCTTGACTCTAGTGAGCACAGCCTCTGGCCACAATAAATCTGAAAGACTAGCTACACTGATTCCTGTGATCCCAAAATTTTGGGATCACAAGTGTAAGCCACTGTGCCAGGCCTCCACTGCCTCAGTTTCTGTTGTATGTCCTAATTATGTGACTAACTGCATCTACACAGGTGGTTCCAACAAGCATCAGGAAAAATGAACATTTATCACACAACCCACAGGAAGCACAATGCACTAAACTTCCACATAACCACCCAGTAAATGAGAGGACTTCCTATTCCTAATCACAGCCTCATTTTCAACCATCATCCTCATTCTCAAGTATGAGGAAATGGAATTTCCTTGATCCAGACAGACTCCTAAGGCAAGATTTCTAGTTCCACCTGTTAATAACCAGATGTGTGGTGCTGGTTATGTTACTTCTCACCTCTAAGCCTGCAAAGTCAGGGGTTAGACTTGGTTCATCTCTAAGGTAGGTAGGTCTTTAAATTCTAATGGATTTTATAAGGCACCCTTAAACTTCCAATTGAGCCTTCCAATCATTTCTCTATATTGCTGTGGCAGTGAGCTTAACCAGTGAACCTCTAAATTAAATAGGCCATACAGAATGGGCTCTTCCAGTTTGATACCAGCGATTTCTTCAACACAGGGAGAAAGTAGCAGAAAATTGGTATGAGTGGGATTTGTGATTATCAGGGCAGTTCCTATTGAAGGTTTTGTTACTGTTTCGTGGCTGATTAGACCTGTCCACTCTGGTTTTTGGAGAGTCCCCAGGGGCAACTGGGAGGCAAGGGTACAGAAGGGGTAGGGAACAAGAAAAAGTATCAGTGCTTTGGACAGCAGAGCCCCTCAGGATAAGAATGAGCTTGAGCATAGAAAGTAAGAGTTAAAGCCAGCATAGAATGCTTAAAGTTACATTTTACTTTGAGTAAGAGCAGATAATCTAGGATTCATCTGAAAACAGAAGAGCCTCAAGGTTTTCTGAAGTGGATTCTGTCATGGCTCCTTGTGGCTTCTTGGAATTAAAAAACATGGCCACTACCAAGGAAATGAATAATTTTAAAGATCCTTACTTGGAGAAAGAAAGTATACATTGATCTAGAGTGACAGTTCTCCAGCTTAAAAAAAAAATTAACTTTTATGTTAATTCAAAATTTTATTTTTGAGACAGGGTCTCACTCCCGCACAGGCTGGAGTACAGTGGTACAAACATAGCTCACTGCAGTCTTGACCTCCTGGGCTCAAGCTATCCTCCTGCCACAGCCTCCTGAGTAGCTGGGACTACAGGTGTGCATCACCACACCTGGCTTGTTTTTAAATTTTTTTGTAGAGACAAGGTTCTCACCATATTACCTAGGCTGGTCACAAATTCCTGGACTCATGCAATCCTCCTGCTTCAGCCTCCCAAAATGTTGGGATCACAAGTGTAAGCCACTGTGCCAGGCCTCAAAATACTAAAATAAATGACCAAAAAAAAGAAAAAAAAACATCAGCTGGTTGCAGTGGCTCACACCTATAATCCTAGCACATTAGGAGGTAGAGGCGGGAGGATCACTTGAGCCCAGGAGTTACAGACCAGCCTGAGCAACACAGACCCCATCTCTACAATAAATACAAAAATTAGTGGGCTGGGCACGGTGGCTCACGCCTGTAATCCCAGCACTTTGGGAGGCCAGCAGGCAGACCACGAGGTCAGGAGTTTGAGACCAGCCTGGCCAGCATGGTGAAACCCCGTCTCTACTAAAAATACAAAAAAAAAATTAGCCTGGCATGGTGGTGCACACCTGTATTCCCAGCTACTCGGGAGGCTGAGGCAGAAGAATCGCTTGAACCCAGGAGGTGGAGGTTGCAGTGAGCTGAGATCATGCCACTGTACTCCAGTCTAGGTGACAGAGCAAGACTCTGTCTCAAAAAAAAAAAAAAAAAAAGCCAGGCATGGTGGTGTATGCCTGTAGTCCCAACTACTTGAGAGGCTGATGTGGGAGGATCACGTGAGCTAGGGAGGCAGAGGTTGCAGTGAGCCAAGATCATGCCACTGCACTGCAGCCTGGATGACAGACTGAGACACTGTCTCCAAAATTTAAAAAAAAAAAAAGTTAGTTTAGAATATGCTTCTTCCAGTTACACATGGCCCACTGGAAAAGAGCTAACAATTATCTGTAAGAGAAGTGAGACAAGATGCTGACTTTGGGGCAGAGTGAAGCAAATAAGCAGTCTTTTGCAAGATGAGAGACTTGAGGAAGATACAGAGGATGGCAGTGCATTTAGGGTTTAATTTAGGCTGCAGCTTGGGGAAGAAAATCAATGGTCATCACTGCCTTTTGTCCACACTGTATCACTAAACAAAGCTCCTGAGAACAAACCGCTGGGATAGTCATGACCCTCTCTTGGAGTGGATGAATTCTAGGGACAGGTGCCATAAGGAAAGGCTGCAACCCCCACAACAGAAAATACATATTTATTATAAAATAAAGTTCGTTTCATAAAGAGAGTAGAAAAATAACACTATGAGCTACTAAAAAAGTTCTGGAACTCAGTCTCCGAGGATTGGAGTGAGAGGCTTTCGCATCACTCTGGAAACCCACCAACATGAGGCTCTCCGTGCTCATGTGGGACAGGTATGGCACAGCTCATACAGGAAGCATGTGGCTCAGGTCCTGCTTGAAGTCCAAGGAGCCTAGATGGTCCACACGAGATGCTCTGGCCACGGTGATCAAGGAGGAGAACTTGAGGTCAGCAGGTGACTGGTTCTGAGAAGGGGCAGGATGGGAATAACCTTGCCCCTCCCTATACTGGAGTGTAGAAGAGTCTCTTGGGCTGATGGTCCTGGTTTAGAAGATGGTACCCACTGGCCTTATGCTGAGTTGCTTACCCAAATGTCTGTGCTGAAGAAAAGCCACACAGCCTTTCTCAGGACAGCTTGCCCCACCAATTCTCACTGGTATGGCTATAGTACCAGAAGCAATATGTGTGGTGTCAGCATGATGGGCTGCTGGCTGAAATTCTGTACTTCAAATCCTGTCCATACTGACGGCAGAAAGAAAGAAAATGTTAAAAGACCAGTGAATGAGAGCAGCTGGCCTCGACCGTTCTATATTCTAAGCCTCCTGTCCCCAAAGAATAAGGTGAGTATCTTCCCTGAGTGGGAAACGATCTACCTACCCTAAACAGGAAAGGCAGTCCCATAGCCACCCCTTCCTCCCTCTAGGAAAAAGTCTTCTAGATCCCTTAGGCTTCAGAAGAATACTGAACCCCTCCCTGGGATGGGAGCCCAACCCTCTAGTGATGAGAAATGGTCCCTCAGCAGCAGTACCTGGAGAAAGCGGCCAAGGTGAGCACCTCAAGTAAAAGCTCTGAGGCACAGAAGAAGAGCGAGATGCCGTTCATGATGGCTTCCAGGCGGAGTACGTAGGTCTGCAGCAGCAGGTAATAGGAGGCCATCATGGCAGATGGGAAGGTCAAGGCCACGCTAATACTGAGTGGCATCTTTCGCTGGCAGAGGTTTCCCTTTGTACCTGTCAGACACAGCCCATGGAGTCATCTCCAAATGGTCTGCTTTTCCTGGCCCAGGGGAAAGGCGTGGGAGATGTGATGGAATGGCAAGGCACAAAAAATGATCCTGAGTGGGGGTGTGCAGATTTATAAATGGGGTCCCACTGTACTAAAAGTTTGAGGCTTAGGAGAGTTATAAGATTAAAGTCACTTAATCCAGAGGTCCTGCTTCCAGTCTGGTTCCCACTCAAGGGACAATGGGATCTTTATTTGGGAAAAACAAAATTTTTAATTATAAAAATAATATATAATCATTTTAAAATTTTCAATGGCCGGGCGCAGTGGCTCACGCCTGTAATCCCAGCGCTTTGGGAGGCCAAGGCAGGTGGATCACAAGGTCAGGAGATCGAGACCATCCTGGCTAACATGGTGAAACCCCGTCTCTACTAAAAATACAAAAAAATTAGCCAGGTGTGGTGGTGGGCGCCTGTAGTCCCAGCTACTCGGGAGGCTGAGGCAGGAGAACGGTGTGAACCTGGGAGGTGGAGCTTGCAGTGAGCAGAGATCACGCCACTGCACTCCAGCCTGGGGAACAAAGCGAGACTCCATCTCAAAAAAAAAAAAAATTTCAACACAGAAAATAATTTTTGAGACTATAGAAAGTGAAAGGCCTCCATGTCCCTACACCTGAAGATTATTAGAGAATGATGTGTATTGTTTCAGATTTTTTATATGTATATATTCACATATTACTATTTATTATAAAAATAGAAGCATACTCTACATCCTGTTTTGCAACTTATTTTTCCCCCACAAACATTTTTCCACACACATAGCTACCTTAATTTTTTTTTTTTTTTTTTTTTAGATAGTGTTTAATTCTGTCACCCAGGCTGGAATGCAATTGCATCATCATAGCTCGCTGCAGCCTCGAACCCCTGGGCTGAAGGGATCTTCCCACTATAGGTACACGTCACTACGCCCAGCTAATTTTTTTTTTTTTTTTTTTGAGACGGAGTTTCTTGTCACCCAGGCTGGAGTGCAATGGAGCGATCTCGGCTCACTTCACCCTCCACCTCCCAGGTACAAGCGATTATCCTGCCTCAGCCTCCCAAGTAGCTAGGATTACAGGTGCCCGCCACCATGCCCAGCTGATTTTCGTATTTTTTAGTAGAGACAGGATTTCACCATGTTGGCCAGGCTGGTCACGAACTCCTGACCTCAGGCAATCCACTCGCCTCGGCCTCCCACAGTGCTAAGATTACAGGCGTGAGCCACTGCACCTGGCCTTAACTGTTCTTTTTTATTTTTTAATGTTTTTTAATTTTTTGAGACGGAGTCTAGCTCTCTCGCCAGGCTGGAGTGCAGTGGTGCGATCTCGGCTCAATGCAACTTCCGCCTCCCGTGCTCAAGTGATTCTCCTGCCTCACCCTCCCAAGTAGCTGGGATTACAGGCACGTGCCACCACACCCAGCTAATTTTTGTATTTTTAGTAGAGACGGGGTTTCATCATGTTGGCCAGGATGGTCTCGATCTCCTGAACTCGTGATCTGCCTGCCCCAGCCTCCCAAAGTGCTGGGATTACAGGCAATGAGCCACCATGCCCAACAACCGTTCTTTTTTAATGGTTATATAGAAGTCTGTTGAATCAGTGCCGTAACTTATTTAACAATCCCATATGGACAGATGTTTAGTTTGTTTATAGTGTTTTGATGTTACCAAATTTTTGGCAATAAACATTCTATCTTCGCATATCTGTGGAATTTTTTTTTTTAAATCTAGTTTTAGAAGTGAAATTGTTGGGGCTAAGAGTAAAATATTACACAGTAATAACTATTACCAAAGAGTTGTACTAAATTAAATTACCACAAAAGCGTATAACAACCTGTTCCCCACACCCTAATACTGGGTGTTATAAATCTTTCTTTGCCAGTCTGATGGGTAAAAAATGTTACTTTGTTTCAATTTGATTTTTATTAGCGAGTTTGAGCATCTTGTCAAGTTTTACTGGTTCTCTGTAATTATTTTTACATGAACTGCCTATTAATGTCCCTTACCAATTTTTTTTTTTTTTTTTGAGTCTCACTTTGTCACCCAGGCTAGAGTGCAGTGGGCGATCTTGGCTCACTGCAACCTCCGCCTCCTGGGTTCAAGCGATTCTCCTGCCTCAGCCTCCCGAGTAGCCGGGATTACAGGTGCACGCCACCACACCCGGCTAATTTTTGTATTTTTAGTAGAGACGGCCACCATGTTGGCCAAGCTGGTCTCGAACTCTTCACCTCAAATGATCCACCCGCCTCAGCCTCCCAAAGTGCTGGGATTACAGGCGTGAGCCACTGCGCCCAGCCAATTTTTAAAGTTATTTTGTCTTTTCCTTAGTGATTTATGTGAGCCTTCTTTTATCCTTTCTTATATGTTGCAAGTAATTTTGTTCCTAACTTTGTGCTTTAACGTTGATTTCAGGGATGACATATTCTAACAAATAAGGGTTTTGCCCTGTATTTCTGGGGTTATAAAACTTGTCCTACAGGCCAGGCATGTTGGCTCATGCCTGTAATCCCAGCACCTTGGGGAGGCCAAGGCAGGAAGATTGCTTGAGGCCAGGAGTTTCAGACCAGCCTGGGCAACGAGGCAAGACACTGTCTCTACAAAAAACACAAAATTAGCCAGGCATGATGTCACACACCTGTGGTCCCAGCTACTCAGGAGGCTGAAGTTGGAGGACTGCTTGAGCTCAGGGCTTCAAGGCTACTGTGAGCTATGATCGTACCACTGTACTCTAGCCTAGGTGACAGAATGAGACCCTGTCTCAAATAAATAAATGTTTAAAAAACAAAATCTGGCCAGGTGTGATGGCTCACACCTATAATCCCAGCACTTTGGGAGGCCAAGGCGGGTGGATCATGAGGTCAGGAGATCGAGACCATCCTAGCCAACATGGTGAAACTCCATCTCTACTAAAAATACAAAAACTTGCTGGGCATGGTGGCAGGCGCCTGCAGTCCCAGCTACTCAGGAGGCTGAGGCAGGAGAATCGCTTGAACCCGGGAGGCGGAGGCTGCAGTGAGCCAAGATCGTGCCACTGCACTCCAGCCTGGGTGACACAGCGAGACTCTGTCTCCAAAAAAAAAAAAAAAAAAAAAATCCGGCCGGGCGCGGTGGCTCACGCCTGTAATCCCAGCACTTTGGGAGGCCCAGGCGGGCGGATCACGAGGTCAGGAAATCGAGACCTTCCTGGCTAACACGGTGAAACTCCGTCTCTACCAAAAATAAAAAAAAATTAGCCAGGCATGGTGGTGGGCGCCTGTAATCCCAGCTACTCAGGAGGCTGAGGCAGGAGAATGGTGTGAACCCAGGAGGTGGAGCTTGCAGTAAGGCCAGATGGTGCCACTGCACTCCAGCCCGGGCGACAGGGCGAGACTCCATCTCTCAAAAAAAAAAAAAAAAAATCCGACCAGGTACAGTGGCCCACATTTGTAATCCCACCACGTTGGGAGGCCGACGCGGGCAGATCACAAAGTCAAGAGATCGAGACCATCCTGGCCAACATGGTGAAACCCCGTCTCTATTAAAAATACAAAAATTAGCTGGGAGCAGTGGTGCACGCCTGTAGTCCCAGCTACTCGGGAGGCTGAGGCAAGAGAATCGCTTGATCCCAGGAGGCAGAGGTTGCAGTGATCCGAGATCGTGCCATTGCACTCCAGCCTGGGGACACAGCGAGACTCTATCTCAAAAAAAAAAAAAAAAAATCCTAGAGATCCTTATTCAGAGAATTGTTAGGGATCTTAGTACTGATCTGTGCAGGATACACTGCCTGCCCTGACATGGAGTTACAACTGAACCTATTCCCCTAAGAATACTAGTGAGAAGAACCAAGCACTCTTCTTGCAGTTAGGCAGCTGGGAAGGAATCATCTAATATCCCATTCTATTGCCCATCTCTAGCCTTACAGAGCAACAAACAGGTAAATCTTGACCCAATGTATGAAGCAGCAACTTGAAACTGCAGAGAGGGAGTAATGGGATGTACAGATCCAGTCTCTGATAGTCAACCTAGGTTATGTACTTTTCTTGTTAATCAAGTTACAGATACCAGCTTGTCTCATAAAGACTGGAAGTATTCTCTGGATAACACTCACCAAAAAACAGGCGAATTACTTCAATTCCAAGATAAAGGAGGAGCATCACCACATCCAGTACTAGGTTAGCTGTTGGATATGGTAGCAGGACACCTGCCAATACAAAAGCCAGAGTTTGCAAACAGCATATAACAGCACCCACAAGAACTGCCACACACACGGGAAAAAAGAGGACATCAGCCTCAGCTTTCCATGAACTAGTTAGTGAGATGTGGGCATTATTACAGCTGCAGGATACATAAACTCACAATGCGACTCAGGCTCATTATCATGGTGTTTTACTCGTAACTCCAAAAGTCTCTGGGGACTCCACTCTCCAAAATGATTGGATGTACATGGGTACACAGGCCACTGAATAGTTTCTAAGGGTCACCAATGGGCTTACAGTGGAGCTCAGCAAAGAGCAGTGATGTGGGCAGAGTAAGAATGGAGAAGCCCACATTTCCCAAACACAAGAAATTCTTGCTGAGGGGCTGCCTATGGAATCATACTCAAAGAAGCCATCTGATGAGGAGGCCTGCCTTGCAGCGACAAAGAACTGCAGGGGGCAGAAAAGAGCGGAAAATAAGAAGGTTCTTGGTAGGAGTTGGCTTTGAGCTGAAGTGGGGAAGGGATGCTGTCGTCAAGCCCCAAGCCTTCCTTACCTTTATACAGAAATATGAAAAGTTCCAGCAGGAAATAGGTAGCATTATACCACCCGTTCAGAAAGAACAGGATTTCCAGCGGGGTGGAGGACAACCGTTTACCTGAAAAAGGAGCACAGAGAAGTGGGATGGGCCGGAAGGCAGCTCCTTCTCTGCTCGTATGGGTTGGTGTCTAACTCTGGGGAAACTAGACGCCGCAACTAATGGGACCGGCCACTCAGGGGCACTTCTGGTTGCTGAAAATGAGGGGGCGAGGGTACGGGGGTGGGAGTGGAGGGGGCTTCCCTCGTTTCCCAGGAATCACGGTGAAACTCGACTCTTCGGCTTCAGGAATAAAAGTCAAGAGGTAACTCGCAGCTGACAGACATCTCAAAGATCTCACTCTGTCATTATTTGGGAGGGGAAGTTGGGGCGCGGAGACCAACAGATTCGCACCTGAGCCAGCCTAGAAGTGGCCCAACCAAGGATCTGCGTTTATTTGAGTCGCGCACCTTGAGACCTTCAGGCACCCAAGGTGGGCGGGACCACGGAAGCCGGCTTTGGACCAGGGAGGCGCGACGTCCCTAACGCTAGAGAATGGACGGTTTAGGTCAAGCTCTGGGACAGAGGTGGGAGGGAGGGACCGAAGGGAAAGGGACCAGCGACTCACACACCTCCGGAATCTCACCTCGCGGCGCCATCTTCAGTCCCCGTGGCAGCATACGCTGCCACAGCGGCTCCCGGAGCAGCGCGGTGCTGCCGGAAACAGGGACGGAGCGGCCTGGGTTTCCGGCCCCTCTGCCCGCCCGCAACACTCTGTGGTCACCCGGAGCGGAACGAGCTCGGGCCTGGCCGCAAATGGCCCTCGCTCGTATGTCTCCTCTCCAGACCTAAGGGATAACAGTGACCACCCACGACGCCGTCGTCTGCAGGACCTCGGGGGTGTGGGGGAGGACCTTGGAGGCTCTCGGGCTACCGGGCGTTGGGCGGAAGTGGCCAATTGTGATGGTGTTACCAGGAGATTGGCAAATAGGTCCTACTCCCACGATTCTCTTTTTTCAACGGAAGACAAGAAACGGTGTGAGCGACGGATCTCTGCAGATGCGGGGTGGAGTTAGCATTGGTCTTTTCTGCGGCCGATTTACCTACCAGGTAGAGACACGAGGGAAATAGAGCGTCCTTTCCAGGCACACACATAAATAAAATGAAACGAGTCACCACGCGATCCATAAAGTGGTGCAGTGGGAGCTGAGAGGACAAAGTGCTCCCAGGTGGAAATCTAAGTTTCCAAGAGACGGCCTGTGAGCTGGGCTTCGGATTTGCAGCGGTAAAAGTGTGTTGCTGGCAGGGCTTAGTGGCTCACGCCTGTAATCCCAGCACTTTGGGAGGCCGAGGTGATGGATCACCTGAGGTCAGGAGTTCGAAATCAGCCTGGCCAACATGGCGAAATCCCGTCTCTACTAAAAATACAAAAACTAGCCGGGCGTAGTGGCACGCGCCAGTAGTTCCAGCTACTTGGGAGGCTGAGGTAGGAGAATCGCTCGAACCCAGGAAGGGAGTTGCAGTGAGCCGAGATCGCGCCACCGCACTCCAGCCTGGGCGACAGTGCGGTGTCAATCTCTATGCCAGGACAGGTGGATCATGAGGTCAGGACTGCCAGGACTGCCAGTGTAATGTTGACTGTAAGTGGTGATGATGGATGGCCTTGTCTTGTTCCTAACCTCAGGGGAAGCACTCAATATCTCACCATTAAATGGTGGCTATAGATATTTTTTGTAGATACTGTTTATCAGATTAAGAAAGGCCCTTATTATCCTAGTTTGCTAAAAGGCTTATGATATATTTTATTAAGTGTGTTCTCTTAATCTGTTGAGAGGACTGTATGATTTTTCTCCTTTATTCTGCTAATATGAATTACGTTGATTTTCAGAGGTATGACCAACCATGTCTTCCTGGAAAAAATAAAAAACCCATTTGCTTATGATACTGTACAGAAAAAAACTTAACATAGCAGACCTGAGGCTGCTGTCTTTGGAGAGGCCCAACTGCAAGGTTGACCCTTGCCTGGCGTAAGGGAACTTGGCTTTTGAGAGTATTCCCACCAGTTTAAAGTGGCTCACAGTGCCTAAACTTTACAAACAATGTGGCTTATGCTAAATAGCTGTTATCCTTCTCAGAGTCTGGAGTTTTGAAACATGTTAGGCAGAGGGTGCCTTCATGATCAGCTCCCAGTAAAAACCTTGGGGGCCAGGTCCAGTGGCTCATGCCTGTAATCCCAGCAATTTGGAAAGCTGAGGCAGGAGGATCAATAGAGCTCAGGAGTTCAAGACCAGCCAAGACAACACAGTGAGACCCTGTCTCTACCCAAACAAAAAAATTTAGCCAGGCACGGTGGTGCACACCTGTAGTCCCGGTTACTTCGGAGGCTGAGGCAGGAAGATTGCTTGAGCCCAAGAGGTAGAGGGAAGAGGCTGCAGTGAACCATAACTGTCTAAAAAAAATAAAAATAAAAAAAATAAAACTTGGACCCTGAGTCTCAAGTGAGCTTTCCTGGTAGACAACGTTGCACATATGTTATCAGAATTTGTTGCTGGAGGAATGATGAATGTCTTGTGTGATTCCCCCTGGGAGAGGCCTCTTGGAAGCGTGCTGCTGGTTTCTCGTTGACTGTGCCTTATGTATCTTTTCCCTTTGTTGACCTTGCTTTGTATTTCACTATAATAGATCAGAGGCATCAATACACCTGTATGCTGGGTCCCATAAGTCCTTATAGCAAATCTTCCAACCTGGGTGTGATCTCGGAGACCCCTGACACAGATATGTTATCCTTTTTATATGTCACTGGATTTCATTTGCTAATTTTGTTCAGGTTTTACATATGTTCACGAGAGAGATTGGTCTGTAATTTAACTTTGTCAAGGACCTTGTCAAGGGTGGATATAAGGTTAAGGTGGCTTCATCAAATAAAGCGAGAGGTGTTTCTTCTTTTTCTATTCTCTGGAAGAGATAGTGTAAGCTAGGTAATATTTCTTCTTCAAATATTTGAAAGAATACACTGATGAAGCCATCTAAACCTAAAATTTTCTGCGGGGGGAAGTTTAAAATAATGAAATCCCTGTACTATATATAAGAACATTCAGATTTTCTACTTCTCGAGTAAGGTTTGGGTGAATTTGTGTTTGGGTAAACCTTGAGTAAGGTTTGGGTAAATCATTTTGTATAGATTTCCAGATGTATCGGCGTGAAGGCTTTCATAACATTCCTCAATACTTTTTTTTTCTGTATTATAAGTCAGCAGTCAGGCTGGGCGCAGTGGCTCATACCTGTAATCCCAGCACTTTGGGAGACCAAGGCAGGTGGATCACTTGAGGTCAGGAGTTCAAGACAGCTTGGCCAACATGGTGAAACCCCATTTCTGCTAAAAATACAAAAAAATTAGCCAGGTGTGGTGGCACATGCCTGTAGTCCCAGCTACTTGGGAGGCTGAGGCAGGAGAATTGCTTGAATCCAGGAGGTGGAGGTTGCAGTGAGCCAAGATCATGCCACTGCACTCCAGCCTGGCAACAGAGCAAGACTCTGTCTAAAAAATAATAATAACTAATTAATTTTTAAAAATTAAAAAAGTCACCAGGCAATCCTTAAGTATTACTTAATGGATGTAAGAACTGCAGTGATGTCCCTTTTCTTTCATATTTTTTTCTTCAATAGTTTTGATAGGCGTTTATCAATTTTATTAACGTTTTATTTTTGTTTTTTATTTTTTTTATGAGACAGGATCTCGCTCTATCGCCCAGGCTGCAGTGCAGTGGCACGATCTTGGCTCACTGCAACCTCTGCCTCCCGGGCTCAAGCAATTATTGTGCCTCAGCCTCCCAAGTAGCTGGGACTACAGGCTTGCACCACCACACCTGGCTAATTTTTTTTTTTTTTTTTTTTTTTTTTTTTTTTTTTTTTGAGACGGAGTCTCACTCTGTCACCCAGGCTGGAGTGCAGTGGCACAATCTCGGCTCACTGCAAGCTCCACCTCCCGGGTTCACACCATTCTCCTGCCTCACCCTCCCGAGTAGCTGGGACTACAGGCGCCCGCCACCATACCTGGCTAATTTTTTTTGCATTTTTAGTAGAGACGGGGTTTCACCGTGTTAGCCAGGATGGTCTCGATCTCCTGACCTCATGATCCACCTGCTTTGGCCTCCCAAAGTGCTGGGATTACAGGCATGAGGCACCGCTCCCTGCCTTTTTTTTGTATTTTTAGTAGCGACGGGGTTTTGTCATGTTGCCCAGGCTGGTCTCAAACTGGTGAGCTCAGGCAGTCTACCTGCCTCAACCTCCCAAAGTGCTAGGATTACAGGCATGAGCCACCATGCCTGGTTTATCATTATTATTATTTTTTTTATTTTTTATTTTTTTGAGATGGAGTCTTGCTGTGTCACCCAGGATAGAGTGCAGTGGTGTGATCTCGGCTTACTGCAACCTCTGCCTCCCGAGTTCAAGCAATTCTCCTACCTCAGCCTCCCGAGTAGCTAGGATTACAGGCGCCCGCCACTGCGCCAGGCTAGTTTTTGTTTAGTAGAGATGGGGTTTCACCATGTTGGCCAGGCTGGTCTCAAACTCCTGACCTCATGATCCACTCACCTCGGCCTCCCAAAGTGCTAGGATTACAGATGTGAGCCACCACGCCCAGCCTTATTAATTTTTTTAAAAACAGCTTTTGACTTTCTTTTTCTTCAATGTATATTTGTTTTCTATTTTACAAATTTCTGCTCTTTATAATTTCCTTCTTCTTACTTTCTTTAGATTTTTTGTTTTCTTTTGTTTTTGTTTTTCTTGAGACAGAGTCTGATTCTGTTGCCCAGGCTGGAGTGCAGTGGTGCAATCTCAGCTCACTGCAGCCTCCACCTCCTGGGTTCAATGGAATTCTCCTGTCTTAGCCTCCCAAGTAGCTGAGATTGCAGGTGTGTGCCACCACACCCGGCTAATTTTTGTATTTTTAGTGGAGATGAAGTTTCACTATGTTGCCCAGGCTGATCTCGAACTCTCGACCTCAAGTGATCTACCTGCGTCAGCCTCCCAAAGTGCTGGGATTACAGGCGTGAGCCACTGCGCCCAGCCGGGTTCAAAGTGTTTTCTAATTTCCCTTATGATTTCTTCTTCGACCCATGGGCTATTTGTAAGTGTATTTTATTTTATTTATTTTATTTTAAGACAGAGTCTCTGTCGCCCACGCTGCGGTGCAATGGTGCGATCTTGGCTCACTGCCACCTCTGCCTTGCAGGCTCAAGCTATTCTCATGCATCAGCCTCCCGAGTAGCTGGGGCTACAGGTGCGCGCCACCACGCCCGGCTAATTTTTGTATTTTTAGTAGAGATGGGGTTTTGCCATGTTGCCCAAGCTGGTCTGGAATTCCTGAGCTCAAGTGATCCGCCCATGTCGGCCTCCCAAAGTGTTGAGATTACAAGCGTGAGCCACCACGCCCGGCCTTATTTAATTTCTGAATATTTAGTGGTTTCCTAGTATGGCAGTTATCAACACATTGCCTCAGCTCCAGATTCACTCTCAGTACCTGTTCTGTTCCATGATAACCAGATCGATGCTAAGCATTTATCCCTTACGTGAGTACAGTGTTAAGCTTTGTCAGCAGAGGGCACTAGAGGGCTATTGCAGAAACAAAGAGGCTCTCCCGGGTTCCAGTGTGCAGCCTTCGGATTTTTCGAAGGAAACCATGGATGTCAACTATGACCGTGATTAGTTACAAAAATGATCAATTACAAAAACGAGGACTGTAGCAGCGATGCATATCCTTCTTTGCTTCTTACATGCATGTGTTTATTTGTATGTACTGACCATGTCTTTTTTTGGTCTCCCTTTGTTATTTTATGTGCAAATTGTTGGAGGTCAGCTTTACAATCTAGTTTTTAGGTAATAGACTGTTTAATGGGATCATAACAAATTTGTGGAGTAATCTAGCCAGCTATGGATACAGCGACTGTTTGGACTGTATGTCTTATCATTTGGGGGAAGGCTGAGAACTTCACTTTTAGAAAGGAGATATCTTGTTAGTAGGAATGTAGCTACTAAGGGAGTTCAAAATTTGTGTAAAGAGTGCATATGGTAGTGGCGTAGCCGGAAGAATGGTTTCTGCCAGTTACCTATTTTTTGCCTCTCAGCTTCATTATTTACCCTTCAGTGTCTGTTAAGCGATAATAACTGGACTCGAAGCATTTCTCCCTACAATGAGTACAATGTTAGGCCTTGTCAGCAGAGGACGCTAGAAGACATTGCAGGAAGGAAAGGGCTTATCTTCTGGTTCCAGTGCGCTCCCGCTAGGGGCCTTGCTCCATCGTCCATCAGCAGGGCACGCTTTGGGAGATCTGCTGGTGTTCCGCTCCAGCTGCACACCCAAAGCCGGCACTCCCTTGGCAACTTTGCCGATCTGGTCTAGGCCCCATGACCAACTTGCTGTGGACTCCCTGTCATGGTTGCCGCTTACTCCAGGCCTTCCACCTGGGGCAGCTCCCTAATTCTGTGCACCTGCCGCCGTGTCTTGGCTTACCTGTGCCATGGATGGTTTTCCCCAAAGCCTTCCAGGCATGGACAATGTGCGGTCAAGGCTGTGCCCCAACTTCCTCTGTGCGTCTGCTCACCAATCTGAGTTCTCGTGCATCCCAGAGGGTTGATTCCCATCCTCCATACCCTGTGTGGACACCGTGCAGTCCAAGCACATAGGGCATTCCAGCTCTTTTGATGCATCTGTCTGACAGCTGGGGCTCACCTGCGACCTGGAAGGTTGTTTCCTAGGGGCCTCCCAATGTGGGTGCTATGTGCCCTGGGCAGGTGGTGTCCCCAAGTGCTCTGAGCATCAGCCTACCAGCCTTAGCTTGCTTTTGGCCTGGAGGGTTGTTTCTTGCCTGGCAACTGTGAACCAGCTCTGGCCTGGGCTAATCAGTGAACTTCACCACCACCCAGTGAGTGGCATGCAGTGAAGTCTGAACCCCTGCCTTGGGGGTGGGGACCCTACTGAGTTTGCCCTTCCTTGGGTACTTTCCTCTTTACTTCCTTATAATTCCTCTCTTATTATAGTTTAATACTTTTTTACTTTTTCTTTTTTTTTTTTCATCTTTTTGAGGCAGGGTCTTGCTCTGTTGCCCAGGGCTGGAGTGCAGTGCTGCAGTCATAGCTCACTGCAGCCTCGACCTCCTGGGCTCAAGCAATCCTCCTGCCTCAGCCTCCCAAGTAGCTAGGACTACAGGCAATGTCACCATGCCTAGCTAATTTTTTCTTTTTAATAGAGACAAGGTCTTGCTGTACTGTCCAGCCTGGTCTCAAACTCCTGGTCTCAAGTGATCCTCCTGCTTCAGCCTCCCTGAGTGCTGGGATCAGCTGGGCATAGTGACTCACTCCTGTAATCCCAGCATTTTGGGAGGCTGAGGCATGGGGATCAGTTGAGGTCAGGAGTTCGAGATCATTCTGGCCAACATGGTGAAACCCCGTCTCTACTAGAAATACAAAATAAACAGGAGTGGTGGCACATGCCTGTAATCCCAGCACTTTGGGAGGCCGAAGTGGGATGATTGCTTTAGTTGCTTGAGGCCAGGAGTTTGAGACCAGCCTGGTCAACATAGCGAGACCTTCATCTTACTAAAACGAAAAAATAGAAAAAAATTAAAAATAATCTTTATGTTTACCTAAATACTATCATCTTCTTTTTTTTTTTTTTTTTTTGAGATGGAGTCTCACTCTGTCGCCCAGGTTGGAGTGCAGTGTCGAGGTTTCAGCTCACTGCAACCTCCACTTCCCGGGATCAAGTGATTTTCCTGCCTCTGCCTCCCGAGTAGCTGGGATTATAGGCATGTGCCACCGCGCCCAGCTAATTTTTGTATTTTTAGTAGAGACAGGGTTTCTCCATGTTGGCCAGGCTGGTCTCCAACTCCTGACCTCAGGTGATCCGCTTCGGCCTCCCAAAATGCTGGAATTACAGGCGTGAGCCACCGTGCCTGGCCTATCTTTTGTTTGTTTTGAGACAGAGTTCAGGCTGGAGTGCAGTGGTGTGATCTCAACTCACTGCAACTTCTGCTTCCTGGGTTCAAGTGATTCTCCCTCTGCAGCCTCCCGAGTAGCTGGGATTACAGGCATGGGCCACCATGCCTGGCTAATTTTTTTGTGTGTTTTTAGTAGAGACAGGGTTTTGCCATGTTGGTCAAGCTGGTCTCGAACTCCTGACCTCAAGTGATTCACCTGCCTTGGCCTACCAAAGTGCTGGGATTACAGATGTGAGCCACTGTGCCCCGCCTTAATGTTTCTTATAGTGCAGCACTAATTCTCTTAGTTTTCTTTTATTTGAAAATGTTTTTATTTCAGCTTCATTTTTTTTTTAATTTTTTAATTTTGTTTTATTTTTAGTAGAGATGGGGTTTCACTATATTGGCCAAAGTGATCCTGAACTCCTGACCTCAGGTGATTCACCCACCTCGGCCTCCCAAAGTGCTGGGATTATAGGCATGAGCCACCGCACCCAGCCCGAGGTTGCCTGTCTTTTAATTTACTGAGATAATATTTTCTTTTCTTTTTTTTTTTTTGAGACGGAGTCTCGCTCTATTGCCCAGGCTGGAGTGCAGTGGTACCATCTCGGCTTACTACAACCTCTGCCTCCTGGGTTCAAGTGATTCTCCCGCCTCAGACTCCCGGGTAGCTGGGACTGTAGGCACATGCCACCACTCTCGGCTAAGTTTTGTATTTTTAGTAGAGACAGGGTTTCACCATATTGTTCAGGCTGATCTTGAACTCCTAATCTCAGCTGATCCGCCCGCCTCGGCTTCCCAAAGTGCTGGGATTACAGGCGTGAGCCACTGTGCCCAGCCTTGAGATAATATTTTCATTGATGCTTTTATATCCTTGTCTGTTAATTCCGATATCTGGACCATCTCATTGGTGGCAGTTGTAAATGTTGGAGACTCTGGTTTCGGTTACTTTTCCCCAAAGAGTGATGTTTTTTAATTTTATCAGGCGGTTAGCTCAGTTACATATATACTACAGTCACCCTTATTGAGTTGGCAGCTCCAATCTTCAGTTTAGATCTTTTCTATTTTATTTTATTTTTAGAGATTGGGGGGTGGTTCCTCGCTATGTTGCCTACACTGGTCTTGAACTCTTGGCTTCAGCCTCCTGAGTAGCTGGGATTATAGGTGCAAGACACCACACCTGGCCACTTTAGATCTTCTGTCTTTAACTGAGCTGCGTGGAGTCTGAGTTGCCTGTGTGGGGTTCAGGGCTTGGGTGGAGGTGTGGGCAGACAGAATGTGGGGATTTCCCTCTCTGGCTCTTTCCCTTCTAAGATTCCCATCTTCCTCTCTAGTGGTTTCAGTTGCACACACGCAGGACCCTGTTTCAATATTGAGAAAGAGGCCAGGCGCAGTGGCTCACGCCTGTAATCCTGGCACTTTGGGAGGCTGAGGCGGGCAGATCATGAGCTCAGGAGTTCGAGACCAGCCAGGCCAACATAGTGAAACTCCGTCTCCACTAAAAAATACAAAAAAATTAGCCGGGTGTGGTGGCGGGCGCTGGTAGTCCCAGCTACTCGGGAGGCTGAAGCAGGAGAATGGCGTGAACCCGGGAGGCGGAGCTTGCAGTGAGCCGAGATCGCGCCACTGCACTCCAGCCTGGGGTCAGAGCGAAACTGCGTCTAAAAATAAATAAATAAATTATCAGGCTCAGAAAGACATTTAAAAACATAGCCATGGTCACGTCTCATTCCCTCTTGAGAAAAATAATTACCTCTTGAAGCCACTTGCTATGTGGACTCTAGACTGACACCAAGGAGCCATAAAATACCATAAACCCTGTAGTTCAACAGGGTATAGCCAATCACGAACCAATGTTCTTTCTGTAAATCAATGATAATTCCCGACGAACAATTTTATAACCACCTCCTCTCTTAATTAGCTTGGTTTAATTTTTTTTTTCTTTCGAGACAAGGTCTTGCTCTGCCGCCTAGGCTGGGGTACAGTGGTGCAATCACAGCTCTCTGCAGCCTCAACCTCCTGGACACAAGCAATCCTCCCACCTCAGCCTCTCGAGTAGTTGGGACTACAAATGCACACCACCACACCCAGCTAATTTTTAAAATTTTTATATAGAGGCCAGGCGCAGTGGCTCATGCCTGTAATCCCAGCACTTTGGGAGGCTGAGGAGGGCGGATCACAACGTCAGGAGATCAAGACCATCCTAACACAGTGAAACCGCGTCTCTACTAAAAATACAAAAAATTTTAGCCGGGCATGGTGGCGGGCGCCTGTAGTCTCAGCTACTCCAGAGGCTGAGGCAGGAGAATGGCATGAACCCCAGGGGGCGGAGCTTGCAGTGAGCCAAGATCGCACCACTGCACTCCAGCCTGGGTGACCGAGCAAGACTCCGTCTCCAAAAAAAAAAAAAAAAAGAAAAAAAAATGTTATGTAGAGATGGGAGTTTTCCTATGTTGCCCAGGCTGGTCTTGAACTCCCAGATTCAAGTGATCCACCCTCCTCAGTCTCCCAAAGTGCTGGGATTACAGGCATTAGCCACTGCATCTGGCCAGAACTTTGCTCTTGAATACACTCTCTTTAAGATACATTCTGACCCTGACGCTCTTGATTATTTTAAGTTAATGATATTTTGTCTATTTCTTCCATATTTTCCTCCTTTTTTTTTTTTTTTTTTTGAGACGGAGTTTCATTCTTCACTCTTGTTGCCCAGACTGGAGTGCACTGGCACGATCTCGGCTCACTGCAACCTCCGCCTCCTGAGTTCAACAGATTCTCCTGCCTCAGCCTCCCAAGTAGCTGGGATTACAGGCATGTGCCACCATGCCTGGCTAATTTTTGTTTTCCTCTATTGTTGACTCCTTGTCTTCCTTTTTTAACAGTTAGATCACCTGTTTCTATTTCCTAGTTTTTCTCTTGTTTTATTGATATGGCCCTACCTTTTAGCAAGCTAGTAATTTTTATTAGACCCAGAAATTGTGTATAAAAACTTACAGATGTTTTTTCTTCCACCCTTTCCTTGCTAGGCAGATAGAATGAGTGCTCATCACTTTAACCCCATCAGGGACTTTAGGGTTTGAGGCTGCACTACAATATTTTTTTTTTTCTTGAGATGGAGTTTCGCTTGGTCTTCCAGGCTGGAGTACAGTGGTGCGATCTCGGCTCACTGCAATCTCTGCCTCCCGGGTTCAAGCGATTCTCCTGCCTCAGCCTCCCGAGTAGCTGGGACTACAGGCGTGTGCCACCACACCCAGCTAATTTTTTGTATTTAGTAGAGATGGGGTTTCACCATGTTAGCCAGGATGGTCTCAATCTCCTGACCTCGTGATCCGCCCGCCTTGGCCTCCCAAAGTGCTGGGATTACAGGCATGAACCACTGTGCCCAGCCTGCATTACAATTTTGACAAATTTCAGTCCACCTGTTTCATCCTGTTCCCAGTAAGGAGCCCTCCTGAGCATTCATATGAAAGCCCTGTGTGTTTACCAATCCCTTTGCCCAGGTGGGTCCTAAATTCTAATATTCATCGCTATCAGTCAGAAATTCTACTCTGCTGCTCAGAGGTTTGGGGCTTATTTTTTTATTATTATTATTTATTTTGAGATGGAGTCTCACTCTGTCACCCAGGCTGGAGTGCGATGGCACGGTCACCGCAACCTCCTCCTCCTGGGTTGAAGTGATTCTCCTGCCTCGGCCTCCCAAGTAGCTGGGATTACAGACACGCGCCACGAGGCCCGGCTAATTTTTTCATTTTTAGTAGAGACAAGGGCTCACTGTGTTGGCCAGGCTGGTCTCGAACTCCTAGTCTCAGATGATCTGCCCACCTCAGCCTCACCAAAGTGCTGGGATTACAGGCATGAGCCACCGTGCCTCACAAGAGGCTTAGATTTTTATAGCCTCTAGTTCTACACAGCTTCAGAATTTGGTAAATATCTTAAGTAAAAAATCTGTTATGTTGTAAAGGCTCTTTGACTCCCCAATTTTCTTCCTCCAGTGTTATGAGATGACTCAGCTCAGCTGGCTTTTCTGCAACCTTGTCTGGGCAATGCTTGGATTCTCAGCCTCTTGCTCAATCGTAGAATTAGTAAATACCCCAGGGAGAATTGTTGCAATTGTTAGCTGGCTTTTCTATGATTCTCCATACTCTAGAATTTTAGGTCTGCTGGTCCTTTTTGCTTCACCAGCTCTCTGAGAGTATTAAAAATATGATTTTTAAAATTATTATTTAGCCTGGGTGTGGTGGCTCACGCCTGTAATCCCAACACCTTGGGAAGCCGAGGCAGGCAGATCACCTGAGGTCAGGAGTTTGAGACCAGCCTTGCCAACATGGCGAAACCCCGTCTCTACTAAAAATACAATATACATATATTAAATATTATATATACATACATATATCTCTCTATATATATACACACACACACACACACACATATATATATATATATCTCATGCCACTGCACTCCAACCTGGGCAACAAGAGTGAAACTCCATCTCAAAAAAAAAACAAAGCCTCAAACTGAAAATCATATATATATGACTTTTTTTGTGTGTATTTTATCTGACTTTTCTAGTTCCTGACTGCAGTGTCGGTCAGTTAGAAGAATGGAAGTCTCTAAGCCCTTTCAAAGTGCTTTTTTCCACCAGGTGCAGTGGCTCATGCTTATAATCCCAGCACTTTGGGAAGCCCAGGCAGGAGGATTGCTTTAGGTCAGGAGTTTGATACCAGCCTGGGCAACAGTAGGAAGGGCCCATCTCTACCCAAAAAAATTAAAATTACCCAGGTATGATGGTATGTGTGGGTGTTTTCCCACACTGACAAATTATTCAACATCAGCTGGGTGTCCTACAATTCGATTCAATTCTGACACTACATGGAGTTAGCATCAGAGCCCACAGGTTAAGTAAGGCTCAGTCCCACAAGAATGCCCCCACTTCAAATGCTAATCACAAGTCTGGCTCTCTGGTACTTCTGACCCACTGGCTATGAATCAGACATTCCCACAACCCTCTCCTTGGGTTCAGTAATTTGTTAGGATGGCTCATAGAACTCAGGAAAACAGTTTACTTACTAGATTGCTGGTTTATTATAAAAGGAAAGAACTCTAGAATAGCCAGATGGAAGAGATGCATAGGGCAATGTATAGAAAAGAGCCAGGGAGCTTCCATGTCCTCCCTGGTGTAGACCAAAAGTAATATTCTAAGTCCCCCAACAGACTGAATGAACCCTCCTCTCGGCCAAGGGGATTCCAAACTAAACCTGAAAAACTAGTTCAGGTTGTGATTGGAAGGGGTGTTTGGACATGCTTCATTATACTGTCCTCCCTTTGGAATTCAGGCACAACTGACCAGTGTGAAAGCAAAATAAATCTTCAATCACCACGTTAGTGAACCCAGAAAATCTGAGACAGGTCTCAGTTAATTTAGAAAGTATATTTTGCCAGGTTGAGAACACGTGCCTGTAACAACACAGCCTCAGGAGGTCCTGACAATATGTGCTCAAAGGTGGTCAGAGCACAGTTTGGTTTTATACATTTTAGGGAGACATGAGACATCAATCAATATGTGTAAGATGTACATTGGTTTGGTCCAGAAAGGTGGGACTACTCTAAGCAGGGGAGTGGACTTCCAGGTCATAGGTAGATAAGAGACAACCAATTACATTCTTTTGAGTTTCTGATTAGCCTTTCACTGAATGCACAATTTACATGCAAGAGGAGGGTAGAGGAATAGTCACGTATGCCTTAGTCTGGCTCAGTGAAACAATATGGTGGGACAACTCGAAGCAGGGAGGGGCTTAAGGTCATAGGTAAACTAGAGACAAATGGATGCATCCTTTTGAGTTTCTCATGAGTCTCTCTAAAGGAGGCAATCAGATATGCATTTGTCTCAGTGAGCGGAGCAGTGACTTTGATTAGAATGGGAGACAGGCTTGCCCTAAGCAGTTCCCAGCTTGACTTTCGCCTTTAGCTGAGAGATTTGGGGGCCCAAGATATTTTCCTTTCACATTTCCTCCCTTTTCTTTTTAAAAATCTTTTAGAGAAAGCATTTTAGAAAAAAACGAGTCTCTTGTCTCAGGTTTCATCTGATCTCTCATGGCTAGGATGGTTTATTTCTAGACGAGTAGGTCCTGAGTTATTAGGAAAACTCATTTTTAGAAGGTTGTGAAGTGTCATGTCCTATGAAGACAAAATAGGGGGAGGAAGGGAGAACAACAACAACAAACAAAACAACAATCCTGGAAAATTGCTATAAGCCACATTACTCTGAAGTCCATACATGGGTAGGCAGGTATGAAAGTGGCTTATGTATGTAAATAGGTTGCTGTTATTTTTCTTCTGAAGTTGTCTAGATTCAGTTTGCAGGGCTTTATGAAAGCACAGCTTAGTTTTCAGTGACTCCAAATTAGAAAAAAATGGAAAAAAGAAGAAAAAAATGAAAACATTATTTTGAAGACTTGTAGCCAAGAAAAATTAGAATTCAGTCCAAACTGTAGAAAATAATAAAATTGAAAAACATTAAGCAAGACTAGAATCTAACAACAGGTGTGCTATAGTTTTCGAAACAATTTTTCTCTTTCCAGTTTTCCACTTTTTTTTTTTTTTTTTGAGATGGAGTCTTGCTCTGTCATCCAGGCTGGAGTGCAGTGGCGTGATCTCAGTTCACTGCAACCTCCGCCTCCTGGGTTCAAGCGATTATCCCACCTCAGCCTCCTGAGTAGCTGGGATTACAGGCATGCACCACCACACCTGGCTACATTTTGTATTTTTAGTAGGGATGGGGTTTTACCATGTTGGCCAGGCTGGTGTTGAATTCCTGACCTCAGGTGATCCGCCTGCCTTGGCCTCTCAAAGTGCTAGGATTATAGGCATGAGCTACCACACCTGGCCAAATAATTATTTTTTATATAGGCTTTTAAATTGGCTTTGATGAAACTTTGTTCCATAGAAAATCTCAGATAAGACTTTTCTAAGCCGAGCCCAGCCGCGGATGTGTGCCATCAAATACCTATGAATTGCATGATCCTCTCCTCTTGAGGTTCCAAGATAAACTTGGGACTCTTGGGCCTGTCAGAAAGTGACATGCTTTACTTGCCACAGGTCAGAAACCTTGGACAGGGCCTGTGTGGACAAAGGTATGGGGCCAGTTTTTCCAAGGGGCTTTTATTGGCTCCATAAAGTCAAATTTGATTGCTTAAAGGAAAGCACATCATTCCAGTAAAAGCCTTGGTAAAATAACCAGTTCTCCAATTGTGTCCTGTTACAAATGAAAACAGATTCTTATTGCACTTATGTAAATAACTATATTGTCATAAGTTAAGAATACTCACAGCTGGGCGGAGTGGCTAATGCCTGTAATCCCAGCACTTTGGGAGGCTGAGGTGGGTGGATCACCTGAGGTCAAGAGTTTGAGACCAGCCTGGCCAACATAGTGAAACACCATCTCTACTAAAAATACAAAAATTAGCCAGGCATGGTGGCACATGCCTGTACTGTAGCCCCAGCTACTCGGGAGGCTGAGGCAGGAGAATGGTTTGCACCTGGGAGGCAGAGGTTGTGGTGAGCTGAGATCACACCACTGCACTCCAGCCTGGGCAAAAAGTGTGAAACTCCATCTCAAAAAAAGAAAAAAAAAGAATACTCACAAATAATCTCCAAATTCCGGAGAAATCAGAGAAAAACAAATATGCTCCAAATTTTGTTCATAGGAGTATACTCAATTGCTAAAGCTATAAATAGCTTAAAAGTTTTCTTGACTCTGAAAAACAAAACATAGGATCAGCAACGTTTTAAGTGTAAAATTAAAAAGATCACTTCAGACACCTATTAGTTTAGTCCATGCAATTAATTCCTGTTTTGCTTGATTTTCATGAACATTTCAGTTCTCCATGAGTTGTGAAAGTTTTTCCTCTATTCTGATGTGACAATCTCTAAAGTTATCAGAAACCTGAATTCAGGGGCACCTATTAGAGTTTGTTTGTTTGTTTTTGAGATGGAGTCTAGCTCTGACACCAGGCTGAAGTTCAGTGGTGTGATCTCGGCTCACTGCAGCCTCCATCTCCCAGGTTCAAGCAATTCTCCTGCCTCAGCCTCCTGAGTAGCTGAGTAGCTGGGATTACAGGCACCTGCCACCACGCCCAGATAATTTTTGTATTTTTAGTAGAGAAGGGGTTTCACCTTGTTGGCCAGGATGGTCTCAATCTCCTGACATCATGATCTGCCCACCTCGGCCTCCCAAAGTGCTGGAATTACAGGTGTGAGTCACCACGCCTGGCCTAGAGTTTTATAGCTGATTATAAAACCACTTTCTAAAGAGGACCAAAGCAAAACAACAATTGTCCATGGATGACAAAATGTTTTAGGGCAGCTATAGTCAAAGACAAAACTGACAAGGAAATTTGTTACCTCTGTGGCACATAATAATTTAACATAACAGTTATAATTATTACTGATAATGTACATTAAGCCATATCAGAATTATAGGAGTTTCCAAGGCCAGTGGCAGTGGCTCATACCTGTAATCCCAGTACTTTGGGAGGCTGAGACAGGTGGATCACCCAAACTCAGGAGTTAGAGACCAGCCTAGCCAACATGGTGAAATCCTGTCTTTACTAAAAAAAATACAAAAATTATCTGGGTGTGGTGGTGGGTGCCTGTAATCCCAGCTACTTGGGAGGCTGAGGCAGGAGAATTGCTTGAACCTAGGAGGCGGAGGTTGCAGTGAGCCAGGATTGCACCACTGCACTACTCCAGCCTGGACGACAAGAGTGAGACTCCATCTTTAAAAAAAATAAAAATAAAAAATAAAAAAAAATTATAGGAGTCTCCCATAATTTTGGAACACATCCAATAACATATTTATACAAATACAGCCCAAAGAAAACCAAACACCATTTTATATTTGACAATGTTTCCTGTATAATTTTTATGCCAAGTAAGCCAAATATGTCATTTTTGGACTTTAGGAAACCTATTAATAATGTCTTAAAGGATTAATTAGGTCTGAAAAAGACATCATTTATAATTTGATTTTGGAACGTTTGTCAAATATCAAAGGTTATAACAGACCATTGTTAAATAAGTCATTCATTTAACCAGTGATAACTCAAGGATTTCAAAAAAAAAAAAAAGGTAAAAATCTTCATTCTCTGAGAGAGGAGACTTAATTTTCCGAACAATAAGCCCTAAAAAAAACAGCATGAAGCCAATTAAATATAACTTCCATAAGCCTTTATAACTTTTATAACCTTTATTAAGGAGTCAGTTACTGCTTCAAGAAAACCTTGTTAATCTGACACAGGGGCCCATATGCTGGTCTTGCTTCAGTGTGCCTTTGACATTAATGATTAATTTATAGGGAAACTGAACTTATTTTATCTCTCAAAATCAGCCTTTACAATCTCATCTGTCCACCTCTTCCTTGATAGTCCCTGGGCCTTGAGGAGTTGAATAGCTTTGATTTTCCAGCCCCGTGCTTCAGAAATGAAGTTTATTTTGATCAGCATCTTCTACCGGGCCTGAAGATGGGGCTTTAATTGCTGTCAGTGTTTAACATTTAGCAGGACTTGGTGTCCTTCTTAGACCCAGGAATCAAAGCCCTGTAACTCAATGTTGCAAGTATTTTAAAAGCGCATATAGACAGATACACAGATGTAATAACCTTAATTAAGAATTTTTTTACTCTGTTTTTTTCCTAGGCAAACCAAACTTAATGTGACAACTTGATCATATAAAAGTTTTTGGCTTTAAAAGAAAAAAGTAAATCCTCTTATTGTAACTTACACAGACTGTTAATGAAATGCTTGGACTTTCTGGTTTGTCCTGAACAATCTCTCTTTCTTTCTTTTTTTTTTGAAACAGAGTCTCACTCTGTTGCCACACTGGAGTGCAATGGCGTGACCTTGGCTCACTGCAAGCTCCACCTCCCAGGTTCACGCCATTCTTCTGCCCCAGCCTCCCGAGTAGCTGGGACTACAGGCGCCCGCCACCACACCTGCCTAATTTTTTTGTATTTTTTTAGTACAGACGGGGTTTCACCATGTTAGCCAAGATGGTCTCGAGCTCCTGACTTCATGATCCACCTGCCTCTGCCTCCCAAAGTGCTGGGATTACAGGCATGAGCCACTGCGCCTAGCCCTTTTTTTTTTTTTTGAGAAAGAATGTTTTCCGGCTGGGCACAGTGGTGCACGCCTACAATCCCAGCAACTCAGGAGGCTGAGGCAGGAGAATCATTTAAACCCGAGAGGCAGAGGTTGCAGTGAGCTGAGATCATGCCATTGCACTCCAGCCTGGGAGACAGAGTGAGACTCCATCTCAAAAACAAAACAAAACCAAGAACCTTGCCTTCTACACCCTCTCATGATCTTAACTGCAAACATTTCTGTGGACTTCAACACTTTAGGTAGAATTGAAGACTTCAATTCTTTAGGCAGAATTTAACCCTTTTTTTTTTTTCGAGACAGAGTCTTGCTCTGTTGTCCAGGCTGGAGGGCAGTGGCGCAATCTTGGCTCACTGCAACCTCTGACTCCCAGGTTCAAGCAATTCTCCTGCCTCAGCCTCCCGAGTAGCTGGGATTACAGGCATGTGCCACCACACCTGCCTAATTTTTGTATTCTTAGTAGAGACAGGGTTTCACCATGTTGGCCAGGCTGGTCCTGAACTCTGGACCTCGTGATCCACCCACCTCGACCTCCTAAAGTGCTGGGATTACAGGTGTGAGCCACTGTGCCCAGCCCAAATTTAACCCTTTCAACCAGTTGCCAATCAGAAATCTTTAAATCCACCTGACTTGCAAGGCGTCCCCTTTTGAGATGTCCTGCCTTTCTGGGCAAAATCAATGTACACCTTGCGTCTATTGATTTATGTCTCTGATTGTAACTTCTGTCCCCCTAAAGTATATAAAATCAAGCTGTAACCCAACCATCTTGGGTGCGTGTTCTCAGAACCTCCTGGGGCTTTGTCATGGGTCATTGTCCTCACATTGGCTCAGAATAATACATCTCTTCAAGTATTTTAGAGTTCAGCTTTTTTTTTCATCAATACAAGCATCATCAGTGTGAAATCTAACAAACTCTTACTTTAGGAGCTAGACTTAGATTGCAGGCAGACCTGAAGTAAGAATTGGCATGTCCTTGTTTTATAGGACATCTTGAAAGGGTTCAAAGCCAGCACAGAACAATTTCTGCGGGCAGTCATCTAAGGATGCCTGAGGCCTTTTTCCTTTCCCTGGGGGTGTGGGGTCGGGCTAACGCATAATGCTTTGACAAAAGGCTGTGAAGTAACAGAAATTCATTTGGGGCTGGGAGTGGTGGCTCACTCCTGTAATCTCAGCACTTTGGGAGGCCGAGGGGAACAGATCACAAGGTCAGGAGATTGAGACCATCCTGGCCAACATGGTGAAATCCCATCTCTACTAAAAATACAAAAATTAGCTGGGCGTGGCGGCACGTGCCTATAATCCCAGCTACTGGGGAGGCTGAGGCAGGAGAATCACTTGAACCCAGGAGGCAGAGGTTGTAGTGAGCCGAGATGGCACCACTGCACACCAGCCTGATGACAGAGGTAGACTCCATCTCAAAATAAAATAAAATAAATTCATTTATTTGGGAGAGGGGGGCGGTGTTGCGTGACTCAGTCTCCAGGCTTAACTTTCCCTTTGGCATAATGAGTTTGGGGGTCCTGAGATGTTTGGGGGCCCCCAGCTGAGGTCACTGCAGGCCAGCCAACTGCCAGTGGATCCCAAGGCCATCACAGCTGCCTAGCTGACCTGCAGCTGACATGTGAGCGAGCCCAGCTGAAACCACCCACACTTTCCCGTTACCTATGTATCCTATAGTCTATGGAAGCTTTCCTGCTTCAGTGTCATGGTTAAGTGGTTGTACCCTCAAGACCTTGAATATTTACTATCTGGCCCTTCTCAAAAAAAGCTTGCTGACCCTGCCAAAGCATCTCTGAAGAACAAGTTTCACAGAGCAGCTCTCTGGTGTGAGAGACTGGGTGAATTAATGGCCCCCATTCTTTACTCTCTCTGTATCCATGCCTTTGGCCTTGAAACTTTGTAGTGCTTTTGAGACTAGAGTAGAGACAGGGTGTGGCTTCAGCTTACTCCCACTACAGCATCCTTTCATGCATCCCCACTGACCACAAAACCCACACCTCTACCTTGCTGATGTATCCACTATCATCAACGCTTTAGTCAAACAAAGAAAACTGCCATTTTGTATTCATCTTCTGTGCTCTCACAATGTTTACCCAGGCCTTTTACTTAAAGAATTCCAGGAACTGGCCTTAGGAGGTCCAAAATATCAAACCAACATTGTGTGTGGAGTGTCCCTCCTCAGGAAAGAATACAGATTTGCTGCCATTGGCCAGACCACCTGGTGGTCCATTATTCAAGATAACCCTTACAACCAGATGCTGACCTGCACACCCTACCCTCACGTGCTTTGCCCAGCCCAGCCTGCCTGCCCTACCCAAGGTCAATTCCAGCGCTTTGCCTAGGAGAAAAATCCCTGCAGGCTTTTTTTCAGAGTCAGTCAGGGAACTCTCTTTCACTTGTGTCCCTTATGCCCAGGCATAAGCTCCAATGAAGGCTTGTCGGCAAATTCTTTTAGCCTCATATCAATTTCTATAGCAATGAGAGTCTAAGAACTTGTGGTTGGTAACCGTTTGCCACTTTGTTTCTGGGCTTAGTCACATGACTTGCCTTGATCAATAGGAGTCTAGGAGACACAAGACAAGCACAGGCTTGAAATGGGGTTGCATACTGGGACTTTCCTGCTCTGCCACTGGCGTGTGAGCAGATCCAGGCTAGTCTGTGGGAAGCAAATCCTGCAAACCACAGCTGAGTAACCACAGTCACTCCAGCTGAGGTCACTGAAGGCTAGCTAACTGCCAGTGGATCCCAAGGCCATCACAGCTGCCTAGCTGACCTGCAGCTGACCAACACATGAGAGAGCCCAGCTGAAGCCACCCACACACAGCCTTGATCAGCTGAACCCCAAGACAAAGAGCCAGGCAGCTGTTTATTGCTGTATGCCCCTGAACTTTGGTGGTGGACTGTTACACAGTATTCTGGCAATAGAAAACTGATACTATGGACATATGAATTTTAAAAATTTCTTTTGCCAAAACTGGCTAAGGAATATTTTTATTCTTCTGAGGGCAGTTAAGGCTTCTGATAAGGAAAGAGAGTCTGAACAGAGCACACATATCTGGAACTCCAGGAGTGGGGGATGCAGCATCAGATTCCATCTTGAATTTCTGCTAAAATACTTTGCACTCATAATGGAACTCAACAAAGATCTGTATTTCATCTGTGGCTCAATCTTCCCTCTGGGTCAAGTAGATGCTAAGCTGGACCTTGGCATGCCTCTTAACCATGAAGAGATCTAGCTAGACAGACACACCTCCACTATTTATGGAACAAGAATTCAATTTATTCTCTATTTATAAAACATTTTAAAAAAGTGCCTCGGGTATAAAAATCTAAATGTCTGCAGTGTGATCAGTCAGGAGCACATAACTATCACTCTTCGCATCCTTTGGTCACTGGGAGATCCTTTGGGGGCTGGGAGGTCCTTCTGTCCCAGGCTAAAGGAAAAGCTTCACAAGGGTAAGAGCCACAGAACCCTCTGCAAGAAAGGCGGGTCAGGGAGAATGAATGGTACAGAGACGAAAGGAAGGAGGGGGTGGAACGGAGGTAGAAGGCAAGGAAGGGATGCCGCACTGGAGACCGATGGGGACACTCTAATTGTGCAAGAGGGAGGATCTCCCTTCTTGAATGCTGAACACAGCTAGTCTGAACCTTCCTTGGAAAGTCCAGCTGTTTCTCCATGCATAGGGCCAACTCTCCCTGCAGAGCAGCAAATGTGGCTTCTATCAGGAAGGAAAAGTATCCATCAGTGTGACAAGAGGTCACCTTCGAACTTGCATGAACTCCTTGCGCAGCCACAAAGAGTCCTGGTAGAAGCGAGGGTCGCCTAGTCTTACGGCTGTCCGTTTATAGAAGTAGTAGTACAACACTGCCGCTGCGGGGAGGAAGCAGAAGAGAAGCCTCAGGGGTGCTCCTGAGTATCATTTCAGGTTAAGAACAGAACGTGGCCAGGCGCGGTGGCTCACGCCTGTAATCCCAGCACTTTGGGAGGCTGAGGCGGGCGGATCGCGAGGTCAGAGATCGAGACCATCCTGGCTAACACGGTGAAACCCCGTCTCTACTAAAAATACAAAAAAAATTAGCCGAGCATGGTGGTGGGCACCTGTAGTCCCAGCTACTCGGGAAGCTGAGGCAGGAGAATGGCGTGAATCCGGGAGGCAGAGCTTGCGGTGAGCCGAGATAGCGCCACAGCACTCCAGCCTGGGCGACAGAGCAAGACTGTCTCAAAAACAAACAAACAAACAAACAAACAAACAAAAAGAACAGAACCTAATGAGGCTGGGCAGCCCTCCCTGCTGATTTCCCACAGTCTTCCAGCAACGGCAGGGGCAGTAATCCCTCCTGTTCCTGGTGTGGCTATTGCAACCATCCCAAGCCAGCTGGGACAGGTCTGGGAAGCCAGCATCAAGGCCCTCACTGAAAGAGACACATGTGGCACCCGAGAGAGGCCTGACCTTGCTCTGGTCCTTACCTAGTCTCTGGAATACAAACAGCGTTTGAAGTCCATCTGTCCATATGAAGCTGTTGGAGTTTTTCCAGCGTAAGTTCTGAAGGAGATGTGAGACACACAAAAGTTAATGGCCACAAGAGGCTCTAATGTCTCCAACTTGGTTAGCTGCAGAGATGCCAGTTGGTTTAAAATCATGCTGACCTCTCCCTCCTTTCTGCAACCCCAGGGAGTGTTTCTCGAAAGAGCCTCAAGCTCCCTTTTTTGCTGCAAAGGGAATATCCTTTCAACTTTGAGGGAGGAAGTATGAACTAAGTTATTTATTCTCTTTCATTCCATAACCTTTGCCAAGGAGAAATGATATACTCATTATCTCAGGAGTTTAGCTGGTCACTGTCTTGCCTTGAAAATTGCTGGCTCAGCTCCTGTCAGATAAAGACTTTGGTGGACTCAGGGTTTAATGAGATTAACGGCTTGTATAGTACAAAGCCAGGACCTATTTTGGCTCCAGGAACCAGAGCACAGAATCCTCTTCAGGAAGCACCCAGAGACGCCGGTGTTGCTTTCTTTCCTGGGAGCTCTACTTCTCTCTGTGGAATCACAAGTGCAACCTAACAGGGGGTTCAGGTGTGAAAGTGGCTTTAATAATGAAGTGACAACTAGAGAACCCTGAGGTTTTAAAGAGTTCAATTGAATTGAGTACATGAGAAACATATATACTCAAAGAGCTGGAAGAATTTGTGAAGCAGAAGAAATCTGAAACCATGGACACTGGATCTGATCTGAGGACTATGTTAGCATCAAAGGGAGGCATCTTGGAGGCCGGTTCTCCTAGTTAAAGTGATGGGAGCTCGGCAGAGGGCATGGAGTGCTCAAGGACGAGCAGCAATCCTGCTTGGCTACTTCCCAGAAACATCCACTGCCTACAGCATTAGCCACGGGGCACTGATGCCTAAGAATAACCTGTATCAACATTCACCTGCCCAAATAGCTAATGATGAAACACGTTCAACTACATGTTTTAGCCCTGGTAGGCCTGTTTGGGACAAAGGTGAATTGAATGTTCTGGAAGAGTCCCCTGACTCTTGGACAAGGCTGTTTTTCAACACATAAGGTTGGTCAAGAGTACCTTATGAAACTCTCACATGCCCAGAGCTCCAACCGAAACCACTTTCATTTCACCTGTTCTCTACGAAGGATTGTGTGAGATGTCAAAGAATGAAGCTGAGTTCCCAGAGAAAAGATATCCCAGTGGCCGGGTGCAGTAGCTCATGCCTATAATCCTAGCACTTTTGGAGGCCAAGGCGGGAGGATCACAAGGTCAAGAGATTGAGACCATCCTGGCCAACATGGTGAAACCCCGTCTCTACTAAAAATACAAAAATTAGCTGGGCATGGTGGTGCGTGCCTGTAATCCCAGGTACTCAGGAGACTGAGGGAGGAGAATCGCTTGAACCCGGGAAGCGGAGGTTGCAGTGAGCTGAGATTGTGCCACTGCACTCCAGCCTGGCGACAGAGCGATACTCTGTCTCAAAAAAAAGAAAAGAAAAGAAAAGAAAAGTTATTCCTAGCCTTTTAGGGATTCAGGAATTCAGAGTTCAGGCTGGGCACAGTGACTCACGCCTGTAATTCCAGCACTTTGGGAGGCAGAAGCTGGAGAATCACTTGAGCTCAGGAGTTAGAGACCAGCCTTGGTAACACAGTAAGACCCCACCTCTATTTAAAATAAAAATTAAAGAAAGAATTCAGACTTCTACTCTTACCATGATCCAGACATGAAGGGAGATGCTGAGGGCAAAGTACACAGCTGTCAGGATGATGGTCCCTTTGAATTTATGGAATAGGAGGTTGACCAGGCCAGCCTGGAAGACGAAGGTGTTGAAGAACATGAGGAAAATGATGATGATGTTGAAGAGGACTGCAATATCCTGGATGCTGTAGACATAAAAAAAGCACAACCAATGGAGGCCTGTGTGAGGACCCAAGAGCAGGTACTATGTCCTGAGGGACACGAGGCCTGTCCTTTGTTGTGAGATAGGCATCTGACATCTTAAACCCTCACATAGATGACATGGGTTTTGGGACCTGAATGACATGAAGCTGAAATTACCTAAAATTACCCACTGGCCCCATCAGTTGGGTTTGCAGTCCATAGTCAAGGCTTTCCTGCTCTCATACTCTTTTTTATTTTTAAAATTTCTTCCATACATAGTCCTATAGAAGATTCTCTGATACTCTTTATTTTTCGAGACAGGGTCTCATTCTCTTGCCCAGACTGGAGTGCAGTGGTATGATCACAGCTCACTGCAGCGACTTCCTGGGCTCAAGTGATCCTCCCGCCTCACCCTCCTGAGTAGCTGTGACTGCAGGTGTGTGCCACTATACTCAGCTAATTAAAAAAAAAAAAAAATTAGCTCACGCCTGTAATCCCAGCACTTTGGGAGGCCAAGGTGGGCAGATCACTTGAGGTCAAGAGTTCGAGACCAGCCTGGCCAACATGGCAAAACCCTGTCTCTACTAAAAATACAAAAATTAGCTGGGTGTGGTAAATTAGCGGGGTATGGTAGCGCACACCTATAATCACAGCTACTAGGGAGGCTGAGGCAGGAGAATCGCTTGAACCCAAGGGGCGGAGGTTGCAGTGAGCTGAGATTGTGCCACTGCACTCCAGCCTGGCGACAGAGCTAGACTCCATCTCAAACAAACAAACAAACAAAAAATTATGTTTTAGTAGAAACGAGGTCTCACTATGTTGCCCAGGCTATTTGACACTCTTAAACATTTTTTTTTTTTGAGATGGAGTCTTGTTCTGTCGCCAGGCTGGAGTGCAGTGGCATGATCATGGCTCACTGCAACCTCTGCCTCCTGGGTTCAAGTGATTCTCCTGCCTCAGCCTCCCAAGAAGCTAGGATTACAGGCATGCACCACCACGCCCATCTAATTTTTGTATTTTTAGTAGAGATGGGGTTTCTCCATGTTGGTCAGGCTGGTCCTGAATTCCCGACCTCAAGTGATCTGCCCACCTTGGCCTCCCAAAGTGTTGGGATTACAAGCGTGAGCCACCGCACCTGGCTTTTTTTTTTTTTTGAGATAGGGTCTTTCTCTGTCACCTGGTTGGAATGCAGTGGCATGATCATGGCTCACTGTAGCCTTGAACTCCTGGGCTTAAGCAATCCTTCCACCTCAGCATCCTGAATCACTGGTATTACAGGTGTGTGGCACCATGCCTAACTAATTTTAAAAATTTTTATTAGGTAGAGACAGGGTCTTGCTATGTTGCCTAGGCTGGTCCTCAAACTCCCAGCCTCAAAAGATCCCCCTGCCTTGGCCTACCAAGGTCCTGGGATTATGGGTGTGAGCCACTGTATCCAGCCTACTAATAACTTTAAGACACTAAATCACCACTGTCAGGGCCTTTGAATTGCTTGGGTTCAGCTTTCCAGAGTGCCTTACTGCACGCACATGAAGAGCACAAGCTGGATGACAGGAGCCTTTCGGAGCAGTTCTGAGAAGGAATTGACAAAAAGGTCATAGGACAGCAGGAGGAACTGCAGAGAGAGCACCAGGCTGTAGTTACTGGTCTGGAGCATCTTCCTTCTGTTTTCTGGGGCCCCCAAGGGCACATCCCACAGTTCCCCAGAAAACCGCTCCTGGCTCTCTCCCTACCACTGAGGGAGAGGCTTCTAGTTCCTTTGAATCAGAGCTGTTTCCCTTGCTCTAAGGCAAGCACCTGTTGGGGCAAAAAGATAAGCAAGGTTAGAAATGTATTAATACCATAAACATTTACTGAGGACCTACTGTGTGCCAGGTACCACTCCAGTTGCATGGGATACTTTAGTGAACAAAACCAACAACAAAAATCCCCAAGAAGTCATTTATTCTAGGACCTTCACCAGCTTTTCTCCATGCCTGGAACCTTCTAAACGCAGAGCTGTCTCTAACCAAAGGAATCTAGTAGTATTACTGAGAAGAATGACTGCCTGGTCATGCAGTAGCAGTGCTAACAAAAATGGCAGCAAATCCTTATACATTGCTTACAATGTGCCAGGGAGTGTTCTACAAGCACTAACATTATTTAAACCTCACAAGGTAGATGATATAATACATTATTACCTTCCCCATTTTACAGATGAGAAATTTGAGGCCAAGAGAGGTAAAATAATTTGTCCAAGGTCACATCGTTAGTAAGTGGCAGAACTGGTATTCAGATGCAGGCTGCCCATGTCCACAGTCTGTGCTCTTAACTACTGGACTAAGCTGTCTCTTACATAATTGACAGACTGGTATTTAACTAGGCAGGAAAAATGCTGGCACAGAAGTGTGAAGTGCCGTAGGCAGAAAAAGCAGAGAGGAAATAGGGGTCTCCTGGAAAGCTTTATCTTTAGGATTATGGTAGCAACACAGTGGCAGTTGTTTCTTTTCATCTATTCCAAGACCCACAAGTTGCTCTGGGGGTGTCCTATGACCCTGCTGCTGTGCCAACTCTATAAAAAAATTTCAAAATGCTCTGGAGTGTTAGCGATTACATTAGCATCGGTAAAATGTTTTGCAATTTATAAGCTCTTTTCATATTTCTAACCTTACTTAATCCTACAACCATCTTGAGAAGCAGCCATTACAATGTATATTATTCCCATTTTACACAGAGGCTCCGGAAGGTTAAGGCACCTCCTCCACCTTAGCTGGTGAAGTCCCACCTTATTGGACGTATGTTCGCCGTTTCCTCATTCATTAAATTTTAGAGAGAGAGAGAGAGAGAGTGTCTCGCTCTGTCGCCAGGCTGGAGTGCAGTGGCATGATCTCGGCTCACTGCAACCTCCGCCTCTCGGGTTCAAGCGATTCTCCTGCCTCAGCCTCCAGAGTAGCTGGGACTACAGGCGCGTGCCACCACGCCTGGCTAATTTTTTGTATTTTTAGTAGAGACGAGGTTTCACCATGTTAGCCAGGATGGTCTCGATCTCCTGACCTCGTGATCCTCCCGCCTCGGCCTCCCAAAGTGCTGGGATTACAGGCGTTAAGCCACTGCGCCCGGCCGCATTAAATAACACTGATAGCTACTACCTAGGTACCCACACCACGATAAACTTGTCAACCAAGATCATTTCCTTAATCCTCCCTACAACTCTGCAAGGTGGGAATTATTCCCATTCTACAGGAAAGGACACAGAAGTCAGAGTTCAAGGCATTCCTCCAGGTCTCAAGTCAGCAGAACCAGGCTTCATAACTGTGACGCCAAACCCGTGCTCTTAACCACTACTCACAGGCCACCATCCAGGACTGTTTTGAGGATCCGTTATGCAGAAACGCCAATGGCTGTCTCTACGTACGACGATCCCCTCCAGTTTAGGGCAGTGGAGACTCACAAGCTCATGAAGCTCTTTAATTCGTCCACCGCTACCTGCCGCCTTCCCTTTGTACCTAGGGCAGTATTCCTCACGCTTCCCAATCCACTTAAAAACGAGGCTTCCTTGGCAAACAACAACAAGGCATAAAACCCAAGCCCAAAACAACAGCACCAAAAATTCTGACTTCTGGTCACTTAACCCACTCCTCGTCAATCACTCTCACCTCCAAACTCCAACGTCGGTTGTCATGGGGACATCGTCCCGGCTTCCGGAAGCCGGCTTTAAATTCCGGAAGTAAATGGAGGACGCGGGCCCCGTCTGCGCCGTGCGGCCTGCTAGTCCCCGGCTTTCTCTTCTCGCTCTATGGCCAGTCTGGCCGCCATGTTGGAGCCTTCGCTATTCCGGGCCCGGCCCGCTCCGGGCCCTCCCAGCGTCGCCGCTAGCTGACTTAGGGCTACCGCCCACACTGCGCACGGCCTTGCTGAGGGCCGGCTGGTAGTGGGAGGCTTCGCGTTCACCTGAACATTTCCGCCTCCTCTGGATGGGGGATGAGAGGCGGGGCTGATGCATCGCCCCAGTCCTAGACCCTGACTTCGGACTTGGAGAAGAAACGCCGAGGAGGAACGGGAGTTAGGGGGCTAGCATCTTGGCGGGCTGGGAGCCGCTCACCCCTGGCCTCCGGACTTCACTTCCCAGGAGGCCTCGCGCGCGACTGGAAGTGCTGCGAGCCTATAAGAAGGCGAGGCTGCGCCCGCCGCTTGTTCTGGGGTGGCATTGCCAGCCGGCTGTAGGCATTTGGGGCAGTGTCTTCTGCATCTCCTAGGAACCTCGGGAGCGGCAGCTCCGGCGCCTGGTAGCGAGAGGCGGGTTCCGGAGATCCCGGCCTCACTTCGTCCCACTGTGGTTAGGGGTGAGAAGGATCCCGGGGCTGGGAGTTCAGGGACCTGGGTTCGAATGCTGGCTCCGCTGCTATCTCGCTTCGCACTGTCGCGACCCCCTTGCTCGGCCTCAATTTTCTCTTTTAGAAAGTGGGCACCTTTCTCTGCGCTCTTCCTTCCAACGTGGTGGTTATAAAGGCACGAAAGCTCTTCAGAGGACGCAGAAAGCAGCTGGAGCTCTTCGCCCCAATTTTCATCCATTGTTAGCTGGCACGAGCACCCAGCAGAGGAGTCAGGGATCACCCCTCGGGTGCCTGGAACGGTTCTTTGGATACCTGAGCTGGACCTAGGCACAGGCGGAAGTCCGGGTCTGTAATTATTCCGGTGCTAAGGGGTAACTTGTTCACCTACCTCCTTGGCTGGAATATTGAGCCCTTCACTCCTGATGTTCCTAAGGAATCCTCAGAGCTGAGAGGGAGTGGACCCGAATTCCTGTACCAGCTCTGCCACTTACCTTGGCTAAGTCATTTTCTTGTTTTGGGCCCCAGTGTTACAGTGGTTTTGATTTGTAAGATGAGGGTTTAGGACTTGTATCCTAAATCTGGTCCTCAAGATTCTTGAAGTCCCCCAGTCCATCGGGGAGGGAGAACAACAAACTGATTTTCTACCCCTTCATTTATTTGTAGTTCTAAATTATAAAAGTAACACTGCAAGAGTTTGGAGTAGAGCCTTTTTCTTTTTTTTCTGAGACAGAGTCTTACTCTGTCGCCCAGGCTGAAATGCAGTGGCACGATCTTGGCTCACTGCAACCTCTGCCTCCCGGGTTCAAGCGATTCCCCTGCCTCAGCCTCCCAAGTAGCTGGGATTACAGGTGCCCGCTACCGTGCCCGGCTAATTTTTGTATTTTTAGTAGAGAAGGGGATTCCCCATGTTGGTCAGGCTGGTCTCGAACTCCTGACCTCATGTGATCCGCCCGCCTTGGCCCCCCAAAGTGCTGGGATTACAGGCGTGAGCCACCGCGCCCAGCCTGAGTAGAGCCTTTTTCTAAGACTAAGGGCTGGATGGGAACTAGCATTTCTTACCCCTGGACCTGACCTGTTTTAGCTTAGCCGGGAGAATCCTTTTTCGCAAGAAATTAATAATATTTTGTGACGTGGAAATTATGTGAAACTCAGACTTCAGTGTCCATAAATAAATATTACTGGAACACAGCCGTGGTGCTCATTTGTTAAGATATTTATGTGGCTGCTCTTGCACGGGCAGAGTTGATGACATAGTTGTGACAGAGACCATGTGCTCTACAAAGCCTAGAATATTTACTACCCGGACCTTTACAGAAGAGCTTGCTGACTGCTGCCTTAGAATGGGGCTCTGCAAAGCAAGGGCACAACAGGAGGCCGAACCATAGTGAGCACACCCTGGGATCACAGCCCAGCCTGCCCTCTTAGAACAAATGAGAGGATATTTTCAAGCATTTGCATTGCAATTTTCACTGTTTTTTTGTTTTGCTTTGTTTTCGAGACAGAGTCTAGCTCTGTTGCCCAGGCTAGAGTGCAGTGGTGCAATCTCGGCTCACTTCAGCCTTCTCCTCCTGGGCTCAAGCCATCCTCCCACCTCAGCCTCCTAAGTAGCTGAGACTACAGGTGCATGCCACCATGCCCAGCTAATTTTTTTTTTTTTTTTTTTTTTTTTTTTTTAAGAGATGAGGGCTCACTGTTGCTCAGGCTGGTCTGGAACTCCTGGGTATTTATTTATTTATAGACAGAGTCTATCTCTGTTGCACAGGCTGCAGTGCAGTGGCGTGATCTTGGCTCACTGCAACCTCTGCCTCCTGGGTTCAAGCAATTCTCGTGCCTCAGCTTCCCGAGTACCTTGGACTACAGGCGCATGCCACTGTGCCTGGCTAATTTTTGTATTTTTAGTAGAGAGGGGGTTTCGCCATGTTGGCCAGGCTGGTCTCGAACTCCTGACTTCAGGTAACCCACCTGCCTCGGCCTCCCAAAGTGCTGGGATTACAGGCATGAATCACTGTGCTGGTCTTTCACTGCATTGTTCCTTTTCTCCTGCTTTGCTCTATTTCAGGAAGTGGGAGGGCTTATCTGTGTATGGTGAGCAGGGCAATATAACTTTGCAGCTCTCTGTCAGGAAAGTGTGCCCAGGGTCTATTCTAAGTCTCACAGAGCAGTAAACCAGGACCTCTTCTAGGGTGTGGCTACAGATCCTTTTGGACTGCATTTACTTTTTCCTTTTACAAAGAAAAAAAGAACAGTTGTGGAAGTAGATACTGTCAGATGAGTGAGCCTGCTGATCAAGATCTCTTACATTTCACTGAGGGATGGAGAGTGTTTTAGGTGAACATCTGGTGACCTGAAACATCCTCTGCCCTTGGAGGAATTGAGGAGGCAGTTCTGAGGCTGGGTAGCAAATCTCTGAGTTAAGTAGTTGAGTCACAAAGCTTCTAGGAAGCTGGTGGCATGATTTTCTCCTGCCAGCTTCATGGAAGCTTTTTCTCCGCAGCCCTTGGACCTTCTTTTTTTTTTTTTTTTTCTTTTTGAGACAGTCTCGCTCTGTCCCCCAGGCTGGAGAGCAGTGGCGTGATCTCGGCTCACTGCAACATCCACCTCCAGGGTTCAAGTAATTCTCCTGCCTTAGCCTCCCTGGTAGCTGGAATTACAGGCGTGCGCCACCACACCCAGCACATTTTTGCATTTTCAGTAGAGACATGGTTTCACCATGTTGGCCAGGCTAGTCTCAAACTCCTGACCTCAGGTGATCTGCCTGCGTCAGCCTCCCAAAGTGCTGGGATTACAGGCTTGAGCCACCGTGCCTGGCCGGACCTTCCTTTCTCAGAGATTACTGCCAACTTGGGTCACCTTGTGAAAGTCCAGCATCTTTACCTAAGTAGGTGGACCCCTAGCATGGGGAGAGCTGGCATGGCATGGCTGAGGGCCACTGAGAGGCCTGGGCAGGCACAAGGAACATGAGCCGCATGTTAGTAGTTAGGATGAAGTGCGTGACAGCAATGACTAAGAATTCTATATATATATATATATATATATATATATATATATTTTAGACGGAGTCTCACTCAGTCACCAGGCTGGAGTGCAGTGGCATGCTCACTGCAACCTCCGCCTCCCGGGTTCAAGCGATTTTCCTGCCTCAGCCTCCCGAGTAGCTAGCTGGGACTATAGGCACGCGCCACCATGCCCAGCTAATTTTTTATTTTTAGTAGAGACGGGGGGCGGGGGTTCACCATGTTGGCCAGGATGGTCTCGATCTCTTGACTTCATGATCTGCCAGCCTCAGCCTCCCAAAGTGCTAGGATTACAGGTGTGAGCCAACTCACCCAGCCTATTTTTTTTTTTTTTTTTTTTTTTTTGAGATGAAGTTTTGCTCTCATTGCTCAGGTTGGACTGCAATGGCACAATCTTGGCTCATTGCAACCTCTGCCTCCCTGGTTCAAGCAATTCTCCTGCCTCAGCCTCCCGAGTAGCTGGGATTACAGGCGCCCACCACCACTCCCGGCTAATTTTGTATTTTTAGTAGAGACCGGGGTTTCACCATGTTGATCAGTCTGGTCTCGAACTCCTGACCTCAGGTGATCCACCTGCCTCAGACTGTCAAAAAGTGCAGGATTATAGGCGTAGGCCGTCGCGCCCAGCCAAGAATTCTAATACTTGACTTCTACAGTGTGCTACATTCATTTTCTCATTTGATCTGACCACCTGTGGTCAAGGAAGCAGCGTGGGCCTTGAAGCTAAACATACAGGATTTGGAACTCCCCACCCACTCTCACTGGGTCCTCATGCTAATTACTTATCTCTCTCAGCCTTAGTTTCCTCATGGAATAATATGCCTCCCAGGGTTAAGAGGAGTAAATGGGATCTTGTGTGTAAGGCTCTGGTGCTCGTAGCTGGTGTTCATTATTCTTATTGTTCAAGTACTCTTATTGCCATAACTTTCTTGCAGGTGAGTCCTGCAAATGTTAAGTGATTTGCTCAAGGTGCCCATTTTGCAGGAATTGGAGCCCAGGCCAGTTCTCTGAGCCTATCATTAGGGCTAAAGGTGAGCAGTCAAATGTTTTACCTCCATGGGGGCTATTGGCTATTCTATTAGCTGGTTCCGAGTGAGGGACCTCAATGCAGGAAGCCACACTGTTGCTTTCTTGGTGTGAGTCCATGGGACAGGGTGACTGCCTTGATGCCTGGGCCCGTGCTGCCTACATATTAGCTGAAAGCAGGGCCAATCCTGCAGCTTTGCCCACTTGCCTAGCGTTTAAGAGCAACTGCTCAGGGCTTTCAGCATTTGCCATGCCTGAAACCAGAGTTGGTTTCTGGGTTTATCAAGGACTTGCGGAAATCTCAAAATAAATCTCTTGCTTTCTGGACCATGAGTTGTTGCTTCCTCTTTTCTTCTCTGGACTTTCCCCAGAGGAAGAGAAAGCAGAAGTCTCAGGGCTGGAGACAGCTGAGGAGCATCAGCTGGTTCAAGGTGTGGAGTGTGGGCAGTGGAGTGAAGGCCTGGTTACCTCTCCAGTGAAGATTAGCCCCATAGAGCTCACTCTATGGGGAAGAACTTTTCTGACTCCTTCCTGTCTAGGGTAATAGTGGGGTGTTTGCTCTTTTCAGATTGTAATTTTTGCCTTCTTATGTTAGAACCCAAGGCCTGGGCATTTGTGTGATTTAGCCTGGATTTTGATTCCTGTCCCTTTTTTCCTGGGGGGTATGGGGTGGTAATTCTTTACCTTCTGGTCCTGTGAGGGGAGAGGAATCCTAGGACTCTGGGTCTTGGGCCTTGGCATCTGGCCTTCGCCAGGGCCAGCCATAGCCTTGAGCTTGCTGCTGTGTCTGGGCACTGCCAGGTGCTGGGGTGGGGCCTCAGTCATTGTGACTGAATATCAGGCCCACCCAGGCATTGAGGCCTCGGGCAGGGGGTGGTGCCCAGGCTGATACAGGGGAACTGAAGCAAAAAGATTCCATCCCACAGGCCAAGAGCGAAATCAGTGTTACCTCCTTTAGCCAGAGAACTGGGTGCACCTGAGCCAGTGGAGACTTGTGACTTCTCCTTCTTCTAGGAGTGCGTGATCAGAATGGTGTCAGGACGGTTCTACCTGTCCTGCCTGCTGCTGGGGTCCCTGGGCTCCATGTGCATCCTCTTCACTATCTACTGGATGCAGTACTGGCGTGGTGGCTTTGCCTGGAATGGCAGCATCTACATGTTCAACTGGCACCCAGTGCTTATGGTTGCTGGCATGGTGGTATTCTACGGAGGTGGTGAGTAATAGGTCAGGAAGGGAGGCGGGATAGGGCCCAGGCTGGACAAAGCTGCACTTTCCCTCTCCAAGGCTGGCCTTTGTAAATGTTGGGTTTGGGGCTATGGGGGTAGAGTGGGTTGGGCTGTCTCTGGGCCCAGCTGTCATTTGGGGGAGGAAGGGGTTAAGACGGGGGGCATCTCAGAAGGGTGGCTTCACAGATACTCTAGGGCAGGAGTTGGCAAACTTTCTGTAGAGGGTCAGATAAATATTTCAGTTTTGCAAGACATAGAATCTGTGTTGTAGGTACTCAGCTCTGCCACTGTATTGTGAGAGCAGCCATAGACAACACATAAACACAAGTGTGGCTCATGTGTTCCAATAAAGCTTCATTTGCAAACATAGGTAGCGAGCTAGATTTGGCCTTTGAGCTGTAGTGTTTTTTTTTTTTTTTTTTCTAGACAGAGTCTTGCTGTGTCGCCCAGGCTGGAGTGCAGTGGCGTGATCTCAGCTCACTGCAAGCTCCACCTCCCGGGTTTGCGCCATTCTTCTGCCTCAGCCTCCCGAGTAGCTGGGACTACAGGCGCCTGCCACTGTGAGTGGCTAATTTTTTTGTGTGTTTTTAGTAGAGACAGGGTTTCACCGTGTTAACAAGGATGGTCTTGATTTCCTGACCTTGTGATCCCGCCTACCTCAGCCTCCTAAAGTGCTAGGATTACAGACCTGAGCCATCACGCCTGACCTGAGCTGTAGTTTTTAACCAGCTCTAGAAACAGGAGATTGAAGCCTCTCATGGTTTAGTCAGGCCACCGAATGAGGGACTTGCTTGCTTTTCCGGGATGCATCTTTTTTTTTTTTCTTTTTTTGAGATGGAGTTTTGCTCTTGTCGCCCAGGCTGGAGTGCAATGGCGCGATCTTGGCTCACTGCAACCTCCACCTCCTGGGTTCAGGCCATTCTCCTGCCTCAGCCTCCCAAGTAGCTGAGATTACAGGTGCCCGCCATCATGCCCAGCTAATTTTTGTATTTTTTAGTAGAGACGGGGTTTCACCATGTTGGTCAGGCTGGTCTCGAACTCCTGACCTCAGATGATCCACCCGCCTCTGCCTCCCAAAGTGCTGGGATTACAGGCGTGAGCCACTGCGCCCAGCCTGGGATCCATCTTTGTAATCTTTGTCCCATGCTTTCAAATCTGTGCCTTAGGGCCCTGGTGAGCCTCATTTTCCCCATTTGTAAAATGGCAATACGATGCCATTGATGATAGCAGCTTACCATGTGCAGTTCACATATATCATCCCATTTTGTTCTTACAAGTTTGTGAGGTGGGCTCTGTTATATCCCTCTTACAGATGAGGAAATTGAAGTTAGACAGGAGAGGCCAGGCCAGGCGCGGTGGCTCACACCTGTAATCCCAGCACTTTGGGAGACTGAGGCGGGCGGATCATGAGGTCAGGGGATCGAGACCATCCTGGCTAACACAGTGAAACCCCGTCTCTACTAAAAATACAAAAAATTAGCCGGGTATGGTGGCAGGCACCTGTAGTCGCAGCTACTTGGGAGGCTGAGGCAGGAGAATGCTGTGAACCTGGGAGGCGGAGCTTGCAGTGAGCCGAGATTGCGCCACTGCACTCCAGCCTGGGTGATAGAATGAGACTCTGTCTCAAAGAAGAAAAAAAAAAGAAAGGAGAGGCCAAACAGCTAAGAGGCAGAGCCTGGATTTGGACCTATGTTGCCTGACCTTAGTACCTGTGTTGACCGCCAGCCTCAGTTGTGACAATTCAGTTTGATGAAACGATGACTGTCACGATGCTTTTTAGCCTAGAAACCGCAAACAAGCTGAATTTATTATTGTAAAAATAGAATGAGAGGTCCAAGAAACCTGCTTCCCCCCTCCACTTTTTTTTTTAGGAGACAGATTTCCCTCTTTTTCAGGCTAGAGTGCAGTGGGACGATCATAGCTTGCTGCAGCCTTGAACTCTTCAGCTCAAGTGATCCTCCCACCTCAGTCCCCCAAGTAGCTGAGAGAACAGGCATGTGCCACCATGCCTGGGTACTATTTTTTATTTTTATTTTTTGTGGAGACAGGATCTTGCTATGTTGCCCAGGCTGATCTTGAACTTCCGGCCTCCCAAAGTGCTGACATGAGTCACCGTGCCCAGCTCTCCTCCCTTTTTAATTTGAATCTATTTATTTCTCTCTGTGGCCCAGGCTAGACTGCAGTGGCATCATCATAGCTCACTGTAACCTCAAACTCCCGGCCTCACGCAGTCCTCCCACCTTGGCCTCCCAAAAAGTGCTGGAATTACGGGCATGAGCCACCTTGCCCGACCACTCCTCCCTTTTTAGCTGGCCCTTCTCTCTTCCCTTCATGGCTGTTATCCCACAAATCATGGGAGGATAGAAGATGCCGAGGTGTTGATACCAGTGCCCTAGCATCTCCTGTTCCCTTGCTGGGAAGCTGTGTAGGATCCTATCAGGGTTATTCCCTGATGTCTGGGTGAGCTCGAGGGGAGAGGCTGAGCCCTGGGACTGCTCTCTCCTGCAGCGTCACTGGTGTACCGCCTGCCCCAGTCGTGGGTGGGGCCCAAACTGCCCTGGAAACTCCTCCATGCAGCGCTGCACCTGATGGCCTTCGTCCTCACTGTTGTGGGGCTGGTTGCTGTCTTTACGTTTCACAACCATGGAAGGATTGCCAACCTCTACTCCCTGCACAGCTGGCTGGGCATCACCACTGTCTTCCTCTTCGCCTGCCAGGTGGGTTCTCTCTCTTCTCCTCCTCGAGGTTCCCAGAGCCATGAGCTCTGGTTGGGGGTTCACTTGCATGAATACCAAATATTCTTTCTGCTCACTGCTTGGAGAGAGACTTGCAGGTTGTATCTTGTAGAACTGACAGTTTATTCAAGGGCTGTGGGAGGTCAGTGGCCTGAACTTACCCTGTTCCTTTTATCCCTCCCATTGCCCGTCTTTCGTCCCAGAGCCCTCTCTGCTAACTTTATCATGGCATGCACCATGCTGACTCTAATCAGCCATCTGGCTTCCACTTTCCCCACTCCCACCTCTGTGAACCAAAAGAATTCTTGAAGTGGTTTCCATATTCTGATCTCAGGCCTGTGCAAGTGAAGAGTTTTATGAGCAAGGACTGGAAGGAACCAGAGACAAACAAGGTGGTTGGGTTTTCTGGGAGTGGGATGGTAGCTAAGCATGTCATTTACTGTTCTTGTTGCTTGGGTAATAGGCCACAATGAGGAAGCTAGCATGGTAGTGGGCAATGCCTGGTGGGAGGGTTTCAGTTGTGAAAGAAGAGCTAGGGAGCAGAGATGGGGAGGAGGCGCTGGTGGGGTGGGATGTGCTTTGGTCACACACAGCACAGTCGGGTGCGTCCTCCCTTTTGTCCACAGTGGTTCCTGGGCTTTGCTGTCTTCCTCCTGCCCTGGGCGTCCATGTGGCTGCGCAGCCTCCTAAAACCTATCCACGTCTTTTTTGGAGCCGCCATCCTCTCTCTGTCCATCGCATCTGTCATTTCCGGCATTAATGAGAAGCTTTTCTTCAGTTTGTGAGTGCAGTGGGGTCCCCAACTCTAAGGTGAAGAGGAGGGAATAGGGTCTTCAAAAGATACACCCTGTGATCACAGGACTCACCCAAGGGAGGAGAGCTTTTGGGGTTGGGCCCACTCCTGATCTGGAAGGTAACAGAACTGATCTTTCTTTAGGTTGAAATTGGTAAGTCAGCAGATATTTATTGAGCATCAGTTTGATTTAGCACCTGTTGTGTGTCAGAAACTGTACTAAGAACCTTACATTTAATCCTGTCAACCACCCTACATCATTGGTATTGTTGTCATTGCCATTTTCTTTCTTTTTTTTTTTTTTGAGATGGAGTCTCACTCTGTCGCCCAGGCTGGAGTGCAGTGGCACAATCTTGGCTCACTGCAACCTCCACCTGCTGGGTTCAAGCAATTCTCCTGCCTCAGCCTCCCAAGTAGCTGGGTCTACAAGTGTGTGCCACCATGCCTGGCTAATTTTTTGTATTTTTAGTAGAGACGGGGTTTCACCATGCTGGGCAGGCTGGTCTCAAACTCCTGTCCTCATGACCTGCCCGCCTCGGCCTCCCAAAGTGCTGGGATTACAGGCGTGAGCCACTGCACCTGGCCGTCATTGCCATTTTCAATTGAGGGAACAGATTCTGCAATAGGACTGTTCAGATAAAAAGAAAAAAAAAAAGAGGGAACAGAGGGATTACATAACTTACCCAAGGGCACACAGCTAGTAAGTGGCAGAGCTGGGACTCAGGTTAGGCAGTCTGACTCTAGAGCCTTGCATGCCTGACCACTACTGTCCATTCTTTTGAGGCAGTGGGGTATAGTGAATAGCAACTACGACTTAAGGTCAGACCTTGGTTTCGAACTTGGCTGTGCCATTTACTAGTTATGCAACTAGTTATTTCATTGCTTTGAGCTTCAATTTCCTCATGGGTAAAAGGATTATTACAGCTGGGTGCAGTGGCATGCACCTGTAGTCCCAGCTACTAGGGAGGCTGAGGTGGAAGGAGTCCAGCCTGGGCAACAAAGGAAGACCCTCTCTCTCCTTTTATCCCCCCGGCCAAGAGATAGCATCTCACTCTGTTGCCTAGGTTGGAGAGCAATGGTGTGACCGTATTTCACTGCAGCATCAAACTCCTGCACTCAAGCGATCTTCCCAATTTAGCCTCCCAAGTAAGCTAGGACTACAGGCATGGACCACCTCACCCAGCTAAGTTTTATTTTTGTAGAGACAGGATCTCACTATGTTGCACAGGCTAGTCTCCAACTCCTGGGGTAAAGCAATCCTCATGCCTTGGCCTCCCAAAGTGCTGGGATTACAAGAGTGAGCCACTGTGCCTGGCTCATTATACAAATATTTGCAGGGACTTAGAAAGGGTGTTAAAATTCAGCTCGGTGCGGTGGCTCACGCCTGTAATCCCAGCACTTTGGGAGGCTGAAGTGGGCGGATCACGAGGTCAGGAGATCGAGACCATCCTGGCTAACATGGTGAAACCCCGTCTCTACTAAAAATACAAAAAATTAGCCAGGCATGGTGGCAGGCGCCTGTAGTCCCAGCTACTTGGGAGGCTGAGGCAGGAGAATGGCGTGAACCCAGGAGGCGGAGCTTGCAGTGAGCCGAGATCGTGCCACTGCACTCCAGCCTGGGTGACAGAGCAAGACTCTGCCTCAAAAAAAAAAAAAAAAAAAAAAAAAAAAGAAAGGGTGTTAAAATTCTAGATCATATGTGGCCCCGGGAAGGTTTTCTCACCCTCTCTTAGTGACATCGAGTCTCCCACTAGACAAAAATAGGTGGAAAAATCTCTCGAGGGCTCACATTGTTTTGTCATCTTCAGGAAAAACACCACCAGGCCATACCACAGCCTTCCCAGTGAGGCGGTCTTTGCCAACAGCACCGGGATGCTGGTGGTGGCCTTTGGGCTGCTGGTGCTCTACATCCTTCTGGCTTCATCTTGGAAGCGCCCAGAGCCGGGGATCCTGACTGACAGACAGGTATGGGTTCCAGTCCCACATTCCAGGGTGGGACAGGACCAGGTCTAGAGAAGGATCTCCCACGAAAGGCTGGGGCCTTGACAAGAAGACTTAGCACAGTAGGAAACCAAGTAACTTGAGGGTGGAGTTAGGGTGGCTGATGGGGAGCACTCGTCCCAAACCAGCGCAGCCCAGCGAAATGCTGGGACTCCCCAGTCTGTCCATTGGGAGACAGAATTTCCCCCCCAAATCACTGTGGTGGGGTGAAGTGTGGCCTTATCTTCTTCCACAAGGAAGGGCTTGACTATGACAAGGGTGTGTGATTTCTCCTTTACCAGCCTGGGGGCTATTCTAGTGGGATGGGTGCCTGGTGACCGGCTGAGTGCTCACAGCAGGTCTTGATGGGATGTAGGGAGGTGGGGTGTGTACCAGGCTCAGGGACTTTGGGGCTTCCCTGAGGGATTTGGTGGCTTGGGTGGGGACCACCCTGCAGGTTGGGGGTCTGTCTGAACAGCTTGGGCCTGGTGTGGCTTCTGCATCATGTCATTAACTCCTGGGCATCTGCTTCTCTTTCCAGCCCCTGCTGCATGATGGGCAGTGAAGCAGCAGGAAGGGGCTCCCAGGAGCTCCTGGTGGTGCAGCCTGTGCTCCCCTCAGAAGCTCTGCTATTCCCAGGGCTCCCGGCTGGTTTCAGCAGGCGACTTTCTTCGACTGCTGGGCCCAGACTTCTTGCCTGGGTGCTGGCCTGCCCTCTCCGGCCGCTTGCTGCCTGTCTGCTTTTCTTGGTGGCTTTGCCTGGGTGCTGGCCTGCCCTCTCCGGCTGCTTGCTGCCTGTCTGCTTTTCTTGGTGGCTTTGCCTGGGTCCTGGCCTGCCCTCTCCGGCCGCTTGCTGCCTGTCTGCTTTCCTTGGTGGCTTTGGCTTCTGTACTCCTTGGCATCAGCCTCTCTGGTCCTCCATTCACACGAGGTCCTCCTTGCTCTGGCCACTCTTGCTGCTCCTGTCTGAAGAAATCAGACTGATTTCCTCTTAAGACTCCTAGGGATGTGGTGAAGAGCTGGGACTCAAGTGCAGTCCACTGTGAACCATGAGGGAGGTGAGGTGTCTGTCCACTTCCCCCATAAAGGTGTGCGTTTCAGTTAGGCTGCCCCGCCACAGAGCAGGCTTCATCTGCTCTGCCATCCAGCCCCATCTGGATGTCAGGTGGGGTGGAGACATCATGGGGTGATTGCAGAAGGGGGGAGTGGCAGCCCACGCAGCTTCTGCTGAGGAGCTGACCGCTCTGAGCTGTTCTGTTTCGTACTGCTGCTCTGTGTCTGCATGTATCGTGACCGTGCGGCTCCACCTCTTCCAGCTGCTGCTGCAGCTGAGGCCTGGATCCCGGTCTTTCCCTGTGACTTACGTGCCTGTCACCGGCAGGCAGCCCTACAAATCCTGGTGACCTGCTCTCCCAAGAACACAGCCTGTCCCCAAATGTCCCAGTAGCGATGAGTAACAGAGGTGGCTGTGGACTTCCTTTACTTCTCCTTGCTGGATCAGGGCCTTTCTGCCTCCTGCTGGGCAGGTCCAGCCTTGCTCTCTTGGCAGGGCCCCAGGCCCTCTGATCACTCTACAGCTCACCATGCAACTGATGCCAAAGTTGTGGTGTCCTGTGTGCAGCAGCCCTGGGAGCCATTGCCACCTTCAGAGGGGTTCCTTGCTGACAGCCACATTGCTTCACCTGCCCCCACCATGGCTGCTTGCCTGGCCCAACCCAGTGTTCTGTGCCATGCTAGAGCTTGAGCTGTTGCTCTTCTTCAGGGGAGGAAATAGGGTGGGGAGGGGGAAGGGTCTTGCTCCTCTCCTAAGTATTGCTGCTGTGGCTTTTTTGCCTTCTCCAAAGATGCACTGCCAGGTCCCAAGCTCCAGACTGCTGTGCTTAGTAGGCAAGTGAGAAGTCTGGGGTTTGGAGCCCACCTATTCTCTGGCAGCATCAGCATCCTACTCTCTGGCAGCATCAGGCCAACGTCCACCCCAGCCTCACATTGCCAGATGTTGGCAGAAGGGCTAATATTGAACGTCTTGACTGGATGGAGCCTTCAAAGCCACTGGGATGTCCTCCAGGCACCTGGGTCCCATGACCAGCTCCCTGTCTCCATAGGGGTAGGCATTTCACTGGTTTATGAAGCTCGAGTTTCATTAAATATGTTAAGAATCAAAGCTGTCTTTGTTCAGGCTGCTGTAACAAAAATATAATAGCCTGGGTGGCTTAAACAACAAGCGTTTATTTCTCACAGTTCTGGAGGCTACAGACATCTAAGATCAAGGTGCTGGCAAATGTGGTGTGTGGCAAGGGCCAGCTTCCTCAGAGACCGTCTTCTCACCATAACCTCACATGGTGGAAAGGGTGTAAGAGCTCTCTGGGGCTCCACCCTCATAACCCAATCACCTCCCAAAGGCCCCACGTCCTAACACTACCATAGTGGGGGTGAGCCTTTCAACACCCCATAGTGGGGGTGAGCCTTTCAACACAGGAATTTGGGGGGGACACAAACATTCAGTCTCTAATAATGGCCCTCTGATGAAATGATGCTGTGGTTAAATGAGTTCTGGGCCAATTTGTAAAAGCCTCAGGACAGGTCTGACCCTCACAGACCTAGGGAGGGGCCAACCGGAAGGCACCAAAGATCCACATGATCCTCTGTCTTCATGGAATGGCATGTGTGGATTCACATGCAGCTCATTTATGTGCGGATGTCCTTAACAGCTAATGGCAAGTGCTTATCTCACGAGGAAGGAAATTTTTCCTATTTCATAATCTGAGAAAACAAGACTCAAAAAGGGTGACTAGGTTGAGGTCACCCAGCCAGGAAATGACAGAGCTGGGATCCACGGGATCCACAGGCCACCGTCTGAGGCCAGCCTCCTTCCCAGCTGCTGGGCACACACTCCTGTGCATTTGGATGCCTTGTGGTCAGTGACGTATGGTGCAGCCGACAGACAGGACCCTGGGTAGAGAAACCCAGGCACTCGGGGAGCCTGCAGCCAAATTTGGGCCAAGTAGGTGATGGGGGTTGGGGGGGCAGGAGGCTCTTTCCTACCAGCTAGTGGTGGAGCAGGTGACCTGGGAGGGGCTGGGGACCCAACCCTTGTGATAACCGTAACTCTCAGTGAGTGAGCACTTGGACTGTGCTGGGCTTTATCTTCATCAATTCATTTGAATCCTTTCATGTCCCCGTGAGGTAGGTACCATTCTGATTTTACAGATCCGAAGGGGCTAAAATATAGGCCTTAGCTCATGTAGCTGGGTTAAAGCAGAACCAGATTTCAGATCATGTGTATGAGTCAACAGCCAGTGCCTTTAACCACTCCCTACCCTACGTGTGTGCCAGGCATGTGCTGTTTGTCTCCACATGCACAGAGTGCCCCTGCTCACCCTGGTGCCATCAGTGATTGCTCTAGAAAGAGACCTAGGGGCTGGCTTGGCTGCAGTTTCTTTCTTTTTTTTTTTTTTTGAGACAGGGTCTCGCTCTGTTGCCCAGGCTGGAGTATAGTGGCATAATCACAGCTCACTGCAGCCTCGACCTCCTGGGCCCAAGCCAGCCTCCCAACTCAGCCTCCCAAGAGGTTAGGACTACAGACACACACTACTATGCCTGGTTAATTTTATATTTTTTTGGTAGAGACAGGGTTTCATCATGTTGCCCAGGCTGGTCTTGAACTCCTGAGTGTAAGGGATCCGCCTGCCTTGGCCTCCCAAAGTGCTGGGATTCAGGTGTGAGCCACTGCGCCCAGCCTGGCTGCATTTTCTGATCTACAACTGAACCTTAGACTATGATGATTTCTTTTCCTTCTGGTGTCCCAAATGCCCATTCGACTCCCGAGGAGCCACTGAATTGTTAATTCAATGCTGAGAAAAGCCCCTCTACCATTCTTACATGCATCAAGTGTGTGTACTGGAAAGGGGACGGGTCGGGGGTCTCAGTGGAAGCAGCCCAGCTGAGGAGACACTGCCTTAGGGGCTCAGGTAATAAAGATGTGCCTGGTAGAAGATGGGTCATGATGCCTGCAGCCAGGGCTGTGGGCCCCCTTGTTTACATGCTCGGGAAAAGGTCCCTCAGAGGAGGCAGTGTCCTTCTTGCTTCCATGTATTATAGTTTATTAACTTTCTTTTTCACGTTCACTGGGTTAAGGTGCGGAAGGCATTTCACAGGGAGTCTTAAAACCAAATTAGGATTGCCAGGTAAAGGCTGCACAAGGAAAATGCCTTATCTCTGAAGCCCAGAGCTGGCAGGGGAGGGCATGACCCAGGGACTCCACCCTCCCGCAAAGGGAAAGGGCATGCTAGAGAGGCACGGGGACCCACTCCAGCTCGCTCTGGGTGCTGTCTGTAGTTCTGGAAGCTTGGTGGAGGATTTCCTGCTCAATTAGAGGGTGGGCCAACGGGGCCAGGCCGGGGGAAGGTGAGGGTTGGAAGGCAGAAGGAAGTGACAAAGGCCACCTCAGCACAGCAGTGAGAGGAGCTGAGGCCAAGGGAGGCAGTCACACACCCTAGCTCTGCAAGACCTCCAAGATGGCCCGGAGGATGGCAGCAGCTGCCACCGCCCCGGGGTCTGGCTGCTCCAGCCGTGCTGAGCTGATATAACTGGCTCTTCCGGCTCCAGCTTCCATATTCTTGGTGGCCTCGGCTGCAGCTTCGGCACTCTGGGGGATGGGGTGTGGGAGCAGGTTCAAGGGCAGGCCACCAGGCCTCCTCCTTCCTGCCATGGGCAGAACGTCTCTGCCGTGCAGCCTGGCCCTGCATGCTCTTGCCCTGGCTCTGCCAGCACCCTCTGCTCTGTCACCAAATGGAAAGTCGCCTCTCATCTACTTCCAGCAGGGAAAAGGGTCACCATTCACTGAGGCCCTGTCACATCCCAGGCAGGGTGCGGGGCTCTACATATTTCCTTAGCCACATAATCACCTTCTGAGATAGGTGCTCATCTCCATTGTACAGAGAAGGAAACTGCGGTCCAGGAAGGTTATTAACTTGCTCAGGGTCACATGGAGACAGGAGTCTGCTGGCTAGAAGCCTGTCTCCCTGGGTGGCTGGGCCCAGCCTCACTCACCTTGACTGCTTTGGTCAGGACTTGCAATAGATCGGCTCCTGGGCTCTTCCAGGCTTGGAGCTCCTGCCCTGCTGCCCACAGAGAATCCAGCTGGACAAGGTGAAGGAAAGGGGGCTGAGCACAGGTCCTGCAACCGAGGGTGCTCTTTAGACTTACAGGGCCAAAAGGAGAAAGGTCTGGGGCCACAGCCTGAGTACACACCATAGTCCTGTCCCCTGGGGCAGCCTTTCCATACCTGGCAGGGAAAAAGAATGAAAGAGTCTCACTATAGGGAACCAAGGGAATCACTCTGAGGGTGGGGCTAGGGCCTGGCAGGGGGCGGCAGATGTCACCAACCACCTCCCCCAGCCCACCCCTGGTCTGATGCACAGGGCTCCGGCTCACTTCTGCATGGCTTCCAGGCCGGCATCCATGGCAGCAGACCAGGCTGGGAGGCTGGTCTTCGCCTTGAGGGGCTGTGCAGCCGCAGTCAGGAACAGGCCGTAGAGCTGGGGAAGATAAGAACACTGAGCATGTGGTGCTGGCCTGGACCCCAGCCAGCCCAGCCACCTCCCTGTCAGCCCTTCAGCCCCCAGGCACCCACCGCCCCAGATGAGCCTCCCATCTTCTCCAGGAGCAGGACAGACAACTTGGAGAGCAGCTGGGCAGGGCTGGCAGGGGGTGGGCCCTCCTTCAGCCACTCCCGGATCGCTGCAGGCAGAAAGAGACGGGGAGGAATTCAGAGACCCTCCCTCTATCTGCCAGACTTCCAGCCAGCACCAATGAAGGCTGGAAAAGGCCGACAGGGAAGTGGAATGAAGGCTTCCCAAGATCCCTTTCCACATCCAGCGTGCAGTCTGGAGAGGGGCTGGGCTGCGTAACCGAAAGGAGCCCGGGGAGGTGAGGCCTGCCCTGAAGCCCTCCACTTGACACTCTGGACTCTGCTTCCTGGCTTGGTTTTTTTCTCTTTAGCCCTTTGTGCTAACATCCTCTGTGTTTTACTGATTTATCTGGTTGACTGTCTTCCACCCAGAACATAAGCCATGAGGGCAGTGATTTCTGTCTGCTCTGTTCACTACTGTATCCATAGTTGAGAGCAGTGCCTGCCCTACGGCAGGCACCAAATACCTTTTTCTCGAATGAATGATGCTGGACAGTTAAGAGCTTTTCACTGGTCTGGGTAAACTGAGAAAAATAAGGACAACAGAATAAGTTCGCCTTGAGTTGTAAGTTATTCACTGTGAAGGATTTCATTTAATTCTAAGATAACAACCTCATACATTTGTGGTGTTAAGACGGTCCCTGTTAGCCGGGTGTGGTGGCTCATGCCTGTAATCCCAGCACTTTGGGAGTCCAAGGCGAGCGGATGGCTTGAGGTCGGGAGTTAGAGACCAGCCTGGCCAACATGGCGAGATCCCGCCTCCACTAAAAACACAAAAATTAGCCAGGCGTGGTGGCGCATGCCTGTTATCTCAACTAGTCAGGAGGCTGAGGCAGGAAAATCACTTGAACCCGGGGGATGGAGGCTGCAGTGAGCCGAGATCATGCCATTGCACACTCCAGCCTAGCGACAGAGTGAGACTCCTTCTAAAAAAAAAAAAAAAAAAGGTCCCTGTCTTCAGGGAAACAAATGGAAGGGGGGCTAGGGTTTTGTGAATGACCTCACTTGGCAAAGTCCCTGGCACCAACCTCTGGCCGCACGGCTGTGGGTGGTGCCACAGTCGCCATCGCCAGCAGCCCGGTCCAGGGCATTTAGGTGTTCCTCCAGGCCCAGGAGGGTGCTGCACACCCGTTCCAGCACCAGCGCCATCCGCTTCGAGGCTGAGCCTAGAAAGGGAGGATGCTGAAGAACAGGCCCACCAGGCCCTTCTCACAACCACACTTGACTGGGGTGGGAGGTGTGGATGCCAGGGCCCCTACCCGCCCCACCGTATACTCCTGCATCCTTTGGGAAGCCTGCCCCTTCCCCAAAGGCAGGGGTTGGTACCTCCTGCAGCAGTGGAATCAGGGGCCTCCTGGGGCTGGGCAGGGGCTACCCGGCTCCGCTTCCGCCCAGTAATGGAGACTGCAGCCACATTAGGCCAGGCTGCTGCAGTGGTTTCAGCATCTAAGGGCAGCAAAATAACTCTTTCAGACATGGCTGTCCAGCCAGGGATTCAGCAGGGCTTGGACCCTCCCATCCTGGCCCTGGTGGCCTGGCTCTCTCAGCAGCCCTGGAAGAAGGGAGTCCAACTCAACAAGCATGGACTGAGTGCCTACTGTGTACAGGGGTATGGAGAGAGGGTCCCTGGGAAAGGGTCAGGCCTATCTGAGGAGGATCCTAATAACAACTCCTTCTAGTCCAGTGAGAGCTGGAGAAGGCTGGAGAAGCCCAGAAAGGGCCTTCTTCACAGGCACCAGAGCCCTGATTGTCACAGCAGCCCTGATGGGGTCTCCAAGTCTCCCTGGCTCCTTCCAGTTACAAGGAGCCCTGGCTTGGGTGACCCCAGGTTCCAAGTCTCACCTATCAGTTTCAGGAGAGGCTCATCCACCAGCAGGAGGGTGAGAGAAATGCCAGGCATCTCCAGTGCTGACATGAAGGTGCCCACCAGGGCACGGGCAATCTTCACCCCGTGGCCCTCTGCAATACCACAGTGTGGCAGTCCAAAAGGGAAAAATGGGCATCAGGGAAAGAAAACAACAGAAAAGCAAGGACCTTGGAAGCTGGGGCCCTGGGGTTGGGAGGGGGATGTCCTGATTTCCTCCCGGCAGGCATTCCTCAATAACCCCACAAATGACCATGTTCCCTGGACGTGTCCCCTACTTCAGGGAAGATGAGTAATTACAGGTCTCATTTACTCAGTTCGTGCCAGGTGCTGGGCGCTGTGTTGAGTGTCTTACATATGTTTAATCTCACTTAATCCTCACAACAACGGTATAAAGCAGGTACCATTATGATTACCCCCAATTTGCAGACAAGAAAACAAACAGAGGCTCAAGGTATCCAGCAATTGGGTGGCAGAGAGACGATTTAACTCAGGTTTATCTGACGCACAGTCCGTGTTCTCTGCCATCACAAGACCCTCCCTCAGCCCTTTCCAAAGGGCTGCAGGGTCCCCTTCCCAGTGCATGGCTCACCCAGGGAGCGGACGGCAGCGTCGGCTATGATGCCTAGTTCCAGGAATGACAGGCCACCCAGGTTGTTGACCATCATCACAACTGAGGAGCCTGTGGGTAGACATGACACCCCAGGTGAGACCCTCTGGGCGTCTCCTGCCCAGAGGTGTAGGAGGGGTTGGGAGACGCGGGCGAGAGGCTACCCACCGGGCTGCACAGGCACATGGGACGCGTTGGTGGTGTTTGTCATGTGGTCAAGCATGAGTTTCACAATCTCATCAGCGGTTGCCATCTGTCAGAGGGAGCCAGGAATGAGCTGCATCTGGGGGGCCTTGGCCTTAGGGCAGCCTGTGCCAGAGGGACCACCTACCTTTACCCGGCGCACACCAGCTTCCCCGTGGATCCCTGCGGATAGATGTGGTCACTGCTGACCCCCTCAAGGCCTGGGGATTTGCTCATCGTTTTTATCAAGGACTCACACAGTGCTGGACTCACACAGTAAGTGGGCGGGAGTGGGGGATGGAAATGGACAGAATAATGAAAAACATGATCTCTGTTCTCTGAGAGCTCGTGGCTTGGTGGTGGAGATAGCTTTAACTAGAGGTAGTTAAGGTGGAAGCACAGAGGAGGAAAGAAAGCTTTGCAGCCAGGTGATCTTTGAACAGCCCTTGAAAGAAGGGTGTATTCTGGCAGGGACAGGAGGACCTGGGAATGGTAGCCAAACGCTAGAAGGTAGGCAGTGCACAGAGCTAGCTCCACATGGCCAGAGCCGTGGGTATAGACGGCAAAGCAGGTAGAAATCAGGCAGGTTGGGCCAGGCTGGGCCTCAAATGCCCAGGTAAAAATACTAAGACCACCTGGGGAGAGGACCAGGTTGATGGCTCTAAGGGTATACAAGGTGGGCAAAGTCCAGGGCCAAGGGGCAGGCAGGGCTGGGATGGATGGCCACAAGCTTACCCAGGCCCAGCTCCACCTCGTCGGCTGAGAGCTCGAAGGTGGGTTTGGAACCAGGGACGCTGCAGGAGGATAAGCTCACCCCCAGGGTACCTATGAGAAACAAGGCATGAAGGGATGACTGTTCCATTCTTAGCACTGGGCGTCAGGAAGGGTGGCAGCAGCATCTCAGAGGCTGTGCCCACAGGTACCCTCTTCTCTGAGAAAACCTGCCAGACTCTCCACCTCAGCCATGGTACCCAAGGCCACCAGTCCCCAGGAGCTCCCCCAGGGATACCTTCCCTAGACCCCTGGGGAACAACCTGGGGAACACTGCTAGGCAGCCAACAGGAACCTGCTCCTCGTCCCAGGGCTGTCCCAACCTTCCCCACTCTCCTCCCCAACTCCCAGGCCAGCACTCACCCATGGCCTTGGCGACCACGTTCACCTGCTTTGTGATCTCCTCCAGCCCCACACCTGCCTCAGCCAGAGCACCTGCCACCTGCAGCCACACAGAAGTAAAAGCCCCAGCGGGGAGGGTATCACTGTACCACGTGGGGTAGAAGACAGGCAGGGGATGAATTTCTTGTTGGGAAGGGGGAACCTCAGGATTTCCACACTCAACCTGACCCATCACATTTAGGGCAGAAGAGCAAACTCCCCTCATTCACAGTGTACCTGCCAGGAATCTTCAAGAATTCCAGTCTGTTGGAGTCAGAAGAGACTTTACAAATGGGGAAATGGACGCAGAGAGGGGAGGTGACTTGTCCAATGTCACACAGCCAGTGGGTGGCCAGTTTCCCAACTCTAGAGTTCCAGAGTTCTCTCTCCCATAGCCTTGCTATTTTGGGTCACTTTACCCATCTATCCATCCATCCATCCACCCAATTTTTACCAAGCATCTAGTATATGCTGAAAACGAAAAAAGGCGACTAAGTCACAGTCTCCACCTTCAAGAACTCACAGCCTGGGGAGAGGCTAGGGAAGCAGATACCCATAAATTGAAAATTTATGTGAGGTGGTAATTACAATGATGGAGTCCACACTAGGAGAGGCTGCCAGCCAGCTCAGGGTAGTGGGGAGATAGAGATCAGGGAGAGCCTTCCAGGTGAGGAGACATCAGAGCTGGGCCTCTGCAGAATGGTAGGAGTTAGCTAGGCCAAAAGGAGGCTGGACAAGGAAAGAATTTTCCAGGCCACAGACACTGCATAAGCAAAGCCAGAGATGATCCACAGCCTGGCAGGTACAGGAGCTGGCGTGAATGGACCACAAGAGGAAGGCAGGGATGGCTGGGTGCAGTGGCTCATGCTTGCCATCTCAGCACTTTGGGAGGCCGAGGCGGGCAGATCATTTGAGGTCAGGAGTTCGAGGCCAGCCTGGCCAACATGGTGAAACCCCGTCTCTACTAAAAATACAAAAATTAGCTGGGCGTGGTGGCAGGTGCCTGTAATCCCAGCTACTTGGGAGGCTGAGGAAGGAGAATCGCTTAAACCTGGGCAGCGGAGATTGCAGTGAGCCAAGATCGCGCCACTGCATTCCAGCCTGGGCAACAGAGTGAGACTGTCTCAAAAAATAAATAAATAAATGAGTACAAAATAAATAAAAGAAAATAAAAAAAAAAGAGGAAGGCAGGGATGATGGGAGATGAAGGTGGGGAGTCAGGGAGCTGCGGTGAGGGCTTGTATTGATTCTAGGCACCCAAGAAGGCTTTCAGTGGATGAATAACCTAGTCAGATACACATTTTAAAAAGACACCTCTGGCAGTAGTGTGGAGAACGGATGAGCAAGGCCAGAAGGCAGGAAGCAGGGAGGGGAGCCCAGTGAGGAGGTGGCTGCAGCCATCAGGCATGAGCAGATGACCCTCGAACCAAGGCGAAGCAGGAGGGCGGGGTCTGAGGAGGATGTGCGTTATGTACATTTGGGAGTAGAAGCACCAGGACCGGGCAACTGATTGGGTGTGGAGAAGAGAAGGGGACGAGTCTGGGAAAATGCCTGTATCTGGGCTTAGGTAGCTGAGGGGATGGCGGGGCCTTCTGAGATCAGGGAACACTGAAGAAAAGGAAGAAGTAGCTTCTTGGGGAAGGGCTGGAAAGGTCCAGTTACCGGGTGCTGCCAGGCAAGGGAAGGCTGGAAAGGGCTGGCCAGTCTCCACGTCCCCGGTGGAAGCCCACCTTGTGTATAAGCACCGTGCCACACAGCCCCCGCCGGCCTGCCTTCTTCAGGACAGTGAAGGCGCTGTCGTCCCCAATCACCACCATCTCCACCGGGATGCCTTCAGCCCGGGCCTGCTCCCGGGCCAGGCCGAAGTTGAGCCGATCCCCAGTGTAGTTCTTCACGATGAGGAGCGTCCCCACTGCGAGAGCAGCCGGCAGGGCTTAGCGTGCTTACTGTGCCCTCCCTGCCGCAGCCCCTCCCGCATGCCAGCCTTACCTGTGCCGGCCTGGGCCACTGCCCTGATGGCTGCCAGGATGCTGCCCACTGCCGGGGAGGTGAACACGGCTCCCGCGATGACCCCAGTGAGCATCCCCTTCCCTATGAAACCTAGAGGTGGAAGGGGTGGAATGAGCATGCCAGGTGAGACTCGCACCTATAGTCACTGGGGCTTCCCACGCTCTGGGGGTCATGGTTTGGTGAGCCCTACTGTGTGCCTGGTGCTCAAAGATCCCCCAGGTCTTCACATGGCTGACTCCTTCTTAGGAGGCATCTTAGAGAGGCCTTCTGTGACCTTCCAGCCTGAAGCAGTCACCAGCTCCCTCCCCAGGGACTCACTGTTCCTTTGCCCCATTTTACTGTCTTTACTAATTCACTTAGCACCCTCTGCAATGATCTCATTTACTTTCGTGTTTACCTGGTTATTGTCTATCTCCCCTAAGTAGAATATAAGCTCCATGAGGGCAGGAACCTTGCCTGTCTGGTTCATTGTTGTATCCCTAGTGCCCAGTACAGTGCCAGGTACACAGTGGGCTCATGAGTGTTTGCCAAATGAATGGATTTTGCTGAAGGAAGACAGGAAGGGGACAAATGACGCGCATCCTAGTCCCTGCCCTCCAGCAGCCCTCAAGGAGAGTCTGCGTCCCTGGCTCCACACAGGAAACAAGCCAGGACAGTCCACGCGTGGGACACAGCAGGTGGGAATTCAGAAGCGGGGTGCTGCTCTAGGTTGGAAGAGTCAGGAAGCCTTCATGGAAGGAGGGTGGGTCTGCTGGGCCTGGAGGGTCCAGAAGATTCATGGAATCACCGACTCTCAGAGCTAGAAGGACTTGAAAGATTGTTTGGCCCAACGTCGTAGTTTTGTAGATGCAGAAACAGATTCAGAGAGGCCATGATGGGCCCCTGATCCCAGCCGGAGGGAATGGGAGGTGGGAAGTGGCCCCAGTTCCTGACTCTGGGCTGAGCTCCGTCCTGCACTTCATGGCAGCACTAAGGATCCCCCAGGAGGCCCTGTCCACTCCACCAGTACCCCCTGCCCCACCCCAGGATACTTACCAGCATGGGCAGGCTCATGGCCAGAGCCCCCACCCGACAGCAGTGCCACCTGGCCCTTGAGGCTGTCCAGGTCAGAACGGAGGGCCACGCGGTGGCCCTCCAGGAGCTGCAGGTTGGGGTTGCAGGCCACCAGGCCAGCAAGAGCGTCATCAGCACAGCCAGCCACCGAGTTCACCAGCTTTTTGGAGGTCTGCAGGGGAGGAGTGAGAAGGAGGTTAGAGTGTGGTTAGTACAGATACCCCCATCCTGCCCAGCCACACTGCTGTGGTGTAGACTCCTCTCCCGCATCCACCTAGGAACTCCAGGAGCGCAGGACTTCCTTGAGTTGGGTGACATCTTAGGTGGGTATTTCTGTGAGTTTTCAATAATGTGTGACTTTCTATTCAGTACCTAATTTATGAAGTGTCTTGCACCATACCTTCAATTTATTCTGAAAAAATGGCTGCAATATAAAGAAAATGGGGGAGTGGTTGCCTGCAGTGTAAAATATTTTAATAAAACTGGGGCCCAACACCTTCTTCTGTCAAAGGGAAGAAAAGCCTCAGGCTGAGGCTCCTATGCTGGGGGAGGAGGTGAGCAGGTTCCACAGCCACCGCTGCTCCCTGGTGCTCTAGTGCAGGGCAAACATTTCCCCAGCCTCTTCGTATGCCAGGCCCAGCGCTAGACACTGTGTGTAGAGATAACAGCTCAGGTGCAGTGGCTCATGCCTGTAATCCCAGCACTTTGGGAGGCCGAGGCAGGCAGATCGCTTGAGTCCAAGACTTTGAGACCGGCCTGGGCAACATGATGAGACTCCATCTCTATAAAAAATATGAAAAATGATCCAGGCATGGTGGTGCATGCCTAGAGTCCCACTACTCGGAAGACTGAGGTGGGAGGATCACTTGAACCTGGGAGGTCATGGTTGCAGTAAGCTGTCATCGTGCCACTGCACTCCAGCCTGGGTGACAGAGTGAGACCCCATCTCAGAAATAAAAAAAGAGAGAACAACGCTGTTCCTGCCCTCAGTGGAAACACAGCAGAGGTCACAGCCATGTGCGGTGGGCACTGCTACACGAGGAGCGCACGTGCACCATGGGAGCACAGAGGAGGGGCCGCAGCCTCCCGAGGGGCCTGGAGGTCTCTGGGAAGGATAAGCAGGACCGGGGTAGGCAAAAGGGGGCAGGAGGCATGGGAGGAGGGAAAAGGGAGGCTCTTCCAGCCAGAGGGAGAGCATAAGCCAAGGCCTGGATGAGTGAATAGTGTGGTGGTGCCAGGAAGCACGGGTGACCAGCAGGAAGGGGTGGGGAGGAGAGGACTGGCCACGGGCAGCCTCAGGAGGGGTTGTGGACAGGCTGGTGGAGGGTTACAGAGCAGTGCCGCCAGGCTTGGCTGAGTGGATACGGGGTGCAGACAGAAGTGAGTAGCGTGGGGGCCAGAATGGAGTGTGGCTTGAGCTCTGCTGTTACAGGGACTTGGGTTCAAATCCCACTTCTGCCTCTCATTAGCTGCAGGAACTCAGGGAAGATACATCATTGTCGGGAGCTAAAATTCTTCCTCTGTAAAATAGGGATTTACTAGAACAGAGTATATGCCCGTGATATAGTGGAAACTCAATCAAAAGAAGCTACTCCCTTTTTCAAACAGGCTGTGAAAAGCCAGAGTCTGCTGAACAAGGGCTGCAGTCCCTGGCTTTGTCCTGAAGACAGAGTGAGACTGGGGCCCAACGTGGACTCAGAGGGCTGGGCTCCCACAGCCACCTGGTGGCCCGGTGGGAACCTGCAGCTGAGCCAGGTCCTGGCAAGGTGAACTTCCGGCTGTGGCTTCTTCCTGAGCTTGCTAGCACCAGCTCCTTTGTACAAAATTTGGCTCTGCTGCCTCCCTGCCAACCTGTCCTGCATCAGGCCAGGGCCAGGGCTCAGCCACCTGCTTCAGAGTAGCCTAGGTCTGTAGTGAGCAAGAAGAACAATAAGATTGGTTCCATTTGCCGAGCAGAGACTAAGAGCCAGGCCCAGTTCTAAGTCTTTTTGAGCATGTCTCATTTAATCTTCCCAACAGGCCGGGTGTGGTTGCTCATGCCTATAATCCCAGCACTTTGGGAGGCCAAGGCAGGCGGATCACCTGAGGTTGGGAGTTTGAGAGTAGCCTGACCAACATGGAGAAACCCCGTTTCTACTAAAAATACAAAATTAGCTGGGCGTGGTGGCACATGCCTGTAATTCCAGCTACTCGGGAGGCTGAGGCAGAAGAATTGCTTGAACCTGGGAGGCGGAGGTTGTGGTGAGCTGAGATTGTGCCATTGCACTCCAGCCTGGGCAACAAGAGCAAAACTCCGTCTCAAAAAAAAAAAAAAAACCAAACTAAAACAAAACAAAACTTCCCAACAGCCCTACGGAGGAAAGATGAGCCCAGTGAGGAAACTGAGGCACAGTTAAACGATTTTGCCCATGGTCACACAGCCAGCAGGTGTCCAGGTCTGCCTGGCTCCAAAGCTGGTTCCCTTTTGGCCATATCATGCTGCTTTCTCGAGGGGCTGGAGGGAAGTGGAGGGTGACAGAGGTTGCCCTAGAAAGGACATGGGTTTGTGGCTCTCAGAGCCTACCAGGGACTGGAACATACAATGAAGTTGTGAGTTGGCCTCACTCCAAGCCCAACCTCCAGCACCACTACCCTCCAAGAAAGTGGCCTGCTCCCCATCTTGATAATCTGTCTTTTACAGAGCCAGAAGAGGGTTTAGGGACCAGTGCTATCCCTGGTTTCAGTGGCCTGAAAGGATGGAAAAGGAAAGGAAGTCAGGTGAGGCCTCCAGGACTCTGCTTGATCAACACCACACAACCACTAGAGGTAGGCCTTAATTTGCCTTATAATGCAGATGAAGAAAAAGAGGCTCAGAGAGGTCTGTAAAAGGTCATGCAGCTGGTCAGTGGCAGGCTGAAATTTGAATCCAGATATGTTCAAGGCTTGTTTTGGTTCAAATCAGTGGGCCTGGAGCAAAGCCCAGGGACATGGCCAGCCTCCCACACTGTAGATCCCAGCTCCAGACCGGCCCACATAAGCCCCAAGGTTAGGAACGGTCACATGGTCATTCTTCACGATTCCTTCTGTGACCGCTACAGTGTCTATTACAGAGCAGGTAACTGTTACTGTTTTACTCTGAATGCAAGACCCAGATAAGGGGCAGAGCGGCTCTGAAGGGACTCAAGAGGCTGCAGCCCCAGGCCTGGCTGGGACCAGCGGCCTCCAGGAAACGAAGGAAAGCAGGGATCAGACCCTGGGAGAGAGGATGACCCTCTCTCTTCACCCGTGAGCCTCAGGAGGCAATAGCATCTCTCAGTCAAGGTGTAAGGAGCTTTAGCTTGCCCAAGGCTGGGATCCTGCTTTGAGACCATGCTGCCATTCCCCTGCCCCGGCCCTGTATGACTCACCATGGTAGGAAGGCTCTGAAACAGGCTGAGTTCACACCGTTGCACTGAGCTGCTGGCGGATGGACAATCCTGTGCTACCTGGGTCTGAGTACAGTGGAGGCAGCAGCAGCACCTGCAGGAGTGGGTAACGATACAAGCTGCGGAAGGCACTCGCAGCCGACTGGCACAATCACGCCTTCAGCACCCTAGTAATTAGGGAGCTGCCCCAGACTTTGGTCCAAGTCCAAACTCTAGTACATGGGCTACGGATGGAGAAGTGTGGGGCTGACCAAGGTTCACGCCTGCACTTCGCTGCCAGAAGACAGATCAATCCATGTCAAGCACAGGTCTGCCTTTGTGCCCAGGAACAGCACCCACTTCATCACTAAAGGACAGTGATCCTCAGAATAACTATCTTTTACACAGGCATCACATGCAGCGAAAAAGTTAACAAAGCTCTTCACACGCTTGCCCTCACTGGCCTTGGCACCAAAAGGGAAGGGAATGGGGGGAGCTAGCCAGGTGTGTGACCCATTTTACTTCTGGGAAACAGACTCAGAGAGCTCTAGGGACTTGTCCAAGGCAATACAGGTAAGAGCCAGAATCTAAACCAATGTTTAGTTTTTCTACAAAGAGTGTGTTTTTACTACTGATAATTCAGTGCCTCCAAAGTCAGGCAGAGTCTCTGCTATGGGAAAGGCAAGATGTAAACCACGATGACTTTCTAGCTTTCCTCAGTTCAGCCTGGTTCAGCAGCGTGTTGGCCTCTGTGTGGGTGCACAATAGGAAGAATCAACATAGCTCTGCCTAAGCCTACTTGGGGTTGGGGGGAGGGTCTTAGGTAAAACAATTCCTCCCTAAGCCTCAGCTTTCTCATCTGTAAAATGGAGGTTGGCTCCTCTCTGGCATTCTGCGAGTGTGCCAAGCCACGTGGTTCTCCTCTTGTTCCCGGGGAGCCTGTTTGATGTGGGGTACCCTGGAGGCTGCAGGGCTGACTGCTCTCCTGGCTCATTAAGGTTCCCTACGGAGAAATATTGGTTTTGTGTTTGAGGTTCGAATTTGTAGAGCAACAGGGGCACTAATAACGTTGGGCAAGCAGACCGGTGGGCCCTTCGAAATTCGAAGAATCAACGCGCTAAAGGGAGGAGGTGAGCAGGTGGTCGTTCGAAAGTCAGGCGAGGGCACCAGCTGGATCTGGAGGAACTGAGACAGTGAAAGAAAAGCAGGCAAGGTTCTAGTCTGGGATGTGTACGAATCGCGGTCGTCTTCCTTCCCTCTCTAGGCCTCCGCAGTCCTTTCCGTTCCTAAAGGAGGAACAGCCCAAGGGCTCCTGGAGCAACGGAAGGAGGAGGACTGGATGCGGGGAAGGGCAAAGGGCGCGGAACGGGGTGGGGAGTCTGCGGGCGAGCTCCGAGGACACTGGCGCACCTCCCCCGCCGGCTCACGACCGCATCCGCCACCTCCGAAGGCGCCGCGACTTCCCGGGGACCCCCAAGCGTGCACTCTCATCCGGGTCCTGCGGGCGCTAGCGGAAAGAGGCGAGGCGGCGCCTCCGGGGGCGGGGCCTCCTTCGGTTGGCGGCCTCGGGCTTCGGGAGTCCTCCAAGAGGCCAGGTGAGGCCGTCCCGTGATGCCCCGCGCCCCGGCCGCTCTGGCCTGCAACGTGTCTCTGGGGCGGAGGCAGCGGCAGTGGAGTTCGCTGCGCGCTGTTGGGGGCCACCTGTCTTTTCGCTTGTGTCCCTCTCTCTAGTGTCGCGCTCGAGTCCCGACGGGCCGCTCCAAGCCTCGACATGTCGTACAACTACGTGGTAACGGCCCAGAAGCCCACCGCCGTGAACGGCTGCGTTACCGGTAAGGCTGCCGGGGCCGGAGACCCCGGCGAGTGAGGGAGTTGGGGGGAGCCGCGGCCTAGGGAGGCCCGCGGCCCCGGGGGCGGCCGGGCAGGAGTGGGCCCGGCGAATGGAAGGCGCTGGCGGCCGAGGAACCTCCTCCACCACCGCGACCTCGAAAGAGTCGTCCCAGTACGCGCTTTTTGGGGGTTGGAAGCCGCTCTCGAGGGTCCCCTTTCGTCCTGGGGAGGTCACTCGGCCTCGAGAATAGGGCGGGCCCAGTGAGACAGAGGAGTGTGAGTTGGTTTTGCGGTGTCGTTTGGGCCCGGAGATTGGCCTTCTGTGGCCGGGAAAAGGGGAGGTGGTAATGACGACTTTGGGGTCAAGATTTTCCTGTGGGGAAGTCTGGGGGGCCCAGGAGGTGGAGGGATGTGAGGAGTGCCCGCATTATCCCACAGAGGTAGAGGAGCCCTCTTCAGGCTAACCCCTTTGCCTGGGGCTGTTGTTTACATGAGGGCCCTGCTGGAGAAGAGGGTTTGGTTTGCCTGGCCCAGTGCTGGGTGTGCCTTGTTGACGATGCGCTTGGATTGTTAAGGACACCGATGTCCAGAACCCGGGAAGAGTCATCTTAACCCACATTCTCAGCTGAATATGCAGACCCCAAGCTTGCATGTTTATATACACCCTAATCACGATTCCAAAACAAAACTGTTGTTCAGAGTTGGAGGTAGCTGAGTGTGGATGGGGGTATTGGTAGACTGCCAGGAGGGCAGGGGGTGTGGACAAAACAGTGTTTTCATAAAGCTCTGGGACTTTTCTTCATTTGACTTGGTCTGTCAGATAAAAGTTTTGTGAGACTTTAGATGAAGACTGGAAGAAGTGAACACTTTCTCCGGCATTCTCAATTAGAGCCTGCCCCTGTAACTGTAATAGAGTAAAATTTGAGGGGCAAGAGCCATGAGAAGGGATTATGCAGTCATTGTCAGTTGGAGGACACAACGGCTCTTAGGTCCAGTCCAGTTTTCTTAGTCTGATTAGGGAAGTAGCTTTGTTGAATGCATGAACTGAGACTCTTTGAGGGGCCGGATTTGGCAAGAAGGGGAGTAGCTGGAGGGAGTTGGAGAAGTATGTGAAGTAAATGGGAATTCTGGAGGTATTTAGACATAAGTGATAGGATTATTTTGAAGGGATGGGAGGCCCTTCCCCTGAGTTCAAAAGTTAGAGGGTCTGTTCTTTCAGGACACTTTACTTCAGCCGAAGACTTAAACCTGTTGATTGCCAAAAACACGAGATTAGAGATCTATGTGGTCACCGCCGAGGGGCTTCGGCCCGTCAAAGAGGTGGGCATGTACGGGAAGATTGCCGTCATGGAGCTTTTCAGGCCCAAGGTAAGTGTTGCAGTTGGGACAAGCAGTGGAGGGAGAACTGTTGGTCGTAGGTTGTTTTATGTTATTTTTGTTTATTTATTTATTTTCTTTAAGACGGGAGTCTCGCAGTGTTGCCCAGGATGTCTTGAACTCCTGAGCTCAAGCAATCCCTCCACTTCAGCCTCTGGAGTAGAGTAGCTGAGGGATTGTAGGCATGCCACCGTGCCTGGGCTGTGTTACGTTGTTTTGCGAATTCTTGGGATGGGTGGAATATGCCTTAGGAGAAAAACTCCTCTTTTTTCTGTCTTTGGATGGCAAATTTCAGTATGTACTCTTGACCAAGCTTTCTAGAAGTAAAAGGAGAGATTCATTAGGGAAACATTTATGAAGTTGATTTCTTTAGAAGGGAGAAATTAAAGCAGTTTGTTTCAGAGGATAGGCTACAGAGTGGGGCAGTCCTGGCTTCGTTCCTTGTTAATTCTGACTTTAGGTGTCTCTTAAGGCACCTTTCAGATCAAGTCCCCTGGGTTGTTAAGGTGAAATGATTCAGTAACATAGGGCCTATCATATAGCAAGCATTTACAGTTATGTTAACAATTACCAGGCCGGGCATGGTGGCTCACGCCTGTAACCCCAGCACTTTGGGAGGCCAAGGTGGGTGGATCACCTGAGGTCAGGAGTTCGAGACCAGCCTGGCCAACATGGTGAAACCCCATCTCTACTAAAAATACAAAAGTTAGCCGGGTGTGGTGGCACGTGCCTGTAATCCCAGCTACTTAGCAGGCTGAGGCACAGGAATTGCTTGAACCCAGGAGGCGGAGGTTGCAGTGAGTGGAGATGGCGCCCATTGCACAGTGACAGAGCGAGACTCCGTCTCCAAAAAAAAAAAACCACCAAACAAAAAAAAAAACAATTACTATCAGTATTTTCATTATTTTAGCACAAATGTTTTCATCCAAATCACCACCACATTGCTTTATGTTGTCTTAACTGAATCTGGCAAGAAAGCAGTGGGTTCAAAATTTTAATTATAACCCTTTGAACAAAACAGTAATTTTTTGGAGTCTGTGTTAAATAAGTAGGTCTTTGTTGATCCATTTTAGCTTCCGTTGTTATTCTCACATTTTTTTTTCTCTTCAAATACTTGGGGAGGAGTGGAGGAGGCATTACATTCATCTTTCAGAATTTGAATGGGATGATTGAGATTAGCTTGAGATTGCAATAGATGAAGACTTTGTATGTAGAACAGAGAGATGGAGAATCATGAAAGTGAGAACTAGATGTTTACCAGCTTCAGTTCTGGCTTTTTGTACATGCCCTTAGGGTGTATGTGTACCTAGTGTGGGTTACAAGCTCACCATGTATTTTCTCTTTAGGGAGAGAAGAATTTGGAAAATTCTTAAAGAATTTGGTGTGCTTAAAGACTGGACAGGTTGTTCCTGTTTTAAAAAGAACCTCTTTTGATAGCATAATATTGGTTTCCAGGGGGAGAGCAAGGACCTGCTGTTTATCTTGACAGCGAAGTACAATGCCTGCATCCTGGAGTATAAGCAGAGTGGCGAGAGCATTGACATCATTACGCGAGCCCATGGCAATGTCCAGGTGAGGTGACTGCTTTAGGCCAACAAAAGTTTTCTAAGTAGGGCTGTCATGATTCATGGAAAAAATTAAAGTGCTGGGGGCAGCTCTCTATTCGATCAGAGAAATAAGGAGAAGACACTATGGGTTTGAGCTTTTTGGAGAAAGGACTCCTGTAGTTCACTCAAGGCCCAAGGGACAGGGTAATAATTCATTGAGATTCAGTGTTTCACGAAAAAGGCATGCACTGACGTTGGGACTCCAACTATTTGACCTATCAAATAGATGCATTAGTTTTACTACCTCTCCTAAAATTTTTCTGTGCAAGTGGTGCCCAGTGTCCTCTGCTGCTCTGTGGATGTTGAGGTTCTTCCCTAATCCCAATTTTGTTTCTCAGGACCGCATTGGCCGCCCCTCAGAGACCGGCATTATTGGCATCATTGACCCTGAGTGCCGGATGATTGGCCTGCGTCTCTATGATGGCCTTTTCAAGGTTATTCCACTAGATCGCGATAATAAAGAACTCAAGGCCTTCAACATCCGCCTGGAGGAGCTGCATGTCATTGATGTCAAGTTCCTATATGGTTGCCAAGCACCTACTATTTGCTTTGTCTACCAGGTACTGGATCAGGAAGAGAGAGGGAGAAACTGTGAGGTTGATGTGATAGGAGTTGTTTTTGCTAACTGGCATGTCTGGGTTTGGTAGGGTAGAGAGAAGTGTTTAATGTGTTTGTCCTGAAATGTTTTGAACAACACAATTAATATGGGTCAGACTTCCGTTGCTTCTTGAGTGCAGTAGTACTTATTGTGGAGGCAGCAAGCTCTCGGGCTTGTAGCAGGTTTTAATCCTGAGATTATACTCTGGTTGTTGGGCCTTGGGAGATTTCATAGGATGACCCAGTTTATACTTTGATTCTCTTACTGGAGTGCTAGGGGATTATTAAAACTTAGCTGTCAGGAAATTATCTAGATCTTGCCTTTATATTAAGCAAAGAGAAATTGTCTTGGTGATGCCTTATATGTGTTTTTTAAGAAGAGGTTTACATTTTGTCCAGTAATCACTTACTGGTGACTTGCTGGCTTATTTTAATTTAATTTAATTTTTTTTTTGAGACAGAGTCTCACTCTGTTGCCCAGGCCGGAGTGCGATGGCCTGATCTTGGCTCACTGCAACCTCCGCCTCCTGGGTTCAAGCGAGTCTCCTGCCTCAGCCTCCTGAGTAGCTGGAATTACAGGTGCGCGCCACCACGCCCAGCTAATTTTTGTATTTTTAGTAGAGACGCGGTTTCACCATGTTGGCCAGAATGGTCTCGAACTCATGACCTCGTGATCCGCCCGCCTCGGCCTCCCAAAGTGCTGAGATTTCAGACGTGAGCCACCGTGCCCGGCAGCTTACTGGCTGTTAACTTCTATTTTAGTCTGTGCCTAAAACTGTAGCAGAGCTGATCCTGGGCAGCTGTTCTCTGGTCCAGATCTGTTAAGCGGGGGTGGGGTGGTAGAGCACCAGACTAACATGCCAGTATCTTGCTAAAATCTCAGCCCTTTAACAAAGGGCCATGCAGCGTAAGATCATTTCATTTGCATGTGGCTGAATAAGTGATGGAAGGAAATGATAGTCCAGTTCCACATAGAGTGTGGGCACATAAACAGTTTGATAGCCTTGTTATGTATTGGAGGTGCTGATATATTTTTGTATATTTCTTAGTGTGACTGTAGTTCGGAGGCTATTGGAATAAGACCCAATTGAATAAGGTTGAAACCAGGAGATTTTGTTTGATCTAAGTATGAGTTAAAATAAAAACTTAGAATTTCTCTCTGTTCTTTAGTTTTGTAATATTAGGTCATTAAAACTTTGATGTTGTTGATTATTCAAGGCTGGTTGTTCTAAGCTTCAGGGCTGCCAATTGTGATCAGATCTTAATTTCTGCATGTGTGTCTCAGAGGCCCAAATCCACACTTGAACTTTTTGTGAAGTTGTGTCATAACCCTACTCATTGATGGGAAAATGTTTTCATCAGCCAAAAATTACTATCTTCTGTTTTATGCCAAAAATTCAGTTTGACAAATATTTAGGTACTTAATGCTATGTGAAAGGTATTCATGCTTCAGGAGCTGTAACAGTGACTAAGATGTGATCCCTGCCCTGAAACACATTGCTGAATTCCTTCCATAACTTCTTTGTTGAAACCATCTTCCGCTGGCTGAGTGTAGCTTTCTTCTGGTCCCTGCTTTTTAGCATCTTAAAGGTGACCTTGGCAGTCCCAGGACTGACATGAGTCATAATTTAGAAAAAGGAGGGGAAGATGATGTTGACAGTGGCAGGACTGAAAGTTTTGACCCTTTAGCGGAGCAATCAATTGTGTTCTCTCTACCATTATTCCATCAGAATGGTTTTAAGAATTGTATCAATTTTAAAAAAATCTCATAGGCGTAGCTTATCAATGTGTGTTTCACTTAGCTATTTTGTAAGTTTCTTGAGGCTGAGGAACACACACAGGCACACACACCGTATCTCTTTTTTTTTTTTTTTTTCCTGAGATGGAGTCTTGCTCGGTCGCCCAGGCTGGAGCTCGGCCTTCGCTTCCTGGGTCAAGTGATTCTCCTGCCTCAGCCTCCCAAGTAGCTGGGACTGTAGGCATGCGCCACCATGCTGGCTAATTTTTGTATTTTTAGCAGGGACGGGGTTTTGCCATGTTGGCCAGGTTGGTCTTGAATTCCTGACCTTGGGTGATCTGCCCACCTCAGCCTTCCAAAGTTCTGGGATTACAGGTGTGAGCCACCGTGCCTGGCACACAGTATCTCTTATAGTACCTAGTGCAGTGTGACAAGTTCATTTTTCTAATACTTTAAACCTTTCTTGGTTGGTTGAATTTTTAAGAATGGTAGATCTCAGATGCTGCAGTCTACCTAGGAATTAATCCCAGGCTCAGCTGGTGATTGTCAGTATACTGATGGATAAGGGTGGGAGGGCTGACATGATAGGACTGTCAGATGCTGGGTGGTGGTGGCTTGTCCCTTACAGCACCTCTCTCTAGCCCAAGGCTCACCCTTCCTAAGGGCTAACCATTTCACCTTTCCCCCCCAGGACCCTCAGGGGCGGCACGTAAAAACTTATGAGGTGTCTCTCCGAGAAAAGGAATTCAATAAGGGCCCTTGGAAACAGGAAAATGTCGAAGCTGAAGCTTCCATGGTGATCGCAGGTTGGTTGGGGGTTTAGGAAATGTGCCTCCACCTGGATCTAGGCTATTTCCCTGTTCTTGTTCCCTCCCTCACCTTCTCTGCCCTTTGTTTTGGCGCTCAGTATTATTGAAGGTGTGCATTGTTTACCACTCCTTTATGTCTTCTTTCTCTAAATTGTGCTTTGTTTTTTTCTGTCTTTGAGATTTTCTGTTTTTCACTTCTCCCCCCAAAAGTATAACTTGTCTTTTACTTGGGTGGAGGGATTGACTATAAAACATTGAGATTGATTTTCACAGTGGCATATGGAAATGAGTCTCATTATTTTATTGCTGGGCATAACATTTAAAACTGAAAGGAAGCCAGGATCTATAGTCCCAGCTACTCAAGAGGCTGAGGTTTACTTGAGCCTAGGAGTTTGAGTTCAGCCTGGGCAGCATAATGAGACCCCATCTCTTTAAAAAAAAAACAACAGAAAACTGAAAGGGAGCAATAGAGCTTATCTGATTTCTTTACCTCATAGATGAGGAAACAGGGCCAGAGGGACCTGCCCATGCCTGTCCATGATTGACAAAGTCTGGGCTAGAATCCAGGCCTCTTCACTCCTTGTCCTAAGTCTGCCCCTACATTATGTTTGTCTCACTCAGTAGGGAAGTTTTAAAACAATTAGAAAATTGGCTCTTCTCAATGGTAGCCCTGATAATGGGGGGAAGTTAAGCTAAGGAACAAGAGTGGAAACCAGGAAAAAAAAGTAAAAGCTTTTACTTGGAAAGGATTAGAAGTTGAGAAGAAAAATGGGGGAGAATGCACGGGGAAGAACACGGAGAAGACTCCCCACCCATAGGAATAGTCGAACACCAGAAGAATGGCAGTAAAAATACCACTAGGATTAGATAATGGCCAGTCAACAAATTCTAAGAGTCTCGTAAAGGCTATCATGTTCCCTGGGCTTTGATGTCCTTTTTAAAATAATGATGATCTTAAGGTTTGCCTTGGGGCTAACTAGACCTGTACTCTTGCCAGTCCTGGTATGGCAGACCCAGAGTGCTGAGCATTCTAATTTTGCTGTCTTTCCTGCAGTCCCAGAGCCCTTTGGGGGGGCCATCATCATTGGACAGGAGTCAATCACCTATCACAATGGTGACAAATACCTGGCTATTGCCCCTCCTATCATCAAGGTGAGCGCAGTCCTACCTTTTTTTCCTTTCATCTTTTCTTTCCTTGTCCTCACCTTGCTCCTCCCTTTCTCTCATTTGTCACAAGGAGATTCACAGATGCCTGTTACACAATTTACTATGTATATAAGATATTGCGTTGGCCATTGGGAATACAGAGAGAGATTAGCCTGGATTTGCTTACAGAGAACTTGCTTGCTAACTTAGATAAATGATAATCAAAATAGGCTTCCCCTTTTCATTGACTGGGGCAACTTTTTTTGTCAAAGAGACAGGGTCTTACTCTGTCGCTCAGGCTGGAGAGCTAGAATGCAGTGGCATGATCCTAGCTCACTGTAGCCTTGAACTCCTGGGCTCAAGTGATCCTCCTGTCTCAGCCTCCCGAGTAGCTAGGATTACAGATGAACTACCACATGGGGCAACTTTAAGAAGGGAAAATTTTGGCAGTTTCTCTCTTTTTTTTTTTTTGAGACGGAGTTTTGCTCTTGTTGCCCAGGCTGGAGTGCAATGGTACGATCTCAGCTCACTGCAACCTCCGCCTCCCAGGTTCAAGCGATTCTCCTGCCTCAGCCTCCTTAGTAGCTGGGATTACAGGCATGTGCCATCACGCCCGGCTAATTTTGTATTTTTAGTAGAGATGGGGTTTCTCCATGTTGGTCAGGCTGGGCTTGAACTCCCGACCTCAGGTGATCCATCCACCTTGGCCTCCCAAAGTACCGGGATTACAGGCATGAGCCACTGTGCCCGGCCGTAATTTTGGCAATTTCTGTTGCATATAATGTTTTCAGGGCTCAAGTCATATAAAGTAATATATTGATAAATTACAAAGGCTAAAAAAGTCAAAAATTTCAAGGACTTGGAATATCAAGTTGTAAAAATTAAGCCTTAAAAGTTTCATTTTACTTTCTTTTTGGAAAAAAGAACAAAATCTAGCTGGCTACAGTGGCAAGTGCCTGTAGTCCTAGCCACTTGGGAGGTTGGCTTGAGTCCAGGAGTTTAAGGCTGCAGTGCACTGTGATCATGCCTGTGAATAGCCACCGTACTTTAGCCTGGGTGACATAGAAAGACCCTTTCTTTAAAAAAAAGAACAAAATCTGTGGTAGCATTGCCACAGTGGTAGGGGGTAATTAGTGGTATTAAGAACAAATAACAACATTTGTAGTAGCATGCATCGTTCAGTAGATTTTGGCAGCAGCTTCCTAGTCTGTGTATTTCTATTTTCTGCAGAATGACAACGTATCAGTAAACATGTAAGATATATTGATGGAGCTCCTCAGAAAATTATCTTCAAAATAAAAAAGCTTCCCATTTTCTATTAATGGGGAATAGATTCTATCCTCATTTTCATGTAATGTTATCTGAGCGATTTGTCTGCTGGTAAAATGGCTGGGTTTGGTAAAGGGAGTGGTCCAGTAGGGTTTGTTTTCTGGTGTAGAAGATGCTGAATCTCTAATGACTGTTTCCTTCCCATTGGCAGCAAAGCACGATTGTGTGCCACAATCGAGTGGACCCTAATGGCTCAAGATACCTGCTGGGAGACATGGAAGGCCGGCTCTTCATGCTGCTTTTGGAGAAGGAGGAACAGATGGATGGCACCGTCACTCTCAAGGATCTCCGTGTAGAACTCCTTGGAGAGGTAGAACTTGTTCTCCCTGTTCCTCTACAATGTTCTGTTAGGTTCCTGAAGACACCAAATGTGTGGTCCCACACCTCAACTCTGGGAATTATATGTTACTTAACACCTAACAACAAACTGTTGTTCCTGCTGTGGAAGTTGACTATTGAATGAGTTAGGTATTGGAGCATCTCACAGGATCCTGTGATAATCTACCCAAGCAGCCTGTGAGAAAAGGAAAAGAAAGGGAAACAGAAAAGGATATAACCTGGAATTAAAGAACAATCTAGCTGGTTTCGGTGGCTCACACCTGTGATCCCAGCACTTTGGGAGACCGAGTCAGGCAGATTGTGTGAGCCCCAGGAGTTCGAGATTAGCCTGGGCAATATGGCAAAACCCCACCTCTACAAAAAGTACAAAAATTAGGTGGGTATGGTGGTGTGTGCCTGTAGTCCCAGCTACTCGGGAGGCTGAGGTGGGAGGATCACCTTAGCCTGGGGAGGTTGAGGTTGCAGTCAGTGAGCCGTGATGGTACCACTGCACTCCAGCCTGGGTGACAGTGAGACCCTGTCTCAAAAAAAGAAAAAAAAGATTATTGCTGATTTCAGTTCTGGGAGGAGGTTCCCAAAAAGTTTAATATTAATACTTAGGCAGTATCTTTTGGAGCAGGAATATGCAAGACAAATTATAGATTTTTCTGATTGTAGGGATGCAATAGATGAAGAATCAAGAACTTCAGAGATTTAGAAACATTTGCTTAGTGTGACCTGGGAATTTGAAACAGAACTGTTCTGAATTAACGGCTGCAGTTGGGAGTTTTCTCAGCAGATGTCTGAGATGTGGGTAGTATCTGGATCCCACGTAGAGTCCATTCTCATTTCTTTCACGTTGCTGACTTTCTTCCAGACCTCTATTGCTGAGTGCTTGACATACCTTGATAATGGTGTTGTGTTTGTCGGGTCTCGCTTGGGTGACTCCCAGCTTGTGAAGGTGAGAAGACACTTGTTTCTGGTTTCTTTTTTGCTGTCCTCACTGTTTCTTCATCAAATTTCTCCTATGTGCCTCTAGGTGCCTCCTAGGTGCCTCTCAGAATCTCTCTATTTTATCCACATCCCTACTATCCAGCTTTCTACTTGGTTAATTTAACATCCTACCCCTGACTAGCTCTTTGTCTTTGTGGTTCATTCAGCAAATTTGCCAGGCAAGGTGCTAGGTGCTGTGGATACATTGATGAGCAAGACCCGGCTCCTACCTTCAAATAGGTCATAGTTTAATGTAATGGACTTCTTCTAGAATATGAAAACTTCGGACCTTCTCTGCAGAAAAATGCATGCAAACATTTTACATTAATTTTCAAACATTCACTACTTCTCTGAAATCCATCCTTGGACTCTAGGTCAGCAATCCTTGGCTGATTAATGGGTCACCTGTGGGACAACCATATTATTTTGTTAACAGTCCCCTTCTGGAATCATCCCTTGGAACACGAGAATGGCAGATCTAGAAACTAGTTATCGAGAGTTTCTTTTTGACAATAACCATCTCTTTTGGGTGGGTCTGTTAGGGTGTTCTAGGACTAACATAACATTGTTCTTTCTTCTTAGCTCAACGTTGACAGTAATGAACAAGGCTCCTATGTAGTGGCCATGGAAACCTTTACCAACTTAGGACCCATTGTGGATATGTGCGTGGTGGACCTGGAGAGGCAGGGGCAGGGGCAGGTAAGGGCCATTCTGAAAGTGGATAGTTGGTATATACCCACTCAAACTGTGTCGTCCTAGCTATGCTTATCTAGAATGGGGAGGGTGCACTGAAAATACTTTTAAGAGCCCCCTTGTGAATCCCAGTGATATAAGGATGATAACTACTGTTTATTGAGTGCCTATCTTGGTCTGCCAGGCACTTTATATACATTATCTCTAATTACACAAGTACCCTAGATAGGGATATTTGGCCATCTCAGAAGTGAGGAAAATTAGAGCTGAGAAAGATTAAGTAACTTTTTCCAAAGTCACCTAACTTAATAAGTGGCGGGTGTATCTAACAGATCCTGTGCTCATTCTAGTAAACTAGGTCCCAGGGATCTAAGCAAGCTTGCTAGGAGCAGTGGTAGAAGCTTTTTGCTTCCTGGACTAGGATGTCCCGTCTGCTCCGTAAATTTGAAAGACTTTGGAAATCAACCTCTGCCAAGTCTGCGTCCTCAAACCTAGCCCCACAATAAAGGTTCTTGGATTTAGGTATACCGTGTTTACTTTCTGGGCATCAGTATGACTGACCCAGTATCTTGAGGAGGTTCTTTAGAAACGTTTTCTCTGCTTGCAGCTGGTCACTTGCTCTGGGGCTTTCAAGGAAGGTTCCTTGCGGATCATCCGGAATGGAATTGGAATCCACGAGCATGCCAGCATTGACTTACCAGGCATCAAAGGTAGCTTTTTTGGTGGACACAGGATGCAGATCTAGGATGCAGATCTTACATGAGGGACTTTGGCCTTGTTACATGTTGTGAAGGCGTTTTGGTGGGAGCCAGAGAAAAGCAGATCAAGTGAAGAGTGAAAGTCGTAACAACAGATCAGAAGCTTAAACATATCTGAAAGTATAAAAGTAAACTTTAAAAAAAAAAAGAAAATACTACTGATCAAAATTGGTAGTGGAGTAGAGGACTAGGGGATTAAAAGATTATAAATTAAAATTAATGTTGTTTATATGAGGCAACTGATAGAATTCATAAAGGAGAGACTGAGAATATTTTATGAAGATATAAGTATAAATGTGGTTTCTAGGTAAAAAATATAAATCTTTCTAAATTCTAGGAGAATTTTAATAAAAAAAAGATCAGAGGCTAGGCGAGGTGGCGTGGCTCATGCCTGTCATTACAGCACTTTGGGAGGCCAAGGTGGAAGGATTGCTTAAGCCCAGAAGTTTGAGACCAGCCTAGGCAATGTAGACCTCATCTCTATAAAAAAAATTAAAAATTAGCCAGGGGTGATGGTGCATGCCTGTGGTTCCAGTTACTTGGTTCTAGCCTAGGTGGAAGATCACTTGAGCCCAGGAGGTTGAGGCTGTAGAGAGCCATGATTGTGCCACTGCACTCTAGTTTGGGTGACGAGACCTTGTCTCACAAAAAAAAAAAAAAAAAAAAAAAAAGAAAGGCTACACAGTGAAAGACATTTACAATGTGTAAGTGTGACCTAAAACAATATGACAGAATTGATATGGAACATAGCTGTCATGTCAGTAAATGTTAATGTCCTGTTTGAGGACAGCATAATCAGATTAAATCATAAAACAAAACCAACCTTAAAGTTGTATATAGGAGGCACATCTTATAAGAGTAATTCTGAAGGCAGGTGCAGTGGTGTGTGCCTGTAGTCCCAGCCACTTGGGAGGCTGAGGCAGGAGGATCGCTTGAGTCCAGGAGTTTGAGACCAGCCTGGGCAACATAGCAGGATTCCATCTCAATTTAAAAAAAGGAGTAATTCGGAATATGAAAAAAAAAGTATGGGAAAAGGTGAATAAAGAAATAGAAGTATGGCCAGGCATGTTGCCTGACACCTGTAATCCCAGCACTTTGGGAGACCGAGGCGGGCGGATCACTTGATTTCAGGAGTTCGAGACCAGCCTGGCCAACATGGTGAAACCCTGTCTCTACTAAAAATACAAAAAATTAGCCAGGCATGGTGTGGGTGCCTGTAATCCCAGCTACTTGGGAGGCCGAGACGGGAGAGGCACTTGAACCTGGGAGGCGGAGGTTGCAGTGAGCTGAGACTGCGCCACTGCACTACAGCCTGGGCCACATAGTGAGACTCCATCTCAAAAAAAAAAAAAAAAAAAAAAGAAATACAAGTATATGAAATTGCAAAGGAAGAGATCATGTAACTACAAACCCAAGATAATCAACTAAAAAACTACTGTGGACAATACAAATTCACTAAGGTAGCAGGATATAAAAGTAATGTACTGAAATTAATAGCTTTCATGTAAACACAGTCAATTAGAAAGCATAGTAGAGGAAAGGGGGCAATTTACCATAACAAGAAAATGATAAAGTACCAAGGAGTACATTTAACAAAATTGTGCAAAACCTATACAAGGAAAACTTAAAGATACTCCTGAAGGAAGAAAAGAACAAGTTGATCAAACGAAAAAGACACACCAAGGACTGCAAATCAGTATTATAAAGCTGTTCTCTCTTTATATTTAATGTACCTGAATATGTATACAATTTTTCCTTGACTTAGACAAGTCCAAATGGAAAAAGGAAGAAGCATGCATAACCAGGAAAACTTTAAAAAGAGCAGTGAGAGGCCGGGTGCGGTGCCTGACGCCTGTAATCCCAGCACTTGGGGAGGCCGAGGCGGGCAGATCACGAGGTCAGGAGATCGAGATCATCCTGGCCAGCATGGTGAAACCCCATCTCTACTAAAATACAAAAAATTAGCCGGGGGTAGTGGCGCATGCCTGTAGTCCCAGCTACTCGGGAGGCTGAGGCAGGGGAATCACTTGAACCCGGGAGGCGGAGGTTGCAGTGAGCCGAGATCATGCCACTGCACTCCAGCCTGGTGACACAGCAAGACTCCATCTCAAAAAAAAAAAAAAAAAGAGCAGTGAGACATGTTAGCCCTACCAGATACTGAAGCATACTGTTAAGCCTCTATAATTAGAAGTGTAGTATTGCTGATGAATAGGCAGAGCCTAATGGGCAGATTCAGAAGTCCAGAAATGACATAATTACATGTGGAAATTCAGTGTATGATAGTGGTGGCTTCTCAGTTCAGTGAGTAAAGTTGGGACTTTTTAAATTTTATTTGTATTCATTTTTTGAGATAGGGTCTCACTCTGTCACCCAGGCTGGAGTACAGTGGCATGATCACGGCTTACTATAGCCTCAATCTCCTGGGCTCAAGCGGTCTTCCCTGTGTCAGCCTCCCAGTAGCTGGGACTCCAACCATGCGCCACCACGCTTGGCTAATTTTGTTTGTGTTTGGTAGAGACAGGGTCTCCCTATGTTGCCCAGGCTGGTCTCAAACTCCTGGGCTCAAGTGGTCCTCCCGCCTTGGCCTTCTAAAGTGCTGTAATGACAGGCATGAGCCACTGAGCCTAGCCTAAAGTTGGGACTTAATAAATGGTGTTTTTGGGATAACTGATAGTCATTTGGGAAAAGACAAGTTTGGGTTCATACTGCCTGCCAAATGTACACTTGGCTAGAATCTAAATGGATGAAAAACTTAATGTAAAAAAATGAAGCCATAACTATGATTCAAAGCACAGAAGCCAAAAAGAAAGATTGATAAATTCAACTATATAAAAATAAAACGCTTCATAGCAAAAGCAAAACAAAACACTATTAGCTAAGCCAGAAGAAATGACAAATCGGATAAAAATATTCTGTAGTTCATCTTATAGACAAAAGGCCCAGTCTTCCTAATTTATAACACATTTATAGAAAGATCACTAAATTTTCTGTCCCCAAACTAGCAAAGGACATGAATGGACAGGCAACAGTCCTGAGAAATGCACATTAACACCAAACAGCAGTACTCTACTAGTTGACCAAAATCCAGAAGTTTGACCACACATTATGTTGATCGGGCTATGAGAAAATAAACATGCTTGTGCATCCTCTATAGAAGGGAATTGGGCAATATCAAAGATAGCAGTTAGCAATTTACTTAGTAGTCCCAGTTCTGAGCCTCTACCTGACCTTCATATGTATAAAGTGACATAAAAATACAAGCTTATTTCTTGTGGCATTGTATGTTATAGCAAAATACTGAATAAATGTAGTGAGAAGGGATTTGTTAATCTGCATAATTTAATAATAATTGTATAGATAAATGATGTACACAATTAAATACTGTGTCCTGATAAGGGCTTCAAGCATATATTGTTAAACGAAAGAACAAGGTGCCAAGTAGTGCATGATAGACTATTTTATATTTGTATTTGTTTGTAATACTCGATTTCCTTCAATTAAAAAAAATTAAGCTTAGTGTTGTGTAGTGGGCCTGTAGTCCTTACTGTTCAGGAGGCTGAGCTGGGAGGATCACTTGAGCCCAGGAGATCGAGGCCAGACTGGAGCAACATAGCAAGATCCTCCCACACCCCATCTCTTTACCAGAAGGCTAAACAAGATGACTTTATTGATTACTTGTTTGGGGGATGGGTTGGAGGGAGGTATGGGGATGAGACTTTTCTGTGTACTTTTAAAAAATAAATTTAGGCTGGGTACAGTTGCTCACACCTTTAATCCCAGTACTTTGGGAGACCGAGCGGGCAGATCACGAGGTCAGGAGATCGAGACCATCCTGGCTAACACGGTGAAACCCTGTCTCTACTAAAAATAGAAGAAATTAGCCGGGCGTGGTGACACGCACCTGTAGTCCCAGCTACTCAGGAGGCCGAGGCAGGAGAATCGCTTGAATCCAGGAGGCAGAGGTTGTAGTGAGCCGAGATCGTGCCACTGCACCCCAGTCTGGGTGACAGAGCAAGACTCCGTCTCAAATAAATAAGTAAATAAATAAATTTAGACTTTGGGTCATGGAAATGTATATAATCCAATTCCAAATTTAAAACAGGCTCAAAACAGCTTTAAAACTGTCTAACTTTTGGCCCGGCGTGGTGGCTCACGCCTGTAATCCCAGCACTTTGGGAGGCCGAGGTGGGTGGATCATGAGGTCAGGAGATCGAGACCGTCCTGGCTAACACGGTGAAACCCCGTCTCTACTAAAAATACAAAAAATTAGCCAGGTGTGGTGGCGGGCACCTGCCTTCCCAGCTACTCGGGAGGCTGAGGCAGGGGAATGGCGTGAATCCGGGAGGCGGAGCTTGCAGTGAGCTGAGATAGCGCCACTGCACTCCAGCCTGGTGACAGAGCGAGACTCCGTCTCAAAAAAACAAACAAACAAACAAAAAAAACAAAACTATTTAACTTTTTAGAGCCTTAAAATCAAGGAGGAGCAGAGAGAGGGGGTTCCAGCTCAGGACTCCAAGTTCCAGCCCTTCCAGTGGTGTCAGGCTGCCCTGTCTATATATATATATATATATATATATATCCTTTTTTTTTTTTTTTTTTTGAGACAGGATCTTGCTGTGTCACCCAGGCTGGAGTGCAATAACATGATCATAGCTGCAGCCTCTTTCTCCTAATCTTAAGCAGTCCCCCCACCTCAGGCTCCCATGTAGCTGGGACTATAGTTTTGTGCCACCACACCTAGCAAGTTCTTTTGTATTTTTAGCAGGGACAAGGTCTCTGCATGTTGCCCAGGCTGGTCTAGAACTCCTGGTCCCAGGCAGTCCTCCTGCCTCTGCCTTCCCAAGTGTTGAGATTACAGGCATGAGCCACTGCCCCTGGCCTGCCCTGTCTGTAGATATGCATGCTAAGTGTTGGTCTGTCCTATGCATCTGAATCCTTGGTCCTTGTTCCAGGATTATGGCCACTGCGGTCTGACCCTAATCGTGAGACTGATGACACTTTGGTCCTCTCTTTTGTGGGCCAGACAAGGTAAGGATGGGTCTAGTGCCATCTGTAGGTGCTGGTGAGAAGGTTGTGAGGTGGGGAAGCTGGTCCCAGGCTGACCCAGGCCCTCCATTCTGCTGCAGAGTTCTCATGTTAAATGGAGAGGAGGTAGAAGAAACCGAACTGATGGGTTTCGTGGATGATCAGCAGACTTTCTTCTGTGGCAACGTGGCTCATCAGCAGCTTATCCAGGTGATAACTGAGAAAGGGGCAGGTGTTACCATGTACTTGAATTGACCTAGAGTGCAGTACAGAGCACCACTGGATTTTAAAACAACCAATTTTTATGGCTCCAAAAATAATGTAAAAATTCTAGGGGAAAAAATTATGGATAATCCACTACTCAGAGATCACAACTCTTAACTTTAGAGTTGCTCCTTTTAGCTTTATTTTTCTTCTGCAAATGTGTGTGTATTTATTTACATTTTCTTTTATAGACTCGGATCGTTATATATATAAACATAAAAATATAGTTTCGGATCCTGTTTTAGCACTAATTATATCTTCCGAGACACTCAAATTTTTTCCCTTTGTTAAAATAGTGATACATCCTTATTTATAAAATTGGAAAATACCAAAATGCACAAAAAAAGAAAAAATCATGATGCTACCATCCAATATGACTCTTGGCAGTCCTTTCCACATATTAATTATAACCGAAGCTTACCCTATTCTGATCCTTACTTTCAATCTATCTGCAATACAGGGGCAGATAGCCTTCTGGCATTTGTTATCCACGAGAGCCTCATTTCTGACACCCTTCCACCCCTCAGCAATTTGTTGAAGTTTGGAGTGACTCTGACATCTTTCAGCTTTTAGCACTCTCTCCTTACCTTCTGAGCTGTTCTTCACTCTGTGGCCAGAGTCCGTCTTGCCTTTGGTGGGTAGGGCACTGGAGTGCCTGAGGATTAATGAACTGTCTCTGTCTTTTTATCCACCTGGTTTTCCTTTTAGCCACCTGGCAGTGGTAGATTGGTAAAACCGGAGGGAAAGTTCTGTCAGTTTGCAGACCAAGTGTGGGACGTGCCCAGATACTGAGTCATTGCTTTGTCAGTGTTATCTAACTATTGGCCTGAAGACTGGCACCAGCTCACCTATCTATTATTAAAGAGCTTTCATCCTTACATATAAACTCAGTTATGCTAGGTAAGATGAATGAATAGAGAACAGTGTCACCAACCTACTTCCTGTTTTATTTCAGTGGTACATTTATACAATATATTTCTATACAATTTTGTAATCTTTACTAAGGAACTTTAAATAATTTAAATGGCTCATACATAGTGAAGAACTTAGATATTTTAGAGGTCTGATTTGGGGGTTGAGAAAAACTGCTAAGACTGGTGGTCACAGCCAGCATGGTGGCTCACGCCTGTAATCCCAGCACTTTGGGAGGCCGAGGCAGGTGGATCATGAGGTCAGGAGTTCAAGATCAGCCTGGCCAACATGGTGAAACCCCGTCTCTACTCAAAATACAAAACTTAGCCAGGCGTGGTGGCATGCGCCTGTAATCGCAGCTACTTGGGAGGCTGAGGCAGGAGAATGGCTTGAACCTGGGAGGCGGAGGTTGTGGTGAGCTGAGATTGCACCACTGCCCTCCAGCCTGGGCAACAGAGAGAGACTCTGTCTCAAAAAAAAAAAAAAAAAGCCAAAAAATTGGTGGTCACAGGGTCTTACTCTATTCATATCTTCCCACAGGATGTGGTTTGTATTACCCAAGTAAGCCTCAATTAGAATGAAATAGGCCTTTTCCCCACCAGCTGTAGGTTTGTAAGCTGTAAGCTACTTTTAAGCTGGCCTCCTTCAGGCATTCATGCAAAAATGACATCTATTGTAATCATTAGCAGGACTTTGGGGAATAAGAAATAGAAGCCTCGTGTAGCTTATTAGTAGGGCTCTATTAGGCCTGCATTTACCACCTTTCCACTCCTGTGTGGACCCTGGCAGATGCTTGGAGACATTTGTTCATCTGCTCTTTATCTAGATCACTTCAGCATCGGTGAGGTTGGTCTCTCAAGAACCTAAAGCTCTGGTCAGTGAATGGAAGGAGCCTCAGGCCAAGAACATCAGTGTGGCCTCCTGCAACAGCAGCCAGGTGGTGGTGGCTGTGGGCAGGGCCCTCTACTATCTGCAGATCCATCCTCAGGAGCTCCGGCAGATCAGGTGTGTGTGTTTTTCTGTCTGCTTGCTTTCCTCCTCTTTTCTCTGGGACTTCTTTGATCCTTGGATTCCTTCCTCTGCCATATTCTTCTTTGTTCAGCCACACAGAGATGGAACATGAAGTGGCTTGCTTGGACATCACCCCATTAGGAGACAGCAATGGACTGTCCCCTCTTTGTGCCATTGGCCTCTGGACGGACATCTCGGCTCGTATCTTGAAGTTGCCCTCTTTTGAACTACTGCACAAGGAGATGCTGGGTGGAGGTATGTGTCATTTAGGGACCTGGGTTGGGACAGAGTCAAAATGTGGAACAAGAACATAATGTCCCCCTTTCTCACAGAGATCATTCCTCGTTCCATCCTGATGACCACCTTTGAGAGTAGCCATTACCTCCTTTGTGCCTTGGGAGATGGAGCACTTTTCTACTTTGGGCTCAACATTGAGACAGGTGAGAGTAGTATTTTGAGTGAGGGACTCTTTCAAAAATAGAGTATTAGAATTACACAGAATTCTTAGTCCCAGGGTTCTGCTTTTGAACTTTCACAGGCCAGCTGTTTGTCCTGTTTTCTTTCTTCCTTTCTCCTGATGTCATTCTCTCTGTAGGTCTGTTGAGCGACCGTAAGAAGGTGACTTTAGGCACCCAGCCCACTGTATTGAGGACTTTTCGTTCTCTTTCTACCACCAACGTCTTTGCTTGTTCTGACCGCCCCACTGTCATCTATAGCAGCAACCACAAATTGGTCTTCTCAAATGTCAACCTCAAGGAAGTGAACTACATGTGTCCCCTCAATTCAGATGGCTATCCTGACAGGTGAGTCTCTTTTTCCTTATTTAATGAGAGCTATTGATTGAGGAGGTCATGATGTTTTCCTTAAACCCTTACCTCAAAGCCTTTTTCCAGTGTCAAAATCATAAGTAACTGAGATGGGAAGTATAGTGCAGAGGTTCTCAAAACTGGCTACCCAATAGAAACACTTGGGAAGTTTTTTAAAACTACAGGATTTTTGGAATCCTCAGTGTGTCTGAGGTTGAGCTCTGGAATCTGTATTTTCAGAAAACTTATCAGGTGATTCAGATGATTGTTTCATAACCCCTAATTTAGAGATCATTTTGTGTCCCTCTAGAGCAGGAATTCTCAAAGGGTGTCCCCAACCAGCAGCTACAGCACTACTTGGGAACTTGTTAGAAATGCAGATTCTCTGGCTGGGCATGGTGGTTCACGCCTGTAATCCCGGCACTTTGGGAGGCCGAGGCGGGAGGATCATTTGAAGTCAGGAGTTTGAGACCAGCCTGGCCAACATGGTGAAACCTTGTCTCTACTAAAAATACAAAAATTAGCCAGGTATGGTGGTGTGTGCCTGTAATCCCAGCTACTTGGGAGGCTGAGGCAGGAGATTCCCTTGAAATTGGAAGGTTGCTGGGTGCGGTGGCTCACGCCTGTAATCCTAGCTCTTTGGGAGGCTGAGGTGGGTGGATCACCGGAGGTCAGGAGCTCGAGACCAGTCTGGCCAACATGGCGAAACCCCATCTCTACTAAAAATGCAAAAGTTAGCCGGGTGTGGTGGCAGGCACCTGTAATCCCAGCTACTCAGGAGGCTGAGGCAGGAGAATTGCTTGAACCCAGGAGGCAGAGTTTTCAGTGAGCCAAGATCCGACCATTGCGCTCCAGCCTGGTGACAAGAGCAAAACTCTGTCTGAAAAAAAAAAAAAAAAGAAACTGGGAGGTGGAGGTTGCAGTGAGCTTAGATTTCACCGCTGCACTCCAGCCTGAATAACAGAGCTGAGACTCTGTCTCAAAAAAAAAGAAGAGAGGAAAGAAAAGAAAATAAAGAAATGCAGATTCTCAGCCCCCACCCTGACTCACAGAATCAGAAACTCTGGGAGGGGGCCCAGCAGACTTTTGACAAGCCCTCCAGCCGACTCTGACACAGGCAGTAGTTTGAAAGTCACATTCCTGGAGCGGTGATTTTTTTAACTGGCTGCACATTATCATTAAATGGAAAGCTGTTAAAAATCTCAGCCTAGGCTTACCCAGACCAATGAAATAAGAGTATCTTGTGGATGGGACCAGGAATCAGAATTGTCTGTCTTTCCAGGTGATGTTTAGCCTGGAGTCAAAACTGGTGTAATCCTGCCTTGTTTTTCTTCCTCTGTGGAGTTGCCTCATAGAATCTTTGCCTTCCTTGAATCTCCTCAGTCTAAACCCAGACCCTTCTTTCCAGCTTGGCACTGGCCAACAATAGCACCCTCACCATTGGCACCATCGATGAGATCCAGAAGCTGCACATTCGCACAGTTCCCCTCTATGAGTCTCCAAGGTGAGGCCCAGGGTGGGATAGTGGGATGTGGGGAGTTGGTGTAGGGTGCTTCTGACTTTCTAAGTGACGCTGTTGTTCTGTACTTGTTCTGCAGGAAGATCTGCTACCAGGAAGTGTCCCAGTGTTTCGGGGTCCTCTCCAGCCGCATTGAAGTCCAAGACACGAGTGGGGGCACAACAGCCTTGAGGCCCAGCGCTAGCACCCAGGTAAGGGCAGTGGACAAAGAAAGATGACCTTAGAGCAGGGGCCAGCAAGCTTTCTGTACAGGCCAGGTAGTGAAGGCTTTCGGCTTTGCAGGCAGTGTGGTCTCAGTTACCACTAACTGTTCAACTTTGCCATCATAGCCTGAAAGCAGCTGTAGGCAACAGGTGAGCATAGCTGGCTTCTATAAAAGTTTATTTATAAAAAACAGTTCCTACTTGGTGGCCTTACAGCATGAATAATTCCTTTTCTGTCACCATCAGTTTGGGTCCTTTGTAGGGCAGAGTGGTCGAATAGAGGAGGAACATGGGGTTTGGAGTCCGACAGAACGGGCTTCCAGGTTTTTTTTTTTTTTTTTTTTTTTTTAAAAGACAGAAACCAGCTTTTCAAAAGTGCCTACTGGGTTTATTTTATTTTATTTTATTTTTTTGAGACGGAGTCTCACCCTGTCGCCCAGGCTGGAGTGCAGTGGCACGATCTCGGCTCACTGCAACCTCTACCTCCCAGGTTCAAGCGATTCTCCTGGCCCAGCCTCCTGAGTAGTTGGGATTACAGGCGTGTGCCACCATGCCCAGCTAATTTTTGTATTTTTAGTAGAGATGGGGTTTCACTGTGTTGGCTAGCCTGGTCTCAAACTCTTGACCTTGTGATCTGCCTGCCTCGGCCTCCCAAAGTGCTGGAATTACAAGCATGAGCCACTGTGCCTGGCCTGGCTTCCAGGTTTATTGCTAGCTGTGGGAAAGCCTAAACTTCAGTTTTCTTATCTGCAGAATGAGGCAGATAACAGTCTGGAGCTACACATACTAGGCTCAGTGGAGATACCAGCTGGTCATTTTCTTCCATGTATTCTCTGCCTTTCATGTTTCCACATATCTGCGATAGGACCTCCCTCCGTAGTCCAGAGTTGAAGTTTTCATGGCTTCTGTTTTTATTTGAAGTGCCCCCCTCCTCTTCCCACTGAGGGTAGTGGAGTCTGTCCCTTTATTAGGTCACCTGAGTTCCTTTTTAGCTGTGCTTGATTGACTTGAAGCATCACTGTTTTGTCTTTAATGACCCTTAGATTTTTACTGTGTTTGGGATTGATGTTTCAGCTACATGCCTCCTCTGAAACATTCTCCTCAGGCTCCTTGAGCTGCCAGCCATCAGAGTTCTTGGCTAGCTGCCAAGAAGGGGTCTGACGGGTCCCTTCACAATGATGTCTCAGCACCTCTTCTGTGTTTGAGAAGGATGATGTGTATTCTCTCTGTTTGCAGGCTCTGTCCAGCAGTGTCAGCTCCAGCAAGCTGTTCTCCAGCAGCACTGCTCCTCATGAGACCTCCTTTGGAGAAGAGGTGGAGGTGCACAACCTACTTATCATTGACCAACACACCTTTGAAGGTGCACATGAGCTCTTTCAATAGTTTTTATCTGTGCCCTCCCTAATCCAGGCTGTTCTGGGCTCTGGTACCTACAAAGCGTGACAGATGTGGCAGACTGTCCTAGGAGGAGCAGAAAGGAGGGGTGGGAACTCTGTGAGATGGCAGTGAGTTTGGAGGGCTGGGCATCCTCTCCTTAGCTTAGGCCGGTGGGGGATGGATAATCGGATGAGACAGGGACAACAGGTGGTATACGCTTTGTCACTGCCTAAGCCACAGGCCTCACAGAAATATGGGGTTGGTTATGTGTGCGTGCAGATATGGGTAACCTGTCATCACGTAGTCATCTCTCTACCCTCTAGTGCTTCATGCCCACCAGTTTCTGCAGAATGAATATGCCCTCAGTCTGGTTTCCTGCAAGCTGGGCAAAGACCCCAACACTTACTTCATTGTGGGCACAGCAATGGTGTATCCTGAAGAGGCAGAGCCCAAGCAGGGTCGCATTGTGGTCTTTCAGTATTCGGATGGTAAGTGGGTGCAGTCTCCAGAGGGATGTGAAATGCTGAGAAAGTCAGCAGGCCATTGTGAAGTTTCAGAGAGCCTCAGTTAAGTAGTAGAAGAAGTTGGGTTCATTGCTGTAAAGAGCTATTCTCTTCTTTATTTGATTGAGTTTTGGAGCACGTGAACAGTACACAGTAAAATTTAGCTTACATTCCTTTCTTTGCTACTCTTTGAAAGGCCAAAAGAACAAAAGGGAGGGGTGGGAGAAGTGAACGATGGGTAAGGGAATCTAGTGACAACAGGTATAAAAATTCAGAATCCTAGGTTTGTTTTCCACTTGATTGCTCAGGCATTTAGGTGCTCTTTCCAGCTTCAGCACTGTGTTTATATTTTAATATCTTTTCTCGTTACGCCTACCCAAGATGGCTCTAAAGACTATCAGCCCGGAAATCTCAGATCGGATAGCTGAAATGGGATTTGGTTTCCATCTTGAGAGAGCGATCTGGAGTTTCAGGGCGGGGGGCAGATCCTAGATACCAACTGGATTTCTCTGCACATTATCTTGGGGCTCATACTTAGGTGGTCATTAACTCCAGTAGATACTGCGTCTGTGTTGTTTTTTTAGATGAGTGGTTTTGGGGGGCAACAATTAGTACCACAGGGGCAACCAGAGGATTCTTTTGATGAGGTAAAGTATGGGCTCATAGAAAGAGACTCAAACATATTTTTTCCGCCCCCAGGAAAACTACAGACTGTGGCTGAAAAGGAAGTGAAAGGGGCCGTGTACTCTATGGTGGAATTTAACGGGAAGCTGTTAGCCAGCATCAATAGCACGGTGAGGCCTGGACCACTTGGTACTTACTTTAGGCTGCCCATCATTGTCTACAGAATGTGTCTCTCTTAGGTTGTCTGGGGCCGCGTGTGTGTCAGATCTGAAGGAGAAGAAAGTAGTGGGTGTGGAGGGGTGTGGAGGATAGAGCTCTGAGTTGAGAATCTGGGAAACTGAGGTTGAACCAGGCATTGGACTAGGTTACGTGAACCCCCATGTGTTTCAGATCCTGAGTGCTGTGGGACTTGAGAAATGAGTGAGACCTATGGTCCCTGCACGTAGGGTGTTCCATGCCAAAAGAAAATGAGCCAAATAAGAATATCCTGAATGCATTCCTGAAAGCTAGTCCTTTGAAGTATTCCACTGCTTCTGCCATGACCCTACCTCCTCCCTTGCTAAAAAGTTTTTTTCTGTCTTTATTGAGGTATAGTTGACAAAAATTTTGTATATCGAAAATGGACAACTTGATGTTTTGGAGTAGGGAGATAGCAGCAAACAAAATGGACAATGAGCTGTCCTTTTGGAGTTTATGAGCAAATAAAGTACATAGTACGTGAAATGTTGAGAAGTAAAAGGGGCGCAGGACTGGAGGAATGCCGGGATGAACGTGGGAAGTGGGGTTTGCTGTTTCGTATCACATGGTCGGGAGGGTCTCGTGGATACACAGTGGCATTTGAGCAGATTCCGAAATGAAGGGAGGTAAGAACCCTACCTGTGCTTGGGGAAGACAAGTGCAAGGTGTGGTAGGTCATAGGTGAGAGTGGGCGGGCCTGGTGTCTGCGGGGACTGAGCTGATGGTCTGGTGAGAGATGAGTCCAATGGACAGCCAGGGGCCAGAACGTGCAGTGCTTGGTAGGCCATGTCAGGGTTTTATTGAGAGTGTGATGGCAACCTCTGGAGGGTTTGAGCAAGGGTTTGAACATGATTGAACTTGTATTTTTAAAAGATCATGTTGCTTCTCTGTAAAGGCTGTAGGGGAGCAGGGGTAGAAGCAGCGGTAGAAGAGGTCAGTTAGGGGAGGCTCTTGTAGTAATCTGGATGCAGTCGGTGGTTGCTGGGACCAGGTGGTGATGGAGGAGAGGAAGAAGAGTAGTCATATTCTGCTTATATTATGAGGGCAGGATTGAAGGACTTTGGTGATAGATTGAAGATGAGATGTGAGAGGCAGAGGAATAAAGGGTCAGGGGTTTTGACTTTGCCATTTACTGATGGGAAAGATAGTGCAGCAGGTTTGGAGTGGAAACCAGAGGTTCTGGATATACTCAGTTTCAGTGGTTATCTAAGTGGGGATGTTCACTAGGTAACAATGAGAGAGGTATGGAATCCAGGGAAGAGGTACACTGGAGATACTAGCATGGCACTTAAAGCTAAAAGTCTGGATGACATCACCTAAGACCACCCATCTACTGAGAACCCATAGAGACAGGATCTGAAGATAGCCCTGGAGCTGTCCAGCATTTCAAAGATGGGGGTGAAGATCCAGCCAAACAAAGGGTGTCTTGTGAAGTAGGAGGAGAACCGAGAGAATAGTGTTCTGGAAGCTATGGAGAAAAAGTATTTGAAGCAGGAGGGAATTGGTAAACTGCAAGTGTTGCCGGCAGGTCAGGTAACATAAAGATTAGTAACATGGAAGTCAGTGGTAAACTTGATTAGAGCTCTTGTTTGAGTGGTGGGGCTAGAAACCTGATTGCAGTTGGCTCAATGGAGAGTAGGAGGAAAGGAAGCTGGTACAGAAAACCCCTCAAGGAGTTTTGCAGTAAAGGAGAGAGTGATGTGGACAGTGAAATTTCAGGATAAGAATTTTCTGTTTTTAATTTTTCAAGCTGGGAAACACTGCTGCATGTTTTCTATGCTGATGGGACTGATGTTAGAAAGAGAGCCGTTGTTCTTGGCCAGGCAAAAGGAGGTGGGATCTCAAACCCAGTGACAGAGAAGGGAACAGACTTGGAAGTTCATGGAAATGCCCTTTTGGCTGTGTCTCTGTTCTCTGTGAAACTGCTGAGAGAGAAGATGGGAAGGAGGTATTGGCAATTTGAGTAGAGTGGAAAAGGGATGAATTCATTGTTTTAGGACCAGAAGAGTGAGGGGAGTAGGAAAATGCATGATTCCTGAGAGGTTTAGGAACCCCCTTTCAGTTAGTAGTCTTGAATTTAAAAGAACAGTCATCCTGTTGGTTGGTTTTCCTTACCTGTAGTGGAAGATGAAAATTTAATCTAAGTCGAGTTTTGTTAGGTGAGCATGAGAAAGGGGAGAGGGGTCAGGGCGTTGGAGTCTGCAAGACAGTTATTATGTGATTATGGTGGTGGACACGAGATTCAGGAAGAGTGCAGTTACTTGTAATGCCAGGCTTTAAGAGGTGGTCATAAGAATGGACAAAGTAAGTGGGAAAGAAGGGGTCAGAAAAGCTAAGAGGTGAGGGTATTAGAAGGACCTTCTCTGTGAATATTATAGTCATCAAGACGTATAGGAGGTTGTGTGGGAGAGAGTGATGGGTGGGGTGGGGATTCAGGTGACTGCTTTAGTGGGTGATGGTGGTTGTGTGGTCTGGTGGTGTGAGCCTTAAAACTGTGGTATTTCAGGGGAGGGAGTGACAAGTCTGAAAGAGCAGACGAGGAGCATGGGAGACTGTGCTACCTCCTGTTCCAGTGCTATGATGGACAGTGGAAGAGAAAACAGACAAGTTAAGAGGGCCACAAGGCCCTTAGGAAAGAGCCATGGATATCAGTTAGAATGAAGTGAAGGGTTTGCCCAGAGAAGAGGCTGTCCATGATTAATGACTGTGTTCCAGAGGGTGCACTGAGTGGGCACAGGGATCAGGAGGGTGGAGGGTGGCATTTGAGGTCAGGTGAGGACATATCTATTCTGTTGCCGGCCAATAGAAATATTACATGAGCGATGTATGTCATTCTGAATTTTCTAGTAGCCACATTAACAAATGCAAAAAGAAGCAGGTGAAATGAATAAGGTATTTTATTTAACTCAATATCTAAAATATTAGCATTTCCACATGTAATCAGTATAAAAATGCTTATTAAGATATTTTACAGTTTTTCATACTAATAATTCAAAATCTGGTGTGTATTTTACAGTCACAACACATCTCAACATGGACTAGGCACATTTCAAGTGTTTCATAGCCATGTGTGGCTAGCGACTACCATATTGGACAGTGGAAGTCTACAGCCTTTTGGGAAGAGAATGGGAGTCTTGGCCTTCTGGTGGTGTCTGGCTTTGGTCTTGACTCTCTCCAAGGCGATGGGGAGGTTGAGAGCGTGGAGAGAGAGTGGTGGCAGGTGTTGGCAGGAACATGTGGAGCTCTGAGGCCCCCGCTTCACTCTCTCTGTTGGAGGTGTGGAAGCCCAGCAAGGTGGGCTTACCTGAAGATGGGGCACTCTGGAGGTACCTTTTACCCTGTGATAGAGGTGTGGTAACCATAGTATCTATGTATGTGTTTATTTATGAGGTGGAGTCTCACTCTGTCGCCAGGCTGGAGTACAATGGCGCAGTCTTGGCTCACTGCAACCTCCGACTCCCTGGTTCAAGCGATTCTCCTGCCTCAGCCTCCCGAGTAGCTGGGATTACAGGCACGCGTCACAATGCCCAGCTGATTTTTGTATTTTTAGTAGAGATGGGGTTTCACCATGTTGGCCAGGATGGTCTTGATCTCCTGACCTTGTGATCCAGCTGCCTTGGCCTCCCAAAGTGCTGGGATTACAGGTGTGAGCCACTGCGCCCCGCCAACCATTGTAATTATTACAAATGATTCTTGGAATGTATTCCTGTGTAGCTAGGGTTCTTTGGACAAATCTTGAGAAATTGTGGTTTGATTAATATGTTCTGCTCAGGAGTTTCTAGATGTGCAGAGGCCATGGGGATTATCTGGATCCTGAAGGATCTGCCAGGAAAGGCTTGTCAGTTCAGATGGGTTGAGTCTGTTTTCTTTAGCACTGGGCCGTGCCAAGTATCTCTCCATTTGTCTACTGATGATAAAGCATCTTCATTCTTTTGGAGATGTGGTTGTAATTGAAGAAGCACTGCGGTGGAGACAGAAAAAAGCACAGTTTCTTTTTTTTTTTTTTTTTTAGGCGGAGTCTCGCTCTGTCCCCCAGGCTGGAGTGCAGTGGCCCCATCTCGGCTCACTGCAAGCTCCGCCTCCCGGATTTGCACCATTCTCCTGCCTCAGCCTCCCGAGTAGCTGGGACTACAGGCGCCCGCCACCATGCTCGGCTAATTTTTTTTTTGTATTTTTAGTAGAGACGGGGTTTCACCATGTTAGCCAGGATGGTCTCAATCTCTTGACCTCATGATCCGCCCATCTCGGCCTCCCAAAGTGCTGGGATTACAGGCGTGAGCCACCGCGCCTGGCCGCACAGTTTCTTTTTCCCTCTTGCAGGGTGGTAGAGGGTGGCCGTAGAATCAAGTTCTTCAAGTTCCTTTAGTTATTTGTCAATGTTTCTGTTGGACTTTTCTTTCTTTCTTTCTTTTTTTGAGACAGAGTCTCGCTGTGTCGCCTAGGCTGGGATGCAGTGGCATGATCTCAGCTCAGCTCACTGCAACCTCTGCCTCCTGGGTTCATGCAATTCTTGTGCCTCAACCTCCTGAGTAGCTGGGATTACAGGTGTGCGCCACCAAGCCCGGTTACCCACATTACTGTTTCCTTTACATGGACTCATTTTTTTATGTAAAGGAAAACTTGGGAAGTTTTGTATTCCTGGTTTGGTATGTTCATTGTGTTTTCATATTTCATAAATATATAATAGTGAAATAATAAATGTTCACCCCAGTGCCTCATAAAACCGTTTCCCGTCCCACATTGCACTTTGAGAAGTAGTGCTGCAGATGGAGGGTCGAAGAGTTGGGGGGGGAGTCGTTCTGAGAGAGCTCTGGCCCCTTTGGCTGAGAGAGACAATGCCCTTCCCAGGTGCGGCTCTATGAGTGGACAACAGAGAAGGAGCTGCGCACTGAGTGCAACCACTACAACAACATCATGGCCCTCTACCTGAAGACCAAGGGCGACTTCATCCTGGTGGGTGACCTTATGCGCTCAGTGCTGCTGCTCGCCTACAAGCCCATGGAAGGAAACTTTGAAGAGGTGATGCTGGTGGGGGGATGCGAGCAGACTTCTTGCTTGAGCCACGGCCCCTGCAAGTGTCTCTGGTGGGGAAGGATAATCCAGCCCAGTATTAGGGGCAGAAATGTTTTCCCTGGAGCAGACATTCTACATTGATTAAGTTTGTTTTGTTTTGTTTTGTTGTGTTTTTTTTTTTTTTTTTTTTTTTTGAGATGGAGTCTGGCTCTGTCGCCCAGGCTGGAGTGCAGTGGTGCAATCTCTGCTTACTGCAAGCTCTGCCTCCCAGGTTCACGCCATTCTCCTGCCTCAGTCTCCCAAGTAACTGGGACTACGAGTAGCTGGGACTACAGGCACCTGCCAACACCCCTGGCTAATTTTTTGTATATTTAGTAGAGACGGGGTTTCACCTTGTTAGCCAGGATGGTCTCGATCTCCTGACCTCGTAATCGGCCCGCCACGGCCTCCCAAAGTGTTGGGATTACAGGCATGAGCCACTGTGCCCAGCCCTGATTAAGTATCTTTAGAGACTCCCAACTCGAACTCTGACTAGGCTCCATCTCTGGGCAGTTGGCAACCAAATGGGCTGCGTTGGCAGAGAGGTCGGGGAGAATCCCTCTAGAGTGACACTTGTTGAACACCGTGCTATATCTTCTGCAGGGTGGGGCCTTGCTCCTGAATAAAGGAAAGACAAGCCCCAGAACTGGATTCTGTGCAAACTGCTGATTATGCTTTCTTGTTTCACCTTGTCTGTTTTAAGATTGCTCGAGACTTTAATCCCAACTGGATGAGTGCTGTGGAAATCTTGGATGATGACAATTTTCTGGGGGCTGAAAATGCCTTTAACTTGTTTGTGTGTCAAAAGGATAGGTGAGTAGTGGCCAGCTCTGGGAGTGGTGGGGAGGGCTGGGAGTTCCTGAGTCTCTGGTGGATGCAAGCATTGGGTTCTGTGTCAGGTTCAGGTGCTCCTCTTTACAGAGATAGAACTTTCCTCGTGAGAGAATAAAAGGCGACAGAAATCCACCTCTTTAGACTGGCTCCCCTACTGTGGAGTATGTCAGCTCCCCAGGGAAATTGAGCACCGTGACCACTGCACGTGGTCCTGTCTCAGGGCCTGTGGTGGAAACAGGAGGTTCAGAAAGTGACTTTCTCACCACCTTTCAGCGCTGCCACCACTGACGAGGAGCGGCAGCACCTCCAGGAGGTTGGTCTTTTCCACCTGGGCGAATTTGTCAATGTCTTTTGCCACGGCTCTCTGGTAATGCAGAATCTGGGTGAGACTTCCACCCCCACACAAGGCTCGGTGCTCTTCGGCACGGTCAACGGCATGATAGGTAAGGTCACCCCTGTGGGGCACACCCACACACAGGCCTCTTTCCTGATACCAGCATTCTGAGGGACTGGGGAGAGCAACTGTACAAGACCTAGGCATTTACTAGAGGAGGCTGCAGCACATTAGCCCTCCCTGAGCTGCTCACCTGGGCTGCCCTTTACATAGAGGATACATGATCTGGGGTTGAGCTCTCTGCAGCTCACTGCCTCCTTCACTTCTTCAGGGCTGGTGACCTCACTGTCAGAGAGCTGGTACAACCTCCTGCTGGACATGCAGAATCGACTCAATAAAGTCATCAAAAGTGTGGGGAAGATCGAGCACTCCTTATATCCTTCCCAGAGCCATCCCCTTGCTGGGAAGCACGTCCCAGCATATGTGGCACATGGAGTCACATTACCCGGAAGCCACTACATGTCTTGATTAGGTTCCTGTACAGAACAGGTTTTTTTGTTTTGTTTTGTTTTTGACTTTTTCATGTGGAAAATTTCAAACATACACAATAGAGAGAACAGTATATTGACTCCCAAAGTACTTACCACCTAGCTTCCGCTGGTCCATCTTGGAAATGTACATTTATATTCCTGAAATGTGTCCACCTCTGGCCCTCTCGGTGTAGCAGGCCAAACGTGAATTTAGATCACAACACAGGAGCACATCCCTTCAGGGATTTGGTTGAGGGCAACAGTGTCTGAGACTAGAGAGACTACCAGAAGAAAGGGAAAAGTGAAGAAGCGGAAAACACTGAAAGAATCTGCCACCCTGGGACCCCCAGAATCCAAGTGCTATTGGAAGTTTGTTTAGTACAGGAGATATAAAGGGCCCTCCCCACCCCCGCTGGAGGTGGGAGGAGTTCCTGTCTGTGACTCTGGCCCTGCTCTAGCCAAGGAGGGCTGATGGGCTGATTTATTGGTTTTTTGCTAACAAGACTTTTGGCAGCCCTGTCTCACTGAGTCTCAGTTTACTCATCAACGGAGCTGCCGCTTTTCTTCTTCTTGTTCTTTTTTTTTTTTTTTTTTTTTTAATTGGAGGTGGGTTCTTGCTCTGTTGTCCAGGCTAGAGTGCAGTGACATGATCATGGCTCACTGCAGCCTTGACATCCTGGGCTCAAGTGATTCTCCCATCTCAGCCTCCCGAATAGGTGGGACTGTAAGCACATGCCAGCTCACCTGGCTAATTAAAAAAAAAATTTGTTTTTTGTAGAGACAGGAGTTCATGATGTTGCCCAGGTTTGGTCTTGAACTTTTGGACTCAAACGATCCCCCTGCCTCAACCTCCCAAAGTGTTGGGTACACAGGCGTGAGCCACCACCACACTGACCTCTCTATGGAGCTTTGAGGCTAGACTTAGACAGGTGGTTCTTGTGCATCAGCTTTGCCTAGAGCACTTTTAAAGAACTTCCATACACATACGGGCTTCACATTAATAGACTCTGATCTGTACTTTTAAAAACTATTTTGAAGATCACCCCAATTGAGAACCAATTAGATTAGGTCATATTTTTTACATTTTTTTAATTCCAAAAATGTCCGAATAAAAGCAAGGCGAAAGGAAGTGTCATTTCCTTTCTAATCCTGATGATTGCTTTAGATTGTGGTCTTATTCAAAGGTGGGGATGATGGAGGAGGGTGTTTCCTGATAAGCACATGTTCCTTAACTCACCCGTCTACCTGGAGATCCTTTCACACCGAGCGGAAGACAGAACCAGCCACAGGTTTCATCGACGGTGACTTGATTGAGAGTTTCCTGGATATTAGCCGCCCCAAGATGCAGGAGGTGGTGGCAAACCTACAGGTGAGCTGTGTGGTGTTTAACCCTGGGCCAGACAAGTCCGCTGCAGGTTGGGGCATGCCAAGAGACTGTCTCTGGGCACCTCTCCTCCTCAGTTCCAAGGTGCGAGGGGCCCTTTGTGTAATCCTTACCAGATGGAAGCTGGAGTCTGAGGGAAAACAGATGTTTGTAGTTGTGGCTCGTGGGTACCCAGTAGGTACCAGATGCTGTGCTAGTAACTCTACCCATGTTAACCCCGTCTTTGAGCAATGAAGACACATCTGGGATCTTTGGCAAGACCCAAAGGTGGGAGGCAGGGTCAGGATCCCGTAGGGAGGAGAAATGGCCACAATTCTGGAGTTTGGGATACTGCTCACTGGAGATGGTGTCTCTCAGGGATAGCAGAAGAGGGAGAATCTTGAAGAGGGAGAAATAGACCTGGTGGTGTCGTTGCTGACCTGTGCCACCCAGGGGGAGGCGTGGGTTTCTGTTGAGTCCTTCCTCTGCCATGACAATGGTGGAGTCTTGTGCCTCCTTCACTGGGGGCATTCCCTTCCCCAACTGTGGGAGAGCACCCTCTTGGTCCTCACAGCCCCGCCCATCTTCTCATTGCAGTATGACGATGGCAGCGGTATGAAGCGAGAGGCCACTGCAGACGACCTCATCAAGGTTGTGGAGGAGCTAACTCGGATCCATTAGCCAAGGGCAGGGGGCCCCTTTTCTGACCTTCCCCAAAGGCTTTGCCCTGCTGCCCTCCCCCTCCTCTCCACCATCGTCTTCTTGGCCATGGGAGGCCTTTCCCTAAGCCAGCTGCCCCCAGAGCCACAGTTGCCCTATGTGGAAGTGGGGCGGGCTTCATAGAGACCTGGGAATGAGCTAAAGGTGAAACATTTTCTCCCTGGATTTTTACCAGTCTCACATGATTCCAGCCATCACCTTAGACCACCAAGCCTTGATTGGTGGTGCCAGTTGTCCTCCTTCCAGGGAGGGATTTTGCAGATCTTTGGCTGAAAGGAAGCTGTGCGTGTGTGTGTGTGTATATGTGTGTGTGTGTGTGTGTATCTCACACTCATGCATTGTCCTCTATCTTTTTATTTAGATTGGCAGTGTAGGGAGTTGTGGGTAGTGGGGAAGAGGGTTAGGAGGGTTTCATTGTCTGTGAAGTGAGACCTTCCTTTTACTTTTCTTCTATTGCCTCTGAGAGCATCAGGCCTAGAGGCCTGACTGCCAAGCCATGGGCAGCCTGCGTGTAAAACCTGGAGATGGTGGATGATCCCCACGCCACAGCCCTTTTGTCTCTGCAAACTGCCTTCTTCGGAAAGAAGAAGGTGGGAGGATGTGAATTGTTAGTTTCTGAGTTTTACCAAATAAAGTAGAATATAAGAAGAAAGGTACATTTGTTTTTGCTTTTATTCACCCTGCCCAGCTATCCAGGACCCCAGGTTAACTATTCCTAATTTACTGCGAACTTAGGCAGTATCTTCCCCTTTATGGCAGTTGTTGCATTCACTTGCCCTTGCTGTTAGAACAGCTCTTTTCAAGTAGTGAAAGTGAAGACATCTATACCTCTTCTTCATCACGTGATTGTTTGATGGGATCCCAAGGATGATGGGTTTAGAAATTCATTGGTCTTTTTGGTTGTCCTTGACACCATTTGATTCTTACTTGCCTCTGCCGGTAACCTGCTGGGCCCGGGGGTTGCCTGGACTGCCTTTCCTGGTTTTATAGCCAGCTCTGTGTGCAGTGTCCAGTCATCTAGCCCCCAGGCCACCTAGTAGCTCCTCATGTACCTCCCAGCTGCTTGTTGCCACATGCCCTTTGGACCCTCATTTTGTTTTCTCTGATCTAATCAAGTGAACCTTTGGTGCTTTTGGTTTGAGAATACAGCAGGAGTAGGGCACATATGGGATTCACTCTTCTGTCTGGCAAACAAAGCCTGTCTTCTTTTCAGCTCAGTGGGCCAGTGTCTGGGCCCACGTTTCTCTCAGTGATCCGGTGGGAAGAAAGACTGCTCTGTCCCCACGGTGGAGTAGGGTTGATACTAGGCATATTGGTGGCTCCTTTAAGACCAGCCTTTGATACAGTGTCAGGAAAATTGTGGTTACAAGTTCAAATTGTGGTTTTGAGAGATTCTAGCTTAAAAGGAAAAGAGCAAAGAAGCATCCCTGGTTTGAGGGTCTTCTGGAGGAAGTTTCCTTCCCTGAAGGAATTCCTTGTGTTTTATTACCTTTTTTTCCCCTTATACTTCTGAGAGTTCTGGAGGTGGGGGATAAGGGTCTTAACAAAAGTAATCAGCCTCTCAAAAACCACAGTTTGAGCTGGAAACCCAACACTGTGATTTGAATTCTAAAAGTCATAGTTTGAATTTGAAAGGGCCTGCCCCCCTGCCAGAGGCCAGCTTTAATGAGGCAGGCAAGCAACAGTCTCCACATTGTGATTATTTTAAAAATTTAATCCTAGATGGGAGCGCTGACTATAAAGTGTCATAATCAGAAAGACAGAATGTGGTGGGATGATCATTCTGGGGCACTTGCGTGGTCTGACCTGCAGCTGCTGAGACCTGCTATTGAGAAGAAGGTTGTCAATGACTTGTCTTGAATTTGGAAGCTTGTGGAGTCCTTGCTATGTTTTGCTGATTTTTTGTATCATACACTCTTGGGTATATTCACTCGGGATTGAATTCCAACTTTGGAAACTGATGTTCTGCTGCCATACTCCCACATCCCCTCTTAAAAACCATTAATCACCTCTCTAGGGGTGAAAGGTTGTTGTTGGAGCGTGGCTGTAGCCAGCTGGAACAGCTCCATTCCATGTAGGCGCTGATGAACTAGCATCACTCCAGGCCTCTGCACGAAGGGACCTTTGGGAGAATAATAGAAACACTGACTCATCACATGACCATTTGGAGGGATCACAAGCCAGAGGCTGTCATTCTGCAGCCAACAACAACTTGGATCCCCCACCCTCGGTGGATCCCCCACCCTCGGTGGATCCCGCACCCTCGGTGAAGGTCCCTTTTGTTACTGAGAAACCACAAGCCACAGAAGTGGGAAGAAACACAGGAACCGCAATCAAGGGATGTGCCCGCACTAGCCTTGAACAATAGTAAGTTAGAGACTCTGTGTCCAAACTGAGAAACCTCAGGGTCCAACAAAAAGACAGGAAAAACAAAAACCAAACTAAAGGGGCAAATGTTGATAGGAGCAAGGTGAATGCCATAAGGTCACAGAAACTTTATGGGGAAATGAAAGAAATGCCAAGGGCAGTTTGGGCATTGTTTGGAGATTCACTAACAGGAATTTACTATGTACTAAGTATCCTAAATTCCTTAAGGTAGATGTGGGTTTTCTTCAGGCACAAAGTTGCATCTCAGCTATTCCAGCTGCTCGTTGGCCAATATGGAGCAAACTCTGCCAGAGAGTGAGTTTTACAGGGTGAGGTGGAGCGGGTGGGGCTCCATAATGTAGCTGAGAACAGAGGTAGCTGAGGTGTGCTGGAGTGTGAGAAAGAAGATGGCATGAAATATGGAAGCCATGTGGACACTTGTTCTGTGTATGCCTGTTGAAAATTTGGGTAGCTCCCCTAGGGCCAGGAAAAAAGGGCACCTATTTGACATTGGTGGTTTAGGGGCAGTGGAGGGGGAAAGTGTAACCTTCAGATGTTTGGGGCAAGAGAGAAAGATGCCTTAGGATTCCGAGGGTCCTTGGGACTCAGAATGGATATGACGGAAGTTGCATTCATCTTATGTTACAGAATACTTTGGCTCCTACTTGTTGAGAATATGTTGACAAGAAAATGGGCCAAAACAAACAAGGTGAGATATGGCCTCAAGGTGAATGTCTGCAAAAATGTAGCCACAAGCCGGGTGTGGTGGCTCACGCCTGTAATCCCAGCACTTTGGGAGGCTGAGGTGGGTGGATCATTTGAGGTCAGGAGTTCAAGACCAGCCTGGTCAACATGGTGAAACCCCGTCCCTACTAAAAATACAAAAATTACCCGGGTGTGGTGGTGTGCGCCTGTAGTCCCAGCTACTCGGGAGGCGGAGGAAGGAGAATTGCTTGAACCCAGGAGGTGGAGGTTGCAGTGAGCCGAAATTGTGCCACTGCATTCCAGCCTGGGCGACAAAGCAAGACTCCGTCTCAAAAAAAAAAAAAAAAAAAAAAATGTAGCCACACATCTTCAGGTAGGGAGACTACTTGGCAGCTTGTGTTTAAATAACATAAAAGCACAACAAAAAATGCCTGCTTTTTTTCTTTTTTTTTTTTTTTTTTGAGACGGAGTCTTGCTCTGTCGCCCAGGCTGGAGTGCAATGGTGCAATCTTGGCTCACTGCAACCTCCGCCTCCTGGGTTCAAGTGATTCTCCTGCCCCAACCTGAGTAGCTGGGATTACAGGCACCCGCCACCACGCCCAGCTAATTTTTGTATTTTTAGTAGAGATGGGGTGTCACCATATTGGCTAGGCTGGTCTGGAACTCCTGACCTCAGGTGATATGCCCTGCGCAGCCTCCCAAAGTGCTGGGATTACAGGTGTGAGCCACCGCGCCCAGCCACCTGTGGTTTTTCTTTACTGCAAACACAGTGTGTCATAATTAACATCATGGGGTTGCCAAAAAAAATAATATTAGGGTGCATTTAGTAAAAGTATGGTGTCTGCAGGAAGGAGGCACGAGTCCAGGCCACCGCTGTTACGCCATGTCCATTTGTGGCCACCAATGTGAAGCACCTCAGTAAAGGCAGAGGTAGCAGGAAGGCCAAAGGAACTGGGATTGTTCAGCTGGGAAGTGAAGACACTTTAAAACAAATGTGGTTCAAAACTGGATTGGGCCGCTTCTTAACAGGTAGTGAGTTTCTTACCCCTGGAAGTATTTAAGCAAAATCTTGACTAATTGTGGGTGGCTAAGGGAAGGATTACTGCATGGAGCAGAAGGTAAAATCAGTTATCCTTTCAGCTTTCTCCCAGCGGGATGATTTTGATTTCTGCACCCCTTCCTTGCCTAAATCCCTAGGCAGCCCCCCAGTCTCTGACCACGGCCTGGGGCAGCTGCAGAAGGGGCAAAGAGGAGCCTTCCAGATCTGCTTCTGCCTCTACACTGCCAATGGCGCCAGCTGCTTCCTCGCCTTGCCACCAGCAGTCGGGAGGCCGGCCATCTGCCCCCTGGGTGCCCAGAGGAGCCCGGGGCTTCAAAAGTGGCTAGGGCCCCCGGCCAGGGAGCGGTTGGACCCACAGATCAACGCACTCCGGCGTTAGGGTGCAGACCTTCTGGCAGGCTGGGGGCAGGCCTAGAACTGCCCAGCGGCGCAGCGACCTGGCGTCGTGGGTTCGAATTTCCACGGTTCCCACCTCGTGACAACAAGGCGTCTCGGGTCCCACCGACAGGGGCCATGCCCGGGGCGCGCAGCCTCCGGTGCTAGCCTTGTTCCCGAAGTCTGTTTCCTCCCGGGGCCTCGGTCTGACGCCCTCAGTCAGCGCTTCGCAGGAAGCTGACTCCCAAACCCGGGCAAGGGGTGTGGGCCGAGAGCGAAACCCCGCCCCCAGGGGTCCCTGATCTTTGCCCCCGCCCCGGGCTCCGCGCCTGTCGGAGAGGCATCAGCAGGCGGGCGGCGTTGCCTTTGTGTGTTTCGCTTCGAGGTGCCAGAGACCCTCCCCACAATCGTCCGCCGCGTCCCCTAGCGGCCCTCGGCCCCTCCTCTCGGCGTCCCCAGCCCCCCTGTTCAGCTCCGCGTGCCATTTCGGGGATCGCTGGTTCGCTCCCCACGGCGCCAGGAGGAGGGGCGAGGGCCGGCAGCCCCCTCCCCCGCGCGCGGCGCAGGAGCCGAGCCCAGCCCAGGGGACCCGCCGCCGCCGGTCATGTGGGCCGGACTGATCCTTCGGGCCGCCTGTGTCGCGCTCCTGCTGCCGGGGGCCCCAGCCCGAGGCTACACCGGGAGGAAGCCGCCCGGGCACTTCGCGGCCGAGAGGTAAGCGTCCCGAGCTCCTCCAGGCTCCCCTGCCCGGGAGAGCGCTACCGGCGTGCAGTCGAGAGGCGCTGAGGGGCGCTCAGGAGCCGCAGGCAGCCGCGTGTCGGGGCTTCCTCTGGGGTGCTATCAGCGCGGGCACAGCTCGGGGACGGGACAAAGAGTCAGCAACTTGTGCCTCTGGGCGGGTGCTCATCGTGCGCCCCTGGCTGGGGCTGTCCAGACTGGGACCTGGGAGATCCGAGGTCCAGGCGTTGGGTGACTCTTAATGTGCCCTGGAGCGCGGACCTCTGGAGAGGGGAGTCCAGGATGTGCCATCTGGTCTCCGGACTGGCTGGCTCACCCCCCAGCGTGCCCGTGGCTCTGCCTGGGCAGCGCCTGGCCTCCCCTGCCGCGCGGGGCTTTCCCTGGGTCTTGGCCCTACGAACTTCGTGGACCTTGGAACAGCCGGGGTCTCTGGGTCTCTTTTCGTTTTCTGTCCGTGCATGTGCGCGGGTGGGGGTGGGGTGCATGCCCCTCCGCTGTCTTTCGCGATGGATGCCGCCCTCCGCACGTGCTTTCCCCCGGGCCGCTGTGGGGCCGTTCGCGTGTGTGCGTGATGCTCAGAGCTAGGGAACACGGTGTCAGCGGGCGGCCTGGCCCGCGGCCACGTCCTCCGGGGGGCGCGCAGCGGGGGCGGCCCGGCCAGGCTTGTAGCTCACACGTGTGTTCCACAGCCACCGCCAGTTCCTGCTCAGATCCGGCCCCGACTCCCCGGCGTTCCACAGGCTCCCACCACCTGTCCCTCTGTCACCAGCCCTAGGAGGCTCCTTAGGGCGCTCTGGCGGGTGCTCGGTCCCTGCCCACCTGAGAGTTCGACTCCATCAGCCTCCCTGGGCACCCTTTTATCTGCCGCCTTGGTGGCACTGCCTGTTCGTTTCTGTCCCAAGGCTCCGCTCATTCGCCCGGTCCCCTCCTTCTCAGGCTGCTGCCATAATCACTCCAGCAAGGGGGTGGATGAGACTTCACTGCCAGTTCCCGCCAGCAGGAGGGCCCCCCCTTTCTTCTGTGATGACCTCAGAGAGGGAAAAAGGCCCCAGGGACAGCTTTCCTCAGACTTTTGTGTGCTGCCATGGCGCCCTGAGCTTCCCTTTCCGGAATACTTGTCACATTTTGGCACAGATTCTTCTCCCCAAGAACACGATACGTTTGCCTTGTCCCATGTCCCCAGCGCCTGGTGCAGTGCCCAGCGCAGAGTGGGTGCTTTACATAGTGCCTGCCTCCAGAATCATCTTCCCTCCGCTCTGAACATTGGTGGAACGCCGTTGGGAAGGGGTTTCTTTTCCCTTTTCTGTTGAGGTGGGATTGGAAGCTCAAACCAGGCTGGATTTCATCACCCTCTGTCCAGTTCATGACTGGAGCTGGTTGCAGTTGTCCTCTCTGTCCCCCTCCAGGCCTGCAGTTGTGCTGTTTCCCCTGCTGGAACACCCTCTCTCTCCCTTCTCTCTCTTCCTCTTTTGCTGGCTGCCCTACTTTTTTTTTTTTTTTTTTTTTTTTTTTTTTTGAGACAGAATCTTACTCTGTCACCCAGGCTGGAGTGCAGTGGCTCGATCTCGGCTCACTGCAGCCTCTGCCTTCTGGGTTCAAGCGATTCTTATGCCTCAGCCTCTGGAGTAGCTGGGACAACAGGCACATGCCACCACACCTGGCTATTTTTTGTATTTTTTTTTTTTTTTTTTTTGAGATGGAGTTTTGCTCTTGTTGCCCAGGCTGGAGTGCAGTGGCGTGATCTCAGCTCACCGCAACCTCCACCTCCCAGGTTCAAGCGATTCTCCTGCCTCAGCCTCCCAAGTAGCTGGGATTACAGGCGTGCACCACCATGCCCGGCTAATTTTGCATTTTTAGTAGAGAAGGGGTTTCTCCATGTTGGTCAGGCTGGTCTCAAACTCCCGACCTCAAGTGATCCGCCCGCCTCGGCCTCCCAAAGTGCTGGGATTACAAGTGTGAGCCACCACGCCCGGCCTGTATTTTTTTTTTTTAGCGGAGACAGGGTTTTGCCATGTTGGCCAGGCTGGTCTCAAACTGCTGACCTCAAGTTATCCGCCTGCCTTGGCCTCCCAAAGTTTTCTCTCTCACCTCAGCCTATATGCTGCCCTTCCAGGAACTCCCCCGACCCTCCTCAGGGCTCCACAGCCTGTCCCACTGTGGCATTTGTCACTCTATGCTGTTATCACCTGGCTCCTGGTCTGCCCTACTTTCCTTGAAGGTGGGGGCAGTAGCTTGTTTATGGCTGTATGGTCATGCCTTACTCAGCAGCCAGCACCAGTTGGATGCATCTGGCTTCCTGTCCTTTCTGGACCTCATTCCTGCTTGAACAGACCCCCACTGCCTCCAGTTTTGGGCAGCTCACTCATGACCCCACACCCACCCCAGAGATGTCACCTATGCCATTGCCCTTCTCAACCTTTCCCTCAACAGCCATTTATTGAGCACCTACTATATGCCAGGCACTGCTATAGGTGCTGGGGTAAATAGATAAGAAACCCTTGTCATCAGGGAGTTGTAGGGGAGCAATGAATTAATAAATTAAAAACTAATGTCACAGGAAGTAAATGTTGTGGAGAATAAAGCAAGTAAATGTTGTGGAGAATAAAACACCACCTTGTTGTGGGTGTACAAGGAAGGCCTCTCTGAGAAGGTGCCATGGGCAGAGATCTGGGTGAAGGGAGAGAGGAAGCCCAGTGTGTGTCTGAGGAAGAATCTTTCTCTCTTTTTTTTTTTTTGTTTTGAGACGGTCTGGCTCTGTCACTTAGGCTGGAGGGCAGTGGCGCCAACTTGGCTTGCTGCAACCTCTGCCTCACAGGCTCAAGCCATTCTCCCACCTCAGCCTCCCGAGTAGCTGACCCTACAGGTGTGTGTCACCATGCCCAGCTAGTTTTTGTGTTTTTAGTAGAAACGAGGTTTCACCATGTTGCCCAGGCCGGTCTCAAACTCCTGGGCTCAAAATGATCAGCCTGCTTCGGCTTCCCAAAGTGCTGGGATTACAGGCGTGAGCCACCACACCCGGCCATAAGAACCTTTCTTATAGCAGGAACTGTAAGTGCAAAGGTCCTGAGGCAGCCACCCCTGGGGCTCCTCATCTATTGCACAGCCTTTCTTCAGCTCTGAGGGCCCTCTCCTGGCCACTCTGCTGTGTGTTCATGTGGCAGTTATCTGTAGGAGGCCAGTATCTATTGTCTCACACTTTTGTCTCTGTCTTGCCTCCAGGAGAAGACTGTCTGGGTCATTTTTCTTTGGAAACTTCCCATTGCCCCTCCGGACAGTTCTCGAGAATTGTTTGTTGATTGACTTACACACTGGCTGGGAGACTTTCCTGTTGACCAGTGTCTCCCCCAGTATAGAATGAGGAAAGTGCTCTCTCTTCTCTTGCAGACGCCGGCTGGGCCCCCACGTCTGCCTCTCTGGGTTCGGGAGTGGCTGCTGCCCTGGCTGGGCGCCCTCTATGGGTGGTGGGCACTGCACCCTGCGTAAGTGCTTGTCCCTGTGCCCCAAGTCTTCTCCTCCAGCAGTGTGTGTTGCCAGCCCTCAGTCCCTGGCCCGAGGGACAGACGGGGGGCCCCAGTCCCTCATCTCTCACCTGCACTTCTCCTCTCAGCCCTCTGCTCCTTCGGCTGTGGGAGTGGCATCTGCATCGCTCCCAACGTCTGCTCCTGCCAGGATGGAGAGCAAGGGGCCACCTGTCCAGGTAACTGGGGATGGGCAGGGGTTGATGGGAACAGATGAATGAGCATTGAGGTTATGTACTGGGCAGTGGGCACTTGAGATGTGTCCTGGCGTCTCAGCTTCAGACAACTCTATTAGGTAGACATTTTGTGCCCATTTTATAGATGAAGAAACTGAGACACAGAAGTTATTGTCTTGCCGGGGGTCACACAGCTGGTAAATGGCAGAGCTGGATTTAAACCCAGGCCTGTTTGCCTTCAGAGCTACCCTCCCAACAGAATTCAGGAGGACCTTGGTGAGGTGGGGATGGCTGGGACTGCCACGGGCTGCATGCTCACTGGTGCGATGCCTGCTCTAGAAACCCACGGACCATGTGGGGAGTACGGCTGTGACCTTACCTGCAACCATGGCGGCTGTCAGGAGGTGGCCCGAGTGTGCCCTGTGGGCTTCTCGATGACGGAGACAGCTGTTGGCATCAGGTGTACAGGTGAGACGCCTGGGAGTGGTGGGGGAGGGGGACAGCGGGAATTATATCTCCTCCCCATCCTGCCAGGATGGTCTCCAGTGTATTGCAAGAGCCAAGCTGAGCCAAGATAGGCTCTGATGTTTGAGAGTGGGCAAACTCTCAAAAACAAAAGAAATGTGTCACTTCTGTTATTTTACAAATATTTATTGAGCACTCTTAGGGGCAGGAACTGAGCTAGGGACTGGGGTTATGGGAGCCACAGTTGGTCCCTGTTAGGGAGTTTTTTTTTTTTTTTTTGAGACGAAGTTTCACTCTTTTGCCCAGGCTGGAGTGAAGTAGCATGGTCTCAGCTCACTGCAGCCTCCACCTCCTGGGTTCAAACGATTCTCCTGCCTCAGCCTCCTGAGTAGCTGGGATTACAGGCGCGTGCCACCACACCCAGCTAATTTTTGTATTTTTAGTAGAGACAGGGTTTCGCCATGTTGGCCAGGGTGGTCTCGAACTCCTGATCTCAGGTGATCCACCCACCTCGGACTCCCAAAGTGTTAGGATTACAGGCGTGAGCCACCGCACCCAGCCCCTATTAGGGAGTTTCTGAATATGAGGAAGGAAGACAAGTAACAGGACAAGAACAGCTCAATTGTCACGGGGACCTTAACTGGGAAGGGCAAGGTGCCAGGGCCCACAGAGGGGCATGGAACCCGGAGTCGGGAGGGTTGGCCGGGGGAGGCTCCTTGGGAAAATGACATTTGAAAGATGAGGGACGCTAAACTCAATAATTATTTTGTGAATGTATTATTTGCTTGTGATTTTTAAAACATTTCTACGGACAAAATCTGTTACCTTCCCCAGAAACAGCCACTGTGACCAGTTTCTTGTCAATCTTTCCAGAGCGACAAAAGCCTTTTTGGAGTTTTAACTTCGTAAAAATAATATTTCTCCCCCTGAATAGAAAAGCAGGAGATAGTTCATTGTAGAACATTTGGAAATAAGAGGAGAAAGATGAAAATAAGCATTCTCTGGAAGTCCCCACCCGGAGATATTTGTTACTAAAATGAAGTTTTGTTTTCCTGCCCTTTTCCCTGGGTGTGTCTGTGTTGTGAGTGTGTGTACGTGTGTGTATATGTATGTTAAGCATGCAGCATATATGTATGCTTTATAAAATTGGGATTTTATCTGTAGCTTTTATTATTTTTCCCATCTAATTTTATGTTGTAGGCATCACTAACAATTCCTTGCAACATAATTTTTTTTTCGCTAGGCTCAATGGCTCATGCCTGTAATCCCAGCACTTTGGGAGGCCGAGGCGGGTAGATCACTTGAGGTCAGGAGTTCAAGACCAGCCTGGCCAACATGGTGAAACCCTGTCTCTACTAAAAACACAAAAACTAGCTGGTGTAGTGGTACATGCCTGTAATCCCGGCTACTCAGGAGGCTGAGGCAGGAGAATTGCATGAACCCAGCAGGTGGAGGTTGCAGTGAGCCGAGATCACATCACTGCACTCCAGCCTAGCGACAGAGCAAGACTGTCTCAAAAAAAAAGAAAAAAATTTCTTTTTTTAGCAGTTACATATGTGGTTGCTGTAATTGAAATAACTATTTGTCTGTTGTCCCTTATTTAAGAGGTTTGCAGTGTTTCACCACTATAAATAATGCTGCCATAGGGCCGGGCGAGGTGGCTCACGGCTGTAATCCCATTACTTTGGGAGGCTGAGGTGGGTGGATCACGAGGTCAGGGGTTCAAGACCAGCCATGACCAACATGGTGAAACCCCGTCTCTACTAAAAATACAAAAATTAGGTGGGCGTGGTGGCGGGTGCCTGTAATCCCAGCTACTCAGGAGGCTGAGGCAGGAGAATTGCTTGAACCCGGGAGGTGGGAGGTTGCAGTGAGCCGAGTTCACGCCACTGCACTCCAGCCTGAGTGACAGAGCGAGACTCCGTCTCAAAAAAAAAAAAAAAAAAAAAAAAAAAAAAAATTGCTGCCATAAAGAGGCTTCTTGTCAGCTTCTCTGATTATTTCCTGGAAGGACGCTGTTGGGTCCAAGGGTCTCAATAAAGGGGTCTTGGAGCTCGTTGCTTGTTGCAGCATCTCCTCCAGATAGGAAAACCAATGGACGCAATTGATCTGCTCCTGAATGCTTTTCACCTTGGGACACTTTCTGCACGTACTTCTCATTGCAGAGGCTAACGGAACCAAGGAAAAGTCAGAGAACAATGTCAAAGCACTTGCAGGACAGGGTGGCACTGACCGTAGCCATGGGACATCCCAGTGGAATGGGGTTAGCCAGGGTGGGCTTCTTAGCGGTGTTGAGCATGGTCTTGACGGTCCAGCTGTTGGGAAGAGTGGGTAGCTGCTGGGTAGAAGGCTAAGTAGGGGATAAGGAGAGTGGGGGTGTCCCACGGGCTTGGGGGCCACAGTGGCGAGACTCACTACACAGTGAGTGCAGACTGAGTAGACTGAGCTGAGCCCGTAGGTCCTCAGAAGCTGCTGCGGATCTTTGGCAGGGAAAGGATGGCAAGAAGCATGATTTGGGGAGATCTGTCTCCCAGCTCCTATCATCCCTCAGATCAGAACATCTCACTAGGCTCACCTTCCTAAAGTACTACTTGGATTTAGTCACCGCAACTTAGTCTCATCTTTTTTTTTTTTTTGAGACAGAGTCTCGCTCTGTTGCTAGGCTGGAGTGCAGTGGTGCGATCTCGGCTCACTGCAACCTCTGACTTCCTGGTTCGGCGATTCTTGTGCCTCAGCCTCCCAAGTAGCTGGGATTACGGCACATGCCACCACGCCCAGCTAATTTTTGTATTTTTAGTAGAGACGGGGTTTCACTATGTTGGCTAGGATAGTCTCAATCTCCTGACCTCGTGATCCGCCCACCTCAGCCTCCCAGAGTGCTGGGATTACAGGCGTGAGCCACTGCGCCTGGCCTTAGTCTCCTCTTAATCCATATCTTCAGTCCTGTCTCCTGCTGCCTCAAAAGGAACCCAAGCTTCAGCTAGTCTGGGCCTCAGTACAGCTCGCAAGGAGCCCAGCTGCTGCCTGGAAGCACCTCAGACCCTTTCTCCACCTGGGCAGTCCTTCCTCCGATACTCCTGGTCCTCTCAGCCAGTCGCTCTTTCAGGGCATGCCTGCTGGGGCCAGTCTGTCACTGGTGGGGCATATATCACCCCCTAGCAGGCACTGTTCTCCCCTGGGTGTGTGTCTTGGCTCCTGTGTTATCAGACCGTGAATATCTGGAGTCAGCGCTGTGTCTTAGTCACATTTGCGTCCTCAACAGCCCCCCTCTGGGTCTGCTGCACGCAGTTGGTGCTCAATGAACCTTTAAGAGAATGACTCTGTTGATTATTTAATCAACCTCCCTGTCCACTGCCCTCTGCCCTTTTGAGGGCCCTTTGGGGTTGCCCTGCAGGCAGGGCCATTGGAAACAGTTCGGTCTCAGCTGTCTTCTCTCGTCATCTGATCTTCATGGATTAAAGGGGGCCCCAGTCTCTTGGCCTCTTCCTTCCTGGGGTTTCCTCATAGCCAGTGACCTTCCTGGTGTCTGCTGTTTCTTCCTGGGGTGCAGGTGGGGATTCCACGCTGCTGAGGGCAGGCTTGGTGTGGGCTCAGGGCCCTTGTGGGGTTGATTTGTTCCTCAGTCACAGTCATGTTCAGAGAGGGCCGTGCAAGGGAGATTTCTTTTCTTTTCTTTTTTTTTTTTCTTGAGACGGAGTCTCGCTTCGTCGCCCAGGCTGGAGTGCAGTGGTGCGATCTTGGCTCACTGCAAGTTCTGCCTCCCGGGTTTACGCCATTCTCCTGCCTCAGCCTCCTGAGTAGCTGGGACTACAGGCGCCCGCCACTGCGCCCAGCTAATTTTTTGTATTTTTAGTAGAGACGAGGTTTCACCGTGGTCTCGATCTCCTGACCTCGTGATCCGCCCACCTCAGCCTCCCAAAGTGCTGGGATTACAGGTGTGAGCCACCGTGCCCGGCCTTCTTTTTTTTCTTGAGATGGAGTTTTGCTCTTGTTGCCCAGGCTGGAGTGCAATGGCACAATCTCGGCTCACCGCAACCTCCGCCTCCTGGCTTCAAGCGATTCTCCTGCCTCAGCCTCCTGAGTAGCTGGGATTACAGGCATGCACCACTATGCCTGGCTAATTTTGTACTTTTAGTAGAGACGGGGTTTCTCCATGTTGGTCAGGCTGGTCTTGAACTCCTGACCTCTGGTGATCCGGGGGCCTTGGCCTCCCAAAGTGCTGGGATTACAGGCGTGAGCCACCACGCCCGGCCTGCAAGGGTGCTTTCTTCCCAGACGCTGACAAATGCGTAAGTTCCTCTTGTGAGGACCACTGTGTAAACATGTGCTTTCTCTCTTTCCAGACATTGACGAATGTGTAACCTCCTCCTGCGAGGGCCACTGTGTGAACACAGAAGGTGGGTTTGTGTGCGAGTGTGGGCTGGGCATGCAGCTGTCTGCCGACCGCCACAGCTGCCAAGGTGAGTTGCAGAGAAGGAACGGCTGCTCTGGGAGGGGTAATGGGGTTGCCACATTGAACACTCAGCCCTGCCATGCCCAGCGCAGTGTGCTCTGTGCACCACTGCATTGAACCTTCACCACCGGCTTCTGAGGGAGATGCTATTATGGTTCCTGTTTGACTGATGTGGAGACTGAGGCTTGCCCAAGGCCAAGTCGTTAGTAAGAGGTGGAGTCAGAGTTTGAATCCCAGCACATCTAACAGTTAGAACCGACTGCTGCTGGCCTGGCGGGATGGCTCACATCTGTAATCCCTGCACTTTGGGAGGTCAAGGCGGGAGGATTACCTGAGGTCAGGAGTTCAAGACCAGCCTGGCCAATATGGTGAAACCTCATCTCTACTAAAAATACAAAAATGAGCCAGGCATGGTGGCGAGCGCCTGTAATCCCAGCTACTCAGGAGGCTGAGGCAGGAAAATTGCTTGAACCCAATAGACAGAGGTTGCAGTGAGCCAAAATTGCACCACTGCACTCCAGCCTGGACGACAGAGTGAGACTTTGTCTCAGAAAACAAAGTACCTGCTGCTGCTGTTGCAGGATAAAGGGATGGTGATGGAGGAGAGGCTGTGAGGAGAGCCAGGGCAGAGTGGGCCGACCACCCTGGGGAAGGAGGCCACTGAGATGAGCGAGGGCCGGGAGAGACTCAGGCTGTGAGTCCCGAGGAGCCATGGGAGGGGCTTACCGGGATGGGGTCATTCACTGACTACATTCATCAGTTTCACCTGCCCCAGTGCTGGCCCAGGCTCTGGAGCTACCCTGGGGAGTAGGATCCCCCAAGTCTGATGGGGAGCAGAAGAACAAGGTTAGGATGAGGGATAAATGTTGGGAAAACCCAGGGAAGAGAAGGAATCCTACCTCTTCAGTTTGCAGGATGAGAGATCTTACAATTATTACTCATTCTTTTAAAATGCCTTTTATTTACACATTATGGAAAGAATCTCACAAGGCCGATAATTGTGAACTCCCCCTGAATCCTACATTATTATTTTCTTTATGTTTGACATTTTCATGAATTATAAGAAAAAATTTAAAAGCCATGGTGCTAGCCCAGGCCCTCTTTCCCACTGCTGCCCTCTGCTCTCCCTGGAGAATAGCCTGCGCATCTTAGTCTACTTGGGCGGCCATGATAAAATTCCACAGGCTGGGGGCTTATACCACTGACATTGATTCTCATAGTTCTGGAGGCTGCAAAGTCCAAGATTAAGGCACTGGCTAATTCAGTTTCTGGTGAGGGCTCTTCCTGGCTTTCAGAAAGCAGTCTTCTTGCTGTGTCCTCAGTTGGAGAGAGAGCTCTCTGGTATCTCTTCTTCTTCTTTTTTTTTTTTTTTCGACATGGAGGAGGACAGAGGACACTCCCTTTGTTGCCCAGGAGTGCATTGTTGCAATCTCAGTTCACTGCAACCTCCGCCTCCTGGGTTCAAGTGATTCTCCAACCCTCCCAAGTAGCTAGAGTTACAGGTGTGCGCCACCACGCCTGGCTAATTTTTGTATTTTTAGTAGAGATGAGGTTTCACCATGTTGGCCAGGCTGGTCTTGAACTCCTGACCTCAAATGATCTGCCCACCTTGGCCTCCCGAAGTGCTGGGATTACAGGCATGAGCCACCCAGCTAGGCCTCTCATGTCTCTTCTTACAAGGACACTAATCCCATCAAGAGGGCACACCCTCATGACCTCATGTAACCCTAATTATCTTCTTATCTACTTATCTTACCTTCATATCTTCCAAATGCCATTACATTGGCGGTTAGGGCTTCAACGCGATTTTTGAGGGGACAGAGTTTAGTCCATAGCACTCAGGCATTGGTCTGCTGTGTGCCCTGCCTGCCCCTCCCCATGATGTGTACGTACATACACGGGCACTTACAGAGACAGGATAGTTGCTGAACTCTCGGGTCCTGGGTCCTGGGCTAAGCACTTTACATGCATTTTCTCCTTTCGCCCTCAAAATTACCCAGTGAAGTTGGTATTATTTATCTCCATTTTATTGATAGGAACACTGAGGCTTAAGGAAATTGTTACTTGCTTAAGATCATATTAGAGCTAAAGTTTTTTCTTCTTTCTTTTTTTTTTTTTTTTTTTTGTAGAGATGAGGTCTTGCTGGGTTGCCCAGGCTGGTCTCAAATTCCTGGCCTTAAGCTATAAGGATAGCTTTGGCCCCCAAAGGGCTGGGATTCCAGGCATGAGCCACTGCACCCAGCCAGAGTTGGGATTTGAACCTAGTCATTCCTTTGCTTGTTCCCCTTACCCCGCCCGATGTTGGTCTTGAAGATCTTTCCACATCAGGGTAAATAGACTTGCCTTGTTCCTTTTAACTTCTGACTCTGCAGTGCAAATATTTCATAGTTTACTAACTCTTTTCTTATTGATGAACATGGAGATTATCTCCAGTTTTTCACAATTTCAAACAGCACTAGGGAACTTTTACAGAGGAGGTTCCACTGAAGCTGAGTTTTGAAGTATGAGTAGGAGTTTTCCAGCCAGACAAGAGGGAAAGGCATTCCAGGCAGACAGAGAACATGGGCAAAAGGGGAGCACCAAAGGAGCATGGTGCATTTGGAAGATGGCAAGAATTTAAGCCAGTGGCCAGGTGGAGTGGCTCATGCCTGTAATGGAGGCCAAGGCGGGTGGATTGCCTGAGGTCAGGAGTTTGAGACCAGCCTGACCAACATGGTGAAACCCCATCTCTACTAAAAATACAAAATTACCCAGGCATGGTGGTGCATGCCTGTAATCCCAACTACTTGGGAGGCTGAGGCAGGAGAACTGCTTGAACCCAGGAGATGCAGACCGCAGTGAGCTGAGATCGTGCCATTGTACTCCAGCCTGGCAAAAAGAGTGAAACTCTGTCTCAAAAAACAACAACAACAAAAAAGAATTTAAGCCAGAGTGAAGGTCAGGGGCAAGGAAGGAGGTGGGCAAGGCAACCAGGACTATGTTCAAAGACGTTGTGAGCTATGGGGCAGCACTGGTGTCTTACCCTAAGACGAGGTCTGTGGCCTGTGGGAGCAGCAGAGAGGTTTTGAGCAGGGAGGGCCCTGATTAGAAATGCCCTTTGGTCAGAACATCCTGGAGGCTGTGCAGAGGATGGCTTGAAGGAACCTAGGTAGAGACAGAGAGACACACTGGAGGCTCTGGCTGTTCTCCAGACTAGAGATGAATGGGGCCGGGCTAAGGGGTAGCAGTGAGGATGAGAGACGTGGGCTGGTCCAGAGAGTATTTAGGACTGGATGTGGGCAGTGCAGAAGAGGGGCAGCTGAGGTGGTTCCCCATAGCCCTGTGTGGGATAGGAGATGGAGATGAGGGAGGAAGAGGGGACCACATATTTCAAAGTTCTGTTGGGGAAATGAACCCCAGTCTTGTCCCTTTTCCTGCCAGACACTGACGAATGCCTAGGGACTCCCTGTCAGCAGAGATGTAAAAACAGCATTGGCAGCTACAAGTGTTCCTGTCGAACTGGCTTCCACCTTCATGGCAACCGGCACTCCTGTGTAGGTAAGGTGGGGAGGACCCTGTGGTCTGCACACTTAGGCTGCCAATCAGGAAGATGGACAGGGAGCCCAGGGACCCGGGAAGGTTAACAATTAGACTTTCTGGTCCTCTGGAGCCTGAAGGGGCTTGAGCCTTTGCTCAGAGCCTGCCTGTCCCTGGGGTTGGCGTGGCTCTGCATGAAGACCCTGTCTTGGACTTTTCCTGGCCATTTGCCACTTTCATCCTGTTATGTTTCTCTTCCGCTCCTCTCCCAGATACACCCCAAGGATTCCTCTCTGCTCACCCATTTTCTTGGCTGCCTTTGCTCCCCTTGGTAAATAAAGCACCTTATGTCTTGGTTCCTCTGGTTTAGGAGACCCTGTTTTCTCAGCCCATTAGCAGAAATTTCCAGAAAGGGATTGGCATGTTTGGTTTGAGCTTGGCTCATGGGTTGAAGGTGGGGTCCCATGGGCCTGAAAAAAGACCTTGTTCTAGCGGAGTTAGGTATTTGTCCCGAAGCCTACCTACCTTGAGCAGCTCAGTGAGTTTTGAGACTTTTTTCGGAAAGAAAAACGGGAGGGTGGAAGGTTTGGAGATGAGCTTCTCAGCGGGGCTTACACCCACCAGGCAGCAATTAATTACCGCTGCATAGTGCTGGAGCTGAGTCTCAGATACTCGCATTAAATGCCTGCTCGATGTGTGAACCTATCAACAAGACTAGCACTAGAGTTCAGCCCCGCTCCCAGCTGTCTGAGTCACATCCCGCACCTTGGGGCAGGGATGGACCCCGTAAGAACATGGCAGGGAAACTCCCCAAGTCTTTTGAGCTAAGGGATGGGCGGAAGAAGGGCTCGGTAGCCCAAACAAAGCAGCTGTCCGCAGCGAGGCTCTCCCGCAGATGTAAACGAGTGTCGGAGGCCATTGGAGAGGCGAGTCTGTCACCATTCCTGCCACAACACCGTGGGCAGCTTCCTATGCACATGCCGACCTGGCTTCAGGCTCCGAGCTGACCGCGTGTCCTGTGAAGGTGAGCGCCAGGCCCCTCCCTCCCGGCGGCTGGCCACGCCCTCTCAGTGCCTGCCCTGGCCACGCCCCACAGAGCCTGGCCCCTCCCCGTCCACGCCCTCCCGGAGCCCAGCCACGCCGTCTCAGCGCCTGGCCCCGCCCTATCCCGGCGCCGCCCACCTGGCGGTAGGCTCCCTTTCCGTCTGCCCTTGTTTTCAGTTCATCTTGTTTGTTACTTTCAACACTCCACTTTCTTCCTCGCTTTCTTTTTCCACTTCTTTATCCATTCTTCCTTCTTCTTTTCACTGTTTCCCCAGCCCTTCTGTTTTTTTCCCAAATGATAAAAGGATAAAACCCAACAGGAGTCCGAGTAACCTGAGCTACAGGGACAGCCATTTCCGTGGTTCGCCCTGCCGCACGGCGACAGTGTGCCCATAAACATAGTAGAATGTTGCGCAGACCACGGGGTGTGAACAGGGACTTGTGGTGGTGGAGCTGAGCCCAGGTCTCCCTAAACCCTGTCTCCTGCCTCTGCTGTCCACCCCAAGAGACCTCCGTGCTTCTGTTTCAGCTTTCCCGAAAGCCGTGCTGGCCCCATCTGCCATCCTGCAGCCCCGGCAACACCCGTCCAAGATGCTCCTGTTGCTTCCTGAGGCCGGCCGGCCTGCCCTGTCCCCAGGACATAGCCCTCCTTCTGGGGCTCCAGGGCCCCCAGCCGGAGTCAGGACCACCCACCTGCCATCTTCCACCCCACGACTACCCACATCCTCCCCTTCTGCCCCTGTATGGCTGCTGTTCACCCTGATGGCCACCCCAGTGCCTACTCTCTCCCTGCTGGGGAACCTCAGACCCCCCTCACTCCTTCAGGGGGAGGTGATGGGGACCCCTTCCTTACCCAGGGGCCCTGAGGCCCCCCGGCTGGCAGCAGGGCCCTCTCCCTGCTGGCACCTGGGAGCCATGCATGAATCAGGGAGTCGCTGGACAGAGCCTGGGTGTTTCCAGTGCTGGTGCGAGGTGGGTACTAGGGGTCCCCAGAACTTCCTTGTTCTGGTGCCTTGTGGTGGCTGTAACTCCTGCTTGTGCTTCTAGGATGGGAAGGTGACCTGTGAAAAGGTGAGGTGTGAAGCTGCTTGTTCCCACCCAATTCCCTCCAAAGATGGGGGGTGCTGCCCGTCATGCACAGGTGAGAGCTGGTGCCAGGGAAGGACATAGTCTTGCCTCTTCCTTTCTCTGCGCCCTCCTGCGGCCAAAAGGCTGTTCTTTAACATTAGCGTACATTAGAATCTCCTGGAGGGCTTACTAAGCCACACTTCCCTTGGCACTGCCCCCAGAGCTTCTGATGCAGTAGGTCTGGGATAGGGCCAGAACATGTGCGTTTTGAACAGGTTCCCAGGTGATACTGACATGGCTGGTCTAGGGACCACACTTTGAGAACCACTCGTTTATGCTGTAATATGCCTCAAGGGGGACTTTTCATCTTCTGAGCATCTGTTTTCAGCTTCATTCGCTCATTCATTTATTCAGTCATTCATTGAGCCTCTTTAAATCCACTGTGCAGTCCCCTTCTCCTGCCCAGTTCCCCTCCTACAGGTGGAGGAGTAGTTGTTTCTAAATTCTGTCCCCTTTTTGACTCACCCCTGCCATCTGCTGATGGTTTTTCATTTGCTTCCCATTGCTGGAAGGATAGGGACCCAAATTTTCCACAGATCCTTCACAGAGCTTCTCGAAACTTGCTCTGCAGTTGAATCAAGGGGATTCTTATTAAAATGCAGATTCTTGGCTGGGCATGATGGCTCAAGCCTGTAATCCCAGCACTTTGGGAGGCCAAGGTGGGCGGATCACTTGAGCCCAGGAGTTTGAGACTAGCCCCGTGTCTATAGGGAGGACCCGTGTCTACAAAAAATACAAAAAGTTAGCCAGGTGTGGTGGCATGTACATGTAATCTTACTTGCCTGGGAGATTGAGGTGGGAGGATCACCTGAGCTCAGGAGGTCGAGGCTGCAGTGAGCCATGATTGTGCCACTGCACTCCAGCCTGGGCAACAGAGTGAGACCCTGGCTAAAAAAAAAAAGAAAAGAAAAAAAGCAGATTCTCATTCAGTTGGTCTGGGAGGGGATTCTTTGTCTGATGGTCTTGGTGATATGACACTGAGGTTGCTGGAGATTGAGCAGTAGTTAAAAAGTCTTCCTAAGGGTTAAAATGGAAATGCACTGTTTTTTGTTTTGTTTTGTTTTTTTTTTTTTTTTTGAGATGGAGTCTTGCTCTGTCGCCCAGGCTGGAGTGCAGTGGTGTGATCTCGGCTCACTGCAGCCTCCGCCTCTAGGGTTTAAGCAATCCTCCCGAGTAGCTGGGATTATAGCCACCCACCACCAAGCCTGGCTAATTTTTGTACTTTTTTTTATTAGTGACAGGGTTTCACCATGTTGGCCAGGCTGGTCTTGAACTCCTGACCTTGAGTGATCTGCCCACCTCAGCCTCCCAAAGTGTTGGGATGACAGGCATGAGCCGCTGGGCCTGGCTTGATTGTCTTAATGACTGTTGTGGGCTATGTTCCCGCTACACACTGAGTCCTGAGTGTGAAGTATTGGGTACTTTATTGCCCAGGTTTTGGATCCTTCCAAGATCCCTGCAGGGTACATGGTGGTGTTTTCATTTTGCAGTGAAGACAAACTGGGTATTAGAGAGGTGAAGTGACATGTCCAGGGCCACGCTGGTTAACAGAGCTGGAGGGCCAGTTTTTTGTTTTTTTTTTTTTTTTAAGACGGAGTGTTGCTCTGTCACCCAGGCTGGAGTGCAGTGGCGCGATCTCGGCTCACTGCAACGTCTGCCTCCCGGGTTCAAGCGATTCTCCTGCTTCAGCCTCCCGAGTAGCTGGGATTACAGGCGCACGCCGCCACGCCCAGCTAATTTTTGTATTTTCAGTAGAGACGGGGTTTCACCATGTTGGCCAGGCTGGTCTCAAACTCCTGACCTTGTGGTCTGCCTGCCTCAGCCTCCCAAAGTGCTGGGGTTACAGGTGTGAGCCACTGCGCCTGGCCTCAGGTTTTGAAACCAGGCTGCCTTTCTTGCCCTCTGGAAAGAAAATGTCGTGCCCTCCAGACAGTTGTGGGTTTGTGAGACATGAATGGACCCTCCTGGGGCCACCACGGCTGATCCTTGCAGGACCACACAGTCAGAGTACCCTGAATCTACCACTCCTGGGACACCCAGGGCAGTGAGAGAATGTTCCAGGTACATTAAGCATGGAGAAGCAGCGAGACCTCAAGCTTCCTCTTCTTTGAAGAGGTCTGATGCCTCTACCTCGTATTTGTCCTTCAAAGGCTGTTTTCACAGTGGTGTCGTCCGAGCTGAAGGAGATGTGTTTTCACCTCCCAATGAGAACTGCACCGTCTGTGTCTGTCTGGTAAGCGTCACAAGATCCTCAAAGCCTCGTGGGTGTTTTCTTAACCTTTGGGGGTTTTAGAGGAAGGGGAAAAGACTGGATGTTAAAGGTGAGCTTGTTGAGTGGAAGGGAACATTCTCAGGTTGTGGAATTTGGTTAGAAGCTGTAGAATTTAAAAGGGGGAGGGAAGTGTAAAACACGAAGGTTGGTGGAGTAAGGGAGGCTTCTGCTCCGCAGCAGACGGCCAGCAGGCACACAGGGTCCGTCTGTTTAGGAAGGGGAGGGGACGAAACTCCCTCGGAAACTTCCCACCAGGGAGGCTGTTTTTCTCTCCAGGCAAAATATTTGCCAGCACAATGAAGGTCTCCACATTTGGGAGAAAGAAGGCTCATTACCAAACTCAGCTTGTTAAAAGTATCTGGCTTTGGGCAAATCCACTCCTGCAAGAATAGTTATTAAGCACCTACTGTGTGCCTGCCCTGCCAGATGCTGATGTTGCAGTGAGCCGAGATCGCGCCACTGCACTCCAGCCTGGGCGACAGAGCGAGACTCTGTCTTAAAAAAAAAAAAAAAAGAAAATGCTGATTAGGAACATCTACTGAGTGCCAGGCCCAGGGTTGGGGCTTCTCATCTCTTTCCTCACCGAGGCTCCCAGCAGCTCTTCGGGGTCAGCTTTACTGCCCCTGTTCTGCAGATGAAAAGACAGAGGCTGGGAGGTGGCAGAGCTGGGATTTGAGGTCTGTCTGAGCCCAAAGTCAGGGCTCTGTCTACCAGCCCTCACTGCCACCTTCTGACCATCTTTATTTTTTATTTTAGAGATAGTGTCTTGCTCTGTTGCCCAGGCTGGAGTATAGTGGTGCAGTCATAGCTCATTGCAGCCTCGAATTCCCGGGCTCAAGCGATCCTCCTATCTCAGTCTCCCAGGTAGCTGAGACCACAGGCACATGCCATTACACCCGGCTAATTTTTTTTTTTTTGGTAGAGACAGGGTCTCGCTGTGTTGGCCAGGCTGGTCTCAAATTCCTGGGCTCAATCGATCCTGCCACCTTGGCCTCCCAAAATGCTGGGATTACAGGGATGAGCCACTGCACCTGGTCATGACCATCTTTAAATGTCTCTTGCTCTGGCATCAAAGGTGGATGCTGCAGTGTGAAATCAGGGGCATGCAGACACCCACCAGCACCCTTTATCGAACTCTTCCTATGTGCTACATGAAAGCGCGGCAGCCAAGTTCCCTCCCTCCTTTATTTCTCTCTTTCTTTTTCTTTCTTGTTTCTTTCTTCTCTTTCTCTTTCTTTCTGTCTCTCACTTCTCTCTTTCTCTCTTCCTTCCTTCCTCTCTCTCTTCCCTCTTTCCCTCCCTGCCTCCCTTCCTCCTTCCTTCCTTCCTTCCTTCCTCTCTCTTCCCTCCCTCTCTCTCTTCCCTCCCTCCCTTCCTTCCCTCCCTCCCTCCTTCCTTCCTTCCTCTCTCTCCTCTCCTGCCCCCTCCTCTCCTGCCCTTCCCCTCCCCTCCCCTGTCTTCTCCTCTCCTCTCCTCCTCTCTTTCTCCTCTCCTCTCCCTCCCCCTCCCCCATCCCTCCTCTCTCCTCTCCTCTCCTCTTTTCTTTTCTTAGTGATGGGATCTCATTTTGTTGTCCAGGCTGGGGTGCAGTGGTGCAATCATGGCTCACTGTCGCCTTGACTTCCCATACTAAAGCAATCTTCCCACCTCAGCCTCCTGAGTAAGTGGGACCACAGACATGTGCCACCACCCCAGCTAATTTATTTTTATTTTTGTTGTAGAGACAGGGTCTCCCTATGTTGCCAGGCTGGTCTCAAACTCCTGGGCTCAAGCAGTTCTCTTGTCTCGGCCTCGCAAAGTGCTGGGATTACAGGCATGAGCCACTGCACACAGCCCCAAGTGCTTTCATGCATGATCTCATTTCACGTAATCTTTGGAAACCCCTGAGAGACACGCCAATTCCAGCCTATTTCTTAGATGGGGAGACCGGGGCTTGGAGACGTGGTGTACATGGCCCAAAGTCTTTATAGGGGAGGAGCAGATGTTGGAACTCAGATGTGGCTGACTCCAAAACTGGGAGCTCTTTGGTCTCAATGTCAAATTTAAAACATTTATTTTGAAATTTAATTCTTTGACTAGCCAATATGAGCCACCTGATTCAAAACTCAGATGATGGGAAGGTGTGTGGGGGTCTCCTTCCCTGCAGGAGTCAGCTCTGTTCTCTGCTCCCCAGCACCTTCCAGAGCTCCCAGGCACATTTGCATAAGGAAGGGAGCATGCTCTGCCTGCTGGGCTGCCCTGACCTTTTTCCTGGAATGGTGTGTTATGGCATGGAGGTGTTGTTCTAACCACACCATATGTATCAGTCCATTTTCACACTGTTGATAAAGACACACCTGAGACTGGGTAATTTATAAAGAAAAAGAGGTTTAATGAACTCACAGTTCCATGTGGCTGGGGAGGCCTCATAATCATGGTGGAAGGTGAAAGGTACGTCTTACATGGCAGAAGGCAAGAGAGAAGGAGAACTAAGCAAAAGGGGAAACCCCTCATAAAACCATCAGATCTCGTGAGACTTATTCACTACCATAAGAACAGTATGGGGGAAACTGCCCCCATGATTCAATTCAATTCCATGTGAGAATTATGGGAGCTACAGTTCACAATGAGATTTGGGTGGGGACATAGCCAAACCATATCATCATCATAAACACCGGGAATTTGTCCCTGTGACACAGCAGCATTTAAAGGTTTCTTGTGGCCTCCTTTAGGCAGCTTTCCTGTTTGAAGGGCCTGCTGTGAGATGGGGAATGAGCCTTGTTCCACACCCGCACCCCCAGTGCCATCTCTTGCCTCCTCCTCAGGCTGGAAACGTGTCCTGCATCTCTCCCGAGTGTCCCCCCGGCCCCTGTCAGACCCCCCCACAGTCGGATTGCTGTACTTGTGTTCCAGGTAAGTGACACTCTTGGAGCATTTTGCTTTTTTTTTTTTTTTTTTAGATTTTTTTGTAGACCTCACTATATTGCCCAGGCTGGTCTTGAGCCTCAGGTGGTCCTCCTGCTTCAGTGTCTCAAAGTGCTGGGATGACAGGCATGAGCCCCCAAGCCCAGTTTTGCATTTTGCTTCTTTTTTTTTTTTTTTCCCGAGAGGGAGACTTGCTTTCCAGGCTGGAGTACAGGTGGCATGATCTTAGCTCACTGCAACCTCCGCCTCCCAGGTTCAAGTGATTCTCCTGCCTGAGCCTCCGGAGTAGCGAGTAGCTGGGATTACAGGCGCTTGCCGCCACACCGGGCTAATTTTTGTATTTTTAGTAGAGATGGGGTTTCATCATGTTGGCCAAGCTGGTCTCGAACTCCTGACGTCAGGTGATCCACCTGCCTCAGCCTCCTAAAGTGCTGGGATGACAGGCGTGAGCCCCCCCGAGCTCGGTTTTACATTTTGCTTCTTTGTGTGTGCAGGGGAGGATGTCTTTTGAGTATGCAATGGGGTGGGGTGAGTGGAGGAGTGAGGGAGGAGATTGCTTTCTGCTTTACAAACTCAGATCAAGTGAAGCATTTCAAAGTGTCTGTTTTTATTGTGCACTTCTTATGTGCACAGCAGTTTGATGCTAGACTGTGCTCACAGCCCAGCTTTCCCCTGCCTTAGGAGGCACCTTCAGCTCAGGCAGGACGGGGTTTCAGTCCACCCTTGTCATTGCTCTGTCCCAGGGCAGGGAAGGGTCTCTCCTTAGCCACTAATGAGTTGGTCCTTTGTTAAAAACAAAGTTTTCTTTCCTGGGATGGCTTCATCGCTGTCATGGATGTTCCCTGCTGACCCTGTACCCCTTGCTGTGTGGGGCACTTGCCAGAACTCCATCTCATGGAACCCTTATGTCACCATTGTAAGGCAGTACTATTTATTGCCCAATTTTATAGATGGGAACACTGAGGCTTGGAAAGTTCAAGTCACTGCCTAAAGACACACAACCATTAAGTAATGGAGCAGAACTTGAATTCAAGTCTACCTGATTTCAAAGCTGGTGTTCTTTTTAAGTGTTTTTTTCTTAATGTTTAAATGTTACATTATTTTTAATTGACTGACTTTTGCATAGTCAATGTAGTCTGTGTGAGATAGGAACCCTTATTGGTCCCATTGTACAGATGAGAAAACTGAGGCTTAGAGAGCTTTAAGTGTCTTGCCCAAAATCATTCCCTGGTGAGTTGTGTAGCTAGGATTTGAGCCCAGGGCAGTCTGACTAACGGCAGGTGGGCCTGGGCAGTTTCTGAGGCTGTTTTTTCACTGGAGTGGATCTTCATATCAAAGGCTATCCCCAAATTCTCACAGCCTCCAGGGGGTGGTAGCATCATTTGTCTAAGGTGGCACCTTTGTCTTAGGTGTCGGACAGTCTCTTTTTCTTTCTTTTTTTCTGTTACTCTTTAGTTATTTAGGGCTTCCCCTGCCTTTTTGGTTAAGGACCTCGTCTTACATGTGATTCATTTTTAGTCAGATTTTTTGTTGTTGTTGAGATGGGGTCTTGCTCTGTTGCTCAGGCTGTAGTAGAGTGGTGCAATCACTATAACCTCAACCCCTGGTTTCAAGCCATCTTCCTGCCTCAGCCTCCTGATTAGCTAGGACAACAGGCACACACAGCTGCACTCAGCTAATTTTTTAAAGTTTTTGTAGAGATGGGATCTCGCTATGTTGACCAGACTGGTCTCGAACTCCTGGGTGCAAGAGGTCCTCCCACCTCAGCCTCCCAGAATGTTGGGATTACAGACATGAACTGCCACACCCAGCCCTTTGTCGGCATGACTTGTTTTGTGTCTGGGGTTTGGAGGGGGAGAAGTGCTTTGGGTTCCTGGGCATGGAGCATGCTGTGGAGTGTCGTGGGTGTGTGTTAAGCGCTCTGGGGCTCCCCACCCATTTGTTCCCCCTTTTCTTTAGCTGCCTCTGCCCAAAGACCTTGAGCTGCTTCTCCCTTTCTCCTCTGCAGTGAGATGCTATTTCCACGGCCGGTGGTACGCAGACGGGGCCGTGTTCACTGTGGGTGGTGACGAGTGTACCACCTGTGTCTGCCAGGTATGGTGGCTGAGTGTCCCGAAGCCTGTGGAATTGATGGGGAGGGGAGCGAGGCACAACACTTTACTCAGGTTGACATGACTAGGAGAACATGAGTTGCCATACAGCAACAGGGAAACTGAGGAAGCAAAGGCACTACAGGGATCCCCCAGGCCTTCCCACAGTCTCTTTGAACTTCATCTTTCAGCACTGCTATTTACAGAGCACCTACTGTGTGCTGGGGACACAGCTAAGCACAAGGAAGCCCCAGTCCCCTTGTGGAAGCCCACTGCCTAGGTGGGTTGATGGCCGGGTGCCCAGGGCTCCTGATGCCTTTTTGGAAGGCGGGATGTTAAGTAGAGAACTGGAGGGTGGTAGGGACTCATCAGGCGGGGAGCTGAGGTTGCTGTACCCAGCAAAGGGTGGAGGATTGGAGATGGCCATTCTGGCTGGAGCATGGAGAGAGTCAGGCAGGCGGCAAGGCTGTAGGTAGGGGTTGCATCTTGGGTTGTGTTCCCTAGAAGCAGGGCCAGTGCAGGCGACTTACCAAGGGAGTGCTCTCAGGAGAAACTGGCGAGGGAAGAAGGGTGGGTCAGGAGAGGAAGCAGGGTGAAGATGTGGTCTCACACTGATCCCTGGGAAGTTCTGGGCAGTGGACCATGCTGGGGAGCAAGGCTCTTGCACCTCAGGGCCAGTCAGTTATAGACTCTCTCTGCTCCCTAGGGAGTGGGGGCGGTGACCATCCAGGCATCTCTGGAGGACACATCTCTGACTCTGCTGTCAGCCACTGGCAGTAATGCGGAGACAGGACCTGGGTGGGAACTGACAGCCTCTGCCCCTGACTCAGTCCTGAAGGGCTCCACCAGCTGCACTGACGGCTTTGCACTCAGTGAAGCTGCCAAATGGTTTAGGCAGTAGGGAGCCTGGATGGAAGCGGGAGGGTGAGAGATGGTGGAGGCCGTGCCTATTCCTAGGATGCCCTCCTGGGCTCACACCCAGCCCCCATTGAAGGACTCCCGGTTCACCCCACCCCACTGTTGTGCTCCTTGGAGATTTCTTTGTCAGTTTCACTTGAGTAGATTTCTTTGTCAGTTTCACTTGAGTAGCTGGGAGGGTGATGGCAGCCTGCCGGCCTCCTCTAGCTCTCCATGGTCCCCAGGCGGGGGGCTGCCCTCATCATTCTGTGCCTGGGCTCTCTTCCAGAATGGGGAGGTGGAGTGCTCCTTCATGCCCTGCCCTGAGCTGGCCTGCCCCCGAGAAGAGTGGCGGCTGGGCCCTGGGCAGTGCTGCTTCACCTGCCAGGAGCCCACACCTGCAACAGGTGAGCTGGCCCAGGGCTACTCCGACACAGGGCATGGATGCTGGGGAGAGAGGCTGAGCTTCACCTGCTGCTGAGACTGCTGGTGTGTGTGTTATTTGTGTGTGTGTGTACATGTGTCCTTGTGTGCATGTGTATGAGTGTGAGTCTGTTTTGTGTAGTGTGTCTGAGTGTGTGCCTGTGTGTAAGTTTGTGTGTCTCTGAGTTTGTGAGTGGTTATCTGTGTGTTAGTGTGTTACTGGTACCTGCATATGTGTGTCTTTGTATTTATGTATATGAGTGTCTGTGTTTTGTGTAGTATGTCTATGTGTCTCTCTGTGGGGGTGTGTGTGTGTGTGTCTGTGTTTTTGTGTGTGCCTGTGTGAGCATGCATGTTTGTGTCTGTTGTGTCTGCATATGTGTGTGTGCATGTAAGTGTATGTTTGTATGAGTGTGTCTGTGTGAGAGTAAGTTTGTGTGTCTTTGTGTGAGTAGTGTGTGAGCATGTATGTGTATGTGTGCATTTGTATGAATGTGTGTAAATTTGTGTACATGTGTCTTTGCCTGTGTACGAGTGTGTATCTGTGTTTTGTGTAGTATGTCTTAGTGTATGCCTGTGTGTTTGTGTGTTTCTGTGTTTCTGAGTAGTTTTCTGTGTTTGTGTGTCAGTGTGTTAATGGTATCTGTGTGTGGGAGTCTGTGTACATGTGTCTTTGTGTATGAGCATGTGTCTGTTTTGTGTAGTATGAGTGTGTCTCTGTGGTATGTATGTTTGTATGTGTCTGTTTTTGTGTTTTTGTGTGTGCCTGTGTGAGCATGCATGTTTGTGTTTGTTGTGTCTGTATATGTGTATGTGCATGTAAGTGTATGATTCTATGAGTGTGTCTGTGTGTAAGTTGGTGTCTCTCTGTGTGAGTAGTATCTGTGTGTGTGTCTGAGCATATGTATATGTATGTAAGTGTATTTGTATGAGTGTATGTGTGTCTGTGTGAGTTGTATCTGTGTGTGTATGTAAATGTACATTTGTATGAGTATGTGTGTGTCTGTGTGCATGTGTGTCTGTGTTGTATCTATGTGTGTATGCAAATGTACATTTGTATCAGTATGTGTGTGTCTCGGTGTTTGTGCATGAATGGTATCTGTGTGTACATGTATATTTAAGTGTGCATTTGTATGAGTGTATGTTTGCATATCTGTGTGAATTGTATCTGTGTAAGTGTGCATTTGTATGAGTGTGTGTAAGTTTGTGTGTCCGTGTGTGAGTGATATCGATGTCTGTGTGTGTGTGCATGAGGCGTCTGTCCTTGCTGCTGTTGTAGTCTAGGTCTTGTGCCCACTGTCTTTTGTCTGCTATTGTTCTCATCCAGGCTGCTCTCTCGACGACAACGGGGTTGAGTTTCCGATTGGACAGATCTGGTCGCCTGGTGACCCCTGTGAGTTATGCATCTGCCAGGTGAATGACAACCTGCTCGCCTTCAGCTGCTTTACCTGGCTGCCCCGCCTCACCCAGAGGAGACAAGCGTCCTGGCCCCTCCAGAGGCTGGCCTCAGGCTGGCCGCAGTCTCCCTCCAGTGCTGTCAAGTTCCACTTTCACAAAAAGGGTTGGACTGAGTTTATCCTGCTCTCAGTAGATGTGTGAGGACGATAGTGCTTGGCAGTTGGCCTTAAGAAGTGTGTATGGTTGGCCAGGCGCGGTGGCTCACGCCTGTAATCCCAGCACTTTGGGAGGCCGAGGTGGGTGGATCACAAGGTCAGGAGATCGAGACCATCCTGGCTAACATGGTGAAACCCCGTCTCTACTAAAAATACAAAATATTAGCCGAGCATGGTGGCGGGTGCCTGTAGTCCCAGCTACTTGGGAGGCTGAGGCAGGAGAATCGTTTGAACCCAGGAGGAGGAGGTTGCAGTGAGCTGAGATCGCGCCACTGCACCCCAGCCTGGGCGACAAAGCAAGACTCTGTCTCAAAAAAAAACCCAAAAAAACAAAACAAAAAAAAGTGTGTATGGCCAAGAGTGGTGGCTCATGCCTGTAATCCCAACATAGCTGAGGTAGGAAGATTGCTTGAGCCCAGGAATTTGAGACCAGCCTGGGCAACATGGTGAGACCCTGTCTCTACAAAAAAATACAAAAATTAGTTGCGTGTAGTGGCATGCCCATGTGGTCCCAGCTACTTGGGAGGCTAAGGTGGGAGGATCGCTCCCTCAGCTCCTGAGGCTGACCCAGGAGGTCGAGGCTGCAGTGAGCCATGATCACATCGCTGCATTCCAGCCTGGGCGGAAGACCCTGTTTCAAAAAAAGAAAAAAGTATGTGTAACACACTGTGCATGTGCAGGGAGCTGCTGGCATGAGGAGTAAGAATTAGGAATCTTCATAGAAGGTTTTCCCCAGGCATGGATAACCTAGGGAGTAGGGTAGTCTGAGACCCAGTTGTTCAGGCTGTTTCTGTGAAATTGCAATGTTTTCTTCATGACTGCAAAACATGTGACCATTTCAGAAATGGGTAAGGAGGTGCATGAGTTTGAGTCAGATCAACAACAATGCAAACACAGCTATCCACCCAGAAATACAATTGTTTTAGCTCATAATTGAAGTACTAGTAATTGCGGGGTTTTTTTTTTTTTTACCATTACTTATAATGGCAGAAACCTCAGTTACTTTTGCACCAATCTAATACATGCCGGCTTTCCTTTCTACTTTAAGAGCTTCGAGTCTTTTAGAGGTTTATTTCTCAGAATGAGGTCCCTTGCACCTGCGTTGGGAGCCCTGGTTAGACGTGCAGCCTTTCGAGGCCCTGCCCACACCTCTGCTTTCACAAACTGCGTTTTAACCTCCAGGTGATTTGTGTGCACTTTCATGTGGGAGAAGCCCAGCCTTCTAGTGCCTTCGATGAGCCATTTGTTAAAAAACTGTAAGCCAAACACGTCTCATTGAAATTAGAGTTGGGAGGAAAGTCCTTCCTGTGCTGTCTTCTCCTTTATGACAGATTTCGGGTACCCATAATCAGTCACCAAGAGAGTGATACAAAAGGTTCAAACTGTCAGATTGTTTTTGTGTTTTTTTGTTTGTTTGTTTGTTTTTTTTTTAAAGAAAAAGAGGCCGGGTGTGGTGGCTCACACCTGTAATCCCAGCACTTTGGGAGGCCGAGGCAGGTGGATGATCTGAGGTCAGGAGTTCAAGACCAGCCTGACCAACATGGTGAAACCCCGTCTCTACTAAATATACAAAAATTAGCCTGGCGTGGTGGCGCATGCTTGTAATCCCAGCTACTCGGGAGGCTGAGGCAGGAGAACCATTTAAACCCGGGAGGTGGAGGTTGCAGTGAGCCAAGATTGTGCCATTGCACTCCAGCCTGGGCAATAGAGTGAGACTCCGTCTTAAAAAAAAAAAAAAGAAAAAAGAAACCTTGTATGGCACTTTGGCTCTCTGAAATAGACATTTCTGGTGGCATTGTTTTTTCTAAAAATAGGGTTTTATGGTATTCTGTAGGTTCCTGGTGAGCCAGGGTTCCAGGGATAAGCTGAGAAAGGATTTGGATGGGGGTGACGGTGCAGCCTTTGGCTGCTACAGGAAGCAGAGAAGGCCAGAATCCCAGCCTTGACCTTCCTTCTCCTTAAAGATGCGTAGACTTCCTGGAAGGCTCACATGGCCTTTCTCAAGTAGCCAGTCCTCTTTAGGGGAGACCTGCCATCTTCCAGCCGCATCATGTTGCCTTTCAGGGCAAGCCTTGGCCAGTTTGCAGCGTTGCTGTTTCTTTTGCAGGGCGGGGAGGCAGGGGCTGGTGTCACCGGTGGGGTCTTGGTGAAGTTCCTCCTTCCTCCAGGCAGATGGCTCGGTGAGCTGCAAGAGGACAGACTGTGTGGACTCCTGCCCTCACCCGATCCGGATCCCTGGACAGTGCTGCCCAGACTGTTCAGCAGGTAATCCCCTGCCTCTGCCCCAAGCCCCCAGGGCAGGGCATCTCAGGCATCAGGCTCCTTTGCGCTAAGCCCTATACAACCTTCATCTCATGTCGTCCTAACAACCCCAAGGGACAACCCCATTGCACAGATAAGGAAACTGAGGTAGAACAGTTTACCCAAGTCAGGCCCCCTCTGAGTGCTTGAGGCAGATCTGAAGACACGCAGGGCTTACAGTGCAGGTGGGTGGTACAGGAGCTGCACCTGTGAGACAATTGGAGAACAGCAGGAGGAGAGAAATTTTAATAGTCATTTTTGCCTTTTAATAGTCATTTTTACCTTTTCCATGATTTCAGAAGTAATGTTTTATTATAGAAAATTTATCTTATTTTATTTTTTTGAGACAGAGCCTTGCTCTCTCACCCAGGCTGGAGTGCAGTGGCGCGATCTCAGCTCACTGCAACCTCCGCCTCCCGGGTTCAAGCGATTCTCCTGCCTCAGCCTTCTGAGTAGCTGGGATCACAGGTGCCCACTGCCATGCCCGCCTAATTTTTGTATTTTTAGTAGAGACGGGGGTTTCACCATGTTGGCCAGGCTGGTCTTGTACTCCTGACCTCAGGTGATCTGCCTGCCTCAGCCTCCCAAAGTGCTGGGATTACAGGCATGAGCCAACACACCTGGCTCCATTATAGAAAATGTAGAAAAAAAGTACAGAAAGCAAAAATAAAAAATATTAACAAGGACCTATTACCACTGTTGAATTTGTGTTTATGTCCTTCTCATCTCTTTTTGTGATGCTCACACACATTTAGTAGATGTACATTTTATATATATATATATATATAAATATGTATATATATATATAAATATGTATATATATATTTTTAAAGCTTCCCCTACTGTCTCATCACCTGCTTTTACACTTAGCAGTATGTGATAGTATCATCCAAGGTGGTATCACTCAGATCAGGCTTCTGCGGCTGTCAGAAATTAGAGAGGGGAGTGGTGTTGGGGAATGTTCTGGACAGGCGGGGTTGGTGGTTTGACTGAGTTTGGAGGGCAGAGAGAAGGTTGGGAAGATGCTGTGGGGCCTCACACACACCTCGTATTTCCCAGTCCTTCTGCCTGATCCCCCGTGGTGAGGAGGTAGAGGACGAATCTCCCCACTCTTCAGGGTGAGGACACTGAGGCCAAGACACTTGATCCTTTTGCTGAATCTGGTGGGAAAAAAGTCAATACCCGATTCAGACAATCCAGACAGGCATTTTGTCCCTTCCCTAACTCCCAGGGTGACTGCCTGGGGAGGCACATGGCCTCCCCTTTGCCATCCAGATAAGCCTCTGACCTTGGCCCTGGCGGGGAGCCTGGTCCCTGGCCACTCCCAGCTGGCGCTCAGCGCGTGCTCTCTCTGGCAGGCTGCACCTACACAGGCAGAATCTTCTATAACAACGAGACCTTCCCGTCTGTGCTGGACCCATGTCTGAGCTGCATCTGCCTGGTATGGACCACCCAGATCTGACCCCCGCCTCTGGAAACTCCCCCACAACTGACATCGGCTCCTGAATCCTAGAGGCAAAATCCAGAGACTTCCAGGACAAGGGATGCTTCTGGTTCATGGTGGAAGTCAGCTCCCTCCAGTCCTGCCTAGGGTGACCCTTTAGACAGGGCCAGAGAAATTTTTTTTGTTTGTTTTTGAGATGGAGCCTTGCTCTGTCACCCAGGCTCCCAGGTTGGAGTGCAGTGGTGTGATCTTGGCTCACTGCAACCTCTGCCTCCCGAGTTCAAGCGATTCTCTTGTGTCAGCCTCCCAAGTAGCTGGGACTACAGGCATGCACCACCATGCCTGGCTAATTTTTGTATTTTTGGTGGAGACGGGATTTCACCATGTTGGCCAGGCTGTTCCCGAACTCCTGACCTCAGGTGATCCGCCCACCTCAGCCTCCCAAAGTGTTGGGATTACAGGCATGAGCCACCATGCCTAGACCAGAGAAATATTTTTAAGCCTGGCTGGCAAAGTCCTCTGCTTCCGGGTTACCCCCTAGAGAGAGTCTTAGGGATTCTTGATGAGGGTGGAGGTGAAGCGCACAAACCCAGAACCCACTACTGGAACCTCTTCAATAGACCCATGTGGTCAAGCTCTTGCTGTGTGCCAGGTCCTTCATAGGCATGCACTCAGCTAATCCATTCAAGAATTTATCATCTCATCCTTCTGGATGAGAAAACCAAGGCACAGAGAGAGTCTTTGCTCAAGATCCCATAACTAGTTAATCAAAGTACTGAGAATGGAACTCTAGTATTGTGATTCCGAGATGCACATTTATTCTCCTGGGTCATACTGCCTCTCAGTCTGAAAAAGCATGTCCCATAGTATCATTTAGTTTTTGGAAAATGAAAAAAAATTTTTTTTTTTGAGACAGGGTGTTGCTCTGTCACCCAGGTTGAAGTGCAGTAGCGTGATCTTGGCTCACTGCAACCTTGACCTCCTGGGCTCAAGCCATCCTCCTACGTCAGCCTCCCAAGTAGGTGGGATCACACCCAGCTGGGATTACCACCACACCTGGCTAATTAAAAAACTCTTTTCATAGAGATGGGGTCGTGTTGTATTGCTCAGGCTGCTATGGAACTTCTGGGCTCAGGCAATCTTCGCACCTTGGCCTCCCAAGGTTTTGGAATTACAGGCATGAGCCACTGCACCCAGCCAAAAAGTTTTTTTTTTTTCTTTTTAAAAAATATATTTAAAAAAAATTTTACATAAAAAAATACTGAGACAGGATCTTGCTCTGTTGCCTAGGCTGGTCTTGAATTCCTGGCCTCAAGTGATCCTCCTACCTCAGCTTCCCAAAGTGCTAGATTATAGGTGTGAGCCACTATGCCTAGATGAAAAAAAAATTCTTTTATTTTATTTTATTTTTTTTGAGACAGAGTCTCGCTCTGTCGCCAGGCTGGAGTGTAGTGGTGCAGTCTTGGCTCACTGCAACCTCTGCCTCCCAGGTTCAAGCGATTCTCCTGTCTCAGCCTCCTGAGTAGCTGGGATTACAGGTGCACACCACCACGCCCAGCTAATTTTTGTACTTTTAGTAGAGTTGGAGTTTTGCCATGTTGGCCAGGCTGGTCTCGAACCCCTGACCTCAAATGATCCTCCCGCCTCAGCCTCCCAAAATGTTGGGATTACAGGTGTGAGCCACCACTCCCGGTAAAAAAATTCTTCATGCTTATCATGCTGACACTCTGAATGCGGGATGACGCTGCTTTGCTGGTGTGGGTGCAGATACAGTATTTCTTTGGTGATCAGTGAGCCTCAGCAGAGTACATGCGTGACAAGGGACATGGTCTGCAGAAAGATTGAGAAACTCAGGGTAAACAGCCCTGTGCATGTAAACAGCCCTGGGCTACTTACCCTGAGTGACCCACTGCACGTAGGCCCTAGTTGTTCTCAGCCTCGGGCTTTGGGGAACTTTGACCCCTGGATCTTTCTCTCTTGGGTTTTGGTGCTTATCTTTTCTGTGCAGTTCATGCAACAGGCACCCGTTAACAGATGCCCTCCATGGACAAGGCCATGTTCTTACCTTCAAGGGGCTTGAATTCTAGTGGGAAGATGGACCCCAACAGAGAAAATGCGCCCCCTGCCCCACTGCCCCACCATGGACTCCTCCCACAATGTTGATTGTTCTGATGGGCACTCAGTGGCTATAGGAGCGGCATCTTCCCGAGTGTCTTGTCAGCTGCCCTGAACCAAGGGCCTTGTGTGTTTTCTGTGTCCTGCAGCTGGGCTCAGTGGCCTGTTCCCCCGTGGACTGCCCCATCACCTGTACCTACCCTTTCCACCCCGACGGGGAGTGCTGCCCCGTGTGCCGAGGTGAGTGGGACCAGCTGCCCCACGTGCCAGGCTCCCGGCCAGGCCTCAGCTCTCATGGGCTCCTGTCTCCTCTGCCTCCACAGACTGCAACTACGAGGGAAGGAAGGTGGCGAATGGCCAGGTGTTCACCTTAGATGATGAACCCTGCACCCGGTGCACGTGCCAGGTGAGCTGGGCCTGGGAACCCAGGAGCAGCCCCGCCAGAGGGCAGCTTCTTGCCTTTTGTCCCTTTGCAAAACATGGAGCCCTTTAGCCAGCATAAGTCCATCCTCCTGCCATCCTCCACCTTTAATTAACTGCCAGAATATCTTTGGTTTTGACCATCTCCTCCCTCTGTGGAAGTCCAGAGGGAGAAGTGGTTTCCCTAACGGGGTCCTGCCATGGCTGGCTTTACCTATTCTCCGGGCGAGGGCTCAGGCACTGCAGCCTCTGTCCCGGGATCTTTCCGTGGGTCCTGCTGCTGGTGCAAGAGGCCCTTGAGGGCACTGCCCAGGGCAGGCAAGATGCTCTGGGCTTCCTCATGGGGGTCCTTCTGCTTGCTTCCCCAGCTGGGAGAGGTGAGCTGCGAGAAGGTTCCCTGCCAGCGGGCCTGTGCTGACCCTGCCCTGCTTCCTGGGGCCTGCTGCTCTTCCTGTCCAGGTAAGTGGGCCTCTGGGTCCTGGAGTTTCTCCGCCATCTTCTTCCATTTTGCTTTTCTTCCCCAGTACATAGAACTTGTAAAGGGCTGCATAAGAGAAAGGCATGTTCAGAGAGGGAACACGGCTCGCGCAAGGTTGTACAGCTGTGCTGTGGCCTGCTGACCCTCATCCCGTGCTCATGATGCCACACACCATGATGTTTGTTTATTTGCACTCCCTTTTTCTTCTTCTTTCTTTTTTTTTTTTGAGACTGAGTCTTGCTCTGTCGCCCAGGCTGGAGTGCAGTGGCGCTATCTCACCTCACTGCAAGCTCCGCCTCCTGGGTTCACACCATTCTCCTGCCTCAGCCTCCTGAGTAGCTGGGACTACAGGCGCCGGCCACTACACCCGGCTAATTTTTATGTATTTTTAGTAGAGATGGGGTTTCACCGTGTTAGGCAGGATGGTCTCGATCTCCTGACCTCGTGATCCGCCGGCCTTGGCCTCCCAAAGCGCTGGGATTACAGGCGTGAGCCACTGTGCCCGGCCTGCACTCCCTTTTTCTTCTTTATCCCCTTTCTTAACCTCTTCCTCTGCTTTCTTCTTTATTTTAAATTACAACATGGCAACTAAGTCCGTTTTGCAGAAGAGTAATTTCTAATATGTGTTGAGCACCCACTGTGTGCCGGGACACCTCATGTGTCTATACCCCTGCAATACTCTTGTCATCCTCCTGTGCCAGGTGAGAAAACAGGCCCAGGGAGGTGAAGTGCTGTGCTCGAGATCATATAGCTGATTGGTAGTAGAGCCAGGATTTCAGACTGGAGTCGATGCTTTTAGATAGGACAGTGGATTGATTTCCAAGAACTGACGCCACTGCACTCCAGCCTGGGCCGCAGAGAGACACTGTCTCTAAACAACACAAAACACAACACAACACATATTCCTCCTGTCTAACTGAGATGGTGTACCCTTTGACAATCATCTCCCCATTCCCCTCGCCCCCGCCAGCCTTTGTAACCACGATTCTACTCTCTGCTTCTTTGGCTTCAACCTTTTTAGATTCCACATAAAACTGAGATTTTGCAATAGTTGTCTGTGTGTGTCTGGCTTATTTTGCTTAGCATAATGTCCTCCAGTTTCATCCATGTTGTTGCAAATAACAGAATTTCCTTTTTTTTTTTTTTTGAGGATTCTCACTCTGTCACCCAGGCTGGAGTGCAGTGGCGCGATCTCAGCTCACTGCAACCTTTGCCTCCCAGGTTCAAGTGATTCTCTTGCCTCAGCCTCCTGAGTAGCTGGGATTACAGGCACACACCACCACGCCCGGCTAATTTTGGTATTTTTAGTAGAGACAAGGTTTCACCATGTTCATCAGGCTGGTCTCGAACTTCTGACCTCAAGTGATCCACCCACCTCGGCCTCCCAAAGCGCTGGGATTACAGGCGTGAGCCTGTAATTTCCTTCTTTTAAAAGGCTAAATAGTATTCCATTCTGGATAAAGAAATGTGGTATATGCACACAATGAAGTACTACTGATGGGCGCTTAGGCTGGTTCCATAGCTTGGCTATTGTGAATAGTGTCACAGTGAACACAGGCTGCAGCTCTCTTCCCCAAACTGACTTTAAATCTTTTGGATAAATACTCAGCAGTGGGATTGCTGGATCTATTTTATGTTTTTTAAACTTCTAGGAAGACGGAATTTTTTTCACTGATGGTGGCCTGAATTTCCTTTTTTATAAAATATTTGTTTAACTCCTTTGACCTTTTGAAGAGTATGTTCTCTTTTCGGGGGCAGCTCTTCAGATCTGTGGATGATGAGCTTTTAGGGCGGGTGGCGCCAGGAATATCCACTGAGCCTTTAAATCCATCATGTTGGGGACATTATAGATTGTACTTCATTGTAACCACCACAGACTTCTCTGCATGCTAGTGGATATTAGTCCCCTGACTGTCTAGAGACTGATGGCTAGCTAACGTGCCAGGCAGTGTACTGAGCATTTTGTACCTTATTTAAATGTATTACCTCATTTAAATGTTCATGGAGTGTTCCAGCATGGCTGCTGTGTTATCTCCATTTTGCAGGTGGGGAAATGGAGGCTCAAAGAAGTTAAGTTTCTAGTTGGTGTGTAAGACTTAAGCCTAGGTCTCTCTTATTTCCTATCCTGTGCTCTTTCCCACTGTGCCCTCCTCCCTCTACCTGGGGAAACTGAGGCCCAAAGAGGTGACCTCCAGGCCTGGCGTGGTGGCTCACGCCTGTAATCCCAGCACTTTGGGAGGCTGATGTGGGTGGATCGCCTGAGGCCAGGAGTTTGAGACCAGCCTGTCCAACATGGTGAAACCCTGTCTCTACTAAAAATAGAAAAATTAGCCGGGCATGTTGGTGCACACCTGTAATCTCAGCTATTTGGGAGGCTGAGGCAGGAGAATTGCTTGAACCTGGGAGATGGAGGTTGCAGTGAGCTGAGACTGCACCCTGCCCTCCAGCCTGGGCAACAGAGCAAGACTCTGCCTCAAACAAAAACAAAAACAAAGAGATAACCTCCAGAGCCCAGCTCCTTCTCCTGAAACACACTATGTTTACCACATACCTCTTATTAACAAGAGCTCCTTTTAAGGAAAAACAACTTTTTATTGAAGTAGAATATGAATTGCTTTCTTTTGATGTTTTTTTTTTTTTTTTTTTTTGAGACAGGGTTTCACTCTGTTGCCCAGGCTGGAGTGCAGTGGTGCGATCACAGCTCACTGCAGCCTCGACCCCCTGGGCTCAAGCAATCCTCCTACTTCAGTCTCGCAGGTAGCTGGGACTACAGGTGCATGCCACCCTGCCTGGCTAATTTGTTGTTTCTATTTTTGTTTTATTTCCAAGCCCATGAAGTGATAAACGCTTGGCTAATTTTTTTACTTTTATTTTTTTAGAGACAAGGTCTTGCTACGTTGCCCAGGCTGGTCCCAACTCCTGGACTCAAGCAATCACCCTGCCTTGGCCTCCCAAACTGTTGAGATTACAGGCATGAGCCACTGAGCTCAGCCTCGTTTGATGATTTTTTAAAAGTATAACAGCTTTCTAAGGATAAAGTTCATATGTCATACAATTCACACATTTAAAGTGTATGATTCAATCATTTTAAGCATATTTTTAGAGTTACGCAACCATCTATTAATATGGATAGTTGATTTTTAAAATATAATCATTCCAGTTTTTTATGTGCTTGACAACGTCTGATTTTTCCTTGATCATACCTTTGATACTCTTTCTTCTTCTTTTTTTTTTTTTTTGAGATGGAGTCTCGCTCTGTTGTCCAGGCTGGAGTGCAGTGGCATGATCTTGGCTCACTGCAACCTCCACCTCCCGGTTTCCAGCAACTCTCCTGCCTCAGCCTCCCAAGTAGCTGGGACTACAGGCACGTGCCACCACGTCTGGCTAATTTTTGTATTTTTAGTAGAGACGGGGCTTCACCATGTTGACCAGGCTGGTCTCGAACTCCTGACCTCAGGTGATCCACCACCTCAGCTTCTCAAAGTGTTGGGATTACAGGCGTGAGCCACTGCACTTGGACAGAAATGCATTTTTGATTTACGGGTTTATTGGGACGTGACCCCATCGTAAGTCAAGGGGCATCTGTGTTTATTTTCTCCTTGTGTACTGAGCCTTTATGATGTGCCAGGCCCTAGGCTGAGACTTTTAAAAAAATTCTTCAAAGAAACTGTTTTTTAGAACAGTTTGAGGCTCATGGCAAAATTGAGTGGAAAGTACAGAGTTCCAATATGCCTCAGACTCCACATGACACAGCGTCACCCCCTATTTGCACCCCACACCGGTGTGGCATGTTTGTTATAATCGGTGATCCTACACTGACACTGACATGTCATTGACATCCAATGTCTGTAGTTCACATTGAGGTTTAGGCTGAGACTCTCTGTGCACCCTTTCATTCACACTCGGTCCTTACTGCTGTGCCTGATTTATAGATGAGGAAACAGAGGCCCAGGGGAGTTGCATGCCTTGCATGAGGTCACACAGCTAACTGCCTGCCTCCCTCCGTTCATGGCTCCTTCAGTCTTCTCTTCCTGGAGGCAGGAGCTGGCTGGTCCTCACCAGGTGTGCTGAGGCCCCTCTGAGGACAGAGCTTGGGTGTCCCTGGTATACCTTGTCCCAGAGCCACCTTGGCCACTGGAGACAGCCATTGTGCATCTCGTTTCACCCTCATCTCTCTAGATTCCCTGTCTCCTCTGGAAGAAAAGCAGGGGCTCTCCCCTCACGGAAATGTGGCTTTCAGCAAAGCTGCTCGGAGCCTGCATGGAGACACTGAGGCCCCTGTCAACTGTAGCTCCTGTCCTGGGCCCCCAACAGCATCACCCTTGAGGCCGGTGCTTCATCTCCTCCAGCTCCTTTTAAGAACGAACTTGATGAAAACACAGACTTTACCTACAAGCCTGGCAGGAGCTCATGGTCCACACTCACCTGCTTTGGGGCCGACAGGCACTTTCCCAGGGGAGCCTGGGGCCTCCCCTCGACTCTCACCAGGGCCTTCGACCCCTCCAAGAGCCCCCACTCTACCTCTAGCTTCCCCAGGGGCTCCTCAGCCACCTCCTATGACTCCAGAGCGCTCCTTCTCAGCCTCTGGGGCCCGGATAGCATCCAGGTGGCCTCCTCTGCCTGCCACCCTCCTGATGGAAGCTTCAGCACTTTCCATGATGGACCCCAGCCCCTCGAAGACCCCCATCACCCCCCTCAGGCCTCGCACGCTTTCTCCCACCACCTCTAGACTCTCTACAGCCCTTGCAGCCACCACCCGCCCCGGCCCCCAGCAGCCCCCAGTGGGGGCTTCTCGTGGGGAAGAGTCCACCATGTAAGCAGGTCACTGTGTCCGGGAGACTCTGGAGAGAGGACACTCTGCCAGTGGCCCAGGGTGTGTGCAGGGCGGCTCCAAGGGTGAACCTGGTGGGGATGCCTGGGCTCCCTCCTGCAGGGGCCCTGGTGAGGATGGAAGACCCCCAAGGCTGGATGTAACCTTGTTCCCAAGAAGTGTTTGGAATGTGTTGTAAGAATGGAGGAAGTGGTTTCCACTGTCAGCATCCTCCCTGGACCACGTGGCTGGCTCATCTTTTGAGAAGGGTTGGGGCTGCCAAGTTCTCCTGGAGGAAGAGTTGTGTCCGGCTGGGATTCCACTCACTGGGACTGTACCGCCAGGTGTCATGCGTCCTTCTGAGGTTTCCTGATTAAAGGTTGTCTCGGTTTCCCTACGCTGCGCTGCTCATTCACCACTTACCTGTGGGAAGGTGGGAAACGTGACCAAGCCCACAGGTGGTAAGCGAGCGTCCACCTTTACCCCACTGCTGGGGAGAAAAGCTGACACCAAATTGTGACTGGGCTGGGGAAGGGTCTCCTGTAAGCACTTGGCGGCCTTTTATATTGGGAGACTTCTTTTTATTCTTTTTATTTTTTTCACAAGATCATGATTTTCTTTTCTGTTTTCTTTTTTCTTTTTTTTTTTTTTTTTTTGCTTTTATTTTAAGTTCAGGGGTACATGTGCAGGTTTATTATGTAGTTAAACTCGTGTCACAGGGGTTTGTCATACAGATTATATTATTTCATCACCCAGGGATTAAGCTTAGTACCCGTTGGTTATTTTTCCTAAGTCCCTCCCTCTACCCTCCCTCCACCCTTCCATAGACCCCAGTGTGTGCTTTTCACCCCTATGTGTCCATGTGTTCTCATCATTTAGCTCCCACTTATAAATGAGAACATGCGGTATTTGGTTTTCTCTTCCTGTGTAGCTTTGCTAAGGATAATGGCCTCCAGCTCCATTCATGTTCCTGCAACGGACATTATCTCATTCTTTTTTATGGCTGCATAGTATGTACACCATGGAATACCATACAGACATTGGGGGGCTTCCACAGTGAGAAGGGAAAAGATGATGGAGAGGACTTGCTTCTGGGAAGGAACCTCTGAGACGAAATGACAGACCAGCAGTTTCTTTTTTGAGACGGAGTTTCGCTCTTGTTGCCCAGGCTAGAGTGCAATGGCGAGGTGTCGGCTTATTGCAACCTCTGCTTCCTGGGTTCAAGCGGTTCTCCTGCCTCAGCCTCCTGAGTAGCTGGGATTACAGGCGCCTGCCACCACACCTGGCTAATTTTTTGTATTTTTAGTAGAGTTGGGGTTTCACCATGTTGGCTAGGCTGGTCTCGAACTCCTGACCTCAGGTGATCTGCCCACCTTGGGCTCCCAGAGTGCTGGGATGACAGGCATGAGCCACTGCGCCGGGCTGGGCCAGCAGTTTCTTAAGACGTGTTTTCAGCATGAACACCTGTGGGCGGGGGGGAAGGAGCAGGGAGAGAGAGTGGGGCTGCTGGGCCTTCTCGAAGCCTCAGCTGGCCCCCTCTGGGAGTTCTGGGGCTAGGCTGGCCCTTCAGAGCTGTCCTGAGCTGGGGCCACGGGGCAGGGCTTTCTGCCTCATATTGACCAGAGAGCTGCTGTCAACCACCTTCCCAGCAGCTGGGAGACTGATCCTTCAGTCCTAGTGGGGGGATCTGGGCAGTGCAGCACAGTGTGCATGAGAGACGGAAAGAGGACGGAATGGGGGGATGCGGATTTGTGATAAGGAAAGTGATGTGGGGCTGGAAAGCAGAAGCTGCCCTGTCACCAAGTCAGCACTTGCTACCTTTTTTTTTTTTTTTTTTGTGAGACAGGATGTTGCCCTGCCACCCAGGCTGGAGTGTAGTGGCATGATCACAGCTCACTGCAGCCTCAACCTCATGGGCTGGGCTCAAGCCTTCCTCCCACCCCAGCTTCCCGGGTGGGTGGGATTAGACGCATACGCCACCACGCCTGTCTAATTTTAAAAAAATTTTTGTAGAAACGGGGTCTTGCTGTGTTGCCTAAACTGGTCTTGAACTCCTAGGCTCAAGCGATCCTCCCACTTCAGCCTCCCTGAGTACTGGGATTACAGGCCTGCAGCCCCACACTTGCTACTACTGAAACGCATGGAGGCTGCGGAGTGAAAGCACCCCCAGGGCATGGCCCATCGCTTTGCCGAGGCCGCCCTCTTCTGAGCCTTCTCTGAGCCCAGAGAAGGGACACTCTGTGTCCCAGGGCGAAGGGTCTGCTGAAGTGTTTCCTGGCTGCAAAGGCAACCTAGTATCCAGTCCAGACGACAGTGTAGTCCTGGCCTCTAACCTGCGCATGGTGGCAGGAATAATGAATGTGGGAGATAGGAGCATGGAAACCAAACAGTTTAGAGAGGCAAAGGACTTAGAGGCCGTTTTGTCCAGTAAGATACAAAGGGTCACGGTCATAAGTGGGGTCTGGAGCCCATGAAACTCAAGTTTGAGCCTTGCTCAGCTGGACTAGATGTGGGATATTAGGTCTCTGCTCCCTTATTATTATTATTTTTTGAGACAGAGTCTTGCTTTGTCACCCAGGCTGGAGTGCAGTGACATGATCTCGGCTCACTGCAACCTCTGCCTCCCAGGTTCAAGTGATTCTCCTGCCTCAGCCTCCCGAGCAGCTGGGGTTACAGGCATGCACCACCATGCCCAGCTAGTTTTTGTATTTTTTGTAGAGATGGGGTTTCGCCACGTTGGCCAGGCTGGTCTCAAACTGACCTCAGGTGATCCGCCTGCCTCGGCCTTCCAAAGTGCTGGGATTACAAGCATGAACCACCGCGCCAGGCCTCTGCTCCCTTATTTGGACAATGGGGATAATAACAGGCCTACTTTATGGAATTGTGACAATGACGTGTGATAATGCCTCCATAAGTCTCAGTGGTTTGCACTTGTGGCCCTGTGGCCACTACGCTTGCTACAGCCCCCCCGGCTTGGTGATGCCACGTGGGGTCTGATATCAGGATGAAAGCAAAGAATGCTCATTGCCCCCATGCTGCAACTTTTCAAACAAGTCCATCTGTCAAAATGGTAGTGGCTAAAAATTAGTGCCAATTTCCTCATTGCTATTCCTTTATGCAATAAGTTAGCATGCAATTTAATACTAGTCCCCCCCACCTGCCTCTGCAAATAGGATTCATGTCAATGATGTTCATTTTGAATGTTAAAAAATAAAGGAATCCGGGTGTGGTGGCTCATGCCTGTAATCCCAGCATTTTGGAAAGCTGAGGCGGGCGGATCATGAGGTCAGGAGTTCAAGACCAGCATGACCAATATGGTGAAACTCCATCTTTACTAAAAATACAAAAATTAACCAGAGGTGATGGTATGCGCCTATAGTCCCAGCTACGCGGGAGGTTGAGGCAGGAGAATCGCTTGAACCCGGGAGGCAGAGGTTGCAGTGAACTGAGATCGCACCACTGCACTCCAGAGCCTGGGTGACAGAGGGAGACTCCATCTCAAAAAAAAAAAGGTTGGTCGGGGGTGGGGCAGGGGGACAGCTGTAAACACTTTTCCCAAGTTTTTCCAAGTATAAAAATATGCTTAACTGGACTGTTCCCCACCCAATATTATAGCTGAGAAGCAGAGGCTCAGAGAAGTTAGGAGAGTGTTCTAAGGCTGCACGGATTATGATGGCTGAATGGGAAGAGAGCATCATTCGTCTGACTCCCAGTCCAGGTGTTTTTCCTTCACTTCACATTTCACCTGATAAGGTTCTCCTGCTGGCGTTTGGAGAGACAGCTGATGGCCCACAGTTTAGGAGGGGCCCTGTGAACACTATTTTAGTTTGGGTTCCCCCTAAAGCAGACCCAGAGATAGTATTCGGGTGAGAGCCAAGAGAAAAAGACCAATCAAGGGGCATTGATGAGCCGGTTGCAGCTATGGGCAATTGGCACTTTGTCCTAGGGACCCTCTGGGAGACTGTGGAGCCCATGCCTTGCCTGAGGATTGTCCCCCAAGGGTGTGAAGATGCACCAGTAGTTGTCCCTCAACTTTCGTCCCTCACTGGTCGAGCCTTGTCCTGGGCTCTTGGCTCTCTAGCACACCCTGCTGGCCTTGCCATAGTACTGCGCCTGCCTTTGTGCTTCTCCCCAGGCACCAGAAGGCTCTTGGGGCAGAGGTGCAGGAGCCATTGGTGGAAGGCTGGGTCAAGGCTCTCACTGGGCCATGTAAGTACATGTTCTGTCCAAGATAAACCGCAGTGCACCAGGAGGCAGGAATCCACCTGAAGCCCCCAGCGGGGCATGCAGTGCTTTTAATGGGATAAGCTGCTCTGAATTCTTGGGAGCCTGGGCTCCAACAAGCAAGGGAGTGTCTGTTCTTGGATGGAGACACCTTGCATTTTTCCTGAGCTAGGATTCCACTTTTAGGGTTCTGAGAAACAGAACAGAATGGGGGTGTGTTGGAAGCTTATTCTGTGGCCTCAGTTTCCCTTGCACCTGGCAGCTTCCCAAAGGGCAGAATGATCAGACCTGTTTCAAGAGACCTGATTTTAAAGGTTATTAGATGCATGGCCTGAAGGCAAGTCACAGTAGGTTTCTAAGTAGGACAAACTTACAGAGGCTCAAAATCGCTGTAATTCACTTTTTTTTTTAACTTACCCTCTTTTTAAGATCTTTCCGAGGCCGGGAGCGGTGGCTCACATCTGTAATCTCAGCACTTTGGGAGGCCGAGGTGGGTGGATCATGAGGTCAGGAGCTCCAGACCAGCCTGGCCAACATGGTGAAATCCCGTCTCTACTAAAAATACAAAAATTAGCTGGTGTGGTGGCAGGTGCCTGTAATCCCAGCTATTTGGGAGGCTGAGGCTGGAGAATTGCTTGAACCCGGGAGGCCGAAATTGCAGTGAGCTGAGATCATGCCACTGCACTCCAGCCTGGGAGACAGAGCAAGACTCCGTCTTAAAAAAATAAAAAGATCTTTCTGTCTTAGCACCTAGTGAGCACATTTGCTTTTTCCTTTTACAGCTGTATATTGTATGGATGCACCATAAGTTGTTGAACCAACTCCTGTGGATGGACTTTCGGGTCATTTCAAATCTTGCTTTTCCATATGATGCTACAAAAAATCATGTCCTTACATCACTTTGCACATCTGCTAGTGTATCTTTAAGGTAGATTTCCAGAAGGGAAGTTACTGAGCCATATGCTTTTTTTTTTTCAGACGGAGTTTCACTCTTGTTGCCCAGGCTGGAGGGCAGTGGTGTGATCTTGGCTCACTGCAACCTCCGCCTCCCAGGTTCAAGCAATTCTCCTGCCTCAGCCTCCCAAGTAGCTGGGATTACAGACATGTGTCACCACACCCGGCTAATTTTGTATTTTTAGTAGAGATGGGGTTTCACCATGTTGGCCTGGCTGGTCTCAAACTCCTAACCTCAGCTGATCTGCCTGCCTTGGCCTCCCAAAGTGCTGGGATTGCAGGCGTGAGCCACCACGCCCGACTGAGAAGTGACATTTAAGCCATGTCTGCAGATGCTAGGTGTTAGCAAGTCAAGAGAGAGGGAAAAGCAACCCAGGCAAAGGGAACAGCATGTGCAAAGTCTGGAGGTGGGAAAACACTTGGGCTATGGTGGCCGTGTGAGGCCAGGGTGGATGGAGCTCTGGGTAACGGGATCAGAGTGAAGCAGGGAAGGTTTGGAGGGCAAAGAGCACACAGGACCTGGAACTGTGCCAAAGATTTGCTGTTTTATTCCAATGGCAATGGCAAGAAGGCATTAAGAGTTTAAAGCAAGGAAGGGATGAGATGAAATTTATGTTTCGTAAAGTTTATTCAGCTATGGAAAATGGGCTTGGGAGGGTGAGAGTGACCCTGGGGAGACTGGGTGTTGGAGCTCACCCCCGCCCTTCCTAGAGCCCAGCTCCAGCCTCTGGGCTTGTGTTTTCAGCAGACAGCCTGCGTTGGCTGTCACCAGAAGCAGGAGCTATGGGAATTTTCCCAGCACGCATGCCGAGGAGCCCAGGGCTGTAATAGACTTACTAGCAAGAGAGAGTCTGAGATGAAGCTCAGCTGAGTTAAAATGAAACAGGTGACTTTGCAGCAGGACTTGTCAGAGCCTTTGATTGGGAACTGTAGCTGGTGAACCCTGGGGAAGGGCCTAGAATGTAGCATGTTCTATACTTATTTTGAAACTGTGTTTTCCATTGAACATTTTGCTACCAAGCCCAGTCTGAGAAACTGCTCCATTTCCTCTTTGCCTTTCTAGGGCATATATGCTAATGAACATGCTTAATTCTCTGTCTCACAACTTCTGCTCAGGGAAGTGGAAGGCCATTCTCTTTGGTTACAGATGGGGAAACAGATGGATTCAGTGTCTTATGCCTGGGACTTGGGGGAGATTAACTGTTAGTCTTGGTAGCCAGCGAATTACAAGGGCATCCTGGAAGTCTGTGGGGTGTCAGCTTCTTCCACTTCTCCTGTCCATGTCTTTCAGACAACATTGCCCTGTCCTATCTACTTAGGGACATCACCATTAGTGTCTGCCTTTCCTGACTCTCCTGATTGCTTTCCTTTCCTCATGATCTCTTTTTTTTTTGAGATGGAGTCTCGCTCTGTCGCCCAGGCTGGGGTGCAATGGTGCGATCTCAGCTCACTGCAACCTCCGCCTTCCAGATTCAAGCGATTCTCCTGCCTCAGCCTCCCAAGTAGCTGGGATTACAGGTGCGCACCACCATGCCCAGCTAATTTTTGCATTTTTAGTGGAGACAGGTTTCACTGTTTTGGCCAGGCTGGTCTCAAACTCCTGACCTCAGGTGACCTGTCCACCTCAGCCTCCCAAAGTGCTGAGATTACAGATGTGAGCCACTGTGTCCAGCCTTCTCATGATCTCTTATTGGCTTTGGGAGAAGTAAGAAGTTGACTCCCTCAACTAAGAGCTTCAGTGCCCTATTTTTTTTTTGAGCTGTAGTCGCTCTGTGTCGCCCAGGCTGGAGTACAATGGTATGATCTCAGCTCTCAGTGTCCTTTCTATGAGAAGACAATGAGCCCAGCATTTTTGGCCCCCAGGTCTTTTTATGATGCTTCCAGCACAACCCCCTGAAGCCCCTCTGTCTTCCTGGTTCCATCATGAAGTGTCCGCTGCTGGGGTCACTATGTTGGGTGCCATCCAAGTGGATGTGGTCATTTTCATCCCTGCCCTGGCGTTGTATCCCCAGTGATGTGAAGGAAAAAGACAAGCAAAGAGAAGCAGCTCCACAAAACCTGCTTCGGTAGGTTGTTTTTATTCTACGTTATTGGTAGGACAGGGAACAGGGCCAAGACCTCCACACTCCCCTGGGAAGAACAGTCAGGAGAATTAGATACATCTAAAGTGGGCACAGGACGGAGGCCAGATCTTCCCGGGAGGTGGCTGGAAAGACTTAGGCTTAAGCCACGGGAGCCAGGCCGACCTGGTTGTTTGCCCTGTCGAAGACAGTAAAGTACTGGCGGATGAAGACATCACCCAGGATCCAAAGCTCTCCAGATTCGGTGGGGACGTTCATGCCCTGGAAGCCACTGATGCAGCTCCCCTCGCTCTGGAGAAAAGGAGAATAAAAGTGGAGCTGGGACACCGATTCAGTAGTGATAGGCGCTGGGTGATAAACATCCAGGGCGCCCTGGTCCAGCTGCAAGGCACGTGCAAGGAGGAGCTTCCTGGCTCAGTGTCCAGGAACTCAGCTGTTCTTGGCCTGGAGTCAGCCTGTAGAAGCTGTCCACTGAACGACTGGTTTCTATGCATTACTGGCCATTATCTGGTGTTTCTGGCAGGCACAGGAACCCTGACATCAGCATCGGTGCTAAGGGGCTTAGGGAGAATTCAGCTGCTAGGAAGGAGTTTGAAAACCCTGCTGCCACAGCCTTTTCTCATTATTATTCTGATCCGGTCAGGGGCAAAGCGGATGAACTCTTAGCCCTCTTGCCTCAGTAAGTCACTGTGCTTCGACCTTGTCTGCACATCACCTGGGGAGCTTTGAACCCCCGCAGCCCCATCCCATTGCTCAGGCCTTTCCCTCTCCTAATGTAATCAGAATCGGTGGGGGAGCCCAGGCATCAATGCTTCCTGTTGAGTAGCATGAGTCCACTGGCAAAATTAGTTTTCCACCTGACGTTATAATAACAGAAGGGAAGGAGGTTTCTTGTGGCTCGTATAGCTAAAGATTTGCTACTTGGTAGAGGTGGTAGAAGTGTCGGAAGCCCCAGCCTATGGAAATTAGGATTTCCATTTGCCCAACCCTTGGTAGGTCTGATGTGATCAGTCTCACTTGGTTAACCTAACCGCACTCTGAAGGTGGGGAAAGCTGCCATCTCTACTTTTTGGATGAGAAAACTAAGGGTGAGATGAGTTGTAGCTTGCTCAGAATCAATGGGCTAGTAATTCAGAGCCAGGACTTGGACCCAGGGGTCCAAATAGAATCTTCTTTTCACTCCATTAACCTTTGCTTCACTTGTTCCCTTAGGGGGCTGTATCCGAGTTCTTATTCCTGCATTTGTTTTTAATATATTCTTTTTCTCTGGAGGCTGTCTAGGGCAGATGTTCGTCTGCCTCTGCCTGTTGGCTTCAGCTCGTGGAAGTGCACTTTCCCTCTGCAGAGGGGGACTGTGTGGCCACATTCTGTGTGAACCCCTCTAGTGGTTGGTCCAGAGCCCCTCACCTTCAGGATGTAGGCACTGGGTGGCAGGGGGTACTGGACTCCATTGATGGTGAAGACGATGTCGGGCAGGCTGCTGATGGCTGAGCAGCTGACCACCATCTGGAAAGAGGGTGGAAAAGTTAGAAGGGTTTTCGTCCCTTCTGCCTGGCACACCCACTACTTGAGTGTAGAACAGAGCAGTCAGGGCTGGACTCACATCGCCGTTTGAGTTCTCGCTGGCTCCGATGTCGCTCTGGATGTTGGCAATGGGGCTGGTTGGGCCGGTCAGCAGAGAGGTGCCAGTGTCAACAATGGCCTGGCAGCCCTCAGCACAGGCGATGGTCTTTCCGTTCATGGTGATGCTGAGGGCAAGAAGCAAGTTAAGGTCCCTGAGCCCTCAGGGGTACTTCTCTCCAAGGAGGAACCAGGAGGTGAACCCAGACATTTCTTCCCCACCCATCCATTGGCCAATACGTGAAATTTCTGTTCCTCTCCTTCACGCACTCATTCATCCCACATTCATTTACCCTACAAATATTTCGCGAGTGCCTACTCTCTGCCAGGCATAGGAAACGCCAGGCTAAACAAGACAGCCTCACAGTTCTAGGCTGCAGGGAGCTCCCGGCCTAGCTGGCAAGATAAGTTCTATGTTGGCAGAAGGCAAGATGATCAGCCAGGCATGCGGCAGGGAACAAAAACAGGGTCCAGGGTGAGAGAAGGTGAAGGGGAGAAGCCAGGTGAGCAGACACCCAGGGATGCCAGGCAGGTGAACAGAGAAGGAGGATATCATCAGGGGACGGTATGCGGGGAGGGACAGAGACCAGAGGGCTGGGGCAGGTGTTGGAGGAACTGGTGAAATTCTAGCATGGCTGGACAGACATGAGGTGATCCATGTGTCCTGGTTTGCCTGGGCTGGTCCCAGTTTTAGTACTGAAAGTCTCTGTCCTGGGAAATTGTTCATTCTTGGGAAAACCCACAAAACTGGGCACCCTAGCAGGCCAGCTGGGGGAAGAACAGCGCAGAAATGAAGCTGCAAGGGAGACCGGGGAGGCCCTGGAGGGGAGGGTGGAACGAAGTGACTTCAGACAATTTCTTAGCCATTTTGGCCCACTTCTAGACTGAAAGTGACATGTTTCCTCGAGTGGCAGGAGTGTGTGCTGGTTCACAGGCCCCTTAAATTGTGAGACGTGTGGACAGGTGGGTCCCCCAGCTCTCCCCAGGGATGCTGGTGGATGATCCTGCCTCCGTGACTAGGAGGACAGTGGCTATCTCACCCTTGCAGAGTCTCGGCTTCCCAGACAGCTTTTCCCTCCTCCTCCTGCAGGGAGGTGTCTTTCTAGGGGTCTTGGTGTTGGCCAACTTCCACCTTCCCCCTGGAGTGTGTTCCCCTTTGCCAGCTGTTCCTGGGGGGATTCTGGAAAGCTTGTTAGCTATGAATCCATAAGGAAATGGGATCTGGGGCCCAGGCCTGGATGCTGCCCGTCCATGGCAGTCTCACCTGTCCACGGTGATCTGCCAGTAACCCTCGACAGTAACAGGCACCCAGTTCAGACTTCCAGTGTAGTAAGAAGAGTCAATGCCACCAAATATCACCACGCTGCCACTCTTGTCATCGCTATGGAAAGTGAGGGGAGAAGACACGAATTTTTTTGTTCGTCCATTTGTGTGACCATCTGCTGTTGCCTCGTGAGAGCTACCCTTGATTGGGCACTTTCCAGGGCTGTCCTGGGGGTGTGACCAATGTGGTTTGTTTTCCTCTTAGGCCAGGGCCCATGCAGTGGGCACTGTCATTGTTATTTCCACTTACCATGAGGGCACTGAGCCTGAGGGAGGTGAGGCCACCTGCCCAAGGTCACACGGCAGGGGAGTGGTGGAACTACGTTTGGAAGAACACAGGCCTTATAGGTTGAGTGTATGGTTTCCATCGTGGTACCCACTCTAGTTGCCATGGGGACCCCAGGGAAGTGAGTGCGTGACAGTGTCGGCTCTTAAGGACTTGATGGTGGAGGCCACTGGTTCTTAGGTGGAAGCAGTTTTGCCCCCAGGGGACTGTCTGGAGACATTTTGGATTGTCATGATTGGGTGGGGGTAGGGGATGCTGCCGGCATCTCATGGGTGGAGGCTGGGGATGCTGCCAAACATCCTACTATGCACGGGACAGTCCCCGGCGGCAAGGACTTATGCTGGTCTGAAATGTTAACAGTGCCCAGATTGAGAAACTCGGATCTGGCTGGGAAGATACAATGGCCCCACATGAAATATTTAAGTGCTCATAAAGGCAGATGATGTTTCAGAGCCACCTCGAACATCCCAGCACTTTGGGGGGCCGAGGCGGGTGGATCACGAGTTCAGGAGATCGAGACCATCCTGGCTAACACCATGAAACCCTGTCTCTACTAAAAATACAAAAAATTAGCTGGGCATGGTGGCGAACGCCTATAGTCCCAGCTAGTTGGGAGGTTGAGGCAGGAGAATGGCATGAACCCGGGAGGCGGAGCTTGCAGTGAGGTGAGATAGCGCCACTGTACTCCAGCCTGGGCGACAGAGTGAGACTCCATCACACACACACAAAAAAGAAATTAATCATCCGAGCACTGGCCATTTCTAAAACTTGACTCCACTCACAGTACCCACCCCACCTTTGCTGTGAACATCTCCCAGTGCAATGCAATATAGTGAGGAGCTAGACGCGTGGTTACCAACCGAGGAAACACATGAATGACGGCGAACCCTTTCAAGAGAGGACGATGTACGTGAGTGTTAGAGGAAAGCTGAATGTCTTAAGAAACTGGAGGATGCCCTCAGGTATTCTTGCATAACACTCTACTCAGCCCAAACTGACATTTGATTTATTCTTTGTTCATTTGTTTGTTTGTTCATTTATTCTTTGTTCATTCCTAGAATTAGCCCATGGTCACAAATGGAACGTAGATTTTATTAAATCATAAAAGAAACTTGCTTTCATGATTGAAAAATGTCATCATTCATGATATGTCTTGATCAAATCTTTTCATTTTTGTGCTATGGAATTTTGGTCTAAGTGTATTCACTTTATTTTATTTGTTTATTTATTTATTTATTTATTGAGATGGAGTCTCACTCTGTTGCCCAGGCTAGGATGCAGTGGTGCAATCTTTGTTCACTGCAACCTCCGCCTCCCAGGCTCAAGTGATTCTCCCTGCCTCAGCCTCCGGAGTAGCTGGAAGTACAGGCACCTGCCACCCTGCCTGGCTAATTTTTGTACTTTTTATAGAAACGGGGTTTCACCATGTTGGCCAGGCTGGTCTTGAACCTCCCGCCTCAGACTCCCAAAGTGCTGGGATTACAGGCATGAGCCGCCATGCCTGGCTAAGTGTATTCACTTTAAATGGTATCTTTGGGGGCCAAGGATGAGGGAACTGGCACTGAGGGGCAAATGGCTGATGACATTTGAGTTGTGCACATCAAGGGGACAAAGATGCTGGTAAAATAAGATGGAGTGCACATGGCCCGTCGGAGACAGACTTGGCACTATTACTCTCCAAAGACACACTTCTCCAGCCTCAGACATTGACTTTCAAATCCCTTGCTTCCCAAGACCCTCTCCATCGCAGCCAGCCTTGGACAGCTCCTGCTGGGCCGGAACACTGTGACGTCTGGAGGGGGAGCTGGGAGGAGGCCCCTCTCCACTCAACTTACGCGCTCAGGTAGACAGAGAAGAGGTCCTGAGAAACCAGGCCCTGGTTCCAGATGTTGTCAAAGACAGGTGTGGCCCCGGAGGAGGAAATGCTGGGGTAGGCCAGCCCCAGGATGCCGTCGAAGGGAGCGAAAAACAGGAAGGAGCCGGGTTCGCTCTCGCTCAGGCCGAAGATCTGGTTGGTGTCAGAGATGCCTCCAACCTGGGTGGGGAAACCGAGATGATGTTCACCATCAGGTCATGTTCACTGAGCTCTGGGTGCCAGCCTGAGGCCCAGAGCCACCCTGGTTCATCTCATGCAGGACTTGGCTTCCAGGGTATCAGCCCGGAAGGACGGGAGAGGGACTGTCTCCTGGAATGCTCATTCCTCTGCTGGAGGTAACCGTGGCAGTTGCTCTCCAGATGGCCACAGTCTATGACTCAGGGTGAGATTTTGCTGGAGAACAGATGGTCACTGGGTGTTTGTGTTTCTGATGAACAAATGCAAAGCAGACCCCAGACCCCAGGCGTCTGACCCCTGCCATGCCCCGCAAGTAACAGGGAGGGCTTGTGGAAATTTTGTGAGTTTGGGATGTTGCATGTCGGGACAAGAAGGACGAAGAGGAGGTGCCAGTAGAGAATTGAGACTTTACTGACTCTCCCCACACTCCACAACATTCCGCTTGGGTGGAGCTGAGGTTGGGTTATGGCTCCCGGCACCCCACCCTTTTACTGACTGCCACCCGAGCTAGCAATGTCTGTGACATCTCTGCTGCTTCTCCCCCACCCTGCACCCCCAATCAGGTTACATTTGTGATCACCAAGACCCGTCTTGCTGGAATAAGCTTATTTTGGGGGTGCCTGATGGGGAGATGCAGCGGCAGCCTGCAGGTGCCCACCTTGACAGTGTCATATCCGAGGATGCCTGTCATGCTGCCGGTGCCATAGGTGATGGAGACTGTCTCACTGGTGGACTTGTAGGTGGAGGAATCCTGAGGGTTGAAGAGGTTGTGATCCACTGCAAGGACAAGCGGTGATTGTTATTCTCTGAGAGCTGGGTGAAGGTCATGGGCTGGGATGTCTTCCTGGGATGGGGTGTCCTGGCCCTGGGATGGGCTCTGGAGGTGAGCAGTGATCTTTCCCCCTAGACTCTTGGAGCCCAAGAGACCCCAGGTCCTGTCCTGTCTCATTGAACTACTGGGACCATTCACTGATGGCAGGTCCCCAGCCAACCCCAAGGGCCTCCCGGGGAACCCCTGGGCCAACATTGAGCGGGGCAGGCCCGTGGCTGCCCAGTGACGAGCACTTTCACCGTCTAGCCCCCGGCCAGTGCTCGCGTTATGATGTGGATGATGCCACAGACACCTCATCTTCATTAAAACTCAGGTGAAAACACTAGAAGAGGAAGGAACCTGCAACACACATTGTTCATGACTTCCAAAGACAAACTCTCTTTCATTAGCAAACCAATGATTTTTTTTTTTTTTTTTAAGCAAGGTCAGCACTGACCTCCGGCATATTCTAGCCAGGCTTTGAAGCCATTTTCTCACACGCACTGGACTCTTTCCTGGTGGGCTATTCTACAGCCCTTTGGCCCTGTCTTGCTTTGGGCCCCCCATACTTCCTCTCCCAGGCTGTGGTTATTTAGGAGAGCTTCTCTCTGCCCTCGGACTGTGTAGTCTTTGACCGCGGGGATCATATCACTCATCCCTTTACCCCCTGAGCCCAGTGCTTGGCAGGTAGTAGGTGCTCAATAAATGCCTGTTGAGTGGCTCCAGCAGGCTTGAGGTGGGAGCTGTCTGAAGCCCGCGGGTGTTCAGGGTTCCCCAGGGTTGGCTGGTGCTGGGAAGCAAGAGAGTGGGGTAGGGCGGGCTGGGCACTTACTGCAGGCGAGACTGTAGCAGTAGACTGAGGGCACCCACAGGTTGGAGGAGCCGGTGTCAAAGACGACGGTGAAATCCTGGGCAGGAGTTCCGATGCCGATAGTGCCGAAGTACTCCACCTGCAGAGGCGAGGACAGGGCAGTTCATGGACCGGGGGTCTCTGTTTTGAGGCCTCCCTAGGGGCTGTCTCTGGGTCATCTCCTCAGTCCGCCTCTCCACCTTTTCCTTTGTTCCTCACGGTTCTTGACTTTCTCTTCCCAGACACTGCCTTCATCCTTCAAAGCCCAGCCGTGGCGTCCCTTCTTCCTTGAAGTCTTCCCTGATTGCTCCCCCAATTTACCCTCTGCTCTCTGTTAAGCACCACAAGCACCTAACAATCTGCTGTTCCCTCTTCAGCTGTTGTTTTGTCTGTCACAGTCTTCCCATCCTTACAGCGTATATTCTCAGAGGGTGGGGGTGGAAACTTCTAGCACCGGGCAAGTGACATCTTAAGTGCTTGTGCCTTAAATTGTTTATCAGAAGCTAAGCAAGCCCCTTAAAGATGGAAACGTGTGCAGTTTCCTTATTTCTATATCTAGATGTGTACAGCAGGTTGCAAGAAAGGGCTTTGCCAGTATTTTTATTCTTTTTTTTTTTGAGGTAAGTCTCGCTCTGTCGTCCAGGCTGGAGTGCAGTGGCGCAGTCTCAGCTCACTGCAGCCTCTGCATCCTGGGTTCCAGTGATTCTCTTGCCTCAGCCTCCCAAGTAGCTGAGATTACAGGTGTGTGCCATCACGCCCGGCTAATTTTTGTATTTTTGGTAGAGACAGCGTTTCACCATGTTGCCAGTCTGGTCTCGAACTCCTGACCTCAAGTGAACCACCTGCCTCCACCAATCGACCAGTATTTTTCTTCTCAGTGGCAGCATTTTCCCCCCTTGCCGGCTCTGTTCCCGCCACACTGGTCTGCTTGCTGTTCTTTGGCGATGACCAGTCACTCCTGCCCTAGGGCCTTTGCACTGGCTATTCCTTGCGCTAGGAAAATGTTTATTCTAGATCTTTCCTTGGCTGATCCTTTTTTCCAAAATCAATCATTCAGATCTCTAGTCAAATGTCCCCTTTGTCAACAGGCCTTCCGTGACCACTTTATCTAAATTTGCCCCCCTCTATCTTCTTTTTCCCCATAGTCCAATTAATTAATTAGTCATGGCCCTCATTATTACCTGAAATTATCTTACATGCTTGTTTATTTGTCATCCCCTTTAGAGTATAAGTTTCAGTAACTTTGGTTATTCACCATCATTTTGGCAACTTGCATAGCCTCTGGCACATAGAGAGGTGCCAATGTTTGTTAAATATTTGTGAACCAAATAAATGCGCTAACTAAGCCTCTTACCAAGGGCCTGCCAGACCCCATGCTAAGCACTCCAGAAAACATGATTGTGTTAATTCCTGGCAACAACCTCTGATGCTAGATATTAGTGGTTCTGTTTTCCAGACCAAGAAACAGGCTCAGAGTATTTAAATGACTTGTCCAAGGTCCTGTGGCTTAGAGGCACTAGGACCCACATTTGCACCAGGTCTGCTGGATGGCAGAGGCCAGTCTCTGAACCACGGGCATCACTGCTTTGTGCCCTGTGCCAGTCACAGAGGGGACATACAATATCTGCGGGAGGGCAGGGTGTTTGCTATCAGGTCTCAAATAAGAAAGTCAGGGTGATCTTTCTGAAACTCAGATCTGATCTGTTTAAGATAAATCAGAGGCAGTTAGGATGGAGCCTCTTTGCGTCCACCCCTTGGCTCCTCGGACTGCAGTCTGGAGCACCCTTCTTCCCTCCCTCTCAGCTCTGCTTCAAATGCACTGTGCTCCTGCCTGCTACAGGGTTTGGCACAAGGGATCAGGCTCTGCGGAGTTCTGTCTTGTTCTCTTGGAAACTCCCGCTCTTCCTGCATGGCTCCAGGGAGGCTCCCTGCCCAAGTGGCAGACTCTTGCAGTGTGACACCTTCACTCTGTAGTCCTCCTGCTGCCTGTTCTTTTCACTGGTTTGTAAGACTCCTTGATTACTGTGTTTGCCTCCTAGGCTATGATTTTGCTCACCGCTGTTTCTCCCTGAGCCCAGCACAGGCCCTGACATATAAGGAGGTGCTCAGAAGAAATTAACATTGCATGAAGGAGTGAACGAATGAATGAATGAACAAAAGAACAACAGCTTTGACTGTGAGCTTTCCTGCCTGCCCTGGGCCCCTGACATCTAGGGGGCAGAACCTGGGTCACTGCCTGGAGCCTCAGGGCCCCGGCCCGTCCTCCAAGACCCCTGGGACACCCTCTTTCCTACTGGCCAAGTCCTCAGAGCTGGCCCCACCACTTGCCCACACACTCACATCCAGGTAGTTCTCCAGGGGCTGTTCGTGTAACAGGGTGGGAGCCTTCCCCTGGGGGAAGTACTTGCTGGCTGGGTTGAGGTTGTGCTTCTTCAGGAAGTCCTTCAGCAGGCCACGCTCGGACAGGGTGCGCCTCAAGGACTTCTTTCTGATGAGGGGTACCCTGTGGTTTGGAGAAGGAAGAGGAATTAGGCAAGGATTCTGCACAGCGGGTGCTGTGGCAGCCCCAGAAGGGAAGGGAAGCTGGTCTAAGAGAGGAAGAAGGAAGGAAGGGAGACGCCCACACTTCTGCCCAATAATGCAAAGAAGTTAAGCTGACTAGTGGTGGAGCTGGGAACCAAACCCAGGCTGGACTCTTAACCAGCTGATCTAAGAGACGAAGATGGAAGGAAGGGAGAAGCTCCCACTTCTGCACAATAATGCAAAGAAGTTAAGCTGACTAGGGCTGGAGCTGGGAACCAGATTCAGGCTGGGCCCGAGTTTTAACCATGTCTGCAGGGCTGCCTCCCAAAAGGGCAGAGAGAGAGGCAGAAAACGGGGATGGAGACAGCCAAAGAGAGAGAGAGAGAAAAAAGGGAAGAAGGAAGACACGGGAGGAAAGAAAGGTGATGTGAGAGGCAGCATCTTCACTCCCACGCCACCCGGACTCACTTGTACATGATGCACTCAGAGAGCGCCACCAGACCCAGCAGCAGCAGCCACTTCATGGTTGTTTCCGGATCCCAACTCGAGGGAGAAGGCAAGACGGGAGGAAGGTGCAGAGCAGCAGCATGAGCTGCCCCTTATATACAGCTTGGGTCCCACCTTATCGGCCTCGGAAAGTCACCGGTTCCCTTGATCCCAAACAGAAAAGCTCCTGATAAGATTGTCTCTGCCCTGAGCCACATTCTGAGACCTTTCCAGCTGAGGCACTTTCCATTGTAACCTTGTGCCATGGGGAGGGGGAAGGGTGCCATGGGGGTGGACCCGCAGAGAGAGAGAGAGGAGCAATGACCTGGAGGCTTTTTTCTTTTCTTTTCTTTTCTTTTTCTTTCTTTTTCTTTCTAAGCAATGACCTTGAGGCTTATTTGTTTTCTTTTCCTTTGTTTCCTTTCTTTTCTTTCCTTCCTTTCCTTCTCTTTCTTTCTTTTTCTTTGTCTCTTTCTCTCTCTCTCTCTTCTCTCTCTCTCTCTCTCTCTCTTTCTTTCTTCCTTTCCTTTCTTTCCTTTCTTTCCTGACGGAGTTTTGCTCTCTCGCGCTGCCACAGGCTTATTTCTGAAGCATCGACAAGGGCCTGTGTTAAAACTTTACAGGCTGAGCATTTCGACAAAGTTGGTTAAAAGTGCGTTTCACACACCACTGGACAGATGTGAAGGAGCCCCAGGTGGCCTGATTTGTCCCAGTGGGCATGCAGCTGGGGTTCTTAGAGAGCAGCCCCCGACTCAGTCATAGGTGGTACTGGTTGTGGTCACTGCTTATCCACAGCACATGGGGGGTCGGTCGTTTGGGACTCAGGACACAATTCCCCACATAAATATCATTGTGTGGGGTTGTTGGGCGTCTGACTAGCCTATGGGACTTGCAGTTTGCTTTTGGTGTAACTGGGCTGAGTCTGGGTACACGGGGGAGGAGGGAGAGAGCACCGGGAGAATGCTGCCTTCCCTTCCTGGAGGAGGTAAACTTCAGACAGGCCAGGTATGTCTTTGGAATCTGTGTCCCTCCCTTTCTGCACCCCTTCTCTTTCTTTTGCTCCTTTCCCACCCTCTCCACCTTAGAGATCCCACCTGGGTCTGATTTCTCCAGGCGCTCCAGGCTTACAACTGAGTTGAAATCAGCTACAATGGAGCGAAGCAATCTGGGCAAACAATTCATAGTCGTGGGTGAGTGACTTAGAAAGAGGATGCTTGGCTGGGTGCTGTGGCTCACGCTTGTAATCCCAGTACTTTGGGAGGGTGAGGCAGGTGAATCACCTGAGGTTGGGAGTTTAAGACCAGCCTGGCCAGCACAGTGAAACCCCATCTCTACTAAAAGTAGAAAAGTTAGCTGGGCATGGTGGTGGGCGCCTGTAATCCCAGCTACTGGGGAGGCTAAGGCAGGAGAATCGCTTGAACCCAGGAGGCAGAGGTTGTGAGAGGTGAAGCCGTCTGGGTTTCTGAGTCGATTAGGGACTTGGAGAACTTTTGTGTCTAGCTAAAGGATTGTAAATGCACCAACCAGCAGTCTGTGTCTAGCTAAAGGCTTGTAAATGCACCAATCAGCACTCTGTGTCTAGCTGAAGCGTTTGTAAATGCACCAGTATGCACCAGCCTTTGCACTCACCACGAAGGTCTGCAGCTTCACTCCTGAAGCCAACAAGACCACGAACCCACCAGAAGGAAGAAACTCTGGACACATCTGAACATCTGAAGGAACAAACTCCAGACACACCATCTTGAAGAACTGTAACACTCACTGCAAGGGTCCGCGGCTTCATTCTTGAAATCAGCGAGACCAAGAACCCACCGGAAGGAACCAATTCAGGACACAGTTGCAATGAGCCGAGATCTTGCCACTGCACTCCAGCCTGGGCGACAGAGCTAGACTCTGTCACAAACAAACAAACAAACAACAAAGAAAGAGGATGCTTACCAACCCAATGGATCCTCCACTTTGTGAGCTTTGATTCAGTGCACAAAGTAGAGTGAAAACTCTGATGCAGAAATTGCTGGGGAGGAAGACAGGGGAGGGGGGAGGTCATGATGTGGATAGGAAGCCCTGTCTCAGGGTCTCGTTCTGAAATCACATCCCATGAGGCATCCTCAGACTGTCCAGCCGTGAGAGCCACAGGTTCTAAAACAGCTCCAAGTTTCCCCCAGTGCCTCCAGGTGAGTATTCAGGAGTGGGCAGTGTGGATAAGTTCAGGGACAGTGGTGGTTAGTAGAAAACACATTGACATTTCAGACTCCCCTGTTAGTTGACATCTTTGTGCCCCAGATGTGTATCCTGGGCCCATTTTCTTTTCTTTTCTTTTCTTTTTTTTTAACTGTGAATCTCACTCCAGTATGACTAGCCCTTGTATTTTCCACGTTCACGTCTTCTGGTGCCTCCTTCTCTTCCTGTCTCTTTCCTCCCTCTCAAGCCTCTCTCTCTCTCTCTCCCTTTTTTGAGACAGGGTCTTATTCTGTCCCTCAGGATGGAGTGTAGTGGCGTGATCATGGCTTACTGCAGCCTCAACCTCCCACGCTCAATCGGTCCTCTGGCCTCAGGCTCCGAGTAGCTGGGACGAAAGGCATGAGCCGCTACACCCAGCTAACTTGTATTTTCTGTAGAGACAGGGCTTCACTATGTGGCTCAGGCTGGTTTGGAACTCCTGGGCTCAAGCGATCTTCCTCCCTCAGCTTCTCAAAGTGCTGGGATTAAGGTGAAGCACACTGCACCTGGCCCTCTCTCTCTTTATGGATATATAATATTTTACATATTTTTGGGTACATGTGATATTCTGTTACATGCATAGAAAGAGTAATGATGAGGTCAGGGTATTTAGAGTATCCATCACCTAAGTATGGGTTGATCCTAGCACTCATGTGAAGAACCTGATGGTCCTGAAGATGCTGCCTAAGTTCTGGGGGCACCAGATGGAATCCCCTCACTCAAGGCTGCCAGCAGATGGAAGGGAGGGAGCTTGGAGCCCAAGGATAGGCACTGATTTTGGGGGCACAGCTTGTCTGGGGCCCACATGGGAATTTTGAGCAGAGGAGAAGTATATTTGGGAAGCAGAAGGAAGATTCCCCAGGCAGAAACCTGCAAGCCCCTTTACACATTCATTCAAATGCCTTATTGTGCACTTGCTGTGTACCGTGCAGGGATGCTGTAGCTGCTGAGGGTACATCCCTGAGCATGGTAGGACTAGGCCGTGCCTTTGGCGCATTTGTGTTCAGTTGAAGGGAAAACTGGTGTGGAAGGGGCTCTTTCTTTCCGCCTGGATGGATATTAGGATCACATTGAGGGGAAGCTCTCAGATTGGTGAAGATGATAATGTTTCTCCACATTAGAGATTTTAGCACCCTGAGGGACGCTGGCATGCTTGCTGACACCAATTCAGGGGTATGGCAGAGAGACTCTAGGATGGCCCCCAATTATTCATGCTGCTGGTGTTCACACCCCTGTATAATCCCCTCCCCTTTTGTGTAGGCAGGACTTGCTTCTAACCAAGAGGATACAGCAAAGTAGATGGGATGTCGCTTTTGTGATGACATTATACAGGCCCATAGCTTGTGTCTTGCTAGCACATTCTCTGTATAGACTGTTCCCCTTGCTGGCTGTGATAAAGAAAGCTGTCTTATAAAGAGGCCCAAGGGGAAGGAACAAAGGGGGGCCTCCAGCTGACAGCCAGGAAGGAACTCAGGCCTTCAGTGTGACAATCATCTGCAAGTAACTGAATCCTGTCAGCAAGCATGTGAGCATGGAAGCACATCCTTCTCCAGTTGAGCCTCAGATGAGACCACAGACCAGGCTGGCATCCCTGACTGACAGAGGCCTCAGCTGAACCGAGCCTGGATTCCTGACCCACAGAAACTGTGAGATAGTCAATGTGAGTTGTTGTAAGTTCAATGTGTGTTAACTTGTCATCAGCAATAGAAAACAGGACTGGAAACCTCGTTGGTAACTCGAAAAATGTCCACCTGATTGCCTCTTGCTCTTCCCTCTTTTGGGACCATTTCAGTGCTGTGCTAGGTGGTTTTCTGCTCAGGCAATGTGAGTGATCTGAAAAGGGAGAAGGTGACATTGTTGGTCAGGTCATCTGCAACCTCACTCAACATAGCAGTGCTTACATTTGTGTGCCTATTTGTGCTTTTCTGAATGCTTTGAGTTATTTTAAAAAAGAATTATTATACTATAATCCCCACTTTTTCCCAACTGATGTAGCTCAGAGGGGTTAAGTGATCAGTGCAGGTTCGCATAACTAAGTAATGACACAGATGGGACCTGAATCTGGGTCTCAGGAGGCTCTGGTCCCTGGCCAGACTATGTGACCATGTACATCCACCTGATTTCTGTTCATGGGTTAGTGTGTGACCTGAACATTCCATGAAGGCTGCAGCCTCCATCCCAGGGGCACTTGGAGAAGCCATTGCACGTAGCCCTCTTTACTAGAGGAACCCTTGGGATGGAAACGGGAATCCTGATTCTGCAACCACGTGCTCCCATGAGATCTGATTTTCAGCCAGGGCTGATCCGTGGCTGCCAGCAAGGAAGCCACATTATCTCATTGTACCAGACTGGCCCAGCAGAAAGATTAGACAACAACGTTTGCTTTGCCATTAGCCCTGCCTGGCACTCAGTATGGTAGTGCCTGGCTTTCAGGGGCACTGGTAGCAGTGTCTCCGATGCAGGGCAGCCCTTGCCAATGGCACAGGTGTTCAGAAATGTTCCATGAACCAATCAACTCAAGCAATGGAATGAGATCTAAGGAACCCAATCATAGCAAGGCTGAGATGGAGCACTTAAGCATGATAAGTGTTATCAAGCTGGTGTGATAGGCATTGGGGCGGCTGGTCCCCTAGCAGCTTTCAATCAAGGTCTCACCCCGGGGACATGATCTTCGTACGCCAAAGAGAACATTGTGTTTTCCACTCCCCAGTCCCAGAACTGGGCTGCTTCTCCAGAGATGCGTGCAGGTTTTAAAAGTCAAATTTATGATAACTTTTTTGGCTCAATTATAGAAGTAATACATGATCACTGTAGATTATTTATAAGTAAATACAATTCTAAAAATGACTTATAACCCAACTACCCAGAACTAACCACCATTGCCATAGTAAAGGAATGTATTGATTTACTTACGAATATAGGACCACAAGATATGGCACATGTTGTTTTGCAAGCAACCCGCTTTGATGGGCCCAGCTCACTTCTTCTGTGCTACTCTATCTGCAACCTGAACCCGCTTTTGAAAGAAAAATCGTGGTCCTGTATTTTACAAGTGATTTTTATAAATCTACATTATCGTTTTAAAACTTTTCTCAAAATATGGTATGCACACAGAAAGGTGCATATCATAAGAAACAGCTTGGTGAATTTTCACAAACCAAGCACACACATGTAACCACAACCCAGACCCAGCAAAAGGGCATGTCAGGTACCCCCGGACCCCACCGCAGGCTCTTTGCAGTCACTATCCTAGTGCCAAACCAAGCGTATCAGTACTCTGATTTCCAAACAGCAAAGATTGATTTCACCTGTTTTTCTACTTTTGCTAAATAGTACCAAATAATAAGCACTTTAGTTTGCATTGCGCTTCTTTGCTCAATATCATGTTTAGGAGAGGCATCCACAAATGGTGTCATGTGGAGTTGTTACTCAGTCATTTTCATTGCTGTGTATTATTCCACTGCATCAATATACCCGTTATTTTCTCTTTTTCAGTTCATAGGCATTTGGGTAGCTTCCAGTGTGGAGTTCTTAGGAACAGTGCTTTATGAATGTTCTCTTATATACACATCTTTCTTTTCCTTTTATTTATTTATTAAAAACGATAGAAATGAAGTCTTGCTATGTTGCTCAGGCTGTTCTTGAACTCTTGGCCTGAAGCAGTCCTCCTGCCTTGGCCTTCCCAAGTGCTGGGATTACACCATGAGTTACTGTGCCTGGCTCTTTTCTGTTGAATTGACATGTAATAATCGTACATAATTATGGATACATAGGGATGTTTCTGTACATGTAATGTTTAGTGATCAGATCAGAGTAGTTAGCATATTTATCATCTTGAACATTTATCATTCCTTTGTGTTTTTTGGAGACAGAATCTCGCTCTGTCGCCCGGGCTGAAGTGAAATGGCACCATGTCGGCTCACTGCAACCTCCACCTCCCGGGTTCAAGAGATTCTCCTGGCTCAGCGTCGCAAGTAGCTGGGAATTAGAGACACGTGTCAACACGCCCGGCTCATTTTGAACTTTTAGTGGAGATGAGGTTCCACCATGTTGGCCTGGCTGTTCTCAAACTCCTCACCTTAGGTGATCCATCTGCCTTGGCCTCCCAAAGTGCTGGGATTACAGGTATGAGGATTACGTGAGCCACCGGGCCCGGCCGGCATATGCATTTTTAATTTTGATAGATACAGCCACATCATGCTTCTTAGGGTGGTGCCAGTTTACACTCCCACCAGCAGTGTGTGGAGTGATCATTTGGGACAGGTGAAGATGGATGGGGCAGGAGACCTGTGAGATTAAAATAACACTCCTGGATGAGTGTGAATGAAAAGGATGGAAGGAGCTGTGCTTAGACCCCCAAGGCCCTTCGAGGAAGATGCATGAAGCAGAGGCCTGAGACTGCAGCAAAGGATTGTGAATTCATCTTGTCTTGTGCAGCAACATAGGGAGGATGAAATCAGATATGTTGGCGCAGGGCTTTCTGGTCACATGATCTGTCTGATAAGGAACCTCTTTAGATTCTGACTGGGTTCAGGAATCCCAGGGTGGGAATGGAAGAGGTGCTGGGAGAGAGAGGCTGAGCTGTGGCTGCTGGGGTTGAGATGGGGGAGGAAGGAAGGATGGGGCCAGGCGCAGGAGAACAGATAGGATCCAGGAAGACCTGCCTGTATCCGTGAAGCCTAGCACACTGCCTAGCTTCAAAGTAGGTACATGGGAAATGTCAGAAAAACAAATCCAGCAAAGAAGCCAGGACAGGGTGAAATTCCTTCCCAGAAACTTGAGAAATCCACCTGCTTATCCCATGACACAATATGACCAGGATGGAATGTTGGTGGGGGTGGCAGCTGACCCATCTGTTGTTATTCATGTGGTCTTTGTCAAACCATATCCCCACTGTCATATTTTCAGCCTATCTGAGATGTTTCCTTTTAAAAAGTCTTCTCTAATCACTCATTCAGCAAATATTTATTGACCTCCTAGTGTGTGCCAAGCCCTGCTGTTGCTGCTTGGGCTTCAAACCTAATGAAAACGATCACCATCCCTGCCCTTGTGAATCTTAAACACTGAAATGCATGGTTACAGGTAGTGCCAAGTACCATGAGGGAAAAGGCTCTCTGTGGGCCCAGGCTCTCTGAGAGAGTGGTGAGGGAGGGCTGATCACTTTTACAGGGAAGTGACTTTTTTTTTGAGGTGGAGTTTCGCTCTTGTTGCCCAGGCTGGAATACAATGGAGCAATCTCAGCTCACTGCAACTTCTGCCTCCTGGGTTCAAGCGATTCTCCTGCCTCAACCTCCTGAGTAGCTGGGATTAAAGGAGCCCACCACCACGCCCAGCTAATTTGTTGTATTTTTTTTTTAGTACAGATGGAGTTTCACCATGTTGGCTGGGCTGATCTCGAATTCCTGACCTCAGTTAATCTGCCCACTTCGGACTCCCAAAGTGCTGGGATTCTAGGCGTGAGTCACTGCATCCAGCCAGGAAGTGACATTTAAGCCACGTGTGCAGATGCTAGGTGTTAGCAAGTCAAGAAAAAGGGAAAAGCAACCCAGGCAAAGGGAACAGCATGTGCAAAGTCTGGAGATGGGAAAGCACTTGGACTATTGTGGCCGTGGGAGGCCAGGGTGGACGGAGCTCACGGTAACGGGATCAGCGTGAAGCAGGGAAGGTTTGGAGGGAAAGGAGCATACAGGACCTGGAACTATGTGAAAGATTTTCTGTTTTATTCCAACGGCAATGGCAAGAAGGCATTAAGAGTTTAAAGCAAGCAAGGGATGAGATGAAATTTATGTTTCCTAAAGTTTATTCAGCTATGGAAAATGGGCTTGGGAGGGTGAGAGTGACCCTGGGGAGACTGGGTGTTGGAGCTCACCCCCGCCCTTCCTAGAGCCCAGCTCCAGCCTTTGGGCCTGTGTCTTCAGCAGATAGCCTGGGTTGGCTGTCACCAGAAGCAGGAGCTATGGGAATTTTCCCAGCATGCATGCCGAGGAGCCCAGGGCTGTAATAGACTTACTAGTAAGAGAGAGTCTGAGATGAAGCTCAGCTGAGTTAAAATGAAACAGATGACTTTGCAGCAGGACTTGTCAGAGCCTTTGATTGGGAACTGTAGCTGGTGAACCCTGGGGAAGGGCCTAGAATGTAGCATATTCTATACTTATTTTGAAACTGTGTTTTCCATTGAACATTTTCTACCAAGCCCAGTCTGAGAAACTGCTCCGTTTTCTCTTTGCCTTTCTAGGGCATATATGCTAATGAACATGCTTAATTCTCTGTCTCACAACCTCTGCTCAGGGAAGTGGAACACCATTCTCTTTGGTTACAGATGGGGAAACAGATGAGTTCGGTGTTTTATGCCTGGGACCTTGGGGAGATTAACTGTTAGTCTTGGTAGCCAGCGAATCACAAGATCATCCTGGAAGACTGTGGGGTGTCAGCTTCTTCCACTTCTCCTGTCCATGTCTTGCAGACAACACTGCCCTGTTCTATCTACTTAGGGACATCACCATTAGTGTCTACCTCTCCTGACTCTCCTGATTGCTTGCCTTTCCTCATGATCTCTATTTTTTTTTTTTTTTTTGAGATGGAGTCTTGCTCTGTCGCCCAGGCTAGAGTGCAATGGTGCAATCTCAGCTCGCTGCAACCTCTGCCTTACACATTCAAGTGATTCTCCTGCCTCAGCCTCCTGAGTAGCTGGGAGTACAGGCATGCACCACCACGCCCAGCTAATTTTTGCATTTTTAATAGAGACAGGGTTTCCCCATATTGGTCAGGCCGGTCTCAAACTCCTGACCTCAGGTGACCTGTCCGACTCAGCCTCCCAAAGTGCTGGGATTACAGGCGTGAGCCACTGTGTCCAGCCTTCTCATGATCTCTTATTGGCTTTGGGAGAAGTAAGAAGTTGACTCCCTCAACTAAGAGCTTCAGTGCCCTATTTTTTTTTTTGAGCCGTAGTCGCTCTGTGTCGCCCAGGCTGGAGTACAATGGTATGATCTCAGCTCTCAGTGTCCTTTCTATGAGAAGACAATGAGCCCAGCATTTTTGGTGCCCAGGTCTTTTTATGATGCTTCCAGCACAACCCCCTGAAGCCCCTCTGTCTTCCTGGTTCCATCATGAAGTGTCCACTGCTGGGGTCACTATGTTGGGTGCCATCCAAGTGGATGTGGTCATTTCATCCCTGCCCTGGCGTTGTATCCCCAGTGATGTGAAGGAAAAAGACGAGCAAAGAGAAGCAGCTCCACAAAACCTGTTTCAGTAGGTTATGTTTTTATTCTACGTTATTGGTAGGACAGGGAACAGGGCCAAGACCTCCACACTCCCCTGGGAAGAACAGTCAGGAGAATTAGATACATCTAAAGTGGGCACAGGACGGAGGCCAGATCTTCCCGGGAGGTGGCTGGAAAGACTTAGGCTTAAGCCACGGGAGCCAGGCCGACCTGGTTGTTTGCCCTGTCGAAGACAGTAAAGTACTGGCGGATGAAGACATCACCCAGGATCCAAAGCTCTCCAGATTCGGTGGGGACGTTCATGCCCTGGAAGCCACTGATGCAGCTCCCCTCGCTCTGGAGAAAAGGAGAATAAAAGTGGAGCTGGGACACCGATTCAGTAGTGATAGGCGCTGGGTGATAAACATCCAGGGCGCCCTGGTCCAGCTGCAAGGCACGTGCAAGGAGGAGCTTCCTGGCTCAGTGTCCAGGGACTCGGCTGTTCTTGGCCTGGAGTCGGCCTGCAGAAGCAGTGCACTGAACGACTGGTTTCTACGCATTACTGGCCATTATCTGGTGTTTCTGGCAGGCACAGGAACCCTGACATCAGCATCGGTGCTAAGGGGCTTAGGGAGAATTCAGCTGCTAGGAAGGAGTTTGAAAACCCTGCTGCCACAGCCTTTTCTCATTGTTATTCTGATCTGGTCAGGGGCAAAGCGGATGAGCTATTAGCCCTCTTGCCTCAGTAAGTCACTGTGCTTCGACCTTGTCTGCACATCACCTGGGGAGCTTTGAACCCCCGCAGCCCCATCCCATTGCTCAGGCCTTTCCCTCTCCTAATGTAATCAGAATCGGTGGGGGAGCCCAGGCATCAGTGCTTCTTGTTGAGTAACATGAGTCCACTGGCAAAATTAGTTTTCCACCTGACGTTATAATAACAGAAGGGAAAGAGTTTTCTTGTGGCTCGTATAGCTAAAGATTTGCTACTTGATAGAGATGGTAGAAGTGTCGGAAGCCCCAGCCTATGGAAATTAGGATTTCCATTTGCCCAACCCTTGGTAGGTCTGATGTGATCAGTCTCACTTGGTTAACCTAACTGCACTCTGAGGGTGGGAAAAGCTGCCATCTCTACTTTTTGGATGAGAAAACTAAGGGTGAGATGAGCTGTAGTTTGCTCAGAATCAATGGGCTAGTGATTCAGACCCAGGACTTGGACCCAGGGGTCCAAATAGAATCCTATTTTCACTCGATTAACTTTTACATCACTTGTTCCCTTAGGGGGCTGTATCCGAGTTCTTATTCCTGCATTTGTTTTTAATATATTCTTTTTCTCTGGAGGCTGTCTAGGGCAGATGTTCGTCTGCTTCTGCCTGTTGGCTTCAGCTCGTGGAAGTGCACTTTCCCTCTGCAGAGGGGAACTGTGTGGCCACATTCTGTGTGAACCCCTCTAGTGGTTGGTCCAGAACCCCCTCACCTGCAGGATGTAGGCACTGGGTGGCAGGGGGTACTGGACTCCATTGATGGTGAAGACGATGTCGGGCAGGCTGCTGATGGCTGAGCAGCTGACCACCATCTGGAAAGAGTGAGGGTGGAAATGTTAGAAGGGTTTTCGTCCCTTCTGCCTGGCACACCCACTACTTGAGTGTAGAACAGAGCAGTCAGGGCTGGACTCACGTCGCCATCTGAGTTCTCGCTGGCTCCGATGTCGCTCTGGATGTTGGCAATGGGGCTGGTTGGGCCGGTCAGCAGAGAGGTGCCAGTGTCAACAATGGCCTGGCAGCCCTCAGCACAGGCGATGGCCTCTCCGTTCATGGTGATGCTGAGGGTAAGAAGCAAGTTAAGGTCCCTGAGCCCTCAGGGGTACTTCTCTCCAAGGAGGAACCAGGAGGTGAACCCAGACATCCTTCCCCACCCATCCATTGGCCAATACGTGAAATTTCTGTTTCTCTCGTTCACGCACTCATTCATCCCGCATTCATTTACCCTACAAATATTTCACAAGTGCCTACTCTCTGCCAGACATGGGAAACGCCAAGCTAAACAAGACAGCCTCACAGTTCCAGGCTGCAGGGAGCTTCCAGCCTAGCTAGCAAGATAAGTTATGTTGGCAGAAGGGCAAGATGAGCAGCCAGGCATGTGGCAGGGAACAAAAACAGGGTCCAGGGTGAGAGGTGGTGAAGGGGAGCAGCCAGGGGAACAGACATCCGGGGATGCCAGGCAGATGAAGAGAGAAGGAGGACATCATCAGGGGATGGTATGCGGGGAGGGACAGAGACCAGAGGGCTGGGGCAGGAGTTGGAGGAAATGGTGAAATTTTAGCATGGCTGGGCAGACATAAGGTGATCCATGTGTCCTGGTTTGCCTGGGCTGGTCCCAGTTTTAGTACTGAAAGTCTCTGTCCTGGGAAATTGTTCATTCTTGGGAAAACCCACACAACTGGGCACCCTAGCAGGCCAGCTGGGGGAAGAACAGCGCGGAAATGAAGCTGCAAGGCAGACCAGGGAGGCCCTGAAGGGGAGGGTGGAACGAAGTGACTTCAGACAATTTCTTAGCCATTTTGGCCCACTTCTAGACGGAAAGTGACATGTTTCCTTGAGTGGGAGGAGCATGTGCTGGTTCACAGGCCCCTTAAATTGTGAGATGTGTGAACAGGTGGGTCCCCCACTCTCCCCAGGGATGCTGGTGTATGGTCCTGCCTCCGTGACTAGGAGGACAGTGGCTATCTCACCCTTGCAGAGTCTCGGCTTCCCAGACAGCTCTTCCCTCCTCCCTCAGGGAGGTGTCTTTCTAGGGGTCTCTTTGGCTTGGCCAACTTCCACCTTCCCCCTGGAGTGTGTTCCCCTTTGCCAGCTGTTCCTGGGGGGATTCTGGAAAGCTACTTAGCTATGAATCCATAAGGAAATGGGATCTGGGGCCCAGGCCTGGATGCTGCCCATCCATGGCAGTCTCACCTGTCCACGGTGATCTGCCAGTAACCCTCGACAGTAACAGGCACCCAGTTCAGACTTCCAGTGTAGTAAGAAGAGTCAATGCCACCAAATATCACCACGCTGCCACTCTGGTCATCGCTATGGAAAGTGAGGGGAGAAGACAAGAATTTTTTTGTTCGTCCATTTGTGTGACCATCTGCTGTTGCCTCGTGAGAGCTACCCTTGATTGGGCACTTTCCAGGGCTGTCCTGGGGTGTGACCATGTGGTTTCTTTTCCTCTTAGGCCAGGGCCCATGCAGTGGGCACTGTCACTGTTATTTCCACTTACCATGAGGACACTGATCCTGAGGGAGGCTGAGGCCACCTGCCCAAGGTCACACAGCGGGGGAGTGGTGGAACTACGTTTGGAAGAACACAGGCCTTATAGGTTGAGTGTATGGTTTCCACTATGGTACCCACTCTAGTTGCCATGGGGACCCCAGGGAAGTGAGTGTGTGACAGTGTCGGCTCTTAAAGACTTGATGGTGGAGGTCACTGGTTCTTTGGTGGGAGCAGTTTTGCCCCCAGGGGACTGTCTGGAGACATTTTGGATTGTCATGATTGGGTGAGGTTAGGAGATGCTGCCGGCATCTCATGGGTGGAGGCTGGGGATGCTGCCAAACATCCTACAGTGCACGGGACAGTCCCTGGCGGCAGGGACGTATGCGGGTCTGAAATGTTAACAGTGCCCAGATCGAGAAACTCAGATCTGGCTGGGGAGATACAGTGGCCCCACATGAAATATTTAAGTGCTCACAGAGGCAGATGATGTTTCAGAGCCACCTCGAACATTAACTGGCCAAGAGGAACACATGACAAAGAGCCTTCCTGTTGTAAATTGCAGGAGTCCTTGTTATTGCAATATTCATTTTCTAAATCTCTGCAGTTTCAGTTTAGATGCGGAAGCAAATGTCGACGGCAATAAGAAATTAATCATCCAGGGCCAGGCACGGTGGCTCACGCCTGTAATCGCAGCACTTTGGGAGGCCGAGGCGGTCAGGAGATCGAGACCATCCTGGCTATCATGGTGAAACCCCGTCTTGAATTCCTGACTTCAGGTGATCCTCCCGTCTCAGACTCGCAAAGTGCTGGGATTACAGGCATGAGCCACCACGCCTGACCAAGTGTATTCACTTTAAATGGCATCTTTGGGGACCAAGGATGAGGGAACCGGCACTGAGGGGTAAATGGCTGATGATATTTGAGTTGTGCACATCAAGGGGACAAAGATGCTGGTAAAATAAAATGGAGTGCACATGGCCCGTCAGAGACAGACTTGGCACTATTACTCTCCAAAGACACATTTCTCCAGCCTCAGACATTGACTTTCCAAATCCCTTGCTTCCCAAGACCCTCTCCATCGCAGCCAGCCTTGGACAGCTCCTGCTGAGCCAGAACACTGTGACGTCTGGAGGGGGAGGTGGGAGGAGGCCCCTCTCCACTCAACTTACGCGCTGAGGTAGACAGAGAAGAGGTCCTGAGAAACTAGGCCCTGGTTCCAGATGTTGTCAAAGACGGGTGTGGCCCCAGAGGAGGAAATGCTGGGGTAGGCCAGCCCCAGGATGCCGTCAAAGGGAGCATAATACAGGAAGGAGCCGGGTTCGGTCTCGCTCAGGCCGAAGATCTGATTGGTGTCAGAGATGCCTCCAACCTGGGTGGGGAAACCGAGATGATGTTCACCATCAGGTCATGTTCACTGAGCTCTGGGTGCCAGCCTGAGGCCCAGAGCCACCCTGGTTCATCTCATGCAGGACTTGGCTTCCAGGGTATCAGCCTGGAAGGACAGGAGAGGGACTGTCTCCTGGAATGCTCGTTCCTCTGCTGGAGGTAACCATGGCAGCTGCTCTCCAGATGGCCACAGTCTATGACTCAGGGTGAGATTTTGCTGGAGGACAGATGGTCACTGGGTGTTTGTGTTTCTGATGAACAAATGCAAAGCAGACCCTAGACCCTAGGCCTTTGACGCCTGCCATGCCCCGCAAGTAGCAGGGAGGGCTTGTGGAGACTTCATGACTTGGGGTGCTGCATGTCGGGAGAAGAAGGAAGAAGAGGAGGTGCTAGTAGAGAATTGAGCCTTTATTGAGACTCCCCACACTCCATAAGTTTCTGCTTGTGTGGAGCTGAGGCTGGCTTATGGCTCCTGGCATCCCACCCTTTTACTGACTGCCACCCAAGCTAGCAATGTCTGTGACATCTCTGCTGCTTCTCCCCGACCCCGCACCCCCAATCAGGTTACTTTTGTGATCACCAAGACTCATCTTGCTGGAATAAGCTTATTTTGGGTGTGCCTGATGGGGGGATGCAGCGGCAGCCTGCAGGTGCCCACCTGGACAGTGTCGTATCCGAGGATGCCTGTCATGCTGCCGGTGCCATAGGCGATGGAGACTGTCTCGCTGGTGGATTGGTAGGTGGAGGAATCCTCCGGGTTGAAGCGGTTGTGGTTGGCTGCAAGGACAAGCGGTGATTGTCAGTCTGTCAGAGCTGGGTGAAGGTCATGGGCTGGGATGTCTTCCTGGGATGGGGTTTCCTGGCCCTGGGAGGGGCTCTCGAGGTGAGCAGTGACCTTTCCCCCTAGACCCTCGGAGCCCAAGAGACCCCAGGTCCTGTCCTGTCTTGTTGAACTACTGGGACCATTCACTGATGACAGGTCCCCAGGGCCTCCTGGGGACCCCTCCAGGCCAACATTGAGGGGAGCAGGCCTGTAGCTGCCCAGTGATGAGCACTTTCACTGTCTAGCTCCCGGCCAGTGCTGCTATTATGATGTGGATGATGCCACAGGCACCTCATCTTCATTAAAACTCAGGTGAAAACACTAGAAGAGGAAGGACCCTGCAACACACATTGTTCATGACTTCTAAAGACAAACTCTCTTTCATTAGCAAACCTATGATTTTTTTTTTTTTTTCAAACGAGCTCAGCACTGACCTCCGGCATATTCTAGCCAGGCTTTGGAGCCATTTTCTCACACGCACTGGACTCTTTCCTGGTGGGCTATTCTACAGCCCTTTGGCCCCGTCTTGCTTTGGGCCCCCCATACTTCCTCTCCCAGGCTGTGGTTATTTAGGAGAGCTTCTCTCTGCCCTCAGAATGTGAAGTCTTTGACCTCAGGGATTATATCATTCATCCCTTTACCCCCTGAGCCCAGTGCTTGGCCCATAGTAGGTGCTCAATAAATGCCTGTTGAGTGGCTCCAGCAGGCTTGAGGTGGGAGCTGTCTGAAGCCCGCAGGTGTCCAGGATTCCACAGGGTCGGCTGGTGCTGGGGAGTGAGAGTGGGGTAGGGCGGGCTGGGCACTTACTGCAGGCGAGACTGGAGCAGTAGACTGAGGGCACCCACAGGTTGGAGGAGCCGGTGTCAAAGATGACCGTGAAATCCTGGGCAGGAGTTCCGATGCCGATAGAGCCGAAGTACTCCATCTGTCCAGGCAAGGACAGGGCAGTTCATGGACCGGGGACTCTGTTTTGGGGCCTCCCTAGGGGCTGTCTCTGGGTCATCTCCTCAGTCCGCCTCTCCATCTTTTCCTTCGTTCCTCACAGTTCTTGTCTTTCTCTTCCCAGCCACTGCCTTCATCCTTCAAAGCCCAGCCGTGGCGTCCCTTCCTCCTTCAAGTCTTCCCTGATTGCTTCCCCAATTTACCCTCTGCTCTCTGCTAAGCACTACAAGCACTTAACAATCTGCTGTTCCCTCTTCAGCTGTTGTCTTGTCTGTCAGTCTTCCCATCCTTACAGCGCATGTTCTCGGAGAATTGGGGTGGAAACTTCTAGCACCAGGCAAGTGACAGCTTAAGTGCTTGTGCCTTAAATTGTGTATCAGAAGCTAAGGAAACCAGCTAAAGATGGAAACGTGTCCAGTTTTCTTATTTCTACATCTAGATGTGTACAGCAGGTTGTAAGAAAGGGCATTGCCAGTATTTTTATTCTTTTTTTTTTTTTTTGAGACAGGTCTCGCTCTGTTGTCCAGGCCAGAGTACAGTGGTACAATTTTGGCTCACTGCATCCTCCGCCTCCTGGGTTCCAGTGATTCTCCTGCCTCAGCCTCCCAAATAGCTGAGATTACAGGTGTGTGCCATCACGCCCGGCTAATTTTTGTATTTTTAGTAGAGACGGGGATTCACCATGTTGTCAGGCTGGTCTCGAACTCGTGACCTCAAGTTATCCACCCGCCTCAGCCAACCAAACAGTATTTTCTTAGTGGCAGCATTTGCCTGCCTTGCCGGCTCTGTTCCCGCCACACTGGTCTGCTTGCTGTTCTTTGGTGATGACTAGTCACTCCTGCCCTAGGGCCTTTGCACTAGCTATTCTTATGCCAGGAAAATGTTTATTCTAGAACTTTCCTTGACTGATCCTTTTTTCAAAAATCAATCATTTGAATCTCTAGTCAAATGTCCCCTTTGTCAACAGGCCTTCCGTGACCACTTTATCTAAATTTGCCCCCTCTCTATCTTCTTTTTCCCCATAGTCCAATTAATTAATTTGTCATGGCCCTCATCATTACCTGAAATTATCTTACATGGTTGTTTATTTGTCATCCCCTTTAGAGTATAAGCTCCAGGAACTTTGGTTATTCACCATCATTTTGGCAACTTGCATAGCCTCTGGCACATAGAGAGGTGCCAATATTTGTTAAATATTTGTGAACTAAATAAATGCGCTAACCAAGCCTCTTACCAAGGGCCCCCCAGACCCCATGCTAAGTACTCCAGAAAACATGATTGTATTAATTCCTGGCAACAATCTCTGATGCTAGATATTAGTGGTTCTGTTTTCCAGACCAAGAAACAGGCTCAGAGTATTTAAATGACTTGTCCAAGGTCCTGTGGCTTAGAGGCACTAGGACCCACATTTGCACCAGGTCTGTTGGACGGCAGAGGCCAGTCTCTGAACCACGGGCATCACTGCTTTGTGCCCTGTGCCCTGTGCCAGGCACAGAGGGGACATACAATATCTGTGGGAGGGCAGGGTGTTTGTTATTCGGTCTCAAATAAGAAAGTCAGGGTGATCTTTCTGAAACTCAGATCTGATCTTGTCACTCCCCTGTTTAAGATATACCAGAGGCAGTTAGGATGGAGCCTCTCTCAGTCCACCCCTCGGCTCCTCGGGCCTCAGTCTGGAGCACCCTTCTTCCCTCCCTCTCGGCTCCCCTTCAAACGCACTGTGCTCCTGCCTGCTACAGGGTTTGGCACAAGGGATCAGGCTCTGCGGAGTTCTGTCTTGTTCTCTTGGAAACTCCCGCTCTTCCTGCATGGCTCCAGGGAGGCTCCCTGCCCAAGTGGCAGACTCTCGCAGTGTGACACCTTCACTCTGTAGTCCTCCTGCTGCCTGTTCTTTTCATTGGTTTGCGAGATTCCTTGATTACTGTGTTTGTCTCCTAGGCTATGAGTTTGGTCACCGCTGTCTCCCCCTGAGCCCAGCACAGGCCCTGACATATAAGGAGGCGCTCAGAAGAAATTAACATTGCATGAAGGAGTGAACGAATGAATGAATGAACAAAAGAACAACAGCTTTGACTGTGAGCTTTCCTGCCTGCCCTGGGCCCCTGACATCTAGGGGGCAGACTCTGGGTCACTGCCTGGAGCCTCAGAGCCCAGGCCCGTCCTCCAAGACCCCTGGGACACCCTCTTTCCTGCCGGCCAATTCCGCAGAGTTGACCCCACCACTTGCCCACACACTCACATCCAGGTAGTTCTCCAGGGGCTGTTCATCTACCAGGGTGGGAGCCTCCCACTGGGGGAAGTACTTTCTGGCTGGGTTGAGGTTGTGCTTCTTCAGGAAGTCCTTCAGCAGGCCATGCTCAGACAGGGTGCGCCTCAAGGACTTCTTTCTGATGAGGGGGACTCTGTGGTTTGGAGAAGGAAGAGGAATTAGGCAAGGATTCTGCACAGCGGGTGCTGTGGCAGCCCCAGAAGGGAAGGGAAGCTGGTCTAAGAGAGGAAGAAGGAAGGAGGAGAGACGCCCCCACTTCTGCCCAATAATGCAAAGAAGTTAAGCTGACTAGTGGTGGAGCTGGGAACCAAACCCAGGCTGGACTCTTAACCAGCTGATCTAAGAGACGAAGATGGAAGGAAGGGAGAAGCTCCCACTTCTGCACAATAATGCAAAGAAGTTAAGCTGACTAGGGCTGGAGCTGGGAACCAGATTCAGGCTGGGCCCGAGTTTTAACCATGTCTGCAGGGCTGCCTCCCAAAAGGGCAGAGAGAGAGGCAGAAAACGGGGATGGAGACAGCCAAAGAGAGAGAGAGAAAAAAAAGGGAAGAAGGAAGACACGGGAGGAAAGAAAGGTGATGTGAGAGGCAGCATCTTCACTCCCACGCCACCCGGACTCACTTGTACATGATGCACTCAGAGAGCGCCACCAGACCCAGCAGCAGCAGCCACTTCATGGTTGTTCCCGGATCCCAACTCGAGGGAGAAGGCAAGACGGGAGGAAGGTGCAGAGCAGCAGCATGAGCTGCCCCTTATATACAGCTTGGGTCCCACCTTATCGGCCTCGGAAAGTCACCGGTTCCCTTGATCCCAAACAGAAAAGCTCCTGATAAGACTGTCTCTGCCCTGAGCCACATTCTGAGACCTTTCCAGCTGAGGCACTTTCCATTGTAACCTTGTGCCATGGGGAGGGGGAAGGGTGCCATGGGGGTGGACCCGCAGAGAGAGAGAGAGGAGCAATGACCTGGAGGCTTTTTTCTTTTCTTTTCTTTTCTTTTTCTTTCTTTTTCTTTCTAAGCAATGACCTTGAGGCTTATTTGTTTTCTTTTCCTTTGTTTCCTTTCTTTTCTTTCCTTCCTTTCCTTCTCTTTCTTTCTTTTTCTTTGTCTCTTTCTCTCTCTCTCTCCTCTCTCTCTCTCTCTCTCTTTCTTTCTTCCTTTCCTTTCTTTCCTTTCTTTCCTGACGGAGTTTTGCTCTCTCGCGCTGCCACAGGCTTATTTCTGAAGCATCGACAAGGGCCTGTGTTAAAACTTTACAGGCTGAGCATTTCGACAAAGTTGGTTAAAAGTGCGTTTCACACACCACTGGACAGATGTGAAGGAGCCCCAGGTGGCCTGATTTGTCCCAGTGGGCATGCAGCTGGGGTTCTTAGAGAGCAGCCCCTGACTCAGTCATAGGTGGTACTGGTTGTGGTCACTGCTTATCCACAGCACATGGGGGGTTGGTCGTTTGGGACTCAGGACACAATTCCCCACATAAATGTCATTGTGTGGGGTTGTTGGGCGTCTGACTAGCCTATGGGACTTGCAGTTTGCTTTTGGTGTAACTGGGCTGAGTCTGGGTACACGGGGGAGGAGGGAGAGAGCACCGGGAGAATGCTGCCTTCCCTTCCTGAGGAGGTAAACTTCAGACAGGCCAGGTATGTCTTTGGAATCTGTGTCCCTCCCTTTCTGCACCCCTTCTCTTTCTTTTGCTCCTTTCCCACCCTCTCCACCTTAGAGATCCCACCTGGGTCTGATTTCTCCAGGCGCTCCAGGCTTACAACTGAGTTGAAATCAGCTACAATGGAGCGAAGCAATCTGGGCAAACAATTCATAGTCGTGGGTGAGTGACTTAGAAAGAGGATGCTTGGCCGGGCTCAGGCTTGTAATCCCAGTACTTTGGGAGGGTTAGGCAGGTGAATCACCTGAGGTTGGGAGTTTAAGACCAGCCTGGCCAGCACAGTGAAACCCCATCTCTACTAAAAGTAGAAAAGTTAGCTGGGCATGGTGGTGGGCGCCTGTAATCCCAGCTACTGGGGAGGCTAAGGCAGGAGAATCGCTTGAACCCAGGAGGCAGAGGTTGTGAGAGGTGAAGCCGTCTGGGTTTCTGAGTCGATTAGGGACTTGGAGAACTTTTGTGTCTAGCTAAAGGATTGTAAATGCACCAACCAGCAGTCTGTGTCTAGCTAAAGGCTTGTAAATGCACCAATCAGCACTCTGTGTCTAGCTGAAGCGTTTGTAAATGCACCAGTATGCACCAGCCTTTGCACTCACCACGAAGGTCTGCAGCTTCACTCCTGAAGCCAACAAGACCACGAACCCACCAGAAGGAAGAAACTCTGGACACATCTGATCATCTGAAGGAACAAACTCTGGACACACCATCTTGAAGAACTGTAACACTCACTGCAAGGGTCCGCGGCTTCATTCTTGAAATCAGCGAGACCAAGAACCCACCGGAAGGAACCAATTCGGGACACAGTTGCAATGAGCCGAGATCTTGCCACTGCACTCCAGCCTGGGTGACAGAGCTGGACTCAGTCTCAAACAAACAAACAAACAAAAAAAAAAAAAAGAAAAAAGAAAGAGGATGCTTACCAACCCAATGGATCCTCCACTTTGTGAGCTTTGATTCAGTGCACAAAGTAGAGTGAAAACTCTGATGCAGAAATTGCTGGGGAGGAAGACAGGGGAGGGGGGAGGTCATGATGTGGATAGGAAGCCCTGTCTCAGGGTCTCGTTCTGAAATCACATCCCATGAGGCATCCTCAGACTGTCCAGCCGTGAGAGCCACAGGTTCTAAAACAGCTCCAAGTTTCCCCCAGTGCCTCCAGGTGAGTATTCAGGAGTGGGCAGTGTGGATAAGTTCAGGGACAGTGGTGGTTAGTAGAAAACACATTGACATTTCAGACTCCCCTGTTAGTTGACATCTTTGTGTCCCAAATGTTTATCCTGGGCCCATTTTCTTTTCTTTTCTTTTCTTTTCTTTTTTTTTAACTGTGAATCTCACTCCAGTATGACTAGCCCTTGTATTTTCCACGTTCACGTCTTCTGTTGCCTCCTTCTCTTCCTCTCTTTTCTACCTCTCAAGCCTCTCTCTCTCTCTCTCCCTCTTCTCTCCCTTTTTTTTTTTTGAGACAGGGTCTTATTCTGTCACTCAGGATGGAGTGTAGTGGCGTGATCATGGCTTACTGAAGCCTCAACCTCCCACGCTCAATCAGTCCTCTGGCCTCAGGCTACAAGTAGCTGGGACGAAAGGCATGAGCCACCACACCCAGCTAACTTTTGTATTTTCTGTAGAGACAGGGCTTCGCTACGTGGCCCAGGGTGGTTTGGAACTCCTGGGCTCAAGCGATCGTCTTGCCTCAGCTTCTCAAAGTGCTGGGATTAAGGTGAACCACACTGCACCTGGCCCTCTCTCTCTTTATGGATACATAATATTTTACATATTTTTTGGGTACATGTGATATTCTGTTACATGCATAGAAAGAGTAATGATGAAGTCAGGGTATTTGGAGTATCCATCACCTAAGTATGGGTTGATCCTAGCACTCATGTGAAGAACCTGATGGTCCTGAAGATGCTGCCTAAGTTCTGGGGGCATCAGATGGAATCCCCTCACTCAAGGCTGCCACCAGATGGAAGGGAGGGAGCTTGGATCCCAAGGATGGGCACTGATTTTGGGGCACAGCTTGTCTGGGGCCCACATGGGAATTTTGAGCAGAGGAGAAGTATATTTGGGAAGCAGAAGGAAGATTCCCCAGGCAGAAACCTGCAAGCCCCTTTACACATTCATTCAAATGCCTTATTGTGCACTTGCTGTGTACCGTGCAGGGATGCTGTAGCTGCTGAGGGTACATCCCTGAGCATGGTAGGACTAGGCCATGCCTTTGGTGCATTTGTGTTCAGTTGAAGGGAAAACTTGTGTGGAAGGGGCTCTTTCTTTCCACCTGGATGGATATTAGGATCACATTGAGGGGAAACTCTCGGATTGGTGAAGATGATAATGTTTCTCCACATTACAGATTTTAGCACCCTGAGGGACGCTGGCATGCTTGCTGACACCAATTCAGGGGTATGGCAGAGAGACTCTAGGATGGCCCCCAATTATTCATGCTGCTGGTGTTCACACCCCTGTATAATCCCCTCCCCTTTTGTGTAGGCAGGACTTGCTTCTAACCAAGAGGATACAGCAAAGTAGATGGGATGTCGCTTTTGTGATGACATTATACAGGCCCGTAGCTTGTGTCTTGCTAGCACACTCTCTGTATAGACTCTTCGCCTTGCTGGCTCTGATAAAGAAAGCTGCCCTATAACGAGGCCCAAGGGGAAGGAACAAATGGTGGCCTCCAGCTGACAGCCAACAAGGAACTCAAGCCTTCAGTGTGACAATCTGCAAGTAACTGAATCCTGCCAGCAAGCATGTGAGCATGGAAGCACATCCTTCTCCAGTTGAGCCTCAGATGAGACCACAGACCAGGCTGGCATCCCTGACTGACAGAGGCCTCAGCTGAAGTGAGCCTGGATTTCTGATGCACAGAAACTGTGAGATAGTCAATGTGAGTTGTTGTAAGTCATTCAATGTGTGTTAACTTGTCATCAGCAATAGAAAACAGGACTGGAAACCTCGTTGATAACTCGAAAAAGATCCACCTGATTGCCTTTTGCTCTTCCCTGTTTTGGGACCATTTCAGTGCTGTGCTAGGTGGTTTTCTGCTCAGGCAATGTGAGTGATCTGAAAAGGGAGAAGGTGACATTGTTGGTCAGGTCATCTGCAAACCTCCCTCAACATAGCAGTGCTTACATTTGTGTGCCTATTTGTGCTTTTCTGAATGCTTTGAGTTGTTTTAAAAAAGAATTATTGTACTATAACCCCCACTTTTTCCCAACTGATGTAGCTCAGAGGGGTTAAGTGATCAGTGCAGGTTCACATAACTAAGTAATGGCACAGATGGGACGTGAACCTGGGTCTCAGGAGGCTCTGGTCCCTAGCCAGACTATGTGACCAAGTACATCCACCTGGTTTCTGTTCATGGGTTAGTGTGTGACGTGAACATTCCATGAAGGCTGCATCCTCCATCCCAGAGGCACTTGGAGAAGCCATTCCACGTAGCCCTCTTTACTGGAGGAACCCTTGGGATAGAAAAGGGAATCCTGATTCTGCAACCACGTGCTCCCATGAGATCTGATTTTCAGCCAGGGCTGATCCGTGGCTGCCAGCAAGGAAGCCACATCATCTCGTTGTACCAGACTGGCCCAGCAGAAAGATTAGACAACAACGTTTGCTTTGCCATTAGCCCTGCCTGGCACTCAGTATGGTAGTGCCTGGCTTTCAGGGGCAGTGGTAACAGTGTCTCCGATGCAGGGCAGCCCTTGCCAATGGCACAGGTGTTCAGAAATGTTCCATGAACCAATCAACTCAAGCAATGGAATGAGATCTAAGGAACCCAATCATAGCAAGGCTGAGATGGAGCACTTAAGCATGATAAGTGTTATCAAGCTGGTGTGATAGGCATTGGGGCGGCTGGTCCCCTAGCAGCTTTCAATCAAGGTCTCACCCCAGGGACATGATCTTCCAACGCCGAAGAGAACATTGTGTTTTCCACTCCCCAGTCCCAGAACTGGGCTGCTTCTCCAGAGATGCATGCAGGTTTTAAAAGTTAAATTTATGATAACTTTTTTGGCTCAATTATAGAAGTAATACATGATCACTGTAGATTATTTATAAGTAAATACAGTTTTAAAAATGACTTATAACCCAACTACCCAGAACTAACCACCATTGCCATAGTAAAGGAATGTATTGATTTACTTACGAATATAGGACCACAAGATATGGCACATGTTGTTTTGCAAGCAACCCGCTTTGATGGGCCCAGCTCACTTCTTCTGTGCTACTCTATCTGCAACCTGAACCCACTTTTGAAAGAAAAATCGTGGTCCTGTATTTTAGAAGTGATTTTTATAAATCTACATTATCGTTTTAAAACTTTTCTCAAAATATGGTATGCACACAGAAAGGTGCATATCATAAGAAACAGCTTGATGAATTTTCACAAACCAAGCACACACATGTAACCACAACCCAGACCCAGCAAAAGGGCATGTCAGGTACCCCCGGACCCCACTGCAGGCTCTTCACAGTCACTATCCTAGTGCCAAACCAAGCGCATCAGTACTCTGATTTCCAAACAGCAAAGATTCATTTCACCTGTTTTTCTACTTTTGCTAAATAGTACCAATTAACAAGCACTTTAGTTTGCATTGCGATTCTTTGCTCAAAATCATGTTTAGGAGAGGCATCCACAAATGGCGTCGTGTGGAGTTGTTACTCAGTCATTTTCATTGCTGTGTATTATTCCACTGCATCAATATACCCGTTATTTTCTCTTTTTCAGTTCATAGGCATTTGGGTAGCTTCTAGTGTGGAGTTCTTAGGAACAGTGCTTTATGAATGTTCTCTTATATACACATCTTCTTTCTTTTCCTTTTTATTTATTTGTTAAAAACGATAGAAATGAAGTCTTGCTATGTTGCTCAGGCTGTTCTTGAACTCTTGGCCTGAAGCAGTCCTCCTGCCTTGGCCTTCCCAAGTGCTGGGATTACACCATGAGCTACTGTGCCTGGCTCTTTTCTTTTGAATTGACATGTAATAATTGTACATATTTATGGGTACATAGGGATGTTTCTGTACATATAATGTTTAGTGATCAGATCAGTGTAATTAGCATATTTATCATCTTGAACATTTATCATTCCTTGTTTTTTTTGGAGACAGAATCTCGCTCTGTCGCCCGGGCTGAAGTGAATTGCGCCATGTCGGCTCACTGCAACCTCCACCTCCCGGGTTCAAGAGATTCTCCTGGCTCAGCGTCCCAAGTAGCCTGGAATTACAGACATGTGTCAACACGCCCGGCTCATTTTGTACTTTTAGTGGAGATGAGGTTCCACCATGTTGGCCTGGCTGTTCTCAAACTCCTCACCTTAGGTGATCCACCTGCCTTGGCCTCCCAAAGTGCTGGGATTACAGGTGTGAGGATTAGGCGAGCCACCGGGCCCAGCCGGCATATGCATTTTTAATTTTGATAGATACAGCCACATCATGCTTCTTAGGGTGGTGCCAGTTTACACTCCCACCAGCAGTGTGTGGAGTGATCATTTGGGACAGGTGAGGATGGATGGGGCAGGAGACCTGTGAGATTAAAATAACACTCCTTGATGAGTGTGAATGAAAAGGATGGAAGGAGCTGTGCTTAGACCCCCAAGGCCCTTCGAGGAAGATGCATGAAGCAGAGGCCTGAGACTGCAGCAAAGGATTGTGAATTCATCTTGTCTTGTGCAGCAACATAGGGAGGATGAAATCAGATATGTTGGCGCAGGGCTTTCTGGTCAAATGATCTTTCTGTTGAGGAACCTCTTTAGATTCTGATTGGGTTCAGGAATCCCAGGGTGGGAATGGAAGAGGTGCTGGGAGAGAGAGGCTGAGCTGTGGCTGCTGGGGTTGAGATGGGGGAGGAAGGAAGGATGGGGCCAGGCGCAGGAGAACAGATAGGATCCAGGAAGACCTGCCTGTATCCGTGAAGCCTAGCACACTGCCTGGCTTCAAAGTAGGTACATGGGAAATGTCAGAAAAACAAATCCAGCAAAGAAGCCAGGACAGGGTGAAATTCCTTCCCAGAAACTTGAGAAATCCACCTGCTTATCCCATGACACGATATGACCAGGATGGAATGTTGGTGGGGGTGGCAGCTGACCCACCTGTTGTTATTCACGTGGCCTTTGTCAAACCATATCCCCACTCTCATAGTCTCATCCTATCTGAGATGTTTCCTTTTAAAAAGTCTTCTCTAATCACTCATTCAGCAAATATTTATTGACCTCCTAGTATGTGCCAAGCCCTGGTCTTGTTGCTTGGGCTTCCACCCTAAACAAAACGATCACCATCCCTGCCCTTATGAATCCTAAACACTGAAATGCATGGTTACAGGTAGCGCCAAGTACCATGAGGGAAAGGTGGGCCCAGGCTCTCTGAGAGAGTGGTGAGGGAGGGCTGATCACTTTTACAGGGAAGTGACTTTTTTTTTGAGGTGGAGTTTCGCTCTTGTTGCCCAGGCTGGAATACAATGGAGCAATCTCAGCTCACTGCAACTTCTGCCTCCTGGGTTCAAGCGATTCTCCTGCCTCAGCCTCCTGAGTAGCTGGGATTAAAGGAGCCTGCCACCACGCCCAGCTAATTTGTTGTATTTTTTTAGTAGAGATGGGGTTTCACCATGTTGGCTGGGCTGATCTCGAATTCCTGACCTCAGTTAATCTGCCCACTTCGGACTCCCAAAGTGCTGGGATTACAGGCGTGAGTCACTGCATCCAGCCAGGAAGTGACATTTAAGCCACATCTGCAGATGCTAGGTGTTAGCAAGTCAAGAAAAAGGGAAAAGCAACCCAGGCAAAGGGAACAGCATGTGCAAAGTCTGGAGATGGGAAAGCACTTGGACTATTGTGGCCGTGGGAGGCCAGGGTGGACGGAGCTCACGGTAACGGGATCAGCGTGAAGCAGGGAAGGTTTGGAGGGAAAGGAGCACACAGGACCTGGAACTATGTGAAAGATTTTCTGTTTTATTCCAACGGCAATGGCAAGAAGGCATTAAGAGTTTAAAGCAAGCAAGGGATGAGATGAAATTTATGTTTCATAAAGTTTATTCAGCTATGGAAAATGGGCTTGGGAGGGTGAGAGTGACCCTGGGGAGACTGGGTGTTGGAGCTCACCCCCGCCCTTCCTAGAGCCCAGCTCCAGCCTTTGGGCCTGTGTCTTCAGCAGATAGCCTGGGTTGGCTGTCACCAGAAGCAGGAGCTATGGGAATTTTCCCAGCGTGCATGCCGAGGAGCCCAGGGCTGTAATAGACTTACTAGTAAGAGAGAGTCTGAGATGAAGCTCAGCTGAGTTAAAATGAAACAGATGACTTTGCAGCAGGACTTGTCAGAGCCTTTGATTGGGAACTGTAGCTGGTGAACCCTCCGAAGGGCCTAGAATGTAGCATGTTCTATACTTATTTTGAAACGGTGTTTTCCATTGAACATTTTCTACCAAGCCCAGTCTGAGAAACTGCTCCGTTTTCTCTTTGCCTTTCTAGGGCATATATGCTAATGAACATGCTTAATTCTCTGTCTCACGACCTCTGCTCAGGGAAGTGGAACACCATTCTCTTTGGTTACAGATGGGGAAACAGACGGGTTCAGTGTTTTCTGCCTGGGAACTTGGGGAGATTAACTGTTAGTCTTGGTAGGCAGCGAATCACAAGATCATCCTGGAAGACTGTGGGGTGTCAGCTTCTTCCACTTCTGTCCATGTCTTGCAGACAACACTGCCCTGTCCTATCTACTTAGGGACATCACCATTAGTGTCTACCTCTCCTGACTCTCCTGATTGCTTGCCTTTCCTCATGATCTCTATTTTTTTTTTTTTTTTTTTTTTTTTTTTTGAGATGGAGTCTTGCTCTGTCGCCCAGGCTACAGTGCAATGGTGTGATCTCAGCTCACTGCAACGTCTGCCTTCCAGGTTCAAGCGATTCTCTTGCCTCAGCCTCCCGAGTAGCTGGGATTATAGGTGTGCACCAACACACCCATCTCATTTTTGTATATTTATTAGACACAGGGTTTCACCATGTTGGCCAGGCTGGTCTCAAACTCCTGACCTCAGGTGACCTGTCCGCCTCAGCCTCCCAAAGTGCTGGGATTACAGGCATGGGCCACTGTGCCCAGCCTTCTCATGATCTCTTATTGGCTTTGGGAGAAGTAAGAAGTTGACTCCCTCAACTAAGAGCTTCAGTGCCCTATTTTTTTTTTTTTTTTTGAGCTGTAGTCTCTCTGTGTCGCCCAGCCTGGAGTACAATGGTATGATCTCAGCTTTCAGTGTCCTTTCTATGAGAAGACAATGAGCCCAGCATTTTTGGCGCCCAGGTCTTTTTATGATGCTTCCAGCACAACCCCCTGAAGCCCCTCTGTCTTCCTGGTTCCATCATGAAGTGTCCGCTGCTGGGGTCACTATGTTGGGTGCCATCCAAGTGGATGTGGTCATTTTCATCCCTGCCCTGGCGTTGTATCCCCAGTGATGTGAAGGAAAAAGACAAGCAAAGAGAAGCAGCTCCACAAAACCTGTTTCAGTAGGTTATGTTTTTATTCTACGTTATTGGTAGGACAGGGAACAGGGCCAAGACCTCCACATTCCCCTGGGAAGAACAGTCAGGAGAATTAGATACATCTAAAGTGGGCACAGGACGGAGGCCAGATCTTCCCGGGAGGTGGCTGGAAAGACTTAGGCTTAAGCCACGGGAGCCAGGCCGACCTGGTTGTTTGCCCTGTCGAAGACAGTAAAGTACTGGCGGATGAAGACATCACCCAGGATCCAAAGCTCTCCAGATTCGGTGGGGACGTTCATGCCCTGGAAGCCACTGATGCAGCTCCCCTCGCTCTGGAGAAAAGGAGAATAAAAGTGGAGCTGCGACACCGATTCAGTAGTGATAGGCGCTGGGTGATAAGCATCCAGGGCGCCCTGGTCCAGCTGCAAGGCACGTGCAAGGAGGAGCTTCCTGGCTCAGTGTCCAGGGACTTGGCTGTTCTTGGCCTGGAGTCAGCCTGTAGAAGCTGTCCACTGAACGACTGGTTTCTATGCATTACTGGCCATTATCTGGTGTTTCTGGCAGGCACAGGAACCCTGACATCAGCATCGGTGCTAAGGGGCTTAGGGAGAATTCAGCTGCTAGGAAGGAGTTTGAAAACCCTGCTGCCACAGCCTTTTCTCATTATTATTCTGATCCGGTCAGGGGCAAAGCGGATGAACTCTTAGCCCTCTTGCCTCAGTAAGTCACTGTGCTTCGACCTTGTCTGCACATCACCTGGGGAGCTTTGAACCCCCGCAGCCCCATCCCATTGCTCAGGCCTTTCCCTCTCCTAATGTAATCAGAATCAGTGGGGGAGCCCAGGCATCAATGCTTCTTGTTGAGTAACATGAGTCGACTGGCAAAATTAATTTTCCACCTGACGTTATAATAACAGAAGGGAAAGAGGTTTCTTGTGGCTCGTATAGCTGAAGATTTGCTACTTGATAGAGATGGTAGAAGTGTGGGAAGCCCCAGCCTATGGAAATTAGGATTTCCTTTTGCCCAACCCTTGGTAGGTCTGATGTGATCAGTCTCACTTGGTTAACCTAACTACACTCTGAAGGTGGGGAAAGCTGCCATCTCTATTTTTCGGGTGAGTAAACAGGGTGAGATGAGTTGTAGCTTGCTCAGAATCAATGGGCTAGTGATTCAGACCCAGGACTTGGACCCAGGGGTCCAAATAGAATCCTCTTTTCACTCCATTAACCTTTGCTTCACTTGTTCCCTTAGGGGGCTGTATCCGAGTTCTTATTCCTGCATTTGTTTTTAATATATTCTTTTTCTCTGGAGGCTGTCTAGGGCAGATGTTCGTCTGCCTCTGCCTGTTGGCTTCAGCTCGTGGAAGTACACTTTCCCTCTGCAGAGGGGGACTGTGTGGCCACATTCTGTGTGAACCCCTCTAGTGGTTGGTCCAGAGCCTCCTCACCTTCAGGATGTAGGCACTGGGTGGCAGGGGGTACTGGACTCCATTGATGGTGAAGACGATGTCGGGCAGGCTGCTGATGGCTGAGCAGCTGACCACCATCTGGAAAGAGTGAGGGTGGAAAAGTTAGAAGGGTTTTCGTCCCTTCTGCCTGGCACACCCACTACTCGAGTGTAGAACAGAGCAGTCGGGGCTGGACTCACGTCGCCGTCTGAGTTCTCGCTGGCTCCGATGTCGCTCTGGATGTTGGCAATGGGGCTGGTTGGGCCGGTCAGCAGAGAGGTGCCAGTGTCAACAATGGCCTGGCAGCCCTCAGCACAGGCGATGGTCTTTCCGTTCATGGTGATGCTGAGGGTAAGAAGCAAGTTAAGGTCCCTGAGCCCTCAGGGGTACTTCTCTCCAAGGAGGAACCAGGAGGTGAACCCAGACATTCTTCCCCACCCATCCATTGGCCAATACGTGAAATTTCTGTTCCTCTCGTTCACGCCCTCATTCATCCCGCATTCATTTACCCTACAAATATTTCGCGAGTGCCTACTCTCTGCCAGGCATGGGAAACGCCAAGCTAAACAAGACAGCCTCACAGTTCTAGGCTGCAGGGAGCTCCCGGCCTAGCTGGCAAGATAAGTTATGTTGGCAGAAGGCAAGATGATCAGCCAGGCATGCGGCAGGGAACAAAAACAGGGTCCAGGGTGAGAGAAGATGAAGGGGAGAAGCCAGGTGAGCAGACACCCAGGGATGCCAGGCAGGTGAACAGAGAAGGAGGACATCATCAGGGGACGGTACGCGGCGAGGGACAGAGACCAGAGGGCTGGGGCAGGTGTTGGAGGAACTGGTGAAATTCTAGCATGGCTGGACAGACATGAGGTGATCCGTGTGTCCTGGTTTGCCTGGGCTGGTCCCAGTTTTAGTACCGAAAGTCTCTGTCCTGGGAAATTGTTCATTCTTGGGAAAACCCACACAACTGGGCACCCTAGCAGGCCAGCTGGGAGAAGAACAGCGCAGAAATGAAGCTGCAAGGGAGACCGGGGAGGCCCTGAAGGGGAGGGTGGAACGAAGTGACTTGAGACAATTTCTTAGCCATTTTGGCCCACTTCTAGACTGAAAGTGACATGTTTCCTCGAGTGGCAGGAGTGTGTGCTGGTTCACAGGCCCCTTAAATTGTGAGACGTGTGGACAGGTGGGTCCCCCAGCTCTCCCCAGGGATGCTGGTGGATGGTCCTGCCTCCGTGACTAGGAGGACAGTGGCTATCTCACCCTTGCAGAGTCTCGGCTTCCCAGACAGCTCTTCCCTCCTCCTCCTGCAGGGAGGTGTATTTCTAGGGGTCTCGGTGTTGGCCAACTTCCACCTTCCCCCTGGAGTGTGTTCCCCTTTGCCAGCTGTTCCTGGGGGGATTCTGGAAAGCTTGTTAGCTATGAATCCATAAGGAAATGGGATCTGGGGCCCAGGCCTGGATGCTGCCCATCCATGGCAGTCTCACCTGTCCACGGTGATCTGCCAGTAACCCTCGACAGTAACAGGCACCCAGTTCAGACTTCCAGTGTAGTAAGAAGAGTCAATGCCACCAAATATCACCACGCTGCCACTCTTGTCATCGCTATGGAAAGTGAGGGGAGAAGACACGAATTTTTTTGTTCGTCCATTTGTGTGACCATCTGCTGTTGCCTCGTGAGAGCTACCCTTGATTGGGCACTTTCCAGGGCTGTCCTGGGGGTGTGACCAATGTGGTTTGTTTTCCTCTTAGGCCAGGGCCCATGCAGTGGGCACTGTCATTGTTATTTCCACTTACCATGAGGACACTGAGCCTGAGGGAGGTGAGGCCACCTGCCCAAGGTCACACGGCAGGGGAGTGGTGGAACTACGTTTGGAAGAACACAGGCCTTATAGGTTGAGTGTATGGTTTCCATCGTGGTACCCACTTTAGTTGCCATGGGGACCCCAGGGAAGTGAGTGCGTGACAGTGTCGGCTCTTAAGGACTTGATGGTGGAGGCCACTGGTTCTTAGGTGGAAGCAGTTTTGCCCCCAGGGGACTGTCTGGAGACATTTTGGATTGTCATGATTGGGTGGGGGTAGGGGATGCTGCCGGCATCTCATGGGTGGAGGCTGGGGATGCTGCCAAACATCCTACTATGCACGGGACAGTCCCCGGCGGCAAGGACTTATGCTGGTCTGAAATGTTAACAGTGCCCAGATTGAGAAACTCGGATCTGGCTGGGAAGATACAATGGCCCCACATGAAATATTTAAGTGCTCATAAAGGCAGATGATGTTTCAGAGCCACCTCGAACATCCCAGCACTTTGGGGGGCCGAGGCGGGTGGATCACGAGTTCAGGAGATCGAGACCATCCTGGCTAACACCATGAAACCCTGTCTCTACTAAAAATACAAAAAATTAGCTGGGCATGGTGGCGAACCCCTATAGTCCCAGCTACTTGGGAGGTTGAGGCAGGAGAATGGCATGAACCCGGGAGGCGGAGCTTGCAGTGAGGCGAGATAGCGCCACTGTACTCCAGCCTGGGCGACAGAGTGAGACTCCATCACAAAAAAAAAAAAAAAGAAATTAATCATCCGAGCACTGGCCATTTCTAAAACTTGACTCCACTCACAGTACCCACCCCACCTTTGCTGTGAACATCTCCCAGTGCAATGCAATATAGTGAGGAGCTAGACGTGTGGTTACCAACCGAGGAAACACATGAATGACGGCGAACCCTTTCAAGAGAGGACGACGTACGTGAGTGTTAGAGGAAAGCTGAATGTCTTAAGAAACTGGAGGATGCCCTCAGGTATTCTTGCATAACACTCTACTCAGCCCAAACTGACATTTGATTTATTCTTTGTTCATTTGTTTGTTTGTTCATTTATTCTTTGTTCATTCCTAGAATTAGCCCATGGTCACAAATGGAACGTAGATTTTATTAAATCATAAAAGAAACTTGCTTTCATGATTGAAAAATGTCATCATTCATGATATGTCTTGATCAAATCTTTTCATTTTTGTGCTATGGAATTTTGGTCTAAGTGTATTCACTTTATTTTATTTGTTTATTTATTTATTTATTTATTGAGATGGAGTCTCACTCTGTTGCCCAGGCTAGGATGCAGTGGTGCAATCTTTGTTCACTGCAACCTCCGCCTCCCAGGCTCAAGTGATTCTCCCTGCCTCAGCCTCCGGAGTAGCTGGCAGTACAGGCACCTGCCACCCTGCCTGGCTAATTTTTGTACTTTTTAGTAGAAACGGGGTTTCACCATGTTGGCCAGGCTGGTCTTGAACCTCCCGCCACAGACTCCCAAAGTGCTGGGATTACAGGCATGAGCCGCCATGCCTGGCTAAGTGTATTCACTTTAAATGGTATCTTTGGGGGCCAAGGATGAGGGAACTGGCACTGAGGGGCAAATGGGTGATGACATTTGAGTTGTGCACATCAAGGGGACAAAGATGCTGGTAAAATAAGATGGAGTGCACATGGCCCGTCGGAGATAGACTTGGCACTATTACTCTCCAAAGACACACTTCTCCAGCCTCAGACATTGACTTTCAAATCCCTTGCTTCCCAAGACCCTCTCCATCGCAGCCAGCCTTGGACAGCTCCTGCTGGGCCGGAACACTGTGACGTCTGGAGGGGGAGCTGGGAGGAGGCCCCTCTCCACTCAACTTACGCGCTCAGGTAGACAGAGAAGAGGTCCTGAGAAACCAGGCCCTGGTTCCAGATGTTGTCAAAGACAGGTGTGGCCCCGGAGGAGGAAATGCTGGGGTAGGCCAGCCCCAGGATGCCGTCGAAGGGAGCGAAAAACAGGAAGGAGCCGGGTTCGCTCTCGCTCAGGCCGAAGATCTGGTTGGTGTCAGAGATGCCTCCAACCTGGGTGGGGAAACCGAGATGATGTTCACCATCAGGTCATGTTCACTGAGCTCTGGGTGCCAGCCTGAGGCCCAGAGCCACCCTGGTTCATCTCATGCAGGACTTGGCTTCCAGGGTATCAGCCCGGAAGGACGGGAGAGGGACTGTCTCCTGGAATGCTCATTCCTCTGCTGGAGGTAACCGTGGCAGTTGCTCTCCAGATGGCCACAGTCTATGACTCAGGGTGAGATTTTGCTGGAGAACAGATGGTCACTGGGTGTTTGTGTTTCTGATGAACAAATGCAAAGCAGACCCCAGACCCCAGGCGTCTGACCCCTGCCATGCCCCGCAAGTAACAGGGAGGGCTTGTGGAAATTTTGTGAGTTTGGGATGTTGCATGTCGGGACAAGAAGGAAGAAGAGGAGGTGCCAGTAGAGAATTGAGACTTTACTGACTCTCCCCACACTCCACAACATTCCGCTTGGGTGGAGCTGAGGTTGGGTTATGGCTCCCGGCACCCCACCCTTTTACTGACTGCCACCCGAGCTAGCAATGTCTGTGACATCTCTGCTGCTTCTCCCCCACCCTGCACCCCCAATCAGGTTACATTTGTGATCACCAAGACCCGTCTTGCTGGAATAAGCTTATTTTGGGGGTGCCTGATGGGGAGATGCAGCGGCAGCCTGCAGGTGCCCACCTTGACAGTGTCATATCCGAGGATGCCTGTCATGCTGCCGGTGCCGTAGGTGATGGAGACTGTCTCGCTGGTGGACTTGTAGGTGGAGGAATCCTGAGGGTTGAAGAGGTTGTGATCCACTGCAAGGACAAGCGGTGATTGTTATTCTCTGAGAGCTGGGTGAAGGTCATGGGCTGGGATGTCTTCCTGGGATGGGGTGTCCTGGCCCTGGGATGGGCTCTGGAGGTGAGCAGTGATCTTTCCCCCTAGACTCTTGGAGCCCAAGAGACCCCAGGTCCTGTCCTGTCTCATTGAACTACTGGGAGCATTCACTGATGGCAGGTCCCCAGCCAACCCCAAGGGCCTCCCGGGGAACCCCTGGGCCAACATTGAGCGGGGCAGGCCCGTGGCTGCCCAGTGACGAGCACTTTCACCGTCTAGCCCCCGGCCAGTGCTCGCGTTATGATGTGGATGATGCCACAGACACCTCATCTTCATTAAAACTCAGGTGAAAACACTAGAAGAGGAAGGAACCTGCAACACACATTGTTCGTGACTTCCAAAGACAAACTCTCTTTCATTAGCAAACCAATGATTTTTTTTTTTTTTTTAAGCAAGGTCAGCACTGACCTCCGGCATATTCTAGCCAGGCTTTGAAGCCATTTTCTCACACGCACTGGACTCTTTCCTGGTGGGCTCTTCTACAGCCCTTTGGCCCTGTCTTGCTTTGGGCCCCCCATACTTCCTCTCCCAGGCTGTGGTTATTTAGGAGAGCTTCTCTCTGCCCTCGGACTGTGTAGTCTTTGACCGCGGGGATCATATCACTCATCCCTTTACCCCCTGAGCCCAGTGCTTGGCAGGTAGTAGGTGCTCAATAAATGCCTGTTGAGTGGCTCCAGCAGGCTTGAGGTGGGAGCTGTCTGAAGCCCGCGGGTGTTCAGGGTTCCCCAGGGTTGGCTGGTGCTGGGAAGCAAGAGAGTGGGGTAGGGCGGGCTGGGCACTTACTGCAGGCGAGACTGTAGCAGTAGACTGAGGGCACCCACAGGTTGGAGGAGCCGGTGTCAAAGACGACGGTGAAATCCTGGGCAGGAGTTCCGATGCCGATAGAGCCGAAGTACTCCACCTGCGGAGGCGAGGACAGGGCAGTTCATGGACCGGGGACTCTGTTTTGAGGCCTCCCTAGGGGCTGTCTCTGGGTCATCTCCTCAGTCCGCCTCTCCACCTTTTCCTTTGTTCCTCACGGTTCTTGACTTTCTCTTCCCAGACACTGCCTTCATCCTTCAAAGCCCAGCCGTGGCGTCCCTTCTTCCTTGAAGTCTTCCCTGATTGCTCCCCCAATTTACCCTCTGCTCTCTGTTAAGCACCACAAGCACCTAACAATCTGCTGTTCCCTCTTCAGCTGTTGTTTTGTCTGTCACAGTCTTCCCATCCTTACAGCGTATATTCTCAGAGGATGGGGGTGGAAACTTCTAGCACCGGGCAAGTGACATCTTAAGTGCTTGTGCCTTAAATTGTTTATCAGAAGCTAAGCAAGCCCCTTAAAGATGGAAACGTGTGCAGTTTCCTGATTTCTATATCTAGATGTGTACAGCAGGTTGCAAGAAAGGGCTTTGCCAGTATTTTTATTCTTTTTTTTTTTTTGAGGTAAGTCTCGCTCTGTCGTCCAGGCTGGAGTGCAGTGGCGCAGTCTCAGCTCACTGCAGCCTCTGCATCCTGGGTTCCAGTGATTCTCTTGCCTCAGCCTCCCAAGTAGCTGAGATTACAGGTGTGTGCCATCACGCCCGGCTAATTTTTGTATTTTTGGTAGAGACAGTGTTTCACCATGTTGCCAGTCTGGTCTCGAACTCCTGACCTCAAGTGATCCACCTGCCTCTGCCAATCTACCAGTATTTTTCTTCTCAGTGGCAGCACTTTCCCCCCTTGCCGGCTCTGTTCCCGCCACACTGGTCTGCTTGCTGTTCTTTGGCGATGACCAGTCACTCCTGCCCTAGGGCCTTTGCACTGGCTATTCCTTGCGCTAGGAAAATGCTTATTCTAGATCTTTCCTTGGCTGATCCTTTTTTCCAAAATCAATCATTCAGATCTCTAGTCAAATGTCCCCTCTGTCAACAGGCCTTCCGTGACCACTTTATCTAAATTTGCCCCCTCTCTATCTTCTTTTTCCCCATAGTCCAATTAATTAATTAGTCATGGCCCTCATCATTACCTGAAATTATCTTACACGCTTGTTTATTTGTCATCCCCTTTAGAGTATAAGTTTCAGTAACTTTGGTTATTCACCATCATTTTGGCAACTTGCATAGCCTCTGGCACATAGAGAGGTGCCAATGTTTGTTAAATATTTGTGAACCAAATAAATGCGCTAACTAAGCCTCTTACCAAGGGCCTGCCAGACCCCATGCTAAGCACTCCAGAAAACATGATTGTGTTAATTCCTGGCAACAACCTCTGATGCTAGATATTAGTGGTTCTGTTTTCCAGACCAAGAAACAGGCTCAGAGTATTTAAATGACTTGTCCAAGGTCCTGTGGCTTAGAGGCACTAGGACCCACATTTGCACCAGGTCTGCTGGATGGCAGAGGCCAGTCTCTGAACCACGGGCATCACTGCTTTGTGCCCTGTGCCAGTCACAGAGGGGACATACAATATCTGCGGGAGGGCAGGGTGTTTGCTATCAGGTCTCAAATAAGAAAGTCAGGGTGATCTTTCTGAAACTCAGATCTGATCTGTTTAAGATAAATCAGAGGCAGTTAGGGTGGAGCCTCTTTGCGTCCACCCCTTGGCTCCTCGGACCGCAGTCTGCAGCACCCTTCTTCCCTCCCTCTGAGCTCCGCTTCAAACGCACTGTGCTCCTGCCTGCTACAGGGTTTGGCACAAGGGATCAGGCTCTGCGGAGTTCTGTCTTGTTCTCTTGGAAACTCCCGCTCTTCCTGCATGGCTCCAGGGAGGCTCCCTGCCCAAGTGGCAGACTCTCGCAGTGTGACACCTTCACTCTGTAGTCCTCCTGCTGCCTGTTCTTTTCATTGGTTTGCGAGATTCCTTGATTACTGTGTTTGTCTCCTAGGCTATGAGTTTGGTCACCGCTGTTTCTCCCTGAGCCCAGCACAGGCCCTGACATATAAGGAGGCGCTCAGAAGAAATTAACATTGCATGAAGGAGTGAACGAATGAATGAATGAACAAAAGAACAACAGCTTTGACTGTGAGCTTTCCTGCCTGCCCTGGGACACTGACATCTAGGGGGCAGAACCTGGGTCACTGCCTGGAGCCTCAGGGCCCCGGCCCGTCCTCCAAGACCCCTGGGACACCCTCTTTCCTACTGGCCAAGTCCTCAGAGCTGGCCCCACCACTTGCCCACACACTCACATCCAGGTAGTTCTCCAGGGGCTGTTCGTGTAACAGGGTGGGAGCCTTCCCCTGGGGGAAGTACTTGCTGGCTGGGTTGAGGTTGTGCTTCTTCAGGAAGTCCTTCAGCAGGCCACGCTCGGACAGGGTGCGCCTCAAGGACTTCTTTCTGATGAGGGGGACCCTGTGGTTTGGAGAAGGAAGAGGAATTAGGCAAGGATTCTGCACAGCGGGTGCTGTGGCAGCCCCAGAAGGGAAGGGAAGCTGGTCTAAAAGAGGAAGAAGGAAGGAAGGGAGACGCCCCCACTTCTGCCCAGTAATGCAAAGAAGTTAAGCTGACTAGTGGTGGAGCTGGGAACCAAACCCAGGCTGGACTCTTAACCAGCTGATCTAAGAGACGAAGATGGAAGGAAGGGAGAAGCTCCCACTTCTGCACAATAATGCAAAGAAGTTAAGCTGACTAGGGCTGGAGCTGGGAACCAGATTCAGGCTGGGCCCGAGTTTTAACCATGTCTGCAGGGCTGCCTCCCAAAAGGGCAGAGAGAGAGGCAGAAAACGGGGATGGAGACAGCCAAAGAGAGAGAGAGAGAAAAAAGGGAAGAAGGAAGACACGGGAGGAAAGAAAGGTGATGTGAGAGGCAGCATCTTCACTCCCACGCCACCCGGACTCACTTGTACATGATGCACTCAGAGAGCGCCACCAGACCCAGCAGCAGCAGCCACTTCATGGTTGTTCCCGGATCCCAACTCGAGGGAGAAGGCAAGACGGGAGGAAGGTGCAGAGCAGCAGCATGAGCTGCCCCTTATATACAGCTTGGGTCCCACCTTATCGGCCTCGGAAGGTCACCGGTTCCCTTGATCCCAAACAGAAAAGCTCCTGATAAGATTGTCTCTGCCCTGAGCCACATTCTGAGACCTTTCCAGCTGAGGCACTTTCCATTGTAACCTTGTGCCATGGGGAGGGGGAAGGGTGCCATGGGGGTGGACCCGCAGAGAGAGAGAGAGGAGCAATGACCTGGAGGCTTTTTTCTTTTCTTTTCTTTTCTTTTTCTTTCTTTTTCTTTCTAAGCAATGACCTTGAGGCTTATTTGTTTTCTTTTCCTTTGTTTCCTTTCTTTTCTTTCCTTCCTTTCCTTCTCTTTCTTTCTTTTTCTTTCTCTCTTTCTCTCTCTCTCTCTTCTCTCTCTCTCTCTTTCTCTCTTTCTTTCTTCCTTTCCTTTCTTTCCTTTCTTTCCTGACGGAGTTTTGCTCTCTCGCGCTGCCACAGGCTTATTTCTGAAGCATCGACAAGGGCCTGTGTTAAAACTTTACAGGCTGAGCATTTCGACAAAGTTGGTTAAAAGTGCGTTTCACACACCACTGGACAGATGTGAAGGAGCCCCAGGTGGCCTGATTTGTCCCAGTGGGCATGCAGCTGGGGTTCTTAGAGAGCAGCCCCCGACTCAGTCATAGGTGGTACTGGTTGTGGTCACTGCTTATCCACAGCACATGGGGGGTCGGTCGTTTGGGACTCAGGACACAATTCCCCACATAAATGTCATTGTGTGGGGTTGTTGGGCGTCTGACTAGCCTATGGGACTTGCAGTTTGCTTTTGGTGTAACTGGGCTGAGTCTGGGTACACGGGGGAGGAGGGAGAGAGCACCGGGAGAATGCTGCCTTCCCTTCCTGGAGGAGGTAAACTTCAGACAGGCCAGGTATGTCTTTGGAATCTGTGTCCCTCCCTTTCTGCACCCCTTCTCTTTCTTTTGCTCCTTTCCCACCCTCTCCACCTTAGAGATCCCACCTGGGTCTGATTTCTCCAGGTGCTCCAGGCTTACAACTGAGTTGAAATCAGCTACAATGGAGTGAAGCAATCTGGGCAAACAATTCATAGTCGTGGGTGAGTGACTTAGAAAGAGGATGCTTGGCTGGGTGCTGTGGCTCACGCTTGTAATCCCAGTACTTTGGGAGGGTGAGGAAGGTGAATCACCTGAGGTTGGGAGTTTAAGACCAGCCTGGCCAGCACAGTGAAACCCCATCTCTACTAAAAGTAGAAAAGTTAGCTGGGCATGGTGGTGGGCGCCTGTAATCCCAGCTACTGGGGAGGCTAAGGCAGGAGAATCGCTTGAACCCAGGAGGCAGAGGTTGTGAGAGGTGAAGCCGTCTGGGTTTCTGAGTCGATTAGGGACTTGGAGAACTTTTGTGTCTAGCTAAAGGATTGTAAATGCACCAACCAGCAGTCTGTGTCTAGCTAAAGGCTTGTAAATGCACCAATCAGCACTCTGTGTCTAGCTGAAGCGTTTGTAAATGCACCAGTATGCACCAGCCTTTGCACTCACCACGAAGGTCTGCAGCTTCACTCCTGAAGCCAACAAGACCACGAACCCACCAGAAGGAAGAAACTCTGGACACATCTGAACATCTGAAGGAACAAACTCCGGACACACCATCTTGAAGAACTGTAACACTCACTGCAAGGGTCCGCGGCTTCATTCTTGAAATCAGCGAGACCAAGAACCCACCGGAAGGAACCAATTCGGGACACAGTTGCAATGAGCCGAGATCTTGCCACTGCACTCCAGCCTGGGCGACAGAGCTAGACTCTGTCACAAACAAACAAACAAACAACAAAGAAAGAGGATGCTTACCAACCCAATGGATCCTCCACTTTGTGAGCTTTGATTCAGTGCACAAAGTAGAGTGAAAACTCTGATGCAGAAATTGCTGGGGAGGAAGACAGGGGAGGGGGGAGGTCATGATGTGGATAGGAAGCCCTGTCTCAGGGTCTCGTTCTGAAATCACATCCCATGAGGCATCCTCAGACTGTCCAGCCGTGAGAGCCACAGGTTCTAAAACAGCTCCAAGTTTCCCCCAGTGCCTCCAGGTGAGTATTCAGGAGTGGGCAGTGTGGATAAGTTCAGGGACAGTGGTGGTTAGTAGAAAACACATTGACATTTCAGACTCCCCTGTTAGTTGACATCTTTGTGCCCCAGATGTGTATCCTGGGCCCATTTTCTTTTCTTTTCTTTTCTTTTTTTTAACTGTGAATCTCACTCCAGTATGACTAGCCCTTGTATTTTCCACGTTCACGTCTTCTGGTGCCTCCTTCTTTTCCTGTCTCTTTCCTCCCTCTCAAGCCTCTCTCTCTCTCTCTCCCTTTTTTGACAGGGTCTTATTCTGTCACTCAGGATGGAGTGTAGTGGCGTGATCATGGCTTACTGCAGCCTCAACCTCCCACGCTCAATCGGTCCTCTGGCCTCAGGCTCCGAGTAGCTGGGACGAAAGGCATGAGCCGCTACACCCAGCTAACTTGTATTTTCTGTAGAGACAGGGCTTCACTATGTGGCTCAGGCTGGTTTGGAACTCCTGGGCTCAAGCGATCTTCCTCCCTCAGCTTCTCAAAGTGCTGGGATTAAGGTGAAGCACACTGCACCTGGCCCTCTCTCTCTTTATGGATATATAATATTTTACATATTTTTGGGTACATGTGATATTCTGTTACATGCATAGAAAGAGTAATGATGAAGTCAGGGTATTTGGAGTATCCATCACCTAAGTATGGGTTGATCCTAGCACTCATGTGAAGAACCTGATGGTCCTGAAGATGCTGCCTAAGTTCTGGGGGCACCAGATGGAATCCCCTCACTCAAGGCTGCCAGCAGATGGAAGGGAGGGAGCTTGGAGCCCAAGGATAGGCACTGATTTTGGGGGCACAGCTTGTCTGGGGCCCACATGGGAATTTTGAGTAGAGGAGAAGTATATTTGGGAAGCAGAAGGAAGATTCCCCAGGCAGAAACCTGCAAGCCCCTTTACACATTCATTCAAATGCCTTATTGTGCACTTGCTGTGTACCGTGCAGGGATGCTGTAGCTGCTGAGGGTACATCCCTGAGCATGGTAGGACTAGGCCGTGCCTTTGGCGCATTTGTGTTCAGTTGAAGGGAAAACTGGTGTGGAAGGGGCTCTTTCTTTCCGCCTGGATGGATATTAGGATCACATTGAGGGGAAGCTCTCGGATTGGTGAAGATGATGATGTTTCTCCACATTAGAGATTTTAGCACCCTGAGGGATGCTGGCATGCTTGCTGACACCAATTCAGGGGTATGGCAGAGAGACTCTAGGATGGCCCCCAATTATTCATGCTGCTGGTGTTCACACCCCTGTATAATCCCCTCCCCTTTTGTGTAGGCAGGACTTGCTTCTAACCAAGAGGATACAGCAAAGTAGATGGGATGTCGCTTTTGTGATGACATTATACAGGCCCATAGCTTGTGTCTTGCTAGCACATTCTCTGTATAGACTCTTCCCCTTGCTGGCTGTGATAAAGAAAGCTGCCTTATAAAGAGGCCCAAGGGGAAGGAACAAAGGGTGGCCTCCAGCTGACAGCCAAGAAGGAACTCAGGCCTTCAGTGTGACAATCTGCAAGTAACTGAATCCTGTCAGCAAGCATGTGAGCATGGAAGCACATCCTTCTCCAGTTGAGCCTCAGATGAGACCACAGACCAGGCTGGCATCCCTGACTGACAGAGGCCTCAGCTGAACCGAGCCTGGATTCCTGACCCACAGAAACTGTGAGATAGTCAATGTGAGTTGTTGTAAGTTCAATGTGTGTTAACTTGTCATCAGCAATAGAAAACAGGACTGGAAACCTCGTTGATAACTCGAAAAATGTCCACCTGATTGCCTCTTGCTCTTCCCTCTTTTGGGACCATTTCAGTGCTGTGCTAGATGGTTTTCTGCTGAGGCAATGTGAGTGATCTGAAAAGGGAGAAGGTGACATTGTTGGTCAGGTCATCTGCAGCCTCACTCAACATAGCAGTGCTTACATTTGTGTGCCTATTTGTGCTTTTCTGAATGCTTTGAGTTATTTTAAAAAAGAATTATTATACTATAACCCCCACTTTTTCCCAACTGATGTAGCTCAGAGGGGTTAAGTGATCAGTGCAGGTTCGCATAACTAAGTAATGACACAGATGGGACCTGAATCTGGGTCTCAGGAGGCTCTGGTCCCTGGCCAGACTATGTGACCATGTACATCCACCTGATTTCTGTTCATGGGTTAGTGTGTGACGTGAACATTCCATGAAGGCTGCAGCCTCCATCCCAGGGGCACTTGGAGAAGCCATTGCACGTAGCCCTCTTTACTAGAGGAACCCTTGGGATGGAAACGGGAATCCTGATTCTGCAACCACGTGCTCCCATGAGATCTGATTTTCAGCCAGGGCTGATCCGTGGCTGCCAGCAAGGAAGCCACATTATCTCATTGTACCAGACTGGCCCAGCAGAAAGATTAGACAACAACGTTTGCTTTGCCATTAGCCCTGCCTGGCACTCAGTATGGTAGTGCCTGGCTTTCAGGGGCACTGGTAGCAGTGTCTCCGATGCAGGGCAGCCCTTGCCAATGGCACAGGTGTTCAGAAATGTTCCATGAACCAATCAACTCAAGCAATGGAATGAGATCTAAGGAACCCAATCATAGCAAGGCTGAGATGGAGCACTTAAGCATGATAAGTGTTATCAAGCTGGTGTGATAGGCATTGGGGCGGCTGGTCCCCTAGCAGCTTTCAATCAAGGTCTCACCCCGGGGACATGATCTTCGTACGCCAAAGAGAACATTGTGTTTTCCACTCCCCAGTCCCAGAACTGGGCTGCTTCTCCAGAGATGCGTGCAGGTTTTAAAAGTCAAATTTATGATAACTTTTTTGGCTCAATTATAGAAGTAATACATGATCACTGTAGATTATTTATAAGTAAATACAATTCTAAAAATGACTTAGAACCCAACTACCCAGAACTAAGCACCATTGCCATAGTAAAGGAATGTATTGATTTACTTACAAGTATAGGACCACAAGATATGGCACATGTTGTTTTGCAAGCAACCCGCTTTGATGGGCCCAGCTCACTTCTTCTGTGCTACTCGATCTGCAACCTGAACCCGCTTTTGAAAGAAAAATCGTGGTCCTGTATTTTAGAAGTGATTTTTATAAATCTACATTATCGTTTTAAAACTTTTCTCAAAATATGGTATGCACACAGAAAGGTGCATATCATAAGAAACAGCTTGGTGAATTTTCACAAACCAAGCACACACATGTAACCACAACCCAGACCCAGCAAAAGGGCATGTCAGGTACCCCCGGACCCCACCGCGGGCTCTTCACAGTCACTATCCTAGTGCCAAACCAAGCGTATCAGTACTCTGATTTCCAAACAGCAAAGATTCATTTCACCTGTTTTTCTACTTTTGCTAAATAGTACCAAATAACAAGCACTTTAGTTTGCATTGCGCTTCTTTGCTCAATATCATGTTTAGGAGAGGCATCCACAAATGACGTCGTGTGGAGTTGTTACTCAGTCATTTTCATTGCTGTGTATTATTCCACTGCATCAATATACCCGTTATTTTCTCTTTTTCAGTTCATAGGCATTTGGGTAGCTTCCAGTGTGGAGTTCTTAGGAACAGTGCTTTATGAATGTTCTCTTATATCCACATCTTCTTTCTTTTCCTTTTATTTATTTATTAAAAACGATAGAAATGAAGTCTTGCTATGTTGCTCAGGCTGTTCTTGAACTCTTGGCCTGAAGCAGTCCTCCTGCCTTGGCCTTCCCAAGTGCTGGGATTACACCATGAGTTACTGTGCCTGGCTCTTTTCTTTTGAATTGACATGTAATAATTGTACATATTTATGGGTACATAGGGATGTTTCTGTACATGTAATGTTTAGTGATCAGATCAGAGTAGTTAGCATATTTATCATCTTGAACATTTATCATTCTTTTGTGTTTTTTGGAGACAGAATCTCGCTCTGTCGCCCGGGCTGAAGTGAAATGGCACCATGTCGGCTCACTGCAACCTCCACCTCCCGGGTTCAAGAGATTCTCCTGGCTCAGCGTCGCAAGTAGCTGGGAATTAGAGACACGTGTCAACACGCCCGGCTCATTTTGAATTTTTAGTGGAGATGAGGTTCCACCATGTTGGCCTGGCTGTTCTCAAACTCCTCACCTTAGGTGATCCATCTGCCTTGGCCTCCCAAAGTGCTGGGATTACAGGTATGAGGATTACGTGAGCCACCGGGCCCGGCCGGCATATGCATTTTTAATTTTGATAGATACAGCCACATCATGCTTCTTAGGGTGGTGCCAGTTTACACTCCCACCAGCAGTGTGTGGAGTGATCATTTGGGACAGGTGAGGATGGATGGGGCAGGAGACCTGTGAGATTAAAATAACACTCCTGGACGAGTGTGAATGAAACGGATGGAAGGAGCTGTGCTTAGACCCCCAAGGCCCTTCGAGGAAGATGCATGAAGGAGAGGCCTGAGACTGCAGCAAAGGATTGTGAATTCATCTTGTCTTGTGCAGCAACATAGGGAGGATGAAATCAGATATGTTGGCGCAGGGCTTTCTGGTCAAATGATCTGTCTGTTGAGGAACCTCTTTAGATTCTGACTGGGTTCAGGAATCCCAGGGTGGGAATGGAAGAGGTGCTGGGAGAGAGAGGCTGAGCTGTGGCTGCTGGGGTTGAGATGGGGGAGGAAGGAAGGATGGGGCCAGGCGCAGGAGAACAGATAGGATCCAGGAAGACCTGCCTGTATCCGTGAAGCCTAGCACACTGCCTAGCTTCAAAGTAGGTACATGGGAAATGTCAGAAAAACAAATCCAGCAAAGAAGCCAGGACAGGGTGAAATTCCTTCCCAGAAACTTGAGAAATCCACCTGCTTATCCCATGACACAATATGACCAGGATGGAATGTTGGTGGGGGTGGCAGCTGACCCATCTGTTGTTATTCATGTGGCCTTTGTCAAACCATATCCCCACTGTCATATTTTCAGCCTATCTGAGATGTTTCCTTTTAAAAAGTCTTCTCTAATCACTCATTCAGCAAATATTTATTGACCTCCTAGTGTGTGCCAAGCCCTGCTGTTGCTGCTTGGGCTTCAAACCTAATGAAAACGATCACCATCCCTGCCCTTGTGAATCTTAAACACTGAAATGCATGGTTACAGGTAGTGCCAAGTACCATGAGGGAAAAGGCTCTCTGTGGGCCCAGGTTTTCTGAGAGAGTGGTGAGGGAGGGCTGATCACTTTTACAGGGAAGTGACTTTTTTTTTGAGGTGGAGTTTCGCTCTTGTTGCCCAGGCTGGAATACAATGGAGCAATCTCAGCTCACTGCAACATCTGCCTCCTGGGTTCAAGCGATTCTCCTGCCTCAACCTCCTGAGTAGCTGGGATTAAAGGAGCCCGCCACCACGCCCAGCTAATTTGTTGTATTTTTTTTTTAGTACAGATGGGGTTTCACCATGTTGGCTGGGCTGATCTCGAATTCCTGACCTCAGTTAATCTGCCCACTTCGGACTCCCAAAGTGCTGGGATCATAGGCGTGAGTCACTGCATCCAGCCAGGAAGTGACATTTAAGCCACGTGTGCAGATGCTAGGTGTTAGCAAGTCAAGAAAAAGGGAAAAGCAACCCAGGCAAAGGGAACAGCATGTGCAAAGTCTGGAGATGGGAAAGCACTTGGACTATTGTGGCCGTGGGAGGCCAGGGTGGACGGAGCTCACGGTAACGGGATCAGCGTGAAGCAGGGAAGGTTTGGAGGGAAAGGAGCATACAGGACCTGGAACTATGTGAAAGATTTTCTGTTTTATTCCAACGGCAATGGCAAGAAGGCATTAAGAGTTTAAAGCAAGCAAGGGATGAGATGAAATTTATGTTTCCTAAAGTTTATTCAGCTATGGAAAATGGGCTTGGGAGGGTGAGAGTGACCCTGGGGAGACTGGGTGTTGGAGCTCACCCCCGCCCTTCCTAGAGCCCAGCTCCAGCCTTTGGGCCTGTGTCTTCAGCAGATAGCCTGGGTTGGCTGTCACCAGAAGCAGGAGCTATGGGAATTTTCCCTGCATGCATGCCGAGGAGCCCAGGGCTGTAATAGACTTACTAGTAAGAGAGAGTCTGAGATGAAGCTCAGCTGAGTTAAAATGAAACAGATGACTTTGCAGCAGGACTTGTCAGAGCCTTTGATTGGGAACTGTAGCTGGTGAACCCTGGGGAAGGGCCTAGAATGTAGCATATTCTATACTTATTTTGAAACTGTGTTTTCCATTGAACATTGTCTACCAAGCCCAGTCTGAGAAACTGCTCCGTTTTCTCTTTGCCTTTCTAGGGCATATATGCTAATGAACATGCTTAATTCTCTGTCTCACAACCTCTGCTCAGGGAAGTGGAACACCATTCTCTTTGGTTACAGATGGGGAAACAGATGAGTTCGGTGTTTTATGCCTGGGACCTTGGGGAGATTAACTGTTAGTCTTGGTAGCCAGCGAATCACAAGATCATCCTGGAAGACTGTGGGGTGTCAGCTTCTTCCACTTCTCCTGTCCATGTCTTGCAGACAACACTGCCCTGTTCTATCTACTTAGGGACATCACCATTAGTGTCTACCTCTCCTGACTCTCCTGATTGCTTGCCTTTCCTCATGATCTCTATTTTTTTTTTTTTTTTTTTTGAGATGGAGTCTTGCTCTGTCACCCAGGCTAGAGTGCAATGGTGCAATCTCAGCTCGCTGCAACCTCTGCCTTACACATTCAAGTGATTCTCCTGCCTCAGCCTCCTGAGTAGCTGGGAGTACAGGCATGCACCACCACGCCCAGCTAATTTTTGCATTTTTAATAGAGACAGGGTTTCCCCATATTGGTCAGGCCGTTCTCAAACTCCTGACCTCAGGTGACCTGTCCGCCTTAGCCTCCCAAAGTGCTGGGATTACAGGCGTGAGCCACTGTGTCCAGCCTTCTCATGATCTCTTATTGGCTTTGGGAGAAGTAAGAAGTTGACTCCCTCAACTAAGAGCTTCAGTGCCCCATTTTTTTTTTGAGCTGTAGTCGCTCTGTGTCGCCCAGGCTGGAGTACAATGGTATGATCTCAGCTCTCAGTGTCCTTTCTATGAGAAGACAATGAGCCCAGCATTTTTGGTGCCCAGGTCTTTTTATGATGCTTCCAGCACAACCCCCTGAAGCCCCTCTGTCTTCCTGGTTCCATCATGAAGTGTCCGCTGCTGGGGTCACTATGTTGGGTGCCATCCAAGTGGATGTGGTCATTTTCATCCCTGCCCTGGCGTTGTATCCCCAGTGATGTGAAGGAAAAAGACAAGCAAAGAGAAGCAGCTCCACAAAACCTGTTTCAGTAGGTTATGTTTTTATTCTACGTTATTGGTAGGAGAGGGAACAGGGCCAAGACCTCCACACTCCCCTGGGAAGAACAGTCAGGAGAATTAGATACATCTAAAGTGGGCACAGGACGGAGGCCAGATCTTCCCGGGAGGTGGCTGGAAAGACTTAGGCTTAAGCCACGGGAGCCAGGCCGACCTGGTTGTTTGCCCTGTCGAAGACAGTAAAGTACTGGCGGATGAAGACATCACCCAGGATCCAAAGCTCTCCAGATTCGGTGGGGACGTTCATGCCCTGGAAGCCACTGATGCAGCTCCCCTCGCTCTGGAGAAAAGGAGAATAAAAGTGGAGCTGGGATACCGATTCAGTAGTGATAGGCGCTGGGTGAGAAACATCCAGGGCGCCCTGGTCCAGCTGCAAGGCACGTGCAAGGAGGAGCTTCCTGGCTCAGTGTCCAGGGACTCGGCTGTTCTTGGCCTGGAGTCGGCCTGCAGAAGCAGTCCACTGAACGACTGGTTTCTACGCATTACTGGCCATTATCTGGTGTTTCTGGCAGGCACAGGAACCCTGACATCAGCATCGGTGCTAAGGGGCTTAGGGAGAATTCAGCTGCTAGGAAGGAGTTTGAAAACCCTGCTGCCACAGCCTTTTCTCATTGTTATTCTGATCTGGTCAGGGGCAAAGCAGATGAGCTATTAGCCCTCTTGCCTCAGTAAGTCACTGTGCTTCGACCTTGTCTGCACATCACCTGGGGAGCTTTGAACCCCCGCAGCCCCATCCCATTGCTCAGGCCTTTCCCTCTCCTAATGTAATCAGAATCGGTGGGGGAGCCCAGGCATCAGTGCTTCTTGTTGAGTAACATGAGTCCACTGGCAAAATTAGTTTTCCACCTGACGTTATAATAACAGAAGGGAAAGAGTTTTCTTGTGGCTCGTATAGCTAAAGATTTGCTACTTGATAGAGATGGTAGAAGTGTGGGAAGCCCCAGCCTATGGAAATTAGGATTTCCATTTGCCCAACCCTTGGTAGGTCTGATGTGATCAGTCTCACTTGGTTAACCTAACTGCACTCTGAGGGTGGGGAAAGCTGCCATCTCTACTTTTTGGATGAGAAAACTAAGGGTGAGATGAGCTGTAGTTTGCTCAGAATCAATGGGCTAGTGATTCAGACCCAGGACTTGGACCCAGGGGTCCAAATAGAATCCTATTTTCACTCGATTAACTTTTACGTCACTTGTTCCCTTAGGGGGCTGTATCCGAGTTCTTATTCCTGCATTTGTTTTTAATATATTCTTTTTCTCTGGAGGCTGTCTAGGGCAGACGTTCGTCTGCTTCTGCCTGTTGGCTTCAGCTCGTGGAAGTGCACTTTCCCTCTGCAGAGGGGGACTGTGTGGCCACATTCTGTGTGAACCCCTCTAGTGGTTGGTCCAGAACCCCCTCACCTGCAGGATGTAGGCACTGGGTGGCACGGGGTACTGGACTCCATTGATGGTGAAGACGATGTCGGGCAGGCTGCTGATGGCTGAGCAGCTGACCACCATCTGGAAAGAGTGAGGGTGGAAAAGTTAGAAGGGTTTTCGTCCCTTCTGCCTGGCACACCCACTACTTGAGTGTAGAACAGAGCAGTCAGGGCTGGACTCACATCGCCATCTGAGTTCTCGCTGGCTCCGATGTCGCTCTGGATGTTGGCAATGGGGCTGGTTGGGCCGGTCAGCAGAGAGGTGCCAGTGTCAACAATGGCCTGGCAGCCCTCAGCGCAGGCGATGGCCTCTCCGTTCATGGTGATGCTGAGGGTAAGAAGCAAGTTATGGTCCCTGAGCCCTCAGGGGTACTTCTCTCCAAGGAGGAACCAGGAGGTGAACCCAGACATTCTTCCCCACCCATCCATTGGCCAATACGTGAAATTTCTGTTTCTCTTGTTCACGCACTCATTCATCCCGCATTCATTTACCCTACAAATATTTCACAAGTGCCTACTCTCTGCCAGGCATGGGAAACGCCAAGCTAAACAAGACAGCCTCACAGTTCCAGGCTGCAGGGAGCTCCCAGCCTAGCTAGCAAGATAAGTTATGTTGGCAGAAGGGCAAGATGAGCAGCCAGGCATGTGGCAGGGAACAAAAACAGGGTCCAGGGTGAGAGGTGGTGAAGGGGAGCAGCCAGGGGAACAGACATCCGGGGATGCCAGGCAGATGAAGAGAGAAGGAGGACATCATCAGGGGATGGTATGCGGGGAGGGACAGAGACCAGAGGGCTGGGGCAGGAGTTGGAGGAAATGGTGAAATTTTAGCATGGCTGGGCAGACATAAGGTGATCCATGTGTCCGGGTTTGCCTGGGCTGGTCCCAGTTTTAGTACTGAAAGTCTCTGTCCTGGGAAATTGCTCATTCTTGGGAAAACCCACACAACTGGGCACCCTAGCAGGCCAGCTGGGGGAAGAACAGCGCGGAAATGAAGCTGCAAGGCAGACCAGGGAGGCCCTGAAGGGGAGGGTGGAACGAAGTGACTTCAGACAATTTCTTAGCCATTTTGGCCCACTTCTAGACTGAAAGTGACATGTTTCCTTGAGTGGGAGGAGCATGTGCTGGTTCACAGGCCCCTTAAATTGTGAGATGTGTGAACAGGTGGGTCCCCCGCTCTCCCCAGGGATGCTGGTGTATGGTCCTGCCTCCGTGACTAGGAGGACAGTGGCTATCTCACCCTTGCAGAGTCTCGGCTTCCCAGACAGCTCTTCCCTCCTCCCTCAGGGAGGTGTCTTTCTAGGGGTCTCTTTGGCTTGGCCAACTTCCACCTTCCCCCTGGAGTGTGTTCCCCTTTGCCAGCTGTTCCTGGGGGGATTCTGGAAAGCTGCTTAGCTATGAATCCATAAGGAAATGGGATCTGGGGCCCAGGCCTGGATGCTGCCCATCCATGGCAGTCTCACCTGTCCACGGTGATCTGCCAGTAACCCTCGACAGTAACAGGCACCCAGTTCAGACTTCCAGTGTAGTAAGAAGAGTCAATGCCACCAAATATCACCACGCTGCCACTCTGGTCATCGCTATGGAAAGTGAGGGGAGAAGACATGAATTTTTTTGTTCGTCCATTTGTGTGACCATCTGCTGTTGCCTCGTGAGAGCTACCCTTGATTGGGCACTTTCCAGGGCTGTCCTGGGGTGTGACCATGTGGTTTGTTTTCCTCTTAGGCCAGGGCCCATGCAGTGGGCACTGTCACTGTTATTTCCACTTACCATGAGGACACTGATCCTGAGGGAGGCTGAGGCCACCTGCCCAAGGTCACACAGCGGGGGAGTGGTGGAACTACGTTTGGAAGAACACAGGCCTTATAGGTTGAGTGTATGGTTTCCACTGTGGTACCCACTCTAGTTGCCATGGGGACCCCAGGGAAGTGAGTGCGTGACAGTGTCGGCTCTTAAGGACTTGATGGTGGAGGTCACTGGTTCTTTGGTGGGAGCAGTTTTGCCCCCAGGGGAATGTCTGGAGACATTTTGGATTGTCATGATTGGGTGGGGTTAGGAGATGCTGCCGACATCTCATGGGTGGAGGCTGGGGATGCTGCCAAACATCCTACCATGCACGGGACAGTCCCTGGCGGCAAGGACGTATGCGGGTCTGAAATGTTAACAGTGCCCAGATCGAGAAACTCACATCTGGCTGGGGAGATACAGTGGCCCCACATGAAATATTTAAGTGCTCATAGAGGCAGATGATGTTTCAGAGCCACCTCGAACATTAACTGGCCAAGAGGAACACATGACAAAGAGCCTTCCTGTTGTAAATTGCAGGAGTCCTTGTTATTGCAATATTCATTTTCTAAATCTCTGCAGTTTCAGGTTAGATGCGGAAGCAAATGTCGACGGCAGTAAGAAATTAATCATCCAGGGCCAGGCACGGTGGCTCACGCCTGTAATCGCAGCACTTTGGGAGACCAAGGCGGTCAGGAGATCGAGACCATCCTGGCTATCATGGTGAAACCCCGTCTTGAATTCCTGACTTCAGGTGATCCTCCCGTCTCAGACTCGCAAAGTGCTGGGATTACAGGCATGAGCCACCACGCCTGACCAAGTGTATTCACTTTAAATGGCATCTTTGGGGGCCAAGGATGAGGGAACCGGCACTGAGGGGTAAATGGCTGATGATATTTGAGTTGTGCACATCAAGGGGACAAAGATGCTGGTAAAATAAGATGGAGTGCACATGGCCCGTCAGAGACAGACTTGGCACTATTACTCTCCAAAGACACATTTCTCCAGCCTCAGACATTGACTTTCCAAATCCCTTGCTTCCCAAGACCCTCTCCATCGCAGCCAGCCTTGGACAGCTCCTGCTGAGCCAGAACACTGTGACGTCTGGAGGGGGAGGTGGGAGGAGGCCCCTCTCCACTCAACTTACGCGCTGAGGTAGACAGAGAAGAGGTCCTGAGAAACTAGGCCCTGGTTCCAGATGTTGTCAAAGACGGGTGTGGCCCCAGAGGAGGAAATGCTGGGGTAGGCCAGCCCCAGGATGCCGTCAAAGGGAGCATAATACAGGAAGGAGCCGGGTTCGGTCTCGCTTAGGCCGAAGATCTGATTGGTGTCAGAGATGCCTCCAACCTGGGTGGGGAAACCGAGATGATGTTCACCATCAGGTCATGTTCACTGAGCTCTGGGTGCCAGCCTGAGGCCCAGAGCCACCCTGGTTCATCTCATGCAGGACTTGGCTTCCAGGGTATCAGCCTGGAAGGACAGGAGAGGGACTGTCTCCTGGAATGCTCGTTCCTCTGCTGGAGGTAACCATGGCAGCTGCTCTCCAGATGGCCACAGTCTATGACTCAGGGTGAGATTTTGCTGGAGGACAGATGGTCACTGGGTGTTTGTGTTTCTGATGAACAAATGCAAAGCAGACCCTAGACCCTAGGCCTTTGACGCCTGCCATGCCCCGCAAGTAGCAGGGAGGGCTTGTGGAGACTTCATGACTTGGGGTGCTGCATGTCGGGAGAAGAAGGAAGAAGAGGAGGTGCTAGTAGAGAATTGAGCCTTTATTGAGACTCCCCACACTCCATAAGTTTCTGCTTGTGTGGAGCTGAGGCTGGCTTATGGCTCCTGGCATCCCACCCTTTTACTGACTGCCACCCAAGCTAGCAATGTCTGTGACATCTCTGCTGCTTCTCCCCGACCCTGCACCCCCAATCAGGTTACTTTTGTGATCACCAAGACTCATCTTGCTGGAATAAGCTTATTTTGGGTGTGCCTGATGGGGGGATGCAGCGGCAGCCTGCAGGTGCCCACCTGGACAGTGTCGTATCCGAGGATGCCTGTCATGCTGCCGGTGCCATAGGCGATGGAGACTGTCTCGCTGGTGGATTGGTAGGTGGAGGAATCCTCCGGGTTGAAGCGGTTGTGGTTGGCTGCAAGGACAAGCGGTGATTGTCAGTCTGTCAGAGCTGGGTGAAGGTCATGGGCTGGGATGTCTTCCTGGGATGGGGTTTCCTGGCCCTGGGAGGGGCTCTCGAGGTGAGCAGTGACCTTTCCCCCTAGACCCTCGGAGCCCAAGAGACCCCAGGTCCTGTCCTGTCTTGTTGAACTACTGGGACCATTCACTGACGACAGGTCCCCAGGGCCTCCTGGGGACCCCTCCAGGCCAACATTGAGGGGAGCAGGCCTGTAGCTGTCCAGTGATGAGCACTTTCACTGTCTAGTTCCCGGCCAGTGCTGCTATTATGATGTGGATGATGCCACAGGCACCTCATCTTCATTAAAACTCAGGTGAAAACACTAGAAGAGGAAGGAACCTGCAACACACATTGTTCATGACTTCCAAAGACAAACTCTCTTTCATTAGCAAACCAATGATTTTTTTTTTTTTTTTAAGCAAGGTCAGCACTGACCTCCGGCATATTCTAGCCAGGCTTTGAAGCCATTTTCTCACACGCACTGGACTCTTTCCTGGTGGGCTATTCTACAGCCCTTTGGCCCCGTCTTGCTTTGGGCCCCCCATACTTCCTCTCCCAGGCTGTGGTTATTTAGGAGAGCTTCTCTCTGCCCTCGGACTGTGTAGTCTTTGACCGCGGGGATCATATCACTCATCCCTTTACCCCCTGAGCCCAGTGCTTGGCACATAGTAGGTGCTCAATAAATGCCTGTTGAGTGGCTCCAGCAGGCTTGAGGTGGGAGCTGTCTGAAGCCCGTGGGTGTCCAGGGTTCCACAGGGTCGGCTGGTGCTGGGGAGCGAGAGTGGGGTAGGGTGGGCTGGGCACTTACTGCAGGCGAGACTGGAGCAGTAGACTGAGGGCACCCACAGGTTGGAGGAGCCGGTGTCAAAGATGACCGTGAAATCCTGGGCAGGAGTTCCGATGCCGATAGAGCCGAAGTACTCCATCTGTCCAGGCAAGGACAGGGCAGTTCATGGACCGGGGACTCTGTTTTGGGGCCTCCCTAGGGGCTGTCTCTGGGTCATCTCCTCAGTCCGCCTCTCCATCTTTTCCTTCGTTCCTCACAGTTCTTGTCTTTCTCTTCCCAGCCACTGCCTTCATCCTTCAAAGCCCAGCCGTGGCGTCCCTTCCTCCTTCAAGTCTTCCCTGATTGCTTCCCCAATTTACCCTCTGCTCTCTGCTAAGCACTACAAGCACTTAACAGTCTGCTGTTCCCTCTTCAGCTGTTGTCTTGTCTGTCACAGTCTTCCCATCCTTACAGCGCATGTTCTCGGAGAATGGGAGTGGAAACTTCTAGCACTGGGCAAGTGACAGCTTAAGTGCTTGTGCCTTAAATTGTGTATCAGAAGCTAAGCAAACCACCTAAAGATGGAAACGTGTCCAGTTTTCTTATTTCTACATCTAGATGTGTACAGGAAGTTGCAAGAAAGGGCATTGCCAGTATTTTTATTCTTTTTTTTTTTTTTTTGAGACAGGTCTCGCTCTGTTGTCCAGGCCGGAGTGCAGTGGTGCAATCTTGGCTCACTGCATCCTCCGCCTCCTGGGTTGCAGTGATTCTCCTGCCTCAGCCTCCCAAGTAGCTGAGATTACAGGTGTGTGCCATCACGCCCGGCTAATTTTTGTATTTTTAGTAGAGGCGGGGTTTCACCATGTTGTCAGGCTGGTCTTGAACTCGTGACCTCAAGTTATCCACCCGCCTCAGCCAACCAAACAGTATTTTCTTAATGGCAGCATTTGTCTGCCTTGCCAGCTCTGTTCCCGCCACACTGGTCTGCTTGCTGTTCTTTGGTGATGACTAGTCACTCCTACCCTAGCGCCTTTGCACAAGCTATTCTTATGCCAGGAAAATGTTTATTCTAGAACTTTCCTTGGCTGATCCTTTTTTCAAAAATCAATCATTTGAATCTCTAGTCAAATGTCCCCTCTGCCAACAGGCCTTCCGTGACCACTTTATCTAAATTTGCCCCCTCTCTATCTTCTTTTTCCCCATAGTCCAATTAATTAATTTGTCATGGCCCTCATCATTACCTGAAATTATCTTACATGGTTGTTTATTTGTCATCCCCTTTAGAGTATAAGCTCCAGGAACTTTGGTTATTCACCATCATTTTGGCAACTTGCATAGCCTCTGGCACATAGAGAGGTGCCAATATTTGTTAAATATTTGTGAACTAAATAAATGCGCTAACCAAGCCTCTTACCAAGGGCCCCCCAGACCCCATGCTAAGTACTCCAGAAAACATGATTGTGTTAATTCCTGGCAATAATCTCTGATGCTAGATATTAGTGGTTCTGTTTTCCAGACCAAGAAACAGGCTCAGAGTATTTAAATGACTTGTCCAAGGTCCTGTGGCTTAGAGGCACTAGGACCCACATTTGCACCAGGTCTGTTGGACGGCAGAGGCCAGTCTCTGAACCACAGGCATCACTGCTTTGTGCCCTGTGCCCTGTGCCAGGCACAGAGGGGACATACAATATCTGTGGGAGGGCAGGGTGTTTGTTATTCGGTCTCAAATAAGAAAGTCAGGGTGATCTTTCTGAAACTCAGATCTGATCTTGTCACTCCCCTGTTTAAGATATACCAGAGGCAGTTAGGTTGGAGCCTCTCTCAGTCCACTCCTCGTCTCCTGGGCCTCAGTCTGCAGCACCTTTCTTCCCTCCCTCTCGGCTCCCCTTCAAACGCACTGTGCTCCTGCCTGCTACAGGGTTTGGCACAAGGGATCAGGCTCTGCGGAGTTCTGTCTTGTTCTCTTGGAAACTCCCGCTCTTCCTGCATGGCTCCAGGGAGGCTCCCTGCCCAAGTGGCAGACTCTCGCAGTGTGACACCTTCACTCTGTAGTCCTCCTGCTGCCTGTTCTTTTCATTGGTTTGCGAGATTCCTTGATTATTGTGTTTCTCTCCTAGGCTATGAGTTTGGTCACCGCTGTCTCCCCCTGAGCCCAGCACAGGCCCTGACATATAAGGAGGCGCTCAGAAGAAATTAACATTGCATGAAGGAGTGAATGAATGAATGAATGAATAAAAGAACAACAGCTTTGACTGTGAGCTTTCCTGCCTGCCCTGGGCCCCTGACATCTAGGGGGCAGACTCTGGGTCACTGCCTGGAGCCTCAGAGCCCAGGCCCGTCCTCCAAGACCCCTGGGACAACCTCTTTCCTGCCGGCCAATTCCGCAGAGTTGACCCCACCACTTGCCCACACACTCACATCCAGGTAGTTCTCCAGGGGCTGTTCATCTACCAGGGTGGGAGCCTCCCACTGGGGGAAGTACTTTCTGGCTGGGTTGAGGTTGTGCTTCTTCAGGAAGTCCTTCAGCAGGCCATGCTCAGACAGGGTGCGCCTCAAGGACTTCTTTCTGATGAGGGGGACTCTGTGGTTTGGAGAAGGAAGAGGAATTAGGCAAGGATTCTGCACAGCGGGTGCTGTGGCAGCCCCAGAAGGGAAGGGAAGCTGGTCTAAAAGAGGAAGAAGGAAGGAAGGGAGACGCCGCCACTTCTGCCCAATAATGCAAAGAAGTTAAGCTGACTAGTGGTGGAGCTGGGAACCAAACCCAGGCTGGATTCTTAACCAGCTGATCTAAGAGAGGAAGATGGAAGGAAGGGAGAAGCTCCCACTTCTGCACAATAATGCAAAGAAGTTAAGCTGACTAGCGGTGGAGCTGGGAACCAGAGTCAGGCTAGGCCCAAGTTTTAACCATGTCTGCAGGGCTGCCTCCCAAAAGGGCAGAGAGAGAGGCAGAAAAGGGGGCTGGAGACAGCCGTAGAGAGAGAGAGAGAAAAAAGGGAAGAAGGAAGACACGGGAGGAAAGAAAGGTGATGTGAGAGGCAGCATCTTCACTCCCACGCCACCCGGACTCACTTGTACATGATGCACTCAGAGAGCGCCACCAGACCCAGCAGCAGCAGCCACTTCATGGTTGTTCCCGGATTCCAACTCCAGGGAGAAGGCAAGACGGGAGGAAGGTGCAGAGCAGCAGCATGAGCTGCCCCTTATATGCAACTTGGGTCCCACCTTATCGGCCTCGGAAGGTCACCGGTTCCCTTGATCCCAAACAGAAAAGCTCCTGATAAGATTGTCGCTGCCCTGAGCCACATTCTGAGACCTTTCCCGCTGAGGCACTTTCCATTGTAACCTTGTGCCATGGGGAGGGGGAAGGGTGCCATGGGGGTGGACCCGCAGAGAGAGAGAGGAGCAATGACCTGGAGGCTCATTTGGTTTCTTTTCCTTTGTTTCCTTTCTTTTCTTTCCTTCCTTTCCTTCTTTCTCTCGCTTTCTCTTTCTTTCTTTCTTTCTTTCCTTCCTTCCTTCCTTCCTTCCTTCCTTCCTTCCTTCTTTCTTTCTTTCTTTCTTTCTTTCTTTCTTTCTTTCTTTCTTTCTTTCCTCCTTTCTCTTTCTCTCTTTCTCTCTCTCTTTCTCTCTTTCTCCCTTTCTCCCTTTCTCCCTTTCTTTCCTTTCTTTACTGATGGAGTTTTGCTCTGTCCCACCGCCACAGGCTTATTTCTGAAGCATCGACAAGGGCCGACATTAAAACTTTACAGGCTGAGCATGTCGACAAAATTGGTTAAAAGTGCGTTTAACACAGCATTGGACAGATGTGAAGGAGCCCCAGGTAGCCTGATTTGTCCCAGTGGGCACGCAGCTGGGGTTCTTATAGAGCAGCCCCCGACTCAGTCATAGGTGGTACTGGTTGTGGTCACTGCTTATCCACAGCACATTGGGGGGTCGGTCGTTTGGGACTCAGGACACAATTCCCCACATAAGTGTCATTGTGTGGGGTTGTCGGGCGTCTGACTAGCCTATGGGACTTGTGGCTTGCTTTTGTTGCAACTGGGCTGAGTCTGGGAAGGAGATGTGCGCAGTACACGGGGGAGGAGGGAGAGAGCACCGGGACAATGCTGCCTTCCCTTCCTGGAGGAGGCAAACTTCAGACAGGCCAGGTATGTCTTTGGAATCTGTGTCCCTCCCTTTCTGCATGCCTTCTCTTTCTTTTGCTCCTTTCCCACCCTCTCCACCTTTGAGATCCCACCTGGGTCTGATTTCTCCAGGTGCTCCAGGCTTACAACTGAGTTGAAATCAGCTACAAGGGAGCAAAGCAATCTGGGCATACAATTCATACTCGTGGGTGAGTGACTTAGAAAGAGGATGCTTGGCCGGGCTCACGCTTGTAATCCCAGTACTTTGGGAGGGTGAGGTAGGTGAATCACCTGTGGTCGGCAGTTCAAGACCAGCCTGGCCAGCATAGTGAAACCCCATCTCTACTAAAAGTAGAAAAGTTAGCTGGGCATGGTGGTGGGCGCCTGTAATCCCAGCTACTGGGGAGGCTAAGGCAGGAGAATCGCTTGAACCCAGGAGGCAGAGGTTGTGAGAGGTGAAGCCGTCTGGGTTTCTGAGTCGATTAGGGACTTGGAGAACTTTTGTGTCTAGCTAAAGGATTGTAAATGCACCAATCAGCAATCTGTGTCTAGCTAAAGGCTTATAGATGCACCAATCAGCACTCTGTGTCTAGCTGAAGCGTCTGTAAATGCAGCAGTATGCACCAGCCTTTATACTCACCACGAAGGTCTGCAGCTTCACTCCTGAAGCCAACAAGACCATGAACCCACCAGAAGGAAGAAACTCTGGACACATTTGATCATCTGAAGGAACAAACTCTGGACACAGCATCTTGAAGAACTGTAACACTCACCGCAAGGGTCCGCGGCTTCATTCTTGAAATCGGCGAGACCAAGAACCCACCGGAAGGAACCAATTCGGGACACAGTTGCAATGAGCCGAGATCTTGCCACTGCACTCCAGCCTGGGTGACAGAGCTGGACTCAGTCTCAAACAAACAAACAAACAAACAAAAAAAAGAAAAAAGAAAGAGGATACTTACCAACCCAATGGATCCTCCACTTTGTGAGCTTTGATTCAGTGGACAAAGTAGAGTGAAAACTCTGATGCAGAAATTGCTGGGGAGGAAGACAGGGGAGGGGGGAGGTCATGATGTGGATAGGAAGCCCTGTCTCAGGGTCTGGTTCTGAAATCAGATCCCATGAGGCATCCTCAGACTGTCCAGCCGTGAGAGCCACAGGTTCTAAAACAGCTCCAAGTTTCCCCCAGTGCCTCCAGGTGAGTATTCAGGAGTGGGCAGTGTGGATAAGTTCAGGGACAGTAGTGGTTAGTAGAAAACACATTGACATTTCAGACTCCCCTGTTAGTTGACATCTTCGTGTCCCAAATGTTTATCCTGGGCCCATTTTCTTTTCTTTTCTTTTCTTTTTTTTTAACTGTGAATCTCACTCCAGTATGACTAGCCCTTATATTTTCCACGTTCACGTCTTCTGTTGCCTCCTTCTCTTCCTCTCTTTTCTACCTCTCAAGCCTCTCTCTCTCTCTCTCCCTCTTCTCTCCCTTTTTTTTTTTTTTTTGAGACAGGGTCTTATTCTGTCACTCAGGATGGAGTGTAGTGGCGTGATCATGGCTTACTGCAGCCTCAACCTCCCACGCTCAATCAGTCCTCTGGCCTCAGGCTACAAGTAGCTGGGACGAAAGGCATGAGCCGCTACACCCAGCTAACTTCTGTATTTTCTGTAGAGACAGGGCTTCGCTACGTGGCCCAGGGTGGTTTGGAACTCCTGGGCTCAAGCGATCGTCTTGCCTCAGCTTCTCAAAGTGCTGGGATTAAGGTGAAGCACACTGCACCTGGCCCTCTCTCTCTTTATGGACATATAATATTTTACATATTTTTGGGTACATGTGATATTCTGTTACATGCATAGAAAGAGTAATGATGAGGTCAGGGTATTTAGAGTATCCATCACCTAAGTATGGGTTGATCCTAGCACTCATGTGAAGAACCTGATGGTCCTGAAGATGCTGCCTAAGTTCTGGGGGCATCAGATGGAATCCCCTCACTCAAGGCTGCCACCAGATGGAAGGGAGGGAGCTTGGATCCCAAGGATGGGCACTGATTTTGGGGCACAGCTTGTCTGGGGCCCACATGGGAATTTTGAGCAGAGGAGAAGTATATTTGGGAAGCAGAAGGAAGATTCCCCAGGCAGAAACCTGCAAGCCCCTTTACACATTCATTGAAATGCCTTATTGTGCACTTGCTGTGTACCGTGCAGGGATGCTCTAGCTGCTGAGGGTACATCCCTGAGCATGGTAGGACTAGGCCATGCCTTTGGTGCATTTGTGTTCAGTTGAAGGGAAAACTTGTGTGGAAGGGGCTCTTTCTTTCCACCTGGATGGATATTAGGATCACATTGAGGGGAAACTCTCGGATTGGTGAAGATGATAATGTTTCTCCACATTAGAGATTTTAGCACCCTGAGGGACGCTGGCATGCTTGCTGACACCAATTCAGGGGTATGGCAGAGAGACTCTAGGATGGCCCCCAATTATTCATGCTGCTGGTGTTCACACACCTGTATAATCCCCTCCCCTTTTGTGTAGGCAGGACTTGCTTCTAACCAGCAGGACACAGCAAAGTAGATGGGATGTCGCTTTTGTGATGACATTATACAGGCCTGTAGCTTGTGTCTTGCTAGCACACTCTCTGTATAGACTCTTCGCCTTGCTGGCTCTGATAAAGAAAGCTGCCCTATAAAGAGGCCCAAGGGGAAGGAACAAAGGGTGGCCTCCAGCTGACAGCCAAGAAGGAACTCAGGCCTTCAGTGTGACAATCTGCAAGTAACTGAATCCTGGCAGCAAGCATGTGAGCATGGAAGCAGATCCTTCTCCAGTTGAGCCTCAGATGAGACCACAGACCAGGCTGGCATCCCTGACTGACAGAGGCCTCAGCTGAAGTGAGCCTGGATTTCTGACCCACAGAAACTGTGAGATAGTCAATGTGAGTTGTTGTAAGTCATTCAATGTGTGTTAACTTGTCATCAGCAATAGAAAACAGGACTGGAAACCTCGTTGATAACTCGAAAAAGATCCACCTGATTGCCTTTTGCTCTTCCCTGTTTTGGGACCATTTCAGTGCTGTGCTAGGTGGTTTTCTGCTCAGGCAATGTGAGTGATCTGAAAAGGGAGAAGGTGACATTGTTGGTCAGGTCATCTGCAAACCTCCCTCAACATAGCAGTGCTTACATTTGTGTGCCTATTTGTGCTTTTCTGAATGCTTTGAGTTGTTTTAAAAAAGAATTATTGTACTATAACCCCCACTTTTTCCCAACTGATGTAGCTCAGAGGGGTTAAGTGATCAGTGCAGGTTCACATAACTAAGAAATGGCACAGATGGGACCTGAACCTGGGTCTCAGGAGGCTCTGGTCCCTGGCCAGACTATGTGACCAAGTACATCCACCTGGTTTCTGTTCATGGGTTAGTGTGTGACGTGAACATTCCATGAAGGCTGCATCCTCCATCCCAGAGGCACTTGGAGAAGCCATTCCACGTAGCCCTCTTTACTGGAGGAACCCTTGGGATAGAAAAGGGAATCCTGATTCTGCAACCACGTGCTCCCATGAGATCTGATTTTCAGCCAGGGCTGATCCGTGGCTGCCAGCAAGGAAGCCACATCATCTCATTGTACCAGACTGGCCAAGCAGAAAGATTAGACAACAACGTTTGCTTTGCCATTAGCCCGGCCTGGCACTCAGTATGGTAGTGCCTGGCTTTCAGGGGCACTGGTAGCAGTGTCTCCGATGCAGGGCAGCCCTTGCCAATGGCACAGGTGTTCAGAAATGTTCCATGAACCAATCAACTCAAGCAATGGAATGAGATCTAAGGAACCCAATTATAGCAAGGCTGAGATGGAGCACTTAAGCATGATAAGTGTTATCAAGCTGGTGTGATAGGCATTGGGGCGGCTGGTCCCCTAGCAGCTTTCAATCAAGGTCTCACCCCAGGGACATGATCTTCCTACGCCAAAGAGAACATTGTGTTTTCCACTCCCCAGTCCCAGAACTGGGCTGCTTCTCCAGAGATGCATGCAGGTTTTAAAAGTCAAATTTATGATAACTTTTTTGGCTCAATTATAGAAGTAATACATGATCACTGTAGATTATTTATAAGTAAATACAATTCTAAAAATGACTTATAACCCAACTACCCAGAACTAAGCACCATTGCCATAGTAAAGGAATGTATTGATTTACTTACGAATATAGGACCACAAGATATGGCACATGTTGTTTTGCAAGCAACCCGCTTTGATGGGCCCAGCTCACTTCTTCTGTGCTACTCTATCTGCAACCTGAACCCGCTTTTGAAAGAAAAATCGTGGTCCTGTATTTTACAAGTGATTTTTATAAATCTACATTATCGTTTTAAAACTTTTCTCAAAATATGGTATGCACACAGAAAGGTGCATATCATAAGAAACAGCTTGGTGAATTTTCACAAACCAAGCACACACATGTAACCACAACCCAGACCCAGCAAAAGGGCATGTCAGGTACCCCCGGACCCCACCGCAGGCTCTTTGCAGTCACTATCCTAGTGCCAAACCAAGCGTATCAGTACTCTGATTTCCAAACAGCAAAGATTCATTTCACCTGTTTTTCTACTTTTGCTAAATAGTACCAAATAATAAGCACTTTAGTTTGCATTGCGCTTCTTTGCTCAATATCATGTTTAGGAGAGGCATCCACAAATGGTGTCATGTGGAGTTGTTACTCAGTCATTTTCATTGCTGTGTATTATTCCACTGCATCAATATACCCGTTATTTTCTCTTTTTCAGTTCATAGGCATTTGGGTAGCTTCCAGTGTGGAGTTCTTAGGAACAGTGCTTTATGAATGTTCTCTTATATCCACATCTTCTTTCTTTTCCTTTTATTTATTTATTAAAAACGATAGAAATGAAGTCTTGCTATGTTGCTCAGGCTGTTCTTGAACTCTTGGCCTGAAGCAGTCCTCCTGCCTTGGCCTTCCCAAGTGCTGGGATTACACCATGAGTTACTGTGCCTGGCTCTTTTCTTTTGAATTGACATGTAATAATTGTACATAATTATGGATACATAGGGATGTTTCTGTACATGTAATGTTTAGTGATCAGATCAGAGTAGTTAGCATATTTATCATCTTGAACATTTATCATTCCTTTGTGTTTTTTGGAGACAGAATCTCGCTCTGTCACCGGGCTGAAGTGAAATGGCACCATGTCGGCTCACTGCAACCTCCACCTCCCGGGTTCAAGAGATTCTCCTGGCTCAGCGTCGCAAGTAGCTGGGAATTAGAGACACGTGTCAACACGCCCGGCTCATTTTGAACTTTTAGTGGAGATGAGGTTCCACCATGTTGGCCTGGCTGTTCTCAAACTCCTCACCTTAGGTGATCCATCTGCCTTGGCCTCCCAAAGTGCTGGGATTACAGGTATGAGGATTACGTGAACCACCGGGCCCGGCCGGCATATGCATTTTTAATTTTGATAGATACAGCCACATCATTCTTCTTAGGGTGGTGCCAGTTTACACTCCCACCAGCAGTATGTGGAGTGATCATTTGGGACAGGTGAAGATGGATGGGGCAGGAGACCTGTGAGATTAAAATAACACTCCTGGATGAGTGTGAATGAAAAGGATGGAAGGAGCTGTGCTTAGACCCCCAAGGCCCTTCGAGGAAGATGCATGAAGCAGAGGCCTGAGACTGCAGCAAAGGATTGTGAATTCATCTTGTCTTGTGCAGCAACATAGGGAGGATGAAATCAGATATGTTGGCGCAGGGCTTTCTGGTCAAATGATCTGTCTGATAAGGAACCTCTTTAGATTCTGACTGGGTTCAGGAATCCCAGGGTGGGAATGGAAGAGGTGCTGGGAGAGAGAGGCTGAGCTGCGGCTGCTGGGGTTGAGATGGGGGAGGAAGGAAGGATGGGGCCAGGCGCAGGAGAACAGATAGGATCCAGGAAGACCTGCCTGTATCCGTGAAGCCTAGCACACTGCCTAGCTTCAAAGTAGGTACATGGGAAATGTCAGAAAAACAAATCCAGCAAAGAAGCCAGGACAGGGTGAAATTCCTTCCCAGAAACTTGAGAAATCCACCTGCTTATCCCATGACACAATATGACCAGGATGGAATGTTGGTGGGGGTGGGAGCTGACCCACCTGTTGTTATTCACGTGGCCTTTGTCAAACCATATCCCCACTCTCATACTCTCATCCTATCTGAGATGTTTCCTTTTAAAAAGTCTTCTCTAATCACTCATTCAGCAAATATTTATTGACCTCCTAGTATGTGCCAAGCCCTGCTGTTGCTGCTTGGGCTTCAAACCTAATTAAAACGATCACCATCCCTGCCCTTGTGAATCTTAAACACTGAAATGCATGGTTACAGGTAGCGCCAAGTACCATGAGGGAAAGGTGGGCCCAGGCTCTCTGAGAGAGTGGTGAGGGAGGGCTGATCACTTTTACAGGGAAGTGACTTTTTTTTTGAGGTGGAGTTTCGCTCTTGTTGCCCAGGCTGGAATACAATGGAGCAATCTCAGCTCACTGCAACTTCTGCCTCCTGGGTTCAAGCGATTCTCCTGCCTCAGCCTCCTGAGTAGCTGGGATTAAAGGAGCCTGCCACCACGCCCAGCTAATTTGTTGTATTTTTTTAGTAGAGATGGGGTTTCACCATGTTGGCCTGGCTGATCTCGAATTCCTGACCTCAGTTAATCTGCCCACTTCGGACTCCCAAAGTGCTGGGATTATAGCCGTGAGTCACTGCATCCAGCCAGGAAGTGACATTTAAGCCACATCTGCAGATGCTAGGTGTTAGCAAGTCAAGAAAAAGGGAAAAGCAACCCAGGCAAAGGGAACAGCATGTGCAAAGTCTGGAGATGGGAAAGCACTTGGACTATTGTGGCCGTGGGAGGCCAGGGTGGATGGAGCTCACGGTAACGGGATCAGCGTGAAGCAGGGAAGGTTTGGAGGGAAAGGAGCACACAGGACCTGGAACTATGTGAAAGATTTTCTGTTTTATTCCAACGGCAATGGCAAGAAGGCATTAAGAGTTTAAAGCAAGCAAGGGATGAGATGAAATTTATGTTTCCTAAAGTTTATTCAGCTATGGAAAATGGGCTTGGGAGGGTGAGAGTGACCCTGGGGAGACTGGGTGTTGGAGCTCACCCCCGCCCTTCCTAGAGCCCAGCTCCAGCCTTTGGGCCTGTGTCTTCAGCAGATAGCCTGGGTTGGCTGTCACCAGAAGCAGGAGCTATGGGAATTTTCCCAGCATGCATGCCGAGGAGCCCAGGGCTGTAATAGACTTACTAGTAAGAGAGAATCTGAGATGAAGCTCAGCTGAGTTAAAATGAAACAGATGACTTTGCAGCAGGACTTGTCAGAGCCTTTGATTGGGAACTGTAGCTGGTGAACCCTGGGGAAGGGCCTAGAATGTAGCATATTCTATACTTATTTTGAAACTGTGTTTTCTATTGAACATTGTCTACCAAGCCCAGTCTGAGAAACTGCTCCGTTTTCTCTTTGCCTTTCTAGGGCATATATGCTAATGAACATGCTTAATTCTCCGTCTCACAACCTCTGCTCAGGGAAGTGGAACACCATTCTCTTTGGTTACAGATGGGGAAACAGATGAGTTCGGTGTTTTATGCCTGGGACCTTGGGGAGATTAACTGTTAGTCTTGGTAGCCAGCGAATCACAAGATCATCCTGGAAGACTGTGGGGTGTCAGCTTCTTCCACTTCTCCTGTCCATGTCTTGCAGACAACACTTCCCTGTTCTATCTACTTAGGGACATCACCATTAGTGTCCACCTCTCCTGACTCTCCTGACTGCTTGCCTTTCCTCATGATCTCTATTTTTTTTTTTTTTTTTTTGAGATGGAGTCTTGCTCTGTCGCCCAGGCTAGAGTGCAATGGTGCAATCTCAGCTCGCTGCAACCTCTGCCTTACACATTCAAGTGATGCTCCTGCCTCAGCCTCCCGAGTAGCTGGGAGTACAGGCATGTACCACCATGCCCAGCTAATTTTTGCATTTTTAATAGAGACAGGGTTTCCCCATATTGGTCAGGCCGGTCTCAAACTCCTGACCTCAGGTGACCTGTCCGACTCAGCCTCCCAAAGTGCTGGGATTACAGGCGTGAGCCACTGTGTCCAGCCTTCTCATGATCTCTTATTGGCTTTGGGAGAAGTAAGAAGTTGACTCCCTCAACTAAGAGCTTCAGTGCCCAATTTTTTTTTTTGAGCTGTAGTCGCTCTGTGTCGCCCAGGCTGGAGTACAATGGTATGATCTCAGCTCTCAGTGTCCTTTCTATGAGAAGACAATGAGCCCAGCATTTTTGGCCCCCAGGTCTTTTTATGATGCTTCCAGCACAACCCCCTGAAGCCCCTCTGTCTTCCTGGTTCCATCATGAAGTGTCCCCTGCTGGGGTCACTATGTTGGGGGCCATCCAAGTGGATGTGGTCATTTTCATCCCTGCCCTGGCGTTGTATCCCCAGTGATGTGAAGGAAAAAGACGAGCAAAGAGAAGCAGCTCCACAAAACCTGTTTCAGTAGGTTATGTTTTTATTCTACATTATTGGTAGGACAGGGAACAGGGCCAAGACCTCCACACTCCCCTGGGAAGAACAGTCAGGAGAATTAGATACATCTAAAGTGGGCACAGGACGGAGGCCAGATCATCCCGGGAGGTGGCTGGAAAGACTTAGGCTTAAGCCACGGGAGCCAGGCCGACCTGGTTGTTTGCCCTGTCGAAGACAGTAAAGTACTGGCGGATGAAGACATCACCCAGGATCCAAAGCTCTCCAGATTCGGTGGGGACGTTCATGCCCTGGAAGCCACTGATGCAGCTCCCCTCGCTCTGGAGAAAAGGAGAATAAAAGTGGAGCTCGGACACCAATTCAGTAGTGATAGGCGCTGGGTGATAAACATCCAGGGCGCCCTGGTCCAGCTGCAAGGCACATGCAAGGAGGAGCTTCCTGGCTCAGTGTCCAGGGACTCGGCTGTTCTTGGCCTGGAGTCGGCCTGCAGAAGCAGTCCACTGAACGACTGGTTTCTATGCATTACTGGCCATTATCTGGTGTTTCTGGCAGGCACAGGAACCCTGACATCAGCATCGGTGCTAAGGGGCTTAGGGAGAATTCAGCTGCTAGGAAGGAGTTTGAAAACCCTGCTGCCACAGCCTTTTCTCATTGTTATTCTGATCTGGTCAGGGGCAAAGCGGATGAGCTATTAGCCCTCTTGCCTCAGTAAGTCACTGTGCTTCGACCTTGTCTGCACATCACCTGGGGAGCTTTGAACCCCCGCAGCCCCATCCCATTGCTCAGGCCTTTCCCTCTCCTAATGTAATCAGAATCGGTGGGGGAGCCCAGGCATCAGTGCTTCTTGTTGAGTAACATGAGTCCACTGGCAAAATTAGTTTTCCGCCTGACGTTATAATAACAGAAGGGAAAGAGTTTTCTTGTGGCTCGTATAGCTAAAGATTTGCTACTTGATAGAGATGGTAGAAGTGTGGGAAGCCCCAGCCTATGGAAATTAGGATTTCCATTTGCCCAACCGTTGGTAGGTCTGATGTGATCAGTCTCACTTGGTTAACCTAACTGCACTCTGAGGGTGGGGAAAGCTGCCATCTCTACTTTTTGGATGAGAAAACTAAGGGTGAGATGAGCTGTAGTTTGCTCAGAATCAATGGGCTAGTGATTCAGACCCAGGACTTGGACCCAGGGGTCCAAATAGAATCCTATTTTCACTCGATTAACTTTTACGTCACTTGTTCCCTTAGGGGGCTGTATCCGAGTTCTTATTCCTGCATTTGTTTTTAATATATTCTTTTTCTCTGGAGGCTGTCTAGGGCAGATGTTCGTCTGCTTCTGCCTGTTGGCTTCAGCTCGTGGAAGTGCACTTTCCCTCTGCAGAGGGGGACTGTGTGGCCACATTCTGTGTGAACCCCTCTAGTGGTTGGTCCAGAGCCCCCTCACCTGCAGGATGTAGGCACTGGGTGGCAGGGGGTACTGGACTCCATTGATGGTGAAGACGATGTCGGGCAGGCTGCTGATGGCTGAGCAGCTGACCACCATCTGGAAAGAGTGAGGGTGGAAATGTTAGAAGGGTTTTCGTCCCTTCTGCCTGGCACACCCACTACTTGAGTGTAGAACAGAGCAGTCAGGGCTGGACTCACGTCGCCATCTGAGTTCTCGCTGGCTCCGATGTCGCTCTGGATGTTGGCAATGGGGCTGGTTGGGCCGGTCAGCAGAGAGGTGCCAGTGTCAACAATGGCCTGGCAGCCCTCAGCGCAGGCGATGGCCTCTCCGTTCATGGTGATGCTGAGGGCAAGAAGCAAGTTAAGGTCCCTGAGCCCTCAGGGGTACTTCTCTCCAAGGAGGAACCAGGAGGTGAACCCAGACATTCTTCCCCACCCATCCATTGGCCAATACGTGAAATTTCTGTTTCTCTCGTTCACGCACTCATTCATCCCGCATTCATTTACCCTACAAATATTTCACAAGTGCCTACTCTCTGCCAGGCATGGGAAATGCCAAGCTAAACAAGACAGCCTCACAGTTCCAGGCTGCAGGGAGCTCCCAGCCTAGCTAGCAAGATAAGTTATGTTGGCAGAAGGGCAAGATGAGCAGCCAGGCATGTGGCAGGGAACAAAAACAGGGTCCAGGGTGAGAGGTGGTGAAGGGGAGCAGCCAGGGGAACAGACATCCGGGGATGCCAGGCAGATGAAGAGAGAAGGAGGACATCATCAGGGGATGGTATGCGGGGAGGGACAGAGACCAGAGGGCTGGGGCAGGAGTTGGAGGAAATGGTGAAATTTTAGCATGGCTGGGCAGACATAAGGTGATCCATGTGTCCGGGTTTGCCTGGGCTGGTCCCAGTTTTAGTACTGAAAGTCTCTGTCCTGGGAAATTGTTCATTCTTGGGAAAACCCGCATAACTGGGCACCCTAGCAGGCCAGCTGGGGGAAGAACAGCGCGGAAATGAAGCTGCAAGGCAGACCAGGGAGGCCCTGAAGGGGAGGGTGGAACGAAGTGACTTCAGACAATTTCTTAGCCATTTTGGCCCACTTCTAGACTGAAAGTGACATGTTTCCTTGAGTGGGAGGAGCATGTGCTGGTTCACAGGCCCCTTAAATTGTGAGATGTGTGAACAGGTGGGTCCCCCGCTCTCCCCAGGGATGCTGGTGTATGGTCCTGCCTCCGTGACTAGGAGGACAGTGGCTATCTCACCCTTGCAGAGTCTCGGCTTCCCAGACAGCTCTTCTCTCCTCCCTCAGGGAGGTGTCTTTCTAGGGGTCTCTTTGGCTTGGCCAACTTCCACCTTCCCCCTGGAGTGTGTTCCCCTTTGCCAGCTGTTCCTGGGGGGATTCTGGAAAGCTGGTTAGCTATGAATCCATAAGGAAATGGGATCTAGGGCCCAGGCCTGGATGCTGCCCATCCATGGCAGTCTCACCTGTCCACGGTGATCTGCCAGTAACCCTCGACAGTAACAGGCACCCAGTTCAGACTTCCAGTGTAGTAAGAAGAGTCAATGCCACCAAATATCACCACGCTGCCACTCTGGTCATCGCTATGGAAAGTGAGGGGAGAAGACATAAATTTTTTTGTTCGTCCATTTGTGTGACCATCTGCTGTTGCCTCGTGAGAGCTACCCTTGATTGGGCACTTTCCAGGGCTGTCGTGGGGTGTGACCATGTGGTTTCTTTTCCTCTTAGGCCAGGGCCCATGCAGTGGGCACTGTCACTGTTATTTCCACTTACCATGAGGACACTGATCCTGAGGGAGGCTGAGGCCACCTGCCCAAGGTCACACAGCGGGGGAGTGGTGGAACTACGTTTGGAAGAACACAGGCCTTATAGGTTGAGTGTATGGTTTCCACTGTGGTACCCACTCTAGTTGCCATGGGGACCCCAGGGAAGTGAGTGTGTGACAGTGTCGGCTCTTAAAGACTTGATGGTGGAGGCCACTGGTTCTTTGGTGGGAGCAGTTTTGCCCCCAGGGGAATGTCTGGAGACATTTTGGATTGTCATGATTGGGTGAGGTTAGGAGATGCTGCCGGCATCTCATGGGTGGAGGCTGGGGATGCTGCCAAACATCCTACAGTGCACGGGACAGTCCCTGGCGGCAGGGACGTATGCGGGTCTGAAATGTTAACAGTGCCCAGATCGAGAAACTCGGATCTGGCTGGGGAGATACAGTGGCCCCACATGAAATATTTAAGTGCTCACAGAGGCAGATGATGTTTCAGAGCCACCTCGAACATTAACTGGCCAAGAGGAACACATGACAAAGAGCCTTCCTGTTGTAAATTGCAGGAGTCCTTGTTATTGCAATATTCATTTTTCAAATCTCTGCAGTTTCAGGTTAGATGCGGAAGCAAATGTCGAAAATTAATCATCCAGGGCCGGGCGCGGTGGCTCACGCCTGTAATCGCAGCACTTTGGGAGACCAAGGCGGTCAGGAGATCGAGACCATCCTGGCTATCACGGTGAAACCCCGTCTTGAATTCCTGACTTCAGGTGATCCTCCCGCCTCAGACTCACAAAGTGCTGGGATTGCAGGCATGAGCCACCACGCCTGACCAAGTGTATTCACTTTAAATGGCATCTTTGGGGGCCAAGGATGAGGGAACCGGCACAGAGGGGTAAATGGCTGATGATATTTGAGTTGTGCACATCAAGGGGACAAAGATGCTGGTAAAATAAGATGGAGTGCACATGGCCCGTCAGAGACAGACTTGGCACTATTACTCTCCAAAGACACACTTCTCCAGCCTCAGACATTGACTTTCCAAATCCCTTGCTTCCCAAGACCCTCTCCATCGCAGCCAGCCTTGGACAGCTCCTGCTGAGCCAGAACACTGTGACGTCTGGAGGGGGAGGTGGGAGGAGGCCCCTCTCCACTCAACTTACGCGCTGAGGTAGACAGAGAAGAGGTCCTGAGAAACTAGGCCCTGGTTCCAGATGTTGTCAAAGACGGGTGTGGCCCCAGAGGAGGAAATGCTGGGGTAGGCCAGCCCCAGGATGCCGTCAAAGGGAGCATAATACAGGAAGGAGCCGGGTTCGGTCTCGCTCAGGCCGAAGATCTGATTGGTGTCAGAGATGCCTCCAACCTGGGTGGGGAAACCGAGATGATGTTCACCATCAGGTCATGTTCACTGAGCTCTGGGTGCCAGCCTTAGGCCCAGAGCCACCCTGGTTCATCTCATGCAGGACTTGGCTTCCAGGGTATCAGCCCGGAAGGAGGGGAGAGGGACTGTCTCCTGGAATGCTCATTCCTCTGCTGGAGGTAACCATGGCAGCTGCTCTCCAGATGGCCACAGTCTATGACTCAGGGTGAGATTTTGCTGGAGGACAGATGGTCACTGGGTGTTTGTGTTTCTGATGAACAAATGCAAAGCAGACCCTAGACCCCAGGCGTTTGACCCCTGCCATGCCCCGCAAATAGCAGGGAGGGCTTGTGGAGACTTCATGACTTGGGGTGCTGCATGTCGTGAGAAGAAGGAAGAAGAGGAGGTGCTAGTAGAGAATTGAGCCTTTATTGAATCTCCCCACACTCCATAAGTTTCTGCTTGTGTGGAGCTGAGGCTGGCTTATGGCTCCTGGCATCCCACCCTTTTACTGACTGCCACCCAAGCTAGCAATGTCTGTGACATCTCTGCTGCTTCTCCCCCACCCTGCACCCCCAATCAGGTTACTTTTGTGATCACCAAGACTCATCTTGCTGGAATAAGCTTATTTTGGGTGTGCCTGATGGGGGGGATGCAGCGGCAGCCTGCAAGTGCCCACCTGGACAGTGTCATATCCAAGGATGCCTGTCATGCTGCCGGTGCCATAGGCGATGGAGACTGTCTCGCTGGTGGATTGGTAGGTGGAGGAATCCTCAGGGTTGAAGAGGTTGTGGTTGGCTGCAAAGACAAGCGGTGATTGTCAGTCTGTCAGAGCTGGGTGAAGGTCATGGGCTGGATGTCTTCCTGGGATGGGGTGTCCTGGCCCTGGGAGGGGCTCTCGAGGTGAGCAGTGACCTTTCCCCCTAGACCCTCGGAGCCCAAGAGACCCCAGGTCCTGTCCTGTCTCTTTGAACTACTGGGACCATTCACTGATGACAGGTCCCCAGCCAACCCCAAGGGCCTCCTGGGGACCCCTCCAGGTGAACATTGAGGGGAGCAGGCCTGTAGCTGCCCAGTGATGAGCACTTTCACCGTCTAGCCCCCGGCCAGTGCTCCCGTTATGATGTGGATGATGCCAGACACCTTATCTTCATTAAAACTCAGGTGAAAACACTAGAAGAGGAAGGAACCTGCAACACACATTGTTCATGACTTCCAAAGACAAACTCTCTTTCATTAGCAAACCTATGATTTTTTTTTTAAACGAGCTCAGCACTGACCTCCGGCATATTCTAGCCAGGCTTTGGAGCCATTTTCTCACACGCACTGGACTCTTTCCTGGTGGGCTATTCTACAGCCCTTTGGCCCCGTCTTGCTTTGGGCCCCCCATACTTCCTCTCCCAGGCTGTGGTTATTTAGGAGAGCTTCTCTCTGCCCTCAGAATGTGAAGTCTTTGACCTCAGGGATTATATCATTCATCCCTTTACCCCCTGAGCCCAGTGCTTGGCCCATAGTAGGTGCTCAATAAATGCCTGTTGAGTGGCTCCAGCAGGCTTGAGGTGGGAGCTGTCTGAAGCCCGCAGGTGTCCAGGATTCCACAGGGTCGGCTGGTGCTGGGGAGCGAGAGTGGGGTAGGGCGGGCTGGGCACTTACTGCAGGCGAGACTGGAGCAGTAGACTGAGGGCACCCACAGGTTGGAGGAGCCGGTGTCAAAGATGACCGTGAAATCCTGGGCAGGAGTTCCGATGCCGATAGAGCCGAAGTACTCCATCTGTCCAGGCAAGGACAGGGCAGTTCATGGACCGGGGACTCTGTTTTGGGGCCTCCCTAGGGGCTGTCTCTGGGTCATCTCCTCAGTTCACCTCTCCATCTTTTCTTTCGTTCCTCACAGTTCTTGTGTTTCTCTTCCCAGCCACTGCCTTCATCCTTCAAAGCCCAGCCGTGGCGTCCCTTCCTCCTTCAAGTCTTCCCTGATTGCTTCCCCAATTTACCCTCTGCTCTCTGCTAAGCACTACAAGCACTTAACAATCTGCTGTTCCCTCTTCAGCTGTTGTCTTGTCTGTCACAGTCTTCCCATCCTTACAGCGCATGTTCTCGGAGAATGGGGGTGGAAACTTCTAGCACTGGGCAAGTGACAGCTTAAGTGCTTGTGCCTTAAATCGTGTATCAGAAGCTAAGCAAACCACCTAAAGATGGAAACGTGTCCAGTTTTCTTATTTCTACATCTAGATGTGTACAGCAGGTTGTAAGAAAGGGCATTGCCAGTATTTTTATTCTTTTTTTTTTTTTTGAGACAGGTCTCGCTCTGTTGTCCAGGCCAGAGTACAGTGGTACAATTTTGGCTCACTGCATCCTCCGCTTCCTGGGTTCCAGTGATTCTCCTGCCTCAGCCTCCCAAATAGCTGAGATTACAGGTGTGTGCCATCACGCCCGGCTAATTTTTGTATTTTTAGTAGAGACGGGGTTTCACCATGTTGTCAGGCTGGTCTCGAACTCGTGACCTCAAGTTATCCACCCGCCTCAGCCAACCAAACAGTATTTTCTCAGTGGCAGCATTTGCCTGCCTTGCCGGCTCTGTTCCTGCCACACTGGTCTGCTTGCTGTTCTTTGGTGATGACTAGTCACTCCTGCCCTAGGGCCTTTGCACTAGCTATTCTTATGCCAGGAAAATGTTTATTCTAGAACTTTCCTTGGCTGATCCTTTTTTCAAAAATCAATCATTTGAATCTCTAGTCAAATGTCCCCTCTGCCAACAGGCCTTCCGTGACCACTTTATCTAAATTTGCCCCCTCTCTATCTTCTTTTTCCCCATAGTCCAATTAATTAATTTGTCATGGCCCTCATCATTACCTGAAATTATCTTACATGGTTGTTTATTTGTCATCCCCTTTAGAGTATAAGCTCCAGGAACTTTGGTTATTCACCATCATTTTGGCAACTTGCATAGCCTCTGGCACATAGAGAGGTGCCAATATTTGTTAAATATTTGTGAACTAAATAAATGCGCTAACCAAGCCTCTTACCAAGGGCCTGCCAGACCCCATGCTAAGTACTCCAGAAAACATGATTGTATTAATTCCTGGCAACAATCTCTGATGCTAGATATTAGTGGTTCTGTTTTCCAGACCAAGAAACAGGCTCAGAGTATTTAAATGACTTGTCCAAGGTCCTGTGGCTTAGAGGCACTAGGACCCACATTTGCACCAGGTCTGTTGGACGGCAGAGGCCAGTCTCTGAACCACGGGCATCACTGCTTTGTGCCCTGTGCCCTGTGCCAGGCACAGAGGGGACATACAATATCTGTGGGAGGGCAGGGTGTTTGTTATTCGGTCTCAAATAAGAAAGTCAGGGTGATCTTTCTGAAACTCAGATCTGATCTTGTCACTCCCCTGTTTAAGATATACCAGAGGCAGTTAGGATGGAGCCTCTCTCAGTCCACTCCTCGTCTCCTGGGCCTCAGTCTGCAGCACCTTTCTTCCCTCCCTCTCGGCTCCCCTTCAAACGCACTGTGCTCCTGCCTGCTACAGGGTTTGGCACAAGGGATCAGGCTCTGCGGAGTTCTGTCTTGTTCTCTTGGAAACTCCCGCTCTTCCTGCATGGCTCCAGGGAGGCTCCCTGCCCAAGTGGCAGACTCTCGCAGTGTGACACCTTCACTCTGTAGTCCTCCTGCTGCCTGTTCTTTTCATTGGTTTGCGAGATTCCTTGATTATTATGTTTCTCTCCTAGGCTATGAGTTTGGTCACCGCTGTCTCCCCCTGAGCCCAGCACAGGCCCTGACATATAAGGAGGCGCTCAGAAGAAATTAACATTGCATGAAGGAGTGAACGAATGAATGAATGAACAAAAGAACAACAGCTTTGACTGTGAGCTTTCCTGCCTGCCCTGGGCCCCTGACATCTAGGGGGCAGACTCTGGGTCACTGCCTGGAGCCTCAGAGCCCAGGCCCGTCCTCCAAGACCCCTGGGACACCCTCTTTCCTGCCGGCCAATTCCGCAGAGTTGACCCCACCACTTGCCCACACACTCACATCCAGGTAGTTCTCCAGGGGCTGTTCATCTACCAGGGTGGGAGCCTCCCACTGGGGGAAGTACTTTCTGGCTGGGTTGAGGTTGTGCTTCTTCAGGAAGTCCTTCAGCAGGCCATGCTCAGACAGGGTGCGCCTCAAGGACTTCTTTCTGATGAGGGGGACTCTGTGGTTTGGAGAAGGAAGAGGAATTAGGCAAGGATTCTGCACAGCGGGTGCTGTGGCAGCCCCAGAAGGGAAGGGAAGCTGGTCTAAGAGAGGAAGAAGGAAGGAAGGGAGACGCCCCCACTTCTGCCCAATAATGCAAAGAAGTTAAGCTGACTAGTGGTGGAGCTGGGAACCAAACCCAGGCTGGACTCTTAACCAGCTGATCTAAGAGAGGAAGATGGAAGGAAGGGAGAAGCTCTCACTTCTGCCCCATAATGCAAAGAAGTTAAGCTGACTAGTGGTGGAGCTGGGAGCCAGAGTCAGGCTAGGCCCAAGTTTTAACCATGTCTGCAGGGCTGCCTCCCAAAAGGGCAGACAGAGAGGCAGAAAAGGGGGCTGGAGACAGCGGTAGAGAGAGAGAGAGAAAAAAGGGAAGAAGGAAGACACGGGAGGAAAGAAAGGTGATGTGAGAGGCAGCGTCTTCACACCCACGCCACCTGGACTCACTTGTACATGATGCACTCAGAGAGCGCCACCAGACCGAGCAGCAGCAGCCACTTCATGGTTGTTCCCGGATTCCAACTCCAGGGAGAAGGCAAGACGGGAGGAAGGTGCAGAGCAGCAGCATGAGCTGCCCCTTATATACAACTCGGGTCCCACCTTATCGGCCTCGGAAGGTCACCGGTTCCCTTGATCCCAAACAGAAAAGCTCCTGATAAGATTGTCGCTGCCCTGAGCCACATTCTGAGACCTTTCCAGCTGAGGCACTTTCCATTGTAACCTTGTGCCATGGGGAGGGAGAAGGGTGCCATGGGGGTGGACCCACAGAGAGAGAGAGGAGCAATGACCTGGAGGCTTTTTTCTTTTCTTTTTTTCTTCGTTTTCTTTCTTTTTCTTTCTAAGCAATGACCTGGAGGCTCATTTGTTTTCTTTTCCCTTGTTTCCTTTCTTTTCTTTCCTTCCTTTCCTTCTTTCTCTTGCTTTCTCTTTCTTTCTTTCTTTCTTTCTTTTTCTTTCTTTCTTTCTCTTTCTCTCGTTCTCTCTTTCTCCCTTTCTCCCTTTCTTTCCTTTCTTTACTGATGGAGTTTTGCTCTATCCCACTGCCACAGGCTTATTTCTGAAGCATCGACAAGGGCCGACATTAAAATTTTACAGGCTGAGCATTTCGACAAAATTGGTTAAAAGCGCGTTTAACACAGCATTGGACAGATGTGAAGGAGCCCCAGGTAGCCTGATTTGTCCCAGTGGGCACGCAGCTGGGATTCTTAGAGAGCAGCCCCCGACTCAGTCATAGGTGGTATTGGTTGTGGTCACTGCTTATCCACAGCACATTGGGGGGGTCGGTCGTTTGGGACTCAGGACACAATTCCCCACATAAGTGTCATTGTGTGGGGTTGTTGGGCGTCTGACTAGCCTATGGGACTTGTGGCTTTCTTTTGTTGCAACTGGGCTGAGTCTGGGAAGGAGATGTGCGCAGTACACAGGGGAGGAGGGAGAGAGCACCGGGAGAATGCTGCCTTCCCTTCCTGGAGGAGGCAAACTTCAGACAGGCCAGGTATGTCTTTGGAATCTGTGTCCCTCCCTTTCTGCATGCCTTCTCTTTCTTTTGCTCCTTTCCCACCCTCTCCACCTTTGAGATCCCACCTGGGTCTGATTTCTCCAGGTGCTGCAGGCTTACAACTAGGTTGAAATCAGCTACAACAGAGCAAAGCAATCTGGGCATACAATTCATACTCGTGGGTGAGTGACTTAGAAAGAGGATGCTTGGCCGGGCTCACGCTTGTAATCCCAGTACTTTGGGAGGGTGAGGCAGGTGAATCACCTGAGGTCAGGACTTCAAGACTAGCCTGGCCAGCATAGTGAAACCCCATCTCTACTAAAAGTAGAAAAGTTAGCTGGGCATGGTGGTGGGCGCCTGTAATCCCAGCTACTGGGGAGGCTAAGGCAGGAGAATCGCTTGAACCCAGGAGGCAGAGATTGTGAGAGGTGAAGCCGTCTGGGCTTCTGAGTTGGGTAGGGACTTGGAGAACTTTTGTGTTAGCTAAAGGATTGTAAATGCAGCAATCAGCATTCTGTGTCTAGATAAAGGCTTGTAAATGGACCAATCAGCACTCTGTGTCTAGCTGAAGGGTTTGTAAACGCACCAGGAAGCACCAGCTGTTACACTCACTGCGAAGGTCTGCAGCTTCACTCCTGAAGCCAGCCAGATCACGAACCCACTGGAAGAAAGAAACTCCGGACACATCTGAACATCTGAAGGAACAAACTCTGGACACACCATCTTGAAGAACTGTAACACTCACCGCGAGGGTCCGCGGCTTCATTCTTGAAGTCAGCAAAACCAACAATCCACTGGAAGGAACCAATTCGGGACACAGTTGCAGTGACCTGAGATCGTGTCACTGCACTCCAGCCTGGGCGACAGAGCTAGACTCTGTCACAAACAAACAAACAAACAACAAAGAAAGAGGATGCTTACCAACCCAATGGATCCTCCACTTTGTGAGCTTTGATTCAGTGCACAAAGTAGAGTGAAAACTCTGATGCAGAAATTGCTGGGGAGGAAGACAGGGGAGGGGGGAGGTCATGATGTGGATAGGAAGCCCTGTCTCAGGGTCTTGTTCTGAAATCAGATCCCATGAGGCATCCTCAGACTGTCCAGCCGTGAGAGCCACAGGTTCTAAAACAGCTCCAAGTTTCCCCCAGTGCCTCCAGGTGAGTATTCAGGAGTGGGCAGTGTGGATAAGTTCAGGGACAGTGGTGGTTAGTAGAAAACACATTGACATTTCAGACTCCCCTGTTAGTTGACATCTTTGTGCCCGAAATGTGAATCCTGGGCCCATTTTCTTTTGTTTTCTTTTCTTTTTTTAACTGTGAATCTCACTCCAGTATGACTAACCCTTGCATTTTCCACGTTCACGTCTTCTGGTGCCTCCTTCTCTTCCTCTCTCTTTCCTCCCTCTCAAGCCTCTCTCTCTCTCTCTCTTTCTTGAGACAGGGTCTTATTCTGTCACTCAGGATGGAGTGTAGTGGCGTGATCATGGCTTACTGCAGCGTCAACCTCCCACGCTCAATCAGTCCTCTGGCCTCAGGCTCCGAGTAGCTGGGACGAAAGACATGAGCCACTATACCCAGCTAACTTTTGTATTTTCTGTAGAGACAGGGCTTCACTATGTGGCCCAGGGTGGTTTGGAACTCCTGGGCTCAAGTGATCTTCCTGCCTCAGCTTCTCAAAGTGCTGGGATTAAGGTGAACCACACTGCACCTGGCCCTCTCTCTCTTTATGGATACATAATATTTTACATATTTTTGGGTACATGTGATATTCTGTTACATGCATAGAAAGAGTAATGATGAAGTCAGGGTATTTGGAGTATCCATCACCTAAGTATGGGTTGATCCTAGCACTCATGTGAAGAACCTGATGGTCCTGAAGATGCTCCCTAAGTTCTGGGGGCACCAGATGGAATCCCCTCACTCAAGGCTGCCACCAGATGGAAGGGAGGGAGCTTGGAACCCAAGGATGAGCACTGATTTTGGGGCACAGCTTGTCTGGGGCCCACATGGGAATTTTGAGTAGAGGAGAAGTATATTTGGGAAGCAGAAGGAAGATTCCCCAGGCAGAAACCTGCAAGCCCCTTTACACATTCATTCAAATGCCTTATTGTGCACTTGCTGTGTACCATGCAGGGATGCTCTAGCTGCTGAGGGTACATCCCTGAGCATGGTAGGACTAGGTCGTGCCTTTGGCACATTTGTGTTCAGTTGAAGGGAAAGCTGGTGTGGAAGGGGCTCTTTCTTTCCACCTGGATGGATATTAGGATCACATTGAGGGGAAAATCTCGGATTGGTGAAGATGATAATGTTTCTCCACATTAGAGATTTTAGCACCCTGAGGGACGCTGGCATGCTTGCTGACACCAATTCAGGGGTATGGCAGAGAGACTCTAGGATGGCCCCCAATTATTCATGCTGCTGGTATTCATACCCCTGTATAATCCCCTCCCCTTTTGTGTAGGCAGGACTTGCTTCTAACCAATAGGATACAGCAAGTCACTTTTGTGATGACATTATATAGGCTCATAGCTTGTGTCTTGCTAGCACACTCTCTGTATAGACTCTTCCCCTTGCTGGCTCTGATAAAGAAAGCTGCCCTATAAAGAGGCCCAGGGGGAAGGAACAAAGGGTGGCCTCCAGCTGACAGCCAGCAAGGAACTCAGGCCTTCAGTGTGACAATCTACAAGTAACTAAATCCTGCCAGCAAGCATGTGAGCATGGAAGCAGATTCTTCTCCAGTTGAGCCTCAGATGAGACCACAGACCAGGCTGACATCCCTGACTGACAGAGGCCTCAGCTGAACTGAGCCTGGATTCCTGACCCACAGAAACTGTGAGATAGTCAGTCAATGTGAGTTGTTGTAAATCATTCAATGTGTGTTAACTTGTCATCAGCAATAGAAAACAGGACTGGAAACCTTGTTGAAAACTCCAAAAAGATCCACCTGATTGCCTCTTGCTCTTCCCTCTTTTGGGACCATTTCAGTGCTCTGCTAGGTGGTTTTCTGCTCAGGCAATGTGAGTGATCTGAAAAGGGAGAAGGTGACATTGTTGGTCAGGTCATCTGCAAACCTCCCTCAACATAGCAGTGCTTACATTTCTGTGCCTATTTGTGCTTTTCTGAATGCTTTGAATTATTTTAAAAAGAATTATTATACTATTACTCTCACTTTTTCCCAATGGACATTAGCTCAGAGGGTTTAAGTGATCAGTTCAAGTTCATATAACTAAGTAATGACACAGATGGGACCTGAACCTGGGTCTCAGGAGGCTCTGGTCCCTGGCCAGACTATGTGACCACGTACATCCACCTGGTTTCTGTTCATGGGTTAGTGTGTGACGTGAACATTCCATGAAGGCTGCAGCCTCCATCCCAGGGGCACTTGGAGAAGCCATTCCACTCAGCCCCCTTGACCAGAAGAACCCTTGGGATGGAAAAGGGAATCCTGATTCTGCAACCACATGCTCCCATGAGATCTGATTTTCAGCCAGGGCTGATCCGTGGCTGCCAGCAAGGAAGCCACATCATCTCATTGTACCAGACTGGCCTGCCCGAAAGATTAGACAACAACATTTGCTTTGCCATTAGCTCTGCCTGGCACTCAGTATGGTAGTGCCTGGCTTTCAGGGGCACTGGTAGCAGTGTGTCCAATGCAGGGCAGCCCGTGCCAAGGGCAAAGGTGTTCAGAAATGTTCCATGAACGAATCAAATCAAGCAATGGAATGAGATCTAAGGAACCCAATCATGGCAAGCCTGAGACAGAGCACTTAAGCACGATAAGTGTTATCGAGCTGGTCTGATAGGCATTGGGGCAGCTGGTCCCCTAGCAGCTTTCAATGAATGTCTCGCCCCAGGGACATGATCTTCCAACACCAAAGAGAATATTGTGTTTTCCACTCCCCAGTCCCAGACCTGGGCTGCTTATCCAGAGATGCCTGCAGGTTTTAAAAGTTAAATTTATGATAACTTTTTTGGCTCATGTAGAGAAGTAATACATTATCATTGTAGATTTTTTATAGGTAAATAAAATTTTTAAAATGGCTTTTAACCCCACTACCCAGAACTAACCACCACTGGCGTAGTAAATGAATATATTGATTTACTTACAAATATAGGACCACAAGATATGGCACATGTCGTTTTGCAACCAACCTGCTGTGATGGACCCAGCTCGCTTCTGCTGCACTACTTTATTTGCAACCTGAACCCGCTGTTAAAAGAAAAATCATGGTCCTGTATTTTACAGGTGATTTTTTTAGAAATCTACATTATCATTTTAAAACTTTTCTCAAAATATGGTATGCATACAGAAAGGTGCATATCATAAGAAACAGCTTGATGAATTTTCACAAACCAAGCACACGCATGTAACCACAACCCAGACCCAGCAAAAGAGCATTTCAGGTACACCCGCACCCCACCCCAGCCTCTTCCCAGTCACTATCCCAGTGCCAAACCAAGCGTATCGCTACTCTAATTTCCAAACAGCAAAGATTCATTTCACCTGTTTTTGTACTTTTGATAAGCAGTACCATATAACAAGCACTTTTGTTTGGGTTGAGCTTCTTTGCTCAAAATCATGTTTAGGAGAGGCATCCATGAATGGTGTCGTGTGGAGTTGTTACTCAGTCATTTTCATTGCTGTGTATTATTCTACTGCATCAATATACCCATTACTTATCTCTTTTTCAGTTCATAGGCATTTGGGTAGCTTCCAGTGTGGAGTTCTTAGAAACAGTGCTCTATGAACGTTCTCTTATATACACATCTTCTTTTTTCTCCTTTGATTTATTTATCAAAAACAATAGAAATGAAGTCTTGCTATGTTGCTCAGGCTGGTCCTGAACTCTTGGCCTGAAGCAGTCCTCCTGCCTTGGCCTTCCCAAGTGCTGGATTTACACCATGAGCTACTGTGCCTAGCTCTTTTCTTTTGAATTGACATGTAATAATTGTACATATTTATGGGTACATAGGGATGTTTCCGTACATATAATGTTTAGTGATCAGATCCAAGTAATTAGCATATTTATCATCTTGAACATTTATCATTCCTTTGTTTTTTTTGGAGACAGAATCTTGCTCTGTTGCCCAGGTTGAAGTGCAGTGGCGCCATCTCGGCTCACTGCAACCTCCGCCTCCCGGGTTCAAGAGATTCTCCTGACACAGCCTCCCGAGTAGCTGGGATTACAGGCCCCTGCCACCAAGCCTGGCTAATTTTTGTATTTTTAGTAGAGACGGGGTTTCACCATGTTGCCAGGCTGGTCTCGAACTCCTGAACTGTTCCCAGGTGATCCACCCCCCTCGGCCTCCCAAAGTGCTGGGATTACAAGTGTGAGCCACCTTGCCTGGCCTTATCATTCCTTTGTTTTGGGAGCATTCAATATCCTCCCTCTAGATATTTCAAACTATAGAACGTACTATTGCTAATTACAGTCATCCTAATACACATTCTTTTTTTTTTTTTTTTTTTTTGTGAGACAGGGTCTTGCTCTGTCACCCAGGCTAGAGTGTAGAAGCACAATTATGGCTCACCACAGCCTTGACCTCCCAGGCTCAAGCAATCCTCCCACCTCAGCCTCTCAAGTAGCTGGGACCACAGGCGTGTGCCACCATGCCTGGCTAATTTTTTAATTTTGTATAGATGGGGTCTCCCTATGTTGCCCAGGCTGGTCTCAAACTCCTGGGCTCAAGTGATCCACCTGCCTTGGCCTCCCAAGGTCCTGGGATTACAGGCGTGAGCCACTGTGCCCGGCTTCTAATACCCATCTTTTAGAGAACATATGTATGTGTTTCTGTTGGGTGTATACTCAGAGTGGAGTGTGTCCTTGAGCAGGAAGGGTGCTGGGGTCTATTGTCCAAGCTCTCAAGGGAGAGTCAGGACGCAGAGAGGAGGCACTGGGGGCAAGAATGTGCCCAAGCCCTGGGAAGGGAGTAGGAGAACCGGGAATCTCAACCACAGCCTCCCAACACCAAGCTGCTCGGCCCTCAGAAAGGGTTCTGACATCTGCTTTGGGCAAAATACAAGAGAAGGTCTTGGAGGAGGCAGTGACAGAAATTCGGTACTGGGCAGAGCAAGGGTTAACTGAAAGCAGAAAAGAAAATATTTGGAAACTGGGAGTGGGCTGGGGGCAGATGGAGGGAGGACGGAGCTATTAAGCAGGAGCTAGAAAATTCCTGGGAACTGGGGCATGACCAGGAAGTTGGCCTGCAGTCTCCAGGCGGGCACGGGGAGATTCTGGGCCAGCCTCCCCAGCCCCTCACAGCCCTGCTCTCCCTCAGAGCACCTGCCTTGAGCTGCACCTGCCCAGAGCCCCAGTGTAAACCCACTGAAGCTGGTGGCCTGGGGTGTGAACTCCTCTTGGGGACAGAGGTTAAAGTCCCCTGATAGTGCGTCCTGTCCCCCACGGCCGCAGCTGTTTTGTCCTCAGTATCTCAAACACCATGTTACTCCCAGGTGTGCACAGCTCTGGACCTGGCCTCCTCAGCCTTTTCTGATCCAATCTGACCCCATCTATGCCCTGTTCCTTCTAAGGGGTGACCTGAATCCTGGTTTCTGACCTGTGACTCTGCCACCATTGGTTCCAGGGGCAGTAGGCTTGGGGTGTGGCCAGAGGGTATTTAAAGCACCTGTCCTGGGCCTCCTGCTCCAGATGGGAGAGCCAGGGAGCCCAGCTGCCTGCTCCTCCAAAGGACCTGCAGCAGCAGCTTTGAGGGTCTTTGTGCCTTAGCCTGGGGTGGGCGGCAAGGCAGCAGATTCAAGCAGAAGGCTCTGCCGTCTTCTTACAGCCTACTCCCTGGCCAAACTGGCCAGGCTTATGAGCCCTTTGCCTTGTTCATCTTCTCATTCATTCATTCCACATGCCAGGCAGTAGGCTTGATAGAGATGAATCAGTCATGAGTTTTGCCCTCAGTGGGTTTACATCTGAGTGGGAGAAGTAAGACCCATACCTCAGTCACTGTAATGAAAAGCAGAAAACAGTAGAAATTATTAACTAGGGCAGACAGTAAGAAGGGTATAAAAGGGACAGAGTGCTATGGGTCATTCAAGAAAAGGAGCTCACTTCCAAGGGACATATGGGAGGCCATCGTGGAGGAGGAGGCATTTAAACTGTCTTAGTATCTGGAGGCTGAAATCAGCCCAGGAGTGTGTTCCATCTTCCCAGGGGAACATCTCATTTTTACAAGGATCTGGACCTGGGGCAGTGTAGATGTTGAGTGAATGGTTGAGCATTAAGCATCCAGGCTGACTGTCAGGTATGAAGTTTTCATTGCTAGAAAAGGTAGAGGAGGGCTGGGCATGGTGGCTCATGCCTGTAATCCCAGCACTTTGGGAGGCTGAGGTGGGCAGATCATGAGGTCAGGAGTTCAAGACCAGTCTGACCAACACGGTAAAACCCTGTCTCTACTAAAAATACAAAAATTATCCAGGCATGGTGGCACGTGCCTGTAATCCCAGCTACTCAGAGGGTTGAGGCAGGAGAATCGCTTGAACTCGGAAGGCAGAGGTTGCAGTGAGCCGAGATTGCAGCATTGCACTTCAGCCTGGGCGACAGAGCGAGACTTTGTCTAAAAAAAAAAAAAAAAGAAAGAAAGAAAAAAAAAAAAAGAAAAGGTAGAGGAGGCTTCTGGGCCTGGCTGGAGGCTCCAAAACCACACCACTGTGGAGGAGGAACACAAGCCTCCTGCTTTCGACCTCAGCAAGGGGTGTGCCTGTGTCATCCACGGTGGAGCCTAGAGCCTGCTCCTGTGTCCCAGTCCATGCTCCAGGATGGGCTCAGGTAAGGCTGTAGGCAGGCCCCGGCCAATGGGTCCTCCGGGGTTGGGGAATGTGGGGCTCAGGTGGGAGGTGTCACAGTTCCCAATTTCAATGCTGAGAGCTGGGCTGGAACAGCTTGCCTTCCTGTCCTCCTGCCCTGGGCGGTCTGAATTCTCCCACTGGGCCACATCCTCCGCTGCCTCTGAGCCTTGGCACAGGCTGTTCCCTTTGAAAGCGTTTCTCTGTCATTACCTGGAGTGTAAGAGTCCTTGTGGAAACACGTGGCCCACCTAGAGGTTTGAAGAGATTTAGTGAAGGGGTGGACAAGGGTAAAGGACCCCAAAAGCGATGTGGAGGCACCAGGAGCCAGCAGCAGTGGAAAATCAAAAGGAGCGCAGGGAGGGACTAGCACTGCCAGGACCCAGCTCGAGCTGGGGCTGAAGGTGGAGGGTACTGGAGCCTGGGGGTCAGTCTCTCGGCCTCAGAGCAAGGCAGATCCCGGTGGAAGGCAGGAGACAGGAGGAGGAGGAGGGACCCCGCTAATGCTCTCCTTCAGACCCTGCTCCCCCGTACCTTCCTCCCATGTCCTGTGGCCGCCTTGCACCCCAGCACCCAGCAGATGGTGCGTGACCACCTGCAGTGGACCCTGTGCTCGAGGGCAGGGGCAGGGTCTTATCCTTTTCCTCTGGCACCCACCCCAGTCTGGCACAGAGCCCAGAGATACCAGTATGTAAAAATGGCAAGGAGAGCCAGGCGCGGAGGCTCACTCCTGTAATCCCAGCACTTTGGGAGGCCAAGGTGGGTGGATTGCTTGAGTCCAGGAGTTTGAGACAACCCTGGCCAACATGGTGAAACTCTGTTTCTACTAAAAATAGAAAAAGTTAGCTGGGCATGGTGGTTCATGCCTGTAGTCCCAACTACTCAGAAGGCTGAGGTGGAGAATCACCTGAGCCCAGAAAGTTGAGACTGCAGTGAGCCATAACTGTGTCATCGCACTCCAGCCTGGGCGACCCGAGTGAAACCCTGTTTCAACAACAACAACAACAACAGAAAATATTTTAAATCTACAGAAAAAGTGCCAGAATAGTGCAACAAATTCCCATATATTTGGGAGGCTGAGGAGGGCAGATGACCTGAGGTCAGGAGTTAGACACCAGCCTGGCCAACATGGCAAAACCCCATCTCTACCAAAAATACAAAAAATTAGCCGGGCGTGGTGGTGCATGCTTGTGATCCCAGCTACTAGGGAGGCTGAGGTGGGAGAATGGCTTGAACCTGGGAGGCGGAGGTGGCAGTGAGCCAAGATGGCACCACTGCACTCCAGCCTGGGTGACTGAGCGAAACTCCCTCTCCAAAACAAACAAACAAACAAACAAACACCTCCCACAGATTCCCATATATATTTCACTCAGATTCATTATTATTATTATAATTGCTTTTAGATTCACGTATTGACATTTTACTGAATTTACTCTCTTTGTCTCTCTCTCCATACACATGCATACATGCGTATTATTATTATTTTGGCTGAATGATTTGAGTCAGTTGCAGACATCATGATCCTTTGCTCCTAAATCTTTAGTGTGTGTTTCTAAAGACATTTGCTTACGTGGACAATGTCAAAATGACCACAGGCAGTAAGTCTAACATTGATACGATACTATTATCTAATACACAGCACATATTCAGATTTCACCAGTTGTCCTAAAATTGTTCTTTTTTGTGATTTTTAATTTTCTGATCCACAACTCAATCCAGGATCACACGTTCTTTTGGGTTCCAGGTCTCTCGGGTGTCCTTTGATCTTGAACAGTCCCTCCCTCTGCCTTTTTCATTCATCATGTTGACACTTTTGAAGAGTATAGGCCAGTTGTTTTGCAGAATGTCCTTCAACTAGGGTTCGTTTGATGTATTCTTTCTTTATTATCATTATTTTTTGAGACTGAGTCTCGCTCTGTTGCCCAGGCTGGAGTGTAATGGCGCAATCTTGGCTCACTGCAACCTCCGCCTCCCCAGTTCAAGCAATTCTCATGCCCCAGCGACCCCCGTCACTGGGATTACAGGTGCACACCACCACGCCCGGCTAATTTTTTTATTTTTATTTATTTATTTATTTATTTATTTATTTATTGAGATGGAGTTTCACTATTGTCGCCCAGGCTGGAGTGCAATGGCATGATCTCGGCTCACTGCAACCTCCACCACCCAGGTTTAAGCAGCTAATTTTTGTATTTTTAGTAGAGACGGAGTTTCACCATGTTGACCAGGCTGGTCTCGAACTCCTGACCTCAGGTGATCTGCCCGCCTCGGCCTCCCAAAGTGCTGGGATTATAGGTGTGAGCCACCACACCCAGTCTAATTTTTGTATTTTTAGCACAGCCAGAGTTTCTCCATGTTGGTCAGGCTGGTCTCAAACTCTTGACCTCAAGTGATCTGCCTGCCTCGGCCTCCCAAAGTTTGGGATTATGGGCGTGAGCCACCGCGCCCGGCCTAGGGGTGACTTTCTAATTCTATCATTTCTTTTACATTTTACATTTTTAATTGGCATTCTATGGTAAGGAAGAGCTTTTCTTCTTCCTATTTATTTACCTATCTGTTTGTATTTCTTGATCAGTGTGGTGTCATAGATTCCTGCTTTGGTCAGTGAGTTCTAATCCATTATTGCCATTTATTTTCATGCTTAAATTGCCCAGTATTCTTTAAACACATTCCAGCATTCTTTGTGTTTCTTGGTGTTATGGGCTGAACTGTGTCCCCCACTAAAATTCATACGTTGAAGTCCTTGTAGAAAGTAAAAAGTTCCTCTTCAAAGTTTCCCTTCTTGTTAAAGAATAAATCGTGTTAAAAATAACAGTTTCTTTTAAAAACTAACTTCCTTCAAGCCTCCTTACTTTATGCAAATAACTTTGTTGGGCCCTATCCTATGTAGCTGTTAAACATGCTCATAGGCTTGTAGTACCTTCTACGTCCTTGTACCCTAACCAATATATTTGTGCTGGATGTGCTCATGGTCACGTTCCAGCTCACAGCCTATGCCCCTTCCCTATTTGGCATAAGCAACTTCCTCTTTTCCTTTATTTTTCCATTACTTTTACCTATTTAGAAAAGTTTTAAACTGTTAGCCAATCGAGTTTTAGTTTAGATTGTGAGGTCTGGCTCCAGCCAATGAAGACAGGACACAGTAGCAGGGACAAACTGCGTAATGGATAAAAATTACTTCCCTCCTTTGTTCAGGTGTGCTCTCGCCATTGTTGCATCTGTGATGAGCACCCTTTCTGCAGAAAGTAAAAATGGCCTTGCTGAGAGAATTAAATTTATGTTCAAGTACCATTTTTTTGCAGCACCAGGGAACAAGCATTCTGTTTCTAAATAAGCATTTTTTACATATAACAGCCCTGACCCCTGGTACCTCAGAATGTGACTGTATTTGGAGACAGGGCCTTTAAAGAGGTGATCAAGGTTAAATGAGGGTCGGGTGTGGTGGCTCACGCCTGTAATCCCAGAACTTTGGGAGGCCGAGGCAGGCAGATCACCTGAGGTCAGGAATTCAAGACCAGTCCGGCCAACATGGTGAAACCCTGTCTCTACTAAAAATACAAAAATTAGTCAGCCGTGGTGGCGGGCACAGTGGCGGGTACCTGTAATCCCAGCTACTGGGGAGGCTGAGGCAGGAGAATCACTTGAACCTGGGAGGTGGAGGTTGCAGTGAGCTGAGATCACAGCACTGCACTCCAGCCTGGGTAACAGAGCAAGACTCCATCTCAAAATAAATAAATAAATAAAATAAACAGGTTAAATGAGGTCATCAGGGTGGGCCCTAATCCAATATAAGTGGTGTCCTTATAAGAGGAGGAGATTAAGACAAACACACAAAGACCTTGTGAAGACACTGGAAGAAGACGGCCATTTACTAGCAAGGAAGGAAGCCTTGGAAGGAACAACCCTACCAACACCTTGAGCTTGGGTTTCTAGACCCCAGAATTGTGAGAACACAGATTTCTGGGGTTTTTTTTTTTGGTGTTGTGTTTTGTTTTGTTTGAGACAGAGTCTTACTCTGCTGCCCAGGCTGAGTGCAGTGGTGCAATCATGGCTCACCGTAGCCTCAGCCTCCCAGGCTCAAACGACCCTCTCACCTCAGCCACCCGAGTAGCTGGGACTACAGGCATGCACCAACATGCTTGGCTAATTTTTGATTTTCTGTACAGATGGGGTCTCACTATGTCGCCCAGGCTGGTCTCGAACTCCTGGATGCAAGCAGTCCTCCTGCCTCAGCCTCCCAATGCTGGGATTACAGGCATGAGCCACCATGCCCAGCGATTTCTGTTGTTTAAGCCACCGCGTCTGTAGCATTTGTTGTGGCAGCCTGAGCAAACTCATCCAGGCGGCAATGTTTACGCTTCCTGCTTTTGCGGAGTTGCTCAGTGTGCACCTATGATGTTGGGTTTTCTTAACATTGAGTTCACCTGATGTTCATTCCAAAAGTATTTATTGAACAGCTATTATTTTAGGCACAGAGGATTCATCAAGAAACAGGACAGACCCAAATCTTTGCCCTCATGAGTTTACACACCAGGGAAGGAGACAGATAACCAACAAGATAAATAAGCAAATTATAGGGTGTGATTCTGTGAAGCCAGAAAGAAACTACAGTAAGGAAAAAGACGGGGAGTGTCAGGAGGGTTAACACTTTAGACAGAGGGACCACAGAGGGCCCCACCCTGGAGGGGGCGTGTGAGTGGAGACTGGAAGGAGGTGAGGGAGGGAGAGTTCTTGTTACTCATGATATGAGCTGTGCTTTTCTTTTCTTTCTTTTTATAGGCAAGTCAACTTTATCTTTTTAGTTTGCATTTTATCTTTTCTGTTGTTTATCCATTATGTATCTACATTCTTATTTTTTATTTTTTTGACTATTTTTTTAGTTTGCATTTTATCCTTTCCATTGTTTATCCATTACGTGTCTACATACTTTTTTTTTTTTTTTTTTTTTGAGACGGAGTTTTACTCTTGTCGCCTAGGCTGGAGTGCAATGGTGCGATCTCAGCTCACTGCAATCTCCACCTCCTGGGTTCAAGCAATTCTCCTGCCTCAGCCTCCGGAGTAGCTGGGATTACAGGCTTCCGCCACCATACCCAGCTAATTTTTGTATTATTAGTAGAGACGGGGTTTTGCCATGTTGGCCAGGCTGGTCTCCTGACCTCAGGCAATCCAGCCGCCTTGGCCTCCCAAAGTGCCGGGATTACAGGCGTGAGCCACTGCACCCGGCTACATTCCTATTATTAGATCTTGCTGGGTGCAGTGGCTCACTCCTGTAATCCCAGCACTTTGAGAGGCCAAGGTGGGAGGACTGCTTAAGCCCAGGAGTTCTAGACCAACTTGGGAAACATAGCAAGACCCCCATCTCTACAAAAAATTTAAAAATTAATGGGGCATGGTGGTGTGTGCCTGTAGTTCCAGGTTCTTGGGAGGCTGAGGTGGAAGGATGGCTTGAACCCAGGAGGTTGTGGCTGCAGTGAACCGTGATTGTGCAACTGCACCGCAGCCTGGGCAGCAAGTGAGACCCTGTCTCAACAAGAAACAAATTTAAAAACTTTAAAAAGTAAATGAACAGGCCTTAAAGTAAAACATTGTCTACCTGGGAAATATTTTTAAATAGCAAAATATATAAGCATCTAACCATTGGAAACATTTAAAAGTCATAATATTTATTTAAAAGATAATATTAATTGTAGACTTTCTTTAGGAAATATGATATTTATTGTAAAACTGTATTCTATAGTTCATATAACCTTTGTAATAAAAACTCAGGCAGCTAATTTTTCATTGCATTCTGTTCTACACAAAACATTTTTGCAATATATCAAAATTGTGTATTTATAAAAATGGTCTGTGCTTTTCTTTAGACGAATGGGCAGGTGTAGTCCACGCTCATCACTTTAAGAGCAAGGAGCAGGCCGGGCATGGTGGCTGATACCTGTAAATCCCAGCACTTTGGGAGGCCAAGGCAGGCGGATCACGAGGTCAGGAGTTTGAGACCAACCTGGCCTACATAGTGAAACCCCATCTCTACTAAAAATACAAAAAATTAGCTGGGCATGGTGGTGGGCACCTGTAATCCCAGCTACTTGGGAGGCTGAGGCAGGAGAATCACTTAAACCTGGGAGGCAGAGGTTGCAATGAGCTGAGATGGGGATCACGCCACTGCACTCCAGCCCAGGCGACAGTGCAAGACTCCGACTCAAAAAAACAAAACAAAACAAAAAAAAACAAAAATTAGCCAGGCATGGTGGTGCGTGCCTGTAGTCCCAGCTACTCAGCAGGCTGAGGCAAAAGAATCTCTTGAACACGGGAGCCAGAGGTTGCAGTGAGCCAAGATCGTGGACTGCACTCCGGCTTGGGTGATACAGCAAGACCCTGTCTCAAAAAAAAAAAAAAAATAAATAAAAGAAAAAGAGCCAGGAGCAGATTCTTTCCTATTGATAATTTCCCTGCTCTTAGAATCTGGAGTGTCTTCCATCTTTCACTGGTAATAGATTCCCTGGGAAAATCTTTGTAGCTAATACATATTTTATAACTAATAATAATAAATATATATTTACGTATGTGAGATGTATTTCTCAAAGTGGGATTCGCAGGTCTAAAGGTAGAAGGGTTTATATTACAGTGGTTTCATGTCGCTAAGTAACCGTTCAAGTAGATGGAACCAATGGGCGGGTCTAAGACCACCCACCACGACGCGGAGTGTGTGCCAGTGCATGTATGCATGTAATATCCGCCTTGGCCACTAGGCGTCAGTCCTCCACTGACAGTAGGCTTCCTGATGTCCTTTTTTCTCTGGGGAACAATTCACTCCAGCAGGAACCCAGGCAACCCCAGCAAAGACATAGCCTCCTCTCTATTGGGGTTCTTTCCCTCTCTTTTATAGAATAATGCTTAGCTTTCCCACGATCTTAAAAGCAATAACGGAAAAAACTCAGAAAAGTATAAGGAGAGAAAAAATTGTCCATACAGTTGCCTTTTGGATAGAATGAGTGTTAAATCTTTTGGCTGTTAACCTTTTGGTCTTTGTCTGGTGTTTTTTAAAATAGAAATAGCTCGGCCGGGCGCGGTGGCTCACGCCTGTAATCCCAGCACTTTGGGAGGCCCAGGCGGGCGAATCACGAGGTCAGGAGATCGAGACCATCCTGGCTAACACGGTGAAACCCCGTCTCTACTAAAAAATACAAAAAAATTAGCCGGGCGCGGTGGTGGCCGCCTGTAGTCCCAGCTACTCCGGAGGCTGAGGCAGGAGAATGGCGTGAACCTGGGAGGCGGAGCTTGCAGTGAGCCGAGATCGCGCCACTACACTCCAGCCTGGGCGACAGAGTGAGACTCCGCCTCAAAAAAAAAAAATAAAATAAAATAAAATAAAATAGAAATAGCTCATGCTACGAGGTGACAGGCATGTTCTAAATGTTTTATATGATAAATTCATTGAGTCCTCACTGTAGTCCTAGAAGGTAGAAACTGTTCTTCCCTGTGATTTTTTGTTGTTGTTTATAAAGTTTAACAGCTTTATTGAGGTGTGTTTCGCATATCATAGATTTGCCCATCTAAAGTGTACAGTTCAGTGGTCTTTTTCATGTTTATGGAGTTTTAAAAGCATCACCGTGATTTAATCTCAGAACATTTCCAATACCCCAGGAAGAAACCCACACATATTAGATACCTATTCTTGCCCTTACCCATGATTAGAAGGGACTATTCTTATCCCAAATTTACAGATTAGGACACTGAGGCACAGAAACAAACTTTTCCAAGGTCACGTGACTCGTACATATCAGTGCTGGGGTTTGAACTCCAGCAGAAAGGCTCTAGGCCCCGCATGCCTGGCTGCTTGCAGACATCACGATCCTTTGCTCCTAAATCTTTAGTGTGTGTCTCCAACGACATTTGCTTACATGGGCAATGTCACACTGTTCACATGCAGAAAGTCTAACATTGATGTGCTCTCGGCAAGACTGGGGTCATGTGACTAAAGATGGCTGCAGTAAAAAACAAATTTAAAATATTTTTTTAAAAAGGTCAGGTGTGGTGACTCACACTTGTAATCCCAGCACTTTGGGAGGCTGAGGCAGAACGATTGCTTGAGCCTATGAGTTCAAGACCAGCTTGGGCAACATGATGAGTCATTGTCTCTACAAAAAAAATTACCAAAAAATTAGCCAGACGTGGTGGCGTGTGCCTGTAGGCCCAGCTACTCGGGAGGGTGAGATAGAATTGCTTGAACCTGGGAGATTGATGCTGCAGTGTGCTGTGATCATGCCACTGCGTTTCAGCCTGGGCAACAGAGTGAGACCATGTCTCAAAAAAATAAAAACATAAATAAAAGAAAAATTAAAAAAAAGGCCGGGTGTAGTGGCTCACGCCTGTAATCCCAGCATTTTCGGAGGCCAAGGCAGGAGGATAACTTGAGCTCAGGAGTTTGAGACCAGCCTTGGCAACATATTGAGACTCTGTCACTCTAAAAAAAAAAAAGTTAAAAAAAGAAAAGAAGAAACAAAAACGATAAAAAACCAAAAAGATGGCATGATTGTCTACCTATGCTGGGGGCACTCTGCTTAACAGACACTGGGAGGCTCCAGATTTTCCCTTGTGTAAGAGACTCTGAAGATTACATCCCTGCTCATATATGTTTCTGGGCATTTCTGACCGTTGAATTAGCCTAAATCCTGAAAGCAAAATTGCTGGGACAAAGACCATACATTTTTTTTTTTTTTAATTTTTTTGAGAAGGAGTTTTGTTCTTGTTGTCCAGGCTGGAGTGCAGTGGTGCGACCTCGGCTCACCACAACCTCCGCCTCCCGGGTTCAAGCGATTCTCCCGCCTCAGCCTCCCGAGTAGCTGAGATTACAGGCATGCACCACCCACACCTGGCTAATTTTGTATTTTTAGTAGAGACGGGGTTTCTCGACGTTGGTCAGGCTGGTCTTGAACTCCCCACCTCAGGTGATCCACCCGCTTTGGCCTCCCATAGTGCTGGGATTACAGGTGTGAGCCACCGTGCCCAGCCTGGCTATACACATTTTAAGGACAAATCATCTCCAAAAAGACTGTATCAATTTACACTCACAAGAAGTGTCCAAGAGCTGTCTTTAAAAAAAAAAAGTGCTTTATTTCTTAATATGCTTTAATGCTTTTTTCACTTTCCCCAAATTATAAACTGTAGGCTAACAACACCACCTAGAACTAAGGACATTTACTCAACACAATCTACTGATAGACGTTATAGTCACTCACTCTAATTTCTTCTCACTTCTTAGGAAACAGCATAAAAATAATGAGAAGAATAGGCTGAGATTCTTTTCAGAAGATTAGAAATGAATCCCAGGCAATGTGCATGAATAATAAAAAGCCTCCCAAGCTTAAGGACTCTGATGCAAAACCAGAATTGGGAATGATATACTCAGTTATCTTTTTGAGGTTCCATACAACACAGAGATCCTACAATCCAAAAACGTTTTAAAGAGAGAAATTTTAATTTTGATAAGAGCCATCTTTTTCTCCACATTCTCAACAAAGGTTATGAATCTCTTTGGTCTGCAGTTGGTAAAGGATAAAAGTGGAGGGGGCAGATTTTTGCTTTGTTATTTACATTTATTTTATTTTATTTTTCTTAGAGGCAGGGTCTCGCTGTGTTGCCCAGGCTGGAGTGCAGTGGAATGATCATAGCTCACTGCAGCCTCAATCTCCTGGGCTCAAGCGATCCCTCCCACCTCCGCCTCCCCAAATGCTAGGATCCCTCCCACCTCCGCCTCCCCAAATACAGGCATGTACCACCATGCCTGGCCAGGGTTTTGCCTTGAAGATCAGAATTCATCCTCATGCTGTTGGCACAGGTTACAAATATAGAACCTCAAAAAGAGTTTTATTTATTTATTTATTTTATTATTATTATTTTTTGAGACAGGGTCTCACTCGGTCTCCCAGTGGTGGGATCTCGGCTTACCGCAACCTCCGCTTTCTGGGTTCAAGCGACTCTCATGCCTCAGCCTCCCAAGTAGCTGGATTACAGGTGTGCGCTACCATGCCCAGCTGATTTTTTGTATATTTAGTAGGGACTGGGTCTCAATGTGTTGGTCAGGCTGGCCTCAAGTGATTCACCTGCCTTGGCCTCCAACAGTGCTGGGATTACAGGCATGAGCCCTGCCTCAAAAAGAGTTTAACTCCCTCCTTCTCACTGCTGCACTTGATGAGTCTTAAAAAAAATAGTTTGAATCATTAATAGACACCAGCTCCAGCCTGTGCCATGGAAACCTTCCCCTGGCTCCCCGAAGACAAAGACAGACATTTAAGGGTGCAAACCCTGACCACCACGCTATCACCTCTCAATAATACAAAAATTAGCCAGGCGTGGTAGTGCACACCTGTAATCCCAGTTACTCGAGAGGCTGAGGCAGGGGAATCACTTGAATCTGGGAGGTGGAGGTTGCAGTGAGCTGAGATCACGCCATTGCACTCCAGCCTGGGCAAGACTCTGTCTCAAAAAAAAAAAAAAGTGTGACTGAACAAAAAGGGAATGATCTAGTGTTGATAGACTGAGTGGGGAAACCCAGCAATGCCCGTCTGTTGAGATTCTTCTTGGTCTCTCCGTGCAGCAGTCCTTCCTCCGGTGTAGGGGGCAGGACCCCTCTGAAGTGGAGTTTTATGACCTGCAGTCGTGCAAGGCCAGTCAGAGAATTTCTTTATGAACAGAGGCAGGGGAAGATTAGAATATATTTTTAGGTGCTAAGGCCTGCCTTAGAGAGAAAAAGGAGCAGGTGAAAAGAAGGCCGAAGGAGGTCAGGGAGAAAGACTCTGTTTTCTGGGGCCTGGTTAGAGGCCTAACACACTCCAACCTTATAACAAAAGACTGTAACAAGGGCTATGCGGATTATGAGCCAGGAACTGTGGATGAAAACTGATGTGTGTTTATACATATATATACAAACACACATTATATATATATATATATATATATATATATATATACACATAAAATAAAAAGTCAAAAGTCTGGATATTTATGTGAAATCCCTGATCTTTAGATGTTAGCAGCTGATTAATTTGTTTTTCAAGAAACATAGTGTGGGCCAAAACTCAAGCAACTCTGGGATGTGTAGGTTTTTATATCTGGCCTAGACGTGGGAGTAGAAAGGGGGCTAGAAAGCGAGGGTGTAGAGGGCTAGAAGGGGAGGGTAGAAAAGGGGTAGAAAGGGAGGGTGTTCAATTCATGTTTGTTGAATGAATAACACATGGAATGCATTGATTTTCCTTCCACTTGTAAAGAACGACTACCAGGGTCAGATAAACCAACTGACTTACTGAGAGCTCCCACTTGATGAGCACCCGCTGTAATTCCCCTGATAGGATCCAGGCTGGAAACATTTTGTCTGCCAAATAAAAAGAAATAATTAAAGTGTATTGCCAATCAAAAAAGACAAAAAAAAAGACCACCAGGAGCTTCTGCTTGCCTGAGATGAGAAGAGCTACCTTCTTAAACTGGCATTATTCCAGGCGAAGTAAAAAAAATGGAATGGTGTGGCTCCTTCTGGGACTTCCAGGGCCCTCATGTTCCCATACAAGATCCAGATCCAGTCCGTGCCCATCTTGGGTAGAGCAATGCCAAGGCTGATCTGATCCCCAGGGTTGGGTTGCAAGTGACTTGGGGGCTCTGCATCTTTTTTTTTTTTTTTCTGACACAGGGTCTAGCTCTGTCACTCAGGCTGGAGTGCAGTGGCACAATCAATCTTTGCTCACTGCAACCTCTGCCTCCTTGGCTCAAGCACTCCTCCCACCTCAACCTTCCTCGTAACTGGGACTACAGGCATGTGCCACCACGCCCAGCTAATTTTTGCATTTTTTTTTTGTAGAGACAGGCTTTTGCCATGTTGTTCAGGCTGGTCTCGAACTGGGCTCAAGTTATCCTCCCGCCTCGGCCTCCCGAAGTGCTGGGATTACAGGGATAAGCCATGGTGCCTGGCTGGGGTTCTGTGTCAGTTTTACCCCTACTGCCCAAATTTGTCACCATGGGATATTATAGGGCATCAGCTTATTAGTAGACTTAGGGAAATTATAATCAATACTTATGTTAATTTTTTCTATATGAACTATATTTTGGGTAATCACAAATAGTTGACTAAAAAGTTTTTTTTTTAACATCAGTTTAGGGAATAAGGAAAAAAAGTTGTTTTATTAAAAAATTCCTGGCTGCGTGTGGTGGCTCACACCTGTAATCCCAGCACTTTGGAAGGCTGAAGTGGGTGAATCACTTGAGGCCAGGAGCTCGAGACCAGCGTGGCCAATATGGCAAAACCCTGTCTGTGCTAAAAATACAAAAATTAGCTGGGCGTGGTGGCGCATGCCAGTAATCCCAGCTACTCTGGAGGCTGAGGCTGGAGAATCGCTTGAGGCCGGGAGGCAGAGGTTACAGTGAGCCAAGATTGCGCCATTGCATTCCAGCCTGGGTGACAGACCAAGACTTTTTCTCAAAAAAAAGAAGGGGGGGGAACCTATAGAGATGGCAACTCTTGCTCTAACTGGTTCCTCTCTGCCTCTCTGCAAAGGTTACAAGGTTAACAGAGGCTACTCTTCTATTAAAAACCCAATAATCCTGGCCAGGCATGATGACTCACACCTGTAATCCCAACACTTTGGGAAGTCAAGGCAAGAGGATGGCTTGAACCCAGGAGGTTGAGGATGCAGTGAGCTATGATGGTGCCACTGCACTTCAGCCTGTGTGACAGAGTGAGGCCCTGTCTCAAAATAAATAAATAAATAAATACATAATAAATTCCAATGATTAAATTCAGAAGGAATGCTAGAATATGGAACTCATTGTTTTGCAACTTCTAATGAAACAATGGATCCGGGCAAAAATCATCAACAGATGCCAAAACCATAAGGTGGAAGGTTGAAGGGTAAGTTCAGGATTGGATGGATTAGGTTGATAACACCAGGATCCACGGATTAATCTAGCATCTGTAAGAGTGAGACAGTCAGAAATTATGTGCTTCTTTATGTGATACAATAGGGAATATATGGAACTACCTAAGAAGTATTTTAATTAAAATTTTGAATTCAAGTCTAGATCTCATGACCAGGCATAGGAAATAATGTAGGTAAAGGAACAAAAAACCATCATTCAAATCCCATATGTGGGACATCCTGTAGGACAAATGACCTCTCCATGCTCCCCCTACTTAAAAAAACAGACTTTACTTTTTAGAGCAGTTTTAGCTTCGCTGCAAAATTGAGCAGAAGGTACAGAGATTTCCCATATATCCCTGCCACCCCACCTCACATGCACAGCCTCTCCATTATTAATATCTTGCCCCAGAGTGGTACATTTGTTACAACTGATTAACCTACGATGATGCTTCATTATTACCCCAAGTCCATGGTTTACGTTAAGATTCACTCTTGGCATTGTACATTCTATGGGTTTGGACAAATGTGTGATAGGTACCCACCATTGTGATATTATACAGAAGTCCAGCCATGGTGGCTCATGCCTGTAATCCCAGCACTTTGGGAGGCCGAGGCAGGTGGATCACCTGAGGTCAGGAGTTCGAGACCAGCCTGACCAACATGGTGAAACCGCATCTCTCCTAAAAATACAAAAATTAGCCATGCATCGTGGTGGATGCCTGTAATCCCAGCTACTCGGGAGGCTGAGGCATGAGAATCGCTTGAATTGGAGAGCCAGAGGTTGCAGTGAGCCAAGACTGTGCCATTGCACTCCAGCCTGGGCAACAAGAGTAAAACTCCATCTCACACACACAAAAAAATCATACAGAACAGCTTCACTACTCTGTGCTCTGCCTATTCATCCTTCCCTCTCCCCAGCCCCTGGTTACCACTGATTGTTTTACTGTCTCCATATTTTGTCTTTTCCAGAATGTCATATAGTTGAAATCATACAGTATATGGCCTTTTAAGATGGGCTTCTTAGCCAATTCATTTCCAGCAAAGGCACCAAGAACATACAATGGGGAAAGGATAGTCTCTTCAGTAAATGCTACTAGGGGTGCTGGGTGCAGTGGCTCATGCCTGTAGTCCCAGCACTTTGGGAGGCTGAGGCGGGCAGATCACATGAGGCCAGGAGTTCAAGACCAACCTGGCCAACATGGCAAAAACCCTTCTCTACTACTTGGGAGACTGAGGCACATGAATTGCTTGAACTCAGGAGGTGGAGGTTGCAGTGAGCTGAGATCAGTCATGCCATTGCACTCCAGCCTGGGTGACAGAGCAAGACTCTGTCTTAAAAAAAAAAATGGCCTGGCACGGTAGCTTACTCCTGCAATCCCAGCACTTTGAGAGGCCGAGTGCTGGGATTACCTGAGATAAGGAGTTTGAGACCAGCCTGGCCAACATGGTGAAACCCCGTCTTTACTAAAAATATAAAAGTTAGCCAGGTGTGGTGGCAGACACCTGTAATCCCAGCTACTCAGGAGGCTGAGGCAGGAGGCTCGCTTGAACCCAGGAGGCGGAGGTTGCAGTGAGCCGAGCTTGCACCATTGCACTGCAGGTCTGGGAAAACTGGGTATGCTATGCAGAACAATGATGAAACTAGATCATGCAAAAAGTTCAAATCAAAATGGATTACATACTTAAATGTAAGACCTGAAACTATGAAACTACTAGAAGAAAACATTGGGGAAATGCTTCAGAACATTGATCTGGGCAAAGATTTCTTGGATAAGACCTTAAAAACACAGGCAAACAAAGCCAAAATTAACAAATGGGATGTAAATCAAGCCAAAAGGTTCTGCACAGCAAAGAAAACAATCAACAAGGTGAAGAGACAACCCACAGAATGGGAGAAAATATTTGCAAACTATTCATCCAACAAGGGATTAACAACTAGGAATATATAAAGAACTCAAAAAACTCAATAGCAAAGAAACAAATAATTTGATTAAAAATGGGCAAAAGATCTCAATAGACACTTCTCAAAGGAGGATACAAATGGCCAACAGGTAGAGAAAAAAAGACTCAACATTCGTAATGATCAGGGAAATGCCAATTAAAATCACAGTGAGTTATCATTTCATCCCAGTTAAATAGCTGTGATCAAAAAGACAGAAGATAACAGATGCTGGTGAGGAGACCAAGAAAGGGGAACGCTCATTCACTGTCGGTGGAAATTTAAATGAGTACAGCCTGTATGGAAAACAGAATGCAGATTCTTCAAAAAACTAAAGATAGAACTATCATATGAGCCAGCAATCCCACTGCTGGGTATATATCCAAAAGAAAGGAAATTAGTCAGCCAGCCACGGTGGCTCACGCCTGTAATCCCAGCACTTTGGGAGGCTGAGGTGGGCGGATCACCTGAGGTCGGGAGTTCGAGATCAGCCTGACCAACATGGAGAAACCCTGTCTCTACTAAAAATACAAAAAAAATTAGTTGGGCATGGTGGCGCATGCCTGTAGTCCCAGCTGCTCAGGAGGCTGAGGCAGGGGAATTGCTTAAACCCAGGAGGTGGAGGTTGCTGTGAGCCGAGATCGTGCCATTGCACTCCAGCCTAGGCAACAAGAGCAAAACTCTGTCTAAAAAAAAAAGAAAAAGAAAAAGAAAGGAAATTAGTCTATTGATGAGATATTTGCACTCCTGTTTTTATTGCAGCACTATTCACAGCAGCCAAGCTAGATATACTAATTACCCAGATTTGATCATTACACACTGTATACTTGAAATCAAAATATCCCATGTACCCTATAAATGTGTACAACTATTATGTATTCACATATACATTTTTAAGACTGGCTTTTTTCACATAGTGATATGCACTTAAGGTTCCTCATTTTCATGACTTGATAGCTCATTTCTTTCTTTTTTTAATTTTTATTTTCATTTTTAGTTTTTGAGATAGGGTCTCATTCTGTTGCCCAGGCTGGAGTGCAATGGTACCATCTTGGCTCACTGCAACCTCTGCCTCCAAGGCTCAAGCCATCCTCCCACTTCAGTCTTCCAAGTAGCTGGGACTACAGGTGCACACCAGTATGCCTGGCTAATTTTTCTCTCTATATATTTTTTGTAGAGATGGGGTTTCGCCATGTTGCCCAGGCTGGTCTCGAACTCCTGAGCTTAATGGATCCACCTGACTCGGCCTCCCAAAGTGCAGGGATTACAGGTGTGAGCCAGTGCCCAGTCGATTGCTCATTTCTTTTTAGTGCTTAATAATAATCCATTGTCTGGATGGAGTACAGTTTATCTACTTATTCACTTACTGAAGGGCATCTTAGTTTCTTCCAAGCTTTGACAATTATAAAGCTGTTATAAATAGTCATATGCAGGTTTTTGTATGGATATAAATTTTCAACTCCTTTGAGTAAATCCAAGCAGTGTGACTGATGGGTAATATGGCAAGAGTATGTTTAATTTTATAACAAACTGCCAAGCTGTCTTTTAAAGTGCCTGTGCCATTTTGCATTCCTACCAGCAACGAATGAGAGTTTCTGTTGCTCCACATCTTCATCAGCATTTGGTGTTCTCAGTGTTCTGGATTTTGGCCATTCTAACAGGCCCATACACTTACTTTATAAATAAATTAATGGCATATAAAGGGGGACTGCTGTCTACTAAAAGTCTTTTTTTTTTTTTTTTTTTGAGATGGAGTTTCGCTCTTGTTGCCCAGGCTGGAGTGCAGTGGTGCAATCTTGGCTTCCTGCAACCTCTGCCTCCTGGGTTCAAGTGATTCTCCTGCCTCAGCCTCCCGAGTAGCTGGGATTACTGGTGCCCGCCACCACGCCTGGCTAATGTTTGTATTTTCAGTAGAGACGGGTTTTACCACATTGGCCAGGCTGGTCTCAAACTCCTGACCTCAGGTGATTTGCCTGCTTCAGCCTCCCAAAGTGCTTGGATTACAGGTGTGAGCCACCGTGCCCAGCCCATTAAAAGTCTTAAGAAATAGCCACCAAATGCAACACATGCAGATAATCTCAAGATCTTGATCCCGGATCTGAATATATCAACTGTTAAAAGGCATTTTTGAGAGAATCAAAGAAATTTGAACATGGACTGGTTATTAGGTGATATTAAAGTTGGTAATTAAAAAAAAGTTGGTAATTTTGTTTGGAATAAAAGAGCATTGCCGCTATAAATATATATATTTGAATATATATATTAATTACAGCTGTGTATATATATATATATAATATGACCCTTATCTCCTAGAAATGTACAATAAAGTATTTACAGTGAAATGGTAAGCTGTATGCCTTAAAATATTACAGCAAATATAAATATATAAAGAATAAAATTTAAAAAAAGTAAGAGTGTCGCCAGGTGCGGTAGCTCATGCCTATAATCCCAGCACTTTGGGAGGCTGAGGCAGGTAGATTGCTTGAGGCCAGGAGTTTGAGACCAGTCTGGCCAACATGGCGAAACTCTGTCTCTACTAAAAATACAAAAATTATCTGGGTGTGTTGGTGCATGCCTGTAATCCCAGCTACTCAGGAGGCTGAGGCATGAGAATCGCTTGAACCTGGGAGGCGGAGGCTGCAGTGAGCCGGGATCGCGCCAGTCCACTCCAGCCTGGGCGACAAAGTGAGACAAAAGAGAAAAAAAAAGGGGGTGTATATAAAACAAAGATTTGCAGAACAGTGTAATTCTTGATGCTGAGTGATGGAATATGACGTCCATGACACTATTCGTTTTTACTTTTATGTTTGACCCTTTTTTGTAATAAGTTGAAAACATTTCCATTTTGAAGTTTCTGTCTTTAGTGGTATCCCGAGGGTCCCAAGCAAGGCCGACTTGGGTGGGCCCCACACTGGCCGAGTTGCTCCTGAGCCTGCCCTGCCCACGGCTCCGGCCCTCGTCCTGCTGTCTGCCACCACTACCCCTCGAGGTTGTCTGGCCATCAGCTTGAGACTTTGAGGAGCCGTATCAGGGCCTGGAAGTGGAAAGGATGAGAACATTTTTAGAAACAACAAAATGGGGGTCTCCCTCCCTGGCTTTGTCTGCTTTAGCATCATCTGCAGGGAAGGGGCAGGGGCCCGGATAGGGAGGGAGCCAAAGACTGAAGCAGTGGAGGTGTTTTGAAGGGAAGGGAGGAGGGATTCATAACTAAATAACAGAGAGGAGGGCAGCTTGCACACGATGCAAGACAGACTGGGATGGGAGAGAAGCCCAGGGGCGTGAACAGAGGGTCTGCAGAGCGGAACAAGATGTTGGAAAAGGGCCTCCTCTGGCAGCGGGACATATGCAGTGAGTCAAGTTTAAACAGAGAACAGCCGGCTGTGGGGAGGAGAGAGCTAGGATTTCTGTAGTACCTACCAGCAGTCCAGTCGCACTTGGATCTTCTGGTCAAATGGTGCTGGGGGCTGCGTCCTTCCTGCTGGAATTCCTGCTCCAGACATGGCGGTGGTAGAGATGCTTGCTGCTGGTGAGCCATGGGAACGAGGTCACATTCAGGGGCCCTTTTATTACTCTGTGGGCCATTGGCATCATCTCCAGCTGGACAGCAAAACAGCAGGTCACCCAACACATCTCTCCTTTTAAAATATTGCCTAATATATCTAACCTTTGTTGGCACATCTTGGACCTAGAATTTTTTTATTGTTATTCATTCCTTTAGTAAAGGTGATTCATCAGCCTGACTCAAGTTTCCGTTGAAGAATCCACGAGCTTCCCAGTTGGTGACTTCTGCCTTATGGCTGTCAGAGCTCATCCCACAGAATCCAAGTGTTGGAATGTTCCATCGGGCAGGGGTACAAAGGTCCTTTAGCTCTTGCATGTCAGTGACGTGGCACCTGGTCTACCATGCTCCATTCTGAGTCCAAGGCAGATATTGCCAGCGAACCACAGCACCCCCGACCACTGGATGTGGCCCCAGAATCCTGAGCAACATACAATCCCTTCAGCCACGTGTTCTAGCAACCAGCGTCGGCACTGGATCGGGAATGATTGCTATTCTTGGACAAGTCCAGTCTGTTATCCTGGAGATGGGGAAACTGAGAGCTGGGAAGTATAATTTACAGAAGGGATGCAAGGTAGGTTAGTGAAGTGCTGGGACCCGGGGCTTCTGGCTCTCAGGTAATCCTCTTCCCACCAGGGCATAGGCTTGGGGAGCTCCGAGAAGGGAAAGGTGAGAGAATGCTCAATTGCAGTCCCTGCTGCCAGCTTCTGTAGGTCACTTTCGGGGGTCTGAGGGTGCCAGAGCTGAAGTTCTTGCTTCTTTCTCCTTAAGTCTGGCTCCACTTCTGTGGCCAGACCTGCCGTCTCATGGCAGCAGGAAAGCAATATTGGAAGCTGCCAGACACAGTGGGGGCAGCCCCGGCTGGAGTGGCACCAGGAAGCAGGAGGCAGTGGTGCCGGTTAGTGCTTGACTTGTGCCCAGCTTGGCAGCCCCACAGCTTCCCCTCCTTGTTCATACCACACTGACCCTTGTAAGTTGGTGTGGCACTGGCCTGTATTTAGAGTAAGGAGCATCTTCTGGTCAGACTTCGACAATTGAAACCCAGTGTTCTATTTCGTCTTTAGGGGATTCTTGGCTGAGTTGGGAGGGTCAGACAAGGGTACATTCAAGGACTTGTTGCCTCTCTGATGCTCAAGAAAGACCTTGGAACTTTGAAGGCCCTGATGAGGGATGAACAGCTCATGCTTTCTGGGGGCTTCCCTGTATGGAGACAAAGAATGGATCAAGGAAAACCCACTGGGAAAGCCTGGGCATTACTTGGGTCTCAACTGATTTCAAGTTGAATTCTAGCCACCAGACATCATGGTCAGGTGCTGATGCCCCATGGCCATCTTCCAAGAAGGAATGGAAGAACCAGACCCTGCCAAAGGAGCAGCCACCTTCAGGGGGGCCCTGTGATCTCACTGGGGGAGATTAGACAAGAGCGTTTACTTTCCTTCTGGCCCTATGGGTGTGCTGGGGGTTCCACCCAGGAGGACAAGCAAACCCCAGGGTTCCTGGTGGTGGCAGTGGCACCCACTGTGCCTCTTGGAGCTGGAGCTGCTGATGATAACCAGCTTATCTACATGGCCCTGGGCCCAGAGCAAACTCAGCTCTATTGACACCTCTTATTTTCCCACCTCAGTGTGCACATAGCCCCAGGGCTTGCCATTCTGGGAAAGGGGTTGATAACTCATTGCTGGTAACTTGCTCCGAGTCAACAAATCAAGTGTGTGATGAGGTCATGGTGTGTAACTTGTGGTCTCGACGGCCTGGTTGACGATGGTGTGTTCGGGTGCAGACAGAAGACTGGAGATGGAAAAGTTGCCATTTATTGAACTTGGTTACCTTGGGCCTTGGCAATTCCTGTTCCCCCTGTCTAGAAGGTTCTTCTCCCAGCTTTCTGCTTGGATGGCTATTCAGCCATCATCTCAATGTTCCCTCCTCAGTGATGCCTTCCGTGGCCACTCTGGTCTCCCAGCTGTAGAGCCTGACTTGGAGGAGCCCTGGAGACACCTACTGAACTCCTTTTCCCATGTGCTCTTCGTGGGTGCCTTGTGAGGCTGATAATGTCTCCAATTTATAGATGAGGAATCTGAGGCTTAAAGGAGCTAAGTAACTTCCTCAAGGATTTATGGCAAGTAAGTGGTAGAGTCAAGATTTGAACTAGGTCTGTCTGACTACAAATTCTAGGCTCTTGGCCACTCTGCAGCTCATTAGTACTGGGCTTGGGAGATCAGGAAATGAGGCAGAACAAAAGGAGGAGAGGACGGGTGGGAGGAGGAGGGGATAACTGAGGACAGGTCTCATCTATTAGGAAATATTCATTCTTTCAGTGAACACTTGAGGGTGCTCGAAGCCAAGTTCATAAATTGCTCGCTGTTTATGAATAGCCTTGCAGACAGGGCCATGGAGGACAGTGTACAAATTGTGCCCAGAACACAGGTGTCAGGCCAGGGGGGAAGGAGACCTGAAGTCAGGTCATGATTCACTGCTGAGCCATGCACCTGGGCAGCTGCAGCCACCTGGAGGACGCCAGCTTTTTCTGAATCCAGCGAAGGCTCCAAATGGGCTAGCAGTGGCCCTGAAGTCCAGGAAACAAAACATTTAGAAAGGTAATGTGGCAGCACTGCAATAGAGGCATGCCCTGGGCATCCTGCAAAGAGGATGCTCAGTGCTGCCTTAGGTGGAAAGTTAGGAAGCCTCCCTAGTGGAGGTGGCAACTGAGCCGAGTCTCAGTGGATGAGCGAACTTTACCAAGTGGGCATGGGGAGGAGGGAACACCAAAGAGGGCAGCACCGGCATGATAATAGACCTAAAGGATTGTAAGTCACCTGGTAAAGTTAGATGGCAAGGGTCATGGGCCCAACGGATGCATGATGTTAGTCAGCATGGGCCGTATGTGCTGCAGTAACAAGCAACACCCAATTTCACAATAAGAAGGTTTCTCTTTTGCTTTCCCTATTTGTGCATTACAGGTCGTCTAGGGCTCTGGTTTGAGACGTCTTCACTCAGGGGTGCAGACTGATGGAGACTTCACCATCTATGGTGTCACTGGTGGCCACAGCAGGGGGAGAGGCACATGCCAACTCATGCACCGGCCATGCCAGAAGTGTCTGCAGGAGTGAAATGGGTCACTACTATTTGCATTTCATTGGCCCAAGCGACGCCGAATTTCAAGGGATTATGGAAGTATAATTCAACATGGTTTTAGCATGAGGACTAGGAAAATCTGGAGAACAGTGCTAATGATATACGGCTTAACATGGGGAAGGAGAGCAAGGACCACACCACGGTAGGCTTTGAGTGCCATGGTTAGGCACTTGGAATGTTTCCTGTAGGCAATGAGGAGCTTTGGGTGGGTGGATGAGGTGTGAGCCTGCAAAGGGAGCAGAAGAGAGGAAAGTGAGGTTTAAACATGCGAAGGGCGCCAGAGCCAAGGGAAGAGGAAGTAAGTACGAAACATCAAACAGAGAGGGAAGCCAGAGAAACGGGTTGGGGAAGCACTGGACAGTGAGTGAAAGTCAGGCCCTCTGGCCTCCTACCCTCCCTTTCATTGGAAAGAGAGAGACTGGGGAGAAAGGGATGGAGGGAGCAGGTGGGGAAGACGGAGACCAGACAGACATTTTGAGGGGCTGCTTAGACTAGAAAATCAACTTTGGTGGAGCTTGAGGGCCAACTACAAATATCTAAAAGTTTTTTGCAAAAACAAGGGACTAGACTTATTCGATGGCAAATATTCAGAGTAGCATAGGGACAAAGCCTGGGAATTATAGGGAGGCGGATTTAACTTTTATTTGATAACAACTTCTGTTATCAACTTAAGCTTGTTATTTGAACTATGTACAAGCACCTTGCAGGGTTGAAGAGGCGTGTAATGTTTTGAAATGTTAATTTCCTTCCTGTTCTCATGGCTGAAGGAAAGAATGAATGAATATTTAATACTGCAGGCTAGGACTGTTCTTTGAGGGTGAGAGGTGACAGTTAATGGCTTTGTGGTATTCTAGGACTGTACTGAAGAAAACCCCCACCCAAGCCAGTGTTTCAAAGATGAAGTTAAATGAGAATGGGGAGGTAAATAGAGGGGTAAATGCCATGTTAGAAAGGAAGAGGAAAAAGCTGGGTGTGGTGGCACACACCTGTAGTCCCAGCTACTTGGGAGGCTGAGGCAGGAGGATTACTTGGGTCCAGGAATTGGAGGCTTCAGTGAGCCGTGATCTCACCACTGCACTCCAGCCTGGAAGACAGAGTGTGACTCCATATCTAAAAAAAGGAAACAAAAAATCCCCCCAGGAATGAAAGAAGGAGGAAGCCTTCTCTGGGGGAAAGAGGGGTGATGGCTTCCTTACACAGCTGAGGCTGGTTATGCTCCCAATTCTGGGCCACAGAAAGAGGCAGAACTTATGATCCTAGGTAGGTAAATGCCAGAGTCTCATTTCTGAGCATGTGGCTTTGGGAGGAGCTGGAAGGATACCCTAGGAATGGTCCTTGCCCTGGCTTGGGCCCTTGGAGTGGCATCTCCGTGACCTGCCCAGTGACAGAAGGCATTGCCATGTTACCCGGCAGCAGAGGAGGCTGTGGCTAAGAGGGTGATCACCATGGTGTCTAAACTCAGCCCCCATTCCCCCTAGTTTTCCTTTTCTTTCTTTTCTTTTCTTTTTCTTTTTCTTTTTTTTTTTTTGAGATGGAGTCTCGCTCTGTTGCCTAGGGTGGAGTGCAGTGGCACAATCTTGGCTCACTGCAACTTCCGCCTCTCGGGTTCAAGCAATTCCCCTGCCTCAGCCTCCTGAGTAGGTGGGACTACAAGTGCCTGCTGGCATGCCTGGCTAACTTTTGTATTTTTAGTAGAGACGAGGTTTCGCCATGTTGGCCAGGCTGGTCTTGAACTCCTGACCTCAAGTGATCTGCCCGCCTTGGCCTCCCAATGTGCTGGGATTATGGCGTGAGCCACTGCACCCTGCTTCCCCCTAGTTTTTCTGACACTGTCATGGTCTGGAAATCTCACAGGATTCTATGGAGTGGGAGGAAGGAATGAACGAGCTGCTTTGGGAGTCTCCAGGCCTGCATGAGGATCAAGCAGAGGCTGTCTGACCTCCAGCTGGTCCGAGGGCTCTTCTGGGATGCTGCCCAGAAGAGAGGCTGCCCTTTCATTCTGATGTCCAGCTAGCCTTAGGGGTTGGGGGGATTTGTTTGACTCCCTGTGGCCTTATCAGCTGATAGCATGTCGTTTCCAAAGACTTGAGAACCTTCGCAACGTTCCTGGGCAGGTCCTTGCTCAGAGACCAATACGGATCCAAGTGTAGGGAGCTGCAGTGGCCGCCAAGCTCAGAGTTCCTGGGGGCTCAATCTAATGGGACGGAGCCTGGCTGGTCACGGCCGAAAGCTCTATAACAATCACGCCACTCCCTGCATCTTGCTCTTAAAGAGCTTGTGTTGGGGGGCAGGGATTTAAATGCCATGGGTGCCACTGGGTGAGTGCATTCTTCCTCCAGCTGCTGGCTTCTCCACAGATCACAGGCGCAGTGGGACACACCTATAATCCTAGCTACTGGGGAGGCTGAGGCAGGAGGATCACTTGATGCCAGGAGTTTGAGAACCAGCCTGGGCAACATAGCAAAATTCCATCTCTAAAAACAAAAAACAAAATTAAAAAAAAGGGAATCTCTTTATGTCTTTTCTGTTCCATTGAGGGGGTTTTGGCCACTGGGAACCAGAAAGGCTCTCCCTTAAAGCCTTTTCAGGATTCCTGATATAATGTTGATGGGAGTAGAAGAGGTGTGGAACATCCCAGCATCACCTGAGCTTGCACTTTCACCGGGTTTGAGGTGCTTTTGCTTCTCATGGCACCTATGACTTGTCTTTGGAGAATAGAATACATTGGCCCACAGGCGCCGGGTGGCCCTTAGCCAATGACTGAGGGGTGCAGGTGGGAGTGTGAAAACCCAGCTTGCTTGCCTTAGGTTGGGGCAATTTTGAGGCATGACTTACATTCCAGGGCTCCCCTGTGGGATCAGGCTGGAGCTTCCCTCTGCAGGACTTGAGTAAAATCAGTTTGGCTTGGCTTCATCCCCTTCCCAGTCCTGCTTCCCTGCTCCCTCCCTCATTGGTTTCCTGAACCACCTTTGAAATAAATCACTTGTACATGAAACCTCATCTCACTGGTTACTTCTGGGGAGCTTGACCTGAGACAGTTTCCTTCAGGCAGCCACTGAGACCCCAGCTATGAGTTCCTAGAGCACCTGGAAGCTTTCCCTGCCATGTGGCTTTGCCCTGGCCTGATTTTCTGAACCCCCGGCTGGACCACATGTTCTCGAGGGCAGGGATCTCACTTGACTCGTTCATAAGTCCATGGTCTCTACCTGCCGTAACTCTGATTGTCAAACCAGGCTAACATCCAGGAATTAGGCTGCAGGTTCAACTGCTGTAACCAAAGCCCAAATAACAGAGGTTTAAGTAAAATACAATTTCATGGCTGGGTGCGGTAACTCACACCTGTAATCCCAGCACTTTGCGAGGCCTAGGCGGATCACAAGGTCAAGAGATCGAGACCCTCCTGGCCAACATGGTGAAACCCCGTGTCTACTAAAAAAAATACAAAAAATTTAGCTGGGCGTGGTGGTGCGCACCTGTAGTCCCAGCTACTCGGGAGGCTGAGGCAGGAGAATCACTTGAACCTGGGAGGTAGAGGTTGCAGTGAGCCGAGTCTGAGCCACTGCATTCCAGCCTGGTGACAGAGCGAGACTCCATCTCAACAAACAAACAAACAAACAAAAATTTCATTATCTTTCATATAATAGATAATAGTCCAGGTGGCTCTCCAGTGATTGAAACCCAAATTCCTTCTTGTTGCCTTGCCATCCTCAACACGTGATATTCATCTCTTGGTCTATTATAGCTGCTTCAGCTCCTGTCATTACATCTGCATTCCAGCCAGCAGGAAATAGAGAAAGGGAAGTGGGATATGCCCCTTTCCTTAAAAGGCATAATCCAGAAGTTGCAAAGATTACTTCTGCTCATATGTCACTAGCCATAATGAAGTTAACAGGGGCACTTCTAGGTGAAAGAGAGGCTGGGAAATGTAGTCTTTAGCTACGTGGCCATAGACTAGGGTGAAAGTTGGAGTTTGATTACTGGAGGAAGTAGATGATGAGCAGTTCCTGTTATACCCTCCTGCTTCAGTGAAGATAAGCTTGTTTCCACCCTCCAAATCTCAGAGGATCAACACAACTAAGGTTGATTTCTCACTCACAGCCGACCTGGGTTGGCAGGGAGCTCTGCTCCTCGCAGCCACGCAGGGACTCAGGCTGACGGATGCTCTGTCCTGATGCAGGGGAAGGGGATGGGTGAGAAATGGGACTCTGGTTCCTAAAGGCTTCCACCTGGAAGTGACACACATCACCACCTCTGCTCACATTCCACTGGTCAAAGTAAATTTGACCAATGGGATTGGGTGGCGGGGGGTTGAGGTGGGAGGGGGATGGCGGTTTGGAAGAGGGAGGGGAAGTGTGGTTCTGCTGCTGTGGTTATGAACAGCAACAATGGCCACACCCTTCATCGATGTGCTCATGCCTTACTCACCTTTGGTTCTCCCCATCCCCGCCCTAAGCCTCTTTTGGCCAACATACGCAGATTTGGATGAGATTATACAGGAGGACATGCATGCTGTCAATAGCAGGGGAACCAACCGAACAACCAAAGAAAAAAAGGAAAATAAAACATCCCCAAACTATGCTTAACCATGTTTATAACCACAATTTGCATTTATGCATGATTATGTATATATGCATTTTTTTTTTTTTTTTTTTGAGACAGAGTCTTGCTCTGTTGCCCAGGCTGGAGTGCGCTGGCTCGATCTTGGCTCACTGCAACCTCCGCCTCCTGAGTTCAAGCAATTCTCATGCCTCAGCCTCTGGACCAGCTGGGATTATAGGCCCCCGCCACCATGCCCGGGTACTTTTTTGTATTTTTAGTACAGATGGGGGTCTCATCATGTCGGCCAGGCTGGTCTCAAACTCCTGACCTCAGGCAATCCACTCGCCTCGGCCTCCCAAAATGCTGGAATTACAGGCGTGAGCCTGTAATAGTCTGTGCTTTTTTTTTTTTTTTTTTTTTGGCAGCCTGAGCAGACTAAGACACACAGTAACTGTGTAGTAGTATCAGGTTTAAGTTTAGGTGCACATTATAGAAAACCTGAAATAACCACAACTTTAAAAAGATAAAACTTATTTTTTCTCCCTTAAATAAATCTGCAGATAGGCTGTTCAGAGTTTGAATGCTTTCCATTTCCAAAGTCACCTCGTAGTCCAATATGGCTGCAGGAGTTCCAGCCAGCACATCTGAAATCTAGCGAGCACTTAGAAGGCGGGGGAAGGCAAAAAGACTCACAGCCCAGCTAAATCAGCTCCTTTAAAGCAGCCTTCCAGGAAATCCCCCTCAACAATCCTGCTTATATCACAGTCAGCTAGTCACAACTAACAGCAAAGGAGGTTGGGAAATGCAGTCTTCTAGCTGACTGGGCACATTGCTATCCTGAATAAAATGTACTGTTTTTAAGGAGAAACAGAGAACGGATAATTCTGTAGGCAGCTGCCAGCCCCTACCTCAGAGGCAAATCCATTGTCTGGATTGTGCAGTCTGAATGGCTCGGCACAGCGTGGGAGCCACATGGAGGAAGCAGAAGTGAGAAACCAGCCAGACAGATCTGACTCCCAACTCTAGAAATAAAAAGATAAAGTAACTCTTCACTGGCGATCTTCTGAAGACCAAACTAGAGATTCTACATGCCACATAGCAAAACTTCCTTTAAAAACTGCTCTTCTGGCCGGGCACAGTGGCTCACACCTGTAATCCTAGCACTTCGAGAGGCTGAGGCGGGCGGATCTCGAGGTCAGGAGATCGAGACCATCCTGGCTAACACGGTGAAATCCCATCTGTACTAAAAATATAAAAAATTAGTCAGGAGTGGTGGTACGCGCCTATAGTCCCAACACTTGGGAGGTTGAGGCAGGAGAATCACTTGAACCCAGGAGGCAGAGGTTGCAGTGAGCTGAGATCGTGCCACTGTACTCCAGCCTGGGTGACAGAGTGAAACTCCATCTCAAAAACAGACAAACAAACAAACAAAAAACCCAAAAACAACAACAAAACTGCTCTTCCAACCCAGTTCCCAAATCTCTCGCAATACCTCAGCTTCTCAAATGTCTTGTTACCTTGAACTCTTAACTTCCTTGTCTTGTCTTCCTTGTTTACGTCACTTGTCTGTCCATTCAACCAGTATGACAAGGTCCAGGGCTGAGCAGCTGAGCAAACAAGCAAGCAAAGAAGCAAAACCAAACCCTCACTTTTTAGAAGGCGGTAGAGAGGCAATGTAATGTATACTTCAACGTAATGTCATATTTTTTTGTTCCTGATCAGGGTCATTTGAAGGACTGAGGTATCTCGGGCTAGGGATACCTTGTTTTCGCTCCAATCTCAACCAAAAATGTGACTTCCTTGAGGCTGGCGAGGGTATCTGTTCATCTGTGTATCCGCAGGTCTTAGCAGTGTAGGTATTCAGTGAACGCATGTGGAATGAACAAAGGAATGAAGTGAATGTGAGAAACAGAGTAAGGTACCTCCTTCTGTAACTGGGGTTGTTTGTGTTTATAACTTTTTTTAAATTTTGCATTAATCAGGGCCAGTCCACTTATGAATGAAATTGGGTGTAATTGAGGTACAGAACGTGGGAACATAGGTGTATGTGATAGGAGACCAGGACTGGAGGAGGGGCTAGAGCCAAGGGAAGTTGCAAAAGGCCCAAAATAGACAACAGCAGGAACCAAATAAAAAGAGCACCCCTTTTCCCAATGCCACTTCCCTCCCACGTCCTGAATTTCCTGCAATTTTCTCTTCCTCCCTCCTTCGTCCTAATTCTCTATCTTTGGTTATTCAGGAGGGCCAGCACCCTCTGGCCCCAGAAGATAATGTGGCAACGACTCAGGACACGCAGAGAGAGCGTAGGCAGCAGTGTGTCATTTCCCCTCAATACCCTTGGTACAAACATCGTGTCTGTCACATTCACAAGTTCTTCTTCTTCTTCTTCTTTTTTTTTTTTTTTTTTTTTTTTTAGCGTTATCAGTTTCTAGCATCTGCATAAAATGATGTATAAAATAGAGTCTCTGCCTGTCCTTAGAGAAGTTACTATCTAGGGGGAGTGAAAGGTCAACTACAGAAAAGTGTAGAGAATGCTAAGAAAGGGTTGAAGGGTGGGGTGTTTGAATAACACACAAGGGGGGAACTTACCTAGTCTTGGGGTATAGGGGCTTTCCAGAAGTAGAGTCTAAGATTTAAAGGGCACAAGTGACAGAAAACCCAAAACAACAGTGACACGAAGTGGTTTATTTTCCTCTCACACAGAGCCCAGAGGCAGCCATCCAGCGGTGTCATGGTCCTTTATGGAATCAGGGCTCAGGTTCCTTCTATTTTGTTGTGCCACTAGTGTGGCCTGTATTCCTATGGTCGCCTCATGGTTCAAGATGACTACACTTGCTCCAGCCATCATGTCCATGTCCCACCCTCCAACATGGTACCAATCAGTGAAGAGATTGCTGGATATAAACTCAAGCTAATCCATCAATAGTGTTTCCTAATTATTTTCCTTCAGAAATGAAACACATGCAGAGTTAAAAATCACACAGCAGCTGGGCGCGGTGGCTCACGCCTGTAATCCCAGCACTTTGGGAGGCCGAGGTGGGTGGATCACCTGAGGTCAGGAGTTCGAGATCAGCCTGGCAACATGGTGAAACCCTGTCTCTACTAAAAATACAAAGACTAGCCGGGTGTGGTGGTAGGCGCCTGTAATCCCAGCTACTCGGGAGGCTCAGGCAGGACAGTCACCTGAACCCGGGAGGCGGAGGTTGCAGTGAGCAGAGATCACACCACACCATTGCACTCCAGCCTGGGCAACAAGAGTGAAACTCCGTCTCAAAAAAAAAAAAAAAAAAAAAAAAAAAAAAAAATCACATAGCACAAAAAGGCTTATGACAAAAAATTAAGGTCATCTGCCCTGGCCCTCCCTAACCCTCAGAAACAATTTCAACCTAGCTTTCAAACAGGTGTTGTCAATGGGAGTCACTCTGACATTATGTACCAAGTGAAACGTTTGCAAAACCAACATGCCCCCGCTCAAAGGAGTCACCAGTGTCTCAGAAGGGTCAGCAGCTGAGACTGCCTTCTTCATGGACCCCTTCTGTTATAAGAAGGAGTTTTGACAAATTCAGTTTGACAGAGTTTAATTGAGCAAGTAACGATTTGAGAATCAGTCAGCCCCCAGAACCAGAATAGGTTCAGAGTGACTCTGAGGTTGCCAAGTGGTTGGATAACATTTACGGATAGAAAACGGAAAGTAGGTTGGGCGTGGCGGCTCATGCCTGCAATTCCAACACTTTGGGAAGCCGAGGCTGAAGGATTGCTTGAGTCCAGGAGTTCCAGACCAGCCTGGGCAACATAGCGAATCTCCATTTCTATTAAAAAATAACAATCATTAAAATTTAAAAATAAGAAAAGAAAAAGGAAAGAGATGTCCAGAAAACAGAAGCGAGGTACAGAAACAGTTGGACCAGTTATGTAAGCGCAGAACCAGCCCCATCTGGTTCAACTTTGTGTAATAAAGTGGTGAGTTGTTTTTTCAGTTGCCATGATCCCAGGTTGCAAGTTATGTAACCTGAGCGTGCCCAGAAGAACCAAGCATGCAACAACAGGCGCAACCTAAATGCTCAGACCAAAGAACGGGAACAGAATTAAGAAGTAGATACATGGTATAAGCCATGGCTAATCAGATTGAGCCATGGCATCATCCCATGGCAAGATCCAGTCAGATCATTGCTCATTGCAAGATTCAATCAGATCACGGCTCATTACCCTCTGCCTATAACACCCGCCACAGCCCCTGGCTTGGGGAGACAGATTTGAACATGTCTCCTTGCCAGTTGACTTGCAACAAATCTTTCCCTCTACAAAAACCTGATATTTCGGTGTTTGGCTGAGGGCAAAGGGATCCAGTTTGGTTCCCTACCAATGACAGATTGACATTTGCCTTATTGGAACAAGGTTTGAACAGGTGGCTGCCTGTGATTGGCTGAAACTCTGTGATTGGTATGAGTAGGTTCCAGTTCACTATGTACGGAGAAAGCTTTAGGACAAACTTAAAATATGCCAGGAGACAACTTTAGGCTAAACTGAACACTTCTCTCCTTTTGGTCAACCTCTTGATTTTGAGAGGTTGGAAACTTTAGACATTGACATCAGTTACCATTGTAAATAGACTTATTTGGTCTCAAATCCCGCTGGGAAATAGCAGAGCAGTGGGTTTCATAGGTGGGAAAGGAAACAGAAAAAAAAAAAAAAAAACCTGATTAGTTAACATCAGGTCACTTCAGGTTCCTTTTTTTAAGGGTTAGAGCAGAGGGGGCTTCCTTATTATACTGGAATCTCCTGTTTCCAGGGGGTAAGGGAGGAGATGGGGAATATCGGTAATTCTGCAGAATGAATGGGTGGGGGAAAGAGATTAACTAGTAAATGGAAATGAGTGTGTGGTGGCCTTGGGGCTCCTCAGTCTGAGCTCAGCCCATCTGGGGCTCCTCCTAGGTTCTGGGCTTCCATCTGCTTCCCCTTCCTTTTGGGTCCCTCTGAGCAGCCTCCCAAGATCGAGCTGTGTACAGGGCGAGTCCTCGCTGGCCACTCGGAAGGAGGCGGACGTGCGCGCCGGCGCACTAGCCCAGAGCGGCCTGGTCTCTGCCCAGTGGGCGGGGCCTCTTACCGGAGGCGGGGCCAGGGCGTGCGGCGCGCGCGGGAGGGGTCTCGTGGGCGCTCCCGTGGTTGTGGCCCGGGAGGCCGCGAGCGTGTGTGTGTGGCACGATGTCGTGGTAACTCAGAGGCGCGCAAGGCGGGGCGCCCAACGGCGTCGTGGGTCGAGCACGCGCGCCACTGGGGCGCCGGACGTTGCAAGGGGGTCACATCCGGTAGGGGGCGGGCCTGGCGGACCCCGGAAGTGTGGGCGCGGCTGCGGTTTAACCCGCGGTGGCGGCGGCGACGGCGGCCCTGGCAGGTGAGCGGGACTGGGGAGGGTCCCGGCTCTGCCGCAGGCGGGCGGGGCAGAGGACGACGGTGGGGGCGGCGCCGGCGGTGGCTCCCGGAGCGCCCCCGCCTGCCCGCCTCATCCTGGCAGAGGCCGGTGATTGGGCACGAGGGGCGCGTGACTCGCGCCGGGGGCCGTCGCCCTTGCCCCTCGCGGTGGGAGGGAGGAAGGGAGAGCGCGAGGCGCCACCCCGGCTCCCCTGCGGGTCGCACCTCCAGTTCCGCCCCACCCCTCACCGCCACCCTCCTTTCTCCGCAGGCCCTCGTCCCATATGTGAGCATATTGCGGTCACAATTCTGATGACTTTAGAGCCAATTAGCCCACTGTATAGATGGTCAAGCTGAGGCCTAAGAATAGGTCCGACTTGCCAGAGGGCACGCGGGAGACGAGTGGCAGAGTGGAGGTTGAAGGGACTTTGGTCTTTGACTTACTGGCTTGTGCCCTTTCTCCAGGGCATTGAGAGATGGGACTTTCAGCTTTGGCTTTGTTCAGGACTCAGACTTGGACCTCCCAGCATCACTGACCATTTCTTACCCCGGGACCCTCTGGGCGCAAAGGGCAGTGATGTCTGCATACCCATTATATGCCTGGTTCCTCTCCATTTCCTCCTCAGCTGATGAGGCGATTTCCCACTTTACGGATGGGAGAAGGAGTTACCTGAAGGTGTTTTGTGAGTTACTGGCAGAGTTGACTCTACAACCTGGGGTTTTAGTCGCTGAGCTGAGGCAGTGCTTTCCCAGCTACACCTTGTCTAGGCTCACTTACCCTGGGAATGTCAGTCTTCAGCTCCAGAAACTTCCCAGACTCATTTCCCTTCGCTCCAGCAGTACCTCAGTTCTCTTGTTGCCTAAGTCCTTTTCCACCCTCTTTATTGGCTCCAGGAGTCCCATTTCCTACTAATGCACCAAGATGCTGCCACCAGACTCTCAGTTCTGTGACTTTTGGCCTTAGAGCTGGAGGTGGTGGTGACTGAGGAACTGGGGAAAGAAAGACTCTTTCTTTGTTGTCCAAAGCTGCAACCCTGCAGACACCTGAACTCTGTAGTTCCTGGTGGGATTGGGGACTGTTGCAATGAAAATACTGGACGCTAAACTGAGTCTTTGTTCTTTGCGGTGATAGTGCCCAGAAAAGGCTTTTTCCTAGATTATCTTGGAAATGTGGTCCTGTGCCTTTGTAATTTCCATTAAGTAGAACATTTTCATTGTAGACTTTCTGAGCAGTTTCTGGCCGCTGTTTTGCAGGTAGCAATAGCTGTGATTTGTTGCTTGGCTTCATATGCTGGGCACTGTTCTAGGGCTTTCTGAACATACCGAATTTTGCAAACATGTCCAAATAGGTGATGATCCCATTTTACAGATGAAGTGAGTTGCAGAGATGTTAGATAACCTGGCTAGCGTCACACAGCCAGTAAGTGGCCAAGTTTGGATTTTTTTTTTTTTTTTTGAGACGGAGTCTTGATCTGTCGCCCAGGCTGGAGTGAAGTGGTGTGATCTCAGCTCACTGCAACCTCCACCCCCCGGTTCAAGCGATTCTCCTGCCTCAGCCTCCCAAGTAGCTGGGATTATAGGTGCCCACCAGCACGCCCGGCCAATTTTTGTATTTTTTAGTAGAGACGGGGTTTCACCATGTTGGCCAGGCTGGTCTCGAACTCCTGACCTCAGGTGATCCACCCGCTTTGGCCTCCCAAAGTGCTAGGATTACAGGCGTGAGCCACTGCGTCTGGCTGCAAGTGAGATTTCTAACCCATCAGTCTCATTTCGAAGTTAATGTGCTTTTAACTCTGTGATACTGCCTCTCAGACTCTTTAGTTTCCCAAAGGTGCTGGACCTTAAGAATAATTTCTGATGCTTGTTAAAAATACAGAGCTCCACCTCTAGAGATTCTTGGGCTATTGTCTGGAGGAGGGCCCAGAAATCTATTTTTAACAAATGCACTAGGTGATTCTTACGGTAAGGCAAGTTTGGGAAACACCGCCTTTAAGAAATTTGTAGATTTGCTGGACCACTGGTAGCTTGGAAGTGAGATTATTCCTGAGGATTCTTGTTTTCTTTTTGTTTTATTGCTTTGAAATTTGTTAATTTGCCCTTAAAAGGCCTTTGGGTTAACTAGCCATGTGAATCATTTCTGGACACTTGGCCAGTAATAGTAGGGGTTTTCCAGGCTGACAAAATCAGATCACTCAAGACCTGATTTAATGGATTTAGCTCTTTTAATCCAGCTGGATCTCTGTTGTGTGGAAATTCTGTTAGAAGTGTCCTTGAAGGATGTGGCATTTCCACAAGGTTTTGGTCTGTTCCCAGGTGCTTACCGAATGGCAGAGAGGTGTCTAATGGCAGCCCTGTCTGAGGTTTTGCTGGCTTTAAAGGCATGTTTACTTAGGAGGTGCTCCTTCCAATTCATATCTCACCTCTTTATCTTCCTTTACTGGTTTATGTGAAAGATTTAAGCAAATATCAAACAGGTTTGTCTTGATTTAGCTAGGGCTGACAAGTAGGACCCCTGGGGCTTAGGATGGGCTGGAGAGGAGAGAGAGTCTCCCCAGTGAACCTCAAACAGATAGCTCAGGCAGGTAGGCCCTACCTTTGAAGACCTGTTAGTATTTTTAGTTCCGCTACTGATTTATCTGGTTCCACCTCAAGCAGGATTACAACTAGTCATGGATAAAGTCAGCATTGTAGGATTACTTTATTCTCCTATCTGGTAAACATTGATTTCTAATTTATTTTCTTTTAAATAGAGAACATACTTCTCCATTAAATTTGCTGAGACTTGTTCTGTGGTCTGTCTTGGTAAATGTTCTGTGAGCACTTGAGAAGATCACATCTTCTGCTATTGCCGGGTGAAGTGTTCTATAACTTTAATTCAGGCAGGTTGGCTTGTAACGTTCAAGTCTTCTGTGTCCTTACTGATTTTTGGTCTTCCGTTCTTTCAGTTATTGAGAGAGGGACATTGACACTTCTGATTGTAATTGTGGATTTGTCCATTTCCCCTTGTGGTTTTATCAGTTTGTGTTTCACATGTTTTGAAGCCCTGTTGTTAATTGCATAAACCTTTATGAGTATTATATTCCGTGTATGAATTGACATTCTTTATTGTATTGCATTAGTCTGTTTTGCATTGTTATAAAGGAATACTTGAAGCTGGATAATTTATAAAGAAAAGAGATTCATTTGGCTCACGGTTCTGCAGGCTGTACAAGAAGCATAGCACCAGCATCTGCTTCTGGTGAGGACTCAGGAAGCTTTTACTCGTCTCAGAAGGTGAAAGGGAAACAGGTGTGTCACCGCCACAGAGGGAGCAAGAGAGATGCCAGGCCCTTTTAAGCAACCAGCTCTCATGTGAACTAAGAGAGCAAGAACTCATTACTGTGAGAGGGCACCAAGCCGTTCATGAGGGATCTGTCCTGTGACCTAAACATGTCTCACTAGGCCCTACCTCCAACATTGGAAATCAAATTTTAACGGATTTGGAGGAGACAAATATCCAAGCTGTGTCATTGATCATGAAATGACCCTTTTAGCCCCTGAAAATAGTCTTTGCTCTGCAATCTACTTTGTCTGATATTAGTATAGCTAATTCAGCTTTAAAAAAATAGTGTTAGGAATTGATTTCCAGAGTATGTAAAGAACTTCTACTACCCGACAACAAAAAACAACCCGATTCAAAAATGGGTGAAGGACTTGAATAGATATTTCTTCAAAGAAGATACACAAATGGGCAATAAGCACGTGAAAAGATGTTCAACATCACTAGTTATTATGGAATGCAAATCAGTACCACAGTGAGCTACCGCTTCACCCATTAGGATGGCTATTATTTAAAAAAAAAAAAACAGTGAATAATAAGTGTTGACAAGGATGTAGAGAAATTGAAACCCTTGTGCTTTTTTGGTGGGAATGTAAAATGGTATAGCCAGTGGAAAATAGTATGGCAGTTCCTCAAAAAATTAAACATAGAATTGCCATATCATCTAGCAATTCCACTTCTGGGTATATATGAAAATAAGGGAAAGCAGACGCTTGAACAAGTATTTGTATACCCGTGTTCGTAGCAGCATTATTTACAATAGCCAAAAAGTTGGGAGCCATGCAAGTGTCCATGGACAGGTGAATGGATGAACAAAATGTGTTATATGTATTAGATAGAATATTATTCAGTCTTGAAAAGGAAAGAACATTTGATACACCCTTCAAGGGTGAACCTTGAAGACATTATCCTAAGTGAAACCAGCCAGTCACAAAAGAACAAATATTGTTGGATTCCTCTTACATGAGGTTCCTAGAGTAGTCCAATTCGTAGAGACAGAAAGTGGAATGGTGGTTGCCAGAAGACGGGAGAAAGGGAGAATGGGAAGTTAGTGCTTAATGGGTGTAGAATTTCAGTTTAGGGTGTTGAAAATCTTCTGGAGAGGAATGGTGGTGATGGTTGTACAACAAAGTAAAGGTACTTCATGTGAAAGAACTATACTTAAAAATGATTAAAATGGTTAAATTTTGTTACATATAAAACAGTTTTTAAAAATAGAGGATTTAAAAATTATGGTATATCTCTTAAAAAGTTTTTTTTTACTTCTAAACAATTTGTGTCTTTATATTGAAAGTGGGTTTCTTGTAGGCAGCACATAAATGGGTGGTGTTTTTTTTTTTTTTTTTTTTTCTGAGACAGTCTCCTTCTGTTGCCCAGGCTGGAGTGTAGTGGTGTGATCTTGACTCACTGCAACTGCCGCCTCCTGGGTTCAAATGATTCTCATGCCTCAGCTTCCTGAGAGCTGGGATTACACGCATGTGCCTACCATGCCCAGCTAATTTTTTGGTATTTTTAGTAGAGACGGGATTTCACCATGTTGGCTAGGCTGGTCTTGAACTCCTGACCTTAAGTTATCTGCCCACCCCTCCCAAAGTGCTGGGTTTACAGGCGTGAACAACCGCACCTGGCCAGGGGTTGCTTTTTAATCCAATCTCACAAGCTGCATTTTAATTGGGGCATTAAGACTATTTAGATTTAATGTGATTATTGATATGGTTGAGTTTAAATCTACCTTCTTGATATTTGTTTTCAATCTGTCCCATGTGCTTTGTTCCCTTTTTCCTTTTTTATGACTTCTTTGGGATCGAGTAATTTTTATGATTCCATTTTGTTTCCTTGTTGGTTTATTAATTCTAACACTTTTTTTAGTGGTCGCTTTAAGGTATATAATATGCATCTTTAATTTGCCACAGCCTATCTTAAAGCGATATTATACCACTTTAGTGTAAGAATCTTGCAATAGTTTACTTTCATTTCCTTCCCCCTGGATTTTGTATTGGTGTCACCTGTTTTACTTCTACACATGCCATAAATCCCATAACACGTTGTTATTTTTGCTTTAAATAGTCAATTATTTTTTAAGGAGATTAAAATATAAAGTTCTTTTATATTTACTCATTCGTTTAACATTTTTGGTGCTCTTTATTCCTACACGTAGATCCACATTTCTGTCTTGTTTCATGTTCCTTCTGACTTGAGGACGTCCTTTTAACATTTCTTGTGGTGCTGGTCTGTTAGTGATGGATTCTTTCAGCTTTTGGGTGTCTAGAGAAGTCTTTATTTTGGCTTTGTTTTTGGAAGGCATTTTCCCTGTATAGAATTCTGGGTTAACTATTTTTGTTTTCAGTGCTTTAAAGATGTTCTAGTGTCTTCTACTTGCATTGTTTCATATCAGTAATCTGCTATTTTTCTTTCCTTTTTTCTTCTTGCTTTTTAAGAGGCAGAGTCTCACTCTCTCATCAAGGCCAGAGTGTAGTGGCGTGGTCATAGCTCACTGTGGCCTCAAACTTCTGGGCTCAAGTGATCCTCCCACCTCAGGGTCCCTAGTAGCTAAGACTACAGGTGTGTATCACCATGCCTGGGTAGTTGTTTTTTAATGATTATTCTTTATTTTTGTAGAGATAGGGTCTTGCTATGTTGCCCAGGCTGGTCTTGACTTCCTGGCCTCAAGTGATCCTACAGCATCGGCTTCCCAAAGTGGTGAGATTACAGGCATGAGCCACCACACCTGGTCTGTTTATTTTTATTTTTTGCTCTTCTGTTTGTCATGTATCTTTTCTCCTTACAACTGCTTTTCTTTCTCCCTGCCACCCCCTACCTTTTTTATTTTGGAGACAGAGTCTCACTCTATCATCCAGGCCAGAGTGCAGTGGCGTGATCATAGCTCACTACAGCCTCAAACTTCTGGGCTCGAGGGATCCTCCCACTTCAGCCTCCCAAGTAGTTGGGACCACAGGTGTGTGCCACCATGCCAGGCAAATTTTTTATTTTTTGTAGAGACAGGGTCTCGCTATGTTGCCCAGGGGGGTCGAAAACTCCTGGGCTCAAGCAATCCTCCCTCCTTGGCCTTCCAAAGTGCTGAGATTGCAGGCATGAGCCACTGTGTCTGGCCCTAACTGCTTTTCTAACTGAGTTTAAACAAGGTAATGATGATGCGCTTTTGTGTAGTGTAATTTTCTTCATGTGTTTTGTGCTCGGGTTCATTGAGTTTTTTGGATTTGTGGGTTTATAGCTTTCATCAGATTTGGAAATTTTTCATTCAGTAATTCTGCAAATATTTTTTTTATTCCCTTTTCTCTTTCCTCTCTTTCGGGGACTCCAGTTACATGTATGTAAGGGTGCTAGAGGTTGTTCCATAGCTCTCTGATCATTCATTTTTCCCAGTAGTCCCTTTTTTTTTCTCTCTGTGGTTTGTTCTGGATAGTTTCTATTGCTCTTTCTTCAAATTCACTGGTCTCTTCTGCATTGTCTAATCTGCTGATATTCCCTTTCAGTATACTTTTTATCACAGACATTGTAGTTTTCATCTCTGGAAGCTTGGTTTGGGTCTTTTAAATATCTTCCCTGTCTCTAACATGCTTAATCTTTCCTTTAGCTTCTTGAACATACAGAATATAGTTTTAGGAGCTGTTTTAATGTCCTTGCCTGCTAATTCCATTATCTGCGTATTTTTTGGGTCTGTTTCTATTGTTTCCCTCATTATGGGTCTTATTTTCTTGTTTCTTTGTATGTCTGGTAATTTTTTATTGTATATCAGATGTTGTAAATTTTACCTTGTGGGGTGCTGGATATTTTTGTATTTCTATAAATGTTCCTGGCATTGTTTTAGGACACTGTTAAGTTACTTGGGAACGGTTTGATTCTTTAAAGCTGCTCTCAAGGTTTGTCAGTTGGGATCAGAACAGCCTTAGGCCCAGACCTGATTTTTCCTCACTACCGAGGCAATACTGTCCTTAGTACTTTACCAATGTCCTGTGAATGATGAGGTTTTTCCACTGTGGCTGGTGGCCACGCAAGACTATTTCTGTTTCAGTTTGAGGTCCAAGGATTGTTGCCTTGGAGTAGTACAGATCAGTACCAGCTGAGAACTGGAGGGGGACCCTCTGTAGGTCTGGGGTTCTCTGTGTGGCCCTTTCCTCTCTGGTACTCTGCCCGTGAACTCTGGCTACCCTGGCCTCCTTGGAGTTTGAATTCCTCTCCTCCAATCCCTGTGTCTTGGGCCTGGAGTCCCTCTAGGAGTAACTTGGAGCAACTATAGCACTCAGCTTGGTTGTTTCCCACTGTCAGGGGTCACTCTTCTGTGCAGTCTGATGTCCAGTGTTTACAAACTATCGTTCTATGTGTTTTGTTTGGCTTTGTCTGGTTTTTTAGTTTTTTGAGGCAGGAGAGTAAATCTAGTGCCTCTCCCTCCACATTAGCCAAAGGCGGAAGTCCCTGTCCAGTCAGCATTCCTTGGATGCCTGGTGTATTAGTCCGTTTTTTCACACTGCTATAATAAAAAGAACTGCCCAAGACTGGGTAACTAATAAAGGAAAGAGGTTTAATTGACTCACACTTCTGCATGTTTGGGAGTCCTCAGGAAAGTTACAATCGTGGCGAAAGGTGAAGTGTGCTCGTCTTAATGGCGGCAGGTGAGACAGTGTCTGTAGGATAAACTGTCAAACACTTATAAAACCATCATAGCTCATGAGACCTCATTCACTGTCACGAGAACAGCATGGGGGAGACTGCCCCCATGATCCAATCACCTCCCACTAGGTCCCTCCGTCCACATGTGGGAATTATGAGGATTACAATTCAAGATGAGATTTGGGCGGGGGCACCGAGCCAAACCATATCACCTTGTGTGTGCCCAGTGTTGACCTAGGCGCTGGGATGCAGAAACAAACATGACATGGGCTGTGCCTTTGGGGGCTCACGCTCTTGCTGGAGAAGCATGCTGATTCCTAAATAAGAAATGCTATGTGCTGTGTACAGAGTACGATGGAAGGCAGGATGAACTCTGGGAGGAAGAAGCAAGGAAAGCTTTAGAGAGTTGCTGGCTTTTGAGGGATGGAGCAGGCATTTTCTAGATGGGGAAAGTGTAGGAAAGAGTATTCCAGGCAGAGTGGAGAGCACGAGCAAAGGCGGAGAAGCTTGTGCTGCGAATTCCTTGCCGGGCAGGATCCCTGTCTCACTGATGTTTAGAGATCAATATATGTCAAGTGACTGGAAGTGTGGTTTTTGTTCTGGGACTAGTAGGTAGAACAGAAAGAGTTGGGATGGAGTGAGCAACCCATGGAGAAATAGAGGCTCGGGTCAGCTGATACAGGGCGTTGTATACCAAGCTAAGGAGCACAAGATTTGAAACATAATACCAAATGCTGTGGAGCCATGGGAGGGCCATGGGAGCTCTGACTGTGTTCTCTCGAGGTTACTGGGGGGTGTAGAAGAGGGCTGGAGAGGGCTGAGGCGGGCTTAGGGCAGACTTTCTGTACAAGGATGAAAATGAGTCCAGAGCTCAGTGCGGTCATGGATACAGCTTTGCCACCCTTTGTTTGCTAATGGCCTTTGTGGATTCCTGCCTGAGTCAAGAATTGATTTGAGAAGACCCTGGCTTGATTTCTCTTTTTCTGTGGCTATACCTGTCTGCCTGTGGATGATTCCGCTGGACCCGGAAGTTCTGGGTCTGGCTTATCACTGGCAGGGGTAGGGTCTGCAGCTGCCCCACTTTATGTCAGCATAGGATGGCCAAACCTCAGTGAGAACAGCAGTGTCGTCATCTTGGGCTTTGAACAGACACAACTTGCATGACCGGTGCACACTCCTTGATGTTTGTCCTTTGCCTTGACCTTCCTCTTGATCCCTCCTTAAAGGGACAGTTGAATCCACTTGCTCAGCTTGCTCTGTGCAGATTAGAAGTGGGCTGGGGGAGGATGGACAGCTGCAGATTGAAATCCTTTCTGAGTCATCTGAACAGTAGGGACAGAAGAGATACAAGTGGAAGTTGGTGTGAAGTCGGTACGTTTTCCTTTTCAAGTCAGTCATGGGCCAAAGAAAGAAGAGGCCTTGCCAAGTGGCTTGGCTTTACTGTCAGGAAGTTTCAAAAACCGGCTACCTATTAAATCACCTGTTTCTTGGCCGTCATTTTGACTGACGCTGAATGCTGTTGGTCTGATTACATCCAGCCTTGGGAGTTATGTTCCTCTGTTGACTGATGCCAGCTCTGGAGGAATCTTAAATTCTCTGTCCTGCGTCGACACGGGAAGTGCTTGAGTTGCAGAGGTAAGAATGGGCTGAGTGTCTGCCCTCAGCTACAGTGATAGAAATCACGAGCGACTGTTTATTGATCCCTGCCTGAGAGACAGACTTTAGACTTTCTAGGCATAAAACTCAATTCCTCCTTACAAAAGCTCCATCTTATAGAAGACACTGAGGCACAGAGATTTTAAATTACCCACCCAAGGTCTCCCCAGCCAGTAAGCAAGAGTGCAGGGCTGTCTGCCTTACAGATTCAGAGACTTTAATCCCTGGGTCTCCCCTGCAGAGCTGAGTTTCAAAGGAAGCACTGCTCCTGTGCTGCCGGGGCTCCTGGGCCGGTACATCTGTTTGGACTTTAGTCTGAGGGCTGGTGAAGGAGAGTAGTTACCACTTTAGTGTTTGTTAGGACAGCATCATGCTGGGTTCTGAACAAAATAGAACAGATCCTACTCTTTAGGGGCCTAGTTGAAGATATCCGTACCAATGACCATTGATGAAGTTGGTCCCCAGAGCCAGGCCTGGTGTTCTGTGGATGTAGACTTGATCGAGGCAGCCGAGCACAGTGAGGCACGTGGGCCGTGAAGCTGGACCGGCTCCGTTGCAGTTCAAGCTCTGCGTTTCCTCCCTGGGAAACTGTGGGCAGGCACAGAACTTCAGTTTTCTCCTATTTAAAATGAGAAAAGCCTGAGGATGGACAGCAGCTTAGAAACGGTGAGGGTTACCTGAGTTGCTGTGTATAGAACACCTGGGCCAGCCTCCGGACTGTGAGCAGCCTCTAAACCTCAGATGCAGGGCCCGTCATAGTTCCTGACACTGATGGGACAGTGAGGCTCTGGAGGGTAACTGGGCAGGAGGCGGTAAGGCCTGGTTTGATGACTCCCCACACTCTACGCTGCTGGCAAGACATCACAGCTGAAGGGGAGTGGAGCAGGGGACCAGGGGAGGGGCTGCTGAGGGTTGGGAGCAGCAGGGGTAGGGGGTTAGGGCGGTGGTCTCAGGGGCCAACTCTAGGTCAAGGGGGAAACTGAGCTGTGAGAACAGGGCTCCCCCCGACCTGTTTGCCCAGAGCATATGTGTTGTGAAGTGTTCTGTGCAGTAGGGTTTGGATTAAATGTTCTGTTTGGAAAAAAAATATATATATATATATCCTTTGAAAAAGGTTGAAAGTGACAGGATTAGGCCAAACCAGGCAAATGGGCAGAGGAGGGACTGGTCTTGTCCAGACTGGTTAGGCTACTCGACCCCTCCCACCGCCACCCATTGACAGGTGGGGGGGTGAGGGGAGGAGGGGGGCAAGACAGCCAGCCTTAGGGAAGCATTGTGATAGGACACGTTCATCCAGGGAGCCTGGTGGGATGGTTGTGAGAAAGAGACCCTGGAGACGGGAAGACTAGTTTGCAGCCTGCATAGGGCAGGGATGGGTGTGTGTGAGAGCCTTTGGAACACTGACTAGCTAAAACTTGGTGATTGGACATCAGGGGTGGGGGGACCCACATGTCTGAGCTGACCTGGAAGCCTGGAAGTCAGGGCCAGGAGCTGAAGTCACTGATAGAAACGGAGGCTGGGAGGAAAGTCTGGTTGAAGAGTGAGAGGGGTGGAGATCTAGGAATGCTGGAATGCTGGTGTGTGTGGAGGTTTAGCAGGTTTGGGAGGAGTCCCTTTAGGGGACGGACTGGGTCAGCAAAGCCAAGCCAGCGACCTAGGGGGCGGGGTGCGAGTGCTGGGCTCTGCAGCCTGCTGCGTGCTGATAGAGCCTCCCAGCCAGCGGAGTGGCTTAATTTCCTGAAGTCATCTGCCACTCCGGGTGCCTCCCACCATTTGGCACAGTGAATGGGCTTATTATTCTTGAGTCTTCTCACTTGACGGCCCTGCCTCTGGGCAAAGGGGGGTCAGATGGAGTTTTTCAGTGGATTGAGGAGCATTCAGTTGTTATGTAAATATTTATGTAAAGGTGACAGTTTCCTTCATGAAGCAATTTCCCTGTGAGAGATTATACATTCCCCCTATGTATGCTTATGTTTGAGGACTCTTGTCTAGATTGGTTTGGAGTTTGTTTGGAGCCACACCCTTTGCTTCCGTCCAGGATCAGCTCTTTCAGAGTCCTCTGGTTCCAGACCTAGCTGGCTGCCTGGCACAGTTGACAGGCAGCATTTCCTAACAATAAGTCGTGAGGGAGTGGGAATTAATACTACCTGGCGCCAGACCTGCTGCTTGGTGGTCTTGTTTAATTCTCATTTAATCCTTACAACCCCATGATGTTGATAGTATTAGCCCCATTTTGCAAATGAGAAACAGAATGAGAAAGGCTGAATAATGTGCCCATGGTGATATAGCTAGTCAAAGGTCAGGATGGGATTGAAATCTAGGAGTTTTTGTCTCCAAAGCCTCTTCACGTAGCCTTTTTTGTTTGTTTGTTTCTTTTGAGACGGATCTCACTCTGTCACCCAGGCTGGGGTGCAGTGGCAAGATCTCGGCTCACTGCAAGCTCCGCCTCCCGGGTTCACGCCATTCTTCTGCCTCAGCCTCCCGAGTAGCTGGGACTACAGGCGCGCGCCCACCACGCCCAGCTAATTTTTTTGTATTTTTAGTACATAAATATGGGGTTTCACCATGTTAGCCAGGATGGTCTTGATCTCCTGATCTCATGGTCCACCCGCCTTGGCCTCCCAAAGTGCTGGGATTACAGGCAAGAGCCACTGCGCCTGGCCCCTCTTCACATAGTCTTAACTATTTATCCCTGGTGGGTGGGAGGAATCTCCAACCCCAACCCAGCCCCAACCCCAGCAATTCCTTAGAAAGGATGAAAGCCAGCTGGGGGCAGTGGCACAGGCCTGGACTCTCAGCTACTTGGGAGGTGAGGTGGATTGCTTGAGCCCAAGAGTTTGAGGCTATGAAGTGAGCTACTGTTGCGTCCCTGCACTCTAGCCAGGGCAACAGAGTGACAGAGCGAGTCTTTCATCTCTTAAAAGAAAAAGAAAGAAATCTAAAAACGCAAAAAAATGAAAACTAAAAACGCCTCACTGTCCATGGTTTACATTGTAACTTTTCCCCTTGTGGGGAAGCTCAGTTCAGTGCTGCTTTGTCAGGTGAGAAGAACTTGATGATTTGATTTTTTTTTTTTTTTTAACCTCCTGTGGGAAGTCAGGAAACAAAACAGTCTGGTACTTGGATGCACAGCTGGAATCATTCCGGGAAAAGAAAACCAGATCAGGCCCACAAATATTTCCTCATTCACCAGCACGATTAGGAAGGTTTCTAAGGCAACAGCAGGTGTTTCTGACATACGGGGTAAGATGGGGCCAGTTCCTTTTTAACACGTGCAGGTTGGACTTTGCAGGTTGCCCTGGTAATAGCTTCTTCTGGTACCATAGGTGGATGTGGGGAATTTGTAAGAAACCAAGGGACGTTACAGCTCTTCTTGCAGTGTGATTTCGGGCTAGAGGTCACTGGCAAGTAAGTGTTGTCTGGTAAGGCGAGGGGAGTGGTGGGAGCCGTGCTTCAGCTCCCAGGTGCTGGAACCGGTGGAGGCTGGAATCCTCCTGCCCAGTCTCAGCAGCCATTTCACTTGACACAAGATTGCAGCCCAGGGGTTGCAGGAGTAACCCCAGGAGGTGGAATAATTTATATTTGTTCAGTGCTCAGGAGTTTGCAAAGCTCTTTTTGGGCTGTTCACTTATCTGAGCCACACAGCAACCCCTAAGATGGGATTATCATCATGGTGCCCCATTAAGGAAACCGAGGTTAAAGGACTCGATTAAGGTCACACAGTTAAAGAGCCGTGGAGCCAAAGCACAAACTCAAGGCATCTATTTTCAAATTCCGTGTCTGCACAGGACAGAATTCTGTGCAGACACAGAATTTGGGGAGAGAGTTGGCATGAACCACTTAGAGGCAAGGGGCGAGGGGCAGTGCAAGTTGTCTTTAGGGCTGGCATGCCACACTCTCATCTCAGTGCCCTCACTGTCTAGAAAATGCTGCATTTTGCAGTCCAGCTTTTTTTTTTTTTGAAGGTTATGCTTGGAAAGGATCTCTGATCAGTGGAAACGATTTGTTTTTGAGCTGATTAGCTCATTGAGCAAAACCATCAGTGCATGACTTTTTTTTTCCCTGATAAAAACAGATCTGGAAGGCTGCCCCAAGTTTGAACCCTCCCCAGAGTCCCCCTTCCACCCCGGTCCGCTAGGAAGTTCTGTGGCCTCCCTTGCTGGGGACATGGCGCTGCCTTTGGCGTAAATCCACCAGCCCTGTGCTATCTTTTACCGGATCGTGTACCCTGTGCTCAAGACCTGTGGGATCGATTTAGTCAAGATATAAAGTAATGGAAAGAAGTTGAGACCAGAGGTCAAAGCAACAGGTGCCAGATGGCCGGTCTGGCTGCACCCAGAAATGCTGCTTCCTTGGTTCTGATAGCAAAGCTCCAGCGAGTTCAGCCTGTGCCCCCACCCCAACCTCCTTTCAGTGCATTGTGGCAAACGGTGGGGCTCCAGGATTCTTGTGGGATGTCTTTGTCGCCTCTCCCCTCTGCCCCACCCCCTTTTCTGTGATCTGTACCCTTGCACTTATCTCCCATAGAGAATATGGCATCAATTCAGGTCACACACCTGAATTGTGGGTTTTGATGGCCCACCCAGTTTCTCACAGCTTTGAGTTGAAATTTAAAAATGAGAAGATGTACCTAGATGTAGATTTCTGGCTTCCCTTTGGAGAGCTGATGGGTCTGGGAAAGCTGGCAAGGCTGCAGGAGGGGCCTAGAATCACCAGGGCTGCTTTCCAGCCAGACACACTCCCTGCCTGATGCTTGGCCTCCTACTACCGGCCTGGCCTTTGTAGGCCACTGGGGTTGGGACCTCTGGTGGGGGTGAAAATTGCAGAGAGACAACTTTAAAAAGCAAAAGGAAAAAACAAAAGCAAGTGTTCTTCCTTCTCAGGGGCTGGTAGTGAGGAACCAGGGGCACTGTTCCTCTTCTCTGTGCAAGGAACGCAGACTGGCTCATGCATAGCTTTCTCACCTTGTTCCCTCCCAGCCAGATCACTTTCGAGTTGATGATATCGCCCCAGAAAAGGTGTTTTCTGCTGTACCTGTGAACCTGTGCAGCCACCTGCCCCGCAGCCCTCCCTCCTCCTCCCCTCCCAGCCCCTTGGATCTGCAGTGGCTCCCGCCTGGGCTGTGCTGCTCCTGGCATGGCACGCGCAGGCCCCTGTGGCCAAGCTTTCCAGGACCACAGAGCGGCCCATCTCTCCTCCTCACTCCATTGGTCTCTGCCTCTGTTACGCCGCTCTCATCTGTATTCATGATGAATTATTGTGAGTATTTTTGACTTTTTAAAATGAAACTGAGTTACTTGAGAGTTAGGATCAGCTCTTACCTGTGAATGCCGTGTCTGGCTCATAGTAAGAACCCCCCAAATATTTGCTCACATCCTGCTGCCCCCATTTATCCTTCCTCCCTTGATGGGGGTCTCAGAATTCTTGGCAAATGCAATTGCTTCTTAAGTATTGATTCAGTAAGGGAGTGGAGAAATGCGAGCAGGTGGGCGTGAGGGGAAGAATGCCCCATTCTCTGTCCCCACATCTTTGCTAACTTGTTCTCTCCTTCCTGTCTCCATCACTTTTTGGGCAAACGTTATTGTGAGCTATCTGACAGCCAGTCTGCTGGGCTTGGGTTGATGAAGATGAGTGAGACATTCTCCTTGTCTTCAAGGGGTCGATTTATTCTCATCCTCAGCAACTCCCCATTCCTGCGCAGCAAACCCCGGGGGTCACTAGAGCAGAGCTGCATCCTTCCGGGCATCCTGGCAGTGGGAGGGGCTCTGGGCCAGGGCCCTGATACTGAGGGGCTCAGATAGTTGGACTCGTCACACCCTCCAGAAGCAAAAGCCCATAGACTCTGGGTCCCCAAAGGACGTCTCAGGAACCCCCCAGTTCTCTACTTTGAGACATCCGCGGTGGCCGAGGTCACTCCGAGAAGTGTCACTTTGGACTTGTCCCTTGCGTTGGGTGATGGAGTCAGACGCCACCAGCAGTGGATGGCCAAGCTTCAAGGGCACCTTCTTAGCAGCTCTGTGGGCTGTGGGCACAAGAGTTTCCTGTTCTCCCTTCTCCGTGTTAGGGACCCAGGGAAGTGCTTGCTGCTTCCAGCCTCGCTGGTGGCTCTGAGGAGCAGGTGATGGCTGTGGCATTGGTGAGAGAAAGGGTCCTGTAATTTCCAGGGGTGGGTGATGCTGTGGTAAACCCCACAAGGTGGCACTTGCCTGCCCAGCCTGAGATGCTGTATGAGGGCGGTGAGGTGGGCCCCCCCCAACCTGGAGGCAGGGACAGGGAGGGATGGGATAATCGGCTTGCTTGCGTGGGCTCCTAATCTGGATCTCGGGCCTTATGGCTAAACACCTTATCCTCACTGCAGCCCTCTGATGGGCCGAGCAGGTGGGGCAAAGATGTTGGTGAAATGAAAACACCCGCACAGGGGAGCAGTATCCTTCCTGCTTCTTTCTGGGATGCATTTTATCTCTGAAATAGGAGGCACTTAAGCTCATACTGGCTTTACATACTGGAGAGGTTATGTAAATTAACGGGAGAGTTTACAGAGGGCTTTAATCTCTTTATTTATTGTTTGAATTAAAGACCAGTGTGATAGTACAGAGGGCTTTGATTTCAGAAGAAAAGAGCCATGTAAGGGTTTGTTTGCCCATTTTACAGATAAGGAAAATTGAGTCCCCAAATGAACATCTGGCCTCCAGCTATTTGGCAAAGTTGGGAGTAGGGTGCTGAGCACTCCTCATTTGGGACATGTTTGTCTGGCACATGCCAGCGTGCCTTCTGAAATGGGAGCCCCATGAGCAGAGGAGGTAGCAGCTTGGTGGAGGCCCCTGGTCCCCTCCCCAGACTCAGCCTCTGTGTAGGGGGGACTCCTGGCCTGTTAGAAGCCTGACATCGTGGCAGGCACCGTTTTCACATGTATCTTCCCTGCGGAGCTGGCCAGAGCTTGGGCACGCATCTCATGAGCTGTGGCTGCGATGTTCCGCCTCTTGGTCTTGACCACATGTGACGCTGCCTCCCTCTGTGATGTGCGTTGTCACGTCACTGCAAATCTGAAGCCTAAATCCCGGCATGAAGACCCCTGTCTTGTGCACCTGGGTGTCACCTGTCCCACCGTGCCCACACAGAGCCAAGCCTTAGGAAGTGCTCTTGGGGTCCTGGTGGGAACTCACTCTGTAGAAACAGCACTGCCTGTGTTCTCCTTCTGCCTCTGCCGTGACTGGGTGACAAGGCCCTTCCTCCCCCGGGGTCTTTGCTTTTCCTCTGTCAGATGGGGTTGCCTCCCCCTGAGTTCCCTCAGAGTGTTGGGGAAAGGGGAAAATAAGATAATAGATGCCAAAATAGTCAGACCCAGGTAGCCTAGTTAAAATGTAAACTTCATTAAAAATTAAGAATCGGCCGGGCGCAGTGGCTCACACCTGTAACCCCAGCACTTTGGGAGGCTGAGGCAGGTGGATCACTTGAGGTCAGGAGTTCGAGACCAGCCTGACCAACATGGAGAAACCCTGTCTCTACTAAAAATACAAAATTAGCTGGGCGTGGTGTTGCATGCCTGTAATCCCAGCTACTGGGGAGGCTGAGGCCGGAGAATCACTTGAACCCGGGAAGCGGAGGTTGCCGTGAGCCAAGATTGTGCCATTGCACTCCAGCCTGGGCAACGAGAGCGAAACTCCATCTCAAAAAAAAAAGAGTTGGCTGGGCGCGGTGGCTCACACCTGTAATCCCAGCACTTTGGGAGTCTGAGGCAGGTGGATCACTTGAGGTCAGGAGTTCAAGATCAGCCTGGCCAACATGGTGAAACCCCCATCTCTACTAAAAATACAAAAATCAGCCAGGCTGGTGTCAGGCACCTGTAATCCTCGAGAGGCTGAGGCAGGAGAATTGCTTGAACCCGGGAGGTAGGTAGAGGTTACAGTCAGCTGAGATTGTGCCACTGCACTCCAGCCTGGGCGACAGAACAAGACTCTGTCTAAAAAAAAAAATAAAAATAAATAAATAAATAAATATTAAGAATCCTGGAGATTCTACAGTTCTAGGTCTGGAGGAGGACTTAGGACTCAGGGACTCCGTGAGGCACATGTTGAGAATCCCTGGACCAGTAAAGGCATTGTCATTCCAAACTGCATGACCTTGGGCAAGTAACGTCACCTCTCTCAGCCTCCCTTGTGAGGTTGGGGTGATATTGATGCCCACTGTGTAAGATGGTTGCCAGGGTCCTCATAGCAGCAAATGCTTAGTGGTGCTTACTATGTTCCGCACGCTGCTCTGTTTTACAGATTGAGAAACTGAGGCACAAAGGGGTTAGATGACACAGTAAGTGGCAGAGATGGGTTCATACCGAGGCAGTCCGGCCCCAGAGTCTTATCTCTTAACCTCTAGACTAGTGGCTCTCAAAGTGTGTTTCAGGGGGATTCCTGGAGGTTTCCAGAGATCCTTTCAGACCATCCATGAGGTTAGAGTGGTTTTCATAATCATTCTGAGACATTATTTTCTGTCTTCACTCTCTTTTCTTGCATGAGTATACAGTGCAGTTTTCAGAGGCTGCATGACCCATGATCGTGTCGTCGTTCTGGCAGCTAATGGAAGGTAGTGTTTGTGTATTCTTGTATTTTAAAAATTTCTTGGCTGGGTGTGGTAGCTCACACCTGCTGTCCCAGCACTTTGGGAGGTCAAGGCAGGAGGATTACTTGAGTACAGGAGTTTGAGACCAGCCTGGATCAAATAGTGAGACCCCATCTTTACAAAAAATTTAAAAAAATTAGCTGGGTGGGACTACATGCCTGTAGTCCCGGTTACTCAGGAGGCTGAGGTGGGAGGATTGCTTGAGTCTGGGAGATTAAGGCTGAAGTGAGCTGAGATCATGCCATTGCACTGTAGCCTGAGGATAGAGCGAGACCCTGTTTGAAAAAATTTTTTCTTCTACTTTTAATTTCTAACATGGTGAATACTGATAGCTATAATCCACATAAACAAAACTCTTTGGTGTCCTCCTTAACATTGAGAGTGAAAAGGGGTCCTGAGGCCAAAAAGTTTGCGATGTGTTGTTGGAGGCTGTGTTACCTTATTAAATGTGATACTTGTCAAACATCTGGTGGCACCTCCCGTGGTAAGCAGCTGGAGGGGAGTTGGTGCCTGTCCCAGGGAATCTTGGCTCTTCTCGGGGTCTCCCCACGCGTGGAGACCTCCGTGTATGAGACTGAGTCCTGAACCTGCTGGGCGCTTTCACAGATGGCGGTGCTGACTGTGCTGTTTGTGTGTGGTCAGCTAGCTGCCCGAGACAGAGCTTCTGTCTTCCACCTGGCTGCACCTGCAGTGCTCAGCCCTGACTGCAGGAGTGAGCAGATGCTCAGTGGCGGGCCTCCTCTTGGGTGGAGCCAATATGGGTGCAGCTGCTGTGGCCCTGCAAGTTCTGTTCCAGGCCAGGCCTGGCACCGAGCCAGCACTTTGCCTGTGCTATCCCATTGAACCTCGCATCTGCCCTGTGAGGGAGGGGCTGTTGTGAGTCTCATTTTACAGGTGAAGAATTCAAGGCTCAGGGAGGTTCCACCTGTGCGAGGGGCAGGGCCTGGACTCGAACTGTCTCTGGCTGGCTGGAGCCTGCACCCCGATGTGTTTCGGTATCTTCACAATGTTGCTCCTGCTTGTGGCCAACTCATTTGGGTTTAGATTTGGGGTGTGCTGCCAGTGTTCCTCCCAGAGTTCTGCTCCAGCCCAAGCCATCTGCAGGCTGTTCTTCCCCTGCTCCAGCTCTAGCTTTTACTTATTTTTTTTTTCTTTTCTTTTCTTTCTTTTTTTTTTTTTTTTTTGAGACCGAGTCTTGCTCGGTTGCCCAGGCTGGAGTGCAGTGGCATGATCTCCGCTCACTGTAACCTCCGCTTCCCGGGTTCAAGTGATTCTGGTGCCTCGGCCCCTGGAGTAACTGGGATTACAAGCGCATGCCACCACGCCGGGCTAATTTTGTATTTTTAGTAGAGACAGAGTTTCACCATGTTGGCCAGGCTGGTCGCGAACTCCTGACCTCAGGTGATCTGTCTACCTCGGCCTCCCAAAGTGCTGGGATTACAGGCATAAGCCACTGCGCCTGGCCCAGCTTTTACTTATTTTCATTATTTTATTTCGTTTTACAATTTTTACAATCAGATGCTATATTGCCTAGGCTGGTCTTGACCTCCTGGCCGCAAATGAGCCTTCTACCTTGGTCTCCCAAAGTGTTGGGATTACAGGTGTGAGCCACCGTGTCCGACCTGGCTCTGGGGCTTTTAGACCAAGGGTTTTGGAGCAGTGAGATGAGGTGTGGACAGAATGCAGGTTTGAATTTTGGCTCTGCCGTTTGCTGGCTGTGACTCTAACCTTTCTGATACCCTGCCTGCATATGACATGGCTGCTGCTGCCTCTCCTTGTAAGGGGAGAACAGCTCAGGGAAAACTGACGTTGCCTGAACTCAGAAACCAGGGGTCTCCACCGTGATAGGACTGGCATGGAGCTGTCATCTTCTCAAAATCTGGCCCTGGACCAACTGTGTCAGTCTCTCCAGGAGGGATTCCGGATTTCTGGGCCCTGCCCTGACCTACTAATGCAGAGCTCTGTGGGAGGGGCTGGCCACCTGTATCGTCAGTGAGCTTTGCTGGAATTCAGGTGCACACTGAAGTTTGGCAATCCCTGCTTAGAGGTTGGGGGCCACTTTTAACCCTCAAGACATAACAAATACTGGTCATGTCCCTATATGAATAGCTCTTTATCAGTGGCCATATGATTTGTTGTTTAAACCAGGGCACCCTTGAGCGGGTGGGGGGGGGGGTCCCCTGAGGAGTGCACTGGGACTTCCTGGTACATGGGAACATGTGGTCGTTTCTCAGTCCTCCTCTTACCTTTCTGCTGGCCCTAGGAGATGCCGTTCGCTTCCTACTGCAAATGGGGAAACCGAGACCTGGAGAAGGGTGCATCTGACCACACAGCTGTAACCTTGGTCCTTGATTCTAGAATGCCTTCTCAGCTGGGTTGTCAGCCTTGGCTCACCCTAGCTGAGTGCTGCTGCAAGTGGGCTGTGGAGGACCCTAGATTTCTGTGGTGCTGGAATCTTTTGAAAACTAACATAATCTTTGTGATGAGAAAAACCAACATTAAAGCTATGGAGCCGGACATGGTGGCACACACCTGTAATCCCAGCACCTTGGGAGGCCAAGGCAGGAGAATCATTTGAGCCTAGTAGTTTGAGACCAGCCTGGGCAAAATAGTGAGACCCTGTCTCTACAAAAAATTTAAAAATTAGCTGGAGGTGGTAACGCACACCTATAGTGCCAGCTATCGGGAGGTTGAGGTGGGAGGATCATTTGAGCCCAGGAGATGAAGGCTGCAGGGAGCCCTGTTTGCACCATTGCTTTCCAGTCTGGGCAACAGAGCGAGACCATGTCTCAAAAAAAAAAAAAAAAAAAAAAAAAAAAAAAGCTATGGAATGCACCTCTGGAAAAGATACAAACCAGATGAAAATGGAGGACCCTGTCAACAGAAAGGAAGCAGGTGCCGGGTGTATTTGTGCTTCCTCTCTTCAGTCCCTGGGGTTCCCTCCTGGGCCTGGCTGTGACCCATCTACCACACAGACTATCGATGGCCCTCTAGGCAGAGTGACAGGGAGAGGGCCGCTGACACCAGCTCTCCGTCAAAGCAGATGTCCTCTTTGGGTTGGTCAATTTCTTTCCTTCCTGATTGCCTGCGAGGCCAACTGGCTGATTTTTGTTTTCCTGCTCCTATGAGGATGCGCATATGACAGTCCATTTTGGTGGCACATGGAGAGGGCTGCAGTTAAGGGGAATTCTGGAGGGAAACCTAAGGTTTCTGGAGCACTAAATATAACAAGCAGTGACATAGTTGAACCAGTGATGTCAAAGCCAGCAAAGCCCCCATGTGTGGAGCTTGGTGTATTTCTGGTTCAGACAGAAATAGACACCTGCCAGAGGGCATGATGGCATCAGTGCTTGCGGGCAGCCTTGGGCCAAACTTAGTCTCCATCCCTGCTGCCTGGCCCTCTCCTCCTGCCTTTTCCTCTCTGCTCCTTGGGGAGCTCCATATAGCACCCGAGGATTGTGGTTTTGCTTCTGGCTGCAAATACTTTCACATATCCTGTTGCTCATGAGAGGGTGGAGGGAGCAGCTCCTTGGTCTCCCTGGGGAGGGGGTGGGCTGAGCTGCAGGAATGTGCTCTCAGAGATCTCTGCCCCTCCTCGAGCCTCCCGGTGGAGTGGTATTACCACAGGAAACCTCCAGTTTGTTTTTGATAAATCACATGTACAGGCTCGGGGGTCCCTTCGTCTTGGGCTGCCCGTTCGTTACTTTGGTGTCACTGTGTTCACAGGGAAGGATGGAGACGCTGAAGGATAAGACCCTGCAGGAGCTGGAGGAGTTGCAGAATGACTCGGAGGCGATTGACCAGCTGGCCCTGGAGTCCCCTGAGGTAGAGGGAGGCTGGTATGGGACCCAACAAGGCCAGCAGAAGAGGCTTGTTAAGAGGTGCTTTTTAAGGATGCTGGCTTATTGGAAGTTTTGGCCAAATTCATCTCCCTTTTCTGTGAACTTCATCCTGGTTTGGACTCAGAGGAATCCCTGAAGCTTCAGACCAGTTCCTGGGAGTTCTTGGTAGTGCTGGGGAGTCCACTGCCTCCTGGTGCCTTTCCAGGACCCAGATGCCCCGGGAGTCCCCACACTGTTGTTCCAGCCCAAATCTGGAGGCAGCTACTCAAAGCACTGGTATGGTTTTGTACCCAATTTTCCCCAAGAGCTTTGTGCGATCCCGTATCTCCAGGTGACTCTAAGGCTTCTAGGAGCCATTCTTGGGCGGAGATCTAGCTCGTCTCCCATTTGATCCTGTTTCTCCTCATAACTGGCCCCTAATCCTCTCGCTCTTAATCACAGAGTCCTTGTGGAAAGAAACAGAATCCTGCCTCTGCAGAGATTTACACTTAATAAAGGACGTTCCCTGCCGCTAGCATCTCCTGTGACCCTGGGATGTCCCCTGTGAGGTGGGAGAGGTCAGGCCACACAGCCAGAAATACCCACGGTCACCCATTGAGTGGCTGCAGCTCATCCGTTGTTCTGGAAGCTCCCGCTTCCTGTCCCTAATGTGAGGGAGAGACACGAACGCAAGTAATGCCACCTCCTTTGATTTGCATTTGGAGTACATGTTTACTTGCACGGATGAGCAGGTATGGTGTGTCTCTTCTGTGAACTTGTATTTTTGAGAAAAATAATGATGCTCCCCATCCAGTGTCTCCGTGCTTCCATGCCATGGGGGGCGCCAGGCTGGTGAGTCCCCTGCTCCTGTTCTGGCTTGTGCTCTTGCCGCCTGCTGCCTGCTCTACTGCCTAAGTGAGGAATCTTTACTGGGGTTGGAGGTGACTGAACATTGGTTTGAAAAGACCTCCTGGTGGGCAGATTGTGAGGAGAGGTGGACACTATGGGCCACATCCTACCACCCTAGGGCTTTTTCAGTCCTCAGCAAGGATGTGGAGCAAAGCTTGCTTGTCAAAGCCCCAGGGCCGACTCAAATGGCTTGTGAGGCTGTGAGCTCTGCCACGGCGTTGCTCCTGCCCGGCCTGGTGCTGGGCACAGTGCAGCTCTGCCTGCGTTCCTTTGTCACATATTAAGCACTGTGAGCATGGTGCCATGGGAAGCCCAAGGCCTGCTTCTAGAGTGTGCAGAGCTGAGCAGGCTGACAGAATCGTGAGAAAGCAGAGAATCACGGAAAATGTGAGCAGAAGTGACCTCTTGGGCAGAAGGCATTTGAATTTTGTGGTGTGCAGCCACACCTGTCCCATCGATCTGAACTCTCTGAGGGAAAAAAACACTCATGGATCAGGTGGAAATGAAGCAGGACAAGCCACTTAGACTTCAGACCATTGGCAGACTTTTTTATCGTGGGCTGTAAGACAGTCATCGAGTCACGGTGGGATTGTGAGAAGAGACAGGAGCTCTCTCTCAGTTTGGGACATGGACATGGCTTGGAGAGAAGGGAGTTGGCAGGGGCTCTCTCCATGTAGAAGAGTGTGCAGGGAGGGGTGTGTGGAGGGGAGCTGCTTTGGGTTGGGGGCCAGATATAGAAAGGAAACCCCGTAACTTATTAAGGAAAGGTAGTCAAAATGGTTTTATCTCCCACTTTGCAACTTTTTTTATTTTTTATTTTTTTCGGCAGGGTCTTACTTTGTCGCCCAGGCTGGAGTGCAATGGCGCCATCATGGCTCACTGCAGCCTCTACCTTCTGAACTCAAACAATCCTCCCACCCCAGCTTGCTGAGTAGCTGGGACTGCAGGCGCACACCACCACACCTGGCTAATTTTTAAATTTTACATAGCAACTTTTGAGAACTATTAGATACTTCTTGTTGAGTTTTGCTGTAGATTCAAAGAAAATTGATAATTATCTATAAAGATTAGTAGCGACTCCTTCCTTTTCGAGCTATATATCTGTATGAGTATAGATTCTTTCTGCTTATTCCATCAAAGGTAATATACTAGGGCAGATTGAAATCAGAAGCAGCAAAACATGAGAAAACATCTTTTATTTACCTATTTTTAGTCTTACTGACCTCTTTTCAGTGACTGGGAGGACTTCACACTGAATCCCTAATATGCATAGATATGCAGTTTTCTAAGTCAATGCATATTTTGCATATTTATGGGGAAGATGAGAGTCTTTGTTGCATGCATAGATTGTGTGATGATCAGGCCGGGCACGGTGGCTCACGCCTGTAATCCCAGCACTTTGGGAGGCCGAGGTGGGTGGATGACCTGAGGTCAGGAGTTTGAGAGCAGCCTAGCCAACATGGTGAAACCCCATCTCTACTAAAAATACAAAAATTAGCCAGGCGTGGTGGCACATGCCTGTAGTCCCAGCTACAAGGGAGGCTGAGGCAGGAGAATCGCTTGAACCCAGGAGGCAGAGGTTGCAGTGAGCCGAGATCGCGCCATTGCACTCCAGCCTGGGCAACAGAGCAAAACTCTGTCTCAAAAAAAAAAAAAAAAAAAAGAATGTGTAATTAAGGTCAGGGCATTTAGGGTCTCCATCACCTTGAGTATTTGTTGTTTCTGTGTGTTGGGAACATTTTATGCTTCTTGCTACTTTGAAATATACAATACATTGTTGCTGACCATAGTCACCCTACTCAGTCAGCTGTTGAACATTAGAACTTACTTCTTCTGTCTACCTGTATGTTTCTACCCATTGACCCACTTCATGGAGAAAGATGTGAGAAGGCTATGGGGACAGGACGCAGAAATAAGTAGGGCAAGATTTAGGGGAAAATGATACAGCGTCGATTTGTTGGTTTAGACGCAGGGAAAAGGCAGTGGACGTATAGGAAGGCCAGAGGATCCATGGGGCCCTGCAAGGGATGGGTGAGCAGGAGGGCTTTAGGCCTTTCACTCTGGGTCAGCCATGTAAGTAAAGTTTCCATGGCTAATACAAATTAGATTGAGAGTCACGTATGGTGGTTTGTGCCTGTAGTCCCAGCTGTTGGAAGGATGGGATGGGAGGATTGTTTGAGGCCAGCCTGGGCAACGTAGGGAAACCCCATCTCTACAGAAAATAAAAGAACTTAGCCAAGTGTGGTGGTGCGTGCCTGTAGTCCCAGCTACTGGAAAGGCTGAGGCAGGAAGATTGCTCGAGCTCAGGAGTTTGAGGCTGCAATGACCTGTGGTCATGCCATTGCACTCATTCTGGACGACAGAATGAGACCATGTCTGTAGAAGGCAGCAGCGTGGGCTCTAGGCTGGACAGACCCTGGGCCCTACATCCCTGAACCCTGGCAGCCTCGTCTGGAGGGCTCAGGGAGGGCAGGGAGCTGTGGCATCCCTCTTTCCAATCTGGAGCACAAAGAAGAGGCTATGGGCCTGCCCCAGAGTGCAGGGCCTCGGCCCCTGTAGCTGGGACAGCAGAAGGGGTAGGCTTTCCCCGAAGCCGCCTCTTCCAGAATGCCCACGGGCTTCCTATGTCTCGTGGGGCATGAGCCAGTCTGGCTTGGTCTGTCACATGCTGACCATGGTGGAGAAGCTGCACAGAGAAGCTGCACAGTGAGGGCCTGACTTAGAGTCAGTCTTGCTGAGCTGTTCCCTGTGCCCTGTGGCGGGTGCCGAGGCGTCTCTTCTGGTGCCCCATGGTGCTGTCAGTGTACCATCACCGCTGGCTCAGCATGCAGGTCTGACTCCTCAGCCCTCCTCTTAGGAAGAGGACTCCTTGGCGGATGCATGGGGCCTCACATCACAACAGCTGGGAAGGGTGCCTTGGCTTCTGCCTCACTGGCTGGCAGCGACGAAGAGCCTGGCAGAGGGGTAAAGTGCCACTTGGCTTGGGGAAGTGTTTGCAGCAGGGAACATCCAGGCTGGCCCCTCTGGCTCATCTGTGCAGCTTCTCTGCAGGACACAGGTGCGGCCTAGGAGGCAGGTCCAGGTCTCTCCTAAGTCAGTGGCATGGTCTGGTCCAGGGACCTGGCTCTCTCAACCCTCACAATAACTTTATTTGGGGAATCATTATATGTCTTGCCTGTGCATCTGGCCAGGGCCACCTGAGCCCACCATGGTAGGTCTCTTGACTCTGAAGCTTGGGGATAAGTAATTGGGACTTTTGATCCCTTCCCTCCTAGAAAGCCTCTGATTTTTCTCATGTAAATTGGTCCACCCCCTCCTTGGGGCTCTGCACATTCCATCGTGGATATCAATCACGTGGCCTTGGGCGAGCTCTTCACCTTCAGCGCCAGGTTCCCATGCGTCTCCACCTCATGGGCTGTGGGTTAAGGATTAAGTGAGGTGCAGAGTACTTCATTCAGGGTTTGAACCTGGCTTTGTCTGACTAGTTGAGGGCTGAGTATTGCCCCAAGGATGAGCCTCTCCGCCCCAAGGGGAGCGATGTGCCCCCGAGGCCCCGACCCAGGCTGCCAGGAGGTTAAGGGTGATGGACATTTTCATTAGGTTCTGTTGTCCTGCCCTTTTAGGTCCAGGACCTGCAGCTGGAACGGGAGATGGCACTGGCCACCAACCGGAGCCTGGCGGAGCGGAACTTGGAGTTCCAGGGTCCCCTGGAGATCAGCCGCTCAAACCTCTCGGATAAATACCAGGAGCTCCGGAAGCTCGTGGAGCGGTGCCAGGAGCAGAAGGCAAAGCTGGGTAGGGTGGCTCCTCTGTGAACTCAGGGTCCCCATTCAGGGTTGGACGGAGGCCCACCGTGTTCCCAGCCCTGTGCTAAGTGCTGTATGTACATTTTTTCACAACAGCCGTAGAAGGGTGGGTACTGTTGTTACTCCATTTTATAGGTAAGCAAAATGAGGCTCAGAGAGATTCAAGAACTTGACTAAGGTCACCCAGCTTAGACATAGGTGGAGTTGGGATTTGAATCGAGACAGCCTGCATCCTTTGCTGCTGCCGTTACCCCTGGCAGCTCAGGCTCTGTGCTTTACTGAGCTGCTCCTGAGCTGCTCTGGGCTCTCTGTGTCCCAGGACCTGTCACACCTTTGAAGGTGGGAGGGTGGTCCTTGTCTTGATGGTGAGAGAGCTTGACGCTCAGGTTAGGTAACTCCCCTGGCTGGCAGGCAGAACTGGGTCAGTTGGGCTCTGAAGCCCGAGTCGTTTCCCATCCCAGGATGGTGTAGGGGAGGCTTGGCCAAGGTCTAGGCTGGGTTCATTTGGGCCCTTCTCTGCTCAGGAAGGTAGTCTAAGGAACTGGACCAAAAGAGCTCATCAAGCCCACCCGAAAGGACCCTTTGGTGGACCCTGGGGTGGTGGCTGGGCCTGGATGCACACAGAGGGCATGCAAAGTGCCTTTAACACCGAATCAGGAAGCACTTTTCAAATGTCAGTCGTTCTGCCCTCCCTTCCAGAGAAATTTTCTTCAGCATTGCAGCCGGGGACCTTGTTAGACCTTCTGCAGGTGGAAGGCATGAAGATTGAAGAAGAGTCCGAGGTGAGAGGGCGAGGCGACACCCCTCTTCCCTGGACGGGGTGTCAGTCCCTGCAGCAAGGGCCCTTGGAAGGAGGAGCAGATGTCTGCAAAGCATGGAACAAGGGAGCTTTCGTAGATGGCAGAGGTGAAGGACATCTTTAGTCCTGGGGAGGCCTTTTGGGTATAAATAACAGGAACCCAGTCCCACTAGCTGAAGCAGAATGGGTGGCAGTGGACAAGGGCAGCTCGCAGCCCCGAATGGTAGGGGAGCACAGCAGGAGGCCTCCAGGGGCTGAGGCCAGCTCCCTACTCCACTCTCCCTGCTTCCCTCTGGCCATCTCTTCAGCCTCTGTGGGCAAACTGGTGCTGTCCACTCTGTGTCTGGGTGGAAGAAGCTTCTAGGCCCTCCCAGTCCCTGGGCTAGTGCTCATCCAGGTGTTCAGCGCATATATGCAGTGGCCACTGTGGGCCTGGCATGATGCCAGGGTGCCAGGACAGGTGACCACGACAGAGACAGTCCTCGCCCTCAAGGGACTGACATTCTAGTGAGGGAGACAGTGCATGTACCATGTATCAGCTGTGAGAAGGGGCATATGGCCAGGGAAGAGGAGCGGGTGCCCGAGGCGGTGTGAGGTGGGAGGGCTGCAGCTGAACTCAGACCCTGGAGAAAAACAAGAGACTCATCCCAGCTGCCCCTGTTGTCACTGGACCTTATGTTTTCCAGGCAATGGCTGAGAAGTTCCTGGAGGGCGAGGTGCCCCTGGAAACGTTCCTGGAGAATTTTTCCTCCATGAGGATGCTGTCCCATCTGCGCCGGGTTCGTGTGGAAAAGCTCCAGGAAGTGGTGAGGAAGCCCAGGGCTTCCCAGGAGCTGGCCGGCGATGCCCCTCCACCCCGCCCACCACCCCCGGTGCGCCCAGTGCCCCAGGGAACACCCCCTGTGGTTGAAGAGCAGCCGCAGCCACCATCAGCCATGCCTCCCTACCCTTTGCCCTACAGCCCGTCCCCCAGCCTGCCTGTGGGCTCCACTGCCCATGGAGCCCTGCCACCAGCCCCTTTCCCGGTGGTGTCCCAGCCCTCCTTCTACAGCGGGCCTCTGGGCCCCACTTACCCGGCAGCCCAGCCTGGACCCAGGGGTGCTGCTGGTTACTCCTGGTCCCCACAGAGGAGCACGCCACCCCGGCCGGGCTATCCTGGGACCCCAACTGGTGCCTCTGGGCCTGGGTACCCCTTGGCGGGAGGCAGGGCCCTCAGTCCTGGTTATCCTCAACAGTCCCCCTACCCCGCAACAGGAGGGAAACCTCCCTACCCAATACAGCCTCAGCTCCCCAGCTTCCCAGGCCAGCCCCAGCCCTCAGTGCCCCTGCAGCCCCCTTATCCCCCCGGGCCCGCCCCTCCCTATGGGTTCCCACCACCCCCGGGGCCTGCCTGGCCTGGGTATTAGACACACTCCTGGCCCTCGGCCCCTCCCTAGACCCACCCACGCTCAACCTTTGGCCCAGCCATCGCCAAGATTCGAGGATCAACTGGAGGTGGCGTTGGTGCTCCCTGTGGACTTGCGTCGGCACCCAGAGGCCTTGGAGGGACAAGGCACTGGGCGGTGTGACTGGTCATTGGCACTTGCTGGCTTCTGGCCGGAGGTCCTCTTGGAAGCCCCTCCTTTCAGTGCCTGGCTGCAGCGGTGCTAGCCAGGCTGGAGTCCAGCACCCCTCGCCGGTGTCTGTGTGAGTGAGCGCATGTGCGCATTTATGAGCATCTACTTGCGGCTGCACTCAGGGCCATTTGAACCCAGTGCAGAGTTATCTCGATGAGGAGGCCCTGGGTCTCCAGCCCACTCCGTCTCCCCTGGGGTTTGGCGTATTTGACATGGAGCCCCATGCCAAGGGATGCAGCTGTTGGTGTCTGTCCAGTCCATTCAAGGCTAGCCTGCCAATGCACTGTGGCAGTGGTTGGATTGGAGGGAGAGAACAGAGTTGGGAAAAACAACAGATTTGAGTCCTATAAAGCCATAATTTAACTCCAGTAGCTGATGTCAGACAAGCTTGTCCTATGTCCTATTTGAGTGGCAGCAGCGCCAGCCCGGCAAGAAGGCTGGGGGTTGTGAAGGTTGTCCCCAGACCTTGCTTGCACTGGTTGGAGAACCCAGGGGGCTGCCTTGGGCCCTCTGGCCAGAGGGAAGCAGGCAGCTCTAGCCCAGGAGATTGTGGTCACATTGGGGCTCGTTTAGGACTGGAGGGCCAGGTCACCTCCCCAGCCACCCTTGTCTCCTCTGGGGCCCCCCACTTTAGGGCGACTTTACCCGAGGCCCACGCATCCATCCACTCCTTTAGTGCCTTGAATCTCATTCACAAGCAGCCCCTCCCTTCCCCTCCCCTTCTCCTCACTCCGTTGATGTAATCCTCCCACCGCCAGTGTCCATCCTAAGACAGGCATCAAAAGAGGCCCTAACCTAACTTCCCAAATGGTGCTTTTGAAAAAACACCATCACTACATTAGGGGCAATGTTTTCGCACCTCCCTGTCTTCAGAATGTAAAGGGCGGGGATTATGTCTCTGTTTAATATGCAGCCCCCTGCACTGTGGGGTTTGGGGCATGTTCAGTAATAAGAATGAATACAATAGACAAAGGGGGTGTGATGAGTGTTAACTTGGTTGTTCAGAGGTAAACCAGGTCTCAGGGAAGAGCCTGGAGCTGCTATTGCTTAGGAAGTTGTACGTGCCTTGAAATGTCCACTACCTGAGGACGCAGCATCTGGTGGGCCCGGGGCTGCTGGGGCCAAGGAGGGACCTTGACCTTCTGGTGCCTGCCCCTCCCCGGCCTACGTGCCATCCGCGTGACGCTAGGTCAGCGCTGCCAGTTCTTTACCAAATGTGCTTGCTTCTCTTAAGTTATTTATAAAGAGAAATCACTAATGGACTCTACTGGTTTGAGTGCTTCTGAGCTGGATGACCGACCGCCTGTATGTTTGTGTAATTAATTGCCATAATAAACTTTGATGAGTCACATGTGGTGTGTTGTTGGTGGGTTTGAGTGCAGACGTGGTTGCACGTGGGTGCCTTGAAATCTTCTGCAGCCTTCAGATCGTGCTCTCTGGAGGGGCCTCTGTGATTCACGTCCCAAAGCGCCATCCGTCTGGATGTCAGCCCTCCCCTGCCCGCTCGCTCCAGGGCTGGCCCTGGGAGTATTTACCTCCCCTCTCCCGCTCTTCCGCTTTCTTTCTTAGCCGTTTTCCTATTGGAGCCTGCGTTTGCCTGGTCCTGGTCCTGGACTGAGAGCAATGGCATGCAAGGCCACAGGATGCCACGAGGGGGCGTCTGGTCCTCAGCCTGCTCGGGAGGTGCCGTGTTCCTGCCACCTGCCGGGCTGGCGGGATGTCGGCGTGTGGGCCTGTCTGTGAGCCATCTAATTCTAACCTGGGCTCAGAGGGACAGCAGGCCGCTAAACTGGCGGCGGCACCAACAGTCTTCTAGGCCTTGGCCCAGCCTGCCTCCCTCCCCAGCGTCGCCCTGAGCTCTGCTGCTGAGCTGCCTATCCCGAGGCCGGGGAGGGCGTCTTCAGCTCAGCAGGAAGGGCAGCTTGGAGGGAGTCTGAAGACCAGGTTTCTATCAGTCCCTCATGTCAGCCCTCCGCCTCTTCTTCCCTGCAAGATGACTGGGCGGCCGCCTGCGGAGGATGCCTAGAGATGCCCTGAGTCGCTATGGCTGCAGGCTGTGCTGTGCTTTCAGGCGCATTATGTCCTGGAGTCCTCGCAACAGCCCTTTCATTCCCAGTTTAAATGAGAGGAAACCACAGGGCAGGTGGTTCGGTGAGCAGGTTGCACAGCCTTAGGAGAAGGTGGGACTTCGACTGGGTCGGTTGGATTTCAGAGGCTGCAGGGGCTCCTCCCCGCTGCCTTGGTGGTGCCAGAAGTGCCTCCCGAGGACAGAGCTCAGAGTCGCTGGGCTCTGGTCAAATGTTTACTGCCCTTCACCCCCAGCTGAACTCTGGCTTTGCCTTGCAGGTGTCCAAGGCTGAGGACACAGGACATCAGGGACAGCTGAAAGCAATTTGGCTTTGTAGGAAGAGGCTGCAAATCTCCCTCTAGGCGCATAGTCAGGTCACCTGCCTTGGGTTGGTGCCAGAGTGGTGGCAGGGGGCACGGAGGGGCTGACTTTCTAAGAAAGGACCGTCATGAGCTGCCTCAGCTGGTCAGCCTGCGTGTCCCACCCTGTGCTCTTTGCTTCCCCCTCTCTCGGGCCACTTCACTTCAGAGGGCAGCACACACAGGCGCTCCTCATGCCTCCCTCCCTGTATCCCTGGGAGTTCCCTGGCTGCTTTTCACCAGACTACAGTGGGCCTTCCGCTGCAGGGGGACAGACCCTGAGCATCAAATTTAGAGTCTCGAGATTCCTAGCTTAGGACACTTTGCTCTGCTGGATGTGGTGAGGCCATATAAATGTCATGTCCTTACAGCTCTCTGTACCGCTCTGTACTCCCAGATCCCTGGGTGCATGATAACTTTTTTTTTTTTTTTTTTTTGAGACAGAATCTCACTCATCTGGCTCCCAGGCTGGAGTGTATTGGCGCCATCTCGGCTCACTGCAACCTCTGCCTCCCAGGTTCAAGTGATTCTCCTGCCTTAGCCTCTTGAGTAGCTGGGATTACAGGTGTGTGCCACCATGCCTGGCTAATTATTTGTATATATGTGGTTTTTTTTTTGGGGGGGGAAAAAAAAGCCTGTTGCCCAGGCTGGAGTGCAATGGCAAGATCATGGCTCACTGCAGCCTTAAACTCCTGGCTTCAAGTGATCCTCCTGCACCAGCCTCATGAATAACGTACTATAGGCATGTGCCACCATGCTCAGCTAATTAAAAAACTCTTTTTTTTTTGGTAGAGATGGGGTCTCATTTTGTTGCCCAGGCTGGTCTGGAACTCCTGGCTTCAAGCAATCCTTCCACCTTGGCCTCCCAAAGTGCTGGGATTACAGGCATGAGCCAGCATGCCTGGGCACATGACAGTGTGAAAGCTAGACTTGTTGTTTGGTCCTTGATATCCTTGACCTAATATGCTAGAATCAGGGGTTGCATGCCCAAACACCCATTGGCCAGGTCACATGATTTGCCCAGGAACATAATTTACTTTATGGAATGGGCAGGGTTTGAGGGACACACAGGTGAGTGGAAGGGGTGGCCCTGCTCTAGCAGGTTGCTGGGATGCAGGAACAGGGAGGTTGTCCAGGTCACGGCAGCGCGTCCTCTACCAAGGGACGTGGACACTAGCCCCCTGAGCACTGGCTGGGGGAGCAATGGGTTGCCTTCACCAGCCAAGGCAGGAACTTGACAATGGCACCTTGAAGACTAAAATGCTTCTATTCCATCGCATCACCAAACATCTTTTTGAAATGCATCACCCAAGTCAGCCACCCCTTGAAAAACAGTTTTCTAAAGACTCGTGTCTCCTCAACTAAACTCTTTATTTTTGGTTTGGTTTTTAAGTAGGCCATGGTTTCTTTGAGGCCACCGTATGGTGGCCAAACTATAGATGAAAGAGCTTTTATTTAAAAAGGCACTGATGGGAGACACTGGCTGCCCCAGATCCTTTGCCCTCCCTAAGAGCAGCCTCTCAATTCCCTTTTGAGGAGCCCCCTCACCTCCACCAGATATGGGAAGACAAATGGGGTCCCTGTTTCTGGATTCCCAGCATGGTCAGGGGAAGATCTGTGACCTGGGCTTGGCCACGGGGCTCTCAGAAGGCAAGGCCTGGTTGGAGGGTGTTGGTGGGGGCAGAAAGCTGAGCAGATTCTGGGAGCACCCCACCCCATATCCTAGTAACTCCCTTTTGCTCTTCCAGACTTGGATTCTGTGGCTTGGACCATTGATGCCTGTGCTCCCAGGAGATACAGCATCCAATGGCGTGGAGAAAGGCCCCATCCCAGGATGTGTTCCCACGTTGCTTCACCTTCTTAGGGAGCCGCCGCAGTTGCGCATGGCCTCTCCCTTGATCAGACCCCAGGCTCCTGGGTAGACCTCCTCTTCTCAGTTGCAGTGAAGGAAGCCGAGGCCCCACGGGATTAGGTGTATGTCCAAGATCTCCAAGTACTAGAGGAGTCTGTTTTAGTCAAGGGAGTTATTTAAACCAAAGGAACATGACCAGCCCCATCTCTGACTCTTGGGTTAGAAGATGAACTGTGATGGGCTGAAACTACCTCAGCTTGGGACTTTTAATTGCTGGCTGAAGCAAAAAACCAAGTTGGTTAACATTTACTAGGCGCCCCTTTGTGCAGGGCCCTGGGTGGCACTGGTGCCCTGTGGGCTTGACAGTCAGTGGAAAGGAAGTGTCTAGATGAGGGGGTTGGGGAGGGGAGTCACAAGACAGGGAGTGGGGTGACGCTGTGGGTCAGGGTGGTGCCCACCCAGACCCCTGGCTGGCAGCTGCGGTGAACGCGCAGAGCTGTCTTTGTGCTCAGGTGAGCAGCCTCTGACCACCACGGCTGCAGAGGTCCCCGGGAGTCCCCTTCTTGTGCCTCCCCAGAGGGATCCGCAGGGGTGGATGCTGCACAGAAGAGGCCGAAGCGCTCGATTTGTCGGGAAGGAGGAAAAGCACTACCTACAAAGAACTATTCAAAATGCACTCGCCCCGCTGAGAGCTTCCTTGTCACTTCTTACCAGGGACAGAGTCTGAGGAGAAAGCCGATTTCACTCAGAAGCCACTCCCCAGCGGGCAGGGAAAGGGGGCTCCCTTCAGACACCCCCCGAGTCTCTAGTTGGAAGGCTGCTTGTTTTGGGGCTCTGCCCACCACAGCTTCCACAAGTGGAGGGGCAGCCGAGCTGTTGCGCAGCAGAGTGTGAGCTGGCCTGCCACTCGGGGCAGCAGCGCCTGTCCCGAAGGCTTCTGGCCTCTGTCCATGTTCTGGCCGGGGTAGAAATAGGGACATGATTTCAAGTGAAGAGCGGACAGTTTTCTCAGGACAAACAGGTCTGGCTCTTGGCTTTGCTCCTGGATCCCAGTTCTGTGGGGTAAGAAGGAAATGTGTTAGAGGAAGACACCGCAGAGGTGATGCAGGGAGGTCGGGGACCCATGCTCTGGGCTCCATCTTGGGGATGGCTGCTGTCCTGAGCCAGGGGCTCCTTCTCCCCGCTGGCAGGTTGGCAGCTCTAGAGGGGTGTGATTCCATCACGGAGCTCTTAGGGACTCTGCCTGTGTGGCCTTCCGAATGGAGTTTAAGAGTTGATTGTTAAGGTCCATGATTGTTCTGCTCTAATTGTCAAACCAGCTCGTATAACCTAAGCAGCGGACGTTTGTCTTTCCCTTTACAAGAATCAAGAGGCTGGGGGGTCCCCTATTCATGTATGGGCAGGGTGGGACTGAGGGGAGGCACTGAGTGGCTGCTGCTCACCCCCAGGACTGTGGGGGACCCCGGGGTGCTGGGGTCAGGCTGGAGACGGGCTCACCTTTACAGCCTCTGAGCCCCGTGCAGATCGTAGTCACTGTCGGAGGAGTTGTCAGGCTGCGTGGAGGAGCGATGCAGAGCCCCTTCCAGAGCTGGGGAAAGAAAGGACGCTGTTTGCAGAGGGTTTGTGACTCCACAGAGCCCCTTGGATCCTAGAGCCGCTGCCCACAGTGGGTTGGAAGATCACAGGGGCTTTATGAGCCGGTGACAGCCCCATATCTGTTTTGATCAAATCAGCCAAATGTTCACTAATGATGCTGAACTCCAGGCTCCCTGGGGCTTAATTGGTAGTGCCAGTCAGGGAGCCTTTAGTACAGCGCTCCTGCAGCCCACTTAATGGCTCTCTTCTGGCCTGGAGGAATCCAAGGGGCCTCATTTACCATCCAGGCCCCTCAAGGCCCTGCAGGGAAACAGGCCCATTAGGTCACAGCAAGGCTGGGGTTGATGGCTTTCTGAGTGCATTCTTCTCTCCAGATAAGTATTTCATGGTCTCAAACGGGACAGCTGGGGCCCGTAAAGGCTACATCCCTTCCGCACCCCTGCTGCATCCTGCGACGTTTGATCCCCCTGCACCCTGGGGTCTCCATCCTGTCTTTGGGCCATCACCCGACCTTCAAGGGCATCACGTGACCTGCCTTGGCGGCCTGCTGCAGCCCTGCCTGCGTGCCTGGGAGCACCCGCTGGTGCTTACCTGGATAAGCTGACAGGCGGGAGTTCCTGGGAGGTTGGCTGTATTCGTTATCCACGTGGGAGGCTGTGGTGTTCTCAGCATGGGACCGGACGGTCACCGTGTGGTTGCGATGGAAAGACACTGGGCAGATGGTAGGAGACAGTGTCGTTAGACTTGTGGCTGTGTCCTCCGCCTCCTTCCCCAGCAGGTGCCCAGAACTTTAATCTATTCCCATGATGTTAGCGGGGAGAGGGCAAAGGCACCCACAGCGCCTTCAATGCATCCCCCTCTCCTCTCTTCCCGGGAGGTTCATGCTAGCAGTATCAGCAGCAGACTTTTAGAGCAGGTTTGGGTAACCCAGCAATCTGACTGGTGGGGTGGGGCCTTCCGTGAGTCAGTCATCAAGCATTTACCAAGCAGGAGACTGGAGCACAGGTGACGGGACAGATCTGCTCCCTGCCCTCCAGGAGCTGAGGGCCTGTATGTTATTAAGAAAGGCTGGGCAACACAGAGCCCTCTTGAAGGATTTGGCCCTGGACTTGAAGAGGGAAGAAGGTGGAATGGGCGGCAGGAAGAGCACCATGTCTCCATCCATTAGGGTGTCTCTGACTGTGGCTGGAAGGAGGGAGGATGAAGACCAGGGATGGTGTTGGGCTGGCTGCACCAAAATGTCCTAATACTGGCCTTGTAAGTTGTTCCATGATGAAAATAGCTTGGACAGCCCTTCTTAATGGATCCTTGCTTTGGAGATGGGCAATACAAAAATGCCCATTAAGGTTCTGATAAGTCCTGAAATAGCCATGCTTAGCTGTGCCTAACTCATGGTTTTCCAGATCTGTTGATCAGGGAGGACTCTTTTGTGAGTGCTGCCTGTGAACATCCACTGGCCACTGTGTTGGGGAATGCTGCTGGAGGAGGCGAGGGCTGCTGGGGACCCTAGAGATGAGGCGAGGGACAGAAAGGATACCATGAGATGTTTCTATACTCTGAGGCTTCAGCGGTAGAAACCGCTCAGCCATCTGCCCATCAAGAAGCCTCCGCCCTCCCTGGTGTGGGGACGTCTGTTGGCCACAGTTACACGTCAGACAAGCACCGTGGAGATCAGAGGTTTCAAGCAGCCACAGGCTCCGTCTGTGGTCAGCAGAGAGCCTCGACTCTGCCTCCATGGCCTCCTCTGTCCAGGGCCTGAGGGAGGCTCCTGCCTCCGGGGACACTTACTGTTCTGGTTCATTCCTGTTGGGCCAATCCACTGGCGCTGCTTCTTCTGGCGGACTGGGCAAGAGACAAGAAAGGCACATCAGAGTGGTGGGGGCAGGAGTGTGTGGGGGGACAGGCAGGGGTGGGGACGGGGCTGGGCCTGGGAGGGAGATGGTGGCGGCAGGTGCAGCTGAGGGCAGGGCTGTTGGGCTCTGCCCCCTGGAGTCTCTCGTAGGCCTCGGTTTCCTAACTTGCTCGGGAAGGGAATTGCAGCCATCCTGTGCCAAAGGAGCAGGCTGAGGATGGTGTAGAGGTGCCCGGCTCCCCAGGAGAAAAGACCACAGGCGTTTGGAACTAGACCTGGGCAGGCACTAGGACCCAACACTGTCCTGCTGGGCCCTCTGTTCCCAATCTCTTCCCTCTCACTTCTTTGTCTGAATAATTTCCTCTTAAGTTCTGCAAGGCAAGGAGAACAACCCCCCACGTTCACAAAGTGTGCAATCGCCCATTTGGTAGATGAAGAAACTGAGGGTCAGAGAGAGGAAGTGTCCCAATCAGCATCCCGGGCAGTGGTAAGTGGTGGGGCTAGGCCTGGGATGTGTGTCTCCTGCCATCAGAGGCCGTGCTGAACACCCTCTGGGCCTGCCACAGCCTTGGGAATGGCCACACCTTCTCTCTGACCTGGAATGGGTCTCAGCTGGGCTCCAGAGATGGACAAATGAGCAATTGCAATTTTGTTTACTTTCTGTTTCTGTTACTTGGGGCAGAAAATGGCTAATGGGCAGGAGAGGGGAAGGCTGGGTGGTGAAGCAGAGGTGCCCTGCGCGCCCAGCTCTCTAGAGGCACGACCCTTCCTCCGGGGGATCTAGTGCAGCCCGTCCAGTCTCTGCACGTGGGAACAGAGCCACTCAGGGCCATGACACCTACATTTCTTCACCAGCTTCTTGTAGGCAAGGGGGCCGCACACGACCAGCAGCACCACCAGGAGCACCAGGGCCAGGATGATGCTTGCCACTGTGCCTGCAGCCAGGCCTGCGGGGTTTGGATCCTGGCCTGGAGAAGGAGGAAGAGTTAGGTCAGTCCCAGTCCTGGGGGGAGAAAAACTGTGGGAGGGAAGCTGCTGGCTGCCTGGCTTCCGCCGTCATCCTTGCTCATCTGAGAAATTCACCAGCATGCACGGAAGGCAATGATCTATTTGGCTGTCCCTCCGTCTATCTCTAGAATTCCCTGCTACCCACTAACCCACCCACCATTTATCATCTAACAGTTGATCATCTAGCTATCATTTGCCACACTTGTTATAAGCTATTTAATTTTCTACCATTTGCCAGTTATTAGTGATCACCTTGCCATCATATACCATCATAAACCAATATATGATCATATACCAATAGCCAGCTGGGCCTCTATTCTTGATCCATCCATCCATCTGTCCATCCATCCTTCTCTCCATCCATCCATCCATCCACTCACCCATCCATCAATCCACTCATCCATCCATCCATCCAACCATCCATCCATCCATCCATCCATCCATCATCCATCATCCATCCATCCACCCACCCACCAATCCATCCATCCATCCATCCATCCATCCATCCATCCATCCACCCATCCACCCATCCACCCATCCACCCACCCACCAATACATCCATCCATCCATCCATTCATCCATCCATCCATCTATCCAACCATCCATCCATCCATCCATCCATCCTCCATCCACCCACTGATCCATCCATCCATCCATCCATCCACCCACCCACCCACCAATCCATCCATCCATCCATCCACTCATCCATCCATCCATCCAACCATCCATCCATCCACCCACCCACTGATCCATCCATCCATCCATCCATCCATCCATCCATCCATCCATCCATCATCCATCCACCCACCCACCGATCCATCCATCCATCCATCCATCCATCCATCCATCCACCCACCCACCAATCCATCCATCCATCCATCCATCCATCCATCCATCCATCCATTCATCCATCCATCCAACCATCCATCCATCCACCCACCCACTGATCCATCCATCCATCCATCATCCATCCACCCACCCACCGATCCATCCATCCATCCATCCATCCATCCATCCACCCACCCACCAATCCATCCATCCATCCATCCATCCATTCATCCATCCATCCAACCATCCATCCATCCACCCACCCAACCATCCATCCATCCACCCACCCACTGATCCATCCATCCATCCATCCATCCATCCATCCATCCGTCCATCCATCCATCCCTCCATCATCCATCCACCCACTGATCCATCCATCCATCCATCCATCCATCCATCCATCCATCCATCCATCCATTTCTCTCTTTTACTTGCCATTTAGTTACCATTCATGTAGCAAATATGTGCTATTTGATTTTCTGGCTTCCACCTTGCAAAAGTAGAAGGCAGAAGGAGAAGTTCTATGACTCATCAGCTGCCTGACAGTGATCTGCCTGTTGCTTGCCCTGTCTCCTGTTATTGTTCATGCCCATTGCTGTCTGAGTACTCTTGCTCCCTGGCCCTCCAATTTCCCTCTCTCCATCCTTTCTGGGTCTCTGGGACTCTCTGTCTAGCTCCCGAGGGCTGCCCTTTAGAGACATGCACCCTGACCAGGTCCTAGAGGTAAAGTTGTAACTGCTTCCACCCACTGTGGGCTGTGGCCAACTCACATGTGACAAACACCTTCTTGCAGTAGGAATTTCTCTCGCAAAGTTCATGGCACTGGGACAACTTCTGATGGGGACAGGAGAGCCCCCGGGATGTTGGGTCACCAGTGTCCAGCACTCGATAGGAGTTGACGCCGCCACACTGCTGCTCCCGGCACACCTCCTCCCACCGCAGTGAGCTCCTGAATGAAGAGCTGTCGCACAGGGCTGCCCACTGAGCCCCCTGGCGCACCTCCACGGTGCCTTCACAGATGCTGCTGCCCCCCACCAGACGGCTCTGCACCTTGGGCTGGAAACCTGAGAGGGGAAGCAATGGGAAAGGAGGGTGCAAGTGTGACCCTGAGCCTGTGTGCTGCTTCCTGGGGCCCCATGCCACTGGCAAATCAGAGCCCTGGCTAGGGGAAGGCACTTTGTGGGACCACCAGGAGAGCCAGCCTTCCTTTCTGCCCTTCCTTCCTTCTGGTACCCTCTGTGGCTCTTCCCCTGACACAGCACTGTCTGGTGCCTCTGGGCAGCTGCCAGCACCATCCTGAGACACAGCAGCATAGGCGCTTTCTGCAAGGAGGCTGTTGGCAGCCACAAGCAGGGAGTCAGCTCCATGCCAGGTGGAGATAAGAGAAGAGCGTGGGAAATAGGCTCCACCTAGGTCCACTTCTCACTTGGAAACATCCTGTCATTCTCCCGCTGCACTTTGGGAAGAAGGAGGACTTTTCAGAAGAGGGAAACTGAGGCCCGGGGGTTGGAAAGACCTACTGCCCTGAGTCCTGGCAGTTCACAGTTGGGACAGATCCTGCTGCCCAGGCACTGAATGCTGAGGGCCAGGCTTTCAGCAAGTGGGGCCTGGCTCAACAGAGGCACGCATTTATTTCTGCCTGCCAGGGTGGGGCCTGGGAGTCCGTAGCTGAGGCCCACACATGCTCAGTTTAGAGAGAGTTGTGATCTCACCAGCTTTGGCCAGTTTCCATAGCAACATCCACCTTCAAAGCCCTAGTAAATCTATTTAGAAGAAGCTTCCAAGCCAAGAACCCTGGGTATGGTTTTACAGGTTGTAGCCTGCAGGAAGGATAGTAGCTGAGGGGCGGGTGGGACTGCGAGCCAGCCCCTGCTTCCCTCATCAGGCCAAGAGTCCCTTGGGAGCTGCTTCTGCTGGGGGAGGGGCAGCATTTTACTAATTTACACCAGGAACCCAGCGTGCTTGCAGGACAGCCAGGTGGCCCTGAGCAGTGATTCCTAGATTTGTGCACATAAATCACTGAGGACCTTGCTGAAAAGTGGATTCTGATTCGGAAGGTCCGGGCTGGGGCCTGAGCACCTGCATTTCTAACCAGCTGCTGCTGGTCCAGGACCACACTGAGTCACTAAGACTCAGAAAACAGGCTCTAGAGTGACCCTGCTTGAACAGAAATCCCAGCAAGTGCTCTATAGTACTGGGCGAGAGGTTTAGCCTCTCTAAACCTCAGCCTCCTCACTGTGAAAAGGGATGATAATAATAACACCCACCTCCTAAGTCCATGTGAAAAATTTAGAATGGCCAGGGATGGTCCCTGTATGAAGTAAGCTCTCGGTAAGTACAGTGCGGACTTTACTGAGAACACTTCCGGCCATGGGAACCCACTACTTCCGGAGGGAGAACGAAGATTCTCCCTTCGTTTCAGCTGCGGTTTCTTTCCTTTAGTTTTCTTCATTGATCCTGGTTTGGCCCACTGGGGTCTCACAGACTCAGTCTCACCTGCCTCCTCCCCTCAACCACACAGCGGCGTCGTTCTCTTTACCTTGTCAGCGCATGGCGCAGGACCCTCTGCAGAGCCCTCTTGGGGGCTGTCTCTGTTTCTCTCTTTGCCTGCTGTGCTCTGACCCCGGGCCTCAGGGATCTCCCACCTCTCACCATTGCTGCAGTGTCAACTCTTGGGATTTACAAATGCCCTTCCTGCAAGGCCCACCCTTCCAAGTGCCCCATCTTTGGCACAAGCCATAATTCCTACCTAGACATTTTTTTTTTTCTCCCCCAGACCCACGAAGAGACCTTGCCTCTTCCTGGAAGTCCTGCCGACTCCCTTTCCCCATGTGGCAGCTGAGCCAGTGGTTCCTTTGGGCGTGGGGTGTGTAGCTTTGCAGAGATTATCAAGGCATTGAGTGTGGATGCATCCTCCCCACCCCAACCCTTGTTACCTCTTAGAGGTCAAGACCAGGCCTCCACTTCCCTTGTATTCTCCTTAGTGCCCTGTGCTGCACACATGTTCCCTGACCTTCTGAGATGCTCTGTGACCCCACCCAGGGCAGCAGAAGGCGTCATGGGGCTTGGCCAGGTCTCACTTACCTGAGCAGAGGAGGGCAAGAACTCGGCCACTTTTCTGGGGCTTGATTTTCCTGAAGCAATGCTCCAGGGAGGTACAGCTTGAGTTCTGGATCTTCCATTGGATTGGCAAGGGCCGGTGTTCCCGTGGCTCCCCTGGGTCTTGGGCTGTGGCTGCCTCGGTCTCTGGCAGATGCTTCAAGAAGGAGCCACACTGGAGGTTGTTGCAGAGGAAGTTCTCCAGGTCCTGGGTCTTGTCCTGGGCCTCATAGCTGATGGTACCCCCCAGGCTGCCACTGTAGAACTCCACCACGCCGGCACAGTGCCAGCTGCCAGACTGTGCCACCAGCTGCAGCCTTGGAGGAGCTAGGAGAGGAGAGAGTGGGAGGGGGAGCCAGCCTGAGCGCCAAGGTCTTCCTGGGCACTCCTTGCTGTTTGGCCCCAACTTGTGGACAACTGCTGACTAACGCTTAGCCTTGGGAGGTGATGGGGTCCCAAATATTGCATAGAACACACCAATACTAAACATTTCCACCTTTATCAGAAATTCAAATGTAACTGGGCATCCTGGGTTTTGATTTGCTAGCTCTGACTCCCTATGGGGGGTTCGGAATCCTCTTACCTGTGGGCTCTGGAGTTGTGGTGGGTGGGGGCCTTGTGGTTGGAGGTGTCGTCTTCTGGGGCTCTGCAATGAGACACTCTGATGAGGGAGGAATGGGTGGTGTGGGGAGGCCCGGGGGCAGCTGGCAGCCTTGAGAGGACCAGGAGCTCCTGGCGTGAGTGCCGCTTGGCACACCAGGTCCACTTGACCCACATGTTGTCTCTAAGCCTCCTGCGAGGCGAGAAGTACCACCCCACTTCACAGATGGGAAAATGGAGGTTCAGAGGCGACGATGAAGTCAGTGATTGGCAGAACTAGGTCCTCCATTGCCATCCTACAGATGGGTGCTGGCCCCTTCCAGTCCCCCTCCTGGTATGTGTCTTGGGGAGTGGTTATAAACTGGGGTCCCCCCACCCCTTCCACCAGCCTGCTCAGACCCTAGATCACAGGCCTTGGGCAGTCTCCTTGGGGCTGGCGCCCAGGCCCAGGGTGCCCGTGTGGCTGGCTAGTTACCCACCTAAGCAGGTCAGGCCCAGAGAGTGACACATGTCATTTCTGCTGTGGCTGCAGTTGGAGAAGGAGCCCAGTTGTCCGTAGCAGATGATTGAGCTCTGAGGTGTGTAGGTGACAAGGAAGGGGCCAAGGCTTAAGGGCACCCCACAGTTCAGCCGCTGGCAGACTTTTGACGCTTGATTGGGGTCCTCCCACTGGTTGGAGCTCCGGCCCCAGCTCTGGCTGCAAACCATGTGCCATCTGTCCTTGATGTAGACCTCCAGCTGGCCCTGGCACTTGGAGTTGGAACGGGTGAGCCTTGCCTGGAAATCTGGGGGTCAGAAAGATGTGGTGGGGGTCAGGCTGGGAGGGGTTCCCCACTGGCACCCCTCACTGCCTTCTCCCTAGGACGCCCAGTCGAGCTCCCTCCTGCCCCGTGGGCTGCCTGCCTCGCTCCTTGTGAGCTTCGTCCCTTCTGGGGCACTGCAGGGGCTTCCCAGAGGGCCCTGACCCAGGCAGCCCCGAAGCTAGACCCAGGAGGGTGGGGCTCCATATTTCAGAGCCAGAAGGGAGCTCAGATAAATGGGCAAGGTGTTCTCGGCATCCACTGTCCAGCAGGATGGCCCCTGTCCTGGAAGTTCTGTCTCAAGGGGTCTGAGATTGGGGCTGGTGTCTGCTTTTTAAGAGATCTTTAAAAATTAATTTTAGGCCAGGTGTGGTGGCTCATGCCTGTAATCCCAGCACTTTGGGAAGCTGAGGCGGGCAGATCACCTGAGGTCAGGAGTTTGAAACCAGCCTGGCCAACATGGTGAAACTCTGTCTCTACTAAAAAAAGAAAAAATACCAAAAATTAGCTGGATGTGGTGGCAGGCGCCTGTAATCCTGGCTACTCGGGAGGCTGAGGCAGGAGAATTGCTTGAACCTGGGAGGCAGAGGTTGCAGTGAGCCAAGATCGCGCCACTGCACTCCAGCCTGGGTAACAGATCAAGATTCCATCTCAAAAAAAAAAAAAAAATTTATTGAGGTAAATTTACATACAGTGAAATGCACTCATTTTAAGGGTACTGTTCTCGATGGAATTTGACAAACGTATACATGCATGTAACCACCACCATAATCTAGATATGGGACATTTCCATCATCTAGAAAGTTCCCTAAGGCCCCTTTATAGTTAATTTCCCTGAATCTAGCCTCAGGCAAACACTGATCTGCTTTCTGTCACAAAAGATGAGTTTTGCCTGCACTACAATGTCATAGACATGAACTCATATACAGCATATATTTTATTTTTGTTTGGTTTGGCTTTTTTCGCTTAGCATGTATTTGAGATTTAGCTATGTTGTTGGACGCATAAGTAGTTCATTCCTTTTTATTGCCGAATGATAGTTCACTACACGGACATGCCACATTTGTTTTCCATTCACCATTTGATTTGTTTCCGGGTTTTGCCTACTATGAATAAAGCTGCTGTGAACATTCACATACAGGTCTTTGTGCGGGCGTTTCCATTTCTCCTGGGTAAATACCTAGGAGTGGAATTGCTGGGTCATGGGTAGACATGTGTCTTGTGTGATTTTATCAAACTCTATGAGGGGAAAAATATATGTGTGTGTGGTGTGTGTCTGTGTGGCATAGTGTGTGTGGTGTGTTTGTAGTGTGTTTGTGATGTGTGTGTGGTGGTGTGTGTGGTGTGTGTGTGGGGTATGTATGTGGTGTGTGTAGTGTGCATGTGTGTGTGTGGTGGTGTGTGTGAGGTGTGTGTGTGGTGTGTGTAGTGTGCATGTGGTGTGTGTGGTGTGTGGTGTGTGTAGTGTGCGTGTGTGGTGTGTGTGGTGTATGTGGTGTGTGGTGTGTGTGGTGTGTGTGTCTGGTGTGTGTAGTGTGCATGTGTGTGTGGTGGTGCGTGATGTGTGTGGTGTGTGTGTGGGGTGTGTGTGTGGTGTGTGGTGATGTGTGTGGTGTGTGTAGTGTGCGTGTGTGTGTGGTGTGTGTGGTGTATGTGGTTCTGTGGTGTGTGTGGTGTGTGTGGTGGTGTATGTGGTGTGTGTAGTGTGCATGTGTGTGTGTGGTGTAGGTGGTTGTGTGGTGTGTGTGGCGTGTGTAGTGTGCATGTGTTGTGTGTGTTGTGTGTGGTTATGGTGTGTATGTGGTGTGTGGTGTGCATGTGTTGTGTGTGGTTATGGTGTGTATGTGGTGTGTGTAGTGTGCATGTGGTGTGTGGTGGTGTGTGTAGTGCGTATGTGGTGTGTGTAGTGTGCATGTGTTTGTGGTGTGTGTAGTGTGCATGTGGTGTGCATGTGGTGTGTGTGTGTTGTGTGTGTGTTGTGTGTAGTGTGCATGTGGTGTGTTGTGTGTGTGTTGCGTGTGTTTGGTGTGTGGTGGTGTGTATGGTGTGTGTCTAATGTGCATGTGGTGTGTGTGGTGGTGTGTGAGGTGTGTATGGTGTGTGTGGTGTGCATGTGGTGTGTGTGGTGTGTGTAGTGTGCGTGTGTGTGTGGTGTGTTTATGGTGTATGTGGTGTGTGTGGTGGTGTATGTGGTGTGTGTAGTGTGCATGTGGTGTGTGTGGTGGTGTGTGTGTGTATGAGGTGTGTATGTGGTGTGTGTAGTGTGCATGTGTGTGTGGTGTGTGGTGTATGTGGTGCGTGTGGGGTGTGTGTGTGTGGTGTGTGTAGTGTGCATGTGTGTGTGGTGTGTGTGTGGTGTGTGTGGTGTATGTGGTGTGTGTGGTGTGTGTAGTGTGCATGTGGTGTGTGTGTGGGGTGTGTATGGGGTGTGTGTGGTGTGCGGTGTGTGTGTGGTGTGTGTGGTGGTGTGTGTGTGTTGTGTGGTTATGTGTATGTGTGGTGTGTGTGTGTGGGGTCTGTGTGGGGGATATGTGTGTGTATTTGCATAAAGAGCTCCTTGAAGAATATGCAAAAAACAAATAAACCTGGTCATTACCTGGGGTGTTGGGGTCAACGTCGGGGGCGACTGGGATAGACGGGAATAGAGATGGAAGTGAGACTCTTCACTACAGATCTTTTTATATTTTTTTAAATTTTTGAGCTGGATGAATGTGTCACCGATTCAGGAAATTTTTAGAAATGTGAAAGTCTCTCCCAAGTGATTCTGAGGGGGAGGTTTTCTCTAGTCGGGAACCACGGTGGGTCAAGCTGCCCTTTTCTTCCGACGAGGACACTCTGGGGCCAAAGCTCAGGGCCAGGGCTTGCCAAGGGCACTTGGCTAGTTAGAGGCAGAACGAGCGCGTCTCAACACCTAACATCGGTGGGATGCTTTGCAGGCTGTCCGCCCAGCGAGCTGGCTCGTTGCAGCTTCACCAGGCAAGAGATTTTCTTCCCATTTTACAGCTGGGGAAACTGGGGCTCAAGAGGTCAAGCAGTGTGCCAAAGCTTGGAGCTAGGTTGCCAGTGCAGGGTCCAGATCGTGCTTAGGGCCTGCCAAGGCCCCTGTCACCCCCTCTGGCTGCACAGTGGCATCTCAAGACCCTTCAGCCACAATTCTCCCCAGGTACATTCAGCACGATATTATCTCAGTCAATGTGAAGGAGAGGTCTGTGGTGAAATAAGGGTGCAAACTGCTGGGTTAAAAAGTGTCATGTATTTCTTCGCTGCAGGATTTCTCAGATCCTTTACTGGACCGGTGTACACTGTCAGTCTTCAGTGGGAGATGCTGTGTTGCCTGCCCTTTGTCCAACATGTTCCATGGAACCCTATTTGGGAAACAGCCTCTATGACTAAACTCCAACCTCTAAGGCTGGACATTCCACACACTTCACCATCAGTCTGCAGCCTCTCTCTGCAGACTCTGCTCTAAACATCTTTGACCATGGAGTGTCTGTCAGGAGGATTGGGTAGGAAATAGGACTTTGCAAGGTACATTTATGAGCTGGAGTGTTTTCTGTGCATGGTGAGTGGGTCATAATAATTATCATGAGATCTGGCATTTGTGGGTGATTTACGGCTGTCGAGGGCACCCACCTACATGTGAGCATCTTAGATGTGCAGTGTCTGCATCTATGTGCCTGTGTGTATGCTGGGGTTCACTCTCTCTGCAGGGTGGGGTTCACTCTGGCAGAAGTGATGGCTTCATGGAGAGGTCCCCGATGGCCTGATGAAACCACAGCCCCACTTTCCCCCTGCCCCAGGCCTTTCTCCACGTGGCTCTTCCTTACCTGGGTCATACCAGCTGAGCCGTCCAAGGCAGGAAGCGACTGCAGAAAGGAGAGAGGAGGGTAAGGAAATGAAACCTCCCACCCTCTCCCTTCTCCCCAGCTCACCCACCCACAGCCTGAGCAATGGCCCTTTCTGCCTCCCCCTATCCACTCTCATGGGTTTTAGAGACAGGAATTTTCATACTCCAGGTTGGAACCCCTGAGTGATATGAATTCTATTTAGTGGGTTGCAACTGTCCGTTTTTTTTCTTCTTAAAAAACGTTACTTTTAAAATGAACATACGTGAAGTTGATTTTTCTTTACTGCATGATTCCGTGAATGTCACATATATAGATGTGTGCGACTGCCATCACGATCAAGGTATACACCAGTTCCATTACTCCCTACCTCAAATTCCCTCATGCTAACCTTTGTAATAATGTAACCATCAATTATTACTATTATTACTTTTTGAGACAGGATATCACTCTCCTCACCCAGGCTGGAAGGCAGTGGCATGATCACGGCTCACTGCAGCCTCAACCCCCCTGGCTCAAAGAATCCTCCTACCTCAGCCTCTTGAGTAGCTAGGATTACAGGCATGAGCCACCATGCCTGGCTAATTTTTTTACTATGTATGTATGTATGTATGTATGTATATGTAGAGATGGGGTCTCACTATATTGTCCAGGCTGGTTTTGAACTCCTGGGCTCAAGTGATCCTTGTGCCTCAGCTTCCTGAAGTGCTGGGATTACATGTGTGAGCCATGGCACTCAGGCCATCAATTTTTAAAAAAATGAAATGGAGTAGAATAGAGAGGCCGTGCACGGTGGCTTATGACTGTAATCCCAGCACTTAAGGGGGCCAAGGTGGGAGAACTGCTTGAGCCCAGAAGTTGGACCCTGCAGTGAGCTATGATCATGCCACAGCACTCTAGCTGGGTAACAGAGTAAGACCCTGTTTTTTTGTTTTTTGTTTTTAATAAATAAAAAAGAGAATGTCAGAATGCACTGATCACTTTTTGTGTGTTGGGGGTTGCAATGTAAAAATGTCCCGCATGTTACTTCCACTCAAAAAAGTTTGAGCTCCTTAGTTCTAGAGAATGGAGAAATGATCCAGAAAGGGGCTGGGCACAGTGGCTCATCCCATAATCCAAGCACTTTGGGAGGCCGAGGTGGGGGGATCACTTGAGGTCAGGAGTTTGAGACTGGCCTAGCTAATATGGTGAAACCCTGTCTCTACTAAAAATAACAAAAATTAGCTCGGTGTGGTGGTGCGTGCCTGTAATCCCAGCTCCTCGGGAGGCTGAGGCAGGAGAATTGCTTGAACCTGGGAGGTGGAGGCTGCAGTGAGCTGAGATTGCACCACTACACTCCAGCCTGGGTGAGAGAGTGAGATTCTGTCTTTACAAGAAAAAAAAAAAGGAAAGAAAGAAATGAGCAAGAAAGGGAACCAAGAGAACATTTGCTACTTTCTAGCATTCCCAAGGCAGGGTAAGAATGACAGACACTTATCTTTAACAGCTGCCCATTTCTGGAGAAGACCAAGCTCAAAGAGATGGCAGGACCTGCCCACAGTAGTGTAGCCAGCTAGTTGGCAAGGGAGCCAAGGCGACGGGCCCAGGGAACAGGGGTCTGCAGGGAACCAGCCTTCCCCTGTGTGGACCACGTGGAAGCTCTGCCTCCTTGTAGCCTTGTCTCACTGTGGAGCGGGGGCAAAGTGGCCCATTGCGGGGCTCTCAGCAGAGCAGCTCATCTGTGGCTGGGGAAAAGGTTTAATTTGGGTGGGGACGAGGTGGAGTAGCAAGCTCACGTGGCTTCAAAGCTTAACCTCTGTATTCACCACCTAGCATGATCAGTTAGGGTGCAGGTACAGTATTTTAATTTCCATCTGTCTGACTTGGATTTACTCTTGGATTTACGGCACTGGGTCAAGGAGACTGCTTTATATATTAATAGTGAAAGGCTGTGTTCAAATTGTTTGTGAGAAATTGTTGCTTGGTGTTAAAAAATAGGTGTGTTTAGCTGGGCCAATGGCTCCAGGCTGTAGTCCCAGCTACTCAGCAGGCTGAGGCAGGAGGATCACTTGAGCCGAGGAGTTTGAGTCCAGCCTGGACAACATAGCAAGACCCCATCTCTTAAAAAAATGTGTGCTTTGAAAAAGCTGTTCTTGCTTGAGTGTTCTCAAGCTGGTGGTTGAATTTTAAGGGGTGATGTGCTCCACAGTTCATCCTCGTCCCCGAATCAAGACTCTTTGTAATGAAGTCATCATCGCCATGTGATAAGTTTCCTCTGAATCTGCAAGATACTTTCGTGGCTGTTGCTCTAGGAGTCACGGGCCTTGGAAGGGGAAGGTTATTCTCATAAACAGGGAAGCGTACAGAGCTCTGGCCTGGGTGGAAAGGGATGGTCTAGTTGTCAATCATCTGATCAATTTTTTATTTTTTATTTTTGAGACAGAGTCTTGCTCTCTTGCCCGGTCTGGAATGCAGTGGCATGATCTTGGCTCACTATAACCTCTGCCTCCCTGGTTCAAGCAATTCTCCTGCCTCAACCTGCTGAGTAGCTGGGATTACAGACATGCACCACCACGCCCAACTAGTTTTTGTACTTTTAGTAGAGATGAGGTTTCACCATGTTGGCCAGGCTGGTCTTGAACTCCTGACCTCAGGTGATCCACCCACCTCAGCCTCCCAAAGTGCTGGGATTACTAGCATGAGCCACCGGGCCCAGCCAATCATCTGATCTATTGCAATGGGCAGGGCAGCCTCAGGAGGCCATCGGGGAGATGTCCAGCTAGCGAGAGATCAGGAAGGAGCCCCTTTTGCCCTGCCCTCGCCTCTCACTCCTGACCTCTCATTCCCACCTCCCTCTCATCCCAGCGGCCCATCAGGAGCAGGGCAGTCCGCCTTGAAGGAGTCATCCCTCTGGCTAAGTCTCGAGGGCTAAGGCAGCTTGAAGTGCCGCCTGTGGGGAGTGGGAGTCCGAAGATCTGCCCTTCAGTGCTACACAGCTCAGGATGGGTTTTCAGTCACCGATAACTTTCTACTGCTCCAGTTCTGAGTATCAGCTCTGCCACTTCCTGCCTATAGAGTCTGGGGTGCACGTCTGTCCTGTCTCTGTGCCTCCGAGCCACGATTTCCTCACTCATAGCATGAGGATGAGCATGGGACTAGCTTTCTAGGGCTGTTGTGAAGATGAGATGAGCTAATCGGTGTAAAGGGCTTAGCCCAGTGCTTCCTGGCCTGTGTTCAGTGCTCAGAGCTGGTGCTACTGATCTGTGGAGTAGGCTGGGCTGGGGGAAGCTGTGCCCAGGGCGGCAGACCCTCGGGGAGCTTTCCCAGCGGGAAGATTCCCTGTCCAGGAGCACACAGAGCCAAGCCATGGGGCTCACCACTTCCTTCTCCTAACTTGGAAACTTCGCGCAGACGGTCCAGAGTTAAGGTGGTTCAACTTATGACTTTTCAAGTTTCAATGGGTTTATTGGGGTATTAAATGAATTTTTGACTTAGGATGTTTTCAGCTTATAATGGGTTTATCAGTAACCCCACTGTAGGCCAAGGAGCATCTCTATTTCCCGAGTCATCATACACAATGTTCATTATTAACAGCAGCTGCCAACTATTGAGCACCTGCTGCATACTTAGCCCTTGGTATGGTTCATCACAGATATTGTTAATCTTTCACACAGCACCATCATGAGAGTTGAGTACGTTCCTGGTATAAATGTCAGGAGAGGGCAAATGCCCTGTCCCGTGTAATATGGCTGGCGGGTGGAGTCGAACCATGTGTCTGACTCCAAAACCCATGCTCTCTGCTCCCAGCCACCCAGTTGCTCCTCCAGAGTGCCAGGTTTGGAGATGCAGAGATGAACACCACCTGGATCTGACCTGGAAGCGCTCGTGCAGCCAGACCCTGAAGGCCTGGGGACAGGGACTGGGCCTGACAATCTTGGCAGATTTCACACAGAACAGCCTGGGTCTTGCTCAGAGAACATTCTCGGGAAAGACTGAACAAGCTGGAGAACCAAGTGAAATTCTTTAAAAAATGCTCTAACAAATGCTTTAATAAAAAAGATATTTATGCGTACTAGAGCGTCGCCCTGGAACCTTCCTCCGGGTGCCTGTCTGGTCCCCAGATGAGCAGCACTTCCTCTCCTCTCCTTCCATCTCTATCACCGTCACCATCATCATCACCATCGCCGTCACCATCATCATCACCATCACTGTCACCATCACCAACACTTTAAAAGTTTTCACTCTTCCGGGCCTTTTACACATTAACTCTCCCTGTCCTCACCACAATGCTATAAAGTAGGTACTATTATTTTGGTCCCAATTTTACAGACCAGGAAACTTGAGAGGGGTTAAATGACTTGTCCAAGCAGCTAATGAGTGCTGGGGCCCGAACTCAAACCTAGCTGCCTGGCACTGAGTCAAGCTTGAGCTTTTGCCAGTGAGGCCCAAACTGCCTCCCTTCCCTCCAGCAGGAAGCCTATGATGGCCTGCCCCAGGTTTCATTGATTCCTGCACCACCCTGGTGTGCAATCCTGATCAAAGGGAATGAACTTGTGATTCCATTCAGTCAGTAAAACATGCAGTGGGAAGACTTAGCTATGAAGTGCTGTGTGACCTTGGCAAGCCACTCAGCCTCTCTGGGCTCAGTTTCTTAACCTATAAAGATTAATCCCTCACCTTCCCCCTGGTTCAAACACCTACGATCTATAATCTTTAGCTCCTGATGGATTTCAGCAGCTGGTGGAGGGAGGGCAGTGAGATGTACAGCTGACTTGGAAGCTTCCTAAGTGTGTAGTGTATATTCTTTCTGCCTGTCCACGAATATGTTCAGGTTTTTTTTTATTTGCTTGTTTGTTTTTCACTTATAATCCGGGGAGCAGAATGAACATTGAGGTTTTGAGGGTCCACAACCTATTTCCATTTTTTAGTTGCTTCTCACAGGGGTCAGACCAGCACCCTCCATCCCCTGAGCCCTGCGGTCTGTGTTCAGGGTCTCCCTGACCCCCTCTGGGGGGTCTACAGCTTACTCCTGCGCCATCCTTCCTAGCCTCATGAAGCCTGAGGCGCCTGCTATTGCCAAAGCTGCGGACAGAATCCCTGAGACTCGAGACCAGGAGGCCCCCGAGGCCTGGAAATGCTATGCCGTTTCCTTATCCGCCGGCCACACCTCACCCCGAGCAACTGGGACTACGGATGAGAATTCTCTGAAGACCCCTTCCTTCTCCTGCCAACCTCCCCTTGAAGCTCCCACAATTTAGGGCCTGGACTGGGCAAACCCAGGCAAAACTCAGGGCCAAAGAAGTCAGAAGGCTTATCACACCCCCGGAGCCCCCGTCTCTTGTCTTTGCATTGGCAGAGAGAATATTTTTGGCCCTGCCTGCCCTGAGGTCTTGGTGAGGATTCGATGCCTTCCCGAAAGCAGCTCCAAGACATTAATATCCTCCTCCCCGTCCCTCTCATTTTGGCTCTCATTACGGCATCCTATGAGTTGTATTTGCTCTGCATAGTGTTTAAAATTTTTTTGAGCCAAATTAAAAAAAAAAAAGGTTTCTTTTAATTTTGTTTTGCTTTTTAAACACATTTCAAGATCCAGGCGTTTTTGAAAAATAGGACATCCTGGCTCCACTGGCTGTGCCTCTGGCGGCCCCAGGCAGTGGCGGTGGCCCTTGCCTTCTGTTTTGTCAACGCTTCGCTGGCACCCTATGGTCGCCATGTGTCTGGAGAGACCTGGCTTCAAACACATGGCAGTGTCTGCAGCGAAACATATGCAGTTTCACACTAAGTGGGATGCGTCAAGATTATAAATAGCCTCCCATTCGTTCAGGTCAGGATTTGCACCAAATGCATTTGCCACAAACTTACAAATGTTTTTTGGGCTTTGGAATTACAGATGAATATTTGTTGACTTGCATGATGGGTCCCAGTTTACAGAGGAGGAGGCTGTCGTGGTGCATGGGAGTGAGAGCTCAGCAGAGCCAGGATTCAGCCCAGGGCAGCTGGCTTCGTAAACTGCACTCCTGGCCCCTGCCTCTGGCTCACTCCTAGGTCCTGCCTGGACCCTTCAGGATTTACATCTGACGCCGCCCCTGCACCCTGGGAAATGGAGGCAAGGGTGTGGCCTGCTTAGGGTTCGGCAGGCACCCGGATTCACAGGTCTGTGATAATGACCGATGATAATAAAATGACAGCATCCTTACCCTGTGCAGACCCCAGGACAAGGATTTTTCACAGAAGACCCCATTTCTTCCTGGAGCCTCAGAGGACGGGGGGCTATCACCACTTTGTTCCACAGATAAAAAACCTACGACTGATTTAGTGTAGTTTGCAAGTCAGGTGTTCCCTTTTTCCCGTAAACAGTGATTCCTTCTAACAGACCTCCCCATAAGCTACAGCCTCCCCATAAGCTACAGACCTCCCCATAAGCTACAGCCATCGATGTCCATGAAATACAATAGATCTGCCTGTGTTTTGGGGAGGATTCTGGATTTTCCTTCCTCGAATCCTCTATGTTGGCTGACTTGAAAGGTCAGAAGCCCCTCTTTTCTGAAACGACAGTCATCTGTAGAGTTGGAGCCGTATCGGGGCTTTAGGGAAACGAAGGTCGTAAAGGACCAAAATTCCCTTTCTTGGGTTGAGCACAGATGAAATGATTGGTTTATGATTAGGCCGCTTTTATGTGCAAAACACATACAGAATCACACTGGGCTTACACCAGGAGAGGCCTGGGAATGGAGTCTGCAGGAAGGAACAGCAGATCCAGGTCTCTAACCTGGCTCACCCAGGGCCTGTCCCAGTGAGCGGGCAGTGGGTCACGGGCAGAATGACCTTTGCTGTTTGAACTGTTATTTCTCTCTCGCGCTAGTGGTCTGCTGTTGCGTGAGTTTCGCACCATATACGGTGTCTCTGCTGTCACACAGACAAGGCTTTGGTTTTGTTTAGAGCTTTACCTACCCCAAAGCTCTCTCATGCACTAGGCTCGTTCTTTCTACCCACAGCCCTGTGAAGAAGGGACCATGCTCACCTCCATTTTCAGATCAGGAAACTGAGGTTCAGAGAGACTGAGTGACTTGCCCAAGGTCACACAGCTAGCTGGCGGTAGAGTCAGGAGAGAAACCCTGTCTCCATCATCTGACAGGGCCTGTGGGAATCTACCCCAGGGAGGCCCCAGAGCCTGCTTGCTCTGGAGTACAGATGGGGGAAACTGGGGCCAGAAGGAGGGAGGGGTTCATTCCGGATGCCTCTGTGGGAATCTGTGGCAGTGCATGGGACCCTTGTCGTCTCTGCAGACTGCCACCACCCATTTCCTATGCTATTCCTACCGTATCTATCCCCCGGAGAGGAGTATTAGGGTCCCTCTGGACACCATGAAATTCAGGCCTTGAAAGGTACATGATGATGATGATGATGACGGTCACGGTGATACTGGTAGTTATAGAGGAAGTGATCCAGGCCCACAGTCTCTTATCTGCAATTCAAAATCCAAAATCTAAAAGTCTTGTTCTAATGCATTTGGTGGGAGGGTGTTTGCTGTCTTTACATTCCTCTAAGTGTGCAAATTCATGTTTCACTGCAGAAATGGGAATGTGTTGAACACAGGGTGCTGCCCCAGGCCTCACTGCGTGTGTTAAGAGCGCACAGTATGTACACAGTATTTCCTTCTACAATCTGAAACCTTCTGAATTTCCAAATGCATCTGGCCTGGGGTTCAAGATGCACTTGAGGACCTGGAGAGGTGAGAGTTATGCTCACCTCTCTGCTCCTGTGTGGCTGTCCAGTGCATGGGGGAAAAAGCCCAAGTCCTCATGGGGGCTGCCTCATCGACCCCCCACTGACCTGCGACTGGAGGTCCCTCTGCCTGCAACGCTCCTCCTCAGGTCCCACACGGTGGGCTCACTCCCTTCTTTCAAATATTGACTCAAATATCATCTTCTCATGAGAGCCGCTGAATCCTCCCCAGGTACCTCACACCCCGCCAAGGCTTCCGGTCCCAGCCCTCCTCTATCTGTCTGTCTCCACACCTCTCATGACCGTCTAGTATTCGCATAATCACTAGCTTAGCTTGTCTCTTGTTTGTCTCCCCATCACACCCTGACTATTATGCCAGATCCACCAGGGCAGGGATTTTCCACTGTTTTGTTCACTGCTGTGTCCTCAGCACTTAGAACAGCATCTGGCACATAGTAGGTGTTCAATCCATACCTAGTCTCTGAATAAACCCGATGTAATGATTGCAGTGATATTTTGAGGTAGACACAGCAAGGAACCCCTATTTTTATAGATGAGACCCTGAGAGATGTTCACTTGTGGGTGGCCAAGCAGAAATCAAAGTAGGTCTGCATTGCTCCAAAGCTCCCCTCCACAGGGCTGTGCACATACGTGTTCATATGCACACACAGCACATGTGCACATGGACACACACACAGTAGATGGTTCAATCAATTTCTCACACACACACAGTAGATGTTCAATTTCACACACACACAGAGTAGTTGTTCAATTTCACACACACATACAGAGTAGATGTTCAGTTTCACACACACAGTAGATGTTCAGTTTCACACACACACACAGAGTAGATGTTCAATTTCACACACACACACAGAGTAGTTGTTCAATTTCACACACACATACTGAGTAGATGTTCAGTTTCACACACACACACAGTAGATGTTCAGTTTCACACACACACACAGAGTAGATGTTCAATTTCACACACACACACAGTAGATGTTCAGTTTCACACACACACACAGTAGATGTTCAGTTTCACACACACACACAGAATAGATGTTCAGTTTCACACACACACACACACACACAGTAGATGTTCAGTTTCACACACACACACAGTAGATGTTCAATTACACACACACACAGAGTAGATGTTCAGTTTCACACACACACAGAGTACATGTTCAACTTCACACACACACACACACAGAGTAGATGTTCAATCAATTTTGTCCGGTTGAGCTGAATTTGCCGCCTGGGCACTGCGGGGAAAACCTCTCTGAACTGGTGGCGACAGAGTGACCAGGAAGGCCAGTGCCAGCCCCTGGGCCCCCAGCTCCCTTCATTCCCTCCTGGAGGTGAGGAGCTCTGGGTCTTCGAGGAGCATGATCCAACCAGGGCCTCACCCAGCCTGGGACAGTGGGCCTGCTGCCCTGCTCCCAGTAGGAGCCCCACCCTCTCAGGCCTGTCCTTCCCCCTTGCCTTTGCCCTGCCATCCACTCTGCCTGGGACCCTCTTCCCTTTTTTCTCTGTCTGGCTGGCTCCGTCCCTCATTCAGGTCTCAGATTCTCAGATGAGACCTCGCCTCCTTAGAGAGGCCCTCCCTGCCTGCCCAGCCAAAGGGATGTCCTCCTATCCTAGTGCAGACTGTATTGTGCCTGAGGAACTTGCTGTTCTCCGCATTACACTCAGTATTTCAAAATGTGTAAATATTTTGGGTGCCTTTTTTTTTTTTTTTTTTTTGAGATGGAGTCTGGCTCTGTTGCCCAGGCTGGAGCGCGATCTCGGCTCACTGCAACCTCCGCCTCCCAGGTTCAAGCGATTCTCCTGCCTCAGCCTCCTGAGTAGCTAGGATTATAGGCGCGTGCCACCACTCCTGGCTAATTTTTGTATTTTTAGTAGAGATGAGGTTTCACCATGTTGGCCAGGCTGGTCTTGAACTTCTGACCTCAGGTGATCCACCCATCTTGGCCTCCCGAAGTGCTGGGATTACAGGCATGAGCCACCATGCCCAGTCTTTGGTGCTTGCTTACTCGTGTTCTCTAACAGGTCTCCTGTTAGCTGGTCAGATCCTTGAGGGCAGGGACTCCTGCCTTGGTCCCTGTGTCCCCAGTGTTTTGCACAGAGCTGGATGCACAGGAGATGCTCAGTAATATTTGTAGATGAAAAATGAATGAATTAGTGAATAAATAGCCTGTGCAAGAGGATTGAGGGGTAGAGAGATTGATGGCTGTGCAGGCCTTGGGCAAGACCCTCCTCCCCATAGGCTCCTACCTCGCATTGTTTCTTGCTGACCCTGGTAATAATAATAATCACAGTTGTTGCTGTTACTATTGTTTATTGAGTACTTACTATACTATATGCCAGGATTGTACTTAAGCTCTGTGTGCATTGATTCATTGAATCCTTGTAAGCCTCTATGAGGTACTGTTGCACCCAGCTTACAGATGAGGAAACTGAGGCTTACAGAACTAGTCCAAGGTCGCCCAGTTGGTAAGTGGCAGACTGGAATTCAAACTGCAGAGTCCATGACTTTCCCATGTCCCAGTGCTGGCTTTTAGAGTCGCATCGGCTGGGCCAGTCAGGGATGTGCAGTTGTTACAGCTGCTTCCCCGCCTCACTGCCGGCAGCTGTCCAGGCAGGCTGGGGCTGAGAGGGGAGCAGCTGTGGGAAGCCCTGGCCGGTCACTAGCACCCAGGCATGCTGGGGGCATCTTCATGCCTCAGGATCCAGAGGTCCCCAAGCCCCGACGCCAGCCAGGAGGCTATGGTGTCCCCAGGGCTCTGGCATTGCTTCATCTCTCCTAGGAGTGGCTCAAAGGGTGCCTGCACTGTTTGACTCCAGCCCCAGCCCCAGCCCTGGCCCTTGGTGTCCCCAGCTCTGGTGGCTGTATCTCTGCTGGTGGAGGTTGTGTCCCGGGGCCATTTTCCTGCACACGGAAGTGGTTTTGGTGGCCTTCCCTTTTAGCTAAGGGAGGGGCCTCTGCGAAGGCAGGAATGCTGGGCTGGGGTCGGCTCGGCTGTGCACCAGCTGCTGCACTCTGGGTTTGCACTCGGCCTTCCTGGGCCTCGCTTTTCCCCGCTGTAAAATGGGGCCAATGGGCCCACCTACTTCATTGGCTGTTGTGAAGCTTGCAGCAGAAAATGGCTGTAAAAGTGCTTTATTAACAGTGACCCACTGAACAAAGGGAATGCTTGGTACCCACTGGCTCACTCAGACACTGGGAACTGAGTATTCCTGGGGTTCAAGGAGGTCCCCATACTGGGGGTGAAGGGGCTACTTCCAAGTCTTCCTGACTGTGGCCTGTGTTGGGCCAGGGGACTTGCCTGGTGCCATCAGGAGCCTCACCCATGATGGGATTCAGTTGGGAGGGCCCTAGAGCAGGACACGGGCTGCCATACTCAGCTGGGAGCCTCCCAATCTCAGTGAAGTCTGAGGCCAGAGGTGAGGAGCAGGTGGGGGGTCTAAGGGCCTGGTCCCTCCTCAGCAGGGTCCCCGAAGCCAGCCAGAGGTCTGTCCCAGGCCTCTTACTTTGGGACAGAAGGCATTTTGTACCTGTTGTTGTTACATGTGAGAAGAGCCATGTGAACATGTGTGCAAAGATGCCATTGTCACATGTGTTGGGGAAATAATCATGCCTTTGGAGACCGCATTGTGCTCATGAAAGCACACACACATAGTTCTCACACACATGCGCACAGACTCCCACACACAGACTCACACACAGACTCACACATTCCCCCACACACAGTTCTCACACACATGAACACAGACTCACACACAGACTCACACACACAGAGTCACACATTCCCCCACACATAGTACTCACACACATGCCCAGAGACTCACACACAGACTCACACACAGACACACATTCCCCCCCACACAGTTCTCACACACATGCACACAGACTCACACACACAGACTCACACATTCCCCTCCCCACAGTTCTCACACACATGAACACTGACTCACACACACAGACTCACACACAGACCCGCATATTCCCCCCCACACAGTTCTCACACACATGAACACAGACTCACACACAGACTCACACAGTCACACATTCCCCCAACACAATTCTCACACACATGCACACAGACTCACACACACAGACTCACACACAGACTCACACATTCCCCCACACACAGTTCTCATACACATGCACACAGACGCACACACACGCATTCCCCCACACTCACACCTGCACACCCAGTTTCGCTAGAAGGCTGCTGAGGCTCCCTGCTCAGGCAGGCAAGGCCTCCGGACCCTCTCCCTGCCAGCCTGGAAGCTGCTCGCATCCTCCTGTTTCCAGCCCAGAGTCACGCACCTCTGTCACCCTGCCAGACCTTCTAAATCCTCAGGAAGTGGTCAGGCCTCATCCAGTTCACATCCCCAACCCCCACATTTCATAAATGGGGAGATCAAGGCCTGGAGAGGCTTGGGGACCTATCTGAGGTCACACAGGGTGAGACAACCCAGGGCTGGAGTGAGAGCAGGCCCAGCGTGTACTCATCCCAGCCAACCTGGCTGGGCCCCTCTGGGACTGACCCAGGACTGGGCGTGAGAGGGCCTAGGACTTCCGCTATGAGTCCTTGACATTTGCTCAGACATCGTCCTCAGAGGCGGCTCCACCCTGCCTCGGCGCACTGTCCGTCCAGAGCATCATCAGAGCTGCCTCGGAGACGGCGAGTTTCCATGTCTCTGGAGGTGACCAAGTAAAGGCTGGGCTGTCAGTGGGGGACCCCGCAGAGGGAGGCCTGAGTGCTCTGCTAAAATCCGACTCAGCCTAGGAATCAAGTTGTCTGGGCCCCATCGGATGCGGGTCCTCCCTGCAGTCTCTCTTGCACTGGAAGGGTAAAGCAGGGTTCTCAATAGCGCGTGAGAGAGGCAAGGTTGTGCTCCTGGCGGGTGGGACATGCAGGAGAGAGGGCCAAGCTGCGGCTTAGTGGGGGCAGGCAGGGATCCCAGTGGCCCCAAATGTCCACAACGCTCCAGAGGGGTGACATATGGACCCCAGAGTCAGCCTTAGGTAAAACTGGGAACTCCTTCATTGCACCGGAGCGAGCCCGGGTGTTCACAGGACACCCGGAAGGGGTACTCACCCAGCATCCCCAGCAGGTACAAGGTGACCAGCGGTTGCGGAGACCCCATGGGCATGGTTTCTGACCTTCTCTTGCCTCAGCCTGGGCAGCTCAGCACCGCAGGTGAGGGTGTCTGGCCCGGTATCTCACTCTCAGAGAGGGAGAGGGCGGGGTGGTGTGCTCAGGGAGGGGTGGGACGGGGAGCAGGCAGTGTGGGGCCTGCGTCACCCATGTTTGAAGTTGAACTGTCAACTTCCTCCTGGCAAAACCACCTGCCCCTGTTTGAATGGCAGCCCTGGCCTCTGCCAGCTTCCTGCCCAAGGTACCCAGGGCTGGGGCAGTGCTCTCGGCCACCCCCACACAGGACAAGGCCACACATCGTGGAGGGACAGGGCTGCAGGGGGTGGGGACCCTGAGCGGGGGTTACAGAGGCTGAAGGCCTAGCTGCAGCTGAGGGCTGGGCTGAGGACAGGTGTCCCTGAGGCAGGGGTCTGGGCGGGGAGAGGCGGGAAATGGGCAGCATGATGCCAGTTCTTGCTGCAGACTCCAGTGAGAGCCAGAACCAAACCCTCCATTCCCCCTTTGTGAGGGATGAGGTTGGAAGTTTGAGCTGACTTTCCACAGGTGTTGTTTGGCTAGCAAGTACAAGAGATGGCTCCGCCATGAATGCTGGGCTTGTGCCAGTGCGTGTGTGTGTGTGTAGAGAGAGAGAGATCTCCATGTCGACTTGTGTGATCTCTGTGTTGTGTGTGTGATCTCCATGTTGAGGTGTATGTGTGAGCTCCATGTTGATGTGTGTGTGTGATCTCCATGTTGATGTGTGTGTGTGATCTCCATGTTGATGTGTGTGTGCGATCTCCATGTTGAGGTGTGTGAATGTGATCTCCATGTTGATGTGTGTGTAATCTCCATGTCGATGTGTGTGTGTGATCTCCATGTTGATGTGTGTGTGTGATCTCCATGTTGAGGTGTGTGAATGTGATCTCCATGTTGATGTGTGTGTAATCTCCATGTCGATGTGTGTGTGTGATCTCCATGTTGATGTGTGTGGATGTGATCTCCATGTCGATGTGTGTGTGTGATCTCCATGTTGATGTGTGTGGATGTGATCTCCATGTTGCTGTATGTGAATGTGATCTCCATGTTGATGTGTGTGTGTGATCTCCATGTTGATGTGTGTGTGTGATCTCCATGTTGATGTGTGTGTGTGTGATCTCCATGTTGATGTGTGTGTGTGTGATCTCCATGTTGATGTGTATGTGTGATTTCCATGTTGATGTGTGTGTGATCTCCATGTTGTGTGTGTGTGATTTCCATGTTGATGTGTGTGTATGATCTTCATGTTGATGTGTGTGAGTGTAATCTCCATGTTGCTGTGTGTGAATGTGATCTCCATGTTGATGTGTGTGTGTGATCTCCATGTTGATGTGTGTGTGTGATCTCCATGTTGACTTGTGTGATCTCTGTGTTGTGTGTGTGATCTCCATATTGGGGTGTATGTATGAGCTCCATGTTGATGTGTGTGTAATCCCCATTTGATATGTGTGTGTGTGATTTCCATGTTGATGTGTGTGATCTCTGTGTTGAGGTGTGTGATCTCCATGTTGATGTGTGGGTATGTATGTGAGCTCCATGTCCCCATTGCTCTTGGAGGGTCTGGAATCAACCCCCTTGAAGAAGAGGCAGGGTCTCTGCAAAGAAGATGGGGAAGCCTGGGGCAGGGGAAATGCCCTGTGTTTCCTTGGGCTGGGCTGGATTCTGTTTTTTCCTCACATCCTTTGTGCTCCCAGATGAGAAAGCTCCTGGCTCCTGGGGCTTCCTGTACTCTGGGCCACCCCAGGCAGTTAGGAAGCAGTTCAAGGACGTGATCACTGGTCCAGGTCCACCAGGGCCTGGGGCCTCCCCTCCCTGGGCTGGAGAGGCTGGCTCAGTGATTCACTTAGATTCCACTTAGACCTGTAGCAGGACAAGCCACAGACAAAACCGCTCAGACACCGAGTTAAAGAAGGAAGGGGTTCATTCAGCCGGGAGCATCAGCAAGACTCCTGTCTCAAGAGCCAAGCTCCCTGAGTGAGCAATTCCTGTCCCTTTTAAGGGCTCACAACTCTAAGGGGGTCCGCTTGAGAGGGTTGTGATCGATTGAGCAAGCAGGGGGTACATGACTGGGGGCTGCATGCCCTGATAATTAGAACGGAACAGAATAGGACAGAGATTTTTACAGTGCTTTTCTATAAAATGTCCGTAATCTATAGATGACATAACAGATGATGTCAGGGGTTGATCTTTAACTACCAGGCCCAGGTGTGGCGCCGGGCTGTCTGCTTGTGGATTTCATTTCTGCCTTTTAGTTTTTACTTCTTCTTTCTTTGGAGGCAGAAATTGGGCATGAGACAGTGTGAGGGGTTGTCTCCTCCATTATTCCCCCCCTTTGAAAATCTCACTCAATAGTGGGAGTTCTCACTTTCATTTTCACTACCCATGTCTTCTTGCAAGACGGATCAATAGTGATTCACATAGTACACTTGTGCTGAAGCATTTTGGTGAACTAAGGTAGCGATGAAGCTTTTTATCATTTGAAGAAGTACAGGTAGCAAACAAGAGAGCAGTAAGTAGGTTCCTATTACTATTAAAGCTCCTATTATAAGAGTTTTAAATCCTCCTAGTGCTGGGAACCATTTTCCAAACATGGCCCCAGGATCAAATTCATGCCACACTTGCACGGGCACGTGTGCCAGTTTTGTCCTATCTCTAACTGTGTCTTCAACTACTTGTCCTTGATCATCTATGTGTAGACAGCAATTAGTAAGGTTAAATTTGCTATAGACCACTCCTTCAGCTGCTAGCAAGTAGTTGAGAGCCAATCTATTTTGAGAGATAGCATTTCTCATCTGAGTTTCTTGCCAGGCCAGAATAGTCAAGGCTCTGCTGATTTTATTAGTGATTATTTCTAAGACAGCTTGTAACCGTATGATTTGGTTGAGCATATAAATGGGGATCTGGTATCCCCACAGGCCATCCTGTGCCCAAGTAACAGGCCCATAATATTGTATGATTCTCTCAGGGGGCGACCGTTCATCATCTTCCCAATTTTCTATAGCTATGCTTCTCTTTTTGCAGGAAGCATAGACAGGGAAGCCCAGGAGTTCACCTGTCTTTATGGGCAGTTGAAAGAAAGATGGTTTAATAGTGCCAATAACACAACTACCTGCCCAGTGGTCAGGTAATTTGGTGTAAGCTCTATGCCCACATATCCAGTATAATCCAGTGTGGGCTGTCCAGTCCTGGTGGGACTCCGGGTGGGTCCACACGGTTTGCTACTTTGGGAATTTACTAAATGGATTCCTCTCTATGTGATTTGAACTCCACCAAGTGACTGTTTCTGTGGTACCATTATACAGTTTCTGTCCCAGACAACTAAGTTGTCCTGCAGGGTGAGTGAATTCTTTTCCTTCTCTAGCTATGCAATATTGTCCAATAATTGAGGGTTTTAGGACCCAGAAATTATCAGGGTGATTCTTTTGAGCCGAGAATTCATCAGGAACTGGGTCTGTAGGTAGTAATTCTCGGGCTTCCCATGGCCATTGATCTCCCATTACAGTTCCTCCACATACACAACATGAAGTGACGTTGAGAGACTGGGCTACATGCTCGGCTAATTGCAAAAACAAATTTCTTCTTTTTCCTGGAATTTCTGGTACTGGCACATTTAGTTCATCTTAGGAAGTTTGAAACACTGGCTCAGGAGAGCGTTTGTAAACTTCTCCTTGGACCAAGTCCTGTACTGGCCAGTAGTCCTTGGTCCCTGGTTTAGGGACAGGCAGGAGGGGTGTGTTCCACGGAGACTGGCAAGGAACTATAATTCCATAGGCTTTCAAGCACCTGAGATGAACCTGGATTTCTTCGAGAGCTTCTCTGGGAACCGGATACTGCTTTTGTCTAATTGGTTGGGCCCCAGGCTTAACTTCTATGAGTGTGGGGGTTTGGTTGACCGCCAGTCCTGGAGGATTATCCTCTGTCCATACTCGGGGCCGTCGCTTAGCTAGAGCTGGTTTTATCTCTTGGCCTGGCTCGGTTAGAAAAAGTCTCCATTCTTCTTCCCGGGGGACCGTAAGGGCCATGATAACTCGTGTTCCCAGTAACTTTAGCTGTAAAGAGCCCTGCTTTGTAAAGGAGATGGTGGCTCTCAGCTTGCTAAGCAAGTCTCTTCCCGGCAAGGGCAAGGGACAGTCAGGCATGTACAAGAACTGGTGAACTATCTCATGTCCGCCCACTGAGCAGGTCCGTGGTAGACAGAAAGCCTGCTTAGTGGAAACTCCTGTTGCTCTGATTATATCAATGGTTTTCTTGGATGAGGGGGCAACTGGGGTGGTCACTACTGAAGGTTCAGCACCACTATCAACCAAAAACTTCATGTCCTTGCCCCCAGTTGTAATCCTGACCTTGGGCTCCTTGGGGGCGCTTGAGCCCGGTCCCCTTCAGTCCAATAGCCCTTCAGCCAGATTGAACAAAGCTCCCTCATCTTTATCTGAGGTCTTTTGTTCCAAATCACCTTGCTTTTCCTTCAGCTGGGGACACTTATCTTTCCAATGTCCTACTTTTTTACAATAGGCGCATTGGTTACATTGCAAGTGTGGGCGATTAGACCGGGTATTCTTCCTGGAACCCCCCTTTCCGTCTCCTTTCGGTGGAATTCCCATAATAGCCGTGGCCAGTAAGTCGGCGTTTTGCCTAGTCTGGCGTTCACCTTCCTTACGGTTTTCTCTGTGGCTTGTTGCACTCACAAACACTTGATTGGCTATTTCCAGTAACTGTGAGGTATTCATACCCGCAAACCCAGCCTGTTTCTGCAATTTTCTCCTGATATATTCCGTGCTTTGACTAACTAAGGCCATGTTAATCATGGGCTGATTCTCAGGGCTATCTGGATCAAAAGGAGTGTTCATATGGTAAGCCTCACACAGTCTTTCATAGAATTGTGCTGGACTCTCCTCTTTTCCTTGGATGACCTCAGAGACCTTATCTACATTTGTAGCCTTTTGAGCCCCTTTCCTTAGACCTTCTATTAATGCCTCATGGTACCGTCTTAGTCTCTCCATGTCTGGTCCCTCGTTCAGGTCCCATTGGGGGTCTGTTCCTGGCAGCTGAATTCTTATGTATTCTTGGGGGTTTTGGTAATCGGCTGGGACGTGCTTCTCTAGCCACTTAGTTGCCGCCTGGAGCACCCTTCACCTTTCACCTGTATTAAAGAGGTACATGAGCAGCTGGTGGCAATCAGCCCAAGTAGGATTATGAGTCTGTATAATAGTTTGGAGCAAGTCAATTAAAGCTTGAGGCTTTTCAGTGTAAGATGGAGTATTATTTTTCCAATTGAGGAGGTCAGCAGAGGTAAAAGGTTGATATACAAAGGCACGCCTTTCCACCATGTGTCCATCCTCATCTACCCTAGTATATCACTGCTCTCTCAGGGGCATTTGGATTCCAGTCTTGGGCTGTAAGCGAGCTTTCAAGGGAGGAGTTTCTCCCGTGGTTTCACTTCCTCTTTTGTCTACTCTGGGTGGTCTAGGGGTGTGGTTATCTGGTGGAGTTGTAGGTGTTGTGGGCTCAGGAGTGGGGAGCCCTTCCTCTTGATAAGGAGGGGGTACTGCTGGTACCAATTCCTGCCATGATTCTTCTGGTGTTGGGTCGGACTTTTGGTGCTGACTTCCCTCGGTGGGTGGGAGCGAGAACCTTCCTTAACTAACTGTCCCTTTGCTACTAGTACTGCTGCTGCCTGTCCTCTTAACCACTGTGGGGGGTCCAAAACTAGCTGTAAACAAGAATCTATATATGAGAACTGATCTGGGTGCCCTGGCTTACAGGTTACCCTGTGCCATACCTTTGAGACAAGGGACCTGTCCAGGCTTCCTTCTGATGGCCAACCCACCTCTAATGCTGGCCAGTCTATCTCACACAAAGCTCTAAGTTTTCCTGGTGTCACAGTGACTCCAGAGTCTCCCTTAAATCCCTTTTTGAAATTTTTCAACATAGTTCCTAGTGGGGTAGACTTACTTTGTGCCTGACCCATGTTTCCTCAAGACAAAACACCATGCTCACACCACAAAACAAAGAACGGGTAAAAAGGGCACACACACACTTTTACAGTTTACACCAAACCAGAATCAAAACCAAAATCAGAGTATCAAGAAATCCAAGCCAGGTCAAAACCAAAGCCAAAGTATCAAGCAATCCAAGTCAAGTCAAAAACAAAAACCAAAGTGCCGGTACAGGCACACTGTGGGTGATCAGGACATACTTCTACTCAAATGGAGTAGGCAAGTTCCCAAGACCAGTCCTGTCAAGCGATTCAAACCAAGTCAAAACCAAAACCAAAACCAAAGTGCCGATAAAGGCATGCCATGGGTGATCGGGCCACGCTTCCACTCAAATGGAGTGGGCAAGTTCCAAGGAGTAGTCTTACCAAGTTTCAGTTGTCCGGACTCCAAGTGCCAGTTCCTTCCCGGTGTTCAGCCACTGCGTTGATCCTCCACAGGGGCCTGCTGTGCACTGCTGTGACGAGACATTCCACTGGGGCAATTGCCTACCTGGGAGCACTCTCAGGATCCGCGTCACTCAAGCTGGCCAGAGTCCCCCGCAGGGATGCTCCACAGGGCAGGCCTAAGCTGCCTAAGGGGCTGCCTCGACCGTCCGTTAATCACCTTGCTTCCTGGTCAGGGAACCAAGAACTGTAGCAGGACAAGCCACAGACAAAACCCCTCAGATACCGAGTTAAAGAAGGAAGGGGTTTATTCAGCCGGGAGCATCAGCAAGACTCCTGTCTCAAGAGCCGAGCTCCCTGAGTGAGCAATTCCTGTCCCTTTTAAGGGCTCACAACTCTAAGGGGGTCCACTTGAGAGGGTCATGATCTATTGAGCAAGCAGGGGGTACGTGACTGGGGGCTGCATGCACCAGTAATTAGAACAGAACAGAACAGGACAGGAATTTTCACAGTGCTTTTCTATACAATGTCTGTAATCTATAGATAACATAACCAATTAGGTCAGGGGTCGATCTTTAACTACCAGGCCCAGGGTGCGGCGCTGGGCTATCTGCTTGTGGATTTCATTTCTGCCTTTTAGTTTTTACTTCTTCTTTCTTTGGAGGCAGAAATTGGGCATAAGACAATATGAGGGGTGGTATCCTCCCTTAGACCCACTTAGACACTCCCCGGTTTCTGCTCACTCAGGGCTGGAGGGTGCTGCGTGCTTGAACCTCCTTAGCAGAGGGAAGCTTTGACCCCCACCCCAGGATCAAGGAAAGAGGACTCCTAAGGTAGCCCTCATCCAGCCTTCAGAGGTGCCTCTTCCTCCCGCCAGAGGTGCCCTCAGGCTGGGATGGGGAAACCTCACCCGGCCCCTCCTGGCCAGGCCTGGCCCAGTTCCCTGCCCCCTGCCCTCACATCCATCCTTCCTGGTCCCTTGACTCTGGAAATCCCAGCCTCTTTCATTCATTCATTCATTCATTCATTCACTCATTCATTCATCAATATTTGCCCCACATCAATAAGCCCAGGGATGTGAAGATGAAAGAGACAGACATGGCTCCACCTTTCTTAGCACCAAAGACTCTGCTGGGATGTTTTTTCTTGATGAGTTCTGTTCGTGGGTCACACAGCTGTGTGCAGTAAGCAGCCCTTCACAGCCCCTGTTCCCACACTCAGTGTACATAATTGCAGCCCAAAAGAGCGAGGAAAGTTTTACTAAGCACCTTCCTCTAGCCAGGGGCGTCAGCTCCTTCAGTCTTCCCAATTATCATGGGAGTGGGCACAGCTTTCCATTTCACAGAAGAGGAAACTGAGGCTCAGAAGGTAAAGTATTCAGCCCCAGGAGGTCAACGCTGAAGTATGATCCCACATTTTCCTCACTCTGCCACCCTTGCCACCACTCCCCACCTCCTTACCCAAAGAAAAGAAAACAAACCAAACATTTGAGCTTTGCTTTGATCTCAGAGTCTTCATCACGGTACAATTTCTACTCTTTTTGTTTGTTAGTTTGGTTTTCGAAAACTGAAAGTAGCTCAGGGCCTCGGGTTGCTGTCTTCCAGGCACCCAGGGCTTGGCACTGCCTCGACCCTAGTGGAGGGGTCGCTGCCCTCTAAGAACACTGCCCTATAGGCTCCCTCCCTGCTGCCCACCCCCATAAGTTACCCCTGCCCCTTTCACCCCTCCGGGCCTCTAGGTCCAGAAACCTCTGGGCCCCTGTCCCCGCTCAGACCCCAGATCCCTGGTGGGAGTTTCCTGTCCCTATCACTGCACTTTCCATGACACAAGAGGAAGTCAGCTGAGCCCAGGCTGGGTTTTCCAGGCAGCGCGGCCCAGTAGAGGCTGAAGGTGGGGGAAGGGGTTGCTGAGCCCCCAGGGCCGGGTGTCAGAACCTCCTCAGCCTCTACCGGAGAGGTGCCTGCCGGTGCTGCCCTGGGCCACACCAGGTAACCTGGGGTGGGGTGTGCCTGTGTCTGTCACCCCTCTGGACTCGCTGACTCCTCAGTGCCCCCAGGTGTGCCCTCTTCACCGGGGCAAAGGGGCACTAGGATGTGGGGAAAGGGGAGGAGCTGAGGGTGGGAGGGAGGAGGGGAAGGAGGCTGAGGAATGTGACCGGTGCATAGTAGGACCTCAGGGTTTGTTGAATGAACGAAGGAAGAAATCTATGGAATGATTCCCAAAGATAATAGATGGCCTGGTGGCCAGATGAGAAGGGCGGAAGAGGCCTGCAAGTGTGTGTGGATGACTCGGTGACCTGGATCCTTGGAAACCTCTGTTTGGCTGTGGGGGTGGGGGCACCCAGGGAGCTGACTTCGCAACACTCCCCTCCCCGCCAGCTCAGGAAGTGCCTCTCCTCCCCCAGCTTCGTTCCTACCCAGTTTGGCTGTTGGTGGGGGGTGGGGAGGGGGAGAAGGAGGATCTAGGATCCAGGTCTGGACACTCATGTGGCGTGCAGTGTGGTGGAGACGCGCTGGCCTGGTGGCACCTGCATTTGATTCCCACCTTTGTCACCTTTCCAGTCAAGTCCCTGTCATGCTCTGAGCCGAGGTTGGCTCATCTGTAAAATGCGGAGATTGGATGGTCCCTAGGCCCAGCTCTCTTGTCCTAGGAACCCAGCATGAAAGTGTTCGACTGGCGTGCCGAGTCCAGTCGGAGGTGGGGGATTTCTCTGTGTGGGGCCTGGAGGTTTACCTCTTTCGCTAGTGTGAGAGGGCGCTGAGTGTTGAGTGAGTGTCAGGGCTTTGGGGAGGGGCAGAAGACTGAGGATTCCAAGTGGCCTGAACAGGGTCCCGCTGGCTTGGGAAGGTGTCTCAGTGTGTGTACTTTCCCCAAGTCCAGGTGCGAGTCGAGTAGCTGGGGAGGAGGCCGTCTTGCCTGGAGGGACAGATAAGGCTCCCCCACTGACCCCCTACTTTCCTAGCCCCTCACGGACAACACTAGACAGCCACCTGTGGCTTCTGGAAGGTCTGTGATCAGTGATACCCTGGAGTGGGCGGGCTGGTTGGCTCAGGGTGCATTCGCCCCCGCCTCTGCTGGGCCCTCCTCAAGTTCCCCTCACTGGGGCTGTGTTCCTGGAGCCCCTTTCCATTGCTACCTGCCCCCCGACCCAGGCCTGCTATAGGCCTGCGCACAGCCTGGGGTGCCAGTCACACATCCCACAGCCTGAGGCCCTGAGGACTCAGCATTCATGTTCACTCTTCTGCTGCTACTGTGAGATTAGACTTGTTCGACCATAAGCCATAGGCTTTGGTTGAGAAAATAAGGCCTCCTAGTAGTGTACGACAGGTGTTAATGAAGGCTGTTGTTCACGTGAAATAATTGAGGATCAGAGGGGTTATGCAAATTCTCCAAGGTGCACAGATAACCAACAGTGAGCTTTGGACTGGACTGCCAGGCCTCCTCTTCCACAGGCACCCCTTTCCCTGGCGCAGCCTCTCTCTCATCTCAGGCTGGTGCTTCCCCTGGCCATTTAGGGGTTTCGCTGTATCACAGTAGAGATCTTGGGGGCCTAGGAGGCTGGCTGACCCAACTGTGTGTCCTCGGTGTGGCAGCCTTGGCTCTTGGAGCCTCAGATCCCATCTGTAAAACGGGTGGAACACAGCCTGCCTTGAAGGGATGTTGGGAGGCTGGCCGGGCGCACCTGTGGAAAAGGCTCACGTGGCGGTCACCATGCAGAGCTTCAGCATGGCTCTCAGCTTCTTAGAGCAGTGCTTAGCGTTCCTGAAGGCCCGACACTGGTCAGGAGCGCTCCTGCCTTCTCTCCCCCGCACCTAGCACCCGGCACAAAGCTATTTCTTGAACAAATGAATGATTGACAGAGAAGCTTTCAGCAGGCACACATGAAACAGACTGACAAGCACACTCTGCTCCCCGCACCCCCCACCACCGCTCTGAGCTTCCAGCCCAGTGGGGAGGCTACCTGACAGGCAACTGGGATACAGCATGGAAAGGCCAGGCCTGAGGGAGCACAGATGGGGACGCGTGTCCAATCCAGCCTCTGGGAAAATCAGGGAAGGCTTCCTGGAGGGGGTGACGTCTAGATGAAGACCCAAAGGATGAGTGATTTTCCAGCTTGGTGGTGGATCAATTTTCCAGGCTGAGGGAACCATGAGGACAATGACTTCTGAGTCCTGCTAGAGTAGTGGCTTCTAGATGGGTCCAGAAGTGGGACGCTGTGGGCAGCATCCTGGCTCAGCCCCTCACTGGCTCCGTGCCTAGGGTGGAGTCTCTCCCCCGGGTCTCAGTTTATCTGTGAAATAAAGGCGCTGCGCCAGATGGTCTGCCAGATTCCTCAATCTGTGAGTTGAAGCTTGGAATCTCATTTGAAGAATATCAGTTACCAGAAGCTGGAAAATCGATACAGCCATTTTTAAGGGACAAAATGTCAAAAGCCACATTTAAAATAAAAATCTCATATACACTATTACCTTTAGAGAAGCCGCCTATACTCACCAGGGTGCAAGGCAGTACGAACAGGGGTACTGAAGCCACCAATGGATAATAAAACACGGAAAGATAGGGCAAAGGGCAAATAAGTTCCAAACCAGCTACACTCTGGAATAGTCGAGAATACAGCCATCAAGAAAGGGCTCATAGATCCCCGTATCCTGACACAGAGAAATGTCCATGATATTTTTGCTCAGTGAAAACATTAAATTTCAGAACAATTTATATATTGCAATCTTATTTTCATAAAATAAAAATATGAATGAGTTGAATAGTTTCTACATTTACAGAAATTAATTGTGGGGGTGAGATTCGATCAAGATGGTAGCGTGAGGTTGGGTAGGGATTTTATTGTATGCACATAAAACGGGTCTGCAGAAAATCTTTTAAAGAAAAAAGTCCTGGTATTTGTTTGTATAATTATATATAACATATAACATTTTTATAACATGATTTTTAATAATAAAAATAATGCATGTTTTTGTGAAAAATTAGCAAAACTATAGAATATAAAGAAAAATAAAACCACTCACAATCCTACAATTCATTATGACCACTGTTAATGTTATATATTTTATTCTTTTCAATTTATAATTACGATAATCTACTGTTTCAAAATTAGTATCATGTATTTGTGATATACATGTTTATATGTATGAGGTATATATATTTTATGTAAATTATATATCTTTTATAAATATACTTAAAAAGATATATACATACACAAAGATATCTATATGTAGATATATAGAGAGAGATATCTTTGTATCCTGCTTTTTTTCTTAAAGATATCTTGAGTGTCGTGCCATGTCATAGACTTGTATAACACGGTTTTTTTTTTTTTTGAGACGGAGTCTTGCTCTGTCGCCCAGGCTGGAGTCCAGTGGCGCGATCTCAGCTCACTGCGAGCTCTGCCTCCCGGGTTCACGCCATTCTCCTGCCTCAGCCTCCCGAGTAGCTGGGACTACAAGCGCCCGCCACCACGCCCGGCTAATTTTTTTGTATTTTTAGTAGAGACGGGGTTTCACCATGTTAGCCAGGATGGTCTCGATCTCCTGACCTCGTGATCCGCCCACCTCGGCCTCCCAAAGTGCTGGGATTACAGGCGTGAGCCGCCGAGCCCGGCCAACATGGTTTTTAAAAATGGGTCTACAATAGCTAATAAAAGTTCTGATGTTTACTTAACCAATCCCTATTATTGGACATTTGTGTTGTTTACTCTTTTTTTGTTTGTTTTTATTTTTTTGAGACAGTATCTCTGTTGCACAGGCTGGAGTGCAGTGGTGCGATCACAGCTCACTGCTACTTTGACTTCCTGGGCTCAAGCGACCCTCCTTCCTCGGCCTTAGCTGGGACTACAGGCATGAGCTACCACGCTTGGTTAATTTTTAAAAACAAATTTTTTTGTAGAGATAGGGTCTCACTGTGTTGCTCAGGCTGGTCTCAAACTCCTAGGCTCAATCGATTCTCCTGCCTCAGCCCCACAAAGTGCTGGGATTACAGGCGTCAGCCACTTTGCCCAGCTCCTCATTTTTTTTTTTGCTATTAAAAATAACTGTGATAAATATTTTTGCACAATCATATCCTTATTTCTTTTAATTAGAATTATTTGAATCAAGGATTATGGACCATTTTAAATACTAAAAGCACACTATAAAAATTGAATTAGTTACCTCCATCCCAACCTAGTTCTAGTAGATCTGAATACTGATTGGCTGAGTTTACTTAAAGAGGGACACACTTGAGTAGGTTTATAACTACTTTAGGGATCAGGATTTTTCTGTTCCATGATGGGCACTCTAGGTGCCCTGTGACCATCAGTGTGGAAGAGGTCCAGGCCCACCTCGGGGGACAAATTTGATATAAGAATAAGACGTGTTTGTGATCATTAGTGAGTGTCTAGGACTCCACCTTGGGGGACAAATTTGATATAAGAGTAAGACATGTTTGTGATCATTTACTGAATGTCCAGGACATTCCTCTAGTGACTTCTGTTTGTCTTTGATGGCGGGTCCTTCCCTCTGCCCATTGCTGGGAGGTTTGGAGGAGCCGAGGTCACCAGCCTTGTTTCAGAGATGAGGAGACTGAAGTTCTGAGAGATGAGGGGATGGGTCCAGGTGCAGTCAGCCTTGGCCTGCTGCAAGAGGCAGGTCCCCAAGGCAATCTGGGGAGAGTCGGTTCTGGTCTGGTGTGGAGGGTGGGAGGGCATAGCTCAACAACTTCTACCCCATCCACACCCGTGTGGAGCGCTCACCTCGATACGTGTCCTAGCAAGCCCCAACACTTCAGCATGGGTTATATGTTCCTAATTCTGTAAGCTCTTCTGAGGCCAGGGCCATGCTGGGTTGACCCTGTGGGATGATCTGGAAACAAATACTTATTGGTGTTATACATGGTGATAATGATGATAGTGATGATCGTGTCGATGAGAATGATGATAATGGCAGTAATGATGATGATGGTGATGATGAAGATTGTGGTGATGATGATGATGATGATGATGATGATGATGATGGTGATAATAGCTACCATTTACTCAGGGCTTACACAGTGCTAGGGACTCTATGTAATTACATTATCTTGTTTTCTTTCCCCAGAGTGAGTATGCCACCTTGGCCGGGTGTAGTGGCTCATGCCTGTAATCCCAGCACTTTGGGAGGCCAAGGCAGGAGGATCACTTGAGCCCAGGAGTTAAAGACCAGCCTGGGCAACATGGCGAAACCCTGTCTGTATAAAAAAATTTTAAAAAAATTTTAAAAAAATTAGCCAGGCGTGGTGCTGTGCGCCTGTAGTCCCAGCCACTTGGGAGGCAGAGATGGGAGGATTGCTTGAGCCCAGGAGGTTGAGGCTGCAGTGAGCTGTGATCGTGCCACTGCACTCCAACCTGGGTGACAGAGTGAATATATACATACCACCTTCACTGATATGGAGGATGACTTGAGGTGGCTCACAGATGAACATTTTTATCTTAATAATGTGTTTGTTTTACTTTATATTAATTTGTATACTGAAAATAGGTAACTAGCTCACCAGATTCATGGTTTATACGTTTCATTTTTAGCTTAACTAGTGAGTTGATTTAAAGGAAAAATATTAAGTAAAAATAATACTTGGTACTTGGATAAGGTAAACGTGAACGGAAATTTTGAATCATTGACATTTGGAAGCATTTGGGGCAGATATAATTTTTATTCTGTTTTGCAGAGGAGTGAGTAGATACTCAGAGAGTTTAATTAGCCTGAGATTATACACCATCCAGGTGATAAAGCTGGGCTGGAACCCAGATGCTTAATTTAAAACAACAACAACTTTTTACTTAAATATAGGATGCACACAGCACAGTGCATGCAGTGTGTTATAAATGTAACTTCACACACTGCACGTGCTTGTGTAACCAGCACCTGGGAGGCTCCCCACTGCCCCGCACTGCTCCCTACCCAGGTATCCACTGTTCTGACTTCTGTCATCATAGATTGGCTTTGCCTTTTCTTTGAACTTTATTTTATTTATTTATTTTTTTGAGACAAGGGTCTGTCACCCAGGCTGGAGTGCAGTGGTGCCATCTTGGCTCACTGCAGCCTCTGCCTGCCAGGTTCAAATGAGTCTCCTGCATCAGCCTCCCGAGCAGCTGGGATTACAGGTGTGCACCACCACGTCTGGCTAATTTTTATTTTTTTAGTAGAGACGGGGTTTCGTCTTATTGGCTAAGCCGGTCTTGAACTCCTGGCCTCAAGTGCTCCATCTGCCTCAGCCTCCCAAAGTGCTGGGATTACAGGTGTGAGCCACCGTGCCTGGCCCTTTTCTTTGAACTTTAAATGTATCACAAAGTTTATACCTTTTGTGTTTCAATTTTTTTCACTCATTATACTTGGACGATTCATCCATGTTATTGTGTATAGGAGCTTGTTCTTTTTCATTGCTGTATAGTATTCTGTTGTGTGACTGTACCACCATTTATTTGCACATTCAACCACGACAGGCATTTGGTCATACAAAGTCTACATCTTTTAACCTTGAAGCTCTGCTGCCACCCGCAGATACCTGCATATCACAGAGTAAACAGGACTTTTTCTCAGAGAGCTGGAGACCAAGGAGGGTGTGAAACACACAAAGCCACAATTACAGAGGCAGGTGCTTTCCCAATTGTAGAGTGGCCTTGAGGTGGCCTGGGTGGTGTATGGTTTGGACACTCTTAATGCCTCTCTTGGAGCACTGCACTTTACAAAGCATTTGCACGGAAGCATCGCACTTCGTGTCCCTGACAGCCCTGTCAAGCAGGGAGGTGCCCTGTCCCCGCGCAATCAACGAGGAAACTTGACTACGACACCCCCAGTGAAACAGAAACAGAGGCAGAGCCTGCACTTACATCTCCGGATACTAAGTCCTTGGCTGTTTATACCTCGTTCCAGTTGCCTGGTAAATCCAGGGGAGATCTGAGGTCCTGGAGATCCTTTCTGTCCCCTTGCAGGGAACTTGTAGTCTGGGATTGGAGTCCCCCTCTGTGAAGGATTTAAAGGCAAAACAAGTCTCTGATGTTTTTGGAGTGGAAACCTGCCTTCCCTAGAGCCTCACTTTACTTCATCTGCAAAGCAGGGGAGGGTCCCCGCTCCCGGGCAGGGCAAGGGTTGTGGTCACCATTGTCAGTAACAACCCCTGCCTGTGTCTGCCTCGAGTCATCTTCACTGAGCGTGGCACTTTCACATTCATCACCGAGATCGACCTGATCTTCATAACAACCCGAGGAGGAAGACAGCGAAGATGACATTTGCCCCATCTTTCAGAGAGGTGAAGCACCCTGCCCATGATCACACAGCAAGTTAAGGAACCAACAGGGACCCAGGGCTCCTGATTCTCCCGCTGAGAGGATACCCTCCGCTCGATCAGGCGTTGTCCTCTACGGGAGGCCTTCTGTTAGGACATACCCCACTCTGAGGCCGTGAGGCCCTGCACACAGGGGCATGGAGGTCCAGCAACATTAGGGGGCTTCCCCAGGATGCTCAGCAAGAAGGGTTGGGCTGGTGGGAACCCACAGCTCCTGCGTCCTAACTTCTCTGCAGGACAGGGTGGGATGGCAGGGAGACTGGGTGATGAGGGTCAGCAGGGGGTCCCAGGACAGACTGGTTCTTGGGGCAGCCTCCCTGGCAGGGACAGGGGGTTAAAATGGGTTTCTAGAGCCCCCTTTTTGTCTCTGTCAATCACCAGCTGTGCAAGCTCCTCTGAAAGGTGGGAATAACACTAGTACCTGCCTCATCGGATTGTCATGAAGATTAAATGGCGTGAGGTAGGTAGAGCAGAGGCCAGCATCTGGCAGGAACATTCACTACTCACCCGCTTCCCCCCATGCTCTGCCAAGGAGGGCAGCTTGGGATGGGTGTGTGCCTACGAACACAGGTCCCCTCCCGATATTCCTGAAGGGACGTGATTTGTAACTGTGAAAAACGCAATCCAACTGTTAGAAGCAGATGGCACAAGCCGGGTTATCTGAGACCTTGGAGTGTCGTCCCTTTGATTCTGTACCAAGACCACTCTGCCGCGTGTGTACCAGGCTGGAAAGTAAAGCGTGCCCCGTGGCATACAAGCCACACCCTGCCTGTGGGCTTGCCCGGCAGGGAGCGGGCTGCAGGGGAGCCCCTTTACTGGGCTGTGTGTTTCTGTGGGGGCTGGATCCTGCCCTCCAGGAGGCCACTTTCAGTGCCTGCTCTCTGTGCCCCTGTGAAGTTTATCTGACCAGTGTGCAGGGCTGCCGAGGTCCCTGGATGAGACAGGCATTGCGCAGGAAGCCCCGGGCTTGATGCTGGGTAGGGTGTGGGAAGGAGTGTGGGGGGCGGAAGGAAGCTGGACCTGGCCCTGCCTCCACTCTCACCCTCAGCCAGGCCCTGCCAAGGCTTCCTCCCCCAGGAAGACCTCCTCGGTTCCCCCTCTGCATTGAGGTATGGCTTGCTCCTTCTTCCTCCATCTCTTCTGGAGTTTAAGCTCCCTTCTGACTTTCCCCTCTGACAAAGGCGTTGGATAGAAAAGTGAGAAGTCTCAAATTCTATAATCCCGAGAGCCCATTCCTCTCCAGACCCCGCTAATACACAGTGTGGACAGAACGTGTCCAGTCAGGTTCCAGGACAATTTCTGATACAGGATGTGTGGAGAAAATGGGTTACTTAAAGCGCAAAATGATGAGGATTTCTCCTGTGGGGTCCAGAGCTTAGCTGCAAGTCCTTCCAGTGTCTGGATCCCAAAGAGGGAGGCTTCATGCTGGGGACAAGGGCTGATGTCGGGGATCAGAGAGGCTTCTCTATGTTGAGGTCCGGAGTCGAGCATGCCACGGAGCAGCCACCCCTGGAAATGGGATCTTTCAACCCAAGAGACCCTCAAAAGCCTTGGGACAGAGAAGTCCTTTTTTGAGGTCCTGTTATTCACTGCCCCCCAGTCATGAGTGAATCTAAAGGGAGGCCTGTGGGGCTCAGCTAATGAGCTCCCTTTGTTCTGGCCAGAGTTTGGGAATCCCAGGGAGCGGGGAGGAGGTTCTACTCCCAGGTTCTCAAGGTAACCAGAACGACACGTGGGCCCCAGAGCTGGGGACAGCGCTCCCTGTCCAGGCACTTCATTGAGAGCTACTGGGGCTCTAGTGTGGTTTCTGGCTCCTCTGAGGGTGCCCCTGGCATAGGAAGTTGTCTAGGGGCACACTGAGCCCCGGGTGGAACAGGCATCCTGACCTTGGGATCCAGGTTTGTCCTTCAGTGTTCCAACAGCTGCCTGACACCATGGGTGGGCATTTGTGTGTTTTTCTGGGGAGAAGGCCCGCACCTTTAGTCTGTGCTTCAGTACCTCCCATGCCCCTAAAAAAGGCTCTATGCTGGGCTTACGCCTGTAATCCCAACACTTTGGGAGGCTGAGGCAGGCGGATCACGAGGTCAGGAGATCGAGACCGCCCTGGCCATGGTGAAACCCTGTCTCCACTAAAAATACAAAAATTAGCTGAGCGTGGTGGTGTGCGCCTGTATTCCCAGCTACTCGAGAGGCTGAGGCAGGAGAATGGCGTGAACCTGGGAGGTGAAGTTGCAGTGAGCCAAGATTGCGCCACTGCACTCTAGCGTGGCAACAAGCGAGACTCCGTCTCAAAAAAAAAAAAAAAAGAAAAAGAAAAAGAAAAGAAAAGGAAAAAAAAAGGCTCTAGAAGCTCTGGCGCAGTACAAGGCGGCTCTGCCTGGAAGTGTGGTTTCATATTTTGTTGGTTTGCCAGGTTTAGCTGCAGAGAATGCAACTTCTCCCCACTTCGGAGACCGCGGCTTGGTGACCTGGGGTTTGTGCTTTGTGTCTTCATTGCTGAGCTCCTTGTGCAGTTGCTTGTTTTGCTAGAGATTATAGCATTTCTTTCGTCTTCCCAGCTCCTGCAGTGAGGTGAGGATGCCTCTGTTCTGAGGCGCCTCGGGTAGGGTGCTGGGGCTTGTTTGATTCATAGTTGGATCTGAACTGAATCCGTTATATAGAGAAGAAAGCTGAGTCCCCCCAACGTCAAGTGACTGACACAGGCCCACATAGCTGGTCCAGACTTAAGGTTCTGGATCGCGGGTCCCTTCATCCTGTTATTCCCCAACCTTCCCTGTTGCTGTTGCAACAACAGAAGGGGCCAGAGAGGGTTAATTCTAGTACTTTTCATGCAGCAGCCGTGTAACCTACTGCACACTGCCACCCTACAAGCATGGGTTCTTGTCCATGCATTACAGCTGTGGCCCAGAGTGGATGGTTCTGTTGTCTGACCCCAGAGTCCCTGAGTGTCCCACAAAACTATCCTGTTCCTTTGGAGTTTCCTGATCTCTTTTTGCATCACCACAGGCTTCTTTGACTCCAGGAACAGCCCATTCATGTCAACCAAAATTCTAAATTCAGTACCTCAGAAGTATGACCAGCCGAACAGATCTGATACTAAGTCCCACTGGCACCCTACTTTTAGTGGGCAAAAAGGCCTCACAGGCTTCGTCTCTCCCAGGAATTTGAGGAGTTCAGAGATGAGGAGAGGGGATTGGACACAGCAAAGCCTGGCCTGGCAGAGAGGGGGGGTGGGCGAGCCTCACCCTGGGAAGGTGTTTCTTTCTCCTTATGGCCGTGGTCCTTTTTGATGTTAGATGCTTTTGTTTCCCAGGTGTATGGGGACCTGGGACCTGTGGGTTTTGGAGTGCTTGTCATGACTAGGCCCAGCTTTGGGGACAGGGTGGGGACCACTACTCCCAGGTTCTCAAGAGGAAAAAACTTCTGTACATTTCAGAAATGCAATAGATCTGTTATCAGCTCTACGCACTGCAAAATGCAAGTTCCTTTCCTATTTGATCTGACAGTGAAAAAATTCACAGATGTTTTATTGGAAGGTTAGAAAATAAAAAAGAACCCTTTCTCAGTCCAGGTAGTCTGTCCCCCATCACCTTGGCATGTCTGCAGCTGTGCTGGGCTTGGGCTTGTGCGTGGATGGGGAGACAAGACTCAGAGTGGAGCAGGGGGAGGCTCGGAGGCCTTTGCTTTGCAGCCCCACCCGCAGGCTCAGCAGGGTGGGCCCCTGTGCTAACACTCACCCCCACCCTGCCCCTCAGTTCTTGTTTCCATCTACCTTCGTCCCTCTCACCAGTCCCAACGCAGAGGGCCAGGTTTTCTTTAGTTTTCTTAACTACCTCTTTTTTTCTGGTTAGGAAAAATAATACTTATTTACTACCTCTTGTACCGTTTGGAAATACATAAAATATGTAGAAAAAGAATTAAATCTGGCTGGACGTGGTGGTTTCTGCCTGTAATCCCAGCACTTTGGGAGGCCGAGGCAGGCAGTTCACCTGGCTGTTGGTCAGGAGTTCGAGACCAGCCTGGCCAACATAACGAAACCATGTCTCTCCTAAAAATACAAAAATTAGCTGGGCGTGGTGGCATGTGACTATAGTCCCAACTACTCAGGAGGCTGAGGCAGGAGAATTGCTTGAACCCAGGAGATGGAGGTTGCAGTGAGCCGAGATCACACCATTGCACTCCAGCCTGGGTGACAGAGCGAGACTCTGTCTCAAGAAAGAAAAAAAATTAAATCAGCTCAGAATCCCACAAGGCAGAGGTCTTCCCAGTAACCACCAGCTGCAGAGGCTGTGTGCCTCAGTTGTGTGCCAGCTGATGACCTCCTCAGCACAACCAGTTAAACCTTTATTTATTTCAGCTTTTCCCTATCTTTATAAAGCTTTTTCCCCCTTCACTGTGAAGATAGCATGCTCATTGGAGACAATTTGGAAAGCACAGAAAGATATTTTCATGCTTCTTTAAGCAAAGAGAGGAAATTTATTCCGATCTCCCCAAGGTGACTGCCATCAGCAGTTTGGAGTGGCTCCTGGTCTTTGTGGACTTTTGAAAAAGCACATGTTGTCCAGGCGCAGTGGCTCATGCCTGTAATCCCAGCACTTTGGGAGGCCGAGGCGGGCGGATCACAAGGTTAGGAGATCGAGACCATCTTGGCCAGCATGGTGAAACCCCGTCTCTACTAAAGACACAAAAATTAGCTGGTCGCAGTGGCATGCACCTGTAGTCCCAGCTACTCTGGAGGCTGAGGCAGGAGAATCACTTGAACCCGGGAGGCGGAGGCTGCAGTGAACCAAGATCACACCACTGCACTCCAGCCTGGGCAATAGAGCAAGACTCTGGCTCAAAAAAAAAAAAAAAGTATATTTTTTCCAGTTGAGAGCATGTTCTATAGAGGATTCCGGGTCCTGGTTTGTCCCGCAACAACAGAGTAACATAAGCATTTCCCATGTTAATACAAACAGCAGCCCTCACGTATGTTCTGGGCTCATGTGCACAGACTCTGCCCAGCACTGTGCAGGCACCATCTTGCTCAGTTCTTGAGAAACCTTATGAAGCAGGTGTTGTTATTAATTTTGCAGACAAGGAAGCTGAGCTGACCTCATCTAAGGTCTGAGAGCCAGTGAGCAACAGGGGATTGGCGTCGAAGGCTCAGCCAGCTTAGATCGCTGCTCTTAATCACTAGGTTATCTCTCCTGTGAATTTTTAATGACCTTTCTAGTTTTGTATAAAACCAGAAAATGACCATTGTTAAAAATTCAGAAATTACTGAACAGCATAAAGAATATTCAGAATCCTATCAGCCAGTGATATTTATTCTGGCAATTGGCAGTTTCTTGTGCATAGTCTTCATATTTTTATAGTTGATGTTATCCTAACCGTTCAGTTTCGAATGTGGTGTTTTTAAAATTTATTTTTGTAAGTATTTCCCAAGTCATTAGTTCCTCTTGGCAAAACATAATGTTTATTGATGGTTTGTCCGTCCATTGAGTGGTCGGTCTTGATGGGTGTAATCACTTCCCCGAGGCTGCGCTTTCAGGCTGTGGCTCTCTGAAATTATAAATAATTTAGGTATCAATACGTTTCTGCACAAAACAGTTTGTGTATTTCTGACAATTTCTTTTTTTTTTTTGAGATGGAGTCTTGCTGTGTCACCCAGGCTGGAGTGCAGTGGCACGGTCTCAGCTCACTGCAAGCTCTGCCTCCCGGGTTCATGCCATTCTCCTGCCTCAGCCTCCCTGGTAGCTGGGACTACAGGCGCCCGCCACCACGCCCAGCTAATTTTTTTTTGTATTTTTAGTAGAGACGGGGTTTCACCATGTTGGCCAGGAAGGTCTCCATCTCCTGACCTCGTGATCCGCCCACCTCAGCCTCCCAAAGTGCTGGGATTACACGTATGAGCTACCGCGCCCGGCATATTTCTGACAATTTCTTTAGGCTGCACATATTCCCAGGAACTGAATTGCTGGGTTGAGGGTTTTTACAGTTCTTAACTTATATTGCCAAATTATTTTCCACATGGTCCGTAACTCTTTACTCTTCAATTAGTAATACCCTGTTTACTCCTAACCAGATGAATATGTGACCTTGTTTTAGTTTGCATTCCTTTTATTTCTAATGAAGCTGAATTTCTAAATGTGTTTATTGGTCACTGGTGTGTCTTCTTAAGCAGTGCTTTCCAATCAAGCTTTCTGAGATGATAGAAATGGCCTGTATCTTCCTGTTTAATAGGGTCCACGTGGCCTATATCTGCCTGTCCAGCAGCAACCAGCCAAATGCGTCCATTGAGTACTCGAAATATGGCTAGTTAACTGAGTAAAATTTAAATTTAATTTTATTTAAATTTAGACTTAATTTACCTAAGGTTTTAATTTAAACCTAAGATTTTAATTTAATTTACCTAAGATTTTAATTTAAATCCTAAATTAATTTAAATTTAAATAGCCACATGTGGCTAGTGGCTACTATATTGGATAGCACACTCCTAAGCCTTTCCCCAGTTAGGCATTTGGGTCTCAGTGGGTGATTTATATTGATTTGTGTGAGCTCTTTATTTATGATGGCTACTAATCTTTTTTACATTTGTTGCAAAGATTTTACCCCACTTGCTATTTGACCTTTTTCATTCAGGTTGTTTACAGGGTATCAAAACGTTAGGTAGCCAAATCTAGTGATCTTTTTTTTGTGGTTTCTCCCATAGCTTTAGGGTTAGAAAGTCCTCCCCCACACAGAGGTTTGATAAATACTCTCATCAACTTTTTTCAAGTCTTTCTGTGATTTTTTTTTCCTTTAGCTCTTTAATCCACCCAGAGTTAATTTTGCTCTGTGCTATGAGGTACGGTGTGTCTTAGTCACCTCTCTGCTTGGTGTAGAATATGTACCGAGTATATTTTATCTTAGATGGGACACTTAGGTGCTCTGCTGTTTGGGTTTGGGTGGGTGGTAGGTAAGCAGGATGAAATTAAATAGTAAGTAAAATACTACTACTTAAAATATTGATCTGTTTTTAAATTTTGTTGTTTATGAAGACTTTAATGACAAAAGAAAATGACTCTGATACAGTGTTGTTTTCAAAGAGAGATGCAAAATCACACCTACAATGTAATATGAACCATGTTTATAAATGCAATGAAAATATTGGAAGAAATATTCCAAAATATTAATGGTAATTGTCTCTGGGGGGTTGGTATTTTTTTTCCTGCTTCTTAACAATTCTGTACTTCCCCAGTTGACTACAGTAGTTTTGATGATCTGAAATATTATTAAATACAGCATTTGGAGAAACAATGCATGATCACTCGCTACTTCTAACTCCCCACAGCCGTCATCCACCAAGTCTGCAATTTGCACAGCCACGCTCTGTGCTTAGGGCAGGCGAGTTGGCAGGGAAGGGTCCTCCCTAGCTTTCAGTTCAGGCTGGGGCTGGAATTCCTTTGTAGTCACTCACAGCATGTGAGTTTCTTGGGCGAGTGATATAACTCAGGACTGTTTCCTCATTCCTAAAATAAACATTGTAACAGCTTTGCACAGGGCCAGTGAGGATATTTCCTTGTTAATTATATAGGGGTGCACACACACACACAGTATATGTATGTGCAAAACTGCAGATATCATCAAAACGCATTCAAAGAGCACCGATGTACATTTATTTTATTTTATCTTATTTCTTGCTTTTCCCATTATTGAAATATGTGAAGGATATATTTAATTTTTTTTCAATTTGACCAACATACATTTTTAAACAGCAACGTTCCATCTTCCTATCACTCCCACCGGCCCCACTCCTCAGCTGTAACCACCACTAAAAATTTGGTCTGAATCTTTATTTATTTATTTGTTTTACAAAATGGAAATGGGATAATATTATACTGATTACTATATAATTATTTCTTTTTTCCACTTTCCAATAAATTGTGTGTGACTTTCCATGTCGATACAGGCAGATTTATGTCATTCTCTTTAATATCTGCACAGCCATCCATAACATGAATGTGCAATAGTTTTTTTTTTTGAGATGGGGGTCTTGCTATGTTGCCCAAGCTGGGCTCAAACTCCTGGCCTCAAGCAATCCTCCCACCTCAGCCTCCCAAGTAGCTGGGACTACCATGATTTATTTTATCATTCTTTATCATTCATCAGCAATTTGTCTGCCTGTTACAAGGAGAGCATAGCAAACATGTCTTTAGGCACCTGTGTTTAGTATCTTGTAGGATGGATTTCCAGATATGATGCTGCTGCATGGATATCAACGTTTAAAAATATTGAAAGATAATGCTCAAGTGGTTCTTTTAAGAAAGCTGAACCATTGACATTATTACTGTCAAGGAAGAAAAGCTTTGATTACCTTCTATGTCCTCAATTCTGAATGTTACCAATATTTTTTGACTTTTACTAATATGGTAGGTATAAAATACCATTTGAGTTTTAAATTTTTATTACTTTAATTAGTAGAGAGATTGAACACTTTTTAAATATGTTTTGCATCCACAAAACATTTGCGTTTCTTCATTGGTTATCTATTCATATTCTTTACCTGTTTTGGTGGGGGTTGTCAGTCCTTTCCTGGTTGATTTGTAGGTGCTCTTTATATATAATGGCTATTAATCCTTAGTCTGTTGCATGTGTTGAAAATATTTTCTCCCAGACTGTCATTTGTTTTCTACTATTTATTTTTATGATATCTTCCACTATTCACACGTTTTAAATTTTCACGGGGTCCAAATTCTTTCTCTTCATGATTTTTAGTCTTTATACCATGCGAGAAAGACATTTTCCACATTCAAGTTATAAAAAATTTTTCCCCTATATTTTCTTCTAGTGTCTTTTTTTTATTACACAGTAATCTTTAATCCAATTGTACTTTATTTTTGAGCAGGTGTGAGATGTGACTTGTTTTAATTATTTAAAATTACCTCTAAAGTTTTTTATTTTTCAGTTTGTTTTCCCCAAGAGAACAGCTGCTTCAACATCACTTTTTGAAAATTCCAGGTTTCCTTCCATGGCTTAGGATTAACACTACATCACTGAATTTTAAAATAAATGAGATGAATTTCCTTTTCTGAATTCTGTCTTCTTTTCCATTAATTAATCTGTTCCTAAAATGATATACCCAGTTTTAAATTGTGTAAATCTTTAGATTGAACTATAATCTTATTATGGGGAAGGACATTATTCGTCTGCTTCTAACATTTCTTAGCTATCTTTCTTCATTTTCAAATAAATTGTCAGATCTCCCCAACTCCCCCCAATCCCATTAGATTTAAAGTTCAGTGAATTTCTGGATTGATTTGAAGGAGAATAAACATGTTTACAATATTGAGCCTTTCCACCAAGGATCTGATATTAGACTAAATACAGTTTATTCTCTTGGGTTAAATTTCCCCATTGGTAAAGAGAGGAGGTTGGATTCGATTTGAAGTTTCCTTCAGGCTCTATGATGAAAATCAACAATAACAGCAACAATGATGACAGCAGTCATTATCAGGCCTAAAGCCAGGCTGGACACGAGGGGAGAAAGCTATGGAAGACATAATCCCCATTCCCCAGGAGTTTTTCATCCAGACAGAAGATGTAGCATGTACAAGAAATTTTGACCCAAATGCTCAGTTAATGTGTTGCAGATTCATGGGCAGAAGTAGATTTTTTAAAAAGAAAAAACCATTAATAAACGGCTGGAGGGAGCTGCAGCTGTCAATCTGGCCAAAAACATTGTTGAGAATGCTTTGTACACGGAAACTTTTTTCACTATTTTTAGTGAAATAAAAATATGAAAAAAGGGAAATAAATTTAGTAAAAATAAAAATAACAATGGTGCCTGTATCTAAAAATTCCTAGCCCACCTCACATCTTATTTTAGTGGTTTTCTATTTTTATTTTGTATTTTTATTTTTCTATGAGACAGAATCTTGCTCTGTCACCCAGGCTGGAGTCCAGTAGCGCAATCATGGTTCACTGCAATCTCTGCTTCCTGGGTTCAAGTGATTCTCCTGCCTCAGCCTCCCGAGTAGCTGGGATTACGGGTATGCGCCACTACGCCTGGCTAATTTTTGTATTTTTAGTAGAGACGGGGTTTCACCATGTTGCACAGGCTGGTCTTAAACTCCTGGCCTCAAGTGAACCACCCTCCTCGGCCTCCCAAAGTGCTGGGATTACAGGCGTGACCCACTGCGCCCAGCCTGCCTTTCTATTTTTAGTAACCAGCTAGTTTGGCTGAGTGTTTGCCTCTGACACAGTAAGAATGTGTCCAGGCTTGGACTCAGAGCTTCTCAGGATCAGATGAAACCTTGGAGACCAAACTCTATCGTGCAGATCAGGAAAATGAGTCCCAGAGAGGGGAAGGGACTTCCCCAAGGTCACACAGCAAATTAGAGGCAGGAGGACTCCTAAAGACACTGTGAGTGCCTTGTGGTTTATCCTGTTTCCCTCCTGGCCTCTGGAATTTGGGGCACTATTCTTCTCTGTCAGGGACAATTGCAACCCTGGCCGCCCCAACTCCCAGATGGGTAGCGTGAGGGTCGATGGAGGGTCTGGTGGGTGGGGGGTGGGGACTGTGCCCCAGTAGAGCAAGCTGCTACCACTTCCTGCTGATTCAGCCCTCTTGGGAAGCCCTGACTTTTATCACCAAAACTCCCCGTGGTGCACCGTACATGAGGCCTGGGGCCCTGGCTTCGGATCTCGGATTGGATTCTGACCTGAGCCTGAGCAAGTCTCCTCTCTCTGGGCCTGCAGAAAGAGGACACCTGAGCATATGGCTTCCATGTCTTCCTACCAGGGTTCCTGCCCACTGGAGCCAGCTGAGCTGTTTTGTGGTGTCTGCCAGGGGTTGGGTCTGCAGCTCTGTGTGTCCATCCTGGTGGTCTGGGTGCGACCGCAGTCCGAGTGTGTGTGATGGAAGGTGATGGTTTGGCAGTGGTGACTGAAGTGGGCTCCAGGGTCATGGCAGAAGATCAGGGAGGAGGGGCACAATGGCCTCACACTCACGCTCACTGTGAAGCCGTCTTGATGCACCGAGAGGCCCATCTCCCAGAAGCTCCCAGCCCCCGGCATCTGGCCACATGCACAGGGGGCCAAGCTGTGCCCAAAGAGAGCTAAGTCTCCCAAGTGACTCAGTCTAACAGAAGTCCTTGACTGGTGTCCTCATCTGGCAGTTGGGGAGCTGGCGGAGAATGGGACTTGGGCCTTATGATCTGAACTCCTGTGGACTCGCCCTCACCCTCTAAAGGCAGGAGACTGAAGCCCAGCAATATTGTCATCACCTCCCTCTGGTGAGACTGCCCCAGGCGGACCCCACTTCTTCCCAGAAGCTGACTCCCCCTTCCTCTGCACGATGAGGAGGAGTCCTCTGGCTTGTCTAGTAACTAGGCCTCAGGCATTCCCGGCTCAGTCTTTCCCTCTTCTCTCTCTTTAAAGATAGCTTCTTTGTTCGGAACACAGCTGCACCTCCACCCGCTGAGAAGCCCAGCTCACAACGAAGACATTTCTTTCCAAAGTAGTAACGTAGGTCATCTTTGTGGATGGCTCGTTCATTCATTCATCCCTTCACTTAATAAGCGAGTACTAAGCACCTGGCCTGGGCTGGGCACCCTGAGTACAAAGTGGGTAGAACACAGTCCACCTCATGGATCTGGATTCTACCTGGAAGCATGGCTTTCCTTTGCTGGTGGCTGTAAGGGGTTTGGTAAGGGGTTTCCTCCAGGCTGTTGGGGACCTGCCCAAACGTTCCTTAAAGAGCAATGGGATCCTATCTGGAGGCCCTGCCATGGGTGTGGCCCTGGAGACCCGCAGGGGAATCCATGGGTCGAGGCCACCTGCTGGCTCTTGCTTCAGACCCTGTCCCCTAAAGCAGGACCAGCTCCATCCCCACAAGGCCCACTGGGCATGTCCCACCCACAGGCCTCTTCTGCCTGTGATCACCGGCTTTTGGTCAATGGCAGCGACAGTGCGGCTGAGCCCTGGTCACCGTGAGGGCCACACTGCCCTGTCAGTCAGGGTGGCCCCCTGAGTCACGTTCTCATTTGCTGAAGGAGCCTCTAGTCCTCACCTCGGGTGGGTGTCTCTCCTCCCCCAGAGCCGCCACCACCACCAGCTCTGCAGGAAGTGGTTCTTTTCTCTCTGTTTCTCCCCCCTCAGTCACACACAGAGGCTTGGCTGGAGGTGTCAGGCCCTTAGCTTCGGAGGCTTAGAGGCTGCCATCAATGGGCAGGTGCTAGATCTGGCTGGAGAGAGGGCCCTGGTGGGCCTGGCCCCTCGGGGAAGTCTTTGGAGCATTTAATTTGTTTTTCTAAAATGCATGCACCCTTACTATTTTATTTTCTAAAAATATTGATATATGCTAGTTGTAAAATTATTCATAGTGGAACAGGAATTAAAAGAGATTAAAAACTGTGTAATCAAAAACTCAGTTGTATGTAAGAAAACCCAGTTCCCCTTGGGAAGAGAAAGGGCTAGAGTCCTTTAAAATTAACTGCCTGTTTTTCTTTCTGTGGCTAGTGAGCCTTATCTCTCCCTTTCCCAGGCATTGTGAAGACGCTGTTTCTCTAGCTGTGCAGCTGCAAGGTCACTAGGCAGGTAAACTCAAGTCGTAGAACATGTTGTTCCTTAAAAAGTAAGAAATGATGTAATGCATGTCTCAACTGAATGACTGTCTTTGTTTCTCACTTCTGTAATATGCTTCCCTCTGCACAGATCCCCCCACTGCCGCCCAACAAAATGCTTAAAAGGTAACCGGACTCTTTGTTTGGGGCTCAGTCCTTTGGATGTTAATTTGACTGGTTTGGTGCACCTAAATAATTACATAATTCTTCCTCAACCCCTCAGTCTCTCTGATTCCTTAATTATCCCACAGCAATAGAATACAGAAAAGAATGAAAAAGAGAGTGAGCTCCCTCTAGGCTCACTAGCAACAGCCACCATTACTGCATCTGATATACTTCCTCCTAGACACTTTTTTTTTCTTTGAGACAGAGCCTTGCTCTGTTGCCCAGGCTGGAGTGCAATGGTGCGATCTCGGCTCACTGCAAGCTCCGCCTCTCGGGTTCATGCCATTCTCCTGCCTCAGCCTCCCTAGTAGCTGGGACTACAGGTGCCCGCCACCACACCCAGGTAATTTTTTGTATTTTTTAGTAGAGACGGGATTTCACCGTGTTAGCCGGGATGGTCTCGATCTCCTGACCTTGTCATCCACCCACCTCGGCCTCCCAAAGTGCTGGGATTACAGGCGTGAGCCACCACGCCTGGCCCTAGACACTTTTCTTTGCAAACACGTACATTTTAAACACACACACACACACACACACACACACACACGAATGGGCCCGTACAACACAGAATTTTGGGCTCAATGTCATTGCCGGCTTTCCGAGTTAGGAAATGTAGGGGCACATTCATTGTTTTCAAGGGAGTCATGGCGTATAAATCCCATTCCCCTATCTGGGGACACTGAGAAGGTTTCCATTGTCCTCCTCTCACCAGCGCTGCTCTGCCAAGCACCCCGTACAGTTAACCCTCACTGTTCTGTGTACACTCTTTCCCTGTTGGCTTTGCATAAACCTCTAGGTGTAGGGCTATGGGGTCATGGGGATATGCACTTAAAAAGCTCAGGGTATTGCCTCCTGTGTTTTCAGCAGGATCTGCTTTAGGTTGGGTGAGGGGAACCCAAACAGAATCCCCTTCTGTCCTCCCAGGCCCCCTTGAACCCTTTAATCCCTTCTGCACCCCCTCCCCAGTCCCAGTCTTCTTGTTGCTGGTGGACTCATTTTCCCCTGTTGCAAGAGCCTCACTGGTTTTGTCTGTCCTCCGTCCAGCACCGTTATTGTCAACACGATGGGCTTGCAGTGCTGCTGGAGGAAGCAGGTGGTAGGGACAGGGTGAATCTGAGCAATGACCAAGCTTGCTGTCAGGATGGGTGTTCTCCCTTCTAAGCTGTGTGTCTTTGGGCTGTCATCTGGATCTCCCAGCCTACGCAACAAGGATGCTGAAACCTTACAGGGCTTCAAAGTTATTTGTACATTGTCAAAGGCAGGGCAGATGTGAGGGAGACAGGTGATGAAGGAGGCAAGAGGCATCTTGAGGCATTGGAACTGATGGATCTCTTGTTCCCACCTCTAAGGGGACACAGGGACCTGCTGGAGACACACTGGGTACCTGGAGTTCTACCCTGAGGGGGGCACTGAGGGGCCAGAAGAAAGGGGGAGAGCTTTGCTGCCAAGCCTGTGGTTCCAGAGGGACGTCACTGATCCTGACTCATTCACTTATTCAATAACTTACTAGGTGCCTGCTATGCACCAGGCACTGTCCTTGGTGTTGGGAGATATGGCAAGAACAAAACAGACCCCAAACCTTCCTGCCCTCATGCTCCTTACAGTCTAACCTGGGGCAACTGACAATGAACAAAATAAATAAGTAAAAATATATGGTGTGTCCAGTGATGATAAATGCTATGGAAGAGACTAAAGCAGAAGACAAGGGGGAAGGGGGAGGGAGGGGTGGCAATTTAAATAGGGCTGTCAAGGAAGGCCCCACCCAAGGCGAGGAAGGGAGTTGAGGGCTCTCCAGGGGAAGAGCCTTCCAGCCCAGGACCAGCAAAGGCCCCGAGGCTGTCCAGTGTGTCCGATGGCCAGTGTGACACAAGTTGTGTGAGCAGGTAGAGCAGTAGGCTATGAGGTGGGAGACGTCATGGGGGCCTTTTATACGGGATCACTCCACATCCAGCGGGGAGAACACCAGGAAGGGAATGAGGGCAGGAAGCAGGAAGGCAGGCGAGGAGGCAGAGAGGATGGTGGCCGGGATCAGGGTGGTCGCAGTGGAGGTGGTGGGAAGTGGCCAGAGTCTGGCTACATCTCGAAGGCAGAACCCGTAGGATTTCTGGCTGGATCGCAGCTGGGATGTGAGAGAAAGAGGAGTCATAGGTGACACCAAAGTTTTTGGCCAGAGCACCTGGAAGGATGGAGAAGCCCTGTCTTGAGATAGGGATGGTCAGGAGTTTGCTTTTGGCCATATGACACTTGAGATGCTCTCGGACACCCAAGTGGAGATGCTGAGCAGACAGGGCTGGGTATGAGTCTGGGGCCCGAGGTGGGTGAGGAGAGAGAGAGAGAGAGAGAGAGATCCAAGCTGGGAACATATTGGTGTTACCATGGTGGATTGGGAGGGATGTGGGGTGTTGGCAGCAGCACATGTGAAGTCACTGTCACTGCCTGGCCTTTCTCTGCCCCTCAGTCGTGCCTCAGAGAAGAGAGGCAGACATATCTGCCCCAGAGCCCACCCAACTTAGCCCGCCAGCCATTCCCCTCCCCACCTCCCCTCCTTTCTTCCTTTCTTAGTCACCTGTTGTCTAAGTGTGGGTTGGGGGAGGGCGTTGCTATTTTGGGTTCTCTCTGCCCCCCACTGAACAGACGAAAGTGCATGGGGGGTTGTCAACGCCAGCACCATCAATCTCGAAAACTAGGTCACGCTGGAGCCTGGGGCTTCCACGCTGGGCTCCAGCCGTGTCTGTCATTGACCTGAGACTCATGCATCCCTGCCCCTGGCAGGCACCATCTGTCACCCACAGCTCCTCTGTCGGAGCTCAGGATGCAGAATGGCCGACTCCTTTGCTGGTTCCAAGCACAGGCCATGGAAAGGGGCCTTGTGTTCATTGCATTTTTCACAGAGAGACTTGTTCCCCAGGCTGACTGTCCACTGTGATCACCAGGAAATTCAGTGGGTTTGGAAGGACCCCAGTCTCCTACTTCAAGCTATCCTCCTGCCTCGGCCTCCCAAAGTGTTGGGATTATAGGCATGAGCCACTGTGCCCAGCCACAATCAGTGTTTCATACCATCAGATCTGGTATGTGGATTGAAACCTGTTTGTTAACTCGGATCTACACAGAGTTAAAAAACTTGGTTGAGTTTTTTAATCTTTTATCCAGGTTTTATCCAGGTTTTAATCTAGATGCTCACTGGGTAGAATTTAAGAGCTCAGGGAAGATTCAGAACCTAGGCAAAACTGTTTCTGGCTGAAGCTTTTTGTCATTTGATCAAGCATATGTAAGGTTAGCTCTGAAAAAAGAAGCGTAAACACTGTTAATGATTTTTTAAAATGTAAAACTTTTTTATGTATATTGCATGCACACACACACCCACACACCCACACACACATACACCGTGTAACCTCCACCCAGCTCAAGATCTAGAACATTTTCATCCCCCATTATGGTTCCCTAGATCCTCTCCTATCAGCCGCCCCCTCCCACCAAGAGCTAAACACTATTCTGATGTCTCTCACTATGGGTCTGTTCTCCAGCTTTCCATAAGTAGTGTTTTGAACTGTAGCGTATGGATTCTTCTGTGCCTGGCCTCTTCAGCTCCTCATTATACCCATGAAATTAATCTGTGTTTGAGTGTAGCAGGAGTTCCTGCTTTTTAGTTGCTGTGTTGTGTTTTATTGTATGAATACCACATTTTGTTTAGTGCTAATGATTTTACTTAAGCAACCTGAAGACGTAGATGCTGTGTCTTTTTCAGGATTGTAGCCACAGAGCCTGGCACAGACTTTGTCGAATGAATGAATGAATGAATTGCATTATTGCTCTTACTTTCAGTGGGCTTTAGCCGGGGCTGGGTTGTATCCTCACAGTGTGGCATTGTCACCATATTCATAGACTCCCTCTCGGTCATGCTGGGCTTCTCTATCAAGGGCCTAGTAGTTGCTCATGAAAAGCTCTGGGGAGGACCTCTGGTCTGCAGTCCCTGCCCCACCCCTGCTCTGGCCAGGGCCTGTCCTCTCTATCAGCCCCGTGGCATAGCACCACCTTGTTATACTCCTGGTTCTGGGGTTGCTTGAGCAACTAACTGATGTGAGCCCTTTCCTCACCTTGGGAAAGGGATGGAGACATTCCTATATCATGTAACCCGAAGTCATCAATGCTTGCTGCAGGGGGGAGGTGCCCAAACCAGAGAGAGGAACTGGACCTAGAGCCCCGCTGTGTGACAGTGGCCACACAACTGCCCTCTCTGGGCCTTGCTTCCCTCAGCACAGAGAGCCTGGCTTTGTCTCACTTCGAGTTCTCTCAGGGCTTTGGTTCACCTTTGCCACAGTTGGCTTGGGAGCCTGTAGGATGGGACAGGTGGGCGATGTTCCAGAATGTTCTGCCTCTGTTAGCTGTTGGGATGGGCCGATGGATCCCAAAGCTGCCATCCCAGAGCCACCTCTCCTGGCAGAAACCTGTTGCTCAGCCACGCATGTTGCCGATTGGGCCACATCCCCCAGCTCTGCCCCGGCCCTCGTCTTTGATGGTGAAATGTGAAATCAGGAAGCGGCGAGCTCTTGAGTGAAGTTGTATCGAAATGAATCCATCAAGGCAAATGGGATCTTGATTTTTCTTCTGTTCCGTGGTTGCTGTTTCCTGAGTTGGAAACGCGAAAGGTGACAGGGTGCTTTCAATAGAAAACGGAGTGAGATGGATGATGGAGTGAATGTGGAGTGGGCATGCGAACATGAGGCCCTTGATGGGGAAACGGGTGCCTCCTACAGGCACTGCACCTTCCAGCTGCGTGCACTGAGGCTGGTCTACACAGGACAGACATCTGGGGGGGCCCAAGTGAAGAGAGGCAGAATGTCTAGGTCAAGTTTGTCCAACCCGCATCCCAGGACGGCTTTGAGTGCGGCCCAACACAAATTTGTAAACTTTCTTAAAACATTATGAGATTTTTGTGTGTGTGAATTTTTAGCTTATCAGCTATCGTTAGTGTCAGTGTATTTCTTTTTTCTTTTCTTTTTGTTTTGTTTTGTTTTGTTTTGAGATGGAATCTCACTCTTGTCGCCAGACTGGAGTGCAGTGGCGTGATCTCAGCTCACTGCAACCTCTGCCTCCCGGGTTCAAGGGATTCTCCGGCCTCAGCCTCCCGAGTAGCTGGGATTACAGGCGCCAGCCATCACGCCCAGATACTTTTTGTATTTTTAGTTGAGACGGCCAGGCTCCATGTTGGCCAGGCTGGTGTTGAACTCCTAACCTCAGGTGATCCGCCTGCTTCGGCCTCCCAAAGTGCTGGGATTACAAGCATGAGCCACCGCGCCCTGCCGTGTCAGTGTATTTCATGCATGGCCCAAGACAATTCTTCCAGTGTGGCCCATGGAAGCCAAAAGCTTGGACAACCGTGGCCGAGGTGTTTTGTCTACACAGTAACAAATATGCAACACGCATATGACAGCTCTGTGTGCTCCTGACAGCATCTCTACTCCATCATAGTACGCGTGTCTGCTGAGTTCAGACGCGGCTCAGACTGATTCTCTGCATAATCGGTGTTTCTTTTTCTTTTCTTTTCTTTGTCTTTTTTTTTTTTTTTTTTTTTTCAAGACAAGGTCTCACTCTGTTGCTCAGGCTGGAGTGCAGTGGCACAATCATAGCTCACTGCAGTCTGAACCTTCCAGGCTCAAGTGATCTTCCCACCTCATCCTCCAGAGTAGTTGGTACCACAGGCACAAACCACCATGTCCAGCTAATTATTATTATTATTATTATTTGTAGAGACGGGGTCTCACTATGTTGCCCAGGTTGGTCTCAAACTCCTGGGCTCAAGCAGTTCTCCTGCCTTGGCCTCCCAAAGTACTGGGATTACAGGTATGAGCCACAGTGCCCAGCCATAATCAGTGTTTCATACCATCAGATCTGGTAAGTGGATTGAAACCTGTTTGCTAATTCCAGTCTACACGGAGCCAGTACCACGGATCTGGTACGTGGATTGAAACCTGTTTGCTAATTCCAGTCTACACAGGTTTCCAGTATGAAAACCTGGAAACTTGGTTGGGTTTTTTAGCTTTTATTTTGGTCTTTGGCTTGATTTAATGTAGATGCTCATGGGGTAGAATCTGAGCGCTCAAGACACAACTACCCAGTGCCTCCTGAAATATCACTGTTAGTCACTCCTTAGGGTGCCCTTTCAAAGTAGGAAATGGGGGAATCTTTTTGAATAGCACCTTCGTGTGGATTTTATAGCCTGAGAAAGGGTCCTGGGACAGCATCAGAGCTGGGAAACTTTGGAAGGGAGGGAAGGAAAGGGGGAGGGCTTGACCGTCTCTGCAGACTTCCAGCCAGGGGACCAGCCCCGGATTGAAAAACAGGCAAGTGGCCAGGCACGGTGGCTCACACCTGTAATCCCAGCACTTTGGGAGGCTGAGGCAGGCAGATCACCTGAAGTCAGGAGTTTGAGGCCAGCCTAGCCAACATGGTAAAACCCCGTCTCTGCTAAAAATACAAAAATTAGCTGGATGTGGTGGCACATGCCTGTAGTCCCAACTACTCAGGAGGCTGAGGCTGGAGAATCGCTTGAACCCAGGAGGCGAATATTGCAGTGAGCAGAGATCACGCCACTGTACTCTAGCTTGGGCAATAGAATGAGACTCCGTCTCAAAAAAAAAAAAAAAAAAAGTAAAATAGGCAAGCAATGATGAAAAGGACACATGGCAACAGGGCCTCTCACATCCACAGGTCACTTCCCAGTGTACAAAGCACTCTCATTTTAAAGATGAGGAGACAGACACAGAGAAGCTCAGCCAGGCATCAGTGCCACACAGCAAACAGGCAGAATTGTCAAATGTGACCCTAACACCCAAGACCTTTCCACAGCTGAGTGAAGTGTTGTCATAGATCTCCTAGTTGTCGAATTACTTTCCTGCTTTTTTTTTTTTTTTTTGGAGATGGAGTCTCGATCAGTTGCCCAGGCTAGAGTGCAGTGGTGCGATCTCGGCTCACTGCAACCTTCACCTCCCAGATTCAAGCAATTCTCCTGACTCAGCCTCCCGAGTAGCTGGGATTACAGGCGCCTGCCATCATGCCTGGCTAATTTTTTATTTTTGTAGAGACAGGGTTTCACCATGTTGGCCAGGTGGTCTTGAACTCCTGACCTCAGGTGACCTGCCTGCCTCGGCCTCCCAAAGTGCTGAGATTACAGGTGTGAGCCACCTCGCCCCACCCTTTTCCTGCTTCTTACCTGACCACACCATCAGCAGGTCTGTAACTGCTGCTTCTCCGCAGCGTCCCAGAACTAAGCACGTGAATGGCACACGTGAAATGGAAACATGATGTGTCTTTCTCACTCGTGGTCCATGGGGCTTGGCCCCATCTCCCCAACTGGAGGGAAGCTTCTCGTGGCACATGATCTCGGGCTGTACCCCCTCTGCCCACCCCCAGCCTTCCTAACAGTGCTGCATGGTTCAGTGTGGCTTCAAGTTGAAAACATGGTGGGCAGGAGAGGTTTTGGGGGCTGGGAGTAGAGTGAAGTGGTTGACCTGGCCCCTGTTTTTTAAGCCTCTGTGACTGGTTTGGTTTAATGCTCAAGTGGAATCTGTGTATTAAATGCTGTAATGCCTTAAAATTAACTCCCCCTAGAGCATCTGCCTAATTTTTCTTCTTTGGCTCTATGTAAGTTGCTTTGGCAGAGTCTCTGCGAATCTTAGTCTTCCATATGAAAAAGTACTGCTTGCTAAGTATAGCTTATATCCTGAGCCCCAGGGAGAAAATAGAGAAAAGATTTCTGGTAAAATCAACCTCCATAGAAGTTCAGTAGAGGGGCCTCTTCACACTTGCCCTGGTTCTGATCCTGCATGAACAGTACTTTATCCTCTTATCCTCTTCCCTACTGCAGTCTTATGCTCCATGCAGCTCCTCTTCCAGGGAGCTGCTGGACTCATCTCCACGCAGTAGGAATCTGGCGGCATCACCACTGCCCTCCTCTTACTGGAAACGCTTCAGTCCAAGTTCTGTAGCTCTGTGCCCTGACTCTGCCCTGTCATACACACACCAGGCAGGTCGTGTTGGTGGATTAATGGGACGGGATGAAGGGGACATCAGGCAGTGGAAGTGGCTGTAGGGAACCAGGGTGAAGGCTACACCCCATCTAAAGAGAACCAACCCAACTCTGATTATTGCCATGGAAGAACATGGCCTCCACGTTTCCAGATCCTGATTTTTCAACATAATTTTGGGAATCTGGGTTTTTATATGAAATAGCCTAATTTTCAAGCATTGGTTTATATATATATTTTAAAACACTATATGGGCCATCAACAAAGCATGTCTGTGGGCCACACACCCACATGTTGGGACCACTTTTGCCCTTTGCTGTGTGGCCCCAAGATGTTGGCAGCTCTCCATAAATGCCATGCCCTTTCCTCCCTGTGACTTTCTCCATCCTGATCCCTACGCTGTCTTTGGCAGGTCAACTTGTCCTCATATAGTGCTTGTAACTGCTATGTGACTTTGGGCCAGTTACCCGCCATCTTGATGCCTCAGTTTCCTCCCCTATAAAGTGGGAATAAGGGTGACTGGGAAGAATACGTGAGTTAACAAATGCAAAGTGTTAGAAAACGCTTGACATATTGTTCATCAGTGTCATCATCGCCATCATCCTTATTATTGTCCTCCATCTAGTCTTGGCTGTCACCTCTGAGATGCCTGCCTAGACTCCTTGAAAGCAGGCAGTCCCCACCCCACCCCAATTCTGTAACACCCCATCCCCACAGCCATCTCACTGCATTGATTATCTGTTGGCTTCTCAGTACCCCCTGGATTGTGGGCACCTTGAGAGGAGGAATATCTTTCTCTCCATACACAACTTCGAACAAACACTTGGCCTGGAAGAGGCCTCCATAGAAGTTTACTGAGTGGATGCACCTTGCATGAATGGTGGTCTGGAAGCCTGATACCACTTGATATTTCCGTCCAAATGTTATTGTTACCACCCAGGCCAAGAATGTGCTTCTCCTGAAGGCACAACAAGGTGGGGTTTGTGTGGCCCCACCACAGCATAATATCTATCCCTCCTCACAGCTCCCCCTCTCTGATGGAAGCAAGGAAACAGGAAGTGAAATTGACAGGCACTGACCAACTTGGTTTCACATCAGGGGTGAACGAAAAGGACGAGCCCCCCTCCCTGGAGTGGGGCGGGAGGGAGGTGGGAGTGGGGGTGGGGATGGGACATGAGTCATGGTGTGTCATTGAGATTTTTTTGGATGCATTTTTCAGTTTCAAAAGCATGAGGCGTTATTACTATGGGTTGAGAACCTGGAGTGCCAAATGACTGTGTCCCAAACAGGATGGCGCAATTGGTGTCTGGTAAAGTACCTGGGAGTTTTCTTTGTTCCAAGTGGGGTTTGTGGCTCAGCACAGGGGCCTTACAGTGATGTTATGGTCCCCATACAGTAGCGATCCGGAAGACCTGAGCCCTGACTAATTCTTCTGCCCTTGAGCTGGTGTTTAAAAGAAAAAAAAACCCTCTGTGGTCTCAACGAAGATGTAATGATAGACTTTTGAGCCCCGAGAGTCTCACCCAGCCTACTCCGGCACGTTTTGGGATGCTGTGAAACTGAATTGAGGTGCCTGTCATCATAAGAGAACTGAACGAGTGGGGGTAAGAATTAAGATCAGCAAGAGCTGTGTTTCTCGCTGGTTGTACAAACAGGCACTTGCCGGAAGCTGCCTCAGTGGGAACAAGGTAGAGCTTCGTGAGGGCCCTGTTGAGTCTTTGCTGGGAATGATGGAGGTTTTTTCCATTTTCTCATTTTCCATTACTCTAATATGGTTATGACCTGGGACTTTTTGTGTGTGGGGTCCTGGAAGGATGTTTGTGATATTCAGGAGTTCTGGTGGGAGTCGGGTAGGGTGTGGATAGGGTGAACCTGAAACTTGCCCCAAATTTGTCTTCCATTCATCAATACCAATTACCCACCACATCTTTTAACATTTATTCAAGAGATGCATGTTGTGACTGGATGAATATGGGATTTGGAGTCCACTGTGCCTGGTCTTTCCTGGACAACTGGGTTGGACAAATTCCTCTACCTCTCTGAGCCCTGTTTCTTCATCTTCAATAATGCGTTTGTGATGTAGAGTTTTTGGGAAATAATTAAAGGGATGATGTGCAGACAGGTCCAGACAGACTGACTACAAGCCTGGAGAAGGTGTCAGTCTTAGGACCCTCCCAAGGCCATTTATCTTTTTTTCTTTTTTGAGACAGAGTCTAGCTCTGTCGCCCAGACTGGAGTGCAATGGTGTGGTCTTGGCTCATTGCAACCTCTGCCTCCCGAGTTCAAGAGATTCTTGTGCCTCAGCCTCGTGAATAGCTGGGATTGTAGGCACCTGCCACCATGTCCAGCTTATTTTTGTATTTTTAGTAGAGACAGGGTTTTACCATGTTGGCCAGGCTGGTCTAAAACTCCTGACCTCAAGTGATTCACCCGCCTTGGCCTCCCAAAGTGCTAGGATTACGGATTACAGGTACCCTTTATCTAATTTTATTTGTGTATTATATTTTTTAAATAGGGACCCCCAAATTGTATAGGCTTCAGGCTCAACAGAACCTGGACCCAGCCTTGATCTTGTATCTTGAGTAACGAAGAACTGGCTCTGGGAGTGAGTGCTGGAATCCTGGCTTCATCTGTCAATAGGGTCCCACTGTTGGCATGCTGTATTTGTTCATCTCATATGCAGTTGCTACGAAGAGCATTTACTTATTACCCCAAATGGGAATCACACCCCTGGGACCAGCTGCCCTGTGTAGATAATAACTATGGATAGTCCTTGCTAGAAAATAAAAAGGTCCAAGGTGATATATATACATATATATATAATTTTTTAATTTGCTTCAGTGGCAGAAACAGGGGTAGATGTGAAGGGCTTGGTCCTAGTTGAGAAGTTTCTCAACTGATAATGACAGTTAACATGTACATCAGCTGCTACAGGATCTCACAGGTGGGGTTATCAATGGATAGGATGAGGATCTGTGAGGTGGGCAGGGCAGAGGTCATCATGATCCCCTTTTAGCAGATGCACAAACAGACCCAGAAAGGTCAAGGAGGTCATTGGAGTTTGCACTGCCACGAAAGGCACAGCCAAGATTCAAATGCAAGTCATCAAAACTCCAAATGTAGTGCTCCTTCAATGCGTACTATGTTGCCTCTCCAAGAAGCTGAGCACAAGAAAGATGGCAGGGTGGAGCTGCTGACAAGTATTTGTTCTTTATGCAGAGTGACCCCATTTTAAGGCTGCCTACTGCAGTGGACGAGAGCAGAGTGGATGGTAGGGCTCTGTTTACTGAGCATTTCTACCTGCTGGACTCTGTGCCCGGTGGAGCTCACGAAGCCCTCTCAGTGCAGCCAGGTACACATCAGTCTCTCAGGTTTATGGAGGAGGAACCTGAGGCTCACACAGGTGGCAGAGGCTCTTTGCTTCCTCCACTCTCTTTCCTTAATTGTCAGGGTTCAAGGTTAATCTGATGAGGTTGGCAACCTCAACTTGTGGAAAACCAAAACCCCTACTGAGTGTCTTTTATTCTTTCTTTCTTTTTTTTTTTTTTTAGAAGAAAGGGTCTCACTATGTTGCCCAGGCTGGCCTCGAACTCCTTGGCTCAAGCAGTCCTCCCGCCTGAGCCTCCCAAAGTGCTAGGATTGCAGGCATGAGCCACTGCACGCGGCTGTGAAAACCCTTTGATTCTGCGACTCTATTTTTCCTGATTGATTGTTGAATTAAAGCTTTGGTATTGCGCAGGAGGAGATTTTCTTGTGTTTTGATTAATGTTGAACGTTACTCATCTAAGAGGTTAATGTGGAACATTCGTTGCAACTAATCTACCTATACACCTTCAGTAGGGATATTTATCAGTGCTAGGAAGACTCCAAGGATGTCAGGATGAGAAGCGGCTTTCGAATGTGTCTATTCCAGGGGCTGCAAACCTAGGCACCTACAGGGGTCAGGCAGATGTCTGTACCCTGTGCATCAGGCCAGGCCAGGTACAAGCCGACAGGGTGTGGCAGGGCTGTGGCATTCAAATTCAAGAACTTCAACACTCTACTGACCAAACAAAACTTGTCATATAGGGAAAATGTGGCCCACCTGCTGTCAGTTTACAACTCGAATGCGGGCAGACCCCTTCATCACACCACCAGTTACTTTGCTGAGGTCCTGAGCATGAAAGTAACTTGCCTGGCTGGGCATGGTGGCTCACGCCTGTAATCCCAGCACTTTGGGAGGCCGAGGTGGGCAGATCACGAGGTCAGGAGATCGAGACCATCCTGGCTAACACGGTGAAACCCCGTATCTACTAAAAATGCAAAAAAAAATTAGCTGGGCGTGGTGGCACGCGCCTGTAGCCCCAGCTACTCGGGAGGCTGAGGCAGGAGAATGGCGTGAACCTGGGAGGCGGAGCTTGCAGTGAGCCGAGATCGCGCCACTACACTCCAGCCTGGGTGACAGAGCGAGACTCCATCTCAAAAAAAAAAAAAAAAAAAAAAAGAAACTAACTTGCCCAAGGTCAAGTTAGACCATGAATGAGTTCACCTAGTCTTGTTTGTTGTTGTAAATTAAAAAACAAAACAAAACACCTACATTTGGATGTAAGGTTTATAGTTTAGTGTGGTCTCACAAATTATTTTAGTGGGTGCTCATGATATCTTCACTTTAAATATAAGGAGATCGAGGTTCCGAGAGTTTAGCTAACTTCAACTCCATGTTGGGTGACCCCACATCCTGCTTGCCTGGGACAATCCTGACCAACACTGTCCTATCATCATTGTTAATAGCTTAAAAGCCTCTTTTACTCTTCAAAGTGTCCTGTTTGGGGAATAAATCACAGGCCACACTATGGGCCTCAGCCCAAGCCATAGGCAGGACTCAGCCGTTTTCCTGGCCTCCTGAGGCAACACGCCTAGTGCACGGCTGTGCAGCTCCGACTCCTGATCTGAGACTCTTTCCTCCTGTGTCTTCTTGTGAGAAGGACGGCAAGGTGGGTGGAGCAGTGTGGCTATAAACAGGAGCGTGGACTGTGGTGTCCGTCTGACTTGGGTTCAAATCCTGGCCCTGCCACTTACCCGCCTGAGTTACTTAACCTCTCTGAGCCTCATTTTCCATGCCTGTGAAATGGAGGTAGTAACAACAGCTGCTTCGTAGCCTTGGTTTGAGCATGCACTGAGAGAATGCACTCAGTGCTGATGAGTGCTTGGAATCGGTTAACCTTGGGCCCCTGGGGGAAACGTCACATTCTAAAACATTTGAGGCAATCTGCAGCCTCTACCAGCACTGACACCTCCCTGAGGATGAGCAATGGCCTGACCAACTCCCAGGGCAGGAAGCCGGGCCTCGGCCCACATGCTTGAGATGCTGGTGCCAGGAGCTGGGCCTGTGGAACTCAGAGGGGTGGCGCTAGGGGTGTTTGTGACTCCTCGCTTGTTTCATGGAGGAGGTGGCTTTGGAGGTGAGTTTCTAGAGTGGGAAGGTGACAGGTGGGCTGAGGCACACTCTGGGATCTGGGTAAGACCTGTTTCCCAGGAACTGCAGGGGCTGGTAAGGTACAGCCAGGGGGCTGGGGGCAAGTGAGGCTGGGGGCTAGTGAGGCTGGGGGCTAGTGAGGCTGCCAGGGCCACGGGGCGATGGGTGTTCTCCAGGTAATCCAGGGAGAAGCACCCAGACCCTAACCAAGCTGCGGCTCCATGGCAGAGGAGCCTGAAATCCAGCCTAGCTCCCTTTGAGGCTGTTCAGCATCCCCTGGGGAGCTTCAAATAAGAAATCCTTTTGTGGAGGCAGCACTCCAGGCTAAGTCAGGATTCTGGGGTAGGCACGGACCTCAGCAGTTTCTGCAGCTCCAGTAGAGTTGAGCACCAGGGTTCCAGGCAGTGCGCCAGAGCTCAGCCCCCAATCTGGGTCTGATCCTCATTTGCAGACCCATTTGTTACTGTGACGACTAATTATCATTGTGAGTAAATCAGGCAGTGCTGGAAAAGCCCTTTGTAAACCATTAAGGGCCCTGCAGGCATAAGGTCACAGTCATCAATCCATCCGGCTGGTCACTTGGGGCAGCACCTGCTGACAAATGAGTGTCACCGGGTGGCCCCTGGTTTGGGATTTACGCTTTGGTCATGGCTAGGTGCAGTGGAGCATTGACTAGATGAAGAAAAGCACCTTTCGGGGGGCTTCAGGATGGAGCTCTGAGGTCTGCATCGACCTGAACTTGCAGGCAATGGTGTAGTGACCAGCTTCATGTAGGCGGCTCTGGGCCTCCCCTTCTCCAGGCCTCAGTTTCTCCCTCTGTATATGGGGACAGGTGTGGGGGCCACCACGCTGCTGTGACAATTCAGTGTGAGGCTTTTGCTTATCAACACACTTTGAGGTCTCAAAATAAAAAATTCCCCATTTGTTCACAATGATAAATGCCAAAAGCCTTAGTGACAGGCTGGGGCCTTCTCATTTTTTGTGATTCTTTGACAGGGTAAACTGATGATCTCTTCTGATGGATCTTTTTCTATTTTTGCAGCTATTTTCCCACCTTATTTGGGGGCAGTTGTTCTCAAATTTCTTTTTTTTTGTTTAAATAGAGATGGGGGGGTTCTCACTATGTTGGCCAGGGTGGTCTCGAACTCTTGGGCTCAAGCTATCCACCTGCCTCGGCCTCCCAAAGTGCTGGGATTACAGGCATGAGCCACCGTGCCCGGCTTAAAATTGCTTAAGAGTTACCGGGGGGACACTTAAAAAATGCAGGTTTCCTGTTTCTAGGCCAGAGGTTCCGTTCAGTTGGTTCGGAGTGGGGCCCAGGAATCTGCATTTTCACAAATGCCCTTGGAGGAAGTGTTATCTAGAGTGTGTGTGTTGAGGGGAGAGGTAAGCCCAGTGTATGTGTGGCGGGGGCAGAGGTAGAGCTGAGGCCCCATTCCCTCCCTCCCTCATTTATCCCCAGTCTCCTGCCCCACCTTAACATACCTCCTCTGGGCACCTGCACTTGGGCTTTGGCATAAATAGACCAGGTTTGACTGCTGCTTCCGACCCAGGAAAATATGTTCTGTGTCTTGGAGGCTGAGTTTTCTTGGCTCTAATGCAGGGGACGATATAGGGCTCAATGAGAGTGAACCAGCCTTCTTATGCTTCTTTGTACTGGGCGGCGGGGGCTCTGAGATGCTCAGCTGTGGCTTCTCCCTGACCTTGGAGCTGGCCCACCCCTTTCGCCCTGTCTTCCTGTCCCAGGGACCCCACTCTTCCTCACCTGCACCTTTGGGCTGACCTCACATTGTGGCCAGTGTTTGGGGAACAGGAAGCAGCCCCATGATGGGCGGAGCCCAGCTCTGGGCCTGTGGGGCCGTGAGGAGGTTCAGGACAGATGACCACATCTAATCCGAAGCCCAAGGAACTGTGATGAATGGCATGAACCTCAGAAGGGAAGCTGTGATGAACAGAACGTGTCTCCAGCCCTGCTCTTGGTCTTAGGGGCCCCCTCTGAGCTGCTGGGTTAGAAGAGCGAGGATGAGGATGAGAACAAGAGCTGCCGTTTACTGAGTGCGTGACCATGTGCAAGGCCGTCCTCAGCGGCTTGCTCATGTTAACTCATTTAATCTTCACATCAGCCCCGTGAGGCTGAAACTGTTACCATCTCCATGGTAGAGATGAAAAGGCAGAGGCCCAGAGTCGTTAGGGAACTTGCCCACGGTCCCAGCTAGTAAGTTCTGGAGTTCCGTGTTGATTCCAGGTCTGGTAGTGCGGTCACACCCACTCTCCACTATAGCCGTATGAATCACTAGCGCTGGCCTCTCCATAGCACATGACAATTTTCAAAAACACTCTCCTATATGGTAACTGAACTGATCCTTACACTATGTGCCAGGCACTTTTTAAAAACAGCTTTGTTGAAGTATTATTTATATACTGTAAAATTCACTTTTTAAAAAGAAATGGGGCCTCACTATGTTGCCCAGGCTGGACTCAGACTTCTGATCTCGAGTGATCTTCTCACCTTAGCCTCCCAAGTAGATGGGACTGCAGGTGAATTCACTTGTTTTGGTTGAAACTAAAACTTTAATTCTGTTTAGTAACGTTATGAAGCTGTGCAATCACAGTCCAATTTTATAATTTTTTTTCTTGTTTTTTTGAGACAGAGTCTGGCTCTGTTGCCTGGGCTGGAGTGCAGTGGCACAATCTCGGCTCACTGCAACCTCTGTCTCCTGGGTTCAAGCGATTCTCGTGCCTCAGCCTCCCGAGTAGCTGGGATTACAGGCGAGTGCCACCATGACTGGCTGATTTTTGTATTTTTAGTAGAGATGGGGTTTCACTATGTTGGCCAGGCTGGTCTCGAACTCCTGACCTCAGGTGATCCACCCGCCTTAGCCTCCCAACAAGCTGGGATTACAGGTGTGAGCCACTTCTCCCTGCCCAATTTTATAATATTTCTATCACTGTAAAAAGATTCCCTGTTACCCATCTGCAGTCACTCTTCACTTCTACCCCAGACCAAGTTGACCACCAATCTACTTCATGTCTTTGTAGTTTTGCTTTCAGATAAATGGAATCACGCAATATGTGGTCTTTCGTGTGGGGCTTTTCTTACTTCGCGTACTGTCTTTGAGGTCCATCCATGCTGTAGCAGGTATGCATATGTGTTCTTTTCCCCTGCTGGGTATTATTTAATTGCACGGATATATTGTTTTTGTTTTTCCATTCACCAGTTGCTGGACATTTTGGTTGTTTTTAGTTTTGCCACCAGGTTCCCGTCCTGTTATTGTGCCATTTTGCAGCTGGACAAACTGAGTTCTGAGGATTATTACCATCCCCACTCGAAAGCTGAAATTCCTTGCTGTTTAACCTGCCACAAAGTTTCAGAGCCAGACTCAAACCCTGTCAACTCAATTCCAAACCCATCCATGGTCCCTGGTAACCCTTGGCTTCAGCTACAAGTCTGAGCACTCGTTTTTTTCCCATTTGCTTTTTTTTTGGTTTGTTTGTTTTGTTTTTGTTTTGGTTTTGGTTGGAGAGAAGGTCTTGTTGCTCTGTTACCCAGGCTGGAGTGCAGTGGCACGATCTCTGCTCACTGCAACCTCGGCCTCCCAGGCTCAAGTGATCCTCCCACCTCAGCCTCCCAGGTAGCTGGGACTACAGGTGCGCACCACCACACCTGGCTAATTTTTGTATTTTTAAAATACAGACGGGGTTTCATCATGTTGCTCAGGCCGATCTCGAACTCCTGGGCTCAAGCAATCCACCTGCCTTAGCCTCCCAAAGGGCTGGGATTATAGGCATGCACCACCACACCCGGCCCCATTTGCTTTTGAGAATCCCTATCCTTTTGCTACTGCAGCTTTCCCACAGAGGGGCAGCCACCAGCCACGAAGAACTTTGTGAGGCTGCTGAGGCCAGGAAATCCATTTAAATTGAATAGTGGCTCACTCTCTCTCAAGAGACAGAGGCTCACTTCCTGCAGTGGGAAGGAGGACCGTGATGTGTGGTTTGGGCTTGACCCGATTCCCCCAGGTAGGAGAGCCAGGAACACACTGAACACCACTCTTCAGCGTTAATTAAAGAAAGCCTCAGATGCTGAGAGACTAGACCCAGAAACAAGCCGCTCCCAGGCATATAGACTGTGTTTTCTGCTCTCCGTTTGCTCTTCCACAGTGTTGGGGAGACAGTGCAGGCTGTTCTGGGGACTGATTGCTCATAGCAGTGCTAGGACACCCACTTTCTCTACCTGCTGCCCCAGGTCTCCAGCCCCCAGGGCAGGACTGCTCCAGGGTGCAGAGTTCAGGCCATGGTTGGGAGATGGGGGCAAGGCGGGAGCCCCCATCTGTGGGTCCATGCTCACTGTGGTTGTGGCGGGATGGCGAGGTCAGAGCTTGCCTTGTCCCCCTTGGTTTGGAAGGCCTGCTCCAGAGAGGCAGGGCTGGGTGGGAACTGCAGACAAGGACCTGCCCGGAGCTACCCCAAGACGATGAACGGCCCAGTGTGGGGTTCAGGTTGGCTTGTGCTAGTGTTGGGCTCTCTAGCCTCCGGGAGGGTCCCTGGTCAGGAAGGGAAGTGTGGGTGTGATGGAGAGTCCTGTACCCTTGACCTCCAGCCATCAGCTGCTCTGAGCTCCTGTCTCAGGAGGTTGCTCATCTTTCCTGGGAAGCAACATGGGTGGGGGAGGGCATTGGACAGGGACTCAGCCAGACCTGGAGGGACCCTGGCCCTGTCGCTGTCCATGTGGCACTGGCCCAGGCTCTCCTCTTTCTGAACTTGTGTGTCCAAACCTGTGGAATGGGGTGGGACACCTGCCCTCGTACCTGCTAAGTATGTTTCAAGTGCCCGAAGGAGAAGGGAAAGCTCCCTGGGATTTGAGCCCAGGCTCCAGGGATCTGGTGGTTTCAGTGTGACCTGCTCGGTTTATAAAAGCCTCTCACTTTTCTGGATTCCTTCCCAGGCCCCAGGAAATGGCAAGTGCAGGTGCCTGCAGGGCCTGGGAGAGAATGCAACAGTTCTGTCCAGGCACTTGGAGTTGAAATGCTCACTGTTTGATTCCTCCAGAGCCGGTTTGTTGGTGTTAGCTGGTGATTATAAATCAAAGGCCAAGTGCACAGGAAGCCACTTCTACAGAGGCGTTAATGAGGCCGGAGGGAGTGTGGGTTGGAGATGGCTTTTTTGGAACAGGGAATCTCAGTGATTCTCCTATCCTAGCCATGCTGCTATGGCACCCAAATTAGCAGTTGGTCCTGTTAAAAATCAAAGACATTGTGAAATGAGGCCTGGGCAGCCATTAAAAGTGATGTAGCAGCTTGTCATGATGGGAAACACTATTGATAGTGTATAAAGTGCAGCTAGCCAGCTGCCTGTGTAGATTTACAGTGTAATCATTGATACATCATATATTTTATTATTTTTTTCCTTTTCTTTTTTTTTTTTTTTTTTTTGCTCAGGCTGGTCTCAAACTCCTAACTTCAAGCGATCCTCTCACCTTGGCCTATATATTTTAATTTGTAATTATAACTTTACATTTTTAATATGTAAAGTGTTAAATATGTCATGTTTAAATATGTTATAATTCTGTTTTATAAAATATTGATTACTGATATTTCTGTACTAAAATGACAGTTTATATATAAGTAGTTACCACCCAGTGGGCACTGACCACATGCCAGATGTGTAGCCAGCCCTTGCTGTGTCTTAGAGTCCTCCAGCAACCTTGTGAGGCAGATCCTCATCTTCTCCCCATTTCACAGATGAAGAAACAAGGCTGAGGAAGGTTCAATGATTGCCCGAGGTTGCATGGCTCAGAGGTGAAGTAGCCAGGGTCTTTGCACCTCCAGGCCCCTGCTCTCTGTGCTGTTCTGTCAGCTCACACTTCCTCTGTGTCTGTGCAGAAGGGGGTGGGAGGCTAGAAGAAAAGGTGCCTCGATGGGAGCTTCATTTTCTCAGGGGTAGGTAGGTTATTTATGAGTGATTAAAGTTTTTCTTTAGACGTTTGTGGATTTTCTAAAATGTCACATACGACTATGTAGGAGAGATAAAATAACAAGAAGAACAATGACTTTTCCTCTACCCTCTTAGGTTCAGTGACTTGGGCCTGAGAATCAAACTGATAAAAGACGATTGAACAGGAGAAAATATTTCACATGCAAGTGAGGGTTTCACAGGCAAGAACTGAAAACCCAAAGAAGGGGTTATATACCATTTTAACAAAAGGCAGTAAATCTTGGAGAAGCAACTAGACTAAGAATAAAGGAGGTTATGACTTCTAAGGGCAGGAAATTGTTGGAAGGTAAATATATGGCGGGAACTAATGGAAGGTTAGGGTTATTTAATAAGGGTTACTTAGTAAGATTTGTTATGCAAACTCAAGCTGCCTAATTAAAGTGGTCCACATCACCTGTGATTAAGAGTTGTCCTCCTCTTCTTGGTATGAGAAAGAGATACTTTCGCAAATGGAATTTTATGTTACTTTTACAAAGAAAACTTTTCTTTTTTTTTTAGACAAGGTCTCGCTCCATCGCCCAGGCTGGAGTGCAGGGTGTGACCACAGCTCACTCAGCCTCCACCTCTCCACCTCCTGGGCTCAAACGATCCTCCCACTTCAACCTCTTGAGTAGCTGGGACCACAGGCATGCACCATCAGGCTCGGTTAATTTTTTTAACTTTTTGTATAGATGGGGTCTCCCTGTGTTGCCTGGGCTAGTGTTGAACTCCTAGACTTAAGTGATCCTCTCGCCTCAGCCTCCCAAAGTGCTGGGACTACAGGCATGAGTCACAGATCCCTGCTTTCAGAAAGGGGGAGGGCAGAGAGCTTATCGATTTCAGCTCAAATTAATCTTTATGCCAAAGTGGCATATTTGCGTATAGCATATTCCAATCTCCTTTCATTGTATATTACATTTAAACCAGGAAAAAAAAAATGTGATTACATTTCTTGTTTTAAATGTCCTAACTTTAAGGACACAATTTAAAGGGGAAAGAGTTGTGCGCTTAAAATGTCTACCGTGAACTTATCTGTTGGGTAGAAAACCCATATGCCATTGAAAGCATAACTAAGGAAAGGACTGAAAAGCCACTCAGATTAAACAGCCATTAAAAATGACAGACTTTGGGGAGCAGGGGTTGATGGAGCAGCCCAGAAAAGACGGGTGAGCTGGCACGAGACACAACCCTGTGAGGCCACAGGGGAAACGGGAAGGGGAAGGAAATGGGAGGGGAACAGAGTCACTTGGAGCCAGAGCAGAGGGAGCCAGGGCCAGGACACAGTGGTTTGTGGCAGACAAAGAGTGGGGCTGTAGGCTGTGGACTTCTGTGGTGGATGTTGTTTCATTCATGCCATTTTAAAATGAGGAGGAGCCAAGGGGGAAATAATCGATCAATTCATTTACTTTAACAAGGAAAACAGGCCTGGTGCAGTGGCTCACACCTGTAATCCCAGCACTTTCGGAGGCCGAGGCAGGCAGATTGCTTGAGCCCTGGAGTTCGAGATCAGCCTGGGCAACATGACAAAACCCCACTTATACAAAAAAATACAAAAAACAGCCAGGCATGGTGGTGCGTGCCTGTAGTTCCAGCTCCTCGGGAAGCTGAGGATGGGAGGATCACCTTAACCCAGGAGGCAGAGGTTGTAGTGAGCCATGATCACGCCACTAGACTCCAGCCTGGCAGACAGAGTGATGCCCTGTTTCAAAATTAAATTAAATTAAATTAAATTTTAAAAAGGAAAACAAAGAAAAGCAAACTAAACTTATGATGTGCCACCCAAATCATTGTTTCATTACAAAATAAGAAAAGTGTCCTCTTCCCACACTGGTGAAACTGTGTAGTTGTACAAAGAACACAGAATTCAGTTGAACGTGCTATGTCCGTGTGTGAAAAATACATGTAAAGGGCTTTGAAATCTTAGAAGTTAGTAAGGAGCACACAGCATCAGCAGCTAGGGTTTATCAAGTGCCTGCTGAATGCCAGGCACTGTGCTAAGATTATCACAATGATTTGATAATTGTATCACTATTAGTCCCCGGCATTTGAAAATTGCTGGCCGCATTCTAAGCACTTTTCATGCCTTAGCTCACGTAAACTCACAGCAACCCAGTGAGATGAGGAAACTGAAACACAGAGCAGGGAAATAAACAACTACTTAGTAATGTGAGCTGGGCACCGTGATTACCTACATTCCACTGGATAAGAAATTGACAGGAGACGAGGTAACTAACTCAAGGTCGGGGGGATACAAACAGTAAACTTTGACACACATTGTATGGAGGGGAGTTTCTTTTGAACTGTTGTTTTGTGATGCTGGGCTGGGTGTTGGGGTTTATCCTAATTTGAACCATTTACAAGATGCTGCAGCGTGGGGAATTTACCATCACTTCTTGCCTAAGGTCAGGTCTTAATAACAGCTTTGGCTAAACTTTAGTTAAAAAGGATATGCCCTGTGTAGCCAAGCAGGTAGCTTTCTGTGATCTCATTTGAAACCAGGCTGGTGTTTCAAGAACAGGCATCCATGTGGCTTTAGCTGAGGGCAGCAGCCAGGAGGGAGGGGTGGGGGGACAGGGCAGGATTGGAAGCAGTTACCTGCTGAACTGTGCTGAGCTAGCAATAGGTGGAAACAGAATGGAGGCCTGAATGGATGGGTCAGGGAAGGCTTCCTGGAGGAGGCAGGGTTCACAGCAGCACCAGAGTGGATGGACCAGGAGGGAGGGTGGGCCAGGCAGCAAGGCGACGATCACCGAAGCTTAATGACCAGAAGGAAGGTGATGGTTGTGCATTTTGGTGCAGACGTGCACTTGATGCAAACTTCTTGCCTGTGCTTTGCAGCAGTGTGGGGGCTTTAGGTGGTAGAGGGCGTTTTGGGTTTTGGTTTTAAATTCAGGCTTCTTTTTAGTCACCTTGGAACCTGAGAGGCTACTAATTCAGAGTTCTGGATCCATAGGAGATGGCCCTTCAAGGGTGATTTTGAGTTACTGACTTTGTCACTTTTACCTGGTGGGCTGGGAAGAGATCAGATCTGTCTTGATGGGTAAGAACAAAAGGTGAGGTGGTTGAAGAAGATGTGGAAAGGGCCCACGGTGCACTTTGTTCTGAAGTTGCAGTGACTGGGGGTGACTCGGATCAGCCCATCAAAGTGACTCCCCTCCTCAGGTGGCCCAATCATCAAAGGTGGGGGAAAGGCCTGGGAGCTAGGAGACCAGTCTTTTGTCCTGTCTCTGACTTGTAACATTTATTTCCCTTCCCATTCACCATGAGTATGAGGCAACAGTACACAAAACGGAGCAGGATGAAAAATAACCCAGAGAACTCTGGGTGATAGGAAAGCATGGGTGAAAAGATGAATTGATGTGAAAGTTATTCACATGATACATCACATCAAGAGGTCTGTTCATGTTATAGGTGGTGGGACACTGGTTTGATTCTGAGCTTCCTGGTGGCCAAGGCAAAGAGGCAAACCCAGAGGCTTGAGGACCCTCTCTACTGTCTCAAAAGACATTCTCATCATCTCTATGAGCAACAAACAGCAAGTTTCATCATGCTGTTTCCTACAAAATCCCTTAATTCCTGAAGGTCTGCCCCAAAGCACAAGTCAGTAAAAGCAGCTCTTCAGGGCCAAAGCAAGTGAAGCTTGTGAAAGATACAAGCTGCTAGGTGCGATTACTGTTTTAGCGGGGATTTATGCATCAGAGGACTGGCTTTTCTAAACCTGGTTTCTAGAGTCAGAGGCACTTTTTAAAGCTGGAATTCTCAACAAGGGTTTTCCCTAACTGCCTTCAGAAACTGGCCAGTCTTCAGAAATGAAGTGATGTACAAAAGTGAAGTGTGCCTGGCACATAGTAGGTGCCCAGTTAAGGTTTGTTGTTGCTGTGGTTGGATAAAGCCAGTCTGCCTGGTTGAATCTCACTCTCGTGCTTGCTGTGCAACATCAAAAGCTCTTTGCTGGGAAGAGGCCCATTAGGAGCATTTGTCAGGGGCGTGATGCTGAGAGCAGGTGGATTATTGAGAGATTTGCTGCAGAGCAAACACGGAGCTCAAGGCATCCTAATATGTATGTATGTTTGAGGTTCAAGGAAAAGCGCAGGTAAAGAAAACGGGCAGAACTCTGAAAGCAGTCTATAGAAAAAGAGAACTCGACCACTGGGAGAAAGGCAGATGGCTGCGCAGTTGTGCTTCTTTGAACGCTACTGGCCTGACTGAAGACAGAGCTGCATTCCAGCATGGTTGTAGCCCAAGTTGGCATCAGAAGCTACCTTCCGGTCACCCTGCAGATCGGGAAATACGTACTGTTGAAGTCTGGCGGTAATTTGAGGGCTTCCACAGTATCATTTTAGAAAGGATCACTATTCTTAGCTGTGCAGATTGCTCTAAATTACACTGGGCACTTCACGTTCTTGAGAAACCAGCTGCCATTCAGGAAATCAGAGAATACTACAGCTGGAGGCACCTCAGGAATCGCCATGTCCTTGTCTTACAAAGGACGAAACTGACACCCTGACCTGAATAGTGAATTCACAGTAGAATATTAACACTACAGCAGAGGCTGGCCCCCGCAGTCCAGATCATTTATTGGTATGTTAATGACTAAGTGAAATGTTGCAAACAACTTCGAGGTGCATCAATAGAGCATTGGTTAAATAAATAATGGTACGTCCATACGACAAGATGTATGGGTGGAAATATTTTAACATGGACCATTGAGAAAGAATGAGGTCGATGGACTTTTATTGCTGTGGAAGGATGTCCATGACATATTGATGAGGAAAAGAAGCAATTTGCAAATAACATGCATGTGTCTCTGTATGTGTGTCTACATATAGGTATGTGTATGTATAGAAGTGGTTATCTCCAGGTGATAGGATTCCAGATTATTTTTACCATCTTCTTTAGAGATTTTGTGCAGTGTTTAGCCTTTTTTTCTTTTTTCCTTTCTGTGAGTGTGGATTTGTTGTAATAAAAAGTCATATTAATTTTTTTTTTTTTTTGAGACGGAGTCTCGCTCTGTCACCCAGGCTGGACTGCAGTGGTGCCATCTCGGCTCACTGCAAGCTCCGCCTCCCAGGTTCACACCATTCTCCTGCCTCAGGCTCCCGAGTAGGTGCGACTACAGGCGCCTGCCACCATGCCCGGCCAATTTTTTTTTTGTATTTTTAGTAGAGATGGGGTTTCACCATGTTAGCCAGGATGGTCTCAATCTCCTGACCTCGTGATCCTCCCACTTCAGCCTCCCAAAGTGCTGGGATTACAGGCGTGAGCCACCACACCTGGCCTATATTAATTTTTAAACATGTTAATTGCTCATTTAAAATAGGTTTCAAAAAAATTATCAAGGAAATACATGTTTATGGCACAAAACTTGGAAAACTATTTTAAAAACTAGAAAGAAAAAAGAATCCCATCCAAATCTACCATCCAGAGCATCGTGGGCAGCCCTAGGTTTGTTTGCTGTATATCTTGCTGGGATTTTGTAAGAAGAATCACTTCTAAAAACTGCATGAAATTCTCTTAGATCTATATACCGGAATTTACCAGATGGGTTTCCTAGATGTTAAACATCTCATTCTAGTTTTTCCTTATATAGTAGAGGACATCTTTGTGCGTATATGTTTGTCCACACTGTTTTCTTGGCGGTTTCTAGATGTGGGTCTCCTGGTCAAAAGCACAGGCACTGTTAAAGCCCTCAGTATGCATTTTCCACTTGCTTTTAAAAGCTGTCTCTCAATTTACATTCCAACCTGAAGCGCAAGAGAGTGCCTATTTGACCCCAATCTCATGGACGTGGTGACTGTCTTTTAAAAATACTAATTAATGAATCATCTTTGAGCACGCCTGGCAAGCTGGAGTCTGGTGCAGCGCTCTGGGGTGCTACGGCCATCATATCATATTGGCTTCCTGACCTTGGCATCCCTTCCAACTGACTCCAACAAAGATCCCAGGGACATGAGGGACAGAGGCCCCAAGTATCGTAACTTACAGGTTGAAGGCAGTTCTCCCTAAACCCAAATGGTATTTGTATGTGTGTGGTGGGGGGATTTAAGTAATTTTAAAGTTTACCTAAAGGATAAGCTGGAGACAATTACTGAGAATTTTTTGAAAAATGGGAGTGATGAAACAGAGTTTGCCCTTCCAGATAATAAGATTTAAGTATTTTATAAAAATAGAATGAGAAGGTAATATAGGCCAAAGTTTATCTGATTTAAGAATGAGGGAAAGACTTACCAGACATAGAACATAAAGGAGCTACGGAAGAAAAATAGAAATAGCATTTTAAATTCTATTTTAAATTAAAAAAAAAGCATGAGCAAAATTTTAAGCTATTTATTTGCTAAGAACACATATTTGCAACATATAGAAAAAATGATTACTATCCCTTGTATATATTCCTTCATTTAACATTTCTTAAGTGCTTATAATGGTTGATGCACTGTTATAAATGCTGGGAATTCAAAAAATATATTAAACACTTTTATATTTCCATAAGAAAAAGATTGAACCTAATGAAAAAATAGATTAAAATGGAAGCAGTTTACAAAAGGAAAGATAGAAATTGCCAATAAGCATATGAAAAAAAATGCTAGCTCCGTAATAATCATGAGCATGTCAATTAGTTCAACAATGAGACATGATTATTCACTCTAAAAGTTAAAAAATTTTAGAACAGTTGAACTGAATTTTGACCAGTTGAAGGGTAAATTGGTTAAAATGTTTTGGACACAATTTGATAACAGTTGTTTAAGATTATTAATATGATATATAATTTGATCTAGAAATTCTAGCTCTAGGACTCTATCCTAAGCATCGAATAGAGATGTGGCCAAATTTTATGACCAAAAATGCTTATCACAGTATTACTACACACACATACACAAACACACACAAATAGACTCGACCAAGAGCTTTAACATTTGAGTAATAGTTTAATAAATTAAGGCACACTTATACAATGGAATAGTACGTAGATATTCAAAACTTTTTTCTAAGAATATTTAATGCCTGTTACTAGTTAAAAATATGATATGAAATGATATAAATTTTAAAATATATGTGTTCAAAAACATATCTTTTATACATGTTTTTATAATGCAATGTTATATAAAATGTTTTATAATGCAATGCTCATACACATATATACATATAAAGGACTGAACCCATGTAAAAAATGTCTAGAAGGATGCAGAGCAGATTGTTAACTTTGGGTAGGAGGCTCTTATTTCAATTTTTAATTTTAAATTATTAATATTTTGTTTTTAAAATTTTGCTATGAGGGAGTACTGCTTTTGTAAATAAGGAGATATTTTAGGAAGTTAACATGAGATAAAAAATATGATTAATATTAAATACACACAAGCACCTAGCAAAACACATAGGAGAAAATAGCATTATGATGAATAGGAACTACGTTTTTATTCTTATTTGTATTTTCTAAATCTTCTACAACAAATAAATGTAGCTTTTATAGCTGGCAAGTAAACCACAACTATCATTATAACATGCGTAACATATTGAGATGACCCTCCTGTTCGTTTTTCCAGGCTCAGGGTGGCCCAAAATTCAGGAAACATAGGATACACTTATTTTAAAACATTATATTTGTTATACCTCCAAATTCTGGGCTCAATATGTTTTTCTTTAACTGCCAGACACTTTTTCAGTCGTAGTACCTCTACATTTGAAGCAATGGGTCCAACTGTTAACCTGAACAAAGTACAATAAATAATCACTATTTGACCCTTGTTTCCAGAATTTCTGGATACTCTGAAATGGGTTTGTTGCACTGGAAGTTGCAGAAAAACATATTGCACCTAGTATTCAAAAATGTCCTGTGCTGTTTATCTAAACATGGTCCAAACATTTTGGAAAATAGTTTGGCAGTTTCTTAGGCAATTAAACATACACCTACCATACAACACGATAATTGCATCCTCCTAGGTATTTGCCCAAGAGAAGTGAAAGCATATGTTGCTACACAGCTTGTACACAAAAGCTCACACCAGCACTGCTCGTTAACAGCCCCAAACTGGAAACCACCCCGACGTCCACTAATGGAGAAAGAGACAAATGGTGATGTACGTACATCTACATGTATATCCACATTTCTCTGCAATACGAAAGGAGCAAACCACTGCTAACACAGTGTGGACTCCCAGACCATGACCGTGAGGGAAGAAGGCGGAAACGAGTGCACAGCGTGCAATTTCATTTTTATTGTATTCTGGAAATGACAACGGTAAGCTATAGGGACAGTGTCGGTGACAGTGGTTGTGTGGGGTTGGGGCAGGGAGTGTGCTCACATGGGGCGGGAGGCACTTAATGGGGTGAGGAGAGGTTCTATATCTTAATTTAGGTCGTTGCATGGGTATTCGTCAAAACTCATCCAACTGTCCACTTAAAATGGGTGTATTTTATTGTACGTAAATTATCTCTCATCAAAGTTGATTTTTTTTTTTTTAAGTGAGCTTGTTCCATGCAGGGCCAGCTACAGAATTACATATTAAGATGGTGGCAGCAGAGTGTTAAACCAAGCTTGGGGCCCTGCACATGAAGCTGGCCCTGATACTGTTTCCTGACTTTTCCGATACCAGGGGTGTGTGTGTGTGTGTGTGTGTGTGAGAGAGAGAGAGAGAGAGAGAGAGTACTTTACATAAATGGGATCTTACTATCAATGCCGTTTTTAAATTTTTTTTAATTCAATAATAATGTGCTGGGGTCACCTCTCCAAGCCAATAAATTGAGCTCTGCGTCATTCTCTGCAGAGCATCCCGCTGTGGGTGTGTCTAACCGACGAACCCATCTCCCTTTGATAGCCTTTGAGGATGTTTTCCATTTCTCACACTCAGCATCACTCAGCCTCATGCAGTGCAGGGTTCTCTCTGTACAGCAGCCGTTTCTGAGCCCTCTGGCAGCAGCCTGGGCCCCTCCTCCCCATGCGCGGTCTCCGGGTGCTGCTCAGAGGTTGTTTGCCTTGAGCATTTCCCTTCCCGCCTTCTCTTTGTCTTGAGCTTTAAATAGAATGGTTAGAGCTCTAGAGTGATCGACTTTCTTAGCTCAGAGGCTGCTGCCACCACACCCCATCCAGGGCCCCTGGAGCCTGAGCCCTGGCACCTGAATTATGTATGGCCTGTCACTCCAGAGGCCTGGAAGCAGTTGCAGGAGGCACAGCCAGGGCTCCTTAGGGGCCAAGAGTCCATGTCCCCAGCATTGTCATCCAACATTCCCTGCATTCCCCTCAGCCCTGCCATCCTCTGTGAAGGGTTCTGAGCCTTGGGATTTCCAGAATCTGCCACAAGACAGCTTTAGATCCCCATGGGCGAGGGGCACTTCTCTGTTTCAAAAGAGCCTCAACCTGTATTTTCACCGTATACAGCTTCACGTTGACTTCCCATGTCCAGAACTATTTTTGGGCTGCTGGCTCTTAGGGTCTGCCCAGGCGAACTGATCGGTGCTGTCAGGGGACTTGGGGTCGCCCTCTGCTGGCCACGTGTCAGGCCACTCAGTGTTTATAGCCATCAGGGCTGTTTGAAGTGGGAGAGGGACAGTGGCCTCTAGCTTCAGTGGCCTTGGGAAAGTCTGCTGCCCCGTCCCCTTCCACTTTTGCTAAATAATGTGATCTGTGTCTTAGGTGGGCCTTATGGAGAAAACTTAACAGTCCAAAATGTCAAGGTCTTGTTTCTTTTTCTTTTTCAAAAAAATTTTTATTTTGTTTTATTTTTGAGACAGAGTCTTACCCTGTTGCCAAAGCTGGAGTGCAGTGGCAGGATCTCAGCTCACTGCAACCTCTGCCTCCCAGGTTCAAGCGATTCTCCTGCCTCAGCCTCTTGAGTAGCTGGAACTACAGTCACCCACCACCACGCTGGGCTAACTTTTATATTTTTGGTAGAGACAGGGTTTCACCATGTTGGCCAGGCTGATCTTGAACTCCTGGCCTCAAGTGACCCACCCGCCTCAGCCTCCCAAAGTGCTGGGATTACAGACATGAGCCACTGGGCCCAGCCAAGGTCTTGTTCCTTTTCTTCCACAACAGGAGGCACTTCCCTCAGTTTAGAAGGAATTTAGTCTGTCCTGCCAGGGCATCTGACCTGGGCTCCCCACAGCACCGGCAAATAAATCCTCAGTGAAGAGTGCACTGAGGAAGGGGAGAGGCTCCGGTGGGAGGGGGCTCTCGTGGGAGCAGTGGCAGCTTCTGTTTTATCTTCTCTGGATGGGCAGACCTCTTGGTCTGGTGGCCTCTGTGATCGGTGTAGCAATCACCATGAGAAAGGATCCTCCAGCCCCATCTGGATTGAAGGTCCCACTGTAATTGATCATCGATCTGCCAGGGAGAGGATATTACATGATCAAAGATAAACAAAATCAGCCCTCATTAAAGGTGGTAAACACAGATTCTATTCAGCGATAGCTTCTATAGTAGGGAAGAGGCTCTAGTGTAAGCTGAGCTCAACGTTGATTTGTGCAGAGGTAACTGGGTGATTTGTTTTTCCTTTTGGTTTTTGAGACAGGGTCTTGCTCTCTCACCCAGGCTGGAGTGCAGTGGTGCAGTCACAGCTTACTGCAGCATCAACCTCCTAGGGCCAAACAGTCCTCTTGCCTCAGCCTCCCAAGTAGCTGGGACCGTAGGTGCACACCACCACACCTAGCTAATTAAAAAAAAATTGTAGAGATGGAAGTCTCCCTGTGTTGCCAGGCTGGTCTTGAACTCCTGAGCTCAAGGGATCCTCCTGCCTTGGCCTCCCAAAGTGTCCGGATTATAGGTGTGAGCCACCGCACCTGTCTTGGGTGCCCTCTGACTGGGTTCCCTTGGTGCCCTCTGTTTTTAAGGGAGAATGAGGGAGTAGAGAGGAGTGAACTGGGGCTCAAACAATCAGAGAAGTGAAAAATTACGCGTCAGCATGATGAGGCCAGCTGTGTAGACTAAACTGGCCTTTATCAAAGTTAGGCTCCTGCCCTCCCTCAGAGGCTGGGACAGGCCCTATCCTCGCTGATGATATCATTTCGAAGAAATGGTTCTCAAGTCTTGAGAAAGACACTTCTGGGCTTTAGGAGGCACACATAGGACCCAAATGGAGAGAGAAAGGGTTTACAACTGGAAGTTTTTAAATAAATGTCCATCCTCACGTGTTGGCTGGAATAAATGGTGAATTCTTTCGGCAGCCCTGAGCTTTTCCACACAGGAGTCCAAAGCGGCGGTGGGTTGTCTCAGGGGTGTGGCCTGAGGCTGCCAGAAGCTTTGCTAGAGCTTGGTTGAGTGTCGTAGGGCAGGGTTTGGATGGAGTTGTTCTTGCAGAGAGCTTTTGCAATTTCCAACACAGAGTATCTGTCTTTCTTCAGCTCTGTTCTAGGCTGGTGATCTTCAGATAGAAAAGGGTATGGGTAGTCTTAAGGGGAGTCTTAAGGGGAGTGGATTTCCAAGTCAGCTTCCTCCTGGACTTCCTTCCTCCTCACCAATGCGTCCCATCAGTTTGTCTTTCCCAGCTGCCTTTCTTAATTGCTGTTCTGCTTGACTTAAAATGATGCAGACCTAACCCATCCTGGATCCTAGTGGGTAAAAAAACTTCTGGGCACCAATAAAGTGACAGTTTGAGGTGTCGGCATTGGAACCAAGACAGGTAATAAATCGTTTTGCAGGTCAGATGGCTTTTAATATTTATCTTTAACATCATTTTATTATTTTCATTATTTTTATGTATTTATTTATTTTGAGACAGAAACTTGGTCTGTTGCCCAGGCTGGAGTGCAGTGACACAATCTCGGCTCACTGCAACCTCCGCCTCCCGGGTTCAAGCGATTCTTCTGCCTCAGCCTCCCAAGTAGCTGGGATTACAGGCACACATCACCACGCCCAGCTAATTTTTATATTTTTAGTAGAGACAGTGTTTCACCATGTTGGCCAGCTGGTCTCGAACTCCTGACCTCAGGTAATCCACCCACCTCGGCCTTCCAAAGTGCTTGAATTACATACGTGAGCCACCCCACCTGGCCTTCAACATCATTTTAAAAAGTAAAAAATAATTTGACTCTAGATTACATTGTGACATTTTTGGACTCCAACTTGGACAGAGATGGAAAAATTCACTATAACAAATTCCTTCTAGTTCCATGGACTCAGTGGTCATATCTATAAAAATGAAAACAGGATGCTAATTCCTGTCTTGTTCTAGAAACAAATAATATCCATCTCTGGGTATGTTAACTAAGTGAGAGGGAAAAACCTAAACACCCATTCGGATACCTTTCCAAAAATATTTAGCTTTCTCTGGCTAATCATCATTTATATTGATATAATAAATAGCATCAAAATTTCTAGTGACCATATTATTTTGCTTTGTGTGTGAATAATAATCATAATGACAACATAATCTAGAGGAAAATTTTGTCAGAGCCTTATGATCCCAGGAAATGATAAAGTTTTAGCATTTTAATTTATATACATTTTGTTTCAAAGAATCAAAGGGCATCGGGCACGGTGGCTCATGCCTGTAATCCCAGCACTTTGGAAGGCTGAGGCAGGCGGATCACCTGAGGTCAGGAGTTCAAGACCAGCCTGACCAACATGGTGAAACCCCGTCTCTACTAAAAATACAAAAAAAGTAGCCAGACGTGGTGGTGTGCGCCTGTAATCCCAGCTACTCTGGAGGCTGAGGCAGGAGAATCGCGTGAACCTGGGAGGCGGAGTTTGCAGTGAGCCGAGATTGCACCGTTGCACTCCAGCCTGGTAGACAGAGCAAGACTGTCTCAAAAAAAAGAATCAAAGGATGATTACTGTAGGACTTCAAAGCATGAAAACATATTAGGATAAGAATATGTGAGGCCGGGTGCGATGGCTCACACCTGTAATCCCAGCACATTGGGAGGCCGAGGTGGGTGGATCACCTGAGGTCAGGAGTTCGAGATCAGCCTGACCAACATGGAGAAACCCTGTCTCTACTAATAATAAAAAATTAGTCGGGTGTGGTGGTGCATGCCTGTAATCCTAAGTACTCGGGAGGCTGAGGCAGGAGAACTGCTTGAACCCGGGAGGCAGAGGTTGTGGTGAGCCAAGACTGTGCTGTTGCACTCCAGCCTGGGCAACAAGAGAGAAACTCTTTCTCAAAAAAAAAAAAAAAAAAGAAAGAAAAAGAAAAAGAAAAAAAGATTATGTGGAAAGGGTGGAATAAGAATCCAAGGAGAAAAAGGGATAGTGTAATGGCACTAGCTGCTCAAGAAAGGCGTACTCATATATTTTTAAAATGGATGATGGTGGGTATCAACATTGTATTCCACTAGGTTTATTTAAAAGGATGACATAAGTTTTAAAATGTCAGTTTTGAAAGTATGACATTGGATATGATATATGAATCACATCCTGCTTCGTCCAAATTAATGCAAACCATTTTAGAAAACAGCTTTGAAATGTGTGAGAGCCTGCAGTGCAGCTTTCTTGAAATCATTCCACTAGACCAGAGGTAAGCTAACTATGGCCCTTGAGCCAGAGCTGGCCCGATGCCTGGTTTTGTCCTGCCCACGAGGCAAGTGTGGCTTTCACATGTTTAAATGGTTGGATAAAAGGAAAGAGAATAATATTTTGTGACACATACAAATTATATGAAATGCAAATCTTAGCATCCATGGGTAGTTTGATGGGAACCCAGCCGCATTCATTCCTTTTTGTGCTGTCTCTGGCTGCTTTTAAGAGAGTTAATAGCAGAATTGAGCAGTTGCGACAGAGACTGTGTGGCCAGCGAATCCTGACATATTTATTATCTGACCATTTACTGGAAGAGTTTGCCACCCACTGCCCTAGACCACAGACTCAGAAGAGGCTCCTTGCGGCTTCTGCTCTGCTCCCGACTGTGGATTAATTAGAAAAAAAATGTGCTGTTTGGACTAAGTGATCTCTGAGTTTTCTGAAAATTTAAGTCTGGGAAAGCAATTTGTACTTGGGTATTAACGGCTGATACTTCCCAGGAGTGCCTGCCTTTAAAAATGAGCCCTGAGAAGACAACTCCTTTTAACGCAAAGGGGTGAGGTGCTAACGGCAGGATTTCGTGCACCTGCTTGGGTTGTCAGTGGTGATTTCGAATGGGCTTTTCTCAGCATCGGTTGATGGCAGTGTTTGTGATGAACAGACAAAGGTTTGTACGGACCAATCTGTCCATTTACAGATATCCACCAACGTCCCTAGAGGCCAATTCTGGCCCATTCCAAGCCCACAAACTTCCCAGACCCCACAGAAGCCTCAGGGAAGGCCAGGCACAGAAGAACTGGAAGCAGCGCTGTGCTCAGCCAGGCTCACCCGGTGCCAAGCTTGGGGCAGGATCGGGCCAGCGCGTTGGCCTTTCACGCCCTCCGTCCTTGTCTATGAGAAGCTCATCTCGGCCGGGCGCGGAGGCTCATGCCTGTAATCCCAGTACTTTGGGAGGTCGAAACGGGCGGATCACCTGAGGTAGGGAATACGAGACCAGCCTGACCAACATGGAGAAACCCCATCTCTAGCCGGGCGTGGTGGTGCATGCCGTAATCCCAGCTACTAGGGAGGCTGAGGCAGGAGAATCGCTTGAACCCGGGAGGCGGAGGTTGCGGTGAGCCGAGATCGCACCACTACACTCCAGCCTGGGTGACACAGCGAGACCTTGTGTAGGCCTTGTAGGGTGCAGTGGGCAGTGCCAGGTGAGTTACAGGCCAACCAGGGACAGGCCACACCTGCAGGCCCTGGCACTCCAGATGCCTGGGAGGACACTGTGCAGCACCCCCAACCCACTCCAATGGGCTGTGCAGTGTGGTCTTTGCCAGGGGGAGAGCTGGGCATTCAAGGTCTCCCCCAGCATAGTCGGCCAGGATACTAGCTGGGCTCTGCCTCCTCAAGGGCTAAGTATCCCTGAGCTGGCTTTTGGGGAGGGAGAGGCCATGAGCAGTGGAGTAGGGGTGACTAACTCAGTACCAACAGGATCCCAAACCCATCTGGGAGGGCAGCCTCTCCTGGCTCCAGTCCAGCTGATTATAGCTTACTGTTAAGATTTCAGGTCCAGGGTGACCAGAATCTCCAATTTTTCAAAAGAAATCAAAAATCTGGAATTCTATATGAAATCTCCTGAGTTTCAAATGTTCGCAATTCATTCCAAAGGAAATTCTAAAACACTGAGCTGGCCTCAAAAAGCACATCCGTAGGTTAAATTGGGTCCCCAGGCTGCCTGTCTGAGACCTAAACTTTGAGCTCAAGAGGTGGGACTCGTGTCTCAGCTCTGGCACTGGCCGTGTGGCCTGTGGGCTTATGGCTGAAGCCCTGTGAGCATCAGTTTCCTCCTCTCCAAAGGAGGATCCTGTACTTTGCAGGCATATGCTGAGGCTCACCTCTGCCTCCAGCGAGAGGATCGTAGGTGGGTGCATGGAACAGGCCTCACTAATGTTGCTCTTTTCCTGGCTTGGAAACTTGGCAGTGATTTCTGATGACAAGAGAGGTCAAGTTGGGGCCTGTTACCTGGGGGACTCGAGGCTCTGCCCACCGAGGCATTTCTCAGTTGTTCTGGAAGGTAGGGCTAGATTACGTGGGTAATGGGCCAATTGGCGACCTCATTTAGCTCTTGTAGGCTCTGCCAAAGGGCCACCTTGCAGTCCCACCACCCACCCAAGGAAGCCTCTCAGACTGGAGGCGCGCTGTGTCCTATTGATCGAGACCCTGGGGAGGGGGTGGCTGGCGAGATGGCGCCGATAAACTTATCACATGACACTCAAGGCTGCCTTCCGGTTTTCGTGTGGGTGTCTTCCTCTTAGAGAAAAATCGGTTGTCCTTGAATTGATGTATGAGAGGGATCCATTCTCTCCTCCCTCCTCTGGGGGCCAAGGGCAGTGTGAGAACATCCCCAGAGAAAAGCCTGCAGCCGCTGGTGCCCAGCCCAGCCTAGGCCCGGGGGACCACAGTGTGTAGTGGCAGAGCCCAGGCCTCCGACTCCTCGGATCTGGGTGTGAGTTCTGGTTCTGCTGCTAGCCGTTTGTTGCCTAAGCTATGGGGATAATAACAGTAACGACCACAGACGGTTGCTAGGATTCAGTGCAATGATGTATGGAAAATGCCTGGCACAGTGCAAGTGTGTGGAAGGGGAGGAAGAGGCGCCTTTGGAGTAGGAACGGAATAAATGTTTGCAAATTGAATGAAAACAGAAACGAGAGAAGGAGTAACATTCGTTCTAAACAGATCATACAGAAATGGTTTCTTTCTGCCTTTGGAATAACATATTATGATTCCCACTGCCGTGCCCCAAAGGCTTGCTTTCTAATTATGTCTCGTCTTTTCATCTTACTTAATTAAAAAGCGACGTACCAAGGGAGTTTGGGGTTCAGAGCTGTCACTCACAGCTCAGGCAGGGTTTTACACTGGAGAGTGGGGTCTCCCACCTCCACAGGCAAGGCCTGGGCTCCTACGGCCTAGACTCACTGACTGGAGAAGGACAACCCAGGGTCATGTCTGGGACCTTCAGAAAACCTGTGTCTGACTCAGGGCGTGATGCCTGGGTGGGGGTGGGGTAGAGGGAGCTGATGCTGGGGGCAGAGGGCCCGAGAGGGGCAAGGCTGAGCTCTTTCAGTGTTCAGACTGGGGCAGAAATGAGGGATGACAGTGACATTCACTTACAACTTTGTTGTTGTTGTTATTGAGACAGGGTCTTGCTGTGTCACCCACGCTGGAGTGCAGTGGTATGAACGTGGCTCACTGCAGCCTCGACCTCCCGGGCTCAAGTGATCCTCCCAGCTCAGACCCCTAAGCAGCTGGGATTACAGGCATGTGCCACCATGCCAGGCTAGGTTTTACAGATTTGTTGTAGAGATGGAGTCTCTTGCTTTGTTGCCCAGGCTGGTCTCAAACTCCTGGGTTCAAGTGATGCTCCTGCCTTAGCCTCCCAAAGTGCTGGGATTACTAGCATGAGCCACCATGCCCAGCCCATTTACAACTTTTTAAAACCTTTTTGGGACACAGATGTGCTGGTTGCAGCATAACCTATTTATAGAAACATACGTCAAAGGAACAGCAAGCCTACTTCTTAAACAAAGAGAGACAATTAACTGGAGACCCTCCTATGCTGTGTAAAAGCTGTGGAATCAATTTCTTGAAGGGCGCCTACGCCTGCTGGACCTGACGCGAAGCCAATCAGGGCCTCTTCATGTCATCCTTCCCCGCAACAGGGGAAAATCATGCGACAGGGTGGCAAAGCAGACAGTTTCAGGGATTTTCCCAAGAGTTTCCCAGAGTGAGTGGGCCAGATGTTTCTACTTTGCCCTAACAGTATTAGATTAATGAGGTCTAATCCTCTCGCTGGAATTGGCCCTTTATGTCTCCATGTTCCATTCATCTTTGTAGAGTAACACTTTACCAGGTGTCAAAATAACTGCACAAGCAAAGGCATCTAGGAGGGTGGGTGCAGGCAGTGGTAGCCCCAGCACTCATTCACCTGCAGACGTGGGTGGTTCAGATTCCGCATAGATGGGGACATTTAGGGGAGTTTATGTCTGAGGAACAAAACTGCAAGGGGTCTGAAAGGCACTGATGCAAAAATAGAGACCTGCTACTCGCCTTCCTCAAGCATTTATTAAGCATGTATTATGTGCCAGGCCCTCTTCTGGGTGCTGGGGATACATCAGTGACCACAGCAAGCACACATCCCTGCTTGCGCAGCGCTGGCATTCCAGTCTGCCTCTCCTTCCTTGTGGTTCTCTGTGGGGGATGTACATGACTTGTCATTCCATTGCATTCAGTGTTCAACAAATATTTGTTGGCACTGGGATCCACCAGGCAACTAGCGCCACGTCTTACCCACCTTTGCACCCCTAGAGATGAGCAGAGTGTCTACCCATGTAGAAACTCATAAAATATTAAGTCTATTGTTTTAAAGACTTCTGCTGGATGTTAGGTTGCAGGAGTAGGGGCAGAAAGAACAAAACCAAGCCCGGGCCTTGCCTTTGATCAGCTTGTAATCTTGGGGAGAAAACAGGAAACGTAAGATAGAAAAATGACATATGGAATTAAACAATTAAGGAAATGGTTGGCAAGTAATGGGAGTCAGTTTCTCACTCTTGGAGTGAGAGGTTATGGATCAACAAGAAAAATCTAGAATGATCCATGTGTAATGGTTTAGATTTGGTGGCATTAGTATGAGCTCATTTTACCTTTTTTTTTTTTTTTTTTTTTTTGAGACAGGATCTTACTCTGTTGCCCAGGCTAGCATGCAGTAGTGTGATCATAGCTCACTGTGACCTCAAACTCTTGGGCTCCAGTGATCATCCCACTTTGGTTCCCAAGCACCTAGAACTACAGGTGTGTGCCACCATGCCCAGTTAATTTATTTATTATTCTGTAGAGACAGGGGTCTTGCTATGTTGCCCAGGCTGGTCTCGAACTCCTGGGCTCAAGTGATCCTCCTCTCTTGGCCTCTCAAAGTGTTGGGATTACAGGTATGAGCCACCATGCCTGGCCCATCGTAACCATTTTTAAGTATACTATTCAGTGGTATTAAATACATACATAATGTTGCACAACCATCACCACCCTCCATCTCCAGAACTCTTCTCATCTGGTAAAACTGAAACTGTATTCATTAAACACGAACACCCTAAGCCTTGCTCTTCAGCCCCTTGCAACCACCCTTCTACTTTCTGTCTCTATGAATTTAATTATTGTAAGCACCTCCTATAAGTGGAGCCATATAGTATTTGTCTTTTTGGGACTGGCTTATTTCACCTTGCACGATGTCTTCAAGGTTCATCCACATTGTAGCATGTGTCAGAATTTCCTTTCTTTTTAAAGCCTGGAGCATCTTGTAGTGCCAGAAAATCAAGACATGATCAATGGAACCCACAATGATAGGGGTCTGTGAAACTGTCACAGGAGCCTGCGGAACGAACTCCCAATGGCCAAACCTGGAATAGCTTGAGTCACAAAGTAGTACTGGACTCTAATCCAAAGTAAATATCTGTGAGCCCATACTGATATAAATAGAAGATAGAATAAATAAAGGAAAGTAGGCTGGGTGCAGTGGCTCACGCCTGTAATCCCAGCACTTTGGGAGGCCGAGGCAGGTGGATCATTTGAGGCCAGGAGTTCAAGACCAGCCTGGCCAATGTGGTGAAACCCCGTCTGTACTAAAAATACAAAAATTAGCTGGGCATGGTGGCGTGGGCCTGTAGTCCCAGCTACTAGGGAAGCTGAGGCAGGAGAATCACTTGGACCCAGGAGGAGGAGGTTGCAGTGAGCTGAGATGGTGCCACTGCACTCCAGCCTGGGTGACAGAGTAAATAAATAAATGAATGAAAGTAGACAAATATGAAGAAAACTTGCAAATAATTTATGTAGCTGCTCTGCCCTTAAAGAGGTTGGGCATAATTCCTCATTTCTTTCTTTTTTGCTTTCTCCCTCCTCCCCAACCCCCCATTCCTTAAGTGTGTGAGCTGTGCATAGTGACCTCCTTCCAGAGGGGACAGTGTGGAAAAGAGTATCTGCACAGTGGAGAAAGCTGACCAACACAGCCTCAGCCAGGCCATCAGGGCCGATGTCCACAGTGACAAGTCATGTTGATGGCAGGTCCCTTGAAATGCTGTGATGAGAACAGCACTTGACTTCTGCAGTCTTTCTCCGTCAAACCTGGCACCCAGATCTAAGCATGAGAAAAACAGACAAATTGCAGTGGAGGATCATTTTACAAAACACCTGAGCAAACACTTCTCAAAACTGTCGTGGTTATCAAAAACAGAGTCTGAGAAACTGTCACAACCAAAAGGAGCTTAGGGAGACATGATGATTAAATGGGATATGGTATGTTGGGTTGGATCCTGGAAACAAAAAGGATATTAGATAAAAACTAAAGCAATCTGGGCTGGCTGGGCACAGTGGCTCATGCCTGTAATCCCAACACTTTGGGAGGCTGAGGTGGGAGGGCTGCTAGAGCCCAGGAGTTCAAGACCAGCCTGGGCAACATAGGAAGACCCCATCTCTACAAAACATAAAAAATTAGCTGGGTGTAGTGGTGCGTGCCTGTAGTCCCACTACTTGGGAGGCTGAGGTGGGAGGAGTTCTTGAACCTGGGAAGTAGGGGCTGCAGTGAGCTATGATTGTGCCACTGCACTCCAGCCTGGGGATCAGAGCGAGACTTTGTCTCTTAAACAAAACAAAACAAAACAACCAACCAACCAGCCGGGTGCGGTGGCTCATGCCTGTAATCCCAGCACTTTGGGAGGCCGAGGCAGCAGATCACCTGAGGTTAGGAGTTCGAGACCAGCCTGGCCAACGTGGTGAAACCCCATCTCTACTAAAAATACAAAAATTAGCCAGGCATGGTGGTGCATGCCTGTAATCCCAGCTACTTGGGAGGCTGAGGCAGGAGAATTGCTTGAAGCTGGGAAGCGGAGGTTGCGGTGAGCCGAGATTATGCCACTGCACTCCAGCCTGGGCGACAAGAGTGAAACTCCATCTCAAACAAACAAACAAACAAAAAACAATAACAACAACCACCAACCAACCAAACCAAACCAAGCCAAACAAAAACCCTGAAGCAATCCAAATAATGTGTGGACTTCAGTGAATAATCATGTATCAATATGGGTTCATTAATTGTGATGAATTTACCATGCTAATGTAAGATGTTAACAATAGGAGAAACTGAGTATGGGGTGTACAAAATGACTCAGCAATTTTTCTGTAAGTCTAAAATGGTTCTAAAATAAAAAGTTAATTAAGAAAATGAAATATGCCCTAAAGAAAGATCGAGAGAAAGGCGCCTTGGAGGTCAGAAGGAAGCAGAATGGGAAGCGGGTAGCAGGAAGAATCAGAACAAACACTAAATGGATGCGGGCATTAGGCTGCCCCGTGAAAGGCTGTGGGCCCGGTTCCTGCCACCTCACTTCTCGCACACTGATGATGTTCTTTTGTCTTTGCCAGTTCTGAGCCAGTACTGCTGGGTGTCTGCTCCTGGGGTACCTGCTGGCCCTGAATCACCCCTCTGGATTCCTGGGACTCCAGGAACTCTGGGATCCAGAGAAGCGAGCTCTTCCATCCCAGGACCCATGACTGCCCACGCTGTTGAGCTTCCTGAGGGCAGGGACCGTGTTTTCTCTCTCAGAGCCAGGGCTGCATGTTGGAACTGGCCCTGACAGTGTCTGTTAAACTTTCACGAAATGAATGTTCCTGAACTTGAAGTCATAGGACAGGACTCTGAAGATCACCAAATCACACAGTGAGAAAATGATGCCCTTTTCAGCTCTGCACCAGTCCTTCTCATGACAACAAGGAGAGTGTCTCGGGTTGGTTCGAGAATGTCTTTAACCCCTCTCATCCTTGCCTGTCTTGACACAGAACCAAGAACAGGCGGGTCCTAGACTCAGACTCTAGTGGACGAATGTGTCCAGCAAAAGTAACAACATTACTTTATTTTAGAATTATCTTCAACGTATACCAAGTGATACTGGTTTTCCATTTATAATGGCAATGTAGCTTCCCTTAAGTTTGTTTTAAATTTTAATTCAATTTCAGACATACAGAAAAGTTGAGAGCATAATAGAATTCCTGGATACCTTTCACCCAGATTTCCTTAGTGTTAATATTTTCTCCCTCTCTCTCTCTGTTTCTCCCCCCTACCTTCCCCACCAACCTACCTACCTACCTACACACACACACACACACACACTTTTTTCTGAAGTATTTAAAAGCATGCTGTTCTTTCACTGCCTGTCCTGGTAAAGTTCTTTATGGCAAAAGAAAACCCCAGGCCACGCCTTGCATTCAGTCGGGATCCCTCTTTTTTTTTTTCTTTTTTGCGACAGAGTTTCATTCTTGTCATCCAGGCTGGAGCACAATGACGTGGTCTCGGCTCACTGCAACCTCCGCCTCCCGGGTTCAAGCGATTCTCGTTTCTCAGCCTCCCGAAGTGCTGGGATTACAGGCGCCCGCCACCACGCCCGGCTAATTTTTGTATTTTTATAGAGATGGGGTTTCACCATGTTGGCCAGGCTGGTCTTGAACTCCTGACCTCAGGTGATCCACCTGCCTTGGCCTCCCAAAGTGCTGGGATTACAAGCGTGAGCCACTGCACCCGGCCTCTTTTACCTCTAAATCTGTCAGTACTCCAGTGTGTATTTCCTAAAAGCAAGACTATTTTGTTACATAAGTATAGTACACTTTTCAAAATAAGGGAACTAATACTGATATAACCCTGTAATCACTAGACCTCCTTCCTGTTTCACTGCCCGTCCCCATAATGTCCTTTATGGCAAAAGAAAACGTCACGTCATGCCTTGCCTTCACTCGGGATGCCTCTTTGACTCTTTTCATCTGAAACAGTTCTTGAGTCTTTGTATTCTATGACATTGGCATTTTTGAAAAGTACCTGCCAGATATTTTTTAAGATGTCTAAAGATTCCTTTTTAAATAAATTTAAGCTTTAAATAAGTCATTCCACTTAAAGAAAAACTATCAAGTGACCCAGAGAACAAATGGTCTACAGATAAAGCAAAAACTGTGAAGATGTACATGGATTACAGTTTTGAGAAATGTTGCCTTAAATCAACTTCCTTCTGCCCCTGGGGCTTCATCCCACTGGGATGGTAAGGCCTTGGGTCACTGAGTTAAGAACAGTCAATAAAGTGGTGACACAAAGCTGTCCCAGCCTGTGTGCAGGGAGCTCACTCTCGGGGGCAGAGTCAGGGTTCTGGGCTCTCTACCAGATACTAGTGAGGGGCTGGGAGGAAAGCGTGCTTTTGGGTGGGTGCAAAGTGCATGCAAATCTCAAACGTGTCTCAGTGAAAGAGCAGGCAGGCCGGGCACAGTGACTCATGCCTGTAATCCCAGCACTATGGGAGGCTGAGGTGGGAGGATCGCTTGTGCCCAGGCGTTTGAGAGTAGCCTGGGCAACATGGTGAGACCTCGTGTCAAAAGAAAGAAAAAGAGAGAGAGAGAGAAAGAGAGAGAGGAGAGGAAGGAAGGAAGGAGAAAGAGAAAAAGAAAGAGAGAAAGAGAGAGAGACAAAGGAAGAAAAGAAAGAATGGAAAGAAAGAAAGAAAGAATCAGCCAGGAGTGGTGGCATGTGCCTATAGTCCCAGTACTTAGGAGGCTGGGGTAGGAGGATTGATTGAGCTTGGGAGGTCAAGGCTGCAGTGAGCTATGATCATATCACTGCACTCCAGTCTGGGCAACAGAGCAAGACCCTGGCTCAGAAAAAAAAAGAAAAAGAAAGAAAGAACAAGCCATAAAATCAGGAAAGGAGAAGAGAGCTTGACAAAGCAGTAGGAAGACTTGAGTATGGGCAGAAGAGGTGAGTTTCCTGGAACAGGAAGGGAGGGAGGGGATCTTGGGGTTTTTACTGGGCAGAGCTCCAGGGTTAATGCTACTGCCATCACCCATGTACTTTAGAGGGGTCCCCACAGCCGGAGGGGCTTTGACATTATTAGCAGGAGGACTTGGCTACTTCCAGCCCTACACTATCTATCCCCAGGGTAGGTGGCCTGGGGACAGAAGGCCGCCGTGGGTGGCCTTGCCTGGCCCTGGGCCACAGACGGGCTCTCTTACAGGATGGGTTGTTCTTGGCAGAGGGTGAGCGTGGGCATGAGCTGAGGGGGTCCTGCAGGGACAGACATGTGTCTGGGGCTGTGCATCTCTAGCATGTACCGAGTCTCTCCTGCTGCACACAGAATGCACCCACCTACTCTTCAGGTTGCCAAGAAGGCGGGAGGGATGCAGGTGAGGGCAGCAAACGCAGAGCAGACTGCAGGAAGTCACGGCACAGGCCACAGAAGGGGGAAAAGAGAGTGACTATCGGAGTGATGCGATGAAGGGTATTGCTGTGTCTTGGCTATGCAGAAAAGTTGAGGGGGACTACTGACCCCAGTTATTTTAGTATCTCATCCTCAGATAAGAAACAGCCTTCACGTGCCTTGAAACCAGGGCAGAGAGTGAGGCCTGGAGGGAGGGACGGTCACCCCAGCCGGGAGGCCATTGGAAGGAAGCGGAGCCCCATGGACCCTGTGCTGGTGTTTCTAGGGAGAGCTGTGTGTGTGACCTGGAGGCCACGGAGGGGAATGTGTCTGTGAGTGTCTGGATGAGGATCATTTTATCTCCCCACTGTGTGGAAGAACGGAGAGGAGGCAGCGAGTGTGGGCCTGGTCGGGCTCAGCGTAAGGAGGGGAGGCAGGAGACCCCGCAGGTAGAGGGACTCTTTGTGAGCAGGGGGTTTGAAGGAAAATGAATCTCAGCCAGAGTCCATGGCTCTGGGGACCACTCCCTCCCCTCCCCGTCCTCCTGCACTTGGTGGGTGGCTGGGCAGGTGGGAGGAGCTGGGGGAAGGGAGCCAGGGAGGGGGCACCTGCCCTCAGCCAGGATAGGGCCCAGGTCCTCTGCGGAGAGGGTGGGGGATCCTTCCCCAAGACAGAACGTGTCATGGTCTCCTGGCCTCCCACCCACCCTCTCCCGCTCCAGCCTATCACCTTTCCATCTTCTCTCCTCTCCTCTTTCCATCTTCTCTCCTCTCCTCTTTCCATCTTCTCTCCTCTCCTCCCTCCTGCTTGCCCCGTGGTAGCTGCACTGACTGGCTGTGAACCTGGCTCCCCTGGCCCTAGCTGGGTGACCTTGAACTAGTCCCATGACTTTTCTGGGCTTCACTTTTCTCACGGGGAAGGCAACGGACATTAGGAGACCTTAAGGCTCTGGGAGGTTTTGAGAGTTAAGTGAGGCTACAATGTAAGGGGTCCAGCAAGTGCGGGGTTCGGGGCCAGGGAAGACAAAGGCTTTGTCTGGCTGCTCCTGCCTTCCACTGTCTGCTCAGACACACCGCTCCCTCCCTCTGTCTTCCTCTTTTCCTCTCTGTCTCATGACTCTCTCTCCCCACCCCCCGCCCCCCTCCTTTGTCTCCCTTTGTTGCTATTTCGGTCCTTCCTCGATGATGTTGGTGAGAGGTGAGCCTCTTTTCATGTCAGGATGCCAGAACTCTGTCAAACTGGTAAACAGCTGAAGGATGTGGTGGGAGATGAACTTTCCACTGAAGCTTCTTTCAACCCATCCCTTCCCTGGGGCTCCCCTGCACCTCCCCGCTCTGGAGACTCCATCCCATCCTCACGAAGCGAGGATGGGGGGCCAGGGACGGCGGCCAAGAGAGGTCCACACCAGGTGGCCACACGGGCTCCAGCCGCTCTGTCCGTTCACCAGAACCGTCAAGAGGGTCTTTGAGAGGGGCGGAAGTGGAAATCGCAGATGGGGCGATAGGGAGGGGTGGGGGATGGACAGGTGTACGTCGGAGGTGAGGTTTCCAGGGGACGAGGTTAGGGACCAGCAGGTGATGCCCTGCCAAGGAAGGAAAGCCCGTACCTGTGCTCCCTGGGAGCAGCCTCGGAGCCTCGCAGCCACATCCATGTGGGCCCTGGTGGGATAATCCTGCCAGAGCGTGCTCCTGACCTGGTCCCCTTGGGCTCTCTCAGATGTCTGGGGGATGCCAATTAATTGTGGGGCCTGAAGAAGAGTGTGTGGCTCCAGCCTGGCATTGGGAGGCACAGAAGTGAGCCTTTGGTGTGGATTGTACCTTCACATGGAAAGGAGGAGGGCAGGGGCAATGGCAGCCAGGGCCCGGCCACACCATGTCCAGCTGATAGCCCTGGGAAAAACTCTGAACATTCTTGAGCCTGTTTCCTCAGTCATAAGATGGGGATGATGCTGGTTCTTCATGGGGCTGTTGAGAGCATAAATGAGTCAGTACCTGCAGTGTGCTCAGAACAGTGCCCGACACACAGGTTCTGAGTGTGCCCTCAGGAATCGAAGCTATCATTAATGTCACCGTCATATTGTCATCATGGCTGGAGGCCGCTGTGTTGGAAAATCATCTCCCGTGTCTGTGATCACTCTCCAAGTCCTGAATCCTTCTCCAACTCGTTCCCTCTTCTCCATCTCCCAATGCTGACCACCCCCCAGCTGACCTCCCTTCCTCCAGGCACCAGCCCCATCGAACCTCCCTCCACTTCATAGCGGCAACCTTTCTAGAGCATCCGTCTCATCGGATCACTTCCCTGCCTTAGAAACTGCTCGCAACTCCCAGCACTTCTAAGACAATGACAAGGGTCAAGTTACACAAGACCCTTGGAGATGCTCCCCATGGTCTTTCCCACCTGTGCACCCCCTTTTCCCCTGGCCTTCAGGCGGCATGCACCATACTTGCACATGTTGCTACTGTGAACATCCTTCACTCTTCCATCCATCAAACTCCTACACATCCTTCAATGGCCGACTTGATTGTTCCCTCTTTTGTCATGCTTTTCCCAGTAAACCCTGGCAGAGTTAGTGGCTTCTTCCTCTCTGTCCACACAGCCTCTGTAGCGGTGTGGTGGAGCCCTACATGAGGCAAAAGTTATCTGCTTGGACAGCATGTGGGAGAAACTCAAATATGGGTAGCATCACTCTTCCCTTAGGAACGTTCTCTGGGATACCAGAGAAGTAAAAAGAAGCAAGGAGCCCAAGAAGGTGCCTGGACGTCATTTCTATATAAGAAGGGGTAGGCAGCAAGAGGGGTTCACATCTGCTTCTTTCTACATCAGAGACACAATTGTGTTCACCTGGGGTGGGCCGGGTGGGGAGGAAGGTGCAGGGTGGAGGGGGCAAGGTTTTAATGGTATGAATTCATGTTGTTGGAGTTTTAATAATGTTAAGGTATTTCCCATTTTAAAAAAAGAAAGGGCCGGGCCTGGTGGCTCATGCCTGTAATCCCAGCACTTTGGGAGGCTAAGGCAGGACAACCATTGAGGTCAGGAGTTCAAGACCAGCCTGGCCAACATGAAGAAACCCCATCTCCACTAACAATACAAAAATTAGCCGGGCATGGTGATGTGTGCCTGTAATCCCAGCTACTTGGGAGGCTGAGGCAGGAGAATTGCTTGAACCTGGGAGGCGGAGGTTGCAGTGAGATGAGACTCTGCCACTGCACTCCAGCCTGGGTGACAGAGCAAGACTCCATCCCCCCCCAAAAAAAAAAAGAAAAGAAAAGAGAGAGAAAGAGAAGGAAGGGAGGAAGGAAAGAAGAAGGAAGGAAGGGATGGAGGGAGGGAGGGTAGGGAAGGAGGGAGGGAGATAAGGAGGGAAGGAGGGAGAAAGAGAGGGAGGAGGGCAGACAGGGAGGGAGGGAGTGAGGGAAAGGAAAGAACACTCTCTTAGGAAGACGCCTGTATGTGAGTCTGCCCTGCTCTGGCTCCAAACCAGGTGTTTTCCCTGCAGCATTAGAGCAGCTTGTTGAAATGGTGGGCTTTGTTTCAGGCCCACCATGTATGAAAAATGAATCCCCAACAGCTAAAATCTCACCCAGCATGGCAAGGTACCCACAGGATGAACGGCTTCCAGGATCTGAGGGAACGGAGGCTCCACAGCTCCTGTCTGTCTCCTCCTGGGTGTTTGTTCAACCAAGGGAAATAGTGGACTGGGTTGCCCCTTGCCTTTCTTTTTGCTGCTGAGCACACACTTAAGTTCATGTGCGTTAAACACGCTTATCATGAGCCCTCGCTGTGCGGCGTGGTGTTTTCACACTGAGGCTTTGGAGTGAGGTGGAAAAGTTGTGCTACCTGCCAAGCTGTGTGGCTTCTGGCTAGTCACCTAACTTCTCTGGGCTTCTGTTGCCCTATTTACAAATTAGGGAGAATAATACCTTCTCAGAGTGCCCGTATGAGGATTGTATGAAACAACAATACCTGGCACATAGTAAATGCTACCCACGTCATCATCACCATGGTGATGAACGGCAGTTACTGGTCTCTCTCTGCTCCAGGTCCTATAAACTCCCCAATGGCAAGGGCCAGGTTCCATTCCTTTCTGTGCCTCCCAGAGCTCAGCACAGAGCTGGCTCTATAAGGGTGCCTGGTAGTGAGGATTCTACATTCCCGAACCCCGTATCCCAGAATGCAGCCGGTGCCTGTGCTGTTGGTGGGCAGACAAGCCGGTGTCTCCAGATTCTAGGCTGGGGCTCTGGTAATGCCCAGCCGTGTGGATGTGGTGGCACAGGGACACTGGAAGAGCCATGATTAACACTCAGACTCTGAAGCAAGTCTGTATTTAAGTCCCAGCACTGTCATTATTTAGCTGTGTGACCTTGGCATTTTACTTAACCTCTCTGGGCCTCAATTTTCTCACCCATGAAATGGGGTTGATGTGAGACTTGACTGTCCCCAGCCTCATCTCCTCTCAAGCTGGACCTCCCTTGACCTCGCGAGCCATGAAGTTTCTTGCTGTGTCTTCGATCGTGTCATTCCCTCGGCCTGGAGTGCTCTTCCCTCTCCACATCCATGGTTCACTCCTATTCATCCGCTACAACCCAGATCAGGCATCAGCTTCCCAGGAATTCCCTGTGTGTCACTCTCTGCCTGAGCTTGCAGAGCTGTCGGTCAGATTGCTGGGTGCTTCCGTTCTGGGACACAGCCCTTCCCCCAACGTCAATGTTTCTGGAACCACTGGGTTTTGCTGCCAAGTCCATTGAGACTCTTTGTGTTTCCTGTCCCAGATCCTTGAGGCGTATTATAACGAGGTCTCCCAGGAGTGGAGGGGAAGCCACCTGCTTATGTTTGTGACTTCCCTGCCAGGCTGGTGCTCCTTCAGGTCAGAGCCTGGCTGTCATTCATCTCAGCTTTCCCAGTCCCAGCACAGGCCTGGCCCATGTCGGCTCAATAAGGCGCAGGTCCCAGGTCTGAGTCCCTGGGAGGCACAGAGACAGGGGCCGGCTGGGATCAGCCCTCCTACTGTGTGTGACGCTGTTTCTCCAGACTGCACAGGGCTGGGGCAGAGCTTCCCAATTTCTCTGAGACTGTGGGGGACCCTGGGTGGGAGTGCTGGGATGAGAGAGGCAGCTCCGGGGAGGTTGGAGAAATGGGGGTGACTCAGAAGGCATTGCCATCTCCCCGTGTGAGCTGGGGCAGGCACGGGGTGGGGAAGGATTGAATTGTGACTGTTACTAACTCTCAGTGACCTTGGACAGGTCCTTTCCCACCCTAGGTCTCAGTGTCCTTACCAGTAAAATGAGAGTGGGACAAGACGTTCTCCATGTTCCCCCAACCCTTGCCCCGCCCCGCCCCCAGCACTAACGCACTGAAGACCCCAGGCACTGCTGAGTGTCTCCTCGCTTCCCCTTTCTCCTTTTAAGGAACGCTCTCACCTGCAGTGATTAATCTACCAGTGACGGGGACATTTACTGCCAACCCTCTAACCCTCACCGCCAGCTGTGAGTTACCCACTACTGCCCACACATTCTACAGACCAACTTATGGCAAACAAAGCCTCAGAGATGTAGAGTGGTTTGCTTGAGGCCACACAGCCAGGAGGGGTGGAGTGGAGAGTTGAACACAGGCTTTCACAAGCCCCCTGCCGCTGAGTCTGCCCCACCTACCCCAGAAGTGGCTCCTCCCCTAGGAATCCCCCGCCACCCTGGAGAGGGTTCAGAGGGACCGAGGAGGGGGCCCAACACTGCCAACCACATCCTGTGACGGTTGCCCTGGGGAGCGCGGCTTTCTCTCCACCTCTGGGACAGGTGAATGGAAAGCGGGCCCCGCCCACCCCACAGCCCCACCTCCTTCATGATCCGCCCCTCCCAGGAGGGCTCGGAGAAAACCTGAGCCCCAACCCTCACCCTGCAGGCAGAGCTGGGCACTGGCCATGGCAGCAGGGCTAAAGTCACAGCCCTGAATGGGCAGAGGACTGGAGGCAATGCCGATTCCTCTGTGCGGATCTGCTCCAATCCCCTCCAGCTCCACCAGCCTCATCCCCACCTCCTTCTGGGGTGGTGCAATCCTTTTCCAGGCAACTCTAAGCATAAAAATCCCTGGAATTATCCTACCTTTGAAGCGTTTGGGGGCTCAGGCAGGAACTCATTCAGTGCAGTAACCCCTGCTGCTGAGCCCAGGGCTGCTGTGGAGCAGCCCAGGAAGGCGGTGAGGTTGAGTTCTCATAGACCCTGCCTCTCAGTCTGTCAGGTTCTGTTTTCCTATCCCCGGTGTTAAAAAAATGTTTTTGAGATAGAGTCTCACTCTCACCCAGGCTGGAGTGCAGTGATGTGATCATTCATGGCTCACTGCAGCCTCAAATTCCTGAGCTCAAGCGACCTCCCTGCTTCAGCCTCCCAAGTAGCTGGGACTACAGGTGTGCACCACCATACCTGGATGATTTTCAATTTTTTTTGGTAGAGACGGGATCTCACTATGTTGCCCAGGCTGGTTTCGAACTTCTGGGCTAAAGTGATCCTCCTGCCTTGGCCTCCCAAAATGCTGAGATTACAGGCATGAGCCACCGTGCCCGGCCTCTCCAGTGTTTTTTATGGTGCTGAGCCACAGTGGGTTTTCCAGTTCCCTAGCATTTCCTCCTAAACAGATAGAGTTGCCCCCACCATTGCCCCAACCTGACTTCTCCCTGACACACACACACACACACACTCTGAACATGGAGCAGTTGCTGTTGGTGCTTTTCCTGGACCATTCCCATGGAAGATGGCTCCTTATAGCATGTGCCTCTGACCCTCTGCCTGTGGCTTTTCCGGATACAGTGTGTGCCCAGCTCACTCATAGGCAGCTCCGTAGTGCTGGGGCTGGGGGTTAATGCTCCTCAACCAATGACAGGCAGAGAAGGCGGGTCAATATCCCAGCTCCCTGCCCCCTTGGTGGGACAATTCTGAGGTGTGTCTCCCAGAGGTCCCCAGCACCATTCAGCCCTGGCTCCCCATAATAGCAACCTGTTCATGAACATTGTCTTCCTTCCTTCCCCCTCTTTCTTCCTCATTTTCTTACTGCTGCTCCCTGGGATTACTTCCCAAATAAAGGATTTGAGCTCAACTGTTTGTCTCATTTGTGTCCAACATATGCCACACACACACACACATACGTGCCACACATACGTGCACACACACATGCAGCCTGGGTTCTATGAGGTTTAAGAAATTGTCATTCCACGCCCTGGTTTCATTCAGCAATTCAGTTTAATCTCAGGATACTCAGAGCAGGACAACAAAGCCTGGTCTGAGCCCGTGGGCCTCTCTCTGGGGGCTGCATGGAGACGTTTGCAGCCTTGGGTGCAACACTGCATATTCACGCATCCCTCCCGGGAGCACCCTCATCAATTCAAGGAGACAAATGGGGACTCGGGGCCTAGTGCAGCTTCTGAGCCCCTTCCTGGAAAATATCTCTATGCTCCTGCCCCCATGGAGACTGGGCCCCTATCTCTGGGGTCTGTGGTGGGGCTGGGCTGGGGCCCTCTTTGTAAACCATAGGAAGCTCAGAATAAAGACCCATTGTCCAGGGACAGTCACTGCACAACTGGTCTGTGCCCCTGGCGGACTTGAAGTGTCTCTGGGGCAGTACTGGCCTTGGGCCCCAGTTCCTTGGTTGGGGGTACACAGTCAACCTGTCATTATCAGCTAGTTGTGCCCAGGAAGGCTATATTCCCTGCCCAAGTGCAGTTACCACCCGGAGCAAAGCCTGGGACAGCTGGTGTGCTACCCCATCCCCCCAGCGCCCACCGATCAGTGACAACAGCCCAGCAGCCCCTAGCACGTGGGTCCTCCTGCAGCAGCACTGGCATGGGGGCCCAGTTCTGCCCCTCTCAGGACCTCTGGGCCCTCAAGTGTCAGAAACTCAGGGAATCAAAGCGCCGGACACTTGAGGTTTGGAAGGAGCCTCCAGAGTCATCCAGTCCAGCTCCCCAACTCCCCTCCACCAGCTGCCGAGAGGTAGCCCAGACTCTGCTTGTTCATCCCCAAGACAGAGGGCTCACACCTCTTGGAGGCAGCATCCTCCCTGGGGCTGCTATCTGGGGCCGGGGGAGGGCTGTGGCAGCAGGTTTGGCTTGATGGATGGAGACTGAGGGGTACAAGGTGTAACGTTTCCTTCCATCTCTCCAAGGGAGGCCTCTCAGCTCCATGGGGAGGTGAGCTGGGAGGGTGGGGAAGGGGAAAGGGAGTAGGTAGAGCAGGAGGCCAGAGGGTCGGAGCCAGGAGCCTTGGCTGGCCCCGGCCTAGGCTGCGCCGATGTCATCGTAGTCATCGTTGTCGGTGGAGTCAGGCTGAGGGCTGGGGGACCCTGTGGGCAGAGAGGCCCAGATTAGTGGGAGACCCAGTCATTGCCCCTGCTGCCCCACGGGAAGGAGGTGAGTGGGTCTGGCTCCATGTCACTATCCCCGTGGGATGCTGCATGAAGCCATCTGATCATCTTGCTTCCGGCCATGTCCCTGGCTAGAACATCAGCACTGAGGGAATAGCCTCGTCTGTCTGGTTCAGGGCTATGGTCTCCACAATGGCACACTGCATGACACGGTGGACGATTGAATGCTGGGAGCCCCTCTGCTACCACAGTCTCCCCCAAGGGGCCAACCAGCTGCTTCTGCTTGAATGCCTCCACTAACAGGGAGCTCACTTCTTATCAAAGCAACCTGTTTGACTATTTCTCCATCCCGTCCACATCCATTTTCCCCACCTCTTCATATTCTTGTTGTGCTTGTGTTTGTTTTCTTGTAGAAAGAGGGTCTCACTCTGACCCTGCAGGGGCATGATCCACAGTAATACGATCATAGCTCACTGCAGCCTGGATCTCCTGGGCTCACACGATCCTCCCACCTCAGCCTCCTGAGGAGCTGGGACTTTAGGCACATGCTACTACGCTCGGCTAATATTTAGTTTTTAGTTTTGTAGAGACTGGTCTTGCTATGTTCCCAGGGCTAGTCTTAAATTCCTAGCCTCAAGCAATCCTCCTGCCTTGTGCTGGGATTACAGGCTTGAGCTACCATGCCTGGCCTTGCTTTGTTTTTGAAAAAGTTACTTTCCCTCTCTTCTTTTACCTTTCCTTTCTCCTTTTCCCCTTGAGCTAATGCATCCAATAGTTCCCCACTCATTTACTCCCCAGTCCCTCTCTGTCCCCCTCCCAAATCCCTTCCCCAGATATTGGCACCTGGACAGCCAAACTGCTCCTCCGAAGGGGGCTGGGGTGGTGGCTGGAAGTTCTGGTACCACTCCCCGGATGAGGTGCTGGAGCTGTCATCAGCCGAGGGCCCTGCTGGAAACCCCCAGAACCAGTCACCCTCTGCCAGCACACAGCCACTTCTCAAGTTGCCAGAGCTGGGGGGCCCACGTGACTCACGAGAGCCAAGTCCCTAGCTTAACAAATGACAAAGTGAAGGCCCAGAGATGGGAGATGTGTCCAAGGGCACACAGCGAATGGCTGCGGAACTGGATAGAATCCTGACCTCAGCCTGGCTGAGGGCTCCCAGCTTTATGCCTCCTCCAGCCAGGCTGGCTATGGGATGGGGGTTCGGGAGAGGCACAGCTTACCTGCAAAGGCTGGCTGGGTGCCGGCCAGCTCCAAGTTTGGGGGCTGCTCCAGGAAGGAACTCCTCTCTGAAGAAAACACCTGAGGGTTCCACGGAGGCGGCTTGCTTTTGGGACTATTGCAGTAATCCTCCCCCGAAGAGGTGCTCGACTCACTGTTGCTCCTCGGGTGATACTGAGGGCCCAGGGATGGCGGGTCTGTAATGCAGTGTCCAGGGTTGGCAGCTGGAATGTGGGAGGCATGCAACTCTTCAAGTCCTAAGGCATGAAAGGGAGAATGGTGACGAAAGAAGCAGTGCAGCAAGAGAGCTTTAAGTCAGACTTCAGAAAGCACTCACTGCCTATAGGATTTGGGAAAGTCTGGAAAGACTCATTGAGGGAGGTTCCTTCTGGAAGGTCTCAAGGTGAGCTGAGCTACTCTCTGGAGGTGGGACTGCCATTCACACCCCTCCCCATCCTGACTCACCTTCCTCCAAGGGTGGCATCTGGAACCTGCTTTGCTGGACCTCCTCATCTGTGACCCGATGCCGCTGGGAATCTGCAAGCAGAGGCGGTGGTGGGGAGGGGTGAAGGCTCAACCTCATCATTTAGGAGCCTGGAGAAGGGGCTGGATTTCCTGGGGCCTGGGGAGGCTGAACAGGGTGGGAGGACAACTCCAGAGGCAGAGAGGGCTTAGCATTTCCCATCAAATTCCAGGTTCATATCCCAATCCAGCAGACCCTTTGCCTCAATCTAGCCTGGGGTCAGAAACTCTAGTGCCCTACAACCCCCCAGCCACCAGCCCCAGCTGTCCCTCCTGCTACTTAGAGAGGTATCAAGAGTCTGGTTCTGTCCTTGTGACCTGGCAGCTCTGGGCAGGAGAAGGACAGATGTTTGCTCCTTCAAGAAGCCTTCCTAGAGTGAAACCCAGATGGTCTGGAATCACTGCATCACAGGCTCTGTGGCACCTTCACGTTTCAGAATCAGATTTATAGTCTCGAGGATATGAGTGTCTGGGATCTCTGAGTCAGCTCTTTTGAACCTGGTACCACTGACTTTTAATTTCAATGTTATAGCACTGTGGACTCTTAGTCTTGCATCTTATATGCCTGGGCTCAGAATCTCAGGTTCAACAGAGACTTCATCCCTGTGGCTCCCAAACACTGGTCCACAGGCCAGAAGAAGTGGAATCATCCGTGTCCCACCCCCAGAAGCCCTGGGTTAGCAGGCTGGGTAGGGACAGCTGTCTGTTCCCCAATATCCATTCTGGCTTTTATCTGGACACAGCTGCCCAGGACAGAGCCTTCATTTCCCTGCCTCTCTTGCAGCTAGTGGGTTTTCGTTCTGGGTGCTGGGTTGTGAGCGGGAATCTGTGGCCATCTCCAGCATCCCATCATTCCCTTGCCCTTGCCTGGAACGTGGACATGGAGATGAGCCATTCTGGATCATGTAGGTGAAGGCAACATCTTAGGGACTGCACAGTAGCAAGAAAGAAGGGGCCTGGGCCCCTGCCAGCCTCTCAGGACACTGTCATTTGGAGCTTTCTGTCACACACAGCCAAACTCTCATCCTGACTGATAACATTAGGTGTGGGGAGGGGCTCAGGAATTTTTGACAAGCTCCCAAGTGATTCCACAATAAGGTGTGGGACGCTCTGGTCTATTCCAACCTCCCAGCATTGCCCGGGAACTGCTTTTAGCATTATCTTTCCTCTTCCTATCCCCAGAAGGCAAAGAAAAGAGCTGGCTATGAGGCACAAGCTGGCATGAGCATGGAGGTAAGGAAGTGGGTGGAGCTGATGGGGTCAGACAGGGCGGGATGGGACACCAAGGGATATGGCATGCAAGAACCCCCGCCAACTGTGTCTCTCATCCGCACTCCCCAAGCTCTCACACAGAGAAGCCATCTTTAGATGAATGTCAAAGGCCTGGTCTTAAGACCCTATATGGCCAGAGACAGAGGTCAGAGTGGAGATGTCCTGAGACATCGAGATGACCCCAGGGTCACAAAGCACTGTGCAAATGTCAATGTAGGACCATTTACAGTCAATCCAGTGGGTAACCAGGGGGATTCTATCCACATCATGCAGGGGTTACTAGGCGGGACTACTGACGGTCCCCTCGGGGCCCCCTCCCAGATTCAGGCAGGTGGGCCCTTGGGAGCCCAGCCAGGCACTCACTGTAGAAGGTGGTCAGGGCCACAGGAGGCTGGGCGCTGAAGTCATAGTGCTCATAATCTGAGTCGGAGCCAGAGTCTGAGTCCTCAGGGGGCGGGGCCTGGACCTGGGTGGGCAGCATGAAAACTGGGGAGAGAACAGAGTCAAGGGCATTGCAAAGTGGTGGGCGGAAAGGCGTAGGGAGAGATGGTAGAGTATGAACGGCAGAGGTGAGAGGCAGAGTGGCAGGGGAGCACCAAGTAGCCCTTTTTTTTTCTTTCTTTTCTGGGACAGGGTCTCACTCTGTTGTCCAGGCTGGAGTACAGTGGTGCCATCACAGCTCACTGCAGCATTGACCTCCTGGGCTCAGGTGATCCTCCCACCTCAGCCTCCCAAGTAGCTGGGACCACAGGCATGCACCATCACGCCCAGCTAATTTTTGAATTTTTTGTAGAGACAGGTTTTCACCATGTTGCCCAGGCTAGTCTCAAACTCCTGGGCTCAAGCGATCCATCCCCCTCGGCCTCCCAAAGTGCCGGGACTACAGGCATCCACCAGTGCCCCCGGCCTGGGTAGCCCATCTTGTACAAGCCACCCAGTCTGAAGTTTCTAGGCTGCCTTCGTTAATTTCCAATATGGAGAACTAAACATTTATTTAGCAAATGCTTAACACAGTACTTACTATATGTGAGGCACTATTCTAACTCTTACAAGTATTACCTCATGATAACTCTGTGAAGTGGGTACATTATTATCCCCATTTTGCCTTGGAGGGAACTGAGGCACAGACAGGTTCTTACCTGGCCCAGAGCCGGCAGTCTGGCTCTAAACCTCTAGACTGTGCTATTCAGTGAGCAACTGCCCTGTGCTAAGCCTTGTGCTAGATGCTGTATTCACATTCTCTTCTCATATACATGGATTCTCTGTGCAAAGGATATTTATAATATTTGGCTGAGTTTTGTATGGGTTTTTATGTCATTGAACTCTTTCCGATAAAGGTGATTGAATATATTCACAATGCAAGGTGATTAAGCTCGAATTCCTCTGCAAGAGGTATAAATCCATATATCATAAAGGATGAATGACTGACCCCCTTTTTTTTTTTTTTGAGACAGTCTTGCTCTGTCGCCCAGGCTGGAGTGCAGTGGTGTGATCTCGGCTCACTGCAACCTCTGCCTCCTGGGTTCAAGCGATTCTCCTGCTTCAGCTTCCCAAGTAGCTGGGATTACAGGTGCATGCCACCACACCCGGCTAATTTTTGCATTTTTTGTAGAGATGGGGTTTCACCATGTTGGCCAGGCTGGTCTCCAACTCCTGACCTCAAGCGATCTGCCCACCTCCGGCTCCCAAAGTGCTGAGATTACAGGCGTGAGCCACTGTACCCAGCCCCAATTTTTTTTGTTGTTTAGAAAATATGAACTATGAAATAAAACCACATTCTAGGAGAATCTTGATGGGGCTTCACAAGGCCAATTGGGCAAGACATTGACAAGGATGATGATATCACAAGCCTACTAGCCAACTAGCAGAGCAAAGCAGAACAGAGCTTTCCTCTGAGAACCAAGATCTAAAATGCGCTTAGCCTGTATTTGCCCAGAAATCAAAACTCTGTAGTCCTAGCGTGACTGAACTGGAAGGTCATCTGCCCTTCAATGTCCAGGGACGACTTGAGCCTGCTCAAGGTCCCAGGGCCATGAGTGGGCTGGCCCAGATCTCATCTCCAGCCGTGTGTACGTCTTGGACCTAAGCGGTGCTGACCTTCCAGAAAGTGCACCCTTCTTGTCCTCCCCAGCCCTCCCACACCCAGGATGGAGGACATCCTACCTTCTTTGGGGATGGTGATGGGGACCGGTTGATAGCTATTGCTCCCTGCTGGGATGGTGGTGGGTAGGTGCTGGTGGTTCACCATTACGGGGAGGGCTGAGGGAGGGGAGGCAGAAATTCTACAAGTCATTTTTTTGCCCTCTCCCAGTCTACCTGGTTCTATTCTGTTCTCATCGACACACCACCCTCCTCATTCCCCCAACACTTGCAGGCACACACGCGCGTGCACACACACACACACACAGGCGCGCACACACATGCACAGTCTGGTCCTCCCTGCTGGTGCGTCCAAGACTGCTGGGCATGCTGGGAAAATCTTTTCCACCATGGGGATCTCCCCAGGGCCAGGGCCGGGTGGCCATTGCTGGACCACGCCACTGCTGCTGGGGTTCTGCCAAGGCTCACATCCCCCTGGGATGGCTGTGGCTCCCAGAACCTTGCACTTACCGTATTTTCCTTTAATCCTCAAGAAGATGAAGGCTATGAAGAGGAGGGAGCCAAGGAAGAGAACTCCCAGAACGATGGAGAGGATGAGGAGCATTAGCTCCCGAGATTCCTTGTTCTCTATTTTCACTGTCACAGAAGATTCTGGAAACAAGAATTCCAATTCAGGAAGAAAGAGGAATGGGCACTCACCCTTCTTCTTGCCTTTCCATTCTCTGTAAAGCTGACCTGCTTCTCTTGTTATGTTATCTTCCTCCTTGCTTCCTTTTTCCAATTTTCCCATTGCTTTTAAGTGTGTGGTGTGTATTAGGCGCTCAATAAATGCATATTGAATGCATGAACAATTGATTAAATGAATTACTGCCTGAAATAGAACTCTGGCCCCTAGGCTGCAGAGATCTATCTGTCTGCTAGCTCTTCAGTATTTAGTCTTTGTTCAATAGTCAACTATTGAGTACCCGCTGTGTGCCTGGCCCTAGACCGTGGGGCTACACATATGACAACAGTATCACAGGCCTTGAGGGGCTTTGTCTAGCGGAGAGATCAATAAGTAACCCAATCCAGTATGACGAGGCACCTGCTGTGATGGAGGTTTGAACAGTGACACTGGGGGCATGAGGCCCTACAAAAGGCACTTCATTCTCTGTGAGGGAAGACCAACGCTGACTTCCCAGAGACAGTGACTCTGAGCCACCTTTGGCAGTGAACAGACCATCAGGAGAGCTGTGCCTGAGTCCCCCCTCCTTCCCACCAGACATCCCCTCCATGAGGACGGGAGTGGGGTCTGGGATTCAGGGTCTCCCACCTCTGCAGCCCCACTCTGGGGTGACTTCTTGCCTTCCCCCTCCCTCAGCCTCCCCTCTGCTTAAAAGAATGCAAAGCACAAGAATGGATACAGGGGTCAGTGAGGAGGGTTCCTGGAGTGAGCAGACCGCAGGGCTAGATGACTAGTAGTGACAGCAACGGGGAGGGAGATGAGATCATCCAGACCTCTTTGCTGGGGGCAGTATCTGCTTCCCCCGGGAGAGAACCCTCTCCCTGTCTTCATTTTCTCCTCTCCCCTCTCTGTCTGCAAATGGGGAAGTTTGGGTCAGGATGGGAGCTGGATCTGGCAGCAGGAAGCAGATGTGAGAGTGAGGCTGGGTGTTGCGGCCATGGGGAGACCCGTGAATGTGAGTCCAGACGGCTGGGGCTGAGGGAGGGGCTGATGGACAGAGGGGCTGACGGACCAAGGGCCGGGGTGTGGTCCCTGGATCTCTCTTTGTGCTTCACTCTTTGCCCTTCCAGGATGGCGTGGATCCCCACTCCAACCTCAGGAAGAGAAAGTGTGTGCAGGTTGCCTGCGGGGCCTGGCAGGAGCTTGACCCGCAGCCTGTGCAGTTGTACATTTCATTTCCTCTCTCTGCTGTCATCTACAGCTAGGGCGTCTGTGCCCTCTCCCCAAACCCCTGTTCACTGCTTCTGGGTGTCTGAGAGAAGATGACAGAGAGCTAGGAGGCAGAGCAAGGGAGTCTGGGCCAGCCCCTGTAGGTATCCCAGGACTGCAAAGGGGCTTAATGCCTGAACTAAATACTCATAGCAACAGCAGACTTTCGGACAGTTCTTACTGTCTTTGAGGCTCTGTTCTAAGTGCTTTACAAAAATTAATTCACTGGAGCCTCACAGCAATGCTAGGAGAAAGTACTATATGCTTATCACTCCCATTTTATAATTGAGGCATCTGAGGCTCAGAGAGGTTACGAGTTGCCCAACAGGGCACAGCTAGCAAGAGGCACAGCTGGGAGTTGAGTCCTGGGAGTCTGCTCTGACGCCAGCCAAGCTACACACAGCTGGTGGGCAGACCAAGAATGGATCTGGAATTCAGAGCCTTTGTTGTCAGTTCTGGCCAGCAATCACTAGCTGTGACTTCAGCCTCGGAACCTCAGCTCCTTTCTTGATGTAAGGGTGATAATAGACCTCTCCCATTTGGCTACCGAGAGGATTAAAGGGTTGGGAAATAATGGCTATAAAGCACTAGGCCCAGTGTCTGGCCTGTTACGAACACAGGGCTGTGTGCCAGCATTCCCGCTACCCAGCTGGGCCAAGATCACCCTCCCTCTGCAGCCCCGACCCTGACCCCTGCTTGAGGTGGTATCAGCTCTCTCCAGCTCTTTCCTTCTGCCCTCCAGGAGCTCACAGGAAAGTGGGGGAATGGACTTCTGTCCAGGAAGTATCAGGACTCAGTGATCTATGGGCTGACTTGGCAAGGAGGGGATATAGAAAGAGCAGAAAGTGCCACCCACAGAGCCCCGGGGAGGCAAGTCCATTGGCTGGAGGTGGAGGATGAGGACCAAACCATCTTCCATCCCAACACAGGTGTGCACAGGAACACACACACACACACCCAGATGTCCAAGCTTCTGAGAAACCGCGTAGTACCCAGCAACACTTACCTATAGTGACTGTCTGAACACTTGGAGGGACTTCGGGAGTGGACAGATTGTGCAAACTCCGGGAAGCTGTCAGAAAGCACCGCCCAGTCACTCAATGCATGTTACTGAGCACCTACTGCGTGCCAGGCCTTGGGTTAGAAACTGAACGGGACAGACAAGTGACTCAGAACTAGGGTTGTGCTCCCATCAGGGGCACGTGGCTAAGGAAACTTACCTCCCTCCCCTCCCCCACCCCCCACAGTAAGGAGGAACTCATGGATTAAATGCTGGGAAGGCTCTTTGGTTAGAATAAAGGGCTAATAGAATTATCCCTTCTTTCTGTGTAAGCTGCTACAGACCACAAATCCCTTTTCCATTCAGTTTCAGTTTGTTCTTAATCAGCCTAGGGAGATGAAGAGTGGACATTATCTTCGTTATCATAATCAGCATTCCCGTTGGGCAGGTATGGTCACAAAGAAATGAGCTTAAAAGTCCCTCAGCAGATACTATCAGGTTTCCCAGCTATCCTGTGAAGTGCCTAGTATCAGCATCCACACATGGAGGTTAAGGGACTGTCAGAAGCCTCCTTGCTCGTAAATGGCAGAGCTGGAATTTGTAACCTGGTGTCTGAACGCCGTAAGAATGCAAATATCATGTTTCTTCAGATCTATCTAACACATTTTTTCAAACTTTAACACGTCTGAAATTGGGATCACGGTCTCAGTCATTAGGTTTGGTGGTTTATTTTGGCAGTGTTTGTTCTTCTTTATGGTACATGAAATAATAATGGTGTGACTTATAAACAATGCCATCTTAGATTTGGTAAGACATGGCAGAACCCAACTCATAGAGTGGGTATGAGGCTTAGCTGAAATAAGAGCTACTTAGTGCTCAACAATGCCTAGCATATGATCAGGGTTCCAGAAGCTGTCACTGATATTATTACTAGGGCCTGCTAATATTATTTTTACTATCATCACCAGGCCTGGGATGGCAAATTGGTTTCAACTCTTGAGTCAATCCCACTCAAGAGGAACCATTGCTTAGTATATAATGTCTTCATATATGATTCATCATTCTGGGGCTGAGTGGAGCATCTGAAAATACCTCGATGAATTAGCACTGTCTGCCTGGGCACCGTAAGGACAACGCTCCTTCTTATGCCATATGTGCCATTGCCGATTTGGTGCCTATTGTGGTCCTTGGACTGTAAGTTTTTAGGACATGGATTCAGGTAGAATTCTGGCTCAAATCTGGGGGGTGGAGTAGGATGGGGTACCTGAGCAGAGGACCCTGGCTGCCAGCGACTGGCTGCAGAGGTTGGAGTTGTTGAACCTCCAGGAGCAGTTGGAGAGAGTGAGCTCCTCCCCGTTGCATGAGTAGTACATCCTGCCGGACAAGGAGTGGGGCAGTCCCTTGGGCCGCTCGACCGCGGTTCCACAGCCCAAGGACTGGCAGAGCACCTTGGCCTCCGATGAGTACCACTCACTGTCACACACTGTGTTCCAGACCCCTCGAAAGTGTACCTCCACCTGCCCCTCGCAGCGGTCAGCGCCCCCGGTCAGGCGCCAGGACTGGTGCTCTGCAGGGAAGGGGCAGGGGACTGAGTCAGGTCAGGATCATTTGGGCAGAAATTCCCGCCAGCCCAGACCCACCAGTGCAGGCACCAATGCAGCCATTTGGTCTCCAGATCTTGTGTCTTCTCCCTCCTGTGTCTGTGTCCCCCTGTCACCTGCCCCATCTGCTCTGGCCAACCCTGCTGTGATAAGTGTGGTCTGTGAAGCAGCAGCATCGTCATTGCCTGGGATCTTGTTAGAAACGCAGACTCTGGAACTCTGCCTCAGACCTACTAAGTCAGAATCTACATTTTAACACCCCCACCTCCCCCATCTCCTGCATATCAAAGAGAGGCACTGTCTGGTCCAGAACCTTCTGGCCTCACCTGGACAGACCAACAGCCTCCTCAGAGGCCTCCCTGCCTTCAGTCTCCCCTTGCTGCTCGAATGCAGGTGACCAACTCCCACTCGGGAAGAGTCTCACTTTTAATGTCACCTCTTCCAGGAGGTGGTCAGCCTTAGCCTACAGCTCCACATTGCCTGCTGCCTCTAGACTCCACCTGACTGCCTTTCTTGGGGGCATTTACCACTTCCTCTCCTGAATTATGTTTGTCTCAGTCTCATCTCCCCTCCTGAACTGTGACCTCTCAAGGGCAGGGACCACCTCTCCGGCACTAACTCCAGGCTTGGCGCCCAGTAGGCCTATGGTGAGTGTTGGTGGTGACCGGGCTTCAGCGACTCCGCCCACTGACCTGAGCACACCACGCCCGCGTCCTCTTTGTGGCCGCAGTAGTGCTGTCCTGGCAGCCCCGGGCAGTCCCACAGGTAAGCTTCGGCCCCGGAGCAGTTCACCTGGTCCCGGTGGATAGGCCCGCGGCCGGGCATGAAGTGCAAGCCGGGCAGGGCCTGGACTGCCCAGCCGCAGCCCAGTTGCCTGCACACCACGTGGGCGTCCTCTAGGTCCCAAGTGTCATCGCACACCGATCCCCACTCGCCATGCTCCAGCATCTCCACGCGGCCGGCGCAGGCGCCGCCACCGTCCACCAGGCGCAGCGCGCGGTTCTCTAGGGGTGGGAGGGGGTTGTGGACGCTGGGGCACCCGGCCAGGAAGGGAGGGTTGGGGCGATGGTTGGATTGGCCGGAGAGTTGTGAGCGTGTTGTGGACCCAGTGAGAGGGCTGTAGCCGGGTAGGCAAGACTGGGAATCCTCCCAGGACTGCAGATGGGTTAGGTAGAGCCGCAGGCTGGTGGGAGGGACCAGAGACCTGGTGGGCGGGGCCTGGAGGGCAGGTTTGGGAGCCTGGGAGCCACAGCGCTAAGGGACCCTGTGAACCTGGGCATGTTTATATAGATGGCGAAAGGGGAGGAGATAGAGACCCAGAGCGGGAGGGGACAGGGATGCGGCGGGCCCAGTAAGTGGGGTTAGAGACCGGGTTACCTCTGGGAACCCAGGGGTGGGACTAGGGACCAAGTGTAGGGCTGGAGTCTGGAGGCCAGATCCGAGGAAACGCTCAGATCTGGAAATGACTCGAGGTCGTCCTCCGGTGTGGGAACCCGGTGCGTTTGCACTGGTAGGCGGTGGAGGTGGAGGTCTGGAGGGCGAGGCTTGGGTCCAGGGACTGGAGCCAGGAGCAGTGGCTGAAGGCCTGGGGAGTGGGGCGGGGGGGCGCGTGTAGGGGGTGCGCTCGTACCTGCACAGGTGACACGGGCCCGCCTCCCGTCGCTGCGGCACGCGTGCTCCACCACCTCGCAGAGCTGCAACTCGGCGCCGCTGCACAGGAGGGCGGGCGCCCCGGCCAGACTGGCATTAGCGGCTGCGCTGGTGTTCCCGGCTGCCGGCGGGGGCGGCAGCTTGGGAGTCGGCGGGGCGAGCTGGGAGGCGGCCTCCGCCCCGCCGCAGCCCAGTGCTCGGCACACGGCCTCTGCGGCGCGGCTGTCCCAGAGCGCCCCGCACGCGGGCTCCCAGGACGCCTCGAGCCGGACCTCCACCGTCCCGCTGCAGCTGCTGCTTCCGTTCGTCAGACGGACCGGAAGCCGCTCCCCTGGAAGTGTCAGACCAGAGAGCTGAGACCGGTGGGGCCTGGGCAGAGGGTTGCCCAGGCTCTGCCACTGACTCTGTGCGTGAACTTTGACAACGCCCTGCCTGGCTAGGGGTCTCAGCTTTCCAATCTGCAAAATGGAGCCGGGCTGGCTCATCCCTGAGCCCACCTTGAGGCCTGACCCTGTGGTTCTCCTTAGAGTCAGCCAAAGGTGGAGCTCGGCAGTGACTCTAGAGGTTAAGATGGATGACAGACAACCAGGGGTCCAGCCCCCCAGAAACCCTCCTCACTTGCTCCTGTCTCCAGGGGCACCCGTTTGTGAAAGAAAGGCAGAGTTGTGAGTTCAGGGGCCCTGGTCCAGTGGGCGCATGCTTCCCCTGAAGGCCCCTCTGCTCCTCTGAGGGTACTGTCCTAGAGGCTGTCACAGTGACTAGGGAACCTTGGAGGATTGCCAAGGGGCTGGCCATGGGGTTGATGATGGGCTGTTTCAGCTGATGGTGGTCCTCACTTCCCCAGAGCCCCTTCTTTGGGAACCACCTGCCCCTTTTAGCCCAGGATTGTACCCCCAGTGCTAGCATGCAGCTTTGCATACAGTAGGTCCTTAATAAATGTCTGTTGAGTAAATCAAGGACCCTGCCTCCCCCACCAAGAACTCTAGCCTGTTCTCAACAAATCCCCTTAACATGCTCCAGGCATACCTGCCCACCTGTATGTGACTTATCAGTGTCCTCTCAAAAATGGTAGTTCTACGATCTCAAAGTGAATTGATAGTGGAACTTCAGGTGATGGGTCAGTTGTCTGAAGTCAGGGAGCCTCCCTGGTATCCTAAATGTCCATTTCCCTTCATTATTACCCTGGGGGACCACCTACAGAAAGCTGATCATGGACCCTCAGAGGGAATGTTTGCTCACCTGGCTCCCAGAGCTCACTCTCTGCACTGCTGGTGTTGAGCTGGTCAGATGGGGCTGGAGATGGATGACCTGAAATGAACCAGCAGCAGCATGGTGGGTGAGTGAGCTCAGGCCTGGAGACCACAGAGGCACCCTGATGAGCAGGGGGCACTTCCTGGAGCCTGTGGTGGCTACATGAGGCCTTTGGAAAAGGCATGGTCCTCAACTTTGGGTGCATTTGCATTTGCCTCCCTTCAAGGTAGGGGAAGTTCTCAAACACTGGCATTTCAGGATCCTCCGCTTTACCTAGTCATTGCACACACATCTTCAGAAATCAGAGTAGAACAGGGAGGAAAGGCAATGGGCATTGGGGCCAGACACACAAAGTGGCTTCGTGACCATGAATGGGTGACTTAATCTTTCTGTGCCAGTCCCAATTTTTCAGCACTGATTCTTAGGAAAATATCGTGAGACTGAAATGAGACAGCCTATGAAATACTTGACATATAGAAAAAGCTCAAAAATGGGAGTGATTTAGAAAAAGAAAATTTTGTTTGTAGAATTTGTTTGAGAATTTCATACCAGGCTTTAGAATAATTGGCACATCCTGGACTGGGAACCACTGGATTGCAAAGAGCTTTCAGACACTAAGAAACTGGCATTCACTAAGGACAGGTATTTGCATATTTGCATATATTATTCCATTTACTTACTTTCTTTCTTTTTTTTTTTTTTTTTTTGAGACAGAGTTTCGCTCTTGTCGCGCAGGCTGGAGTGCAATGGCTTGATCTCGGCTCACCACAACCTCCGCCTCCCGGATTCAAGCGATTCTCCTGGCTCAGCCTCCTGAGTAACTGGGATTACAGGCATGCGCCACCACGCCTGGCTAATTTTGTATTTTTAGTAGAGTCGGGGTTTCTCCATGTTGGTCAGGCTGGTCTCGAACTCCTGACCTCAGGTGATCTGCCTGCCTCAGCCTCCCAAAGTGCTGGGATTACAGGCGTGGGCCACTGCATCCGGCCTATTCCATTTACTTTCAACAACGCAGTGAGGCAGGTGTTAGCATTCTTACTTTACAGGTTAGGAAAAGGAGGCTCCAAAAGCAAAAATCAGTTGTCCCTGCCAGATAGGGTCCATTTATTCCACCAGAGCTACTATCCATTCTGCCCTGGGAGGCTGACCTGTTTGGATTAACCCCTGTCTTCCTGGGCCTTATGGCTTCTGTCAGATTCAGCCAATGGGGAGCCTTAGCAGAGATAGGCGGAAGTGAGGAGAGCGAAGATGTGACACTTATTCCTCTGGCCCCTCCCTGTGAGGTCCCTCGGGTAGGCTGTGTCCCTCATGTGAAGGACATTGCTTATTCAAGGTGACCTCTCCTTGACTGTCTCCTACTCTGACTCACTGACCACTCCCTGGTTGTGTCTCCTTTGGCCAGAAGTTGCTCTTCGATTCTACTTACTCCATTTCCCTTTGTAAATAGTTCTTCTGTAAATGAGCCCCCTTTAAATTCCTATTCTAGGTTTCCTGGTGGGACCCCGACTGATGCGTGGCCTGAGGCCACCCAGTGAGCAAGCTGCAGAGCCTGGATTTAAACTGTCTCCAAGGACTTGCCTCCCCTCTGGGCTGGGATGTTTGGGCTTATAAAGCACAAAGGGAGGCTCTGGGGCAGGGACTGTCGTGGTTGCCTATGAACTCCTCTTCATTTTCTGGTTTCTCTTGCACTTAGGTTGGGCTGGTTGAAGCCTAGGCAGAAGACGTCTGCCCACTTTTGAGCCAAAGCAGGGAAGAGGCAGTGAGCCTTTTCCATTTATGTCTTCCCTGTTGAGGGATATTAGAGGCCCTGGGTTGCGGAGGAACTGCAAGAGGGAAGGGGATGTTGACCCAGCTTGGATTTTGTGTAAGGAGTAAGCCCTTATCATGTTAAACCATGAAGATTTGGGGGTGTCCTTGTTGCTACAGCCTTGCGTAGCCTGGCCTGACTGATACAGAGGCTGAAGACTCGGACATGACCGCTACACATTCCTGGAGCTTCACCTGAGCAGATTCCACGGACACACCCCCTGAGCCTGAGCTTGTGCGTGTGCGCGTGCACACCCTGGCAGACAGCCCTCTCCAGGAAACCGTGTGGGCCTCTCCATCATCAGGCAGAAAGTCATCAGCCCTCTAATTGCCGTCCTGGCTAACTCCCTGGATGTCTGCCCAGCCTGAGCCCCTGGAGGGGAAATGACTCCAAATTCAGAGCCAAACTCTGTGGCTGATGTATTAGAATGTTCAGCGCAAGAATTCAGATGCCCACAAGTTAGGATTTCAGAATCCTGGTTCCCACAGCAACGGTCCCAGTGCTCCAGCGTAGTTTTCAATGTTACTACATGGGGTGGGGGAGGGGGGATTGAGCGATGGCTGCAGTGTGTATGACTGTGAGGTGTGTGCATGTGAGTGTGTGTGAGGGACTGTGTGCATATGTGATTACGACCGTGTGTGTGAATGTGATGTCTGTGGGGCGGGGGGGCTTTAGCTCTGCTCTGTATCATCTCTGTCTCTGGGTCTGGAAAACCACTTTCTCATGCATAAAGACAAAAATGTGTTCTCCTAGATCAGAAAACCCTAGAGTGCAGGGCCTACGGCTGGGTCAGCCCTGTGTCCCCCACAGTGTCCAAGGCAGTGTTTGTTGATTGACTGAATGAATGAGTGAGCAGCAGCTGCCAGCTCCAAGGCAGCTGGTTGAAAGCAGATAACGTCGAGGGCTTTTTGTGTCAAGCATTCTCCCATCCCCTATCCCAAGAAGGGAACCTGGCTTCTCTGTTCTCTGACTTCTGTGCTACAGGAACAAAAGCAGAAATTACCTGGAACCGTCTTTCCATCCAGGCCTCATTTCACAGAGGGCCGAATGCAATTATCTTGCATTTCATTTGCGTTTCTCAGACATCATTATCACCTTTTTTGTTTTGAGACAGAGTCTCACTCTGTCGCCCAGGCTGGAGTGCAGTGACACAATCTCGGCTCACTGCAACCTCCACCTCCTGGGTTCAAGCGATTCTCGTGCCTCAGTCTCCCGAGTAGCTGGGACTGCAGGCGCTCACCACGATGCTGGCTAATTTTTGTATATTTTTTGTAGAGATGGGGTTTTCCCATGTTGCCCAGGCTGGTCTCGAATTCCTGAGCTCAAGCGATCTGCCTGCCTCAGCCTCCCAAATTGCTGGGATTACAGGTGTGAGCCACCGCACCCGGCCCATTGTTACCGCTTTTGCCTGGTCCTGTGCCTCATGCTTTTCTTTAAATTGGTTCACTTTTTTGCTGCAATAAATTTATTTGAAAAGGAGCCTGCTATGGTTTGAATGAGTTTCAAAGTTCATGTGTTGGAAATTTAATCTCCCAGTGACCTGTGTTGAGAAGTTGGATGTTTAAGAATTGATTAGGGCTGGGTGTGGTGGCTCACGCCTGTAAGCCCAGCACTTTGGGAGGCCGAGGCAGGCAGATTACCTGAGGTCAGGAGTTCAAGACCAGCCTGGCCAACATGGTGAAACCCTGTCTCTACTACAAACAAAAATTAGTCGGGTGTGGTGGCGCATGCCTGTAATCCCAGCTACTCAGGAGGCTGAGGCAGGAGAATTGCTTGAGCCTGACAGGTGGAGGTTGCAGTGAGCTGAGAATGTGCCTCGCCAACAGGGCGAGACTGTCTCAAAAGAAAAGAAAAGAAAAGAATTGATTAGGTCATGAGGATTCTGCCTTCATGAATGGATTAATGCTGTTATCACAGGGGTGTGTTGGTTATTGCAGAAGTGGTTTTGTTGTAAAAGTGAGAGTTCGGCTGTCCCTCGCTCTGTCTCTCGTGCACTCTCTGGCCATGTGACGCCTTCCATTGTGTTATGATGCAGAGAGAAGGCCCTCATCAGATGTGGCCCCTAGATCTTGGGCTTCCCAGCCTGCAGAACTATGAGAAATAAATTTCTTTTTGTTTTAAATTACTGTGGTACTTTGTTATAGCAACACAATTTTGTGGTACTTTGTTATAGCAACACAAAACAGAGTAAGAGCAAACTTTTACCCTTTCCTGTGAATTTGCTTTTTTACATCATTAAAGACACCTGAACATAAAAATGTTCACTGCAGATTTTTTTTTTTTTTTGAGACAGTGTCTTGCTCGTCACCCAGGCTGGAGTGCAGTGGCGTGATCTCAGCTCATTGCAACCTTCACCTCCTGGGTTCAAGCAATTCTCCTGCCTCAGCCTCCCAAGTTGCTGGGATTACAGGCGCCCACCACCACACCCTGCTAAATTTTTTTGTATTTTTGGCAGAGAGGGGGTTTCTCCATGTTGCCCACGTTGGGTCTTGAACACCCAACCTCAAGTGATCTGCCTGCCTCGGCCTCCCAAACAGTTGGGCGTACAGGTGTGAGCCACTGCACCGAGTCCACTGCAGATTTTTGAATGGCAAAAAGTTAGAAACAGAGTGAATGCCCATTCACAGGGGAAACGGCTGAATCAATTACGGTCCATTTACAGCGTGGCATCTTATGCAGCCTTTATAAAGAATGAAATAGACCCAGATGGGTTGGCAGGATTTCCAAGCTGTGTTGAGTAGGAAAAGCAAGATGCAGAGAAGAGAATATAATATGATACAATTTTTGTGAAACAAGGCCAAAAAACCCCCTCTGTGAACTGGTATGATTACAGGAACATGAAGATAAGTGTGGGAGAACACACAGCAGATGATCAAAATGGAAAAATAAAGAGTGAGCTTCAGGGGAAGGGGCCAAGCAGGGCCAGCTCCACAGGCTGGTGGACTGTGCGCAGGGCCCTGTGCTTAGAAGGACCCGGCCCTTGCTTGAATCCTCTGCTGTTGCACTCTTGAAATTTCTCATCATTTGTTGAACCAAAGACCCTGCATCTCCATTTTGCACCGGGTCCTGCAAATTATGCAGCTGGTCATGGGACACAGTCACATGGAAGATAGGGGAAGGAAAAGCAAGCAATGAAGGTAAAAGGCTGTACTTTAAAAATCACGTATGATATGATTCTACGTACGTAAAATTAGGTATGTATGTTGATATGAAAAAAATAAGAAGATATTAAAACCTAAAGGGACGATTTATATGACTTGCCTAAAATAGAAGGTAATCGTAAAAACAAACATACTAAAAATAAAGCCATGTTAGAGATGTTAAAAGACACATCATCGGCCAGGCACGGTGGCTCACGCCTGTAATCCCAACACTTTGGGAGGCTGAGGTGGGTGGATTAGAAGGTCCGGAGTTTGAGACCAGCCTGGCCAATGTGGTGAAACCCTGTCTGTACTAAAAATACAAAAGTTAGCCAGGTGTGGTGGCAGGCACCTGTAGTTCCAGCTACTCGGGAGGCTGAGGCAGAGAATCGCTTGAACCCAGGAGGCAGAGGTTGTAGTGAGCTGAGATCACGGCACTACTACACTCTAGCCTGGGCGACAGAGCAAGACTCCGTCTCAAAAAAAAAAAAAAAAAAAAAAGACACGTCATCATCAGACTATCTGATAGAATCAGAAGGAATGACAGAACATTGAAAAATAATAATTATTTAAACTTTTATTGCCATGTGATTCAGTGTTATTTAATGCTAAGTTCATTTACCACCTGAAGTTATACTGTGTGCCCCTGAAAATCATCTCTAGTTGTGTCCCAAATTCTGGAAAGTGATGGAACAAGACAGGAAAGGGATGGAGGGGAGCGGCTGGTTTCAGAATAGGAGAAGAAATAGGTTGGGAGTGCCGACCCCAGCCCAGGAAGGAGGCGGCTTTTTCAGGCCAGTCCCATGCAGAAGTCCCCGAGAGGGACAGAACCTCCAATGGGGTAGTGGGAAGAAGACTCCAGTGAAACGGGCTGTGGAGGAGACTGTAAGCACTGGAAGAATGAAGGCACGAAAGAGCCTTGTTGCCTGGAATTTGAGAAAACGGGACACTGATACTCCTGTTGTGACACCCAGGCCCCTGAGATGTCCCACGGGCATCTGAGAGGTGAGGGACTTGTGGAGAAAGGAGGCATAGACATCGAGGGAAAGCTGAGCCTCTCCCGCTGGCCAGCCCAGTGTCAGAGCAAGCCTGGTGGGGAAACTTTTAGGAACAACAAGGCATTCCCCAGAATGCTGCCCTGGCTGTGCGCAGTGACCAGTGTCAGGTCAATGCCAGCTACACCTGAGGTTACTCTCTGTCCTCCGGCACTGTCAGAGGTGCTGAGGAAAATACGGTTGCATCCTGAATGCTAGTTGAGTGGATGGTGGATGAAGAGATGCTGTACAGAGCCAGAGGCAGAGTGGAAAGGGACGATGGAAACATGGAGGTGGAATCTACAAGTGGTGCGGCCAGGTGCATGTGTCACCTGCTAGAAGTATAGTTTTAAAAAAAAAACCAACAGGAAGTGTTTGCAAACACAGATGCCAACAGCCTTAACAACAACAGCAAACCAAGCTCTTTCAATCCAGTAATTCCACATTTGGGAACCTATCCTAAAGAAAACTATCTCAAGTACCATACTGCCTGGAGACTAAAGCCCATGCTTTGGAACTAGATGGTTCTAGATTCCCTTTTCCATCCATTGGAGCCCCAGAATGCTGTGATGTGCTGGTTTTTTATTTTTATTTTTATTTTTATTTTTTTGCCATAGAGTCTCACTCTCCCTCTGTTGCCCAGGCTGGAGTGCAGTGGTGCGATCTCGGTTCACTGCCACCTCCACCCTCCCGGTTCAAGTGATTCTCATGCCTCAGCTACTGAGTAGCTGGGGTTACAGGCGCCCACCACCACGCCTGGCTAATTTTTTTATTTATATTTTTAGTAGAGATGGAGTTTCACTATGTTGGCCATGCTGATCTCGAACGCCTGGCTTCAAGTGATCTGCCCACCTCAGGCTCCCAAAGTGCTGGGATTACAGGCGTGAGCCACGGAGCCCAACCCTGTGCTGTTTCTGATAGCATAATAAAAACAAACAAATAAAAACCCACCAAAAAAAAATTCAAACTGGAGACAACTGGATTGTCTAAAAGTGATTGGAGGGTTGGTTAGAAAAATATAGCACATTAAAAATATTTGCCAAAAAAAAAATTTACAGGGAGTATTTAATTATGTGGGGATAAGTTTATGCCACAATGCTAAGTGGCAGAAGCAGAATACAGGGTTATGTTACAAATATGGTTGTACTCTCCCCTTCAGTCCCCATCCTCACCCCCCGCCATGTTTTAAGCTTCTGAAGGTTTTCCAGGACCCAGAGAGAGCCCGAGTTCAATCTCCCATGCTGTCCTCTCACTGCATCCTGAGATTTTTTTTTTCAAGTGGGCCCAGCCACATTTAATTACATAGCTATCCTGGTCATGAACTGATTGACAACCATTGGCTCACTAGATTCTAAGCATCACCCCCAGATATCCAGCACCTTGCATGGTGCCTTGCCCAGGAGAGATGCTAAAAGAATACAATAAATTAAATTTAATCTCTACTATAGGAAAAGAAAATACATGCCCACATTGTATTAATAAGTTTTCCCTCCCTTCCTTCCTTTCTTCCTTCCTTCCTTCTTGCTCTTTCTTTCTTTCCTTTCTATCTATCTTGCTGTGTCACCCAGGATGGAGTGCAGTGGTGCCATCTCAACTCACTGCAACCTCCACCTCCCAAGTTCAAGCAATTCTCCTGCCTCAGCCTCCCGAATAGCTGGGACTACAGGCATGTGCCACCATGCCCGCCTAATTTATATATATTAGTAGAGACTGGGTTTCACCATGTTGGCCAGGCTGGTCTCTAACTCCTGACCTCAGGTGATCCGCCTGCCTTGGCCTCCCAAAGTGCTGGGATTACAGGTGTAAGCCACTGTGCCTGGCCTGTTTTCCTGTGTGTGTGTGTTTTTTTTTCTGCCTTGTGTTGTTCTAATTTTTTCAAATGTTCTATATCAAATAAAAATTAAAGGTCCCCAAATAAATACACAGCGCTTTTTTCCCTGGGGGGACATGTGGGCTAGCTTGAAGTAGTAATACAATGAGCTTTAATACTGACTACCCAGTCACCCTGCTCCACTGAGCCTGCAGAGAGAACCTGGGCAGACAGTGTGGCCACGTCAGCTAAACCCATACTCATTCCCAGGGAAGAACTGAAGAGCTCATGTGGCTGGCAGGTCAGGGTGTTTCTTCTCCAGAAAATGTCGGCACTGTTGGGGGCACAGAGGAGGGGGTCACTGGGTTGGGCGTCAGGAGATGACAGTTGATTTCTATCATTAAGTTGCTACATGACCTTGGATGAGTTCTTTCACTTTCTGGCCCCATTTTCTCACTTGCATAATGACAGATTGATGAGATTTTGATCTCGTCCAGTCCTTACATTCTTTGATTATAATTAGATAAAATATGTAATGAAAGGCAACATCTCTTGAGCACTTACTGTATGCCCCATAGACGATAGCTGTTATCTGTGTGCATTGCATGTACTAGCAAATTCTTACAACTACCCTGTGAGGTGCATACTATTAATATCATCATCCCAGTGTCATCACTGAGAAAACTGGGACATAGAGAGCTTAAGTAAATCACCCAAGGTCACCCAACTGGTCAGTAATCAAAGCAAAATTTGAACCTGGACAGTCTGGCTCTAGAAATCACCCTTTTAACTACTACAGTGTACTGTTTTCAGTATGCTGTCAATATAGATGGGAAATCTGTCCTACACAGTCCATTTAGCATCACAGAAGTGGGCTCATGGTACACAAGGCACTCATCTGTATAAACGCAGGGGAGGAGCATACATTTGAAGGGCTTAGAGATCACTCAGTCCCGCTCAGAGGGAAAATCGTATGGTACTGTGTTGTCCAGTACAATAGCCACCAGCCACATGTGGCTACTGAGCACTTGAAATAGGGTTCGTGCCAATGAGAAACTCAAAATTTCATTTTATTTAATTCAACTCATTTCTATTTAATTTACAAAATGTTTTCCATTTAATTTTAAAGGCATAATCAATTCAATCATTGGAAAACCTTTTCAAATGGCTGGAGTAAGTTAGATATGTGATTCTCCTTTTTCAATTGTAACTAGTATGAAATCTAAATACAGATTGAATGTTTCTGGTGAAACTTGAGTGTCCAAATTGAGACGTGCTTTAAGTGTGAAGTACAGATTGTGTTTCAAAGACTTGGTAAGAATAAAGAATGTAAAGTATCTTATTAAGAATTTTTTTATTGATGTCATGTAGAAATGATATTTTGGATATATTCAGTTGAATCATATACATTATTAAAGTAATTTTTTTATTTTTTATTTTATTTTATTTATTTATTTATTTATTTTTGAGACAGAGTCTTGCTTTGTCGCCCAGGCTGGAGTGCAGTGGCGTGACCTCGGCTCACTGCAAGCTCTGCCTCCCGGGTTCACGCCATTCTCCTGTCTCAGCCTCCCAAGTAGCTGGGACTATGGGCACTCACTACCACGCCCAGCTAATTTTTTTGCATTTTTGGTAGAGACGAGGTTTCACCATGTAAGCCAGGATGGTCTCGATCTCCTGACCTTGTGATCCGCCCATCTCGGCCTCCCAAAGTGCTGGGATTATAGGCGTGAGCCACCGCGCCCGGCCTATTAAAGTAATTTCACCTGTTTCTTTTTACTTTTTTGAAAAAATGCAGCTGCTAAAAATTTATTTATTTATTATTTTTATTTTATTTTATTTTTATTTTTATTTTTGAGATGGAGTCTCGCTCTATCGCCCAGGCTGGAGGGCAGTGGTATGATCTTGGCTCACCGCAACCTCCATCTCCCGGGTTCAAGCGATTCTCCTGCCTCAGCCCCCTGAGTAGCTGGGACTACAGGCACGCACCACCATGCCTGGCTACTTTTTAAATTTTTTTAGTAGAGATGGGGTTTCACCATTTTGGCCAGGCTGGTCTTGAACTTCTGACCTCAGGTGATCCACCTGCTTTGGCCTCCCAAAGTGCTGGGATTACAGGCATGAGCCACCATGCCCAGCCAAAAATTTAAAATTATAAATGTGGCTCACATATTGACATCAGACAGTGCTGTATGCGGGGAAGGTAGCTATGTACCTCACAAGGCCTTGCGTTCAAAGGCTTGGGCTGGAGTCCAGCTCTGTTCCTTATTAGTGGAGTGACCTTTGGCCAGTCACTTTGCCAGTCTGAGCCTTAGACTGTCATCCATGAACTGGAGTTAATAATGCTTCTCTCAGAAGTCTTTTTGTCAGCAAGTATTTTGTCAGAAATATTGCAAAATCTGAGGCCCAAGGGAAGAGTATCCCCAAGGCCCACGGGGAGGTCAGCCTCCCAGTGCAGCGCAGTGATCTCCCGGATAGTCCAGCTGCTGCTCTGGAGCACTGCCAGGACAAGGCAGGGTGTGCCCCTCTGCAAGACTGGCACCAGGCCCTTGTGACTAGTGTCCCCGAACCTTGGGAGAGGCGTGCTCCCTGCTGACTTGCAGAGCACCGTGCATCTTGTGTATGAAGACTGGCCTTTTGTCTCGAGCAGTGATGACAAATGCTACGTGAACCCTGGTTGGCCCGCCTCCCGAGGCCCTGGCTGAGGCTCCAGGTATTCAAGTGGAGCAGGACTGGTTCAGGGGGCTGTCCAGAAACAGTCACCTGCCCCTTGCCCAGTGGCCGGGCAGCTGGACTGGGATTCCTGGTTTGCAGGTTTGAGAAGCAGCCAGATGGACTCCTAGTTTTCTACTCCCAACCCACACTGATGGGAGCAGCTACCTATCTCGGGCATCCGGTGTCCAGAGTGCAGGGGGATAAGGGAAGGATGTTGTGATGCTTCCCACTGCTCTGATAGGGAAAGGGGAGGACCCAAGGCACGTTGAGCACCCGCCACAAATCTGGCACAGCTCAGCAGTAATGGCTGACATTTATTCAGTATGATTTAATTGTCAAAGCAAGACCACGAGATGGGGAAACTGAGGCACAGAGAGGTTTAGTAACTTGCCTAAGATTACACAGCTAGAAAATGGCCAAGCTGGGAATTGAACCCAGGCTGTCTGCTTGCAGAGACCACATTCGTAACCATGCCACTCCCCGGGGTTGGAATCCAACATCCTGATTTCTGCTTTGGTGATCATGTCAAGGGCAAGAGGCAGGAAGTTTTGACAACCCCGGAGGCTTTCCAAACTCCTTTCTCCTCTGCAAGGGTCAACCAGCACTGAGTTTAGAAATGATAACCCATCCCTCCCCCGCAATGGTGATACAACTCAGAACCCAAGATCCAGGGACTCATTTCCCAAAAGACCCCAGACTCCAAAGATAAGCAACAACTAGGAAACTTTCCTTCTCCAGGGCAGGGGGTCCTGGGTGGCATGTGTCATCCCACAGCCCTCATAGCAGGGAAAAGATGAGACTTAATAGTCTCACCTCGCACTGCCCCCACCCCTTCCCCACTTGCTCTCAAATGTGGGGCTCACTCCAGCACTGTCTAGGGCCTGAGGATGCATCGGCCAATTGGAAGAGGAGGGCCAATGAATTTAGAGGAGGAAGCTCTGAGTGAGAGGGTGCTGGAACTGTCCTAACTATTTTCTTTTTAGAAATGCCCTTGGTATTGCTAATGGTGAGCAATTAATAAAACAACTAGAAATAAGGGAATGCCTGTAATTCCATTAAAATTAGAAAGATGTCGGCTGGGCCTGGTGGCTCACGTCTGTAATCCCAGCACTTTGGGAGGCTGAGGTGGGTGGACTAGCTGAGGTCGGGAGTTCGAGATCAGCCTGGCCAACATGGCGAAATCCAGTCTCTACTAAAAATACAAAAATTAGCTGGGTGTGGTGGTGTATGCCTGTAGTCCCAGCTACTCGGGAGGCTGAAGTAGGAGAATCGCTTGAACCCGGGAGGGGGAGGTTGCAGTGTGCCGAGATTGCAGCACTGCATTCTAGCCTGGGTGACAAGAGCAAGACTCCATTTCAAAAAAAAAAAAAAAAAGAAAGAAAAGAAAGAAGGAAAAGAAAAGAAAAAGATGCAATCACTGGCTCATACAAGTAATATAATTCAATTGGGAGGGGATAAATGTGTTCAACCTTTGAGGGGACTTGGACTTGGAGATGCTGTGACACCCGGTTAGGCTGAGTTTACTTTGTCAAGAAACTGAAGCTGTCACGGGCTCAGTCACACAGTGCTGTCCTAGCCTGCAGAGGTGACTGACTGCAGTGACTAGAGCAGCTTATACTCACTTGGCTCTCCAAGGCCAGGAAGGCTAGAGTGACTTCTCTCCCCTGGCGCCCAAAGAAAAGTCAGCAGTTTGGTGCTTTGGTATTATTTTACATGTACACTTATCTCCCGAATACCTGTCCCAGTTCCTAGCACGTGGAACAAGTTCAGCAAGTGTTAATGAAACGGAACATAGATCGGTAATAAACTCATTTCTCAGCTTTCAGGAGAAGATGGCTCATGTGCTTTCATTTTCTTGAGAGAGAAAGAGAAAGAGAGTGAGTATTATTTGGTATTATGTTACAGGATTTTGGTTTGTTTTCACACTCCCCAGTTATACCACAGCAGGGCTTGGGGACACAAATAAAACAATTCGCTCAATTGACAGAGATAAATGGAAGTTAAGGCTCAAAGAGTCCCAGCCCCAGAGGACTGCAGTCACTCAGGTCAAAGAAATTCAGCTTTTTTTTTTTTTTTTTTTTTTTTTTTGGCAGGGGTGTTGGGGAGGGAACGAGTCTCACTCTGTTGCCCAGGCTGGACTGCAGTGGCACGATCTTGGCTCACTGCAACCTCCGCCTCCCAGGTTCAAGCAATTCTCCTGCCTCAGCCTCCTGAGCAGCTGGGACTACAGGTGCGTATCACCACGCCTGGCTAATTTTTTGTATTTTACTAGAGACGGGGTTTCACCGTGTTGCCCAGGCTGGTCGAAAACTCCTGAGCTCAAGCAATCCGCCTGCCTCAGCCTCCCAAAGTGCTGGGATTACAAGTGTGAGCCACCGCGCCCAGCCAGAAATTTAGCCTTTTTACCTTTCTTTTGCCCCCATGTCACAGGACAGATGATGTTCACCTGCGTGACACCTTCCACGCCTGTCCAGGTTTCATCTCCCCTCTTCTCTGTCACCAAATCCAAGGGGAAGTAAAAGACAACGTTTCCTACTCTCCTCTGTAAAAAACTTAAAAGATAAGATCAACATGACTTAACAGGCTTTGAGGTACATTCAATTGCTGGGACTCCCCCTTCTCTCCCAAGAAAGTGAGAGGACGTGAACCACGTTCTCCTGAAAGCTGAGAAATGAGTCTGTTGCCAGCCTGCATTCAGTTCCATGAACATCTGCTGAACTTGTTGCATACGCTGCGAACTGGGGCAGGTATGATATGAGGGAGATGAGTGTGAGCGGGATGATCGAGGGAGCAGGAGATCCCAGGCACCAAGTCATCTGGGTAACAGCCTCCATTCTCGGGAAATTTTGTCCTTCATGACTTAGACAGGGACCCTGGGGACAGATAGAACTGTGATCTAAACCCATCTCTGCTGATCACTGGCTGTGTGACCTAGGGAAAGTCACTGGGCCCAGCTAGGTTTCATCTTTAACCTGGCACTGGGCAAGATAAATGAGCCAAACAGAAGAAGAGTACACGGGTGGGTGATCTATGTAAAACGCGTAGGACACGGTATATGGCAGCTGTTGTTGTTATTATCCTCCAACCTGAGGCTTTCATCCCTTTTCTCTCGTTTGGCCCTTGGTAGCTATGGGACGGCAGCTGGCTATTGATTCTACCTTCCATCCCAGGCAGAAAGATGACTCTGACAGCTCCTTAGCCTTCTTTTCTGCAAGGGGGTGATTCTGGCTCTCTGAAGGCTGCATTCTCTCCTCCTCACTCCTCGCCTTTCTTGTGAACCTTATCTGAGCTGCTGCAGACTCACAACTTGGCTGCATCCTTCCCCGGCTCTGCAAACATCCAATGTTCCTAGAGAGATGTGGGCTGTAGTTGCTGTGGTAACAGGAGTTCCTCTAAAAGAAAAGGCTCCTGGGGTCCTGGCTCCAAGGCTGGCTCAGGCTCCCGTGCCCAGCTGTGCCTTCTTTCCAGCTACCAGGCGGTAAAATGAGAAGGTCTCATGGAGGGTTGCAAGCAGTTCAATAAAATCCTAAGTGATAAGAGTAGGGATTTGGCTCCAAGAGAACACAGCAGGCCAGAAACACTGGCATGTCACCAGCCCCATCTTCTTGATCCCCAGCCAGACTTTAGACCACTGAGAGGAGGAGAATAATGTTCAGGTGCTTCTTTTATTTATTTATTTATTTTTATTTTAATTAATTAATTTATTTTTTTATTTTTGGAGATGGAGTCCTACTCTGTCACCGAGGCTGGAGTGTAGTGGCGCGATCTTGGTTCACTGCAACCTCTGCCTCCCAAGTTCTAGTGATCCTCCTGCCTCAGTCCCCCTAATAGCTGGGATTACAGGTGCATGCCACCATGCCCGGCTAATTTTTGTATTTTTAGTAGAGACGGGGTTTCACCATGTTGGCCAGGCTGGTCTTGAACTCCTGACCTCAGGTGGTCTGCTCGCCTTGGCCTCCCAAAGTGCTGGGATTGCAGGTGTGAGCCACGGTGCCCAGCCCTCAGGTCCCTCTTTTAGAATTCCCATTCAGTAGGTCTTGGTTGGGAAAAAACCATCTACCACGTCATAGGCATCAGAAACAACACTGGATTGAAATTAAACATGCCTGGGTTAGAAACCCAGCTTCCTCCTTACTATAGCGTGACCTTGGGCGAATCTCTAAGTATGCCCCACTTGCCTCCCTCACCTCATAGTTATATATTAAAAAAAAGCCTCACAAGCTGGGCACAGTGGTTCACACTTGTAATCCCAGCACTTTCAGTGGCTGAGGCAAGAGGATTGCTTGAGGCCAGGAGTTTGAGAACAGCCTGGGCAACACAGTGAGACCCTATCTCTACAAAATAAATTTAAAAATAAAAAAATGAGGCTGGGTGCTGGGGCTCACGCTGTAATCCCAGCACTTTGGGAGGCCAAGGTGGGTGGATTGCTTGAGCACAGGAATTCGAGACCAGCTTAGGCAACAAGGCAAAACCTTGTCTCTACCAAAATTCAAAAAATTAGCTGGGCATGGTGGTGCACACCTGTGGTCCCACCTAGTCGAGAGGCTGAGGTTGGATCACTTGGGCCGAGGAGTTTGAGGCTGCAGTGAGCCAAGATGGTGCCACTGCACTCCAGCCTGGGCAACAGAGTGAGACCCTTTCTCTCTCTCTCTCTCTCTCCATATATATATATATATATATATATGAATAAATAAATAAATAAATTAGCCGGACACATGCTTGTAATTCTAGCTACTGAGGAGGCTGAGGCAGGAGGATCACTTGAGCCCAGGAGTTCGAGGTTGCAGTGAGCTATGATCATCACTGCACTCCAGCCTGGGCAACAGGGTGAGATTCCACCTCTAAAATGAAAACAAAACGAAACAAAAGCCTCACAGGGCTAAGGAAAGATTACCAAAAAAACCCCCAATACCTGGCCCACGGCAAATGCCCAAGATCTTGTGGAATCAATGACTACACCTGCAAATACGTGAAAGATGAATATGTGTGCATATATGTATTGTAGGTGGAAAAAACAGATGAAAAACAACATATTCAGGATGATCATAGCCTTATGGATACAGTGCATAGAAAAATGGCTGATGAGGCCAAACGTGGGGCTCACGCCTGTAATCCCAGCACTTTGGGAGGCCGAGGCGGGCGCATCACCTGAGGTTGGGAGTTCAAGACCAGCCTGACCAACATGGAGAAGCCCTGTCTCTACTAAAAATACAAAACAATTAGCCAGGCATGGTGGCGCATGCCTGCAATCCCAGCTACTCAAGAGGCTGAGGCAGGAGAATCGCTTGAACCCAGGAGGTAGAGGTTGCGGAGAGCTGAGATTTAGCCATTGCACTCCAGCCTGGACAACAAGAACGAAACTGCGTCTCAAAAAAAAAAGAAAAGAAAGAAAGAAAGAAAAGGAAGTGGCTGATGATACCTCATAGATTTCAGGAGGCTCATACCTTGATCTGAAATCTATACCCTTTTGTATAAATTATAGAAAAAATTGTTCACATGCAGATGTGTGCAGGGATATTTTCTGCAGAAATGTTTGTAACAGAAGAAAATTAGAAGTAATCTAACCGTCCATCAGTTGGAAATAAACAGACTGTATTGTATCATAGGCTGGATTATTCCACTGAAGGAATGAACTAGATGCATATCTATCCACTTGGTTAGATTTTGAAAACAAGGAGAAAAGTATAATAAGTTTCAGAACAATATGCCCAGTAGGGTACAATTTATATAAAATATAGTACATGTCTCAACACCATCCATTGTGTATGGAGACATTTTTTGTGTAATAGGAGTATAAAAATGTGGGAGAAAAGGGTACACACACCACACTTTGGAGTGTGTGTTCTAGGGAGGAAAGGATAAGAATTATTTCAACAGTATCTGTATGGTTTTCTTTCTTATTAATATAGATCTGAGCAAATACGGCAAAAGTGTAAACATTTTCTAAGTCTGGGTGGTGAGGACGCATTGGGTTCATTAAAACATTCTCAGGCCAGGCGCGGTGGCTCACGCCTGTAATTCCAGCACTTTGGAAGGCCGAGGCAAGTGGATCACTTGAGAGCAGGAGTTCAAGACCAGCGTGATCAACATGGTGAAACCCCATCTCTACTGAAAATACAAAAATTAGCCGGGTGTGGTGGTGTGTGCCTGTAGTCCCAGTTACTCGGGAGGCTGAGACAGGAGAATCACTTGAACCCAGGAGGCAAAGGTTGCGGTGAGCCGAGATTGCACCACTGCACTCCAGCCTGGGTGACAGAGCGAGACTCCATCTCAAAAACAAATAAACAAGTAAACAAACCTCATTCTCAATGCATTTCTGTGTGTTTGCAATATTCCTCTCTAACAAAATGTCTGGAAGATTCTACAAGAGGCTAATAACAACAGTTATCTTTGAAGGTAGCTATTGGTAAATTTTTAAATTTTTCTTTTTTTTGTATTTTCTAAATTCTGTACTATTTTTACTAAATACAATTTTAGTAAAATAAAATAAAACAAAATAAAAACAAAAAAAATTTAAAATAAAAGCATATATGAAAAATCTTTGTAAATTGTCTGAGTCATATCAATGCACCCTGCCAACGATTCTTGTGCCCTTCTCTGGGTAAGAAAGCCATGGGTTTCTATAGTTTTAAATTCTTGAATCTCCTTAACAATGCTCAGAAGTAAGCACTGTTATTATCACTACTGTGCAGGTGGGGAAATGTAGGATTCAAGAGACAAGGAACTTTCTGGGATAATAGAGCCCCTAAGAGGCAGAGCAGGGATTTGAACCCAGAAAGAGGGTCTCCTAGGCTCTGATAAACACCTCAGGGTGTGCTGTGAATGCTCAGCAAATTCTAGTTACTCTTATTATTAATGGAAGTCCCTAGAACTCACTTCACCTCCCCCAGCATTTCTTGAGCCATGCTGTGCTCTGCCGTGGAAAGTAAAGGTAATAGAGCCCATGGTCCAGCCTGGAGGCCAGGTGTTAAGAGCTGACTCCAGTCTTGTCTCTCTGAGGTAGGTGCAGAGGCAGGAGACATGCTCGAGGAACCTGGAGGAGGGACAGGGCTGCTCTGCAAGTGGTGAGGCTGGTGAGTGAGTTTAGGAAGGTATTGATGGGGAGGTGCCCTTTGGGCCAGGACTTGAAGGTCAAGCAGCATTTTGCTGAGGCAAGGGGAGCAGATCCACATTTCCCGAGGACTTCCTCTGTGCCGAGTGCTTCCTCTGTGCTGAGTGCTTTACAGACGTTGCCTCATGGCTACCTTGTGAGGAGATGCTATTATGAAACCCATTTTACAGACAACGAGGCTCAGAGAAATTAAGTTCCTAGCCCACGGTCACATAGCCTGGCATTGATAGAGCCAGAATTCAAATCCAAATTTGAATTTGTTCCCTAGATTCACTCTTTCTACTCTTCAGGCGCCCTTAACAAGTAGCAAGAGTTAAGAAGGCATTCTATGGAGAGGGTACAGCTCGAGCAAACACCTGGAGGTGGGACAGAAGCTGGTGGACCAGGCTAGATGCTCAAGGTATGAAATTCAAGAATAGAATTCCCCAGAGCATGGCCCTCTGTGCAAAGGCTGGGCTAGGTTTCTGCAGGCTGGAGGAGGGGAGTGAAGGCTGAAACTGCTGAGCTCTCAGCGATTTTCCAGGGGGCCTGCCCCCACCCACTGGCTCTCAGGAGGGGCCCTGGTTCTAGGTCTCCCAGAGCTGCAGCAGAAGCAGTTTTAGGGTGAATAAAGCTTGTGTGTGGGCAAGGGGTGAAAATCCTCCCCGCTCCAAGGGGTGACGCTGAGACCTTTCCAGGGTGGCCTAAAGCCCCCTAAGAGAAGGCCCCCTTGAGATCAGACATCCAGAAGCCATCAGACATCATCAGCATCCATCCTTGGAAGGAAACACAGCCTCTCCCGAGCAGGTGGGAGTGTAGGCTGGGCTGGGACCAGAAAGTCTCCTTGGAGCGTCAGGGACCGGCCCTGGCAGCTACGCTCACCAGACACATGTCCTGTGCCCATCCATGTCCTAACAACAGCCCCCTCCTCACCTACCACTCACCTCCTCTCTTTAAATATATCCAGGTTCAAAGAGAAGCTGGGGGAGGCACCAGGGATGTTAGACTAATGCTTTGTGACCACCTTGTGTCCTTAACAGCTGGGGGCTGACAGCGGCCAATGGCCACATGGATCTATGTGGCTCAGAGTCCCATTGGATTCAGGAATTCAAATTCAGGAAAAAAATATGGGTTCCCTGGAAGGAAGACAACATCTGAATGCCCACCATGTGCCCCAGCTTTATGTACACAGCACGCACTCTCTTATTCATCTCCATGAGGAGCCTGTGAAGGCTCAATTTTCCAGATGAGAAAACTGAGGCTCCGCAGCATGAAATGACTTGCCCAAGGCCACAGTTACTAAGAGGTGGAGCCAGACTTCCGGTCTCTCTACATCTGATCTCATACTCTCAGCTATCAGCCCATACGATTGTCCCCTACTCCTCTCCACAAGTCACTTATAGGATGCTTCTGAGGTGGCTCAAAGTCCTTTTGAGTTCCCATCTATTTTAACCCTTAGTCAGGGAGATGCCACTCATTCATTCCATTCTCTCAGCTAGGCTCTGGGCCAGGCCCCGTGCCCTGGTGGAGGATACAGATGCACTCGTAGTTGATTATGATCAGTTATAAATGCTATCCTCGGGCTTGGAACAAAGTACTCTGGATAAAAAACAGTTAGGAGGGAATAACTGACTCCAAGGAACAGGGGACAATTGGGAAGGGTTTTAGAGGATGAGTAGGAGTTCTCAGGGGTAAGAAATTGATGGAAAGATACCTCTTTCCAGGCCTTTGCCAAATAACCTGAGAGATCTAACTTGCATCTCTCCAGAGGATGAATGGGCTAGGAGGAGAGATTAAGTAGGGCAGTGACCCACCTCTTTCTCCATACCCCCCCACCATACACACACACACCACACACACATACATACATGTACATACACACACCCTACACACACTACATACATGGCTATGAGTTGTTGAATTGTTCCCCTCCTCTTAAAACAGTCCTAATTTCCAGGACCCCAGGATGTGACCTTATTTGGAAATAGGGTCTTTACAGAGGCAATCAAGTTAGCATGAGGCCATCAGGGCAGGTCCCCAATTCAATATGACTGTTGTCCTCACAGAAGGGGGAAATTTGGACACAGGCACATGCACGTAAGGAGAATGCCATTTGAAGATAAGGCGGAGATTGGGGCAATGTTTCTATAAGTCAAGAAATGCCCAAGATTGCCAGCAAGCCACCAGAAGCTCAGAAGAGAACAGCTTCTCAGAAGGAAACAGTCCCACTGACTCTTTAAATCTTGGACTTTGAGCCTCCAGAACTGTGAGCCAATACATTTCTGGGGTTTTTTTTTGTTTGTTTTTTTGTTTTTTTGTTTTTTTGAGATGGAGTCCCACACTGTTGCCCAGGCTGGAGTGCAGTGGTGCCATCTCGGCTCACTGCAACCTCTGCCTCCCAGGTTCAAGTGATTCTCTTGCTTGAGCCTCCTGAGTAGCTGGGATTACAGGCGTGTGGCACCTCACCCGACTAATTTTTGTATTTTTAGTAGAGACGGGGTTTCACCATATTGGCCAGGCTGGTCTTGAACTCCTGACCTCAGGTGATCTGCCCGCCTCAGCCTCCTAAAGTGCAGGGATTACAGGTGTGTGCCACGGCGCCAGGGAAAGACAATACATTTCTGTTGCCCTGGCCACTCAGTTTGTTGCAGCAATTCTAGTAAACTAAACCACAGGTGTACCTGCAACAAAAGCTGCCTCTGGGGCAGAAGGTGGGAGTTGAGAAGAGCTTCTAGGGCATTCTGGATTAGGGGCGTTGAGAGCGGGGGAAGGAACCCGTAAGAGGGAGAGATGTGTCCCTTTTTCACTTCCAGATGCCGTAGAGTCTACAAACCCGCAAGTGTTTCTCGGAACTGAATTTCAACGCTATGTTGACACGGTTAGGGCTGAGGCAGCCCCCACAGACGCAGGTGACTAAAAGTTCCATAGAGATCTTCAGGGAAGACTTTAGCATCTACCTAGAGCACAAAAGCTGAAGAGTGACATGGCCACACCCATTTCACCTCAGAGAGCTTTGGGAACTTGCCCAAGGTCATGGCGGAAGTGGTGGAGCCTGGAGTTGAGGCTGGTCTCAGAGCCACCTGACAAGTGTGGATCAACACCAGCCCGGCGCCCATCAGCCACCCACCTTCCTGCTGGTGAGACTGAAGGCCCGTGATGCTCCACAGACTCAAAAACTTCCTCCTTCAAGAACGAACAGCCGTGTTGTGAGAAGGCGCTGGTTGAGACTTCTTTTCTTTCTTTGCATTCCTTCTAATGTGGTTGTTATAACGTTTTTACAATAGGATGACTAATGTTTACATCACATCTGAATTTTCAGCTAGCATTGGGTGGGAGTGATACTGAGGGTGAGTAGAATGGAGAGCAGCTATTATCAGGACCTTGGGTAAGTCCTTGCCCCGTTCCAAGACCTCAGTTTCTCCATGGTTAAGTGGGTGGGCTGGGCCTATCAAATCCTTCCACCAGTTAGCAAGATGCTTCTCAAATCAGGTCTGAGTCAGAAAGACAATTTAACATATAAGATTAAATGGAATTGAATCATGCAGTAAACAAATTATTCCTTCTCCAATTTTTCTGTCCTGCCTGCATTAAGGAGAAAGTCTCATTTTGCTGCTACTCAGTCTTTAACACCTAACACTTTTTTTTAAATTTTATTTTTGCAGAGATGGGGACTTGCAGTGTTGCCCAGGATGCTCTTGAACTCCTGGGCTCAAACAACCTGCCTGTCTTGGCCTCCTAAAGTGCTGGCATGACAGGCATCAGCCACTGTGCCTGGCCACCTAACACTTTTTAATGAATGGAGAGACAGCTCATGCTTCGATGGCAGGTTATTTAATGACACTTTTAGTTTCAGTGTTTTCTTTGTTTATATAGATACATTCTATTTACTTAAGTAGTATTGGTTTGAGATACGTGATAGTGATAGAATATTTCTAAGTTCAAATAAACTTAAGTTTAGAAAAGGAGAAGGTGGCCGGGGGTGGTGGCTCATACCTGTAATCCCAGCACTCTGGGAGGCCGAGACGGGCGGATCACCTGAGGCCAGGAGTTTGAGACCAGCCTGGCTAACATGGCGAAACCCCGTCTCTACTAAAAATACAAAAATTAGCCAGGCAATGGTGGTGCATGCCTGTAATCCCAGCTACTTGGGAGGCTGAGGCAGGAGAATCACTTGAACCCGGGAGGCAGAGGTTGCAGTGAGCCAAGATGGCACCGTTGCACTCCAGCCCGAGCGACAAGAGCGAAACTCAGTCTCAAAAAAAAAAAAAAAAAAAAAAAAAAGGAGTGGGTGCAAGCTTTGGCAGTACACATACTAAAACTGGAATCATACAGAGAAGATTAGAATGACCCTTGTACGGGTATGACACGTGAATTCGTGAAGCGTTCCGTATCTTTGTTTAAAAAAAGAAGAAAAAAAGGAGTTGATGTAAAGAATTCTTAAGTAGTTGTATATGCACAAAGGGCAAATGAAATCACATCCTTCTACACCTAAAACTCTCTGATGAGCTCCCATTTCCCTTGGATTAATTCCAAACCCTATGATCTATGCCCTCAAGCCCTGCCGGCCTCTCCAGCTCCAACTCCTTCACTCCTCCATTCCATCTGAAATCAATCTCATTCCTGCCTCAGGGCCTCTGTCCCTGCTCCTCCCCCTACTGGGAATGTCCTCTCCCTGATCTCAGCATTCCCAGCTCATCTCATCACTCAGGTCTATATCCCCTCCGAGGTTCTGCCTGTGTCTCTCCATTGCAACCGCTCTCAGTCCCCTTACTTTGCCTGATTTCCCTTGGTGCACATATCCCTCTCTGAAATGATACTATTTTTAAAATGTGTTTACGCTTTTGGTCTACTTTCCCTATTAGATTAGAAGCTTCTTGAAGACCGGGACTTTGTCCCGTATCCTCAGTGCCTGAAAAAAAGTGCCTAACACATAATAGTAGCTCAACAAATGAATGGCAAAATTGTAAAGATGGAGGGAGAACTAGCCCTAAGGTGGAGAGGTGCTGACCCAGACTCCAATATCCGAGGCGGGGCAAGACAGCAGCCACCAGAGGCACAGTGGAAAGGGAGCTCAAACCTTGGCCTCATTAGTACCAGCCTGCCATGCACTGAGCCACCTGCCTCCCTCCCACTGAGGCAGCAAAGAGAGCCGAGTCAGCAACTATTAATGAAGAAGCAATGGTGGAATTACAACATCACCACCAGGTAACCATCTTTATAATAACTGATTCCAGCAAGAATGAACAATAATGTTACAACTAGTGGGCAAAGTTTTGAGGAAGAGTAAGATATTTACATATTCTCAAAGAATCTACCCACAACATACATGTTAATTACAAAGGAGGAAATTATCTTTACAGCAGAGAAATCTAGCAGACAACACCTTAGCCAAGCAAGTTAGATCACTGGAGAGGGGACATGGAGAGCCCACATGCCTCCTGATATGATTCACTGGGAAGGACAAAACGTGCTTCTGTGATATTCCTGCCAAAGAGGCATGACTTAAATCGAAACATGAAGAACCATCAGACAACCCAGATAAGGGCCATTTTACAGAATAACTGCTTCTATGCTTCAAAAAGATCAATGTCATGAAAGAGAGAGAAAATGTGAGAAATCATTCCAGATTCAAGGAGAATAGAGAGACAAGAATTAAACGCAGCATATTGAACAAAATTTTCTTTTGTCTTAGAAGATATTATTGGAACCATTGGCAAAATCTGAATAAATTCTGTCAATTATCCAATAGAACTGTATCAGCATTAATTATCTGGTTTTGATAAGTGTACTGCGGTTATGTAAGAAAATGTCCGTATGTAAAAAAAAAAAAAAAAAAAAACAAAAACCACACACATTGGGGTATTTAGGAGAAAGGGACATTACAACCTTCTCTCAAACAGTTTGGGGGGAAAGCAATAGAAAAACAGACACATTGAAAGGAAATAATAAAGCAAATGTGGAAAATTGTTAGCATTTGGAGAGTCTGGGGGAAGAGCATGTGGAAATTCTTTGTATTGTTCTTGCAACTTCTCAGTAAGTCTGAAATTAGCCTGAAATTAAAAGTTAAGTGAAAAACCAGGCCAGGTGCAGTGGCTCGCGTCTGTAATCCCAGCACTTTGGGAGGCCGAGGCAGGAGGATCGCTTGAGGTCAGGAGTTAAAGACCAGCCTGACCAACATGGTGAAACCCCGTCTCTACTAAAAATACAAAAACTAGCGTGGTGGTGCGGGACTGTAGTCCCAGCTACTCGGGAGGCTGAGGCACGAGAATCGCTTGAACGCGGGAGGTGGAGGTTGCAGTGAGCTGAGATCACACCACTGCACTCCAACCTGGGCAACAAGAGTGAGACTCCGTCAAAAAAAAAAAAAAAAAAAAAAAGTTAAGTAAAAAAACAAAGAGGAGGCAGAGCCTGAGGACTGGAGGAGCCGTTGGAGGGACTGGGCAGACTAGCTGCATGAAGCCAGCATGTCACTGCCCAGGGTCACCTGTGTTCATGTCAGACCATGTCAGGCCACACTGGGCCATAGCAGTCCCCCTCATTCTCTCTAGGGGTGGGGGTGGGGAGTTAAGCCTATACCTGGTTCACACAGGCCCCGCCATGCCCTGCTGGGCAGCGTGGGAAGAGGCCCTGGAAAGAGTCCCTGCAGACTAGGCTTCTCAGGCCCTGCTCCAAGATCCCGGGGCATGTGGTTCCCCACTTCGCACCTCGCTTTCCTCCTCTGACAAACAGGAGATGGCTGGCAGCTCGCTGGGGTTTCTTCCAGCTCAGACACTGTCATATTTCTAGAATCCCATCCCGGCAAAGCAACATATTTCTCCAAGGAGATGAATCCATTTGGCAACTGTGCATCCTTTAGTTGGGTTGAAGGAGGGAGGGAGGGAAAACGAGAGCACATCAAGTGGACTGGGGAACGGGCCTCCTGCAGGCCTGGGGGGCTTCCTCAGCTCTGTCTCCCCCAGCCCGCCTGCTCCCAGGCACCCCTCCTGAAAGAAGTGAACACCCTAGCAAAAAGGGTACTGAAGTGCAGATAAAAATCCTCCCTCCAAACCCCAGTGACCAGAAGTGACTCTGCTCCCAGCTCTGTCAGCCACTGGCAGCGTTACTTAAGCTCTCTGGGCGTCAGTCTGTCCTTCTGTAAAATGAACAGAGTCATGCTTGGCTTTGCATCTGACTCGGAGGACACAGTGACTTCATCTCTGCCTTCTCCCTGCCACAGGGCTCAGTACATGACTCCAAGTCAGAAGTGGGGTCCTCAGATGGGACCCCCAAGACACCCCAAGAAGCCCCTAGCCCCGAGGCCCCTCATCACTCTTACAGCCTGTGTCCCCACATGACCCTGGTCCCCAACCCCACGCACAGACCCCCGCCCCCCATCCGGGCATCTGCTGTCCCTAGCCCCACGCACAGACCCCCGCCCCCGAACCCGGGCATCTGCTGTCCCCAACCCCACGCACAGACCCCCGCCCCCGAACCCGGGCATCTGCTGTCCCCAACCCCACGCACAGACCCCCGCCCCCGAACCCGGGCATCTGCTGTCCCCAACCCCACGCACAGACCCCCGCCCCCGAACCCGGGCATCTGCTGTCCCCAGCCCCACGCACAGACCCCCGCCCCCGAACCCGGGCATCTGCTGTCCCCAGCCCCACGCACAGACCCCCGCCCCCGAACCCGGGCATCTGCTGTCCCCAGCCCCACGCACAGACCCCCGCCCCCGAACCCGGGCATCTGCTGTCCCCAGCCCCACGCACAGACCCCCGCCCCCCACCCGGGCATCTGCTGTCCCCAGCCCCACGCACAGACCCCCGCCCCCCACCCGGGCATCTGCTGTCCCCAGCCCCATGCACAGACCGCCCCCCACCCGGGCATCTGCTGTCCCCAACCCCATGCACAGACCCCTGCCCCCGAACCCGGGCATCTGCTGTCCCTAGCCCCACGCACAGACCCCCGCCCCCGAACCCAGGCATCTGCTGTCCCCAGCCCCACGCACAGACCGCCCCCCACCCGGGCATCTGCTGTCCCCAACCCCATGCACAGAGCCCCCCCCTCCGCCACCCTGGCATCTGCTGGCACCTGCTGGAGACCTCAGCCCGGCTCAGGGTCCTGATGGAGATTGGGGGTGGCCTGGACACTTATTGGCCGGACTTTTGAGTGTGCCCCCACCCCCAGCACACGGTGAAGACCCAGGGGCACCCTCCCATACAAGGGAAAACAGGGGACCACATTCCTATGACAGGGCCGTCTCCCTATCTCTCAGCATCTCCCAGGGACCAGAGACCCAGCCCCGGAGCTTCCTCCTCAGCCCTGCCTCCTGCCTCCTGGCCTCTCTCAGCCGCCATTTTCAGGCAGAAGGCGTTCGGGCTGCAGGAGCCTACAAAATGGAGGGTGAGAACCTGGGCTTCCCTCTGCCTCCCTCTGTTGTCCCTGGGAGCGCCTGCCCGGCCCCAGTCGGAGCAGCAGCTGTGGCCACAGGTCTCTCCTAACACCCTAAGGAGCCTGGCATTTCTCCAAGCATGTCACCGCCAACATCTGGGGAGCCCCACACAGCTCTGAGCTGCCGTTGGCCCTGCTTTACAGCCGGGGAAACGAAGGCTGGGCATGGCCACTCAGCCTGAAGGAGGAGAGCTCAGGCTCCATAAAATTCCATGACAGCCCAGCTGATGGTGGGTGAGGTGAAAAGTCCCTGGGGGAAGGGCGGACCTTTCCTACAGGAGTCTTGAGGTGGGGAGGGGTCCCCGGCCCAAACCCTACCCAATTCCCGGGCTGGGAAAAAGCACCGGATTTGGGGTCATGAGGTCAAACCAAGTATCTGTCATCTATTAGTGGTGCGATCTAGGAAAAGTCACTTTATGTCTCTGAGCCTGTCACTTACTCAGTAAAATGGAAGTCTTAAATAGTAGCGCATACCTCCTTAGGGCTGTGACGAGGAGAAGGCAGGTTTACGTATTTGCAGAGTGCTGCACTGGAGGACGTGATCCTTGTACTGCCTGCCTAACACTTGTAAATGTACATTTTGTGGCGCACCTTCCGTGGGCCAGTCCCTGTGCTTGGCGCTCATCGAATTCTCATGGCACACCAGTCTGGGTCAGGTGGCAGAAAAGAGCCTGGACCTCAGCTCCTTTGGGAATTTCAGTCCTGCCCACCCAACATGACCAACAGGACCAGCAGGACTGGCTGGTCAGCACCTCCCGTCGGCCAGACCCTCGTAGGCTGTCCCACCTCCAGGTTTCTGCTCAAATGGGTCTTTCTTTCTTTTAATTTAATTAATTAATTAATTAGTTATTTTGAAACAGAGTCTCACTCTGTTGCACAGGCTGAAGTGCAGTGGTGCGATCTTGGCTCACTGTAACCTCCGCCTCCCGGGTTCGATCGATTCTCTTCCCTCAGCCTTCCGAGTAGCTGGGATTACAGGTGCCCCCAATCCCCTGAACCACACCTGGCTAATTTTTGTATTTCTTTACTAGAGACGGGGTTTCGCCATGTTGGCCAGGCTGTTCTCGGACTCCTGACCTCAAGTGATCCGCCCTCCTTGACCTCCCAAAGTGTTGGGATTACAGGCGTGAGCCACTGCACGCGGCCTTCAAATGGGTCCTTCTTTCTGAAATACTTTTTTTTTTTTTTTGAGACAAGGTCTTGCTCTTTTGTCCAGGCTGGAATGCAGTGGTGACATCATGGCCCACTGCAGCCTCAACCTCCTGGGCTCAAGTGATTCTCTGCCTCAGTCTCCTGAGTAGCTGGGACTACAGGTGTAAATCTCACACCTGGCTAACTTTTTAATTTTTTGTAAACATGGGGGTCACACTATGTTGCCTAGGCTGGTCTGGAACTCTTGGACTCAAGCGATCCTCCCACTTTGGCCTCCCGACGTGCTGGGATTACAGGTGTGAGACACCAGAAAGGGCTGAAATCTTTTTTCCCCCTTAACTTCTTATTTTCAAAGTATGGACTCGTAAGAAGTTGCCAAAATAGCGAAGAGAAATCCTGTGTACCCATCAGCCAGCTTCCCCAAGTGGTGACATATGATGACATGGATTTAAATTCGGCATTAGCCACCAACCTGGGACAAAATACCTAATTTTCTGAGCCTCAGTTTCTCCACCCATAAAAAAAGGGGTGATTGTCCTGATGTTGTCAGGGTGGAACAGCATATGCATAGCTGGTGCTTGGAGAACTTTAAGTCCCCGGTAATGGGTGGTGGTTGCAGCTGTCACTGGATTGCATCTGTTGCCACACCTATCCCAAGGTGGTGCTGGTGTGTCTTACCACAACACTATAAACTGTTCAAGGGCAAACCTTCATGTCCTATGGTAGTGACAGCACAGGGCCTGGTACTCAGCAGGTACTGGATGAATATGAAAATAGGGAGCCTAGGCCGGGCACAGTGGCTCACGCCTGTAATCCCAGCACTTTGGGAGGCTGAGGCAGGCGGGTGGATCACCCAAGGTCAGGAATTCGAGACCAGCCTTGCCAAAATGGTGAAACCCCGTCTCTACTAAAAATACAAAAAAAATTAGCTGGGCACGGTGGTGGGTGCCTGTGGTCCCCTTACTCGGGAGGCTGAGGCAGGAGAATCGCTTGAACCTGGGAGGCGGAGGTTGCAGTGAGCTGAGATCGCACCGTTGCACTCCAGCTTGGGTAACAGACCGAGACTCCGTCTCAAAAAGAAACAAAACAAAACAAAACAAAACAAAATATGGAGCCTCCTGCCCAGCAAGCTCTCCCCTGGCTCATGGTGCCTCTTTAATTTTGCCTTCCTTCTGGCCCCAAGGTGCAGGGCAACCCCCAGGCAAACCCCATAAGGGCATGCCATGATGAGGGAGGCAGCCACACTTGATCCCATCTGTTGCTAAGAAGACTTCTAGGGTCCCTAGGACTTCAGAGGTCCCTCAGGGCTGTTCCTAGATTCAGTGGTGAGGCTGTAAGGCAAGGAGTTGGCATCTAGGGGAGAAACCCTATGCTAGAATAGAGCCCACAGGACAGCCGGCTAGAAACAAGCCAGGCAACTCCCACACAATGGAAAAAGCACTGGCCTGCTGGCTGGGAGACCCAAGCTCAAGTCCTGACAAGTCTCTCAGCCTCGCTAAACCTCAGTTTCGTCATCTATAAAATGAGGTCGCCATGTGGGTGACGGAGCTCATTGTGCAAACAGCACTATGTTAACCACCAAGTCCTGTATTCACATAGGCAAGGGATTATCTTTGGTCTTGCTGTAGAGCATTTATAAGCTAACATTTCTGAGCACTGCATTTTGTTCGGCTATTTTCAGATGCATCATCTACATTAACTTGTACACTTTGGTGAGTTGAGGATTTTTATCTCTAGCATGCGGGCAAAGAAACCACCCTGGGGCCATGCAGAGATGCAATTCAGAACCCGCGTCTGCCTGACTCCGGGGTCCATGATTCTATACGACAGGATGCCGGCTGGGGTTGATACAGTGCCCTTCCTAGGGCTAAGTGTCTAGTGGCTGGATCTCTGCTCCATACAGCCAGATGCCCTGCTCCATAACCTGTAAAGCCTCAAGGAACATACATAAAGTACAAGCATGTTTAGGCTGGGCCTTTAGTGTTCAATTTACCCAGTTTTCCAGGAAGGAAACTAAGGCCAGAGAAAGGAAGGAACTTGACCAAGATTCCCCAGCAAGTTAGGACCAGAGCTAGTTCTCAAAGTCCACACCCAGCTCACCCCTCCTCAAGGTTCCTTCTCCTCCCCAGGCTGCAGGGGCCCAGTTTCCCAGAGCGGAATCAAGGGACGTGAGCTCGGGTGTCCCCCAACCTCAGGGCTCACTGGGAAAATCCAGGGACTTCCCAGGGTACTGGGGAGCCCCTGAAATGGGGGTCTCATGTCTAGGACGTAACCCCAGGCTGCTGAGCAGTCAGCGTCCCCAGGCTCGGTCTTGTCAGGGGACATAGTGCCCAACCCCTTTGTCCTTCCTCTGGATCAGTGTTTCCAAAGTCTAGGGCACATACACGAAACTGTGCAAAATTGATTTAGGTGGTCATTGACTTGGCATTATATACCACTATATTACATGATGAGGAAGTTATGCATACTCTTTATTTCCCTTTCAGCCTTTCTAATTACAGACTTGGAGGAGGAAATCTCCCATGGGGTTAGTCTTTAAAGTCTCTCTGACATCTACAACCCTCCCTTTTGAAGAAAGGGAAAGCAGCAAATGAATCTGGCTAGAATTTAATGACATTGTTTTATTTCCATTATGTTTATTTTCACCATTATAATCATGATGGTGATTTATAATGAATGGCTTTCCATTTAAGGGAGTGATATATAAAGTTTCTTCTCAAAATAAATGTATTTACATTTTAAAACATCAACTAAGAAAGAGTAGCCAGGCATGGTGTCAGGCGCCTGTAATCCCAGCTATTTGGGAGGCTGAGGTGGGAGGATCCCTTGAGCCCAGGAGTTTGACGCTGCAGTGAGCTGCACCACTGCACTCTAGCCTGGGTGACAGAGCGAGACTCCATCTAAAAAAAAAAAAAAAAAAAGAAAGAAAGAAAAAGGAGGGAAATTACGTTAAGTAAATTGCCAGGTGGATGACACTTTGGCCAACACTGGAAAGGTGGGCTGGAATAAAGTGCTCTGGGAAGAGCTACTCTGGATAACTTACCATGCCCTGAGTCTGGAGAGGGGCCAGGGCTGAGGACAGGATGGAGGGCCTGGAGGCCTTTGTAGCTGAGGAAGTAGATGCAGCCTGGGGATCCCAGCCCCACCAGGGGCTGCTCAGGGCAGGCCTGAGCACATGGCATGGATGTTAAAGCTCATGGTGTCCCATCTGTGGTCCAGGCAGCGAGAGGATGGCCACGCACCTGGGAGGTCTACCCTCCAAGCTCCTGTCCCAAAGGACAGTTGGGGCCACCTGTTTATTCCTCCTTGCCCCAGGGAGAAGTCTGATTCCTTAGCTCAGAATCTAACAGCTGGGTGCCGAATTTAATTCTTGAGTGTTCTATAAATGTAATAAATAAAGCCTTAATAAATGTGATCTGAATGAGAAGGGCCATGGGCAGTGTTTCTCACTCATTCTAGATCCCTCTGTACAGTTTGAGCTCCAGCACCCTAGGAGCTACGTCATTCCGTGGTCCCAATACAGTGAAGGGCATGCTAACTGTCATCAGTCATTGACCTATGGCCAGAGAGCCAAGCTAAGCCGGGAGAAAGATGCAGAAGCTTGTCATAAATTATTTATGTATCTATGAGATGAAGTCTTGCCAGGCAGGAAGAATGTGAAAAGAGGTCAGAATAGAAAAGTAAACGTGTGTTTAATTCAGTCCATCAAACGATAAGGCCAGATGCAGGGCAGATGTAGGGGATTAGGTTTGTATAAGTTGGATTCAGAGGTCATAGGTCAAGGAGCCAGCCCAGTTGGAGGGCACGGACTATCAAAAAGGGCAGAAGCGCATCCATCAGCAACACAGGGGAACCGTATCTTATGTTTTGGCAAAACAACAAAAACGCCGACCTCAACTCAGTCCACTGAGATGGAAAAACTTCAACCTGCTTAGCATAACCCAAGTTACCTGCAATGGCGCCATTGTTTTCTCCTTAGTAAGTGGCTTTTAAACCCAGGAAGATTAGAATTTAGAAAACAGAGATGATTACATAAACACTCATAGTATATATCCATTGGTGTTAAATGTAAGTTGGGTCAAGTTATGTGAGTTGTTATGTAAAGTCCTATATTTGTGATATTTAAAAACATTTGGCCGTTGAGTTCCTCATGAATGTGAGCAGGTAATGGACTTCAGTTCAATTTTGAAGTTGAAAATTTAAGAGAATTTGACAATGTCTGTAAACATGAGAATATTTAAGAGAACTTGATATTTGCTTTAATAACTCAGAAACAGAAAGTCAAACACCACGTTCTCACTTATAAGTAGGAGCCAAACAACGTGTACACACGGACATACAGAATGGATTAACAGACATCGGAGACTCCAAAAGGTGGGAAGATGGGAGGGGAATGAGGAATGAAAATTACTTATTGGGTACAATGTACAATATTCCAGTGCTGGGTACACTACAATCCCAGACTTCACCACTATGTAATATATCCATGTAACAAAACTGCACTTCTACCCTCATATCTATAAAAATTGTAAAAAATAACTTAATATTCACTTCGCTTATGCTAGTTTTTTAGTTCTGAAAGCGTTTTCTAAAATTCTTGGGAACATTTTGTTTCTTGCTCTATAAAATATGGAATTCATTATATTTGTAAATGTGCTTTAGAATATCAAAGGCAGTGCTATCCAATATAAATATAATGCAAGTTACGTATATAATTTTAAATATTCCAAGACAACCCTCCCCCTACTTTTTTGTTGAGACAGGGTCTCCTTCATCGCCCAGACTGGAGTGCAGTGGCACAATAATGGCTCATTCATTGCAACTTCAAACTCCCGGGCTCAAACCATCCTCCTACCTCAGCCTCCCGAGTACCTGGGACAACAGGCTTGCACCACCACTCCAGGCTAATTTTTGTATTTTTTGGAGATACGGGGTTTTGCCGTGTTTCCCCGGCTGGTCTTGAACTCCTGGGTTCAAGCGATCTTCCTGCCTTGGCCTCCCAAAGTGCTGGGATTACAGGTATGAACTACCACACCAGACCAGAAACCCCATTTTTAAAAAGTAAAAAGGAATATGTAAACTTAATTGTGATAATAGAATTCATTTAGCCCATCATATCAAAAATATTATAAGTTCGACATATAAATCACATAAAATTTGTTGAAATATTTTACATTCTTTCTTGAAACTCATCTTCAAAACCTGTTGTATATTTTACACTTTACACATCTCAATTTGGACTGTCACATTTTAAGTGCACGATTATAGGGGCTACCCTATGGAACAGCACAGAACCAAGGGAGTTTGATTAGCTACATTTGTAAGGGTATTTATTATTTAAGGATGCTAGGTCCGTTCAACTTCATTTGCTCAAATATTAAAGGCCCATCGAAAATCATTAATCAAAATTACAGGGCTTATAAAATAAAATATGATTAGTATGTTGAACTCACAAGAAAAACCAAATTCTTAAAAAATTGTTAATTAAAGAATTACTATTTTTTTTAAAGTAGCCACAAACAGCCTTTTCCTACACAAAGGCAGCCCTCGAGGACCTCGCCAGCCAGAGCACAGATGGCATTAGAGTCATGGAGCTCAGCACTGCCCTGGCGGGAAAGGCCTGGGTCTTTGTTACTGCGTCACAGTGTCAGATCTGGACAAAAGCTTTCTTACAGATTGTCTGAACAGAGTACCTCCCTTCCACTGATGAGAAAACACGGCTGGAGAAGAAAAGAAGCACAGTCAATGGTGAATTAGAGGCAGGACCAGAGGCAGGACCAGGGCAGAACCTGGGGTCTCATGATGCCACTCCAACCTCCCCTGTCAAGGGCTCCTAATTCATTCTCTCTGTTCCTTCATCCTTAGTTGGCTGATCAGGAAACTGAGGTAGAGAACTGGAAGCTTGAATCTCTAAGCAACAGAAACCAGCAACACAAACGAAGCCAGGCTCAGAACCCGGGCCACCTGGGCAGAGACCCAGGAGATAGGGCCTCGTGCTAGGGTTAGAAAGGGAAGAAGGAGGCTGGGCAAGGTGGCTCACTCCTGTAATCCCAGCAGTTTGGGAGGCTGACGTGGGTGGATCACGAGGTCAGGAGATTGAGACCATCCTGTCCAACATGGCGAAACCCCATATCTACTAAAAATACAAAAATTAGCTGGGTGTGGTGGCATGTGCCTGTTATCCCAGCTACTCAAGCCTGGCAACAGAGCGAGAGTCCGTCTTAAAAAAAAAAAAGGAGAAGAAGGAGAGAGGAGATCTGCCCGAGCACAGCAAGGTTTCAGCCAGGTCTGCCAGGGCAAAGGAGGGCAGGATTGCACCTGCCTGTGGTCCCAGGGCAGAGCCAGGCAGCCCCACCCTGAAATAGTTCTTGGGGTAAAGGCCTGAAACTTCCACACGCACTTCATTCTCCCAGCTCCCTTTCCTCCCTCTTTGCCATCATTTTTCTTTCTCCTTCTTTTTCTCCTTGGAGGTCCTAGTCTCCTTTCCCCAATATGGTCAGCCCAACACAAACTCCCCACAAGCAGATATGGGTCAACCTTGCCCTCTGAGGTCAGGTTCTGCTAGCGTTTGGGCCTGCTGAGCCGGACACAGAGGAAGAAAAGCTCAGGGAGGCCTGGGGTGTAGCAGCTCAGTGTCCTCTGCATCAGCCCCAGAGAGGGGCAAGGGGCTGCTTGAAGGTGCAGTCTTCCTCCTGCCTGGAGAGGCCATATTTTTCAGCAGTAGGACATACACCCCTGGCAACCCTCAGGAGAGTTTACAGAAGCCGCGTTTAATGCTCTGAAATCGCAGCGTGAGGAAATTATTCCCTGCCCACGGTGTTTTCAGTCCTTCTGCAAAGTCAAGAAGAAAATAGCTACTAGAGCTAGGAGGCCATCTCCTCTCCCCTTCTCCTCACCCCTTTCACAGAGAGGATGAGCTCTGGGTCTTCACGATCTTGTCACTTTTTGCTAAAGCGTAATAGAAATTGGGTTTTGCCACCATTTGTTTTTATGTTTCCCTTTACATTTCACTTATGGCAAATGATATTGATTTTCCACTTATAATGGTGATGTAAAGTTTCCTTTCAAAACTGAGCTTGCATTGATGACAACAAGTGAGTCAAATAAATATCAACACAGTTTCAAAACCATAAAGTGGATGACAGTACTGGGAAGGAGCAGGTCGAGCAAGAGCTGCCAGGGTGGGACAGACTGAATCGAAGGAGCTTGGAGGCTCCAGGACTACTTTGTTTGACCTCCCTGAGCTCTGCCCAGGTCTCTGGGTTCCCACCTCTCCTGTGGGCACCATTCAAAGCCAGTTCTCCTGGCTGGCTGCTGGGCCAGCTGCCACGGCTCAGATGCCAAGGGCACCAATGCCTAGTTCAGCCCCTGACCCTTATTCCCGCTGGGAAGCTGAGAAGGAGCTGGTCTGAAGCCCTGGGTCAGGGAAGATGTTTTGGACCCGACTTTACTCCTGAGCCTGTGGCTGGGCTTCATGGGGAAGAGGAAAGGGGTCCGCTCTAGGACAGTCTCAGCTCAGGGGCAGAAGGCAGCCGAAATTCCAGAGCTGCTGCTCCAGAAACTCCTGGTAGAGTTAGCAGGGCAAAGCTACATGCATAGAGCTGAAGGCACACAAACTCCAGCTCCCAGAGCCGAATGGCTTTCCCTGAACCAGTATGAGGCCACGGGCTCGGAACACATGCCTGGAGATCAAGGCAGAGAGGAGAGCACCCCCTGCCCAAGAGTCTCCCGACATGTACCCAGTCTTCCAAGCCAGCTTGATGCCCCCTCCTGACTGGGTCTTCCTGGGTCTTCCTGGGTCTCCTCCATCACAAAATGAAAGCACTTGGCTCCCTGGCTGCAGGGTGGACCCAGACTCCCCTGGCCCAGAATTCTGTTTCCACACCAGTCTCCCCAAACCCCAAAATGTGAGAACTCAATGGGGTCAGGATCTCTTGCATCTCCAGGCCCCTGCCCAGCTCTGGCCAGCTTGGACCCTGCACTCAACAGGGGCCAGCAAGTATCTGGAGAGCACAGTGTAATGCCCCAAACCTTCTGGCCATCTGATTCCCTGGCCTAGGTGGCCAGATGCCTTGCCACTTGGGGGCAGCTTGAGACGTGGGGATGGCCTTCATGCTCGCTCATGCCCTAGACTACCCCAGCTGGTTGTGCTGAAGCCATCAGCACCTGGCTGTCCAGAACTCTCCCTGGCTTCCCTGAGTCCTGTTTCAGGCGGTGCCCTCCTGTGATTGGCCTAAGCCTGCTGGACCCCAAGCCTCAGCTTCGGCGTTGAAAGTACCACCATCAGTGGTCCCGCCTCTCTGGAAGGTGAACGGTTCCTTCTTAAGAGTTGGCAAGCAATAGGAAATGGGGGAGTTCCTGAGCTTAAGGATGGGAGGGGCACCTCCCTCCTCACATCCTGGGGACCCGTTGGTAAGGTACAAAGCATGCTTCCCACGTTCTATCACTCCAGGAGGCTTCCAGGCACAGCCCCGGCCCCTCGAGGGGCTCCTGTGTCCTCTTCTAGCCCCAGATGCTGGAGTTCCCTGGTCCCTGAGTATAGTCTTGGCTAAAAGATCCTAGAAAAGTGACCACAAGGAAACAACCAGAAAGGGGACTGAGAGGGCCAGACCCGGCTCCTCCAGCACCAGTGGCAGGAGATGAGGGAAGGAGGCCTACCTGAGAGGGCTGCCATCAGCAATCCAGCGATCCCGAAGAAAAGCCACATGTCTGGAGCTGTCTCTGGCTGCTACGCGTGGCTGCCTGTGGGAAGCACCATCTTGGGGCCGGGAGGTGGACACGGCCGTTGTGCTCCCCTGGCTCAGGTCTGCTCTGCCCTTTGCTGTTCCTGTTCCTGTGTCTCTCTCTGCTCTCTCATCTCCGACACGCATGCGATCAAACCCAACCTGTGAGTGTCCCACGCCTGCTTGTTCTGCTTGTGGTTTTGGTCTGCAGGAAGCTGGGCTGCTGTTACAGGGGCTGGTGGGGAGAGTCCCAGCTGCCTGTGCTGGGACCCCACCCATCCAGGCTGCACCCCAAGAGTCATGGAGCCAGACACACGCATGCACACGCATCCCTGCAGACACACTTCCCCGAGGGTCTTCTAAGAAGAAGGGAAGTGGAGGAGCCATGCCTCATTTCTGGTGGCCCAGAAGAAAAAATTGATAACGTAGTAGCTGCTCAATCAGTACATATTGGAAGAGGGAGTGAATGACCCATTGCCTGTCCCAGTCCATGTAATTTGGCTCTCATGGATTAAATCCTGAGTTTTATCTTAACCTTAGGTGCAATGGTGGTTGGGAAGGAGGGTGTGGTCTTGATGCGCTTTTGGAGATAAGAGCCTAAGTCTCCCCTCAGAGAAATATAAATTGGGAAGGGCCTGAGAGATGGCCATCCCACAAGTCCTTCTATAGGGAAGGGTGCCAAGGCCTTGTGGGAGCCACCCCCTCAGATGGCACAGTGGGGCCAGCTATCCCATCTCCAGGTACCAGACTGGGCATTCTTCTGTGGGAGTCAGGCATGGGAGCTGGGTCTACAAGGCTGAGCAGGATTTTGACAAGCAGCAATCATGGGAGGCCTCTGGGCCAGAAGGAACAGTAGGAGCGAAGGGCTGAAGGAAGGAAGCCCAGGGCCGCCTGAGAAACCCCGAGTTGCCCCATTGCACTGCAGCAGACTGATGCTATAGGAAGAAGGCAGGGGCCAAGCGTGTTTAATTCCCACAGTACTCCCTGTGGAGCATATGGTAGGAGGTGAATAAATGTTTCTTGAATGAAAAAAGGAATAGATAATTTGGTTGTCCAAGCAGGACCCTGGAAGTGGTCAAATCCAGAAAGGGTTTGGTTCCAAATCCTGGCCCTGCCCCAATTGGTCCCATCCCAGGTCCACCTCTTCTGGGCCTCCACTTCCTGCATCCTTGCTTGTCTTCATTTCCCCAACATGTGGAATGGGGAGGGGTCCTCCTTCATTGGGTTCGGTCCTAAAGGTGGGTGTATGCATTTGATGCGGCAAGTATTAGAGCCACGGGGAGCCAGGCGCCCCCAGAGTGAGACCCCTCCCAGTCCTGCCCCAGCGCTGGCACCTGCTGCCGCTGCCCTCTGGTGGAAGTCACTGGCAGCACAGGTTTGCATGGGTGCCTCGAGCTCCCAGATGCAATTCCATTCGTTTACAGAGACTTGGTATGCAGAATTCTGGACAGGACTCTGTGGAAGCGAAAGAGAGGAAACAATATTCCTGCCCTCAAGGAGGATGGAGTTCACACACACACAAGTGACCAAACCACAGGCCAAGGTAGGACACACATAATGTGAGATCTCCTGGTCCTAAGAGGAACCCGTTTGAAATGGGCCGGGAAGGATGGCTAGACTCCATTTCTGACAATATGGTAGACAGCAGATGCTGAAGAATTCTCCTAATACAAAACACCACAAAAATATTGTAAACCATCTTTTAAAATGTGTAGCTGAGGTGGTGAGAAATGAAGAAAATCATCAGAGATCAAAAACGACAATAAGCCTGGGCAACATGGTGAAACCCTCTCTCTGCAAAAGGTGCAAAAAATTAGCACACACCTGCGGTCTCAGCTACTCAGGAGGCTGAGGTGGGAGGATCGCTTGAGCCCAGGAGGTCAAGGCTGCAATGAGCCAAGATTGCACCGCTGTACTCCAGCCTGGGCAACAGAGTGAGACCCTGTATATGTTAATATATAAAGACAACAAAAATCCAAAGAGATCACAGCCAGCAGAGAAGTATCTGTTGATCCAGTTGACCAAGAGCTTCAGTCTTATGAACATGGACAAAAGTTAAAGCTGAGAAACAAAATCGAAGTGAAAAACAAAATCCAAAATTTCTGCCTTAAAGAGCACTGAAATACAACATCCACAGTGGAGAACTCGGAGAGAAAAATTCCTTGAAGTGAGCTGACACAGAGCTTGCCCAACTCAGCATGGACTCTGAATGGGAGAAAAATAAATGTCAACCCTGAATGCCCCTCACCACAAGTCTACCTACTAACAGGCCTGGAGGTGAAACTCGTGGTGACTTTGTGGCAAAAACAACCACACAAAAAACAAACAAACAAAAAGATAACGTAAGAATTTAAAGTAAGGTAAATAATAGCTCCTTAGGCACTTGGCAGAAACAAATGATAAAAATTGTCTCTGGAGTAACTCATCCTATATTCATGATTCAAAGAAATCCCACAGAAAAACTCCCATGGAACATGAGTTCACATGTTTGTAAAACAGAAAAATCATAAAACACAGGACACAAGGTGCTTTAGGTGAGAGGAGCACCAAGCAATATACTAAAAATGCAGACCTTCGAACACATCTTAGATGTTGGAATTGCAGTATATATAATATAAGGATGTTTCATATGCTTCAAGAATTAAAAGTTGGTAATTGAAAGTATAGATAAGGAACAAGAGACTATTTAAAGTGACCAGGAAGATTGAGGAAAAAAAGCAAGCAGTTATGTAAAAACATAATTTTTGCCCAGTGTACAGATTAAACAGTAGACTAAGGCTCAGTAGTTTGGGAGGCTAAGGCAGGCTGATGGCTTGAGGCCAGGAGTTCAAGACTAGCCTGGCTAACACAGTGAAACCCTGACTCTACTAAAAATACAAAAATTAGCCAGGCAGGGTGGCACACGCCTGTAATCCCAGCTACTCAGGAGGCTGTAGCACGAGAATTGCTTGAACCCAGGAGGCAGAGATTGCAGTGAGCCGAGATTGTGCCACTGCACTCCAGCCTGGGTGAGAGAGTGAGACTGTGTCTCAAAAATAAATACATACATACATATATAAAAATAAACAGCAGATTAATATGGCTGAAGAGACAACTACTGGGGTGAACAATAGATTTGAAGAATTTACACAGGATGGAGCACAGGAGGACAAGGTGATGGAAAATATGAAAGAGGCTAAGAGACATAGACAAGGAACAAGGATTTAAATATGTCTAATTAGAGTTCTAGAAGAAAATGGAAAATTTCTAGACTTGATGAAAGACACAATCCTCAGATTTTGGAAGCTCCCCCAACCCAAGCATGATAAATAAAAAGAAATCTACACCAAACATTTTTGATAGCAAAACTGCTGATCACTAGACAGAAGATGGATGAACGATGAAGTAGATGGGCAGTTAATATCTCAATACCAACAACTAAAGCCAGAAGGCGATGGAACAACATCTCAAAGTACTAATTAAAAAATAACTGTCAACCTTGACTATCTTTCAAGTATAAGGTTTAAAAGACAAATTTTCAGATGAAAATTGAGAGCATTTATAGCTAACGGACTCTTACCTAAGGGAATTCTAAAGGATGTTCTTCAAAAACAAGAAAAATAATCTCAGAAGAAAAAGTCTAAGACTCAAGTAAGAATGGTGAGCAAAGAAATATGTAAACACAGAAGTGGATTAAATAAGCACTGATTGCATAAAATAATTACAAAAATGTCCAATTTGTGGAGTTAGAAAAAAATGAAATAGGCTGGACATGGTGGCTCATGCCTGTAATCCCAGCACTTTGGGAGGCTGAGGTGGTTGGATCACTTGAGGTCATGAGTTTGAGAATAGCTTGGCCAACATGGCTAAACCCCATCTCTAAAAAATACAAAAATTAGCCAGGCATGGTGGCCTGCACCTGTAGTCCCAGCTATGCAGGAGGCTGAGGCAGGAGAATCACTTGAAACTGGGAGGTGGAGGTTGCAGTGAGCTGAGACTGCACCATTGCACTCCAGCCTGGGTGACAGAGCAAGACTCTGTCTCAAAAAAAAAAAAAAAAATTAAGAAAAGAAAAAAAATGAGATAAAACTAAAGAACCGTAAAACAATAACAAATTGGTGAGGAGTGATCAGAGTGGGAAAGGTCTATTATTTGGTGGGAGGGCAAAATATTGACTAGCGTTTGACCTTGTTCAATTAAACATGCATGTTAAACTAGTTGAACAATAAAATGGAACTTGCTGGGGAGAGAAGCCTGCTATAAAGCCAAAGAGGGCAGGAAAGGAAAAGAAAGAAATGAAAGGGAGAATAGGACAAACCGAAGGGTTGGTAGGTTTCAGCAGGTATCTCAGGTGTAGGGTGGCAGGAAGGGTGCTCTTGACAGGGCACAGGGTAAGTAGAGGCAAGACAGCATGATGTGAGTGTTGCTGGGGCTGGTTTGACATGATACACCCCAAGCAGCCTATGTTTCACAGACTCAAAGCTTCAAAAATGAAGCTGAAAGGTGCACCCAGCTGGGTGTCCAAATCAGTGAGCTCATTTTTATTTAGAACTCTTGGAGCAGGACCTTGTGAACTCAATTTGCAAGGGACACCCAGTGGCTCTGCACCCTGTGGAGAACTCAGGAGTTTTTCATCCAGACTGTATCTCTCTCCTGACCTTGACCCAGCAAATTGGAATAAGCAACATTATTGAGGGAAGCCCGACTCTCCCACCAGAAGGAAGAGAGGACCTAGAACTGAAAGGCCGCCACCCTCACCATGTGGCACATGCGAAAGTTTAATGCTGACGGGTACTTAGTGAGCACTTCCTATTGTGCCAGACACTTTACATGGAACCTTAACCCTCAGTTCTCACTACAACTCAACCAAGTAGATTGTGTCCTTAGCACAGCCTTGCAGATAATGACACTGAAGTTAGAGAGGTAGTTTGCTCAAGATCCCACAACTAAGAAATAGTACACAACTAAGAAATAGTAGGGGTAGGCTCTGAACTCAGGTCTGTTTGGATGAAGACCCTGGGCTCTTAACCACAGGGGTGGGTTGTGGCACAAGCATAAAGGCTTTGGCTGAAACATGGCACCACAGGCAGGAAAGGCTCTGGTTCTATCAGACTCTAAATTTTGGAGCAGCCCTGCTCCTGGGCCAAGCCGAACCCACTCCTTAGTCTCTTGAATCCTGAAATTTCTGTCCTGACCACAGTCTCCAAACCAGCTACAGCCAAACCTTGTGTTTCCTGAGGCCCAGAATTTTCTACCATGTTCTAAATATTTAGCATCTAAATGTACATACATTAGCTCTAATCCCTTAGTCACTCATTTAACACAACTTTATCATGTGTTCTAGGTGCCGGGGACACTACACGGACCAAAACAGACAAATATCCCTGTTTTTACAGAGCTTATATTTTAGTGGGAGAGAAACATAATCAACAATAGACATAATAAATAGGTTATATGGATAAAAAGAAACAGAGCTGTGTAAGAAAGGCTAGGAGTGCTGAACAGAGGTTACAATTGTAAATGGGTAGTAGCTTAGCTTAGCCTCTTCCCCCTCAAATGGAGCCTGGAACAAGGGCTTGTTTGCAACAGGTTATTTGGGAATGCGATCTGAGGGAACAGGTTGAGAAACAAAGAGAAGAGAAATAGGAAAAGAAGGAAAGTCAATAAAAGGATGCCTCATTGAGTTGGCCCACACTATGGACAACTAGTACTTGATCTCACACTTCTGAAATGGTTCTCGTAACTATCTGCCCATGTGTGGTCTCCATTCCTACGACCCACTGCATGAGCACTGATGTGGCCAATGGAGAGAAGCTGGCTAATATCCTCTTGATAGTCGTCGGCCAGCCTTCCTGTGGTAGAGCTTCTCTACTGGGCATTAGCTTACATCATGTCCATCCACATGCCTCTACCCCAGATATCCTTGCCTCTGATTTTCCAGTCTTGTTCCTTCCAGCCTCTTTCCAGGAGTCCATGTATATCCATACCTCCACTTGTTTCCATATACAGTCCACGAATAACCAAAGGTACTATCCCATCTCTGCCCACTGCCAGTACTTCCCTTTACCATTGTCCTTCACAGCCACCTCTGAGTGAGGCTATAGTATAGCTTCTGTCCATTTCTGGCTAGTAACAACCTATTGTGCTGCCCCATTTGTGAACCAGGTCTGAAGTTTTCCACTTCTATCAGAAGGAGCTTTCTCAAGGCCATAGGTGTGAGTTAAAAGAGAAATATGGGGCCGGGAGTGGGGGCTCACACCTGTTATCCCAGCATTTTGGGAGGCCGAGGTGGGTGGATCATGAGGTCAGGAGTTCGAGACCAGCCTGAGCAAGATGGTGAAACCCCGTCTCTACTAAAAATACAAAAAAAAAAATTAGCCAGGTGTGGTGGCAGTCACCTGTAATCCCAGCTACTTGGGAGGCTGAGGCAGAGAATTTCTTGAACCTGGGAGGCAGAGGTTGCAGTGAGCCGAGATCATGCTACTGCACTCCAACCTGGGCGACAGAACGAGACTGAGTCTCAGAAAAAAAAAAAAAGAGAGAGAGAGAGAGAGAAATATGGATGCAAAAGAGGCAGGTGCCATCTGTCCCTGTAACTTACTTGTACCTTCTGGTTCTGTTTCGGTTTGAAGCGATTGTACAGCTGCTGCCCCTCTCCCCAGATCTTATAGCCTGGTGTGTGATGGGGTCTTGTGGTCCCCTAGTTGTTGGTTAACCATCATCAGGCACAAGTCTCTATCAGGGCCCAGTAGCACCCTAGGATATGATTTTTAAGTGACAAGCATTTCTCTGCTGCAGGAGCCATGGCTTTGGTTTGGCACCCTAGAGGTTTGTGCTGCAAAATTCTGTTTTTTGGAGCCTTCCGGAGACTCCATATGGCATCCTTATCCATGTGGTATCTCAGATATGACTGAACACGATTGTCGTAGGGCGGCACAGCAGCTTGCACCATTGCCTGGACCTGCCACAGAGCCTTCTCTTGTGCTGGGCCGCCCTCGGCACTAGCAGCCCCCCAAGTCACATGATAAATGGTCCGACAGAATTCCCCAGGGATGCTTTAAAATCCAGAAGGACCTACCCTGTGCTGTGCCTTGTTCTTACTGATGGGAGATGCAAGTTACAAAGGCTTGTTCTTTACCCTAGAGATAATGTCCCCACATGCCCCAGGCCTTGGGACCCTTAAAATCTTTCCCAATGTGGCAGCCACCAAAATCTTTTTGGAGCTTATTTCTCACCTTTTAGCATACAGAGGGCAGCAGTTCTCAAATTTTTTGATCAGAAGACCCCTTTATATTCTTAAAAGTTATGGAGGACCCCATAGAACTTTTGTTCATGTGGGTCATATCTACTGATATTTATCGTATTAAAAGTTAAAACTGAGAACTCCAGAAGATGGAGAGTACAATCATGGGTACCAGAGACTGAGAAGGGTAGTGGGGGTGGGGGAGTGGGGATGGTTAATGGGTACAAAAATATATAGAATGAATAAGATCTAGTATTTGATAGCACAACAGAATAACTACAGTCTACAATAATTTATTGTACATTTTAAAATAGCTAAAAGCGTATAATTGGATAGTTTCTAACACAAAGAAAGGATAAATGCTTGAGGTGATGGACACCCCATTTACCCTGATGTGATTATTACACATTATATACTTGTATCAAAATATCTCATGTAGGCCGGGGGCAGCGGCTCATGCCTGTAATCCCAGCACTTTGGGAGGCCGAGGCGGGTGGATTGCCCAAGCTCAGGGGTTCAAGACAAGCCTGACCAACATGGCGAAACCCCATCTCTACTAAAAATACAAAAAAAAAACTAGCCAGGCGTGATAGTGCGCACCTGTAATTCCAGCTACTCGGGAGGCTGAGGCAGAAGAATCACTTGAACCTGGGAGGTGGAGGTTGCAGTGAGCCGAAATAGTGCTACTGCACTCCAGCCTGGGTGACAGTGAGACTCTGTCTCAAACAAAAACAAAAACAAAAACAAAAACAAACTCACGTACTCCATAAACGTATATATACGTACACACACCTACTATGTACCCATAAAAATTAAAAATTAAAAAAGTTTAAACAAAAAACTGAGACATTTAAAATATTTATTTAATACATTTTAAAATATAAACAACAAACTCATTACATGTCAATATAAATAACACTTTCTGTGAAAAATTACTATATATCCCAAACCCCACAAAATTATTGGGGGCCGGGCATGGTGGCTCACTCCTGTAATCCCAACAATTTGAGAGGTCGAGGGGAGTCGATCACCTGAGGTCAGGAGTTCAAGACCAGCCTGGCCAATATGGTGAAACTCCGTCCCTACTGAAAATACAAAAATTAGCCAGGTGTGGTGGTGGGTGCCTGTAATCCCACCTACTTGGGAGGCTGAGGCAGGAGAATGGCTTGAACCCAGGCTGCAGAGGTTGAGGTGAGCCGAGATGGCGCCAGTGCACTCTAGCCTGGGTGACAGAGCGAGACTCCGTCTAAAAAAAAATAAAATTATTGGGATAATATTGTTTTATATTTTTGCAAATGTCTTGAACATCCAGCTTTGTAGAAGCCACCTAGATTTTCATATCTGCTTCTTCATTTAATTTGTGGAGATATGTTATTTAGATTGAAGTATATGGGAAAAAATCTGGTCTTACCATATGGAGTAGATAAAAGGAGTAGTATTTTAATAGGCTTTTACAAATAATTGTAGATATTCTTCTCTGATATTGAAAAGTTGGCAAGTGATAATTTCCAAAGGTTAGCTCCAATGTGAAATCTGAAATCATATCAATGACCTTTTATATATTTTTAAAGTCCATTGTTCTATCTTGTACTTTGAGTGGATCTCTTATCCATGCATGATTTTGTAATAACATGTCTCAGTCATTGTGGAACATACTGTTCTACAGTCCATTTTTAAAGCCCATTGTTCTATCTTGTACTTTGAATGGATCTCTTATCCAGGCATGATTTTGTAATGACATGCCTCAGTTATTGTAGAACATACTGGTTCACAGATGCAGAAGTTATTCAGATCTTCCAAATGTTGACATATTTCGTTACACAGTACCGAAAATCACATTCATTGATATCATCTCTGATCCCATCAGAAAACTTTGAGTATTGGGAAGATGTCAAGATCATGACATGGGTTTTCTAACATTTGAATTTTTACTTAAAAGCTCTGATTTCATCAATGGCAACAAATACTGTCTTTTTCTTTCAAGTGACAGGCTCACTTTGTTCATTTTCAAACAATTGTCTGCCAAATTTTTAAGTCTGAATAACCATAGTTTCAAGTAAAAATGGTGTTCCATGGGGGAAAATGTCTAGTTCAGCTGGCAAATCCAAAAATAGCACAAGTGCTTTTTTTCCCAGAGCAACCTTCATACTGTAGTATTCAGCAGGAGTGCTTTTTGCTTACTTCTTATTTGTCACATAGAATAAAGATTGTACTTTAATAATATTAATAATTTTAACTGCTTCATTGAGGACATTCTTAAATAAAAGAACGCATCCTCTGAATGCAACAAGATGAAAAACTCCAACAGCTACTACTGTAGCTTGATGCCACTGCTTTTTTTTTTTTTTTTTTTTGGCAAGGTGTCACTCTAGCCCAGTCTGGAGTGCAGTGGCATGATCTTGGCTCACCGAAACCTCCACCTCCCAGATTTTAATGATTCTCCTGCCTCAGCTTTCTGAGAAGCTGGGACTACAGGCACATGCCACCATGCCTGGCTAATTTTTATATATTTAGTAGAGACAGGGTTTAGCCATGTTGGCCAGACTGATCTCGAACTCCTGGCCTCAAGTGATCCGCCCGCCACAGCCTCCCAAAGTGCTGGGATTACAGGCGTGAGCCACCGCACCCAGCCTGGCACCAAGGCTTTGATTCATGTGAAGGCACAAGTGGTTTTACTCATCATTGCTTTTGCTACAGGCAAATTATGTCAGTGAAAAAGGCAAATTGTATCTTTATGTTTATATGCAAATAATTTTGAACTCGTGGACCACTGAAAGGGTTTCAGGGATCCTTAGGGGTTCATGAACCTCACTTTGAGAAGGGAGAGAAGAACCATGGTGCTCAGAGCTGAAACTTAGCATCTTGAATATCCGACCTAGTTCTTCTCCTAAGCATTACTTGAGACATGTAAGCTCTCTTCAAGGGGCAGGCCAGCTGTCTGTTCCCCCTTATGTATAGGATTCCAAGGTGCCTGATCAGTTTCCATTGAAGTGTGGTGTCCACTGAACCCAACACTCTATGAAGGAACTAATCAGCCTGGGGTCTAGCAGAGTGAGATCCCTGATACCAAATTTAACCTTTATTATAACAATCAAAGCCTCCGAACCATGTTAGAGGAACTCTGGAAAATTAGGAAAAGAAAAAAAGTCACCTATAGTCACACTACATTGACAACCACTGTCATGCTGTAGCCTAGAGTGGCCTAAAGGTTGACTCATCCTGAACTTACTGTTGTTGAAAAAATCCCAGGGCTATTTTTTTTGTCTTGATGCTGCTAAGCCACATCATTCTGGCCCTTTCCAGTTGGGTCTTAGGTTCCCAAGGGGGGACCTGATATTCAGATCTGTCCACTTCATTCATATAGAGCTCCCCTGTCAGTGGTCTAGAATCCATTGTCCAATTGGACTAACCCTTCTAGCTTCATGTGATCTGCACATAGAATGTGTCCATGTCAATGGCTCTTTCCTAAATTCCCTGTTGGGGCTTAGAAAATGATACCCCAAATAAAGTCCTCCACAGTAGCCTCAGAAGCAACCGTTTTTCTCTAACCTACTGCCCCCCTGTCTCTCAGTCCCATTCTCCCCCAAGATTAGCCATAGAAACTGGAATCCCTCTTCCCCAAGGCAGGTCATAGAAACAGAACCCTTTTCCCCCAAAGTCAGCCATAAAACCTAATTACATTACTCTACTCTAAGTTTCCCTCCACCTTTCTGTATAAAAACTGGCCATAAAGAAATTATCTTGGTTTGTCTTTTTTTGACTGTATGTAGGTTGTAAGACTCCCATTCCAGAGAGAGCCCAGTCCTACCCCCAGAAGGAAGGAATGCAGCACAGAGAGGCCAAGAAGAATCTAGACAGACAGGTCTTGCTGGGTTTCCCCACTCAGTCCATTAGCATTAGATCATACCCTTAGGGAGCCTGGATAACTCAGTTGGTAGAGCATTAGATCATACCCTTTTTGTTCAATTCTGTATCTACACGGCTGTCCATACTTTGCTGAACCTAAGCATCAAAGTGGACAAGTTCCCTCGTCTCTTTGGGTCTTCACTCTGTAGCCTCCTGTGTACACACATTAAATACATCTGTATGTTTTTTCTCCTATTTATCTGCCTCTTCGAGATTTTTCAGTGAACCTTCAGAAGGCAAAAGTGAAGTTTCCCCTTGGTGCCCCCACACCCCATGGGAATCTTGGATTACAGTTCTTGATGGTGAAACCACCCGCACTGATGATGCATCCCTTCTGTATTAGTTTTCTAGGCTGCTGTAACAAATTACTACAGACACGGTGGTTTAAAACATCAGAAATGTCTTCTCTCACAGTTCTGGAGGCTGGAAGTCGGAAATGAAGGTGCTGACAGGGCTGCTTTCCCTCAAGAGTCACTAGGGGAGAATCTGTTCCTGGCCTCTTTTATCTCTTGGTAGCAGTGGGAGTTCCTTGGCATCCGTTGGCTTGTGTCCTCTCTTCTGTGAGGGTCTATCCAATTTCACTCTGCCTTTCTCTTGTTTGGGCACTTGATATTTTAATTTTTTTCCCAAAGCTCTTGTGTCACTTCATAGGGCATTTCTGATAGCTGTTAGGGTCCATCCCAATAGTCAAGAATAAGCTCTCTTCGTCAAGATCTTTAATTTAAGCAAATATTTCACCATACGAGGTAACAGTCACGTTTCAGGGATTAGGATATGGACCTATACTTTTGTGGGGAAGGCACCATTCAGCAGACATTTATTTGTAGCTGCAGTTTTCAGCCAGGAATAATTTTGCCCCCAGGGGATGTTTGGTAATGTCTAAGACATTTTTTCGGTTGTCACAGCTGTGGGGGATGGAGTGCAGCAAGCATCTGTGAATAGAGGCCAGGAACGCTGTGGAACATGCTGCAGTTCACAGGACAGCTCCCCACAGCAAAGAAGTATCTAGTCCAGAGTGCCAGTGGTGTCGATGTTGAGAAATCCTGACTTACAGTAAATTAGTATTATAGTATTCTCTATCTGAAAAGCAACTGCTGTCATCCCTGTCTCTAACTCTTTTTCATTATCGCCTTTATTACGTGTGACATTAAATCTATTCTATCCTATATTTATTTGCTTGTTGTCTCTTTCCCATAACCACAAGGGCAGAGATGTTTGTCTGTTTCATTCACTGTTGTGTCCTCAGCACCTTGAACAGCATTCAGCACATCGTGAGCATTCTCAATATTTACTCAATTTATTAGTTAATAACGGTGCAGATGTTTCCTCTCTCTCTCTCTCTCCCTCTCTCTCTCTGTCTCCAAGTTCTTCCTGTGTCACCCAGGCTGAAATGCAAAGGCACAGTCATGGCTCAATGCAGCCTTGACTACCTAGGCTCAAGAGATGCTCCCACCTCAGCCTCCTGCCTGGCTAATTTTTAAATTTTTTATAGAGATGGAGTTTTCATTTCATCTTATTTTTTGAGATGGAGTCTTGTTCTGTCACCCAGGCTGGAGTGCAGTGGTACAATCTCAGCTCACTGCAACCTCTACCTCCTGGGTTCAAGCGATTCTCCTGTCTCAGCCTCCCCAGTAGCTGGGATTACAGATACACACCACCAAACCCAGCTAATTTTTGTATTTTTAGTAGAGGAAGGGTTTCACCATATTTGTCAGACTGGTCTCGAACTCCTGACCTCAGGTGATCCACCCTCCTCGGCCTCCCAGAGTGCTGGGATTACAGGCGTGAGCCACCACACCAGGCCTGAGATGGAGTTTTGCCACGTTACCCAGGCCGATCTCGATCTCCTGGGCTCAAGCGATCCTCCCGCCTTGATCTCCCAAAGCTCTGGGGTTATAGGCATGAGCCACCACGCCTGGCAGGTACAGACATTTCTTGAGCCCTTACTCTATGCCAGCCACCATGCTGGGTTATTATCTCTTTTTGATACTCACCAAAACCCCTCTAAGTTAAGTATCATTTTTCTCCTCCATTTCTCAGATAAAGAAACTGAAGAGGTTAAGTTATTGCTGAAGATCACACAGCTCTTAAGAGGTCAAACCAGGGCCCTTTCTCTGGTTACCCAACTCCAGAGTATTCCCTTGGAGAGGATGTGACTTCTAGGTACCAGGCAAGGTGCCAGGCACTGAAACAGAGAGGAAGAAACCACGGGCCCTGTCCTCAAAAAGTCACTAGTTCAGTGGGAGAAACAGGCAAGTAAGCAGGCTCGTGTGACATGAGTTGCCGCGAGGGATGATGAGGGAGAACTGATATAGGCTGGATGTTTGTCCCCCCAATCTCGTGCTGAAATGTAATCCCTAGTTTTGGAGGTGGGGTCTGACAGGAGGTGATTGGATCATTGTGGCAGATCCTTATGAATGGCTTATCACCATCCCCATCCCTTATGGTAATAGGGAGTTCTTGCTCTGTTAGTTTATGGGAGATCTGGTTGTTTAAAAGACTCTGGGGTCTCCCCCTTCTCTCTCTTGTTCTCTTTCTCGCCATGTGACATGCTCGCTCCCCTTTGCCTTCCATCATGATTGCAAGCTTCCTGAGGCCTTACCAGAAGCAGATGCTGGCACTATGCTTCTTGCGCAGCCTGCAGAACCATGACCCAATTAAACCTCTTTTCTTCTTCTTCTTTTTTTTTTGACAGAGTCTTGCTCTGTCTCCCAAGCTGGAGTGCAGTAGCACAATCTTGGCTCACTCTAACCTCCACCTCCTAGGTTCAAGCAGTTCTCCTGCCTCAGTCTCCTGAGTAGCTGGGATTACAGGTGCCTGCCACCACACCCGGCTACTTTTTGTATTTTTAGTAGAGATGTGGTTTCACCATGTTGGCCAGGCTGGTTGTGAACTCCTGACCTCGTGATCTACCTGCTTCGGCCTCCCAAAGTGCTGAGATCACAGGCATGAGCCACCACGCCCGGTACCTCTTTTCTTTATAATTACTCAGCCTCAAGTATTTCTTTATAGCCACTCAAGAACAGACTAACACAGGATCCCAGCCTTGAAAAATCAGGGGAGACTACTCAGAAGAGGTGACATCTGGGTCAAGTCCTGAGGGATCAGTACTCATGAGTCATGGAAAGTTCTAGGCTAGAGGAGCAGCATGTGCCAAGTTCCAGATGAAAGGCAGCTGGAAGCTGACCATGGCTGAAGGCAGGGTGGGAGCAGGAGACATGGAGAGAAAGCGGTCAGAGATGAACTTGGGAGTTGGTCTGGAAGGGGTTAATCCTGGAGGGCCTGCAAAGTTGGACAAAGAAGTTAAGACTTTGTCCCGGAGAATCCAGAACCAGGAGGGTGCCTTTTCAGGGTTTCAAGCATGCTGGCTTCAGTGCTGAACGTGAACCGAAAGGTCCTACTGCAGTGGCCCAGGAAGGGAATGCTGGCTGCCCAAACAGGGGCAGTGTTGTTGTCGGGGTGAGAGAGAGATGGGTGGACACAAAAAAGAGTTGCCAGGCAACATCAATGGAACTTAGGGGCAGGATCCTTGGGGATATCTGCAACAGGGGGCAAGCATGGCTGCAATCTGTTTTTTAAAAGGTTGGTGAGAACGAACACTTAATAAAATGATGTAAGAAGAAAAACTATCTTTGGCAAAATGTTGCCTCCCCCTCCAGATCCCAGTCTGTGGATGGCCTCACTCCTCCTGGGTGCTAAGGGACAGGAAAGACAATATGAGGATGTATCCTCTACTGTCATCCTCCCCACTGGGGACCATGGCCTTCCACAAGCCAGTCCACAGTCTATGTCTCATCCTCAGCTGTGGCCCTGGGAATGTCCTGCTGATTCATTCTGGCCCCATCGGCTTGGAAAGGTGTCTGCTCTGTCCTATTCCTTTCAAGGCACCTGGCTGTCCTTGTAGTCATGGGGATGGGGCCAAACAGCAGTTCTCAACCTTGTCCTGCCGTGCCACAAGTAAATGATATTCCACGGGCAGCCACGTGTCTCCATTGGGAATGGGAATGATGTGTGGACAATTCAGCGGTAGGTTACCTGCAATTCCTGGTGCACCTGCTACACACCGGGGCATGCTGGGACTGACCACCCTGGAGTGAGCAGGATGTTGGGATTGGCCACTGCAGCATAAGAAGCCGCTGTGGATGAATGCCTGCATAGCAGTCCAAAAATTCCCCAGACTGCCACTGTCCTTCCCTCTGCTTTGCCTCTCCTCATTATGTGGCTATTATAGTTTTATCCAGGTGGCTCAATTTTTTAATTTCCACCTATTATCAAGCCCAGGATCCCCCTATAGGTGTAGAGAGTAGGTTGGCCAGGTATAAGAGAAATACAAATTGTTCTGCAGGTGTGAGGCAGACCTTGGCTAGATCTGGGGGATAACCTTGCCTCAACTGCAGGGGCCACCTCTCGGTCCTCCTTGCAGAGTCTTGATGAGGTTGTGTGTATTTGATGCTCACCTGTGAACTATAAAACCTGTGGGCAACGTAGCAGGATGGTGCCAGTGCATTACTAAGAAATTGTACCTGGAAAGTGAAAGTTGGATCAAGGTTTCATTGCTTCATTTTTTTCAACCACATAAAGTAATTGTGCTGGGTTTTAAAAGGTAGAGCTGGGGGCCTAAGTGGTTAGTCAAGTCCTACTTTTGAACTTCCTAAAATCTGATGTCTCTCACCCTGCCCTGGCAGAGTGCCATCAGGAGAATCTAGGAGACTCGAGAAGCCACTTCACCTAACATCCTCATTGTGATCTCTCTAAGAACGCTCGCTGACGACGCAGCCCGTGCTTCTCACACTCAACAGTAGCTGTGTTAGATGCACAGGTAAAAAGGCTCATTTTCACCAGCCTCCAACCAAGGCATCTGCAGGGACACTTCAGCATGCCACCACACCAGACAGCGTTGCTGCCCTTGGCTCTCTGTGAGCATGCAGGCCCACAGATGCCAGATCCTCTGCAATTTCAGGAGTAGCCAAAAGTCCGGATCTTCATGCTAATACTTCTGATTTTTTTTTTTTTGAGATAGAGTTTCGCTCTTGTCGTCCAGGCTGGAGTGCAATGGTGCAATCTCAGCTCACTGCAACCTCCGCCTCCTGGGTTCAAGCGATTCTCTTGCCTTAGCCTCCCGAGTAGCTGGGATTACAGGCATGTGCCACCATGCCCAGCTAATTTTGTATTTTTAGTAGAGATGGGGTTTCTCCATGTTGGTCAGGCTGGTCTCGAACTCCCGACCTCAGGTGATCCACCCGCCTCGGCCTCCCAAAGTGCTGGGATTACAGGCATGAGCCACCGCGCCTGGCCAATACTGCTGAATTCTTAAGGAGATAACTAAAACTTCAAAAATGTTTTAAAATTAAAAAACAGTATGGCCGGGCACAGTGGCTCATGCCTGTAACCCCAGCAGTCTGGGAGGCCGAGGTAGGTGGATCACTTGAGGTCAGGAGTTTGAGACCAGCCTGGCCACCATGGCGAAACCCCGTCTCTACTAAAAATACACAAATTAGCTGGGCGTGGTGGCGGGCACCTGTAGTCCCAGCTACTCGGGAGGCTGAGGCGCGAGAATCTCTTGAACCCAGGATGTGGAGGTTGCAGTGAGCCAAGGTCACCCCACTGCACTCCAGCCTCCAGCCTGGGTGACACAGTGAGACTCCATCTCAAAAAAAAAAAAAAAAAGAGAGAGAGAGAGAGAGAAACAATAGCAAAAGCTACAACAAAAACTCAATACCATGTGACTAAACACTATCAGAGCCAAACCACATAGGCCTGTGGGTCATGGCTATGGCCCACCAGCTCTGGGGCTCCCCAGTTCTAAGATTCTGCTCTCCAGCTCCCTCCCACTGGTCATCAGTGTTGTGACTCCTGCCGTGGGTGACAGTCATGTCCGCTTTTGGAACATTACTTCCTCTATCTGCAAGAGGCAAGTCACCCCTACCTTCTCCCCAGCTAAATGTGTCCCCAGGACTTTCCCCAGTGAACCAGCCCAGGACCTAGTCCCCTGGTACCTTGGAGATGGAGCCTGGGCAGTAAGAAAGATGCTGGGCTGGGTGCGGTAGCTCATGCCTGTAATCCCAGCACTTTGGAAGGCCAAGGCGGGCGGATTACCTGAGGTCAGGCATTCGAGACCAGCCTGGCCAACATAGTGAAACCCCATCTCCACTAAAAAATACAAAAATTAGCCGGGCGTGGTGACACATGCTTGTAATCCCAGCTACTCAGGAGGCTGAGGCAGGAGAATTTCTGGAGCCTGGGAGGCAGAGGTTGCAGTGAGCCGAGATTGTGCCACTGCACTCCAGGCTGGCCGACAGAGTGTGACTCTGTAAAAAAAAAAAAAAAAAGATGCTGCACTCCTCTTTTCTCTGCTACTTTCCTCTCCTGGGTTTTTCTCTGCAGGCCACACTGCTTTTAGAAGCCTTTCCCTTCATCTACCACCCGCTGAACATCACTGACGGCAGGCCAGCACTCTCTCAGTTCTCTGGGTAAGACTCAGCTCTCTGAGCTGAGTCTGAGCTCATCTGCCAGCCTAGTGATCTTGCCAAGAGAGGAAGGAGCTGCATCTGATGTGATCTGAACTTCGTCACCATACCGTCACAGCTGATGACCTAAGCTTCCTCCAAGTCGAGGGGTGGTGCAGCTCCATCCAAGCCTCCTCTTCTCTCCTCCAGGCTCTGCCCACCTCACGAGAGCACATGGTCCTGACTACAGTGACTGAAGGAAGACCTGGGATGGAGGGCTCTGCTTTCTCACCATCCTCTTGGCCTGGCTTCTCTAACATGTTAAAAACTTACAGTGGCTCACAACCGTAATCCCAGGACTTTGGGAGGCTGAAGCAGGTGGATCACGAGGTCAGGAGTTCGAGATTAGCCTGACCAACATGGTGAAATCCCATCTCTACTGAAAATACAAAAGTTAGCCGGGCGTGATGGCACGCGCTTGTAATCCCAGCTACTCAGGAGGCTGAGGCAGAATTGCTTGAACTCGGGAAGCACAGGTTGCAGTGAGCTGAGATTGTGCCACTGCACTGCAGCCTGGGCAACAGAGCAAGACGTCGTCTCAAAACAAACATACAAACAAACAACAACAACAAAAAATCCCTCACTTTTTTGCTGGTATCTATAGCGCTTTTTTTGCTGGTATCTATAGCTTTTGTGAGACTCAGTTCATTTCGCTTTTAGCTTTCCTGATATCATTCTTACAAATTTTGCCTTGGGACACTCTTTCCATTCATTGATTCAGGCAATACTTATTGAGCACCTATTATTTGCCAAGTACTGGGAAGCCATTGAGAATAAAACAGTGAAGAGTTAGAAAAGGTCTCTGATCTGATGGAGGGCCTATTCTACTGGTGCTAACTGAACAAGTAATATGTGCTCTGAATACATTAAAACAAGACAATGTGATGGAGGATGCTGAGAATCAAGTAGGCAACTACTTAGATGGGAAAATCAGGGAAGGTCCCTACAGAGGAGATATATCTGCTGAAACCTCAAAAAAGAGAAGCAGCCAGCCATGCAAGGATCTGGAGGGAGAGCAGTTATGGCAGAGGGGTCAGCAAAGACAAAGGCCCTGAGGCAGGGAGGAGTTTAGCATGGGAGGCGAACCTGGGAGGCCAGCTGGCTGGACTTGAGTGAACATGGGGCTGAGATGAGGTCAGAGGAGAGCAGAGGCCAGATCCCCCTGGGCTCCTAGGTCAGGGTGAGGCTGGTGCTTAGGAGTGCTGAGGCTGACTCTGATTTAGTTTGAGGTCGGTGTCCCTCTCAATCCCAACTCACTTGTGGTCCTCTATGGCCCGCAGGCTTGTTGAAAGTGCCCCACTTCCTTCCTCACAGCAGCCTCTGCGCAATCCGAATTGCGCTGTGAATTTCCCTGCCACTCAGGAGCCCGGGGCAGGGCTTCACCCCTAGTTCAGTTACCAGGAACCAGTCTTTCTCCACCTTCCTGCCCTAGCCCCATTGGGTCTCAGTTTCTGCATCTGAAATGGCTGAGTGTGACCAAATGATGCAGGTAGCCTTTCCACTTCTTTCTACCCGTGGCGCCTTGGAGTTTGATTGGAAGAGGATAAAGCAAAAGTGGAATCCTGGCCAGAAACGAAACTGAAAGAAAAAATTCCTCCTGGCTCTAAGGAGGCCAGCAGAGAGGGTTTGGGGTAGGAGGCAGAGGTAGAGAAGGAGGGAGGTTTTTAGAAAGCTGACCCGGCAGGAGCCCTGTGACCCAGGCTTTCACTTCTCCTAAACACCCAGTTGCGCCATGTGATGCAGGCAGGGGACTGCGGATAGGGCCAGTGAAAGGGGAAGCGAGGGGAGCCCAGAGTTTCTCAAGAAGCCGAGAAAGGGACAGAGGCTGAGCCTGCGGGGAGGGCTGCAGGGGACTGAGAGGGGAGTGGAGGCAGTGGGGGTGAGGGGGACAGGGAGGAGGTGGAGAAGACGGCAGGGGCAGCAGGGTGACTGGGGCAGAGGGAGCCCCCACCCCACTCCCAGGGCAGGCCAGGAGTCATAAGGATAGGGGACAACAGGAAGGGGTGACAAACGGGGAGGGGGAAAGGGAGGCGGAGGGGCAGCGAAGTGAGGCAGGGAGGGTCGCAGTGTGAAGAGGAGTGGGAGGAAGGGTCAAAGTGGAGGGAGGAGAGAGGAGAGTTAGGGAGAAACAGCTGCAGGGGAGGCGCGGGGAGGAAGCCTTAGGGGTGGGGGAAGGGAGAGGGGAGTTGAGAATTAGGGAGGAGGTGGTAAAGTCCGGGTAGTGAGCGGAGGGACAGGAAGGGTAGGGCAAGAAAGGGAGAGGGGACAGGAGGGAAGGGTGGGCCAAAGCGGTGAGAAAGGAGGGCCAGCCAGTTGGGTGGGGGAGAGGGCCGAGGCCCGGGGGCAGGAGTGCAGGGCTCTGAGGAGGGGAGAGGAGAGGAGAGAAGAGCCGCGGGGGGCCCAGCCCGGAGCCAGGATGCCCGCGCCGTGCGCCCGGGAGCAGCCCCGCGTGCCGGGGGAGCGCCAGCCGCTCATGCCTCGCGGCGCGCGGGGCCCTCGACGGTGGCGGCGGGCGGCGGGCGCGGCCGTGCTGCTGGTGGAGATGCTGGAGCGCGCCGCCTTCTTCGGCGTCACCGCCAACCTCGTGCTCTTCCTCAACAGCACCAACTTCAACTGGACTGGCGAGCAGGCAACGCGCGCCGCGCTGGTATTCCTGGGCGCCTCCTACCTGCTGGCGCCCGTGGGCGGCTGGCTGGCCGACGTGTACCTGGGCCGCTACCGCGCGGTCGCGCTCAGCCTGCTGCTCTATCTGGCCGCCTCGGGCCTGCTGCCCGCCACCGCCTTCCCCGACGGCCGCAGCTCCTTCTGCGGAGAGATGCCCGCGTCGCCGCTGGGACCTGCCTGCCCCTCGGCCGGCTGCCCGCGCGCGCCCTCGCCCAGCCCCTACTGCGCGCCAGTCCTCTACGCGGGGCTGCTGCTACTCGGCCTGGCCGCCAGCTCCGTCCGGAGCAACCTCACCTCCTTCGGTGCCGACCAGGTGAGTGGCAGGAGGCCTGCCCCGGCGGGTGTGGAGGGAAGGAGGGCTGGCCCCCAGCGTGACCTGGGACAAACCAGGTCCCCTGCCTGCGCCTAGTTTCCTGATTTGAAAGAAGAGGGAGGCTAGCCCTTGCAAAACCGATGGCAACCGCAGTGGAAATAACCATGGTTGTTTTTTTGTTTGTTTTATTTTTTGAGACGGAGTTTCGCTCTGTTGCCCAGGCTGCAGTGCAATGGCGCGATCTCAGCTCACTGCAACCTCAGCCTCCCGGGTTCAAGCGATTATCCCGCCTCAGCCTCCAGAGTAGCTGGGATTACAGGGGCCTGCCACCACGCGCAACTAATTTTTGTAATTTTTTTTTTTTTAGTAGAGGTGGGGTTTCACCATGTTGGTCTTGAACTCCTGACCTCAGGTGATCCACCTGCCTCGGCCTCCCAAAGTGCTGGGATTACAGACGTGAGCCACCACGCCCGGCAGGTTGGTCTTCTTTGAGCTACTTGGTAGGCCCTATGCTAAGCACTTTCACTGTTTAACTGATTTAATACTCTTCACCACCCAAGAAGTAGGAATTATTATGCCCATTTTACAGAGAAAGACACTGAGAGGTTTCATGGCATTAATCAACTTGTCCAAGGTGACATGGAGGGTCGAGGAGCCGAGTAAAGGCAGCTGGACTCCAGGTCCACCATGAGCCTCGTCTCTGTGTGTTATGGGGATGTGCGGGCAGGGCAGGAGCAAGCCAGCTTCTTCCTATCAGCAGTGCTAGAGGCTGTCAGGCCGACTTGCTCGGATCCCAGCTCTGCCCTTCACTAGCTGGAGGCACATGGGCAAGAACTCATTTATATCCTGAATGGGCTGCCTGGTCTTCTCCCTTAGCTCAACCTCTGAGCCTTTCTCCATTACCCCTTGAACAGAGCATGACACGTAGAAGAAATTTAATAAATATTTGCTAAATGAATGAGTAAATGCCCAACAACACGGCTATATTTTGATAGCTGTTCCCAGTGGGATATTAGACAATAATTTAGACTAAAATGTAATATTATTAAAATAACCACATATGGTGTAAATGAGCAAAAGCAGGATGCAAGACTGCATACAGATAGGACTGCAGCCATGTGGAAAGACGAGGTGTCAATGAAAGGAAACTGGAGAAAGATTGTCACAGTGGTATGGTCAGGCCACTGGACTAATTGCACTTTCTTCTTAATTGCCTCAGTTTATCAAATGTTCTTTGATTGCACATATTATACTCATAAAGGGGACCTTTTTCAAAAGGATCATTTCATCCAATTGGCACCCACAATTCAGCACCTAGCAGTTTCCAGTGTCCTTGACAAGGAGTCACTTGTCCAGCTTGTTTAGGATCCTTTGATGATGACTTAATGCCCCCAGGACAGCCCTGGCCATTTCTCTGTTTCTTTCTTTCTCTCTCTCTTTCTTTCTTTTTTTTCTTTCCTTTCTTTCTTTCTTTCTTCCTTTCTTTTAATGGAGTCTCACTCTGTTGCCTAGGCTGGAGTGCAGAGGTGCGATCTCAGATCACTGCAACCTCCGCCTCCCGGGCTCGAGCAATTCTCCCTGCCTCAGCCTCCCAAGTAGCTAGGATTATAGGTGCCCGCTACCATGCTGGCTAATTTTTGTATTTTTTTAGTAGAGATGTGGTTTCACCATGTTGGCCAGGCTGGTCTTGACTCCTGACCTCAGGTGATCCACCTGCCTCGGCCTCCCAAAGTGCTGGGATTACAGGCGTGAGCCACTGCGACCCACCAACCCTGACCATTTCTTACTTGTTGTTGACATTCTTTCAGACCTAGAGACCCCCAATATTTGTCAATGGGAATCTCTCACCTTCCTTTAATCCTATTATTTCATTGACATCCTACTAGCACCCCCAACCCAGTACCCTTAACCTGTGTCATTGACCCTATTGGCCTCCAGAGAGCCTCACCCATCCAGTACCCCCTGTGGCAGAAATGATCTTCTGGAGGCCAGCCCACGAAGCAGAGCCTCCCGTGGCACCAACAGTGACAAGCTCCTGTACGTTCTCCCCTTGGTTGGGCACGAACTTTGGGTGGAGCAAAGGCAGGCCACAAGGCCTCATGAAGTTGGGACCTGATCCCTAGGACAGTGCAGAAACACCAAAATGATTTGAGACAGGAATGGACATCACTGGATTTGAGCTCTTCAAAAATGGCTCTGGCTGCAGTGTAGACAGCATATGGGTTAACAAGAGTGGGTACTTCACAACAGGCAGGAAGCGGCTGCAGAATTCAGGGGGGCAGTCAGATGGGGATGTGGGGGTGGGTGGGACTGGCGCCATTTGGCAACAGCTATACCTCAGGAGCTGCGTGTTTCACACACTTGCTGATTTCAGAAAGGGCCATCCATCACTCTCGACAAAGTGTCTGCTCATTCTAAAAGAACTCATTTATATCCTGAATGGGCTGCCTGGTCTTCCCCCTTAGAGTTACAATAGTCATAGTCATTTACTTCCAATTAATAAATGGAAGTGGCTGCTTCTAATGGGACCTATTCAATTTTCTGCTTGAAAGTCTAGAGTGAGAATTATCAGTGAGCTGGCATGCCCCTCCCTCCCCATTTCCAGGAGGACCCCTCAGAATCTCCAATGGAATGTGGGTTTAAGTGCATCTGTGTGGACTATAATTTTACTTTTGAAAAAGGAAAAATAAATACTTGTCTTTTCCCCAATGCAACTACAGAAAGTAAAGTTTGACAAAATTGCCCTCGCTAGTAGAAATATAAATCTCTAGGTGAAAGGCAATAATGGATCTTGAGATTTGCGGGGGTATGAAAAGGGTGACTGGTTTAGCAATGTAGAGAAGCATTTATTCTCTCCATTGAAATGGCCCTTAGTCCTCAGTGCTTTTTTTAAATGCAGATGCCCAGGTCCTGCCCTAGACCTGCTGAGTCAGAATCTGGGACCTGGGTCTGGGAGATTTGGAAGCAGCCAGTGCAGCTGACTGGAGCCAACAGACCAGAAGGGGCCTGGGGCCTGGCTGTAGCTGATTGATCCAAATCCTGGGTAAAGATTTTCAGCCCATCTGCCCTTGCTGGGAGGCCTGAAAAAAAATGTTTTTTTCACCAGGCCAGAACTCACTCTTGGGGCTGTGCCTGGGACCACCTCTGCTGTATATCAGAGGGACAAAAGTTGGGTGAAAGGATGGGTCACAATAGCTTCTCTGCTTGCCTCCGAACTGCAGAGGAAATTATCGCTCAGACTTCTGTTCTTTTGGTAATATGCATACAACATTTTTAATAATGTGCAATAAAACTGAGATCTTATTGGCTTTTTTCTGATTATAAAAGTAATGAATAGGCCAGGCGCGATGGCTCACGCCTGTAATCCCAGAACTTTGGGAGGCCGAGGCGGGCGGATCACGAGGTCAGGAGATTGAGACCATCCTGGCTAACAAGGTGAAACCCCATCTCTACTAAAAACACAAAAAATTAGCTGGGTGTGGTGGCGGGCGCCTGTAGTCCCAGCTACTCAGGAGGCTGAGGCAGGAGAATGGCGTGAACCTGGAAGGTGGAGCTTGCAGTGAGCCGAGATCGTGCCACTGCACTCCAGCCTGGGCAACAGAGCAAGACTCTGTCTCAAAAAAAAAAAAAATAATGAATAGTGTAGGTTGCTGAGTGAAAGACAAAGGGATAAATCAACCAGAAATGAACAAGTGGCATCCGAGACATCTGCTGTATGTGTTCCTCTGCGACAATAAAAAAGCAGTGTGTGTCATGGGTATGCAAAAGCAGCTGGGCCAAATGTCCTGATCTTTAGCAAGTGACTCCCAAGAGAAGGATTCATTCATTCATTCAGCAAATATTTACTGAGCGTCTGTTTAGTGATCAGAGACTAAGAAACTGTCGGAACGCTTACCACCCACTGATCCAAGAAGTGTCTCTCTAGGAGGGAGGGATATGGGTACAGAGAGTGCCCCAGACCCCTTTGGCCCTCACTGTCACTGCTTCCTGAGTGGCAGGTGATGGATCTCGGCCGTGACGCCACCCGCCGCTTCTTCAACTGGTTTTACTGGAGCATCAACCTGGGTGCTGTGCTGTCGCTGCTGGTGGTGGCTTTTATTCAGCAGAACATCAGCTTCCTGCTGGGCTACAGTATCCCTGTGGGCTGTGTGGGCCTGGCATTTTTCATCTTCCTCTTTGCCACCCCCGTCTTCATCACCAAGCCCCCCATGGGCAGCCAAGTGTCCTCTATGCTTAAGCTCGCTCTCCAGAACTGCTGCCCCCAGCTGTGGCAACGACACTTGGCCAGGTAAGGAGGGGCTCTGGGTGCAGGGAGCCTCCAAGCCTGGAGAAGCTCTGGATCACTCCTGGGGAGGCATGGTCCAGGTTGCAGACATTCTGGTTCAGCTACAGTGATAGCCTTTTATGATGATCTGCTCTCCAGTGGGCCAGAGCTGCCCGCTGTGACTGAGGATGGAGTTCAAGAAGGTGGTGGTGGTGGTGGTGGTGGTGATATTTTTGGTGGTCATCTACGTACAGAATGTGTGAGGATGGGGCTGGGAGCAGTGGCTATGCCTCTAATTCCAGCACTTTGGAAGGCTGAAGCTGGTGGCTTGCTTGAGCCTGGGAGTTCGAGACCAGCCTGGGCAACATGGTGAAACCTCATCTCTACAAAAAAATACAAAAATTAGTGGGGTGTGGTGGCGTGTGCCTGTGGTCTCAGCTACTCAGGAGGCTGACATAGAAGGATCAATCGAGTCCAGGAGGTTGAGGCTGGAGTGAGTCATCACGGTGCCACTGCACTCCAGCCTGGGTGACAGAACAGGAAAAAAAGAAAAAAAGAAAAAAAAGGAAGTGTGAGGATGATCAGGGTCTCGACAGTGAAGACGGTAGTAAGGATAAGGATGACGGTATTGGTATCTACACTGAAGACACAAACGTTGGCAATGCGGATGACAGTGGCATTAAAGGAGAGGATGATGGGGATGATGTTTCCAGTGAACGCTGTTGGGATACAATGTAAATAATTCCACATTACCCTGTTACTAACCATCAGAGCATCTTAGGAAATCGGCCAAACTCCCTCCCTCCTCATTAGCTGACATCCAAAGGAGGAAGGTTCTGAATGACCTTGCATAGGTCCCATGGCTTCCTTTTGCCCCTCGCCTTCCTAAATTAACTGTCTACTTATGCGAAGCAAATCTGTCTCCAGACCTTGCAGCCAGTTACAGCTCCTGTCAATAGAATCTAAATGAAAAAGGTGAAGAACATGCTTTCCCCAGTCTGGCATATTGCTAGAGGTTTGTAAGTTGCCAGGAGCCGAGAAGTGTGGTGGTTTTCGTTATCTATCGCTGCCTAACAAACCACACCAGAGCTTGGTGATTTAAATGACCTTTTTATCTCCTCTCCCAGTTCTGAGTGACTGGGCTTAGTCGGGCTGTTCTGCTTCTCATGATGGCACTGGGGTTGCAGTCATTTGGGACCTGGAAAGGGCTAGAACTTCTGAGTCTGCTCACTTACGTGGCTGGCGGTCAATGTGGGCTGTTGGCTGGGAGCTGAGCTGGGACTGTGTGGACCAGAGCACCTTGGTTCCCCTTCATGTGGTCTTACCATGTGGCTTGAACTTCTCACAGCATCGTGTGAGGGTTGCAAGAGGCGGGAGCATTCCAAGAATGAATGTTCCGGGGGGAAAGAAAGCAGAAGTTATGGGTCTTCTTAAAGCCCTTAAGAGGCGTTGAAGTCCCAGACCACCACTTCTGCTTCATTCTAACAGGTCAAAGCCGTCACAAGGCCAGCAGGGAAACAATGGCAGGGAAAGTAAACTCTGCCTGTTGGTGGCAAAATGGCAGCACACACTGGGAAGGGTGGAGTTGACAGTGGCTGTCTTTGCAGATGACCACACTAGTATTGTCCGTTTTGGAATCTCAAAGGACAATGCAAGGCTCTTGGACCAAAAGAGGTCAGAAAGCTCTCAAGACAAAGGGCAAAAGGTAAAGGTTGCAGCGGTGATTGATCAATCCTGTCGCCTACTGACGTTCCCTCTACCCCCACCTCTCCATTCTCTATGCCTTGTCATGGAGGGAGACGGTTGCCATGTTGACTGTTGAGGAGGATGGACTTGAGACAGCAAGTAGGGGGAATTTTGGTGTATCAAATCTGTGACAGCGTCTGTCTCTGAGTCAGGCTTGGATTGGGACTCCCCTGGTTCCCGTGGCAAATTGATGCTACGAGCCAAAAAATCCCTTCAGACTGTTTTCCACAGTCTCTGGTCTTACTTCCCTCAGGACTCAGAGGGGCCACAGCTCTAGAGCGGAATGAGTCTTGGCTAGGCACCTTTGCAGCAAAAGAGAGGATAGAATAATATTGGCAGTAGTGGTGCCAACATTGAAAAAGAGTGATAGTGATGGGAATGGAAACTCCATGGAGAGGATGATTTTGCTGACAGCAGTCACCTTACTAAAGGTGATGATAATAAGGATGCTGGCCTTGGCGATGGTGGTGATGATGGCGAAGGTGGTGCTAACAGCGGGGTGGAGGAGATGAGGGTACTGATTTCAGAGACGTGCTGATACCGGGAGGAGGATTAAATTAGGGGGTGATGGTGGAAGTGAAAACGGTGGCCGAGGTGGTGGGGAAGAGTATGGCTGCTGTGTTTGTTTGTTTGCTTGTTTTTTTGAGATGGAGTCTGGCTCTGTTGCCCAGGCTGGAGCGCAGTGGCACAGTCTTGGCTCACTGCAACGTCCGTCTCCCAGGTTCAAGCAATTCTCCTGTCTCAGCCTCCCAAATAGTTGGGACTACAGGTGCATGCCAAAACAGCCCGGCTAATTTTTGTATTTTTAGTACAGACGGGGTTTCACCCTGTTGGCCAGGCTGGTCTTAAACTCCTGACCTCAGGTGATCCACCCGCCTCAGCCTCCCAAAACGCTGGGATTACAGGCATGAGCCACCAAGCCCAGCCTTGACTGCTGTTTCATCTGCTGCCTCTGGGGTCTCACAGAGACCGTCAAGGTGCCCGCCTGCTGGCCGACCAGAGGTCTCCCCAGCCAGGGGCTTCCCCGCAAGAGGACATCGCCAACTTCCAGGTGCTGGTGAAGATCTTGCCCGTCATGGTGACCCTGGTGCCCTACTGGATGGTCTACTTCCAGGTGAGCACCCCTGCCCTTTTTCTCTGGGGGCCTGGCTCCCCACTCACCACCTGAATGGCCTCAGTTCTCATCATAGAGGCCCAGGGCATGTGGAAAGGGGGAAAGCCTGGGAATAAAGTGAGGTGCTGCCCCGTACCAGCTAGCATGGGGCCTGGCACAAAGCCATCTCAGCAATCCAACTCCCTCGGGTGGTAACGGCAAGAGGAACTCTGGAGACCTCTTCCTCCTGCTATACCACCTGCGGGAGTTGAATTACTGGGATGGCTTTGTGCCAGGCTAGGTCCTTGAATAAGTCACCTCATCTCTCTGGGCCTGTTTCCTCATGTGTACAACGGGTGGCTTAAATGAGAGGCTTTTCCAGCTCTGCTGCATTCAGATTGTCCGACTTGGCAGCTGAGGCCCAGAGAGGGTGTGTCAGTTGCCAAGGCCCCACGGGCAGGCAGGTCAGGGGCGAGCTCACAAAAGTGAGTACTTTGCAACAGTGGTTCCCCAGCCTGGCTGTGCTTCAGAATCACCAGCAGAGCTTTTAAAAATATGCTGTTTTAAAAACAGATTCCAAGTCCAACCCCAGGCTATCGAATCAGAATTGCTGGGGAAGTTTCTAGTTTAAGAAACGGTTCAGATGATACTGATACTCAGAGTTGAGGACAATTGCCTCCTACTCACCGTATTACTCCTCAGTGGGGAGGTTAGTGATGTGTGTGTGTGTGTGTGTGTGTGTGTGTGTGTGTGTGTGTGTGTGTTAGGAGGGTGGGCAGCAGTTTAATGCTAGCCCCCAGGCCATAAGGTCATTGCCTTCCATACTCCCTTCACAGGAACATTTGTTGGAGCTCCCAGCCTGCTACTTAGGGGCACACAGAGTATGTCTATGATGAGACAGCGGCATGTGGTGGGAGGGTGTCCATGGCTGATTCTCAGTCATACCAATCAGATACTGACTTCCTTCCATACCAGTTGGTAAATGGCTGCTGCCCTGAGCAGCCCACATGCCCTCCCCTGCCCTGGCCCTTCCTGTGGGAGTCTCCTGGATCCTACTCCATTATATAGCAACTAAAGGGGCAATGCCTGGTATGGGAGGTGGCCCCTGGGCCCTGCTCCTGCAGCTGTGTCCAGAGCCATTCTGGCACGTCCATGTCTATGCAGTGCGTGTGTCAACCTGTGGGACTCAGCTTGACTTCAGTGTCAGATGAGAACTCCCTGTGGGGGCAGCCATTATCTTTCCCATTTCAGCAAACATTTATCCATGCTTACCCTGTGCTGGGCCCTGGGGACACAAATACTAGTCAGACCAGCTGTGCCTGGGCTCTGGGATAAGGCTGCACGCACTGCCTACAGGCCTGAGAGCAGAGCGCAGGAAGCTCCCTGCCCAGCCCAGCTACCTAGGAGAAAGGAGGGTGGGAAGGTGACTATCTCCCTGAGACTGGGAGAGGAGACAGCTGCCCAGCTGCCCTGTGCTACGGCGCTGAGGAATGCCACCTGGGAGTTGGGAGGGGGCACGGCCGGTTCTGTTCCAGCCTCACCCCCCGTCTCTCTTGGCAGATGCAGTCCACCTATGTCCTGCAGGGTCTTCACCTCCACATTCCAAACATTTTCCCAGCCAACCCGGCCAACATCTCCATGGCCCTGAGAGCCCAGGGCAGCAGCTACACGGTGAGAGATAAAGCATGTGTTCGGCACCCAGTTTAGCCAGGTAGCGGCTTCCTCTGAGAAGAGGAGGAAATGAAACTGCCTTCACCCTTCCCTGTCCTGCCTGCAAGGCAACCTCAGGATACAGGAAAAGCACCTGGAGGGTGGGAGGACTTGTGTCACAGCGCAGGGATCCTGCCAAGATGCTCAACTGCTTGAAAGAATTCAGGCCAGCTGCACACCCCCATGCTGCTGCTCTGAAGCAGGTCTCGCTGCCTAATTTGCACCCTCAGATCAAGCACACTCAGGTCCCTTTTCAACTCTTCCTTGTCCCCTCTTTCTCTGGGACCCTTAGATACCTAGATCTCTGCCTTTCCCAGAACTTTCTAAACCAGTTCCTTGGCATTTCAGAGACTTATGAAATGAATGATCTGCAGAGCTGGCAGATAAATGAGAAATTTGCCATTGTACTCCATTTCCTTGCCCATGGCAGACATCACTAGTCAATCATGACTTTTTTTATGCTGAGCTCATAAATGTTCCATAATCAGCCACTACCAATTGATAAAAGTTAGAATACAAGAGGAACCTATTTGCCATCTCTGTATAATCCCACTCCCTGATTACACAGCTGAGGAGTGTGAACTCCAGAGAGGGGAAGGAGCTGGACCCAGGGTCACCCAGGGCCAGTCTAGAGTCCAGGTCTCCTGACTGCAGCCAGGCTCCTTGCACTCTGCTAGCCTGCCTCTCTTGACTTCCTCCTGCCCAGATCCCGGAAGCCTGGCTCCTCCTGGCCAATGTCGTGGTGGTGCTGATTCTGGTCCCTCTGAAGGACCGCTTGATCGACCCTTTACTGCTGCGGTGCAAGCTGCTTCCCTCTGCTCTGCAGAAGATGGCGCTGGGGATGTTCTTTGGTTTTACCTCCGTCATCGTGGCAGGTGTGCAGAGGGGTGTGGGGCAGAGGGCTGAACTTTGGGCTTGGGGAAGTCTGCTTCCACCATGGGCTGATGCTGAAGTGGTAGCCTGGGCCAAGTTCAGCCTCTCCCACTGGGCGTCAGTGTTGGCTTCCCAGAGGTGCAAGCTGAAAGAGACCCTCCTATCTAATCCAGCTGCCCCTCATTTTGACAGAAGAGGAAACTCAGGCCGAGAGAGGAACAAATATTTTCCCCAGTGAATTATAAGCTCCTTGAAGGCAGAGATTGTTTTTCTTTTTTATTCACTGCTATGAACATGCACGTGGGCCCTCCATAAATGTGTTGAATGAATTTTCCACTTAGCGGCAAATGAAGACTTAGAAAAAAATTATCTTCCTTCTTCCATTTCAAAAGGATCTGAAGCCATTTGTCACAAAGTGGGTGTTGTCGGGGGCGGGGCGGGGGGGATCAGCTAAAGAAGTCTTTCACACTGTTGCACAAACCTGAACCCTTTTTACTTAGTAACTTTATGACCCTGAAGTTCCTTAGAGTCTCTGAGCTGCATCTTTAAAATGGGGACAGGTGTGATTCAGACCCTGAGCAGGGCTCTGCCCTTGTGGAACTCAGTCTGATGGGGGGTGTTGTGAGGATTATGGGAGATGAAGTCTGTAAAGCACTCAGTAGTGTGCCTGGATCACAAGTATGAGCTGGATAAATGAAAGCTCCATAAACGGTATTGTGTTGAAAGTGTGAAAACCCAACTAGATTTTATTCCAGCTATATCCTTAAAGCAGTTTGTCCTATTTTATCCTCACAATAATCCTGGGACTGTTATTCCTGCTTCTTGTGTAAGGGAACTGAGTCTAGAGAGGTTAAGTGATTTGCCCAAGGTCACACAGCTAGCCAGGCTGGGAACCCAGGTCCCCTAACTCCATGTCCAGTGTTCATTCCACTAGAGCACAGCTATCTCCCAAGCAACGCAGGAGAAGGAGATAACATAGTTAAACTTGAAAGCCGGGTTAGAAACACTACAGCAATACTTGACGTTGCAGTAGAGAAGTCATGCGATATCGTGGAAAGTAGGCCAGCTTTGAAACCAGACATACCAGAGCTCAAATCCAGCCCTGACTACTTATCAGCTGTGTGACTGTGGGCTAGTTTCTTAACTTTCTAGTTAAGCACTTGAAAGTGCTAGTTATTTCACTTTCTTCACCAGCAAGGATGCATAGTAAATGCCTAGCACGTAACAGTTTCTCCATTAATGAGAGTTGTTACCGTTATTGAGTGCAAAACTCAGCTCGGAGCTTCTAGCAGCCAAGACCAAAAGGGAGGAGTTGGTCACATCTTGGCCCCCTCCTCCACCCCCCAATCCAGTATTCTTTTCCTTGCCTGCTGCTCAATCTTTGGCTACTTCATGAGTACCCCATACCCACCATGTACAAGCTCTTCTGTGGGCTAAGCTGCCTGGGGTGGGCCTGACTATAATCCCCCTCTGCTCCTCCACCAGGGGTCCTGGAGATGGAGCGCTTACACTACATCCACCACAACGAGACCGTGTCCCAGCAGATTGGGGAGGTCCTGTACAACGCGGCACCACTGTCCATCTGGTGGCAGATCCCTCAGTACCTGCTTATTGGGATCAGTGAGATCTTTGCCAGCATCCCAGGTACCCTGGGTCCCCTCCCCTGCTCCTGCACCAGTGATGGGCTCTGCCCGGTGGCACCTCAAAGTCAGGTACCCCAGGGATGCAGCCTGCAGGGCCCATCTGCATGGAGGAAGGCAGTGTTTTCTGACCAGGGCTCATTCACCCAATGGGGGTCTATTATTAGCACCTGGTTCATGTCAGCCACTATGCGATAGGCACTGGGGATTTGGAGGCGAGCAAGGCACTTCCCACACCAGCTCTCCACGTATTCCCCTGGTGCCAGGTTCTCCACCCTCTGTGTCTTTGAAGTTGCTGTTCCCTCTACCTTAGATTGAAAGTGAACTCCTATTTCCCCTTCAATTCTGAGCCTAAATACCAAGGTCCTTGGGCAGAAGGGGTCCTCCCTTCCCGCCCCGTGTTCATCTCTCTATCATAGCACACAGTACTCTGGGTCATAATAGTGGATTTCTATGTCCTTCACTCCCCACCCTCCCAACCCCCTTCCCTGGGCTGGGAGCTAGAGCTGCAAGGCTGGGGCAGGCCCTTCAGGCAGCAAAAAAGCAAGGGCTTCCTCAGCTGGGGGCCCAGGCCTAGGCTGGGTCAGACACAAAGAAAAGACTGGCCCTGGGAGCTCACTCGGATGGGGAGAGAGTCAGGCAAACAGTGAGCCAGTGGAGTGCTGTGGAAGTCAAGGCAGAGTGCGGTGGGAGCCCTTAAGCATGGAGGGGGGGCGGGCAGGTGAGCGGGTAGGAGGAGGGGTCTTACAGGCAGAGGGAACAGCATAAGCAAAGACGCAAGCCTTTGGGAAGCATGGGGGATAGGGCTGGAGAGGCATGGGAGGTGCAGGGAGCGGAAGTGTCGAAGGGCTTTGTGCGCTGAGCCTGCACCTTGGGATTTCTCCTGAAGGCAACAGCGCCCCTCCCCTCCAGGGGGTTTTGGCCGGGAAAGGACCCCATCCGAGATGCTTTAGACAGATGCTCCCAGCCGTGTGAGGAGGACAGGAGTCAGGGGAGTTTAAGAGGCATTTGCAGAAAGTGACCAGGGCTGGGGTTGGACCCAGGGCAGAGGGAACAGAGAGAAGGACATATATTTAGAATAGATTTCAGAGGTTGTATCAAAACGATTTGACAATGATGTTGAAGGCAGGCAAAGAGGGTGGGGAGAGAGAGGAGGTAAAGATGGTGCTGTCACTGAAATGATAGACCTAGCAGGAAGGGGAGACAGAGCTATTGGGGCAGCGCATGGAGCACCCCGGTGCAGGGGTTCAGCCAGGAGGCAGGTGAGCAGGGCAGAGGGGAAGGCGGCATTGATGCATGGGTGCTGTCATTGCCACTGAGTGGACAGGCATCCAGGGGAAGCCTGGAGGGTGGCTTGGTGGGGGCAGGGTCGGGGACAGCAGGCAGGGGCCAGCCCCTGAGATCGTCTCTGCTCCCTCTCTGCAGGCCTGGAGTTTGCCTACTCAGAGGCCCCGCGCTCCATGCAGGGCGCCATCATGGGCATCTTCTTCTGCCTGTCGGGGGTGGGCTCACTGTTGGGCTCCAGCCTAGTGGCACTGCTGTCCTTGCCCGGGGGCTGGCTGCACTGCCCCGAGGACTTTGGTGAGTATGGGGCCTCCCCAGGAGTGGGACATGGATGGAGGGAGGCTTGGAAAGGACGTGGCAACTGCTAAAGTGCTTCGACTCTGGGCAGAAGCAAGAAGAGGGCTAGACTTGGGAGAATGGGGTTCTAGCCCGGGCTTGGCCAGTCACCCACAGCGTGGCCTCCCTCCTTGGGCCTTTGTTTCCCCAAGTGTTGAACTTAGTGGACCTCCAAGGCTCCTTTCTGCTTCTGGAACTCTGCCATTTCTGGCTGAAGGGTTACCTTTCTCATGGTGTTTGTATTTCACGCCCCCTTCTGAATAGCTGAAGAGGAATTGTAGACACCCCTGGAGATCTTCAGGAAGCCAAGCATTAGCGGGTATCTGTCCAATGTCTTCAGATCCCACCACTGCCCACATGGCCTCAGCTGCCAGCCCCAGGGCTAGGACATGGCAGACACAGGGCGCAAGACAGACGATCCCTGTCCTGACCCAAATCTAACCCTCCTTTCCCCAGGGAACATCAACAATTGCCGGATGGACCTCTACTTCTTCCTGCTGGCTGGCATTCAGGCCGTCACGGCTCTCCTATTTGTCTGGATTGCTGGACGCTATGAGAGGGCGTCCCAGGGCCCAGCTTCCCACAGCTGTTTCAGCAGGGACAGGGGCTGAACAGGCCCTATTCCAGCCCCCTTGCTTCACTCCACCAGACAGACGGCAGCAGTCCCAGCTCTGGTTTCCTTCTCGGTTTATTCTGTTAGAATGAAATGGTTCCCATAAATAAGGGGCATGAGCCCTTCCTCACGACCACGGTCCATGACAAGAGGCAGGGCAGAGGGGGCCTGGGTGGGAGTCCTTGCGGGGGACCAGGCAGGGGACTTGGATCAACAAGCACCAGACGAGCGGGCGGGGGGGGGGCAGGCGAGAGGCTCGGTGGGAACTCCACCCTCGTTGCCCCAGCTGGTGGCTGACCAGGTGGCTGTGGAGGGTCAGGAGCTGCCCCGGATCCTCTCCATGTAGTTGCGAAGCTCCTCAGGGTCCTTCAGCCCCATGTCCTCACACACCCAGCGGATGTCCTCCTCGCCTGCCACAAGGATGGACTGCACAGCAGGGGCCCCTACAGGCTCCTCAGGTGGCTGGGCTGGAGGGGCTGGCGCAAATGTCACGAACTCTACTCGCTTCCGCCGCCCCCCAGCCTCCTTTCGGGCCAGGGTGCTCGAGGAACTGGTGGTGCCCCCAGGAGGGCCAGGGGCCAGGGTAGGGGCCTCCCCTCCTCCCCCACTCTCACAAGGGCAGCCCCCCTCCCCCTTGGGCGGGCCAGGGGACTGCCGGTCCAGCTGGCGGCTCAGTTCCTCCTGGTCAGTGCCCAGCCAGACCCAGTTGTGGGGCTGGGGGGAGGTGGGGTCAGTGGCACCGTCGGGAGGTTCTTTGCGCTGATAGCGCAGGACGAAGATCACACCATTGACCAAGAAGATGAAGATGGCCACGCAGAAGATTCCCAGCAGGGCGTACATGCCCAGCTCTAGGTCGGTGACATGCTGAGGGGCAGGGACCATCTCCTCCTCCTCTTCCTCCTCTTCCTCCCTAGCTTCGGCCTCGTCCTTCCTGGCCTCCTCCTCTGCCCGCTCAAACTTGCCCCTCACACCTATGTTGCCCCCGACACTGCCTGCCGCCTGCCGTTCACCACCCACGGTGGCTTCTGTGGCTGGTGGGCTCCAAGCAGGGCTGGATGGGAGAGCAGGGGCTGGAGTGGAGGCAGGCGGCAGCCCCAGCCAGGCGGTGCCAGAGGCCAGAGGCACACGGTGGCGGCCCCGGCGGCAGGGCTCGGGCGGGTGCAGAGCCACATGCAGCGGCAGCCCCTCGGCGCCTGCCCCACTCACCACCACCCCGAGCTGGGCGCCCTGCTCCTCAGCTGGCAGGATGGCACCAGGCTCCTCGGCTGAGACGGACAGTCCCAGGTCACGGCGGTCGTAGAGCTCAGCCGGGGCCACGGTGTGATCAGAGAAGGACAGCCATAGGGAGAGGGCCACCTCCTGTGGGGCACACAGACACAGGCAGAGACATGCGAGGGCACGCACGCATGCACAGAGAAACCACTCCCACAGAGACAGGCCACATGGAGGACAGACCAGAGAGAAGACAGAGACACAGGCAGATAGACAAAACACAGGGAGAGAGGGTACGCGTGTCAATCACCTGTCTGCCACTCAGCCCTAAGGTCTGAGTTATTGGGAGGGTCCTCAGTTAGAGCCATCTAACCAACCTCCCACTGCCATACTCCAGCCACTGCTTGATCACCTCCAGCTGCAAAGAGCTCACTACCTCACAGAGTCAGTCCTCACTCTGAAAACCTTAAGGGGTCGAGGTACCAGGGTCCCTTCCTCCCATCCCCCTCTACCATGAGCCCCCATCTGGAGATGTTGACCTCATCCCCCTGACCCCCCAACTGTCACCTGCTTTGGGGCGGGAAGGGCTGACTGTGCCCAGCACGTGGCTGTGACCTCCCCGGGGTGGGCAGTGCCCCGGCTCAAGATCAGCGAGATGCCCATCACTGGCTGCACCCTGAGCTCCAGCACTGAGACCTTGTCGTCCGTCACAGCCAGCGCCTGCTCCCCCAGGATGGAGTCAGACAGTGGGGAACGCACCTGAGGGTGGAAAGGAGATGGAGGTGGGGGGGCCTTCCATACAGACAGCCCCCACCCAGAGGGAACTGGGCGCTCCCAGCACCGTCACGGGCTACTCTCCCTCTACTCTTTGCACCCCAGTGCATATCTGGACCCCAATCCCACACCTAGGGGTCAGTTCCCTTTTCCCTCAAGACCTAGTCCCCACATTACCCACACCTCAGCCCTTCATAGCTAGAGGGCTTCCCCTCTTATGCGGCCACCCCATTCTGAGCCTATCTCCAATCCCACTGCACTCAGACCTAGACCGCACAACTCCCCCCACACACTCTGGGCTCCTGGCACACTCTTCACTCCCACCCGCGAATATTTTGGGGGCCCCTCCACCCTTCTCAGGGGGTCTGCTCTCCTGGTCCCCGGCTGCTTACCTCAATGGAGGTGACACCGGGCTCCCGGCCCACCAGGACACGGCCGCCCTCCAGCAAGGCTACACGCGGGTCCAGCACGCGGGCTTGTGGCGCCACAAGGTGGGACACGTCTAGCAGCCAGTCGGGGCCAAGTAGGTGTGTGAGGCGGCGGCCGCCGTCCAGCGGGTGGGCCGCGAAGGGGGCGAGGAAGCGCACACCGGCGCGCTGGTACTGCAGGTGGCAGCCACGGGCGCGCCGCTCGGCCTCCTCTGACGCCTCTGCAGCGGGTTCCGCAGGCCTGCAGGGCGGGGAGGCCGAGACTGGCCGTCAGCGCTGCGCGGCCCCAGCTGGCCCAGGGCCCAGCTGCTGGAGACCTCCAGCTCCTCCCCGGCGGCTCCTAATCGCCAGCAGCTCCTGTTTCTCAAACGCAGGCATCCGCCCCTCTTGGGGTCAGGCCCTTCCACCTGCAGGCGAGCCACCCCAGCCCACTCCCGACTGGCGCTGTGCCTCGATCACTGCTCTTGCTCCCAAGTGGACCGCAGGGGAGACGCTCTCTTACGGGGACCCTGGGGGCGCTCACTCTCTGAAGGGCCTGGAAGCTAGATTCCAGAGGCGTGGGCCACCTCGCCCTGGGTTTTGGGGAGCCCCCTCCGAGGGTGTTCATTTCCTGAGCTCTGTGTCATCTTAGGCTCTGAGGGTACGACCAGCATAGAGAGACCCCGGCTTCAAGGGGCTGACATTCTCGGGGGAGGAGCGTGGAAAGGATGGACAGGCAGCATTAACCAGTACTGATGTAGATTAGGAAGTGGAGGGTGCTATGGGAGAAGTGAGGCAGGAAAGGAGGAGAGGGATGCGGAGGTCAGCAATTTCACAGAAAGCAGTCATTGGTTGGGCGGTCCAGGGTGGAGGTGGGCAGAAAGAACTGCAAGCAACAGGGCAGTTTTTCAGACCCCGACTTGGGCCCATGGCTGTGTCCCCTGCGCCCTCTCCGTCCCAGTGTGACTCGCCAAGGCCTGCCAGCTTCCTCAGGCCTCCACTCACCCTTCAGCAGGGCCAGGTACCCTCCAGCCGCGGACCTGCTCGAGGGTGGTGTCGGTGAGCTCGATGCGCAGCGGTAGCAGCGGGGCCCACACGGTCAGCCGCAGCGACGCCCTGAGCCGGCGCCACCAGAAGTCCACCCGCACCCCCCGGGCGCCCCGGCTCTCCTTGCCAGCTACGAACACGGCATCACAGGCCTCAGACACCTGTGGAAGGGCAGAGGGCAGGCGGGCGGGCTAAGCCACTAAAGACAGGTGTGAGGCTGGGCCCGGTGGGTGGCTCATGCCTGTAGTCCCAGCATTCTGAGAAGGCCAAGGTGGGTGGATCGCTTGAGTCCAGGAGTTTGAGACCAGCCTGGGCAACATGGCAAAACTCCCTCTCTATAAAAAATAAAATAAATCAGCTGGGTGTGGTGGCACATGCCTGTAGTCCTAGCTACTGGGGAGGCTGAGGTGGGAGGATCCCTCGAGCCTGGGAAGCTGAGACTGCAGTGAGCCGGACTGTACCATTGCACTCCAGCCTGGGGACAGAGTGAGACTCTGTTTCAAAATAAATAAATAAATAGATTAAAAAAAAAAAAAAAAAAAAGGCATGGGCCAGAAGAGAGCAGCCCTGACCTCAGGCCATAGGACGGGCTCCCACTGAGTGCAGCTGTGTCTCACTGGAATGCATGTTGCAGCAGGATTGTTGGTTAAGCCCCTGTTCTTTGTTTAAGATTTTCCTGTAGGGGCCATTCCTTGAGGTTCCCTGGGGCTCAGTCAGGGGAACTGGCCATTGCATACCAGTCTTCCTCCTGGCAGAGCAGGAGCGTGAACCCAAAACTTTGGCTCCTTATTGGTACTGGCCTTTGACATTGCTCTTGGAGCCACCTGGCAACCAGCTACAGCCAGGTAGGCAGAGGTGGGGCAAAGCAGGTCTCCCCACCAAGGCCCTCCAGCAGGAACCACACACATTTGAGCAAAGGGCGCCACAAGTGGGGAAAGGCACCTTCTTCCTTCAGGTGGCTGGGATTTGCATCCATGCAGGCTCCATGCTTCCCCTCTTAGAACTTCAAGATAGAGGAAGTTGCTCTACCACCCCCCCTTTTTTTGCTTCACAATCACCAGTAATAATAATAATAATAATTTTTACCATTGTATAATTATTACATCATATTATAACTGCAGTAGCTGCCATTGTTTCAGCCCCTGCTGTCTGCCAAATACTGTCTTAAAGTGCTTTTAATTCTTACAAGAACCCGAAGATATGTTCCCTTTTAAAGTTTAGGTAACGAGGCTCAGAGAGGTTAAGAGACCAGCGCATGATCACAAAGCTGGTTGACAACAAAGATGTGTTTCAAACTAAAACTTTCTGATCCCAGAGTATGTGCTCTCGATTCTCTCAGGCCAGGGCACTTGCCAGTGCAATAATGAGTGTGAAAGTGTCTAAGGTCGGGGGGCTGTTAGGGTTACTTGACTCGGGAAAGAGGTGGCTGGAACAAAAGAAGTTGAAGCTGTGGTTCCTCCCATGAGGTTTCTGGTCTCAAGAAGAAGCTGTTCTCTTGGGGACCCACATGAGGAAGGAGGAAAGGTGTACGTGCGTAACTATGCCCACACAAATGCAGACTCACATGAGCTGGACACCTGCCACTCACCTGCAGGACCTGTGTGTTGGCAGACTCGCAGCCGACATGCTCTGTCACCTCCACCAAGGCCCCCCCGCCGTCCACAGTGACAAGGCGCACAGGGACATGCTGGGGCACTCCAGTCAGTGGTGCTGTATTCACCAGCTCCTCAGCCTGGGGGTGGAGGAGGGGCTCAGCCCCAGGCCCCTCAGCTCATGGGGCTCCTGGGACTTGGCCTCCAGCCTTCCCGGGCAGAGATGGAGGTCTCCTTACCTTGGCCAGTGGGATAAGGGCTCTGATGTCCCGCTCAGACACAAGGATTTCCCACACCATTTTGTCCTTCTCTGCTTCAGGGGCCTGGCCTGGGTACTCCAGCTGCCACGTGACGGGGCGAGTGACCGCTACGCCCCCACCAGTGCTATTCTCCACCACAAAGTCCACCCATAGGAACTCAGACAGTTCAAGGGGACTGCTGGCCAAAAGAGACAGAGAAGCCAAATGCTTGCTAGCTGCCAGGCATGGCGTCAGCACTTCATGCATTCATGATTATCCCCATTTTACACAGGAGGAAACTGAGGCACAGAGGTTATGTAGCTCACTTAAGACCACACAGCAAAAAGTAGCGGGGCTGGGATCTAAACCCAAGCATCCTCGCTCCAGACTCCAAACTCTGACCCACTCTTGGCCTCTCTAAGATCCATGAAACCACTTAACCACCTCCCACCTGGCAAGGTGGCTCACTCCTCTGCCTGCCTGAGCCCATTTCCCCCAGACTTCCGCTTTCCACAGCCACTGAGGTGGCATGCGGGAGATTCACTTCCAGGTCCCAGGACCAGACACTCGACCCTCTGAATAATAAGCTTCCTTTGATCAAACAAAAACCTATGTGCTGGGAACTGTCCTGGGTGCTTGATATGCAGCACTATATTTTATTTTCAAAAATGCTAAGGGATGCATTATTATTCCTATTTCACAAGTGAAGAAACTGAGGCTTGGGTAAGGGAATGTTAACTGGCTTGCCCAAGGTTTTGCCCATCCCAAAAGCATCAGAACCAGAATTCAAACTGGGGCTACTGAGTCCATGGCCTTGACCCAGGCTCAGGGCATGAATAAGAAGAGTTCACAACTGCAGAACTGCAGCTGGGCTTTTTGGGGGAATGTGAACGGCCCAGAGAAAGGACCATTTGGTGGAAGCAGGGGGATGGAGTAGTGGCTATGAGGGCTCTACCTGGGGCACAGGATTCATTGGCATCTCTTAGAATAAGACTCACAGACACTTGCTATGCCTGGCACATGGCTGGGACTGGAAAGATAGTGGCCGAATGAATGAATGAAGGAATGGATTGTGCCTGCTTTGTGCTGCTTCCTTGAAAAAATCTGTCCTTGGGTCTGCTCACCTGGGGATCTAGAGGCAGCATGGCAGCCCCCAAATCTGCCCAACTGCACTCTATAACCAGCCCTCCCTCCTTTGCCCCCTGGGTGGAGGGAAACTGCTCACCTGGAATCTGGCTCTGTGAGCCCAGCACGGTGGCAGGTGATGAGGGTGGTGTGGTGCTTGGAGCCCTTGAAGCGGTCCAGCTTGGCAGTCCAGAGTGTGGGCTGCGCGGGGCGGGCAGCTGTAACATGCAGACCCTTCTTCACCTTGATCCTGGGGAAGAGGGTATAGGCTCAGTTTGGCAAGGTGGATGCTGAACTGTGGGCTGGATTGAAGGGGAAAGACAAGGGGCCAAAGCCATCTGACCTCCCTGGCTCACAGTCTGAATCTCCTCTTCACCATCCTCCAACCCAGAAGGACCCCGCCTCAGGGCAGCTCACACCTTACAGCTCTCCCCCACCCAAAGACCACTTACGCCTCCCCACTGCCCATAAGGTCAAAGCTAAGCCTGGCATTCGGGGGCCCTCCAGGGTCTGATCCAGCCTTACCTTCGGCTGTGACATCTCTCCACGCACTCTCTGCTTCAGCTACACACAAGTTCCCCCCACACACAGCACCGATTCATGACTCCAAGCCTTTGCCCAGTCTGTGCCTTCAGCCTGCTCTGCCCTTTCTTACTTTATCTGCTGATGCTTTAAGCCTCCAACAACTCACAGACCATTTCCTTTAGAAAGCTTTTCCAGAGGTGGGATGAATTTCCCCCTTACTGCACCCACTGACCCGAGCTCCCACCGCACTTTGAAACTCCCTCAGCGCTTACACACCCACATGCCTTCTAATCCAATTCATGCCCATCCAGCTCCCTTCCCTACCACTGGGGGCCCCTTTCTGCCAGATAGGGACTGGCCCTTGCTCGTGTTTGGATCTGCAGAGTGCCAAGACACAGGGCTTGGCAGGCTGTAAGTGTCTAGGAAAGATCTGCTTAATAAGAGTGAGCATAGGAGGACGTAGGAGATGGGGAGACACAGAGACGGGACATGCACAAACCCAGGCAGGCTTGAAACCAGGTCTAGGTTTCAAAGCATGTCCGCAGACCGCTCTTCAATCCTCAGGAAAGGTCTCATTACAAAGTGAGCCAGTCCCAGTGCCTCACCCTAACCAAGCCCAGGACTATCCTGCCTAGAACTCAGGCTTCTCAGAATCCTAAAGCCTAAGAGATGTCTCTCCCATGGATTCCTGCGCTGGACTCCAGAAGCAAGTCATACTCTACAAGCCCTTGCCAGGTGAACTGGGTAGGTGGGTGGGGGCTGCTTTGGGGGAACTTATTACAGAAAAGGACACAAAGAATCAGGGCCTTCCTATGGGCAAGAGCAGGCTCTATCCAAAGGCTAGAGACCTACGGCAAGGGTGGCAAGGAGGGAGAGCATGTAGGTGAACGTGATTGGGGCAAATATCCCTCTCTGGAGCACTGGAGCAAGAGCTCATGCTTAGGTACTGCAGTCTCTAAGCCCTTTGCAGGTTCCCCTCCCTGGAGACTTGCAGCTGCCCTGAAGGTGGACCATGTTAGCCCCATTGGACAAAGGAATCTCAGGGAGGTGCCAGAGGAAGGGGCAGCTTCCTACTTCTGACTATAATTCCAGGGCTGTGCCCATGGTGGGCTCCTACCAGCACAATCACGGCTTTTTACCTGGAAGGAGTTTGGTGGACGCATGTTTTGCAGAGGTCAAGGATTCCAGCAAGGACCCCAAGAGGAGCAGGTACCTGTCCCTAGTCTTCCCACAGGGGTTCCCACCCTCACCCATCCCCATGGCCTGGTGCTCACCGCAGGGTCAGGAGGCTGGCTGTGAAGTTGTCCCGAAGCAGGAGGGTAGCACTAAAGAGCTGGCCGGGCCGCACTGGCATGTCAGGCACCCGCAGAGTCACAGCCTCGTCCAGAGGTACCTCCTGGTACTGTGGGGGGTCTGCTGGGCGCAGCTCCACGCCCCCCACTGGGAGGGCCTGCTCCCCAGGGTCGTTCTCCTCGCCGGAGCCACAGCCCCCAGGGCCCTCAGCCGCAGGCTCAAGCGTGTAGGCCAGCTCGGCCCGTGTGGTGGAGGCCTGGGAGAACCAGTGCGAGGGAAGCTCCAGCTCCACCACGCAGGCGCCCAGGGATGGCTGTAAAGACACGACAGCAGTAATTGGCATGGAGGTGGGCGCAGGGCGAGGAACAGGATTCTCAGCACCCATGGCAGGAAACCCAGAGCTGGAGGGGCTTATGAAAGGGAGGCCCAGCATGGGCCGGAGACACAGCCTGGGTGACACAGCCAACCAGCGACATGGCTGGGGCTTCAAACCACGTCTAGGTTTCAGAGCATGTCCGCAGACCACTCTTCAGCCCTTGGGATAGGTCTCATTACAAAGTAAGCCAATCCCAGGGCCTTACCCTAACCAAGCCCAGGACTATCCTGCCTAGAATCCAGTCTTCTTCTCAGAATCCTAAAGCTCAAGAGACGCCTCTCTCATGGATTCCTGTGCTAGACTCCAAAATAGTGGAAATAGCAATTATAAAAGTAATATTACTAATAATGCAAACACACTGGCTGAGTTATGACTCTGCCATAAGCTATCCTTACATTCATCTCACTTGTTCCTTACTCCAACTCCAGATGGGGTAGTAATTGTTATCACCCCATTCTTCAGATGAGGAAACTGAATCTCAGAGAGATTAAGTTACTTACTCAAAGTCACACACCAAGGACTGAACTCCTTCTGGGGCCCTAAATAACCTTTTCACAGCACTGAAAGCTAGTGGGGGCAGAAATGGAGTCGGGTGGTCCACAACCCCCGCGCTTCCCAGGAGTAGGGGTTTCCTCTCTGCCGCGGGCCCACCACCTGGCTGACGCAGCTGCAGCAGGACCAGCCTAGGTGGCGCCTGTCTACTCACCTGGAAGCGGCAAGCTTGGTGAGCAGTGCCTGCAGGGTGTGTGGCATGGAGCCGGGCACAGGGCAGGCTGCCAGACCCTGGTGGCCAGTCCTGGCCTTTGAGGTGGAAGAGAACCCGGGCGTGGGGCTCTGCTGGAGTCACAGCCGCTTCCACTGAAACGGCCCGCACGTCCCATGGGACTGGCCGTTGGTGGGGCTCAGTGACTCGAGGGGGGACCACCTGGAGGGAGAATGAGAGGGCTTAACAAAAGAGGAGGTTGGGGGGGAAGATCTAGGAAGATGGGACCCCAGCTTGGCAGAAGAGAACCTTTATGGGCCTCAGTTTTCCCCTCTGGAATATGGAGAGCACAGCCTGGGCTGGGGAAGGCTCCCAAGCCATACCCAGCAGACCTCAGGCCCTGAGTCCTGTTAGCCTGAGAGTCCCCGGTGCCCCCTCCTTACCTGCTGAGTGGCAAAAGGCGGGTAGGAGGCCCGGAGAAGTGGCTGGGCCCTGGGCCAGGGCTGCAGGAGCAGAAAGGTCTCAGATCGGGAGCTCAGAGAGGAGTTGGCAGGTGGATAATGGCCCACCTGCTGCACACGGAAGTGCTCAGGGGCGTCTAGGAGCTCCAGGGCTGCCGGCAGGTAGACAGGGTCCAGGGGAGCCTGGCCACAGTCCACTGAAGAGGCATAAGAGGGAGAGATGATGACAGCTCCAGAGCTGGCAGGGGCTGACCCGAGCGCCATGCTGGGGCACAGTAGTTGTGGGCAGGAGAGGGAGAAAAGGGCTGTAAATGTCCCTTCCCCTCTCACCACCATTTCATAGATGAGGTCACTGAGGCTTAAAGTGCCTCACACAGGTAGTATGTAGCAAAGCCAGGATTTGAATCTGAGTCCAGGACTGGATGCTTCCCAGCCATTCCTTCTACTTTCCACAGACCTTGGCCTTCTTCTCGCCAACCGCCTTCTCAATGTCTCCTTTTCCCCAAATCCTGCCCTCCATCTACTCGCCTCTGATACCAAGGCACTTCTGGGGTGCAACTGTCAGCAGACTGGGCCAGTGTAGTAAAAGATGGTAATGAAGTGAGCTTTCTCTGCCCTGAATCCTTGGCCAGGCTTTGCTGGGCATCCACCCCTCCTCCCCCATCATTGCCATGGCAACCTGCACCATCTTTCCAAGCTTGCTCCTTTCTTCCCTGAACCGACTGGTATTGAGTGCAAGTGTGGGATGGGCGGGCGCGGAAGGTGCTGAAGAGGTCTGTGAAGGCACTTGCTTGCCCTGGGGGTGGGGTGGGGACCAGGAGCCTGGGGAAGACAGTCAAAATAGTCAATCATCAGAAGGACAAAGGAGCACTAAGGCCATATTGGTTTGCTCTAACTGAGCACTAATAATAATAATTAGCATTTTGTGAATGCTATATGCAGGTGAGAATTTAAATACTGTATGTGTATGAACTCTTTGAGTCTTTGTAATAATTCTGTGAACCAGGTTCTATTATGATGAATCCCATTTTGTGGATGTAGAAAATGAGGCGGAGAGGTTAAGGTATTTGCCTGTGGTTCCACAGCTGGAGAGTGAAGGAGCTGGGAGTCCATCCCAGGTATTAGCCACTAGACCGTCTGGCCTCTCCACCTGCCACCTCTCTCTCCAATCTCCGCTCTCCACTGCCACGGTGCACCCGGCAGGCTTCATGCCCTGGAGCGCACCTCCTCTCCTCTGCTCTGCCCGGTGGCACCTCCCTCCTCATTCAGGGCCATGAGTGAATACTGCCTCCTTCTGAAGGAAGCCCTCCTTGGTTACTCACCTTCCCACCAGTCTCCTGTCTTTTGCAACCCTGGGTGCCTCCTCTGAATTAGTAGTCTTCCTATCAACAAGGGACCCTGTCTTGCTCATCCTGGAATTCCCCCAAACTAGGAAGCGCTCCCTAGAGAGGATTTCCTGGGAGCCTGGAGACCTGAATTTAAATTGATGAAACTTGGGTCAGACATTAACATTTTGAAGCCTGTTTCCTCACTTGTAAAAGGGGCAGGAGCATTAGGTGGCACTGTGGACAGGACAGGGCTGTGTAAACTGTGGAGTGCTGTCTGGAGGGAGCAGGCATTATTGCTGCTGCATAATGGATTTGACAAGGTTTTCCTCCTCTCTCTATTAGGACTCCCACCGGGTCCCTCGGGGTGGGGAGCAGGTGGCTGAAAGCAACCCCACAGCTAGCTCCCTCTCAGCCCCACAGCTGGACTGTGGGTGGGGGTGGGGACATTGGTTTCAACCTCCTTCCTGGCCCTCCCCACCAAGGAGCATATGACTGAGAGGCTCTCCCTGCCCCCTGCCCCAAGCGTAACAAGTGACCACTACTCTCTGGGGGCAGCCACTGGCTTCAGGTTCGCCTCCTACTCCATTGCCTCCATAATTACAAGATGCTCTTAGCCCGACTCCCACGGACTCCCATCACCCAGCGCTCGGCTCTCTAGGTGGGGAGGAGGGCAGAGAGTGTTTCACTGTCCTCCTGTCTTCTGTGGCATCCTTTGCCTTGCAGCCACAGCCCAGCTAGCCCAGGCCAAGGGAGTCTGACCCCCACCCCGAAGCACAGGGAAGTTGCTGCCCTTTCCCGCAGTGACAGAAATCCTCTCAAGGGCTCTGGAAGGCAAGGATGCGGCCATCCCTGGAGACGCCAAGGTCAGGGAGCCCTGGGGGAAGGGGGAGGGAGGGCTTGCGTCTCTTGCAGGTCCCAGGCAAAGGGGCTGCTTTCCACTCCCGAGGGGGGTGGGTTGGTGGCGGCGGAAGGAGGCTAGGAGGGTGCAGCGCTACGGACCACAGATGAGGGAGTGGGGATGACGCTAGTGCGCCCGGGACCGGGGCCGCCGGGTTCGATGCCCGGGCTGGGGGGTCCCTCGCAGAAGGTGCGGGACGGGGAAGCCCCTGCTCCGGGCTGCCCCGGGTCAGGAAGGAGTTGCCGGGTCGTGCAAGGTGAAGGAAGCCTTAGGGGCGAGTGGCTGGGGGCAGGTTCCCGAGGGCAAGACCTCTCCGACCTTCAGGGCGCTGCGGGGCGACCCGCTTAGGGTTCAGTCCGAGAACCCAAAGGTTGGTGGCTCCCGGGCATCACTCGCTCCCACTCGGCCGGGCCCGGCCGCCCCTCGCCCCGGCCCTCCCCTCCCGCTGACCTCTCACGACGTCCAGGGCGAGGGCCACCAGGAGGCAGAGCCAGGGGCCGTAGGGCCCCCGAGGGGCCGCTGCAGCGCGCCCGGCCATCCGCGCGCACATCCTTCCCACAGAAGGCGAGGACGAGGCGGGCGGCTCAGGTGGCCCCGGTCCCGCCCCGCATCTCCCGCACCCGCTCCGCGCCGGCCCCACCTGGCCCGCTGGGTCCCGGCCGCCGCCGCCGCCGCCACCCGCCCCGCGGCTGCAGTTCCCAGACAATGGAGCGGGAGCAGTGGGGTGGGAGGGAGCGAATCGCAGCACATGGGCTGCCACTCCGCCCCGCCGGGTCCTAGTGCCCTACGGATCCCCAACCCCTGCGCGCTCAGGCGACCGAGGTCGGGAAGAGCGCCACGTCCCTGGAAGCAACAGAGGACGGCCGCCTCTGCCAGGAGGGACTCGGTGAGTTCTGTGTGGCTCCCTCACGGAAGCTTCTGACCAGGGAAGAAAAAGCCACTTTCTCTGCCTCACCCACCCCCACAAGCAGCTCACCTGTGAAGGCATCTGACACCTGAATCAGAACCAGAATTCAGGGACATATGGGATAGGGGCTGCAGGGACAAGAAAGGAGGGAGGGGGTCAAACGGGGCCAGAAGCCAACCACCTGAGCCTGCCCTGACAGAGCCAGGCCACCGCCGTGGAGGAAGGGCTCTAGGTGCAGGCAGCTCTAGTCTCTTGACCAGCTCCACCTGGGGAGCGTCCTACAGCGCTTAGGAGGGTTGAGGGTTGCCCAACACTCCCAAGGGAAGGCCAGCCTCAAGGGTCCTGACCCAGCGTTGCCTACCAGGCAGTTTTGGGGAGGCCCAGAGCAGGGGCCCCAGCTGCACACTCTCATGCCCTGGGCAGCTTACAAAGAAAAAATTATGTCTGAGGCCCTCTGCAAAATTGGTCCAGCCTGTGGGCCGACTGGAAACCTTGGCACAGGAAAGTCCTCAGGTGGGTAGTGAAGGGGAGGGCAGGCAAGTCTTCTCCAGGCTGCCCACCCACCTCAGCACACTGCAGGGAAGGGGTGACCCCTCTGCCCAGCAAGCACACACATTTCCAGCAGTGCCGGTCGTTCCTACGTTTTGTAATGGGGGCACGCTTTCCTCATTCCTCGTGCCCCTAGAGGGAAGGGTACCTGGTACCAGCCTGCCTTTTCAGCTCTCCCCTCTGCCAGCTTCACACTGCCCCCACAGGGAGAAGTCGGGAGGCGGAGCTGCACTACAGAAATGGGTTTAGCAGTAGAGGAGACATGGAAGCCATCCAGACTTGGAGTAAATACATTTTATTCAGAACAAGATAATAAAATAGCGTGCACTTTATTTAAAACCAACCAAGCACTGATAAAAAATATATATCACTGCAGCTGTGATTCCACATCAAACCTGAACAGTAAGATTTGGGCATTTATTCTTCACATCATGTGCCAGGCCTGGCAGAGAAGGATATCCACCTCCACTAGAGCCTCAAAGGAAAAGTGGCCCCTAACCACCAAGACAGGGTACCCTGGTGGAGAGGGGCAGCTGGCAGCTCACCCTGCTCTCCGCAGACCACGTGAAGGGAAAGGAGCTGCCTGTGTTCCTCCCGGGCTGCCGGGGTGGGCGCTGGTCAGCAACTCCTTCTCGGTTTCAGGTTGTGGAGCGATGGGGAGAGAAGTGCATGCAGTTGTGCAGACAAGGAGGCGGGTCCTCCTTCCTCTTTCAGGGTCTCTGAAACCCCCACAGGGCATATAATGCCCAGCAAGGTCCCATTTGCAGGCACATGCCTACAAAGCAGCAGCCATCTTTTGCTTTGGCTGATGGGGAATCAAGATTCTGAGAGTGACTGCTCTTTTCTTGACACAAAGGCAGCCACAGAGCACTTTCCTACATACAGTATGGCAGCGGGCAAGCAGAGGGCCCTGCTGGCTCGGATTAAGGCACTTGAAAGAGACACAAGGTACATCCTCCTCCCCTCCAGCCCCCACAGACCTCAGGGGACCCTGTTTCCCCACCCTTTATCCTCAGGTCCCATTACCCCTGCCCCTCCCCACTGCTGGGCAATGAAGAGGACAGGAGCGTGCCTTAAAGGACCATGGTTTGGTGGGAGTACAGGGTAGGAGGATGAGGAAAACAAGAAGGGAGCTGGAGATTTGGCCAAGGAGCAACTTCAGAAGGACAGGAGAGCACGAGCATTAGGAGGAAGCCAAGGCAGCAGCAGAGGGAAGCCAGTTAAGTCATGAGAGACCAACGGCAGTGATGTTTGCTGGCGCAGATGCAGAAGCCAGAGGGAGGCCCCTCCAACCTTCCCTGGTGAGGCAGGCTGGGAGCAGACAAAGGGTTAAGAGAGTCAACCCCAGACAGAGAACCTCAGAAGACAGGGCCGCAAGGACTGGCAGGGGGAATGGCCTTTCTCTGTTTCTCTTGGCTAGTGGGGCTGGGGCAGGGATCCAGGTTCTGAAGGTTCAGAGACAGGGCAAGAAAAGGGCAGGGGGCTGGCAGGAGGGCTGCATGGCCCCGAAGCAGCTCAGCTCTTTGGTATGACACTGGCGGTGTGTGGGGCATCCGGCTCACTCCTCCTCCACACTGCGGGCCCCCTTGGCCGCTCGCCTCTGGCGCCAGCGCAGCTCCTCCACCTGGCGTTCCAGCCCTCGCACCTTGGCCTCGAGTTGGGCCCCGGAGGCTCGGGAGCCAGTGAGCCGGCTCAGCAGGGCGTAGAGGATCAGCAAGGCCAGGAGTAGCAGGGCCCGGGTGGAAGGGTCGGGCACTGACCTCATCAGGGCCACGAAGCCAGCCAGGAAGATGACAAGCTTCAGGCCCCACAGGATCCGCCCCAGCAAGGCCAAGACCAAGCCGAGGAGCAGAGACAGCAGCCAGTAGATGACCAGGGCCCCTGCTCCCCACAGCAGGAAGGTCTGGACCTGGCCAGGGCTGAGCTTCAGGCCCTGGGCGAGGTAATCACCTGGAAGCCAAGACAGTCACAGAGTCAGCCAACCTGGAGAAGTGGTGAGGGGAGAGCGGGGCAAGAGCTAAAAGGGTGGGAGGTGCTAGCCACACTGCAAAGGAATAAGCTGCTCTCGCAGACTCAGAGTGATACGGGTTGGAATCTCAGCTCTGTTTCTTGCTGGCTGTGAGGCCTGGAGTAGATTACTTGCTTCTGTTGAGCTGCAGTTTCATTTACTAAATGGGAACAATTCTACTGCCTCCCTGTACTGTGGCTGGCAATTAAATGAGATACTACAGCTCAGCACGATGCCTGATGGGAAGTGAACAACTGGCACGTGGTGGTAGAAGTTCTTATTTAGGGGGTCTGGGTGGGACAGGGTCTTGCTCTGTCGCCCAAGCTGGAGTGCAGTGGCGTGATCCCAGCTCACTGCAACCTCCACCTCCTGGGCTCAAGCGATCCTCCCACCTCAGCTCCCAAGTAGCTGGGACAACAGACACACGCCACCATGCTTGGCTAATTTTTTATAGAGACAAGATCTCATTATATTGCCCAGGCTGGTCTCAAACTTCTGGCCTCAAGTGACCCTCCTGCCTTGACCTCCCAAAGTGCTGGGATTACAGGCGGGAGCCACCACACCTGGCCATGGTAGTTCTTGGCTTGCTCTTTGGCCATGTCTCTGCAGAATCCTGGGAAGGGTTAAGCAGCTTGGGCAAAAGGCTAGACCCTGACAAAGATGAACTCCCACAAGTAGGAAAGTACAGGCAAAGCTCTGGCTGACTACCCAGTGCTCGAACACTCACCAGCTAGCCCCAAGGCATTCAGCAGCTGTGCGGCGATCCCAGACAGAGCAAAGAAGGCCACAGAAATGGCTGATGAGATGGCCCACAACACTTGGGACGAAGACTGTGGAAAGAGCATGGAGCGAGATGAGTTCATAATGAACAACGGTCCTCGCCTTCACGCCTGATCACCACTGTCCAGGCAAGAACTGCAGGAATGTCTCAGACCTGTTTCTCACCCAGTGGTGATAGGCCTGGGTCAGAGGGTAGGGGCCTTGGGCCTAGCTAAGGGGTCCCTTCCACATCCAACTTCTAGTGTACAGGGATGGCCAACAGGCTGTCTCTCTTTCCTGAACTGGAAACCAGGGCATCTGGGACATAATTTAACTGCTTTGCTGGGATACTTTGGAGGGAGCAGTAGGTGTACTTGTGTGTGAATGACGGAGACAATCAAATATTTTTAGTAGTCACCCTATAAAACTGGAGGCCTGCTAGCCGTCCAGGGAGTCATGAAGGTGCGTGGAGAACATCTGTAAAGGGATAGGATGTTCCAATGAAAAAGGAGTCTATCAGCTATACTATATTATGGATTTAATAAATGATTGTCTCAGCCCTTCAGTCCAGCCTATCAAAAGTATGTGATACCACGCTTGGGATGCCACTAGGTAAAAAAGATAACTCTGCCTTAGGCTTCCAATAAGCTCAACCCACTTCTACAGGTGAAGGAATGGATTCAGGACTTGATATTTTGCCATTTCGAGATTCTACGTCAGATTTAGACCAAAGTGAGACTCTACAGTCACCCAGTAACATGGGTTTATAAAGATGGCTCATTTCTCAGCCTTTCTGGCAAGGAAAGGGCAGGAGCCAGGAAAGGATGGGGTGGAGCTAAAAGGCCCTAGGATAGGAATCAAATAACGAGGAATTCAAAGACAAGTGCTGTGTGGCTTCTTTTTGTGGAATTTGGGGCTCTCTGCACCAGAGAGGATGTGGAACTAAGATGAGGTGGCCATTACCAACCTCTCTTCTTTTATTTTTCCTTAATGTGTGTAGTCACATGGGGACTACCTTCCTTACCTCTGACACCAGGTGCATGGTCTCTGACCCAATCCAGGCATCCAGTGTTCCCCGCACAGATCGACCTATCTGGGTCAAGACATCAACTGGGGCCTCTCTCTTCTGTTGGCCTGGTGGTGCGAAGTCTCGATGGGACTGGGCCAATGCTGAGTGGAGGAGGATGAGGGCCACTAGGACCATCAGGATGGCTTTGAACAGATGCTTTCCCCATGGTGAACTGATGCTGGAGGCTGCCATGACTGGGTCTGCCAGGAGAGAAGCACAGTGTGAGCTGAGTGCCATGGTAGACACACTCACCCTCTCAGCTCTGATTATCCCAACATCCTTCTCCACCCCTGCCCCCAGCAAGCACCAAGCTAACCCTGGAAAGAAAGTGCTGTTAGCTGGGAGAGGAAGGACTGGGACTTCCAACTGAAGCTGGGCACAACCATCTGACTCACAGGTTCCTCTTTCACATTCTTTACCACTTGCATGTTAATTAACCCGCAATTATTATTCAACACTTTAGAGTTGGTGAGAAGATCTCTCTAAGGTTTGTGCCAGCTCTAAAAATCTGAAGGCCTGTCCCTGTATCTTAGGTGCTATAGGCATAAAAGAATTATAAGACTCTATAAAGGCTCTGTCCCAAGGAGCTTATAATCTACTTAAGATACAGCTGGTATAAAAACAACTTAAAAATAGCATACAAGTAGGATTACTGCCATATAATGGTATAAAGAAAAGTGCTCAGTTATGTGCTCAAACAAGAATAACTGCACATATGTCATCTTCTCTGCAGGACCATCATGTGAGGTGGTTTTTATCCTCCTCGCCCCTACTGGTACAGATGAGAAGAAACTGCGACTCAGAAGTTAAGCATTTTCCCATGGTCACCGGGCTACACAGAAAGGCCAGGATTTGAACCCAAGCTTCTGCTTCCACCCATCTTCATTAGGAGTCAAGTTATACTGTGGGTCTCAACCATGGCTGCTCACTGGAATCACCTGGAAGCTTCCCAAGTACTGATGTCTGTGTCCCCAGCCCAGAGGTTCTGATATCATTGTCTGGGTGTGGCCTAGCCTTAGATCTGCAAAAGCTCCCTAGGCAGTTCCACTGCATGAAGTTGAGAACCACTGATACAGAGTGACCTCACCTCCCCACCCCCAATGGAGGTGCTATGGTTTGAAGAGCAAAACTCATGTTGAAATTTGACTGTTCTTGCACCTCCTGCAGAGCCTGGGAGCTCCCAGTCCAGCCAAGGATGTTGGATCTCATGGTCCTAAGTACTTCTTTGACACCCCATTCCCCTCAGTAAAATAGTTTGACCCCTTCTCCGCCAAAAAAAAAAAAAAGAAATGTAATTGCCATGATGATGGTATTAAAAGGTGGGACCTTTAAGAGGTGATTAGGTTATGAGGGTTCAGCCCTCATGAATGGATTAATGCCGTTATCTTGGGAGTGGATGAGTTCTCCCAGGAATGGAGCTCCTGATAAAAAGGATGATTTTGGCCTGATTTCCTGTCTGTCTCATGTGCTGGGTTCTGCCTTCTGCCATAGGATGACCCTTGCCAGGTGCCAGCGCCATGCCCTTAGACTTCCCAGCCTCTGGAACTGTGACCCTAATGAATTTCTGTTCATTATAAACTACGCAGTCAGTAGTATTCTGTTATAGCAAGCAGAAAATGGACGAGGACAGTGGGCAAGGGTATAATGAACAACCTTTAAAGAAAGATACTATTAATAAAAAGCTAACATTCAGCTAGGTCTTGCCACGCACCACCTAGCTCATTTAACTGTCGCAACAGCCCATCGGGTAGGTGTTGCTATTATCCCCCATTTTACTGAAGTAATTGAGGCAGGTTAAGTAGTATCTGGGGAAATCAGCATTTGAATGCAGGTACTTCTGACATTGGACCCCTCACACACAACAACTCTGCTGTATTGTCTCCAGCTAAGTCTCAGAAGTGATTTAGAAAGTCACACAGGCCAGGCACGGTGGCTCACTCCTGTAATCCCAACACTTCGGGAGGCCGAGGTGGGAGGATTGCTTGAGCCCAGGAGTTTGGGAGCAGCCTGAGCAACATAGGGAGACCCTGTCTCTACAAAATAAATAAATAAATACATTAGTCAGGTGTGGTGGTGAGTGCCTGTACTCCCAGCTATTTGGGAGGCAAGGGGGGAGGATCACTTGAGCCCAGGAGGTCACGGCTGCAGTGAGCTATGATCATGCCACTGTACCCTATCCTGGGTGAGACAGCAAGACGCTTAAAAGAAAAAGTCACACAACAGATTATTCATGAGTTAAAATAAACTTGGCATCTACCAATCATCTCAGTGAATTACTGGTGAAAATTACCTAACAACTTTGTGCTTTGTGCTCTGGGCTTATAACACAATGCCACAGACAAGTTAAGACCCAACAAGTGCCAACTCATTGAAGCAGGTAAGGATCAGCCAAGAAAAAGTACGCAAGTTCTACTTGCCACTGTGCTTGAGAAATGTTAGACAGTACCAGCAAATTCCCTGTTCCCCTCCAGGCTCAGAAATGAACCTGTAGCTCCAGGAGTTTTCATGATTCAGACCTGATGATCAGAGGCTAAGCCATGCCCCTGAGGTAGGAGCAGTCAGGTTTTTGAAGTTTTTGCAGTTAGGCACTCAGGGAGTTGACCATAAATCCAGAGCCATGAGGGATGGATGAGAGGGAAGAGAAGGATGTCCTAGTCTTGCTTAGGGGCAAGGAGGAGAGTCTAGGAAAGGGTTCTAAAAATACTACATTCAGGGTACTTTTTGGTCCAGAAACAGCTGCTCTAAGCCCTTCCAGAAGCCTGGAGGGTCAAGCAGGGCTGAAAAACATGCAATTCATGTAGAAGGCCCTCAGGCTGGGAAAGCCTTCTACTCTCTTTGGCACAAATCAAGAACCAGATGGTTCCTGCCTGCCAGTGGTCACAGATGAAGAAAGCACAGGTCAGTTCCTGAGCTATCTGGGTCATAACCATGTTGGGGACTTAAAAGAGCAGGGTTGCTATCTTGGGTTGGATGCTTTATCCAAGGACCTCCACCAGGAGGGATCAAATGTCGTTTCCTCAGCCCTAGGAGGTCAGGGTGCCATGAGCTGCTCCTCCCACAGCAGCCTGCCTTGTTCTGTCCCAGCCCCAACTCTCCAGTGGCTGTCTGCCCCAGTTAAGGGGAGCTAGAAGACCTTGAAATAAGCCCTCTACGGTGAGGCTGGCATCGTCATGCCGGCTGATGTTCTGAAGTGCACCAGAAACCAAATCTAACAGGACTGTGTAGTGTGTATCCTTTGGAGATAATGAGTGCAGGGATTGGCCGGCTGGTCTGCTTTTTCAAACTGGTTTCTTCAACAGGATTCCTTCTCATTTTTTTCCAGGTGAATCTCAGGCAGTATGGACTCACTGCTATTAGGCCTCCTCACTTTGGCCTAATCAAATAGTTTTACTAAAGGCATGGAAACAGTCTCAGCCTCTAAGAGGAGGAAGCATGTCTTAAAACTTCTTCACCTTCTGCAATGCCCGGCCTCAGACAAATAATAGGCACTCAGTAACAACTCATAATAATACAAATTTTATACATATCTATACGTATACATATCTTGTAATAATTTTTGTGTGGTGCTTTATAATTCACAAAGTGCTTATTGTTTCATCACTTCATTTAACTCTAACAACAATCTTTTAAGGTATTATTATCCTCTTCATCTTACTCAGAAAAGTATGGCTTAGAGAGGTTGAGTGACTTATCCAAGATCACACAGCAGAGCTGGGACTTGACTCCAGTACCCAGGATCTCAATCTTGCCTTTTTGCTTGTCCCATACCCGCATGCTGCCTTGATAGGACATAGTCCCTGCCCTCATAGAGCTGAAGTTCACCAACAAGCTCAAAGTGGAAGGACATCCAGACTCCTCCGAGGGAACACATACCAGGAGATCATCTGCCTTCTGGGCTTACAGGCCATGGTTTTGTACCAAGAGGTATGAGAGGACAGCAAAAGGTGGGGGACAAAACCTGCCACTTCTGTTTGGCAGCTGCAATATGGCTCAGGTGGGTCTGGAGAGCCCAGCCTGGCTGGAGAAACAGCTATACTTACTGTGTTAGTGAGAAGGCGCCGCTGCTTATGTTTAGCTGTGGTTTGCTACAAGGGTAGGATGGGGTATTTCGCGCCCCCACTCCCAATCAAGGCTCCTTCCTCCTCTTCTCTTTCGTTTTGTTAGTTTCATTTCATGCTATGAATCACCAGGTGGCAGGAGGGGCGGCAAAAAGTGCCCTCTACCGGCTCTGACTGTCCCTACGCTGCTCATAGCTGCCCTAAGGAGCGGCGGTTCTCAACTCTGGCTGCCCATCGGAACTGCCTGTGCAGCCTGTTAAACAAGGACGTCTGCCCCAACCAGGGCTACTCACTCAGACTCTTCCAGAGAGGGACTCAGCCCTTTGTTTTGCAAAGCTCCCTAGGAATTTCTGATGCATAGCCAGCAGCTCAGGGAAAAGTCTAAGCAAAGCTTCAAAAGTGCAGCAGTGTACAAAGGACCCCTGACTTCCGTCCCAGGCTCAAGTGTGCCACGGACTAGAAGCTACTACCTTTACGCCTGTTACTTAACCTGCCTGAGTTGCAGTCTCCTCAAACGTAAAAGGGAGTGAAGCCAGGTGAAGAGTTGCTGTAAGGAGTTAAGATATTTCCGCAGCAAGCGCTTTGTAAACTAAACATCTATAGAAATGTTGCAGCACACACATTACCACTGACTATATATCGTAGCATAATTTAGCAGTTTATCAACCTGCCTTCCCCATTAGACCGAGCGACTCCCGGTTAGACTTGACATCTTGGAATCCCCAGCGCCTAGTAGGAAAGATGACTAATAAATGCTTGTTAAATGAATATTAGCAACCTGCCAAGAAACCGTGAGAGTACAACGAGAAAGCCATGAAGAGGTGAAGAGGGAGGTTATTTTAATAGTAGATCCAAATATACAGCAGCCACACGAGAAGCACAGCTGAGTCTAAACGAAGGTCCTAAACAGGGCGAAGCCGCCACTGCAGAGAATGAAGTCAGCGCCCTGGCAGGTTGGGGGCAGCTCCCACTAAACCCCTGACAGCTGCTGCCCAGCAACTGTTTGGGGGCAGGGCGACTGCAAAGGGGCAGCTTCCCTGCCGCTCCGCGCCCTAACCAGGGCGCAGCCTCCCGGAGACAGGGTGTCAGTGGCATGTGCTATTTCGAACGGCGAGTCCCCTGCCAAGCGCTGAGGGGTAGCGTCGCTGGCAAGGAACCTAGCGCGACCCATGAGTTCGGGGCCCCCCGAAGGGCTCGAGCCGAGGCTGCGGGAGGCTGGGCCGTGGGTCCGGGCTCGGGGGCTCGGGCTTGGCGCTGGCCTGGTCCCCACGCCCGGGAGCCGCTCCACCTCCGCCGGACCTCGGAACCTCGCTGCAACCCTCTTCTCCCCGGAAACGTGCGCCTCCCGGGTTGCCTGGAAACGACGCCCCCGGTTGCATAGCAACGAGGATCCGGGTCCCCGGTTTGTTTCGCCCGCTGGGCGCGCGGACCCCTCCCCACTCGGACTATCCAGGCCTCCGCGGCTCTGCCTGGTGCCGCCTGCAGCGGCTGCTGTCTCCCCTTCCCGTGCGCTGCCCCGCATTCCGACCTCGGCCCGCACTCACCTTTCTCAGGCCACTGCTATCCTTCACGTGCGACTTCGCTGAAACGCGCCACCAAACCCGCGCCTCAACTCGGGGCGTTGGTTTACCTTCTCCGCATGCGCAAGGCGGGATGAGCTCGGAAACTAGCCGGCCTTCCTCACAGTCGAAGCCTGTGCCGGGAGCGCATGCGCCTCGCTTTATCTATTGCGTTTCTTTTTCCCCCCCACAAGCATTCCCACCGAGAGAAGAATGGGATCGGAAGTTCCAGCAGGGAACGGAAGTCTCTGGCTGGAAAGGGGAAATAAGTGAGTATATCTGGGCTGTAGAGTGGGTAAACTGGATCTTTGAAATCGGAGTGGAAGCTAATCCCCCTCTTGCCACCGCTCGGCATTTTGGGTAATGTAGTTCTCGAGCTACAAATGTTCCCTGGGGCATTGTGGGCAATGTAGTTCTAACCGGGCCGCTAACGAGCACCTGGTCTTCCCATACACTTTTCGCGCTAAAAAGGCACAAAAGAGAAAGGTATTAAAGGAGCAATTAAAAGCACACTGCGCTAGGAAAACGAATGCGCTCCCCCAGAGAGAAAATTCATACCTGAATACTGTAGACGGCTCCCAAATATTAGCTCAGAATTTTAGAGAAAGAGAGGAACCAGCTCCCTCTCTCCTTTTTCTGCCACAAAGGCAGTACATAGGGACAGGGGGCAGATAAATGCTAGGTAGAAGAGGGCGGGTCCCTGGTGAAACCCCACCCTCAAGCCAAAAAGCCTGAAACCTTGGCCCAAAGTGAGAACTTCTATCCATGTTTTTCCAGTTGAATGTTGCCTTTTCCTAAGCCACCCATGGCTCTGCCCTGCCTCATCCTGTGCCTAGAAAGACCCCAGACTCATCTGGCAGAGAGGAGAAGCAGCTGGATGAGGGGACGACCATGGCTGGATGTCAGAGAGAAGCAGCTTGTCTTCAGAGGGACAGCTTGAGGCGTAACTTCTGAGACGAACCTAGCTGGAGATAGCTGGACTTCAGGGGAAGACTACATACCCGCCTGTCCCACCCACTCTTTTCAGCTCCCCTTCCCTCTGAAATCCACTTTGATCAGCAATAAAATCCTAGGCATTTGTCCTTTAATTTGTTCGTGCAACTTTATTTTTCTTGGACGCTGGACAAGAGCTCGGGAGCCACGAGTGCGGATACAAAGGCTGTCAAGCTGGCCCTTTGCCCTCGCTGGTGGAGGGCAACCGCAGGCCCACGGAGCTGTTAACACTTAAGCTGTCCACGGACGGCAGAGCCAAAAGAGCACTGTAACATGCCCTCTGGGGCTTCAGGAGCCTCAGGCACCCTGCCTGGACACTGCCACGGGGCCTGCACGGAGTTCGCTCCTGCCGGTGCCCAAAAGCGCACACTCTGGCTCCTGCACCCACTCACGGGCATGCTCCCTCCTATGAGGGGTGGAACACGGTGAATCTTGAGTGAGTGGAGTGTGATCCCACTGGTGCTGAAAAACGGCTGGCTTGTTCCAGCGCTTGTGCACTCCAGTTCCCGCCTTGTTCACTTGCGTACTCCCTCCCACGAGGAGTTGAGAGCAGTGGGCTGAGTAAACGGGGCACCCGTTGTGAGTCCTGTGAAGGGTCAGCGCAATATCCTGCTTCAGCAGCACCGTGAAGGAGAATGAACAGGGCTTCAGAATGAGGTGATCCCTTGCCTGTCGTGTGATCCCGAGCACACAGCTTCATTTCTCTGGGCCTTCATTGCTTGAAGTTCAAGAACTACAAAGGACCTAAAAATACCACTTCACAGTAGGTGTGAGGTTTCAAGGAAGCAACAAGCATGAACATTAAAAAAAAAAAAATCCAGGTTGCTGACTGAATGTTTTTATCACCATCAAGAGCTGTCATAGGAGAGCTTCTTTTTGATGTTAAAACTTGTTTCTCAAACTCAACCCTCTAAAACATAACTCTTCCCTCCCACCCCCAATCATTCAGCCTTCCAGTTCTGCCTTCCTCCCAGAGTACACACTCGGTAGGCTACCAATCTGTCACCTCACCCAGTTGTTTCTTTCCATCAGATGTTCCTCAGACACATCCGTCTTCATCTGAGCTCTTGTCACTTCCTGCCCCTCAGCTAAGAGTCCTTCCTCTAGGACAGGCTCTGGTAGCATCCTAAACCTCACCTTCCAGCTTTTCTAACAGTTTCAGTTTTACATTTGCTTGTGAGATCCTTTCTGATGTGTAAGATTAACAATCTCAGGTCACAGACTTTCCTGGGAAAGAAATTTAACCTTTTTTTTTTTCTGTGACAAATTAATTTCTTTTCAACTCTCTTTTCTGTGTGGATAGTGGAAACAGTCTCAGACAGTTCAGGGTTCTTCCCATCCTTGATTTTCAGGTTGTACACACCTTTTGGAAAATGAACATAGGGCCAAATTTGGGGGAGAAAATTTATCTAATCCTGGCTGGGGGCAGTGGCTCACGCCTGTAATCCCAGCACTTTGGGAGACTGAGGCGGACAGATCACTTGAGGTGAAGGAGTTCAAGTCCAGGCTGGCCAAAATGATGACACCCTGTCTCTCTAAAAACACCAAACAAAACTAGCCAGGTGTGGTGGTATGTGCTGTAATCCCAACTACTCAGGAGGCTGAGGCAGGAGAATCACTTGAATCCAGAAGGCAGAGGGTGCAGTGAGCCAAGATCACACCACTGCTCTCCAGATGGGTGACAGAGTGAGTGAGACTCCATGTAAAAAAAAAAAAAGAAAAGAAAAAAAGAAAATTCATCTAATTATCAGTGTCAGTTGTTTAGGCTGGCAACTTCTCCCTGACTAATCTTCTGTCACTTATCCACACAGATTGCCACTAAAGATACCTGGGAAATTAAGCTTCTTCTGGGTCTTTGGCCAATGTGTCCCCATGCTCCCCAGGCAGCAACAGCAGCTTTGGTCTGGGGGAACAAGGCATAGAGGTCCCTCCTCAGGGACCCACCAGCACCAATGCATATATCTCTTTTCCCTTAACTCTCCCTGTTTCTCCGAAACCAAGTGCCCTGAATTTTTTCTATTCCCTGTGGGCTGGCTTATGAAACAGAAAGGGCTTGACGGGACTTCCTTTTTCCTGCATCCTGCTATCATAGCCATAAACTCCCCAGTAGAGGGGCACCTCTGGTTTTGCTCATTGTGATACTACCAACACCTAGTATTGTGCCTGGCTGACACACTATGGGTACTCAGTAAAGATTGGTTCAACAATTAATTACTGAGTCTCCCTCCTTCTAGTCTGTCCACTCCAACCCATCCAGTAAGAGTCTTCCAGAGGAAACTTCTGAAAGTATGGTTATCACTCCATAGCTCAAATGCAAACACATGCTGTTGTGCTGCCAGCCCAATCACCACCCAAGTTTTACCATCTTGGGTTCAAGGCCTCTCCTAAACGGATCCATTTTATTTCCTACCACACATCAAAGTACAGTACTTGAGATGCCTGGCCTGTCAGGCAACCTGTCTTCCAACCAACAATCATTATAAAGTTCCTGCTACGTGCCAGGTACAATGTGGCACTCTTATACTCTGAGAGCAAGAGTAACCAGAACAATTATGGTTCCTGCCATCATGAAGTTTACAGTCTAGTGGAGAACCCAGACATCAGATACTTATAAAATAGATAATTAAATGATTACAGTTCTTTGAAGTGGTTTGGAGGACAATTACAGTTTGCTGTATGAACTAAATTTAAACCAGGGACCATGAAAAGGGCTCCAGAGGAAGTGACATTTAAGGTGAGACTGAAGTTTACATTGGAGGGTTTGAGACAGGAGGGGGAAGAGGGAGCGGAGAGAGGACAGTGGTCCAGGCAGAAGTTCTGAAACCAGCCAGCACGGGTATGTTTGAGGAACTGAAAGACCAATGTGGCTGGAAAGAAGATAAAGTGAGACTGTGATGGTCAGCATGGGCCAGATGGTGTAAGACTTATGGGCAAGTTTCCTCAGCCAGAAACTCTCTCCCTCATTCATGGCCTCAGGAATGACCCCTGATTGGGGCTCAGAGAATGATACCCCAAAGTATGGTGCTTTAGTACTGTTTCTGAGCAAATAGGCTCACTGCCTGATGCACATAGAAGCCAATACTATGGTAGCAGCTTTTGAGAAGAGAAAGGCTTTATTGCAGGGCCACCCAGCAAGGAGACTGGAGGCATGGCTCACATCTGTCTCCCTAATTTGGGATCTGGGGCAAGTTTTAAGGGGTCACAGGGTGATATGGCTTGGCTGTGTCCCCACCCAAATCTCATCTTGAATTCTTACATGTTGTGGGAGGGACCCAGTGGGAGGTAACTGAATCATAGGGGCAGGTCTTTCTTGTGCTGTTCTTGTGATAGTGAATAAGTCTCACGAGGTCTGATGGTTTTGAGAAACAGGAGTTTCCCTGTACGAGCTCTTTGTTTTTGCCTGCTGCCATCCATGTAAGATGTGACTTGCTCCTCCTTGCCTTCTGCCATGATTGTGAGGTTTCCCCAGCCACGTGGAACTGTAAGTCCAATTAAACCTCTTTCTTTTGTAAATTGTCCAGTCTCAGGTATGTCTTTATCAGCAGCATGAAAACAGACTAATACAGAGGGCAAGGAAACATATTAGGAATTTTGGCTTGGCAGGGTCTGATTGGAGGGTGTCAAATTTGACTACACGGGTATGTTGAGGTGGATTTTAGCCCTGGATCTTTCTGGTCAACAGACCCTTTGCTCCTGAAAGAGTTCCAGCATTTAGGTTCCGGTCATGTCTAGGTCTTCTTGGTACCACAGGGAGGAATCATTGGTTCTGGGTGTTGTTAGATGTCAAAGCATTTTCTATTGGTCATGCCCTACTGACATGACTTGGAGTTTTGGCTCTGTCATACCTACAAGAGAACATGACATTCTGTTATCAAAAGAGTAGGCCCAGTTTGGATTGGTTCTGAGGTTACAGCATGCTGAGCACTTTTGAATGAAAAGAAATGGGAAGGTCTTAGAAGCTGCCTTAGAACCAAGGACTTTCTAACCTTCTCTTGCCTCCTGACCCCCACGCTAAGTGCAGGGAGAAACTCTCTCTAGAAGTTCCCTTATCTGACTGAGAAAATTTCTTTCAAAAGAAATGCAATTGTCTCAAATCCCCCTCCACAGGAAACTCATCAAATAACCAGGAAAGATTAACCACTGGAGAAGAATAAAAACTAAAAGTCACCAACTCACCACTACACCTAGAGAGACTTTTAATCTATTCTTCTGATGGGAGCTCTAACAGATTACCTGAGAGACTTTATGTGCATAATAAGACCACCTTTGTTCACAATGGAGTTCTGCCCCTCACCTTCCCACAATTTGTTGCCACCTCCTCCAGAGCTCATAAGAACTTTGTCCCAAGGCATTGTCTGTTCTTGGGGCTCATTCATTTCCCCTAAACATTATTTGCTAGCCCTCCCTAAAAATTATTTGCTAGCCCTCAAAATTGCCTACATTTCCCCCATCTCTGTCTTTCCTGGGTGCCATTTAAGCAAGCATCAGCCACCTGTTCCTTCTTTGAGCCTCATATTTTGTATGACTCCTGTGCACACTCACACACTAATACACTTGCATGCCTTTTCTCCTGTTATTCTGTTGACTGTCAGTTAATTTCAGCAAATCTTTAGAGGGCAGAGGGGAAACTTTTTTGCTCCATACCCTCATTCAGTTCTCAGCAAAAAAATCAGCTCCTCAGAGACGCACTAAGTGCCCTGACTAAAGTAGCCGTTCCTCTAATCCCCAGAACCTCTGTCTACCTTGCTCTGATTCGTTGTATTCATAGCACTTACTACTCTGGAATTTTCTTCTTAAGTGTTGATTGTCTCTGTGCTCCCACCACCCACAGTAGAGTGAAAAAGCTCCAAGAGAGCAGAAACTGTGTCTTTCTTGTTGACCTTTTCTATCTCCAGTTTTTAGAATAGGGCTTGGCACATAGGAAGCACTCAATCAATATTAGTTGGATGAATGAAATGCCTGGGGAATAACATGAATAGATATTTCGTTCAAAGTGGATCACTGTCTGCTCTGTGGAAAGTAGATTAGGAGGAGGCCAGGCTGGAAGCAAGGAACAAGTGGGAAGTTACTTTGTTGGTGCAAGAGAGAGATGAGATGCCCTTTTGCATATTAACTCTTCATAAGAGTTCAGTGAGTTAGTTCTACCCTTGTCATCACTCCCTTTGTTTTACAGATGAGGAAACTAAGGCATAGAGAAGTTCATACTGCCAATCACCTGAGTGGTGCTAGGATTTGAGCACACAGTCTGACTTCAGAGTCCATGCTCTTGGCCACTATGCCATACTGCCTTTTGTACCTGTAACTTTTATTTTTCTCTCCAAGCTTTTGCTTACATTGTTTCTCCTTCTGGAATGCCTTTCGTTCTCCTTCTCCTCTGAATACTGCCCACCTGTCAAAGTCCCTCTCACTCACATCCTGTTCATCCTGCGTTTTTGTCTCGATACCTTATAGTCTTTTGCATGATTCCTGAGAGTATCTTATCTTACAGATAGCCACAAAGAATCATACACTATCTGAGCTGGAAGAGAAATAGAAAATATAAAATAAATAAATTTATAGGAGGCCATTGGTTTGGACTGAGCTCTTGTGCTAGGCCTAACAGACCAAGCTAAAAAGAGTTAGTCCTACTGCAGCTCCACGCCAATGAGCTGAAACTAAGATCTTTATGACCTTCTGAGTGTGTGTGTGTGTGTGTGTGTGTGTGTGTGTGTGTGTGTGTGTGTCGGGGTGGGGGGAGCTAAATTCCAAAACAGGCAAGTTTTAGGTGGCATGATAAAGAAATCCCCTCCACTTTAATTACAAGAAAAGTAATTTTGAAATTACCAAATGACCAATCCGCTTTTTGTTCTCTGTTTGTTTTCCTCAGTCCTTTTCTGTCTATAAAACCAAGCTCCCCTGTTCAGCTCATTGGAACAACCATTATATTTTATAGTATGAGGCACTGCCCAATTCTATAGAATCCCACCTTAAGTCCCAGCTACTCCGGAGGCTGAGGCGGAAGGATCACTTGAGCCCAGGAGTTTCAGGATGCCCCTGTGATAGCCATGATTGCTATGATTGCACCTGTGAATAGCCACTGCGTTCCAGCCTGGGCAACATTGCCAGAGTCCGTCTCTTAAGAAAAAAAAATCTTTAAATTAAATTTGTTGTGATTTTTGTCTTTTGACAAAGAAGAAAGGGCAGGGAAGCCAATGTGAATTGCCCCAAATCACAGAGCGAAATGGTAGTGGGACCAAAACACTTTCTTAGCCGTTTTCTTAGTTCTTCTATCCACCTATCTCTGTATTTTCTTCACCAGGCCATCCAGCAGTGTCTCTTAAAGGGTAGCCCGAGAAACAACTGACTTAGAAAAGCGTGGGGGCACAGTCTGTCGACGCAGACCCGAGGAATCTGCATTTTAACAAACTCACTGGGAAATTCTCGCGCACGCCAAGGTTTCAAAGACCAGGGTCCGGTGGCACAGCGCCGCACAGTTGTCAAAACAAGTGCTGTCCAATTGTTTTGGTTTTAAATTCTCACTGCGTCATGGGAAATGTAGTTTCGAGCCTCCTCTCTCCCGACGCCCCCGCCAATCCGCCGGCGCTTTACGGAACGAGCCGAGTCGATCCGGAAATAACCGAGTGTTCGTGGCGGGCCCTTTCCTGCCCGACTGCATTCTGGGAAAGAGCAATTTCCGTTAGGTGCTGAAGGCTGTGGCGCGCGGCTGTCCCCATTCCCACGTGAAGCGCTGCGCTAGCATCGCTCGGCTGGCTGCTCCCAGCTCGCCGCGGAGCAGTCCCGGCAGCAGCGGGGGACCGGAAGTGGCTCGCGGAGGCTCAGAAGCTCGTCCCGGAGCCCGGCGTGTGGCGCCTCGGAGCGCGGTGACGGCGCCATGTCCCTAATCTGCTCCAGTGAGTGTTGGCTGCGGCCAAGAGCGGGTCGCAGGAGGCCAGAGAGCGGCGCGGGAGCGTGTGCGGTCCGCTGCGGCGCCCGGGCCGGGGTGGAGGCGGGAATGGGGCGCTCCGGAGGCCGAGCGGCGGCATGTCAGTCCCGGAGCCCTCCGCTCGGAGCGGGGTGCTTTTGCGCAGTGCTCCGCAGTTTACATAGTGCCTGAGGTTTATTGTCGCAGACATTACTGAGGCCGGTTGCCTCATTCTACAGAGTGGAAACAGGTCTGGACACAGAGAGCTGGTGCAAGGGAAACAGCCTTAATGTAGGAGTCAGGAAACCTGAGGTCTTGTCCAGGGTCCGCCTCCCATTGGCTTTGTGAATTGGTTTAAGGCTCTGGGCCTCGGTTTCCCCATCTGCAAAATCGAGAGCATTGCACTGGATGTTTTGCGAGGCCTCGCTCGGATAGTCGGAGCTTTTGCAATTTGCAAAGGTCACATGATGAGTTAGAGGTAGAGGCAAGGCTGGCAGCTAGGTATCTGGCTCCCAGCCTTACGCTGTATGACTAATAAAAACAGCGCACATTTATAAAGCCCTTATTGGTTTACAACGCGCTTCCAAGTCTATGATCTCATTTTATCCTCACAAGAATTCCCTAAAGGAGAAATAAAGATCCTGGTTTTGCAGATGAGGATGCAAGGCGCAGGAAGAGCGGGGCTTATCTAAGGATGCGTAGCTAGTCAGTGGCAGAGCTGGGTGACGTAGTTAGGTGACACGGAGCTTGGACCCTGAATCCATGCTTTTTCCGTACCTTCCACTATCTTTCCCTTTGATATTTTATCATGACGTACAGACGTTTTCCTTTCCCTTTTCGTTGTTTCATCAGATTACTCGTTTCCCCTCCGTTTTGCTATTCACTTCCTTCTCTTCTCAGAACCTGTACATTGATCCAAAGAGGGGGAAGAAGGAAGGGAAATGATGGAAATGATGGAAAAGGAATCCCTCACAGTGAATAAATTACAGCTCGCAAAGTACCTTCACATTCATTGTTTCCTTCCAATCTTGGGGAAGCTCTCTTTTACATTCCCCAGCACCATCCTTCCTGGCATGGTTCACTCATTTGTTAGATGTTTACCAAGTGCTCCGGGGGCATCTGCATTGTACTGGAAGTGAGAGACCAGCTGTAATCCTTATCCTCAAGGGGTGCACAGTCTACGCAGGCAAGAGTGTAAATGATACCTCTATTGCGGGTTGTTGTGAAGATGAATTACTGTACTGTATGCTTAGAATTGTGCTTGGCACATAGAAATATGCCATGCAAATGTGCCATGTAAATATTTTAAAATATTTTTATTGTAGTGATTGCCACTTTGCTCCTTGGAATCTTCCAGGTGATAAGTGTCTGTCTGTATGCTAATCAGTTGACTGATAGCTGGTAGACCTCAGTAGCTTCAGGATGGGGACTGGTCACCTAGGAAGACTAAAGGGTATTAGAAGGTTGGGATTTTCAGTCCTACCCCCCACTTACCTGGGGGAACGAGAGGAACTGAAGTTGTCACTAGTGACCAGTGATTTATTGAATCATGCCTTTGTAATGAAGTTTTCATAAAAATACAAAAGGACAGGATTCAAAGAGCTTCTGTATAGCAGAACATGTGGGGGTTCCCGGAGGGTGGGGTGCCCAGGGAAGGCATGGGAAGCTCTGTACTCCTTCTCCCATACCTCATCCTATGCACCTCTTCATCGGTATCCTTTGTAATATCCTTTATAATAAACTGGTAAACATAAGTGTTTCCCACAATTCTGTGAGTCACTGTTGCAAATTAATTGAACCCAAAAAGGGGGTCATGGGAACCCTGATTTACAGCTGGTGGATCAGAAGAACAGGTCAGACAACCTGGGGCTTGCGATTGGCGTCTGAAGGGGCGGGGGAGTCTGGTGGGACTGAGACCTCAACCTGTGTGATCTGACACTATCTCCAGGTACCTGGTGTCAGAATTGAATTGGAGGACACCCAGATGGTCACATCTGAGGTCACAGAAGTATTTTGTTTTGTGAGAGAATAGGAGAAACTGAGTTTGTTATTCCTGTATTCTCAGACTTTATAATTTCTTTGATAATCCCTCTGGAGCTATAGACTAAGATGGATGGCAGGGATTTGAATGGCTTCATGTGTATCTCCATGTCATGGAGTAAACTGTATTCATAGAGTACACAATCATTGTTCAAATATAAGGTGGCGATAATGGACTGCTGTTCTCTAGGTGCTTGGTACATAGTAGTTGTTAATAATTATTTGTTGACTTTCTGATTGTCAGGAGACTAAAGGAAAAGCTAGTTCCGTAGCTGGAAAGCATTCTGGGGCCAGTACAGAACTGGCTTAGGGTCAAATGTCTTGCTTTCTGCTAGTTGAGTGTGAGGATGCCTAGTCTTGTTGGGGCTAATAGCAGATGAGGAATCCTCTAGGCCCAAGATTGCCTTCACTCCAAGCTCACTGCCGGCCTTTTCTCTACAGTCTCTAACGAAGTGCCGGAGCACCCATGTGTGTCCCCTGTCTCTAATCATGTTTATGAGCGGCGGCTCATTGAGAAGTACATTGCAGAGAATGGTACCGACCCCATCAACAACCAGCCTCTCTCCGAGGAGCAGCTCATCGACATCAAAGGTGCCTATTGGCTGCCTTAGTCTAGGGCCATCTTAGCTCAGAGCCTGAGAGGATGGGAGGTGGTGCCAGTGCACTGGAGGAAGAGATGGTGGGCTGTTTATGGCTAAAAGGAAAAGATGTGATGGCGGGGGACGACCCTGGGTTATGTTCTTCATACCTGCTTTCCCTTTCGGCAGTTGCTCACCCAATCCGGCCCAAGCCTCCCTCAGCCACCAGCATCCCGGCCATTCTGAAAGCCTTGCAGGATGAGTGGGTGAGTTCCTGCAAGAGAATCAGCATCTTCCCCACTTGAAGAGAATGCATTGCTGGGTTAGGACTTGGGGATAGGAAGGATGGAGCATTATTTAGAGGGTAAACTTTGTGACATCAGGGATTTGTTTTATTCTTCGTTGTATCCCCAGCACTGAGAGCAGCGCCTGGTACATAGTAGGTGCTCTAGAATTATGCATTGAATGATTGAATACATCCTGCAGGACTGTCTGGCACAGTGCCTGACACAACAAGGGCGATCAATAAATAGCAGCAGCAGTAGTGTTGTTATTCTCTTTTAGAGAGGTGACGGCATGACAGCTGGGATTTGCCAGTAAATTAGAAAAGGTGGGGATGGAAAAGAGCTGGCTCCCCCTCCTGTCTGTGTGCCCAGTGGTTGGCTTGGGGTAGGAGCTCAAGAGTGTCTGCTGGCACATTCATGTTTGCTCGGATATTGTTTGGGTCACTGATACTGGTCTAGGCTCTGGGATAGGAGGCAGCATCCCCTCCCCAAGGGCTGACTCCACTGGGTACTCCCTGCGCCCCCCACTTCACCTTACAATGATATTTGCCTCTCCCAGGATGCGGTCATGCTGCACAGCTTCACTCTGCGCCAGCAGCTGCAGACAACCCGCCAAGAGCTGTCACACGCTCTGTACCAGCACGATGCCGCCTGCCGTGTCATTGCCCGTCTCACCAAGGAAGTCACTGCTGCCCGAGAAGGTGCAGCCTCTCCCCTGCCATCCCCCACCCTGAGCTGGTTCTGCTTTGTAATATCCCATTTCTAACATCGTCTTTTCTCTCAGCTCTGGCTACCCTGAAACCACAGGCTGGCCTCATTGTGCCCCAGGCTGTGCCAAGTTCCCAACCAAGTGTTGTGGTAAGTGTCCCCCTTCCCTTACCAGCAGCCCATTTGTGTACAGTAGCCCACAGAACTGTCCTTATGCAGGTGTCTTTGGTGCTCTGTGCCCCTCACCCTCACCTTTCTTCTCTTCAGGGTGCGGGCGAGCCAATGGATTTGGGTGAGCTGGTGGGAATGACCCCAGAGATTATTCAGAAGGTAAGTCCTGCTCTCACCTGGTGGGAGTGCTGATGGGCCCTTTTCACCATCTGTCTGGAGTCCATCCTGACTAAAAGCACTGTGCTTTTGGGAGTTGAGTGGTGCAGAGCATGGACCCTGGGACCAGATTGCCTGGGTTTGTATTTTGATGCCACTACTTGTGAGCTTTATGATCTTGGCTTACTTAGCCAACCCTTCCGTGTCTCATTTCCCTAGCTTCTAAACTGAGAATATAATCATATCCACTGTATAGGTAGGCTGTGGGAATTTAAAAGATTTCATTACTGATAAGTGGACCTTTTAGCTCTTACTGTTATTGGGATTCTTTGCAGATAGTAAACTACTTTTATATGTTTTCTTGCTTTTTTTCTATGAGGGCAATAGGACAGGAATTATAATCCTTATTTTACAGATGAAAGACACATCTGAGAGGCAGAGCTGGGCTCCTGATTGCAAGTCCAGTGGGATTCTTATTTACGGGGCTTCTTAAGTGTCTTTCCAAGCAGTTCAAATTGTCAGCATGTGTCTGAGCCCTTGGCTTAGTGGCGTGTAGACCTATGGGAGCTCTACAGTCCTGGCTTCTATTCTTTTTCTGCTGTTTATCACCTCTGTGACCTTGGGCAATTGACTTCACTTCTCTGAGGCTCAGTTTCCTCAGCTGTAAAATAAGGTTGTCAACACCCCCCTCATAAAGCTGGGATGGAAGTAAGAAGAGAGAATGCCTTTAAGCCTGTAATGTAGAAGTTGGCAGATAGCAAGTTCTTGGTGCTGCTTTTGAAAGCACAGGTGTGACCAGCATCTAATGTACTTTTCTCCTTGCAAGATAATTTGTCTCACATTGAGCCTGTTCTTCCCCAGCTTCAAGACAAAGCCACTGTGCTAACCACGGAGCGCAAGAAGGTGAGTTTTCTTCTGAAGCCAGGAGAAAGAGTTGGCCTGGTGGGAGGCGGTTGACCCCTTTGGAGAGAGGGTGGCTGAATCTTGGATTCATTGCTGCTCTTCTTTGGGGGCTTTTCATTTTCTCAGAGAGGAAAGACTGTGCCTGAGGAGCTGGTGAAGCCAGAAGAGCTCAGCAAGTACCGGCAGGTGGCATCCCACGTGGTGAGCGTCTGGGTCTCCACTGTCTTGGAGACAGCCCTCCCGTTTTGTTTCTGGGGTGGGCGGGCCAGCATGGGGAGTACTGAGTGCAGAGCTGTCCCAGGCTCCTGGCGCTGTTCCTGGCACTGTTTCTCGCCTGGGCTGCTGAGTTGTCAGGGCTCCTCTTCCTGCCCAGCTGTGGGTTTCCCAGTGATGCAGTGAGGGAGTTACTGTACCAGGCAGATAGCCAAGAGATATGGATAAGGAACAGAAGTAACTCTTGCTCTCCTGAGAACATGGGTGACTGGGGATGGCAGTAGGGGAGGTCTGTGGCTTTGTGGCCTGCTGTGATTTGGCTGTGACAGGGTTTGGTGTGTCTCTCTGCAAAGGGGTTGCACAGTGCCAGCATTCCTGGGATCCTGGCCCTGGACCTCTGCCCATCCGACACCAACAAGATCCTCACTGGTGAGAGTCTGGGCCTAGCCTGGCAGGCCAAAGTGGAGAGGGGCAGCAGGGAAGGTGCATGCTCCTTGTCCTCTTCATGGGCATGGGGACAAAAGCATTCCTTGAGCAAAAGGGCCTGGGCCTGGGTAGGCCTGACTCATTGTTTGGTCTTTTTGGGTCTTCTCCAGGTGGGGCGGATAAAAATGTCGTTGTGTTTGACAAAAGTTCTGAGCAAATCCTGGCTACCCTCAAAGGCCATACCAAGAAGGTCACCAGCGTGGTGTTTCACCCTTCCCAGGTAAGGGGTTCTCCTCGCCACCCTTGGTTCTTCTTTCCTTGGCTGTTGTTTGTCCCTCACCCCGCTGCTGTCTCTGTGAAGTGGGGCTGGGAAAGAGCTCTGACTCTGACTCCTGAGTGGGCACTTGGAGGGTCTCACTTTGGAGTTGTGGAGATTGCCCTTCACTCTGCGTGAGATCTTCTAAAGCAGTGGTCTTCCAGCCAGGGAGAGAAAGGAAATGTGTAGTTTGACGAGCATATTCGTTGAAATATTTCATATTACGGAAAGAAAAAATCTTTATAGTGTTCCTAATATAAACTACAGAAAACAAAGCTCAACACAATCTCAACTCACACTTATGAGGAAGACAGATATATCTGCTTTCCCATGATCCTCCAAGATGGGTAAAAATCATGTTGACTGTTGAAAGTGGTGTGGGTTGTAAACAGAACCTCTGGTTTACAGGGTAAAGGTAACTCATGGGATCAGATTAATGATATTATGGGATTCGAATTTTAAGCCTAAGACAGTTTGGGTTTGGGGCTGCAGGACAGTGGTTGGTTTAGTGCTTCCCAGTCAAGATTTCCCTTGGACCTTAGGGAAATGAGAAATACAAGAATAACATGGTGAATTTTTCGTGACTAAATTTGTTCAAATCGAGAGCACTGTTTTATTGCTTACGGGGTATTGATAGTTAGGTCTCATGAATTTGTGTTGATAAAAAAGATGGTAGTTATTTTTACCTTATGGCTTTTAATATCCTAACTAAACAAAAAATTGGCGAGTGACACGAAATTCTCTTCCTGCCCCAAATCTTTTGGAAAATTAACTTACCCTGGAAATCCATAAAAGTGGAATGCACTGAAATACAGCCATGCAGCCCCTTCCAGTCCCAGTACTGCTCAGACCTGTGCCATACAATGCAGTAGCAATTAGCTGCATGTGGCTATTTAAATTTCAGTGAAATAGAATAAAAAATTCAGTCCCTCAATTGTACTAGCTGCATTTTTCCTTTGGTCCTGGAAATGGGAAAATTGCTCTCTGTTGCAGTTAGCCTTTTTACCACTAGATGGCGAGGACGCCTCCACAAGCCCTGATGCTGTATGAGTTAGCACTTTAATAGCGTTTACCATTGGCTGTCTTGGGCACCATTGGGTGGGTAGGTGGTTTCAGGGAGGGCAGGGCTGAAAGGAGAAGCAATTGTTGGCAGTTGTGGGCATCCCCAGCCCTGTTTTATAAGATTGTTTTGGTCTGTATCTCTTTTCTGACTCTGATATTCTGTCTTTGTTTTCCTTGTAGGACCTGGTGTTTTCTGCTTCCCCCGATGCCACTATCAGGATTTGGTCGGTCCCCAATGCCTCTTGTGTACAGGTGGTTCGGGCTCATGAGAGTGCTGTGACAGGCCTCAGCCTTCACGCCACTGGTGACTATCTCCTGAGCTCCTCCGATGATCAGGTGCGGTCCCAGCCAGTGCCCTGAAGAGACCTGCTGGTCCTCAAGCTTGAGCATCCTGGGTGGCAGGAACATCTTCCCACCCCAGCTGGTTCCCCAGAACCTCAAAGGAGAATGTTTGCCAGGGTTTGCCAAACCAGGGGCTCTGTCTTGCTGAAGGGCCACCAGAGCCTGGGACCCACTTTCTCGCTGACTCCATTGTCTCTTTTTTTTTGCCCCCCAGTACTGGGCTTTCTCTGACATCCAGACAGGGCGTGTGCTCACCAAGGTGACAGATGAGACCTCCGGCTGCTGTAAGTTGCCTCGTAGGCACTCAGCTTTTTTGTTTGCTGTTTATTATTTATTTTTACATTTTATTTAGTCATTTGCTTATTTGTTCTAAAGATACATTTACCATGAGCACCTGCCCAGTGCGGGCTTTGTGCTGGGTGCACTGAGGAATGTGAAGAACAAGGAACCTATCTTTGCTGCTCTTAGTCTCTCCCTGGTGGGCTCTGACCACAGGTCTATCTTCCTTCTTCCACAGCTCTTACCTGTGCACAGTTCCACCCTGACGGACTCATCTTTGGAACAGGAACCATGGACTCTCAGATCAAGATCTGGGACTTGAAGGTAGGACATGGTAGGCCTCCATCTGAGGCCCAGGGCCAGAGGGAGTGTTTGTGACAATGCAGTGCTGATTAGGTGCTTGTGGCACCTGGCCCTGAAGGTGGAGAGACACTGGCTATGCATATGTGATATGATGGTGTGGTCTGGGGGGTCCCGCTGGCTGTCCTTCCTGGAAGGACAGTGAGGGACATCTCAGGTAGGAGTTTGGTGAGCCCCATTTTCTTCCTCTCATGATCTATGGGTGACGTATTTTACTACCCACCGCCACTGTAGGAACGTACTAATGTGGCCAACTTCCCTGGCCACTCGGGCCCCATCACTAGCATTGCCTTCTCTGAGAATGGTTACTACCTGGCTACAGCGGCTGATGACTCCTCTGTCAAGCTCTGGGATCTGCGCAAGCTTAAGAACTTTAAGACATTGCAGCTGGATAACAACTTTGAGGTGTGCCCTTCCCCCCAACCCCCGCCCAGCTTTCCATTGTGTCTCCTTGTTTGTCAATTATTTATTGAATTAATCTAATTGCTTCCGCTTATCCGCAATTGCCCCATAGTTTCTGCTCCCGTTGTGTGACCTTCTCTTTTTCTGTTTCTGGCAGGTAAAGTCACTGATCTTCGACCAGAGTGGTACCTACCTGGCCCTTGGGGGCACAGATGTCCAGATCTACATCTGCAAACAATGGACGGAGATTCTTCACTTTACAGGTAGAGGCTGGTCCTGGGCTCCTGGGGTCTCTCTAGGTGCCCAGGCCCGGAGGGAAGCCTCACTGGGTTAGGAATTTCTAGGGCTTGCATGAATTTTTCTTAGCAGCTTTCGGTTACCATCTGAGGCAGAGCTTTATGACTAAGGAAGCAACTGAGTCAGACTGCATGGCAGTAGATGCTAGTGCTCGCTCTGCCACTTCCATGCCCTGTGGCATGGGGCAGGTTACTGAAGGGAGAGAAAACTCCCTCTGAAGGTTGGATAACTGAATCTAAAATAAATGAACATTAGACAGTGACAGGAAGAGAGCCATTGTAATTACGTGCATATGCATGGGAGGCCCACATTATATTAGACCTGCAGAAGGGTCAGATGATTGAAGCTTATACAGTCTATATGTCACTTAATAATGGGGATATGTTCTGAGAAATGTCTTCTTAGGTGATTTCGTCATGTGCGACCATTGTAGAGTGACCTTACACATATCTAAATGGTGTAGCCTACTACACACCAAGGCTATTGCTATAACCTTAGTATAGTCTATTATTGCTCCTAGGCTACAAACCGGTGCAGCATATTAAATGTAGTGAATACAATTATAACACAATGGTAAGTATTTGTGTATCTAAACAAGTCTAAACGTAGAAAAGGTTCAGTAAAAATAAGGTATAAGAGATTTTTTTAAAATGGTGCACTGGTATAGTGCTTGCCATGAATGGAGCTTGCAGGACTGGAAGTTGCTTTCAGTGAGTGAGTTGTGAGTGAATGAAGTCCTAGGACATTACTGTATGCTGCTGTAGACTCTATACACACAGTACACTTAGCTTTTACTAAATTCATGAAAAACTTTTTCTTCAGTAATAAGCCTTAACTGACTTTTACTTTATAAACTTAAAAAAATTGATTCTTTTGTAATAACATTTAACTTAAAACAAAAACACATTGTACAGCTGTACAAAAATATTTTCTCTCTTTATATCCTTGTTCTATAAGCTTTTTTCTGTTTTCTAATTTTTTTATTTTTATTTTTTACTTTTTAAACTTTTCTTGTTAAAAACTAAGACACAAGCACACATTACCCTAGGCCTACACGGGATCAGGATCACCAGCTGTATTAGTCCGTTCTCACACTGCTGTGAAGAACTGCCTGGGTAATTTATAAGGGAAAGAGGTTTAATTGACTCACAGTGACTGGGGAGGCCTCAGGAAACTTACAGTCATAGCAGAAGGGAACGCAAACATGTCTTTCTTCACATGGCAACAGGAGAGACAAATGCTGAGCAAAGGGGCTAAAGCCCCTCATAAAACCATCAGATCTTGTGAGAACTCACTATCATGAGAACAGCATGGGGGTAACCACCCCCATGATTCAATTGCTTCCCACCGGCTCCCTCCCACAACACGTGGGGATTATGGGCACTACAATTCAAGATGAGATTTGGGTGGGGGCACAAAGCCTAACCATAGCACCAACATCATTGTCTTCTACCTCCACATCTTTTCCCACTGGAAGGTCTTCAGGGGCACCAACATGCATAAACCTGTCATCTCCTACGATGATAATGCCTTCTTCTCGGATACCTCCTGAAAGGGCCTGCTTGGTGCTGTTTTATAGTTAACTTTTTTTATAAGTGGAAAGAGTATACTTAATACCAAAAAAAGTATAGCATAGGCATACCTTGTCTTATTGCACTCAGCTTTATTGTATTTTATGGATACTTTGCTTTTTATAAATTGAAGGTTTTTCGCAACCTTGCCCCAAGCAAGTCTGTCAGTGCCATTTTTCCAACAATGTGTTCACTTTGTGTCTGTGTGTCAAATTTTGGTAATTCTCACAGTATTTCAAACTTCTTCATGATTTATTGTGTCCGTTAGTGATCGTTGATGTCGCTATTGTAATTGTTGAGTGGGGGGGCACCATGAAATGTGCCCATATAAGATACTGAATTTATTCGATAAATGAAATGGTGTGTGTGTTCTGACCACTCCGCCCACCAGCCGTTCCCCATCTCTCTCCCTCTCAGACCTCCTTATTTCCTTAGACAGAACAATATTGAAACTAGGCCAGTTAATAACTGTATTATGGCCTCTCCATGTCCAAGTGAAAGAAAGTGTCCCATGTCTCTTACTTAAAATCCAAAGCTAGAAGTGATTGAGCTTAGTGAGGAAGGCATGTGAAAAGCCAAATAGGCCAAAAGCTAGGCCTCTTAACACCAAATATTAGTCAAGTTATGAAAGCAAAGGAAAATTATTGAAGGAAATTAGAAGTGCTACTCCAGTGAACGCACGAATGATAAGAAAGCAGAACATCCTTATTGCTGATACGGAGAAAGTTTCAGTGGTCTGGATAGAAGATCAAACCAGCCACAACATTCTTTTAAGCCAAACCGTAATCCAGACCAAGATCCTAATTGTTGAATTCTGTGAAGGCTGAGACAGGTAAGGAAGCTACAAAAGAAAAGTTCGAAGCTAGCAGAGGTTGGTTCATGAGGTTTAAGGAAAGAAGCCATCACCATAACAGAGAAGTACAAGGTGAAGCAGCAGATGCTGATGTAGAAGCTGCAGCAAGTTATCCGGAAGACCTAGCTAAGATCATTGACGGTGGCTACACTCAACAACAGATTTTCAATGTAGACGGAATAGCCTTCTATTGGAAGAAAGTGACATCTAGAACTTGCACAGCTAGAGAGAAGTCAATGCCTGGTTTCCAAGCTGCAAAGATCAGAGTGATACCCTTGTTAGGGACTAATGCAGCTGGTGATTTTACATTGAAGCCAAAGCTCATTTAGCATTCTGAAAATTGTAGGGCCCTTAAGAATGTAGGGCTAAATCTACTCTGCCTGTGCTTTGTAAATAGAACAACAAAGTCTGGATGACAACACATCTGTTTACAGCATGGTTTACTGAATATTTTTTAAGCCCCCCATTAAGAGGTACTGTTCAGAAAAATAGATTCCTTTCAAAATATTACAGTGCACCTCATTACCCTAAAGCTCAGATGGAGATGTTTCATGCCTGCTAACATCCAATCTTCGGCTTATGGATCAAGGAGTAATTTTGACTTTCAAGTCTTACTACTTAAGAAATACATTTTATAAAGCTATAGCTGCCATGGATAGTGATTCCTTTGATGGATCTGGACAAAGTAAATTGAAAACCTGGAAAGGATTCACCATTCTACACGCCCTTAAGAACGTTTGTGATTCATGGGAGGAGGTTAAACTATGAACATAGAGAGGAATTTGGAAGAAATTTATTCCAACCCTTCAACCCTCATGGATGACTTTGAGGGATTGAGGACTTCAGTGGAGGGAGTAACTGCAGATGTGGAGGAAATGGTAAGAGAATTAGAATCCAAAGGGGAGTCTAAAGATGTGACTGAATTGCTGCAATCCCATGTTAAAACTTTAATGGATGAGGAGCTGTTAGGGATGACCAAAGAAAATGGTTTCTTGATGCAATCTACTACTGGTGAAGATGCTGTGAACATTGTTGAAATGATAATGAAGGATTTAGAATATTACATAAACTTCATTGATAAAGCAGGTGCAGAATTTGAGAGGATTGATTCCAGTTCTGAAAGTTCTACTGCGGGTAAAATGCTATCAAACAGCATCCTTCACAGAGAATCTTTTGTCAAAGGAAGAATCAAATGATGTGGCAACTTCTTTGTTGTCTTATTTTAAGAAATTGCCACAGCCACTTCAGCCTTCAGCAAACACCACCCTTGTCAGTTAGCAGTCATCAACATCAAGGCAAGACCCTGCTGGTGGGTCTTGGAAAAAGATTACAACTCACTGAAGTGTCTGATGGTTGTTAGCATGTTTTAGCAATAGAGTATTTTTGATTAAGGTATGTACATTGTTTACTAGACATAATGTTATTACACACTTAATAGACTACAGTATAGTATAAACATAACTTTTTTTTTGAGATGGAGTCTCGCTCTATCACCTAGGCTGGAGTGCAGTGGCACGATCTCGGCTCAATGCAACCTCCACCTCCCGGGTTCTAGCACAGGTGGGCACCATCACACCTGGCTAATTTTTGTATTTTTAGTAGAGATGGGGTTTCCCCCTGTTGGCCAGGCTGGTCTTGAATTCCTGAACTCAAGCGATCCACCTGCCTCGGCCTCCCAAAGTGCTGGCCAACATAACTTTTATATGTACTGAGAAACCAAAAAAATGTGTGTGCCTTGCCTTATTGCAGTATTTGCTTTATTGGTGGCCTGGAGCTGAACCAGCGATGTCCCTGAGATATGTCTGTACATAAACCAGTAACATACTGTACCTAATTGTGTTATACTTTTTTTTTTTTGAGATGGAGTCTTGCTCTGTCACCCAGGCTGGAGTGCAATGGCGTGGTCTTGGCTCACTGCAACCTCCGCCTCCCGGGTTCAAGTGATTCTCCTGCCTCAGCCTCCCGAGTAGCTGGGACTTCAGGCGTGTGCCACCACATCTGGCTAATTTTTTTTTTTTTTTTGTACTTGTATTTGTAGTAGAGACAAGGTTTCACTATGTTGGCCAGGCTGGTCTCAAACACCTGACCTCGTGATCTGCCCACCTCGGCCTCCCAAAGTGCTGGGATTACAGGCGTGAGCCACCGTGCCCAGCTATGTTATACTTTTATACAACTGGCAGTGTAGTAGATTTGTTTATACCTGTATCCCCACAAACATGTGAATAATGCATTGCACTGTAACATGATGATGGTTATGACATCACTTGGTGATAGGAATTTTTCAGCTCCACTGTAATCTTACGGGACCAGTGTTTGTGTGGTCCGTCGCTGACATGTCGTTATGTGACACATGACTCTATGGCATCCTGAGCTGCAGAAGGGAGTAGGGGCCTAAGGCTTCTAGGGGGTGGTGGTGACACAAGTTATGTGGGGGGATGGGGAGGAAGTGCACTACAGAGTCTCTCAGGTAATGAAAGTTGTCTCAGAGCAGACCTTAGATAAATAATGCATGATAGTCTGTGACAAAGACTGGCATCTAGTCTTCTCTCTTGTGAGACCAGTTCATTTTCCCTGGTTGAGATTCCCAGGAAGGGGATTCATGATGTTCCTTTCAGATGATCTGCCCGTAGTCAGATAGAGAAGGAGGGGCAAGAGACAGGAGGGCAGGACATGGTCAGAGAGACCTTGGTTCAAAGCCCTCAGCATGCCAAACCACCATACTTTGAGGGATTGTTTTCTGAGATCCAACATTACTTAACCTCTCTGGAGCCTCAGAAAAGTGAGAATGATAACTATAGACTCAGTGGGGTTGTTGAGGTTTAGATGAAAATACATACAGGTGCTCCTTGATATACGATGGAGCCACATCCTGATAAATCCATCATAAGCTGAAAATATTGCAAGTTGAACCATGGTAAATCAGGGACCGTCTGAATACATAGGTCAGAACAGTGTCTGGCACATAGTCAGGATTTGCAGTTGTTCTTAGTCAGCATTGGGTCTTAGTCTGTTGTGGGATAGAGCAGTGAATAAGACAGACCCGATTTGGGCACTGATGTGATTTATAGTCAGGTTAGTAAGGCAAATGTAGATTAATTTCACACGTACACATTTAATTGCAATTATAAGTGCTAGAGAAGAAAAGTATGAGATGCTGAGAGAATGGGTAACAGGGTTTCTAACCTAACAGTTATGTGGCACTGGGTATGTGACTTTCCCTTTCAGATCTTTAGCTCCTTCATCTAGAAAATGGGAATATTGGCACAGCTTTGCAGGGTGTGACAGCTGGTGTTGTGGAGGTGGCATGCTAATATGCTGGTAACAGGGTGCCTGATGCTCACTTAAGATGCTGCGTGAATGGGAGCTACTGCTGTGTGTGTTGATGAAATTGTCCTCATTAGCAGGTTGTGAGCAGGATACAAGATATTTCTTTTTGCCCCGTATTCTCCTGAGCCCTGTTCAGTGTGTTTGTGTAACAAAGGTGTCCATCCTAACCATATGGCTCACCGGTTTTCACCCTGTACTGTACCTGGTGTTTTGATTTGGAGCCGAGTTAGGTAGCTGAAAATACAGTGTGAGCTTTTTAATGGGGAGTTGGTTGATTCCAGGTGTGATCCTAAATCTAGAGGGAATTTGGCCAGGTGTTCATGAATTTCCAGAGTCCCATGAGGAATGTTGCCCAGCCTCATCTGCCTCTTATCGGGTCCTGCTCTGTGTTAGGGGCCTGAGTGCCCTGGGGTTGGAACCCTATGAGCTAGAACATGCTGATGGACTGTTGGACTTACGAGCAAGGAGTGAGCACTAGGCATAAACAAGCTGAGCTCTGAGGTTTTCAACTAAATCTAGCCGAATTGCAGTTGCCCAGAAAGCTCAGGTGAGAAGGGGGGCTGGCATTGCTTTATTCATTCATCCCACCAGTGAAAAATGCCAGGCACTGAGGGAGGCACTGGGGGGAGTGTGCAGGTCAGCCTAGGGAAAACAAACAGGAGCCTGCCGTGTGATAAATACTAATTAGAGAAGGCCTGGTTGTTTGGGAGTATGTTATTAGGGATCAGTGTTCAGACTAAAGGAGGATAAAGGAGGAAAAGCCTTCTCACAGTTGCCTCTTATCTTTCTCCTCAGAGCATAGCGGCCTGACCACAGGGGTGGCCTTCGGGCATCACGCCAAGTTCATCGCTTCAACAGGCATGGACAGAAGCCTCAAGTTCTACAGCCTGTAGGCCCTGGCCCTTCTGATGGAAGCTGGGCCTCATCTCAGTAGAGGGGTAGAATTAGGGTTTGGGGGGTGGGGGGAATCTATGGGGGGAGGGGGCTCTGTGGGGTGGGACATTCACATCATTTCACTCTGGTCTGAGTGGTGGCCTGAGAACCATGGTGGCATGGACCACCCTCGTCCATGCACTTCCAGGCCCCATGGGAACGGATGTGGAAGGAAGAACTGTCACCCTCTAAAGGCCCAGGGTCGGAGCCCAGGGCCTCTGCCTTCCTGTCGTTCAATGGATGTGGTGGTGGCTGTTCCACACCCATTTTGTTGCAGTTCCTGTGAGACAGGAGAGGCTGAGCCAAGGGAACTGTGAAGGGGATGGGCAGGAGGGCTTGTGCAGAGTTTTGTAAGCAGTGATCTAGTTTCATTAAAAAAAGAAAACAGTAAACATAACCACCACCTCGTGTCTGTCTGCACCAGGAGCACCCGGGGCTGGGAAGCTCAAGGGGAGGGAGCACACACTGGGACATTGGCTTCCGGGAAGCCCATCTTCCTTTCCTCTCACAGCTCTTACCCTTTTTTTTTTTTTTTTTAATTGCACAGCAGAAATAAAAACAAATCTGCAGATGAAATCTGCCACGTCCCTGCGGTTCTTGACCTTGTGTTTCAAGGCCTCAAATCACTAGTCCTGCCACTTGCCTTATGGACTTGGTTTCCTACACAAGCCTGGAAGGGAGGGAGACCTGCAGGGAAGATTAGCTGGATCTTGCTGGTGGGGAGGTCTGAGCATCTCCATCAGGGTTCTTTAGTTGTAGGTGTTAGAAAGTCTGTCCTCAGCTGGCATAAGTCAAAAAGGAGATTTTTTTATTGACTGTGGCGATTGAAAAGCTGAGGTAGGACTGGTTTCGGGACAAAGATCTGATAATGAATGTGCCTTGTAGGGAATTCCTGTAGGGTCACGGGACTGCTTTAGATTGCAGCTCAGGAAAGGCCTCTGAAGTGGTGATGATGAAGCTGAAGCTGGAATGAGAGGGACGTAGGAGGGGAGGAGTGTTGCAGGCAGAGAGCAGGTTCTAGGGCTGGACTGAGCGAGATGTATGGAGGAACAGGAAGGAGGTCATGGTGGCTAAGTGGGGGGAACCATGGCGTGCACTCTGGGGTGATTGACAGTCCCCTGATAAGGGCCATCCTAGTGGAAGGTCGGGGCTGGCTGCCTCCCTGGAGTGGGGTAAGAGGATATGAGGTGAGAAAGTGTGGGAGTCAGTGATTATAGACAAAAAATAGTGCTGAGAAGGGGAGCTGAAAAATGGGGTGTTACCAGGAGGGGAGCTTTGGGGGCAAAGTATGGTAGGCCGTATTGTGGACGTAACAGGAGACCTCCAGGCATGTTTTGCTGGGGCAGTGTTCTGTTGTCCGGGAAGCTTGGGCATGCCGTATCTGCCTGGGAGGGTCAGGATGCCTACTAGCTAGGGAAAGCTGAAAAACCCCGCAGTAAAGAAACCACTCAACTTATACAAGTTGAAGAGTGTTTATTATTAAGAAAAGACCTGGGCTAGGCGCGGTGGCTCACGCCTGTAATCTCAGCACTTCCAGAGGCCAAGGCGGGCGGATCACGAGGTCAAGAGTTCGAGACCAGCCTGGCCAACATGGTGAAACCCCGTCTCTACTAAGAATACAAAAATTAGCCAAGCATGGTGGCAGTTGCCTGTAATCCCAGCTACTCGGGAGGCTGAGGCAGGAGAATGGCTTGAATCCAGGAGGTGGAGGTTGCAGTGAGCCGAGATTGTGCCGCTGCACTCTAGCCTGGGGGAGAGAGCAAGACTCCATCTTGGGGGGAAAAAAAGTCCAATCATACAGTTCTCCCAAGGCAGGACATTGTTTAAGAAAAGTTAGGACAACTGCCTAGTAAAAGGTGGACTAACAACAGCTATGGTCTGCAGGTGGTAGAATGGGTCACTCGAGTGGGAGAGAGTTGAGGGCATGACTGGTCGAACTCCCGACCTCAAGTGATCTGTCAGCCTTAGCCTCCGAAAGTCCTGAGATTATAGGCGTGAGCTGCCGCGCCCAGCCACTCATTTAATTCTTAAAACAACCTTGCTCTTGGCCGGGTGTGGTGGCTCACGCCTGTAATCCCAGCACTTTGGGAGGCTGAGGTGGGTGGATTGGCTGAGGTCAGGAGATGGAGACCATCCTGGCCAACATGGTGAAACCCCGTCTCTACTAAAAATACAAAAAATTAGCTGGGTGTGATGGTGCATGCCTGTAGTCCCAGCTACTTGGGAGGCTAAGGCAGGAGAATTGCTTGAACCCGGGAGGCAGAGGTTGCGGTGAGCCGAGATTGCGCCACTGCACTCCAGCCTAGCGACAGAGCGAGACTCCATTTCAGAAAAAAGAAAACAACCTTGCCCTTTGCTGTCCAGCAACTCAGCAGATTCTTGGTCCCTGCAAAGAACTTCATACCGCTCTTCCTTTGCTGAACGGAGCAGAAGGTGGGAGCATAGTCCTGGCACTGGACTCTCTGGCTTTGAATCCCAGTTCTGGCACTTAGTAGCTGCAAGACCTTGGACAGATTATTTAACTTTTTTCGTTTGAGTTTCTTCATCCAGAAGATGGGGATAGTGTACTTACTAGAGATATAGTAAGGATTAAGTGCATGTGACAAGTGCTTAGAATAGGGACTGCACATCATAAATGCTGCTACTGTTACTATTACCACTCTCCTGCTCCCTCTCCCTGGAGTCTGCCCTTTCCAGAGATAGGCCAAGTCCTTCAGGAAGTCTCTGGAGCCCATTGCTGCCCTGCCAGGTGAGTGAGCTTTCTTGGAGCCCATGGTTCATGCCTTTAGCATAGCTCTGTGTTACCTTGAAGGTGTTTGCGCATTTGTCTTTCCTACCTAGAATCTTAAGGGCAGAACCGTGTATCCATTGCTGTCATTCATCTCTTCAGCTCATGTCACACTGCTGCTAAGTGGCAGATTGAGAGATTCAACCTTGGGGCTCAGTCCAACGCCCAGGCAATGTCTGTCTCTTTCTTTGATAAGTAAACACAGAGGGCTTGACAGAAAGTTAGTTATATCAGCCAAAATGAATGAAGAGCTATCACCTCCTGCCACAGTTCACCAGATGTTGGCCCAGCTGCCTTGCAGGTGAACCTTCTGGAAGTAGATCTTGGTTGGGGGTTGGTGGATTCTAAAGGGCTCACCCATATTGTCTAGCTAGTGAGTTTTGTATTTAGGAGCCAGCAGCAGTCAGTAGTCCCAGGTGTCCATAGGGAAATTGTTTGGTGGTGTAATCAGTGATTACTGCATCTTTTGTGCACTTGAGCCTTTGGTGATCAAACCCTGCCTAGCCTCTGCTATTGAAAGTGAGGAAGCATCTGTATTGTTCCTGAGCTTGGAGCACTAATCAAGGAGGTCACCTGGGGGCAGTGTAGTCACAGCAGTCTCCCCAGTAACGTTGGTACTGTGATGGAGCTCCTCACAGTGAGTACCACAGAATGACCCTGCCAGACAGGTGGTGGTGTCCCCATTCTATAGATGAGAAGACAAGCTCAGAGAAGTGCCTTGTTTAGGCCACCCAGTAAATAATGCAGCTAGGGTTTTTAAGCCGTGTGGCTTCAGAGACCAAGCTGATTAAGATAGGCATGAGCAGCTAATGACCCACTGCTCAGGTTTGCAGGAGGTAGTGTCATAGTTAAATGCAGGCTCTGGAGCCAGCAGCCCAGGTTTGAATCCCAGCTCTGCACCTTTCTATGATGTGCATCTTTATGTCTCAGTTTCTTCATCTGAAGAGTCAGTTCCTGGTGCCTACTTCGTAGGGCTCTTGAGAATTTTTATTTTTATTTTTATTTATTTATTTATTTTTTTAAATAGCATTTCTAATAGAATCTAGACATTGATTGGTCTGACAGGTCTTCTGTGTGGCGCTTTTGTGTGTGTGTGTTAAATTTCTTTGTGTTTTTTTATTATTATACTTTAACTTCTAGGGTACGTGTACACAATGTGCAGGTTTGTTACATATGTATGCATGTGCCATGTTGGTGTGCCGCACCCGTTAACTCGTCATTTACATTAGGTATATCTCCTCATGCTATCCCTCCCCCCTCACTGCAAGCTCCGCCTCCCGGGTTCACGCCATTCTCCTGCCTCAGCCTCCCGAGTAGCTGGGACTACAGGCCAGTGATGAGCATTTTTTCATGTGTCTGTTGGCTGCATAAATATCTTCTTTTGAGAAGTGTCTGTTCATATCCTTTGCCCACTTTTTGATGGGGTTGTTTGATTTTTTTCTTATAAATTTGTTTAAGTTCTCTGTAGATTCTGGATATTAGGCCTTTGTGAGATGGGTAGATTGTAAAAGTTTTCTCCCATTCTGTAGGTTGCCTGTTCACTCTGATGGTAGTGTCTGTTGCTGTGCTGAAGCTCTTTAGTTTTATTTAGATCCCATTTGTCAATTTTGGCTTTTGTTGCCATTGCTTTTGGTGTTTTAGTCGTGAAGTCCTTGCCCATGCCTAGGTCATGAATGGTATTGCCTAGGTTTTCTTCTAGGGTTTTTATGGTTTTAGGTCTAACATTTAAGTCTTTAATCCATCTTGAATTAATTTTTGTATAAGGTTTAAGGAAGGGATCCAGTTTCAGCTTTCTACATATGGCTAGCCAGTTTTCCCAGCACCATTTATTAAATAGGGAATCCTTTCCCCATTTCTTGTTTTTATCAGGTTTGTCAAAGATCAGATGGTTGTAGATGTGTGGTATTATTTCTGAGGGCTCTGTTCTGTTTCATTGGTCCATATCTCTGTTTTGGTACCAGTACCATGCTGTTTTGGTTACTGTAGTCTTGTAGTGTAGTTTGAAGTCAGGTAGCGTGATGTCTCCAGCTTTGTTCTTTTAGCTTTGTTCTTAGGATTGTCTTGGCAATGTGGGCTCTTTTTTGGTTCCATATGAATTTTAAAGTAGTTTTTTCCAATTCTGTGAAGAAAGTCATTGGTAGCTTGATGGGGATGGCATCGAATCTATAAATTACCTTGGGCAGTATGACCATTTTCACAATATTGATTCTTCCTATCCATAAGCATAGAATGTTCTTCCATTTGTTTGTGTCCTCTTTTATTTTGTTGAGCAGTGGTTTGTAGTTCTCCTTGAAGAGGTCCTTCACATCCCTTGTAAGTTGGATTCCTAGGTATTTTATTCTCTTTGAAGCAATTGTGAATGGGAGTTCACTCATGATTTGGCCTGTTATTGGTGTAGAGGAATGCTTGTGATTTTTGCACATTGATTTTGTATCCTGAGACTTTGCTGAAGTTGCTTATCAACTTAAGGAGATTTTGGGCGGAGACGATGGGGTTTTCTAAATATACAATCATGTCATTTGCAAACAGGGACAATTTGACTTCCTCTTTTCCTAATTGAATATCCTTTATTTCTTTCTCTTGCCTGATTATCCTGGCCAGAACTTCCAACACTATGTTGAATAGGAGTGGTGAGAGAGGGCATCCCTGTCTTGTGCCAGTTTTCAAAGGGAGTGCTTCCAGTTTTTGCCCATTCAGTATGATATTGGCTGTGGGTTTGTCATAAATAGCTCTTATTATTTTGAGATACATCCCATCAATACCTAGTCTAGGGCTGGGCACGGTGGCTCATGCCTGTAATCCCAGCACTTTGGGAGGCTGAGGTGGGCGGATCACAAGGTTAGGAGATCGAGACCATCCTGGCTAACACGGTGAAACCCTGTCTCTACTAAAAATACAAAAAATTAGCCGGGTGTGGTGGCAGGCACCTGTAGTCCCAGCTACTCGGGAGGCTGAGGCAGGAGAATGGCGTGAACCCGGGAGGCGGAGCTTGCATTGAGCAGAAATCGTGCCACTGTACTCCAGCCTGGGTGACAGAGCAAGACTCCGTCTCAAAAAAACAAAACAAAACAAAACAAATACCTAGTCTATTGAAAGTTTTTAGCATGAAGGGCTGTTGAATTTTGTCGAAGGCATTTTCTGCATCTATTGAGATAATCATGTGGTTTTTGTTGTTGGTTCTGTTTATATGCTGGATTATGTTTATTGATTTGCGTATGTTGAACCAGCCTTGCATCCCAGTGATGAAGCCAACTTGATTGTGGTGGATAAGCTTTTTGATGTGCCGCCGGATTCAGTTTGCCAGTATTTTATTGAGGATTTTTGCATCGATGTTCATTGGGGATATTGGTCTAAAATTCTCTTTTTTGTTGTATTTCTGCCAGGCTTTGGTATCAGGATGGCACTGGCCTCATAAAATGAGTTAGGGAGGATTCCCTCTTTTTCTATTGATTGGAATGGTTTCAGAAGGAATGGTACCAGCTCCTCTTTGTACCTCTGGTAGAATTTGGCTGTGAATCCGTCTGGTCCTGGACTTTTTCTGGATGGTAGGCTATTAATTATTGCCTCAATTTCAGAGCCTGTTGTTGGTCTATTCAGGGATTCAGCTTCTTCATGGTTTAGTCTTGGGAGGGTGTATGTGTTGAGGAGTTTATCCATTTCTTCTAGATTTTCTAGTTTATTTGCGTGGAGGTGTTTATAGTATTCTCTGATGGTAGTTTGTATTTCTGTTGGATAGGTGTTGATATCCCCTTTTTCATTTTTTATTAAATCTATTTGATTCCTCTATCTTTTCTTCTTTATTAGTCTTGCTAGCAGTCTATCAATTTTGTTGATCTTTTCAAAAAGCCAGCTCCTGGATTCATTGATTTTTTGAAGGGTTTTTTGTGTTTCTATCTCCTTCAGTTCTGCTCTGATCTTAGTTATTTCTTGCCTTTTGCTAGCTTTTGAATGTGTTTGCTCTTGCTTCTCTAGTTCTTTTAATTGTGATGTTAGGGTGTCAATTTTAGATCTTTTCTGCTTTCTCTTGTGGGCATTTAGTGCTATAAATTTCCCTCTACGTACTGCTTTGAATGTGTCCCAGAGATTCTGGTATGTTGTGTCTTTGTTCTCGTTGGTTTCAAAGAACATCTTTATTTCTGCCTTCATTTCGTTATGTACCCAGTAGTCATTCAGGAGCAGGTTGTTCAGTTTCCATGTAGCTGAACGATTTTGAGTGAGTTTCTTAATCCTGAGTTCTAGTTTGATTGCACTGTGGTCTGAGAGACAGTTTGTTATAATTTCTGTTCTTTTACATTTGCTGAGGAGTGCTTTACTTCCAATTATGTGGTCAATTTTGGAATAAGTGCGATGTGGTGCTGAGAAGAATGTATATTTTGTTGATTTGGGGTGGAGAGTTCTGTAGATGTCTATTAGGTCCGCTTGGTGCAGAGCTGAGTTCAAGTCCTGGATATCGTTGTTAACTTTCTGTCTCGTTGATCTGTCTAATGTTGACAGTGGGGTGTTAAAGTCTCCCATTATTATTGTGTGGGAGTCTAAATATCTTTGTAGGTCTCTAAGGGCTTGCTTTATGAATCTAGATGCTCCTGTATTGGGTGCATATATATTCAGGAGAGTTAGCTCTTCTTGTTGAATTGATCCCTTTACCATTATGTAATGACCTTCTTTGTCTCTTTTGATCTTTGTTGGTTTAAAGTCTGTTTTATCAGAAACTAGGATTGCAACTCCTGCTTTTTTTTTTTTTTTGCTTTCCATTTGCTTGGTAGATCTTCCTCCATCCCTTTATTTTGAGCCTATGTGTGTCTCTGCATGTGAGATGGGTTTCCTGAATACAGGACACTGATGAGTCTTAACTCTTTATCCAATTTGCCAGTCTGTGTCTTTTAATTGGAGCATTTAGCCCATTTACATTTAAGGTTAATATTTTTATGTGTGAATTTGATCCTGTCATTATGATGTTAGCTGGTTATTTTGCTCGTTAGTTGATGCAGTTTCTTCCTAGCATCAATGGTCTTTACAATTTGACATGTTTTTGCAGTGGCTTGTACCGGTTGTTCCTTTCCATGTTTATTGCTTCCTTCAGGAGCTCTTGTAAGGCAGGCCTGGTGGTGACAAAATCTCTCAGCATTTGTTTGTCTGTAAAGGATTTTATTTCTCCTTCACTTATGAAGCTTAGTTTGGCTGGATATGAAATTCTGGGTTGTAAATTCTTTTCTTTAAGAATGTTGAATATTGGCCCCCACTCTCTTCTGGCTTGCAGAGTTTCTGCCGAGAGATCTGCTCTTAGTCTGATGGGCTTCTGTTTGTGGGTAACCCGACCTTTCTCTCTGGCTGCCCTTAATATTTTCTCCTTCATTTCAACTTTGGTGAATCTGACAATTATGTGTCTTGGAGTTTCTCTTCTTGAGGAGTATCTTTGTGGCGTTCTCTGTATTTCCTGAATTTGAATGTTGGCCTGCCTTGCTAGGCTGGGGGAAGTTCTCCTGGATAATATCCTGAAGAGTGTTTTCCAACTTGGTTCCATTCTCCCCGTCATTTTCAGGTACACCAATCAGACGTAGATTTGGTCTTTTCATATAGTTGCATATTTCTTGGAGGCTTTGTTCGTTTCTTTTTACTCTTTTTTCTCTAAACTTCTCTTCTTGCTTCATTTCATTCATTTGATCTTCAATCACTGATACCCTTTCTTTCACTTGATCAAATCGGCTACTGAAGCTTGTGCATGCGTTACATAGTTCTTGTGCCATGGTTTTCAGCTCCATCAGGTCATTTAAGGACTTCTCTACACTGTTTATTCTAGTTAGCCATTCGTCTAATCTTTTTTCAAGGTTTTAGCTTCTTTGCGATGGGCTCGAACATCCTCCTTTAGCTCGGAGAAGTTTGTTATTCGTCTGAAGCCGCCTTCTCTCAACTCATCAAAGTCATTCTCTATCCAGCTTTGTTCTGTTGCTGGCGAGGAGCTGTGTTCCTTGGGAGGGGAAGAGGAGCTCTGATTTTTATAATTTTCAGCTTTTCTGCTCTGGTTTATCCCCATCTTTGTGGTTTTATCTACCTTTGGTCTTTGATGATGGTGATGTACAGATGGAGTTTTGGTGTGGATGTCCTTTCTGTTTGTTAGTTTTCCTTCTAACAGTCAGGACCCTCAGCTGTAGGTCTGTTGGAGTTTGCTGGAGGTCCACTCCAGACCCTGTTTGCCTGGGTATCACAGCAGAGGCTGCAGAACAGCAAATATTGCAGAATGGCAAATGTTGCTGCCTGATCCTTCCTCTGGAAGCTTCATCTCAGAGGGGCACCTGGTCGTATGAGGTGTCAGTCGGCCCCTACTGGGAGGTGTCTCCCAGTTAGGCTACTCGGGGGTCAGGGACCCACTTGAGGAGGCAGTCTGTCCGTTCTCAGATCTCAAACTCCGTGCTGGGAGAACCACTACTCTCTTCAAAGCTGTCAGACAGGGACGTTTAAGTCTGCAGAAGTTTCTGTTGCCTTTTGTTCCAGGGCTCTTGAGAATTAAGTGAACTATTTCATGTAGAGATGAGGCACTCAGTAAATGTTGACTACCGTGCATCTTCCCTGCTCTGCCTGCACTGGCATTGTCCTTAAGATTTAACTGTATTGACACATGTAGCCAAGGTCATGGTGGTCCTTGACACTTGACACCTATTGAATAAAGGCATGGTCTGACTGCCTTCTCTGCTGCATTAGTAAACCTAAGGCTCTGTTGATACAAAGCGGCTGGAACATAATCCAGGTACGGAGACAGGAGTCAACAGAGCATGATGCTAGAGTTCTGATAGAGGTGCCAGCACAGAAGACAGGATGTGCAGCTGTTTAGGATGTCAGGTGGACCTAGGGGAGGTGGCACAGCTGCATTTTGAAGTGGAAGTTCCCTAGGTGGACATAGGACAGAGGAACAGAGTAGGGGTGTCTGGTGTGAGCAAAGGCACTGGCAGCCCCACTGCCTGGGGAAGGGGTGAGAAAGCAGGTTTGAGGGAACAGGCTGCTGGGGAAGGAGGAGCAGCACTGTGGTTGGAGACAGGCCCAGCAGATTGTAGTAAGGGAGGCCAGGAGGTTAAAAGTTTTCTGAAATGTTCACCCAAAGTGTCTAAAAATGTACCTGTACAGTTTAAAGAATAGTCAACATCTTTGTATCCACCAGCCAGCTGAAGAAAGCATTAGGGGCCATCAGTGTGTTCCTCAATGAATGCATTGCTCCCTGCCCCTGCAGGGAAAACCACTACCCTGAAATTGGTGCTGATCATTCGTTTTGTTTTTCTATACAATTTTACTACTACATTGGGGTTTTGGGGACTGATTTTTGAACTTTATATAAATGAAGTCATTCAATCTAGTTTCTTTGATTTCATCTTCTCAGCATCGTCCTTGAGATTTACCTGTATTTACACACATAGCCCTAGTTCATTCACTACTGGGAAAACAAAGGAAAATGGCCAAACAGAACTCACACCAGGGTACTGTGACAGCATTTATTGAAGGTAGGAGCAGCTGCAGATGTGCCGGTCCTGTGTGGCCCATTCATTCTAGGACAGTGCACGCTGGGAGAGGGATCCTGGCCATTGGGCTCTGGGGCTTTTAAGCTGCATGATTAGGAAGCACAGCTCCTCCTCCTGCTGTGATCAGGGCTCTAGGGTCTGAGTTTTGCTGTTGCAGTTATTTGATGTGGTCAGCCAGCAGCAGGATTTACTGCAGTGTGTTCGTGGCTGAAGAAGCATCAGCCCTTCCTCTGATATGATTAAAGGGCTGGGGTCCAAACCTTGTAATTGATCAGTGTCTTAGGCACTTAGCAATGGCTAGATTCCATGCAACCTTGTAAGGGGCCAACTCCTTTCCTGGGAAGCCAGCCTGCAAGGGACAAACAGGTTAACTCTTACCTCTCATTCATTGTAGAATTTGATTGTAGGAATATACCAGGGTGTATTTATATGTTCTGGTGTTCATGATGGACATACGGGTTGTTTCTAGTTTTTTATTTTTATTTTGCTATTATAGTGTTTCTGTGAACATTTTGGTGCAAGGGTTTTTCTAGGATGGTTAGGAGAGGACATATATCAGGGAATGACAATTTTTCAACATACGTATACCAGTTTATATTCTAATTAACATTGGTAGAATGTTCCTGTCTTCATACCCTCACCAATGCTTATTTTCTGGCTTTTTAATTTTTGCCACTCTGGTGGGTGTATAATATTATCTTGAAGTTTAATTTTTTACATTCATGATTACTGTTGAAGTTGAGCATCTTTTCAGCCACTTAGACCATTTGAGTTTTTCCTCTTGTGAAATGCCTGTTAGTGTCCTTTGCCTATTTTTCTATTTGTGTTATCTTTTTCTTGATTTGTAGCAGTTTTAAACATATTTTTGGATAGTAATCCTTTGTCAAGAATGTATTGCAACTATCTTCTCACTTTGTGCCCTGACTTTTCACTATTTATTGTATCTTGTGACTCCTTATTGTGAGGTGTTGATCTTGTTTGCAACTTGACCTGTCAGAATTTTCTCTGAGGCTTTGGCTGAAGTCACCTTTCAGACAGGACCTGCATTTGCTTCTTCCTGAAGCCTGGGGATCACTTTAAATTAAATTCAGCCCTTGAGGTTTGTTCCTAGATTGAACCTGAGGGGTTCTTTCTCTTCTCTCCTTCAGTCTGAGGATTTGACTGCACACACCAGAGAAGAGGGAATTACACTTTTCATTCTCAAGGTGATTTTTTCAGTACATCCAGCCCCATGATAAAAATAGGCAGGATTCCTTGCTGCCCACTCTTGCCAGAGGCTTGTTTCTCCTTCACTCTTGCACTGAGGACTGGGACCTCTGAAGTTCCAGCTTTAGAGGAGGCCCTGCATCTGGACTTGTTGCCTTTGTAGGCTCCGGGCTTGATCTGCAGTTCCCTGGACTCATCAAAGCAGAAGGCCAAGGTCTCCAGGGTCCTCTAGAACTTCCCAGAATAGAAGCTGATTTTACTTCCCAGAGTTTTTGCTTTTTATTTTTGGCCTATGTGCATGCCTCATTCCCCATGTTAATTCAACAGTAGTCTTAAGAATATTTTTAAATATTTATAATCTGGTATTTTAGTTGTTTACTTCAGGTTGATCCGAGTATCTAGTGTTCCTACTGCTGGAACAGAAGTGGCACTTTTCCATGAAATGTTCTCACATAAGTGTCCAGACAGGGAGTTGAATTCAGCTGAACAGGCGGTGAAGTATTCTGTCCCCTTTATTAAAAACAAAGCACCATGAAGTTAATTTGCTCTCAATGTATAATGTAAGTATACTATACTTACATTATAGCTGGTAGGGGCCTGGGGAATGGAAAGACAGGGGATTCCCTTAGGTCTTACATAGATATAGCCACAGCCTCTACCCCCATCCCCACCCCCACCTCCCCAAAAGGGCAGGAAGAGACAAAACCTGATGGGCCCTGAGCAGCTCTGCTTCCTGCCACAGGTCAGAGACAGTGGTTATTGTCCCCATCGGGTCTGATGAATTGTTCTCAAGGCCCAGCAGGGGCCTGCTCACAGCGGGAGGCGGTAAGAAGGGAGGAAGAAAGCTTTAAATTGGGCAAAATTTAGACTAAATTTTGTTATCTAGGAAAGCCAAAGTTTAGATTGCTTCCCCCGAGAGAAAGCTAGCACTGCAATGAACTCCATTGTTCATATAGTTTGTATATTTGTTTCAGTAAACAGACTCCTTTGACATGGAATTGTTGACAAAATCTCTGCACAATTTATCAGTTGCCCAAATCATGTACCTATATACACTTGGAAGTAGGAGATACACAATTGCATTGTTACTGGAATATCACAGTAAAGCAAATGGATACTTGGATGATTATATAGGATAGGAGAAAGTCTTTGCCATACTCAAAAATACAAATATGAGAGGGAAAAATTCATTGTTACATAATCCTTTCTAAGATAAAAGAACCCAGCAGAGAAAAGCCAATGGCCAATTAGATGGAAAATTTATAAAATGAGGATACTGGCCCCTTGATTTGTGAAAGCTCTTTACAGATGAGGAGAGAAATAGTGGAGAGTAGATACTCAGACAGTTCCGAGCCCCACAGTCATAAGAGGTGTGGTCTTGACCCAGCAGTTCTAAGACTGTCTTTCAAGAAAATAGTATACAAAGAACTATATGCTTAAGTAATTGTGTTCAACACTCGTCATCCTTAACCCACTTGGTCTCTATCAACAGATCAAATATCATAGTTCAACCACAGTTTAGAGACTACATCTATTTGAAATGATAGGAAATGAGACAAGACATCTACCCTTGTGTTAAAGCAAATTCAGTTACACAGCATTATTCCAATTGGTACCTCTGGAAGTTTGAAATCCTTACATGAGCTTGTATGATGGAGGGAGGGGAAGAAGGAAGAGTTAATGCTGGAAGGAACCAGAGCCCAGGCCCCTAAGACCAAGTCAGCCTGGCTTCTCCAACCAGCCAAGCTAAGAATCCTCACCTATGTCACACTGACCCTGCAGGATATATCCTATGTCTCCCTGTACAAGCCAGGAAGTTGGGCAGGGCAAGACTGGCCGTTGCTAGCCATAGATGGGAAGACAGGCCCAGAGAAGGGAAGTCACTTAGCTTCCATGGCAAATGTTTGGGCCTTCCTGCCTTTTATGTTCTCCCTCTAGCTAGAAGAGTCAAAAGACAGCAGCTTCCCCTAGCCCCTCTTCGTATTGGCCTGTAAACTTGTACATACAAAACCAAACCAAAACATTGACAACAAAAGCTAGGTAAGCATTAGGCTTGGGGCAAGAAGAAATGAAATTCTAGTCAGTAGTTAATAGCACCCAGTTACTGTTGGCTGTTATGTACTATTCTAAGCATTCTTATCTATTAACTCATTTTATCCAATACTTCGATGGGAATAGACATTAACCTCATTTTACAGATGAGAAATCTGAGGCCCAGGGAAGTTGAGTAACTTACTGAATATCACACAGCTAATAAGAAGCCAGCTCTGAGGTCCACATGCTTGTCCAGTATTCTAAAGACAGGAAAGGCTGAGTAGGCCAGAGCTGGGTGAGTAGGGGGTACATGCAGTATCAAGGCCATGGGCATGACTTGAGTACCTTAGCTCCCCTTGTAACAGCTCTCTAAGCTCGTGCTCTACCTGAAGTCCAGAAAGGTGTCTGAAACCAAGTTCAGGCTTCCCTACCAGATTCTTCTCCCTGTCCCATTGAGGCCAAACCCTAGCATCCTGCCCCCTTCTCCACCTAGAGGATCGACATGTCTGGAAAGGGCTTTGCTGCCAAGTCAGAGATGAAGGCCCATGCCATACATGGGCAAACTGGGCTCAGCGGCATAGCGAGCACTGGCACGGACCTGTCTGGTGGCCATGCCCACCACGGCAGCCAGCGTCAGGGCCAGCAGGCTGCCATTCCTCCTGTGCCAGCCCTTCCCACATGGATAGTCTTGGGAGGCCAGGGGAGGGGATGGGAGGCTGTGGTCAGAAATGCAGGCTTTAGCGGTAGGCTGGCAGGCTCAGGGGGTCTGTGAAGTGCTCCTTCAACTCAGTCTTACAGTAACCCTTATCCATGACAGCAGCTGCTCAGGGTGCTTTGAGGATGCCCTTGTCAGAACTCCTGTGTCTGTGAGGAGGTGACAGGCCTTCACAAGCCATTCATTCCTGCCAGGGGCCCAGTTCCCAGCTGTTGCTGTTCTTTGACTGCCAACGTCTTAACCTCCAGTATCTTTGTCCTGTTTGCTCTGCCTGAAATGCCACCGTTCCTTGTGGAGAGGCAGAGGCTCCCAAGTTGAGCCTTGGGGGACATTGGCCTCTGTGCAGGTTGTGGCATATATGAAATATTTGTAATCGACGTCACAGTTCTGGAAGGACAGAGCTGACTTGGAGGAAGTTTGTCACATAAGAAATAGTTCTATTCTAGTGGTCACAAATAATTTCTCCACACCTGGTTTCAGTAGGTTTGAAATGATTGTTTATTGAGCCCATTCACTGTCTGTTGCTTTCCCAGAGCTTCTGGGCCCAGGTCTGGCTCAGGCCCACAAAGACACCAAACCCAAGGACCAGGGCAACAGCTGGCAGCGAAAGGACCACCCAAAGGAGAGGCCTCAGGCTGGAGTTCCCATTGGAGTCTGTCAGAGAGAAGGGATTGGCAGGGCTGGGTGAGGCCCCTCCACCCCAGAACTTTGTATCACACTGAGCAGAGCTGAAGCTGCCTTTCTGCAGATGAGGTGGACTGTGTCTGTCTTCACTTAGTTCCCCACTGACTGCAGTGACACCATCTCTTGCCCTCAGCTATGGCTGGAGCATCCCTGTTTTGTCAGCACAGTCTTGGGGGCTGAGAGTGGGTAAGGCCTGAGGGGCCCACCCAGAAGCCCTCCTACCTGTGGGCCCAAGTGTGGGCTCCTGCCCATAAGAATCCTCAAAGCCCACTGGCCCCGGAGAGCTCACAATGTCCTGGGGCCTGGCAGTATCATTACGGTGACCTGAGGATCGTCGCTGTCCTGCCCAGGGGAAGAATGAAATCTTGGGCTGGTCTCCTGCCCCTGTGGCCCAAAGGCCAGGCACAGGCCTGAAGATGTATGAAGGAACAAATGCCACTCGCACCCCAGACTCACTTGTGCCAGTGCTGCATGCAGTGGAGCAAGTCTCCAGCCCTGAGGTGTGGCAGGCAGAGGTGCTGCAGAACAAGTAAACCTGGTGGAAGGAGAACAACATCAAAGTGGCTGGCTCGATGCCACTGGGCAGGAAGCACAGAGGGAGGGACATGGGATCCCCGAGCTGGGCCAAGTCTAGGCTGCTGCTGGCCAGGCAGGGAGAAATCTGAGCTTCTTGACCAAGATGACAACTGCTGCCCATGCTGAGGAGTGCGGAGCTGGATGTGTTCCTTCCAGATTTGAAATCCACACCTTCCCCGCTCCCCAAGGTCCAAGTCTGCAGTGGGTGCCCTGCAGGCGGGGACCACTGCACTTCATAATGCCCCAGTCCTTGGCGGGCCTGCTCCACCAATGCTGCCTCTGGCTGCACAGCCCCCGGGAGGGCTGGATCTCTCCCTTCCACCTGCCCTACTGAGGGAGACAGCAAATTCCAAGGAGGTGGGACTTGGCCAGGCAGCAGGAGAATAGATGTTTGCCCTCCCTTTGTGACCCCCGGAGACCAGTGACTGGGGGCAGAGGGGAGGGCAGATTACCACTGCTTCCAGATACACAAGGGCAGGGGCAGTGCCCTACGGGAGCAGAAGCAGGAGGAGCTGACCCGACCCAGCACCCAGGAGGCCCCACTCATGGGCACCCCTCATTCAGGCAGGTCAGTGTCTCTTGGATCAGGAGGCAGCACACAGCAGAGAAGAGAACAAAGCCACACTAACCAGTGCTTACCAGTGAAAATCAGTCTACATCTGACATAATAACAGGCAGTGATTTAAGAATCTAGAGATTTGGGTATGTGATGTGAAAGATACGTTGTTCAATGGGACAAGTGCATCTGTCACCTCTGAGGCCATCTGTATATTACATAGAAAATCTAAATATACCCTAAGTTTATCTACCTTTACCTTCTGGAGAAGTTGCCGAGTTAAAGAAAATTCAAAGCAGAATTACATGGAACACATTATCATTTCTGGAATCAGAAGTGAGGCGAGGCTACCCTAGAACACCATGACCAGAGTTCAGATTTAGGGCTGATTGCAGCACAGGCAGCATTTTCCTTCCTCCTGCTGGTGGTTATGGGTTAACCTCTTGCCGACTCGAAGCCTGCTGCTTTCCATGACACCTGGTAGACGCCAAGCCCCATCCCAGAACTTTGTGCACATAAGTTCACGGGGTGCCAGAGGGATTTGGGGACCAGTTCCTCCCCACTTAACAGATGGGGCCAGGCATGCGGCAGCCGGGGCTTCTTACCGGTCCTCTGAGGGCTCTCTGGGAGCCTGAGTCCAGGAGGGCGAAGGTAGCAACAGTGAATCGCTGGTAGTGCGACTGGAAAGGTGTGGCCCCATCCAAGGCTACCATCTGGGTTCTGTAGCTGTCGCCCTCGAAAGGGCATCTGAGAAGAGAAGTCAGAGAGGCTGTTTACAGGAGGCGGAGCAGGTGGGGGGAGCATGGGGGCACTCACCCATCTGACAGGATGGGCCACTGGGGCTGCTGGAAGGGGTTGGCACTGGGAGCGCCCCAGCACTGGTGCAGCAGCAGGACCAGGTTGGGGTCTGTCCTCTGCAGAAGCCGGACCTCCACATGGACTGGTTCTTGGAGCAGCCTCACGATGGGATAGTCATCCTCCCCATAGTAGGAGCTGAAGGTCTCGTCTGCAGGGAGAGTGACTCATGAGCCAGGGTGGGCTGTGCGTCAGGGAAGTGGCGGCCAGAAGAGAGCAGGGATAGCGTAGCATACCCTTGGCAATCCGCAGCTCAAGCCGCAGGGGGCCGGGCTGGGTCACAGGGGCAGGCGATGGGGGTGGGAAAATGGACGCCTGAATGGGCAGGAAGTCACTGGCGTTGAAGACACAGCGCACATGAAGCCTGACGTCCACGTGCAAGACGGTGGGGGAGAAGACACAGAATCAGAGCATCCTGTTTACGTAATAAACTAGGCACCAACTCTGTGGGTGCAACAAATAGGGTACTGTCCAGCAGGGCAGATGGATGCTACTTAAGCAAAACTCAGCATTTCCAAGGCGGGCTCAGGAAGCTCACCCTGCCCCATCCTGTGCCGACCTGGTCTCCCTGGGATGGCTCAAGCCTGTTATGCCAGGCCCTGTACCTGGTGGGGGAATACAGCAGGATAGAGATGGGCCCTCGGGGGGCTGGCACCTTGTTGGGTCTGCCCTGGCTACCCACAGCTGCCTGCTGTGCCGTTCGAGGCCCCTGGAGCCTGACAGTTGAGGCTGGTGAATGAGCCTAGGTGCTCTGCCTCCCGACAGGTTTGAGTCTTCTTAGCATTTACAGGCTTTGGGACCACAAGCAAGTCTTCTAACCTAAGCCTCAGTGTCCTCATTTGTAAAATGGCTGTGACTGCCTCCCTCTGAGGGCACTGACACTGAGTGAGGTCACAAGATAATGCACCAGTGTCTTCATTGTCCTTGTAGTTGCAGCTGATCTGCCACAGCCTAAAGGCCACAGTGTCTAGCATCTTCCTCACTAGCCTAAGGGCCATGGTGGCCACTCCTGCACACTCTGGTGGGGCCCACACCCTCCTAGCACCCCAGAGGCCTGGCGCCAGGGAGATGCTAAGTAGGTATAAGTGGCTTACCCCTGTTCTGAAGGCCTTGTGTCTGAGGAGCTCTCTGGCCTAGTCCTGCCGGCTACAGCTGTTTCCCCCTGACTTCTGCCTCCCTCCAAGAATCCCTAGGCACTCTGTGTTGACCTCTGGCTGACTCCCAGAGCTCTTAAATCAGAGAGTCTAAGGCATGACAGACTTGTCCCCCACCACTTGGCCATAAGAACTTATGGGTTTTTTTTAATTAAAATAAAAAATAGAAATGGGATCTCGCTGTGTTGCCCAGGCTAGTCTTGAACTTCCAGCAATTCTCCCACCTAGGCCTCCCAAAGCGCTGGGATCATAGGCGTGAGCTACCACCTCTGTGGTACTTAGAGCTTTAAAGCCAAATAGATTTGAACTGTGACACAGTCCCCTGCTCCCCAACCCTCACGGCAGGGCGGGAAGGGGAAGGAGATGCCCGGCAACCACGCAGTGTCAATCACAGGATTTCTACAACCCATTGGCTCTGTCCCACAGGGTGAAGGTTAGGTGCTTTGCCCCTGGTCACACAGGTTCAGAGCCAGGCGTGACAGACAGATTCCCTCGGGTCACCCCCACTGGCATCCTGAGCACCTGGGTTGGTTTTGCCTCTTGAGTCAGCAGGTCCAGGAGGCCCCTAACAACGAGGGGTTCCTCCCCCACCGAGTTCCTCTCCCACCACATCCTCAGAGAGGTATCTTCAACTTCATCTGTGGCTTCTTAACCTGACATTAGGAGGGGCAACAGCCGTAGCCTCAGCCTCCTCCTGGGACCTGGAAGGGGACGCTTTCAGTTGCTTTGAGCTTGGTTCTTAGAGAGACCAAGACAGGGCTCTCTCAGGACTCCAGCTCCCTCAGGACTGGCCATGGGCTTCCAGCAGAGCCCTGCAGGCCAGGCATGGAAGGCCCCCACTTAACACTCACGTCTGCCCTGAGATAGGGACATTTCCCATGCCCAGCAGGGGAGGCTGGGAAGAGGTGGGCCCCTTGCCTAAGATCACATAGCCAGGTAACAGCAGAGCCTGGGTTTGAGCTGAGATGGCTCCGAAGCCTGTACTGAGCTCGCCTGTGCCCCCTGACACTCTAGCACACAGCCACGCCTGTAGGAGGAGGGCTGCCCTTACTGGAAGGTGCTGTCCCGTGTGATGGAACCCTGTGGCCCCTTTTGGATGTGGATGCCAGACACCAGCCAGTTCTCATAGATGAGCTGGTCGCCAGCCACCTGTGGGAAGAGACAGCTGGGTGAGGCTTTCTTGGCAGGGGGGACCAGGTCCCAGCCTGTGGTCCCAGCTCCTACCTGCACTGTGGTTCCACAGTGGGTAAAAGGGAAGTAGAAGACCACGAAAGCTTCCGTGTGCTGTGTTGGGGAGCAGCTGGTGGGGTCATAGGCCAGGCGGATGTTGGCCAGTGTGATCCTGTGTGTCAAGGCCATTTCTTGGGACACCACGAGGACGAAGTAGCCATCTCTGAAGCACTGGACAGTAGCTGGGACAAAGACAGATGAGCGCCTTGGGGTTTGGTGTCCATCCAGCACAGAGACAGGGGATGGCTGGGTGACAGCCAGGCTTTAAGTGCCGGTCTGGGAGTCTGGACACTTACTCTCCACTTAGGCTGGTGTTGGCCCCAGCAAACCCTTTATGGACTGATTTTCTCATCCATGTGACAAATGAGTTGAACTACACTCTAAAAGTAGGTTCACCATATAATCTGTCATCCAAACCAGGGTGTTTTAGATCTGAAAGTCCAGATGTGTGTAAGGTGGATCTATTAATAGTTGCCTGGGACAGTTGTTATAAGGCCAGCCGGGACATGTGACCGCCCCATCTAAAGGTCTCCTCTGCCATCTGCTCTGGGAGTTGGGCTCTCCAGGAGGAGGATAGGAAGCAGTTTCCACCAGCTGGAGGAGACAGCTCTCCTTCCGCTTCAGAATCCAAGGGACCAGGATTTGCTGGGGTGGGCGGTTGTACCTGTGTTGCCATAGTAACAGGGAACCTCTCTGGTGTTGTCATAGCAGCAGCCAGCCTGCTGACAGGCTTCCTTTGAAGTTCTTCTCACGATGCAGGGGAGGTGCCCTGAGGCCACCTGGCACTGCTTCTGGCTCAGGTGGGTACCTAGGGTTGGGACAGAGTGATGAGGCTGAAGGCACACAGTTTGCAAGTCATGGCCCTGGAATCGAATCTTGGGAACCTGCTCCAGAGCTTGTGCTCTTAGCCAGCACACTAAATGTCCTCCCTCCGAACTGCTGATTACTGAAATTTCTAGAGAATATTTTCTGAGAATCAGGTGTTGCTGGCAATGGTTTCAGTGAGTTTCTGCCTAAAGTTAGGAAACAAATTTACAAGGCCTCTTCTAGCTTTAGTATACCTATACATGTTTAAAGCTGTTTTCCAAATACTACAAAGGAATAAAAGAATCATCTTTTTCTAAGAAAAGAAAAAAACAAAAAAAGAAATGGCTTAGAGCCCAGTAAAAGGCTGTTAGGCCACCCTGTACTCCAGAAGGCCCCAGACAGAGGGTAAGTACACTCAGATGTCCTACGTACCTATGTAATCTGGTTTGTTCACATCCCAGTGTTCCAAGGTGCCCCAGTGGGGTTGAGCCAGAGTGGTGAGGGCAGGTCCAGGTCCAGGGGATGGTAAAGCAGGGGTTGGGTGGACAGAGCTGTGCCCTGGGTCCAGTGGGCTGGGAAAGGCATGGCCAGAGCCTTGGGAGGTATGGCCAGAGGTGGGGAGGAAGGAAAGGGTTTGTGGGGTTGAGACAGAGAACATGGCAGGTGGTGCCAGCTGGGAGTCCAGAGTCCAGGAGGGGTCAGGTTTGGGACAGATCAGAGTAGCGTCTTGTGCCACATCCACATGACCATTGGGCAGCACAGCCTCCATGAACACCCTCAGGTGGAAACGCCCATCCTGCAGGTGAGAGGCCATCATAGAGCAGCAAGGTGAGGCCACCTAGCATACCCAGGCAGGGGACGGGCCCACGAGAGCTGAGCTGGCCGTTAGCCAGGGAGCTAGATTCATGGTGGATTCCAGAAAGTACCTTCAGGACTTAGTTTCCCTCACCCACCAGCTCAACAGATCTTCGGCTTTGGCTCCTTTCTGGTTCATGAGGGGCCTCTTCAGCCTGACATGACACTAGGACAAGCTTGCTCCTGTGCCAGAGCATGAACAACCCCTACCTTCTCCAGCACGTGGCAGCCTCTGTAATCAGCCGAGAAGACTGCAGGCTCCTGCAGCCTGGAGGTGACCCAGTGGTAGCAGATGGAGCAGTTGTTGACATCAAATCGGTTCCCAAATTCATCTGCAGTGGAGGAAGGGGAGGGGCCAGGGATGTTGAAGGGTGCAGGGAGAGGTTGCTGGGGTCTCGGAAGGAGTTCCCACTCAGCAGCCAGGAGACCTGGGTTCTTGCCTTAGCTTTGCTATTAGTTTGTTGTGTGGTCTTGGGCAAGCCCCCTCCCCTCTCTACTCTCAGTTTCCACAGCTGTAAGGGGATGGGGAGTCTTAGGATCTTTCTAGCTAGGGTTTCCTGCTCGTAGCACACGGCAGCAGGCAGGCATGAAGATGAGGTGGAGAAGGGATACACAGGGTCTCAGGCACTGGCCTGAGTATTTCACATCACTTCTTTTAAGCTTAGTTATCCACATCCTGTGGCTGAGGCAGCTGAGGAAGGGAGGGTGCGTGAGCTTTCTCAGGTGCACACAATGAGGGGCAGAATGAGGATTTGAATCCTGGGCTTTGTAGTAAGATCTGAACCCATTTCCCAGGTTAACTGTGGCTGCTGCAGTTGCTTGGAGACACCCCCTAGGTGTCCACCCCGCTTGTTGGCCCAGAACAGCCTGGGCACTCTCTGGGTGTGGGCATGTCCCCATGCCCTTGTTCCATGAGTATGGCCAGGTTCATCCTCCCCACCTTGCAGATGAGGAAACAGAGGCTTATGGGTCAAGGTCAGTTGTCCAAGATCACATCGTTTAGAAGCTGCAGATCCAAACCCCAGTTTCAAACCCACACCAGGCCACGCCTACTAGGTCCTGCTGCTGAAAGTTGTTTATGGACCCTCAGCCTCAGTTTTGACTGAGTGTGGTTAGAGATGCAGAGCCTAGGCCGGGTGCGGTGGCTCACGCCTATAACCCCAGCACTTTGGGAGGCTGAGGCAGGTGGATCACCTGAGGTCAGGAGTTCGAGACCAGCCTGACCAATATCGTGAAACCCCATCTCTACTAAAAATACAAAAAGTAGCTGGGCGTGGTGGCACCCACCTGTAGTCCCAGCTACTAAGAGGCTGAGGCAGGAGAATTGCTTGAACCTGGGTGGTGGAGGTTGCAGTGAGCTGAGATCGTGCCACTGCACTCTAGCCTGGAGAACAGAGTGAAAGAAGTGAGACTGTTTCAGAAAAAAAAAAAAAAAAAAGAAATGTAGAGGCTTGGCCCTGCCCCAGGTCCACTGAATCAGAACCCGCACCTCAACAAGGTGGCCAGGTGTTTCCCACGCACACTAACATGGGAGAAGCTGCCCTGGGTGATGATTCTCCTCCTTGCCCTTTTCTGTGGTGAGGGGGTAGGGGGCTGGACACCCCCAGGCTGGAGGGAGGCCTCTGTTCTTGCTCCTTCTCCAGGGGAAGGGTCCCAGCTCCCTTCTGGCAGCAGCCCGTGGCCAGGGAGGCGGGGGCCAGGACGCTGCCAGCACTCACCCACCACCTTGAAGCGGAGAGTCTGGCCTGGCCTGGGGAACACCAGCAGCTGCATTCCCTTGATCCCACAGTCGTAGCTGTGCCGGAGGCCTGGGAGGCCAGGGTCGGGCTGGAGCCACCTACCCAGCCCCAGGGTGGCGACCAGCAGTAGCAGGGCCACACGGTAACCCCAGGTCGTGGCTGAGCCTCCTGCCATGAGACGCCACAGACACACCCCCTACTCCCTCACCACCAGAGCTGGGCCTAGGCCTTTTATGGAGGAGGTGGCAAGTGGGTGCCTTTAAGGGCAAAGGGGGCCCACCTGGAGGAGCACCCACCTGGCCACCAGGGGCTGTGGTGAAACTCCTGCTCCAAAGGCAGCGGGAGGCAGAAAGCTGCACGTGGCCCCCCACCCTGGCTTTCTGTCTCACAGCTGTGGCTTTGGAAGGGAGGAGGGAGCTTTCCAGAAAACTGAGGCTCCAGATGGGCTGTGGGAAGGGATCCAGGGCTGGGAGGTGGCCCTGCAGACCTCAGGCCCTCCACTGTCTCCCTCCCACCCCAGCCTTTCCGCACTCCTTTCCTGCCCCAACAGGCTCTCCAGGGCCTCCTTCCTGCCTTGAGGCCTACAGGACCACTGGGAGCTGCCGGCCTGGTTAGTGCAGTCACAGCTCCTCAGGCAGGGCTTTAGGGGCATTAGAGCAAGACCAGGAAGACACAGCCCTCAGAGCTGGCAGCGGAATGGGGGCTGCGGGTGAGTGAACAGACCAGTAGCACCTCCAAGGGCTCTCCTGAGGATTCAGCTGGTCAGTATGATGATGACTATGACTAATAAACAACAACAAGGAAACAAGGACAACTAAATGTAATGTGGCATCTGGATGGGATCATGGAACAGAAAAAGGCAGTAAAAGTGAAGAAAGTGGATTTTAGTTAATAATGTGTCCACCTTTGTTTGTTCATTAATTGTAATAAATGTATCATACTCATGCAAGATCAGTTACGAGGTAAACTGGGCCTGTGGTGTATGGGAACTGTCTGTACTATCTTCTCAGTTCTGTAAATCTAGAACAGTTCTAAGACTTAAAAGTGGTTGGAAACAACAAGAATGGCCTGCGGTCTGCCATGATTACAGCGCCAGGCCTTGCTTGTGTTAGCTCCTTATACCACCTGACCATCCTTTGAGGAAGGGACTGTCACCAGCCCCACGTCCTGGCACTAATTCCTGCAAGTGATTAGCCTAGGGCCCAGCAGCGTTTGAGCTCAGCAAACATTAGGAAACTGAGCTCAGCAAACATTAGGGAACTGAGCTCAGCAAACATTAGAAAACGCAGCTATTATAATTAGCAGCTGCTGGAAGGGGAGGGCAAGAGCCTTGATAGCTAAGAGCCGGGTTCTGGTGAGGTTGCAGAGAAAAGGGAATGCTTATACGCTCTTTGGTAGGAGTGTAAATTGGTTCGACCACTGTGGTAGGCAGTGTGGTGATTTCTCAAAGAGCTGAAAACAGAACTATCATTTGACACAGAAATCGCATTACTGGGTATATGTCCAAAGGAATATAAATTGTTCTGTCATAAAGACACTGAACATGCGTGCATATGTTCAGTGCAGCACGATTCACAATAGCCAAGACATGGAATCAAATGCCCATCAATGGTAGACTCAATAAAGAAAATGTGGTACATGCCGGGTGCGGCGGCTCACTTCTGTAGTCCCAGCACTTTGGGAGCCGGAGGTGGGTGGATCAGGAGGTCAGGAGATCGAGACCATCCTGGCTAACACAGTGAAACCCCGTCTCTACTAAAAATACAAAAATTAGCTGGGCGTGGTGGCATGCACCTGTAGTCCCAGCTACTCGGGAGGCTGAGGCAGGAGAATCGCTTGAACCCAGGAGGCGGAGGTTGCAGTGAGCCGAGGTCGCGCTGTTGCACTCCAGCCTGGGCGACAGAGCGAGACTCTCAAAAAAAAAAAAAAAAAGAAAAACAAACAAAAAAAGAAAATGTGGTACACATACACCATGGAATACTATGCAGCCATAAAAAAGAATGAGATCATGTCTCTTGCAAGAACATGGATGGAGCTGGAGGCTATTATCCTTAGCAAACGAATGCAGGAACAGAAACCAATACCACATGTTCTCACTTATAACTGAAGGTTAAGTGATGAGAACACATGGACACATAGAGGGGAACAGCACACACTAGGGCCTATTGAAGGGTGGAGGGTAAGAGGAAGGAGAAAGGTGGAAATAATAACTATTGGGTGCTAGGCTTAGTATCTGGGTGGTGAAATAATCCATACAACAATCCCTCTGGACATGCGTTTACCTATATAACAAACTGCATAAGTAACCCTGAACCTAAAATAAAAGTTTAAACAAAAAAAGTTGGTTCTAATGGTGCCCCAACCACTTTCTTAGCTGTGACTCAGATGCATTATCTATTCTGAGCCTCAGGTTTCCTGTTTGTAAACTGGGGGTGATAATGCTTTCCTTGCCCGCATGGTGGATAGGAAGACACAAAGAGACAAGTCATGGGCACCAGGTGTAGTAATAATTTAATGCTTGGCAATAATTCACTTGTACTGTGATTAGAGCTCAGCTGGGAAAGCTTTGTGGGGCGGGGTGGGAGTCCCTCTGGGAGCACAGTGGGAAGAGGCACCCAACACAGCATCAAGGGTGGGCGACATGGAAGTGTTTTTGGAGGAAAGGGGTCCTGAGCAGAGGTGGGAGGAGGCAGGGAGGACAGGGATGGTGCGATGGGGATCTGGGGAGAGCAGGGCTGGAGGAGGAGGGAGGAAGCAGGTCACACAAAGGTCCAGGACAAGGACTCCAGGCAGGCTGAGGGTGCTGGCGAGGGAAGGACTAGGAGGGGAGGGAGAGGAACCAGGTAGGAGGAGGGAGTGGGGTGGATTTTCCCTGAGGGACGATGTGGAAGTTTTAAACTTTTAATTTTGAAATTATTTCAGATTTGCAGAATTTCCATATAGCCTCCTCCAGATTCCTCAGATGTTCACTGTTCACTTTTTACATTTGCTGTAGCTCCCGCTTTCTCTCTGTGCATGTGTGCAGAGACACACACACACACGCACACACACGCATGCACACGCGCACACACACACACAAGCACACATTCTTCCATATCATGCAAGAGTGAGTTGCGGAAATGACAGATTCCCCTTTACCTCTAATTGCTTCAGTATACATTTCCTAAAAAAACAAATCACCCCTACAGTCAACTGATCAAAATCAGGAAACCAACACTGGTATAAACACAACGATCTAACATGCAGACATTATTGTAAGAATTAAAGAGGAAAGAAACATGAAAGGGCGGTTCAACAGGCAACAGGGACAGGTTTATTTTGAGTAAACTTGAGAGGGGTGGCTGGCCGAGTTAGGTCAGAGCCCCACTCTCTTACAGATTAAGAGTTTTTAAGGATTCAGGGTGGGAGAGTTTATCAGAGGCTTGGACTGCTTCTGTGTCTCTTTGCTGTGCATATCTGGGAGGGAGAGTTGTGTGTCTGTTCCCATATATCTTTCTGCAGCTACAGGCATATCCCCTGAGTCTGCTTTTAGCTTCCCTATCTTAGTGCCCCTGAAGGGAAAGGACTGTGCTTATTAAGGCCCACTGTTTTACTGGGGCTCATTGTGTGAGGGTGAAGTTTGACAGTTACCAAAGATACTTTCCCTCCACCCCCTTCTGTGCCAGAGCTGTCTTATTTGTATTTTACTGTCTGCTTTTTCTGGCTGTTGTAGTTAGAAGAGAAGTGATTTCCTTGAAATGCATAAGGCTAGAAAGGGAGCTGGAGCTTAAAGTGGCAGTATTTGTCCAAGATGATGGTGCTTCTGCTCTGGCAATTATTCAACATCTGCTGACTGTCCTAACCGTGACTTTCATGGCAAAGGAGTACAGTGGTTTTGGGAGTCTGCAGGATCCAATCCAGGCTCAGAGTCTGGCTGGCGTGCCTCTTGGCCTCCTCTGATCTGGGACTGCCCTTCTATCTTCTTTTGTCTTTCATACCCTTGGCATTTTTGAGTAGAGCCGGATGATTTTGCAGAATGGCCCTCAGTTTGGGTTTGTCTGGTGTTTTCTGCTGGTTACATTAGATTTAGTTGATGCATCTCGGCCTTGTATTAGTCCATTTGGCTGCTGTAACAAAATACAGACTGAGTGGCTTAAGTAACAGTCTTTTTCTCACAGCTCTGGAGCCTGGATGTGCTAGGTCAAAGTGGCGGCAGGTCTGGTTGCTCCTGAGGCCTCTGTCTTTGGCCTGCAGACAACCGTCTTCTCACTGAGTCCTCACGTGGTCTTTCCCCTGTGCTGGTGCATCCTTGGTGTCTCTTTGAATGGTCAAATTCCCTCTTTTTCTGGCTGGCACGGTGGCTCATGCCTGTAATCCTAGCACTTCAGGAGTCCGAGGTGGGCAGATCGCTTGAGGTCAGGAGTTTCAGACTAGCCTGGCCAACATGGTGAAACCCCATCTCTACTAAAAATACAAAATAATTAGCTGTGTGTGGTGGTGCACACCTGCAATCCCAGCTCCTCAGGAGGCTGAGGTGGGAGAATCACTTGAACCTGGGAGTTAGAGGTTGCAGTGAGCCAAGATGGCACCACTGCACTCCAGCCTGGAAGACAGAGTGAAACTCCATCCCAAAAAACAAAAACAAATTTCCTCTTCTTCTAAGGACACCAGTCAGATTGGATTAGGGCCACCTTAAGGGCCTCAATCTTAAATCACACTTTAAAAGCTCTATCTCCAAATCCAGACACATTCTGAGGGATGGGGGTGGGGGGTTAGGGATTTAGCATATGAATTTTGGGGGGATACAATTCAGCTTGTACAGAAGTGATGTTGTGTCCTTCTCAGTATCTGGAGGCACACCCCGCTGGCTTGTCCTGTTATTGCTGATGTGACTTTGATAACTTGGATAAGGTGGTGTCTGCCAGGTTTCTCCACCATAAAGTAATGATGTTTCTCTTTGTAATTCCTGAGTATCTTACAGGGAGATACTTTGAGACTATGTAATTAATCCTGCTCCTTTTCAAATGTTCACCGGCTAGTGTGGTGGTTGCCAAGTGGGTGGTGGTTCTCTAACTCTACCCTTCCTTCTGCATTTATTTGCTATCATAAGAGAGAACTTTTCCTAACAGGGGCTTTTAGGGGCCAGAGACAGAATCAGCTGGAGTCTTTGAGAGGCCTGGATTTTGCCTGGTGCTCACTGTTTATGGGCACAAGGGCCCTGGGAAGTCACTTACCGGCTTTTTTCTTCTATCTGGAGAGTAAGGATGAGAATGATTATGGTGGGGATGCAATTAGATAAGACACGGAGAGGTGTTTCCCCACTGGTCATGGACCCATGGGGAGAGTGCATCTCCCAAGGTGCTGGAAATGGGCAGGGAAAGAGAAGGGGGGCTTCCTCAGGGCCAAGGGCAGAACACCTTTGGGAAAAGGGTACCAGACTATCTGAGAGAGAGAGAGAGAGCGAGCACGAGCGCCCTGAGCCCCCAGTTACGACTCTACGTTCTTGCAAAGACTCATGGACACCAAGACTCATCAGCCTGGGAGGATCCCAGCTCCTCTGCTCACCCACTGGAGACCTTGGAAAGGTCCCTTCCCTGCTCTGTGACTTGATTTCCTCATCTATAAAATGGAGTTATAATAGCACCTAAATTGTACGGTTGCTCTGAGGATTAAATGAGATAATCCATGTGAAGCAGGCAGAACAGGGTCTGACTTGGTCATCGTTTGAACATGATAGCCGTTACAACCACGATTATTTTTATTGATAAGGAGAGAGGGTCAGATGGAGGTGACTTGACTTGGAATCTTGGCTTTATCCACTTGGCTTCTGGTTTTTGGGGTTTTTTTAGAGATGGGGTCTTGCTATATTGCCCAGGCTGGTCTCAAACTCCTGGGCTCAAGCAATCTGCCCGCCTCTGTCTCCCAAAGTGCTGGGATTACAGGCATGAGCCTCCACACCTGGCCACTTGGCCTCTTTGTAAACCTGTTTGTTTATTTCTTTCTTTCTGTTTTTAACCTATGAATTTTATTTTAAAAAAATGGAACTTCAGTTTCTTTTCTTTCTTCTTTTTGTTTTGAAACGGAGTCTCACTCTGTCGCCCAGGCTGGAGTGCAATGGCGCAATCTCAGCTCACTGCAAGCTCCGCCTCCCGGTTCACGCCATTCTCCAGCCTCATCCTCCCGAGTAGCTGGGACTACAGGCGCCCGCTACCATGCACGGCTAATTTTTTATATTTTTAGTAGAGACGGGGTTTCACCCTGTTAGCCAGGATGGTCTTGATCTCCCGACCTTGCGACCCGCCTGCCTCGGCCTCCCAAAGTGCTGGGATTACAGGCGTGAGCCACCGCGCGCCCAGTTGGAACTTCAGTTTCTTAATCTATAAAATGGAACTAAGAATACAGTCCACCTAAGTGGGGGCGCCGTGAGATGTAAGTATCAGTTGCTTGCCCTGTCTCCTCTGCGAATAGAGCCCAGGGAGTGCACTGGAGGAGGATGGAGCCTCTCTAAGCTGGAAAGACAAAATCCCCTTTTTCCATGCATGCCAGGAAACCAGCAGGGAGCAAGCTGCCTCACTCTGGGGCCTGCAGAGTAACCCAAGGGCAGCGCCAGCTGTGTGTGTGTGTGTATGGATCATGCTCGCCGCAGAGATGCTCCCAGAAGGCCAGTGGGAGCGCATTTAACTGAAGACAGGCAGCCCTGCTTCCCCTGAGGGAACAAAGAACCTCAGAGAATCTCATCAGCTGGGAAGAGCTGGGCTCTGCTGCTGGACCACATGGCTCTGAACTCCAGCTCCTCTGCTCCCCAGCTGAGCAGGCTTGGTAGAGTTGCTTAAGCTCTCTGAGCCTCAGTTTTCCCCTTGGTGAGTGACAATGATAGTGGTACCTAACTCAGAGGGTGTGCGTGAATATTTGATGAGCTCATCCATGAGAAAGGTTCAGCCTTACACTGGCACATAGTAAGTGCCCCATAAGTGTTAGCTATTACTATTTTCTTTCTTTTTTTTTTTTTTTTGAGATGGCGTCTCACTCTTTCACCCAGGCTGGAGTGGAGTGGTGGCATCTCGGCCCACCATAACCTCCGCCTCCTGGGTTCAAGCGATTCTCCTGCCTCAGCCTCCCGAGTAGCTGGTATTACAGGCGTGCACCATCACACCTGGCTAATTTTTGTATTTTTAGTAGAGATGGGGTTTTGCCTATTGGCCAGGCTGGTCTCGAACTCCTGACCTCAAGTGATCTGTCCGCCTTGTCCTCCCAAAGTGCTGGGATTGCAGGCATGAGCCACCGTACCCAGAAGCTATTGTTGCTTTCAATGTGTTGAATGGTGCCCCTCAAAAGACATGTCCACAACCTAACCCCTGGAACCTATGATGTGGCCTTATTTTATAAGAGGACTTTGCAGATGTAATTGATTTAAGAATCTCAAGATGAGAGCACCCTGGATGATCCAGATGAGCCCTAAGTCCAGTGACCAGTACTCTGTGAGAGACACATGAAAAGAGGGAGGGGGAAGGCCGGGTGAAGAGGAGGTAGAGACTGCAGTGATGCAGCCCCAAGCCAAGGGACACCTGGAGCCACCAGAAGCTGGAGGGGCCAAGAAAGTCTCCTTTTCTAGAGCTTTCAGAGGAAGTGCTGACATCTGATTACAGACTCTGGCTTCCAGACTGTAAGAGAATAAGTCTCTGTTGTTTAAAGCTGCCACGTTTGTGGTAATTTGTTCTGACAGCCGGAGGAAACAAATACACCACTGTTGTTTCTGTGACGATTGCCTGGCACATGTGTGGGCCTGAGTCCAGGCCAGGGCTACCTCTGCCTGCTGTGCTTTCTTGTCTTCCTTCCTACTGTAAAGCTATCAGTCCCCAAGGTTGTACCCACTGCAGGTGAAGACCGAGCCATGAAGAATTGCACCAGACCGTGGGTAAGAAAGGTTCCAGAATGGGGCCGGGTGCAGTGGCTCAGGCCTGTAATCCCAGCACTTTGGGAGGCTGAGGCAGGCAGATCACCTGAGATCAGGAGTTCGAGACCAGCCAGGCTAACATGGTGAAACCCCTTCTCTACTAAAAATACAAAAATTAGCCGAGTGTGGTGGTGCATGCCTGTAGTCTCAGCTGCTTGGGAGGCTGAGGCAAGAGAGTCGCTTCAACCCGGGAGGCAGAGGTTGCTGTGAGCCAAGATAGGGCCACTGCACTCCAGCCTGTGCAACAGAGCGAGACTCAGTCTCAAAAAAAAAAAAAAAAAAAAAAAGTAAAGGTCCCAGAATGGGTCACCACGAGGGACTGGGGTCCTTTGGGGTCTGCACAGGGAAGCCAATTTTAGAGATTCATTCTGTTCAGCAAACATTTGTTGGGACCCCTCTCATGTGTCAGGCCCTCTGCTTGCCTTTGGAGGTGAGGAGATAAAATAGGAATAAGTCTCTGTCTTCAGGTGGCTCATGAAGGTGGTGAACAGTTGTGTGAACAAGAGTTATCAGGGAAGACAGGGGGGCTGCAGGTCAAGTGAAGTGGAGATGTGGGAGGGAGGGACAGCATGTGGGTCTGTCTGAGAGAATCAGCAAAGGCTTCCCAGAGGAGGCAACCTCTAACCAGGGTTTTGAAGGATGAATAGGAGTTCACTGAGAGGCCAAGGGAAGAAAAGGCATTCCAGAGCAGAGCACAAACAGCATAAGCCAGGGCACAGAAACAGCCTGGTGTGCACAGGACAGGAGGGGACAGTGGTGAGTGCTGGCTGATGACAGAATGCCACTAGGGAGTGGCAGCAATGCCGGGGGAGGCTTGGGTGGGACTGGATCACCGAGGGGCTTGTTGGCCATGCGAGGAGTCCTGTGGGTGATGGTGGCACCAGGGAACTCAACCTGGGCCTCCCCAAGGTATGATTTGGGGCCCTGCCATGCTGCTCCTCTACTGGGTGTGGGTAGCTCGAGGGCCTCCGAGCAAGGGGCTGGAGGATCCCAGGGCAGGCCTCGCCCTGCTTCCTGCCCTGCATCTCACTTCCTGTTTGACTGACTTCTTTAAAGTGGCCAGAAAGGAACATAAAAAACGCTCCTAGAGGGAGAAGAAAGCCCATCTGGGCTGGGCCTATGCCTGGGGGCTCCATCGGCCCCTCCTCCATTCCTTTGCTCCCTTGGCTGTATTTGTTAAACATTGATGCTGTAAGTATCCTCTGAGTATCTAGTGACATTGATGTTCTCAGAAAGAGGCCCTGCAGGATGAGTCGTGGAGGGGAAGTGGAATTCCCAGCAGCACGTGCCAAGGCATGGAGGTGGGGAAAGAAAGGATGGGGTAGCTGTGGACATGAGGAAGGGGGTGCAGGGACTGGTGGTTGGTGCACTGGATCCTGAGAGGCCTTGAATGCTAGGTTGGGAACCTGGACAGCTCCCATGGGCAGCAGAGACGCAGCAGAGGTCCCGTGTGCCAGGAAGCGACAGGCTCAGATTCATCTCCTCCACGGCAGAAGGTGATGCTGAGGCAGCGAGGGACCTGACTTCCGCTCTTGCTGCCTCTGATGATAAGTTCCAAGCCTTGGAGGGGGTTGTAATTTAGGGACTAGGGCCTGAGTCTGAGTGCAGCTGCATCTTTCTCCCAGTCCTGGGGGACACAAGCCATGGGATAAGGCAGGGCACGGCTCTTCTTCAGAAAATGCCTCTGGGCCCTGCTCATCTGGAACTTGTTTTGGTAACTTTAAGCTTAGTAGCTTTTTTTGTTTACTTAGTAATACATTTCCTTTAGAGAGATCTAGACATGAGTCACTACAGTGATTACCGGACTGGAAACAAGGACTGAGAAGGGGCAGATGAGTAAAGGTTTTTTAGCCAGAAAAGAAGCACCTCAGCAGGGTGGCCGGGAGAGGTTGTGCAGGATGTTCACTGCACAAGGATACCAGTGGAAGGGGCAAGGGTGGGCTGAGATCCAGAGGAAGGGCTGTGCCTTATCTCAAGCCTGATGCCCTGATGCTGAGATGTGTCTGTGGGGTGGGGTGGTGGGAAAGGAGTGATTCTTTTTCTTAGTCCAAGGAGAAATCTGGGCTCCAACCCCTGTCCTTTGAGGGTGGGACTGTGCAGAAGGAACACCATTTAAAGTTCATATTTTACTACTGTGAAGTTACTTGCCCAAGATCACATAGCTGAGGAGTGGCAGTGCCAGATCCAAACACTGGTGGTCTGGCCCCAGAGTCCCTGGGCTTAACCACAGCCTGACACTCTCTGTGCGCAGACAAGGCACACGTGGGCTTGTCTGTGGTTCAGTGGGTTGGGCGTCGGGGGTGGGTGGAAAAGAGGGCACTTTCCCCAAGCAGAAAGGAATCATCCACCTATTTTCTCTGGAGGGCTGCAGGCATTTGTCTTTGGAAGTCAAACCTTCCCTGACCTGGGGGAGAGGAGACATTTTCCTATTGTTAATGATTTGGATCACCAAGGCTCTTACTGATCTGCCATATTGGGCTACAGTGAGATGTATTATCCCCATCACAAGGGCATAGCATTTCACTCATTTTCCACTCATGATGGTAGCCTCTCAGCAAGAGCGTATTATGCATCAGGCTCTGCGTTAAGACTAGGCCTAAATGGAAGATGCTTGTGCTGTCCATCCCATGGGAGGTGCCTTTGCCTTGATACAGGGATATTGAGTTCTTAAAATGTCTTAATGAGTATCCATTAGGTGCTGAGATGCTGAGGTTGAAGGGATTGTCCTGACCCCAGGAAGCTTGGTCAGCAAATGAGAGTAAGGAGTTAGGGAACAATGAAATGCAAACTTCTCTTATCCTAGGGCTTTGAGCCTGTGTGTTTTTTTTTTGTTTGTTTTTGTTTTTTAGTTTAAATTTCCATTTTTTTTTTTTTGAGATGGAGTTTTACTCTGTCACCCAGGCTGGAGTGCAGTGGTGTGATCTCGGCTCACTGCAACCTCCACCTCCTGGGTTTAAGCGATTCTCGTGCCTCAGCCTCCCAAGTAGCTGGGGTTACAGGCATGTGCCACCATGCCCGGCTGGGTTTTGTATTTTTAGTACAGACAGGGGTTTTGCCACGTTGGCCAGTCTGGTCTTGAACTCCTGACCTCAAGTGATCCATCCGCCTCGGCCTCCCAAAATTGAGCCTGTTTTAAATAAAAGCTATGTAACCTTTGCCTTAGAGCCTATATTCATTTTTCCCTCAGAGGGGAAGGAAGCTGATTTTTATAAGCACTTACTGTGTGCCGCGAGCTTTGTGCAATCCAACTCATTCAACCCTTACCACAGCCTGTAAGGCCGATGTTACTGCTCCTGTTCACAGATGAATGGGCTCAGCAAACAGAAGTGACTGACCTCTTGGACCATGTTCTTGCCACTGCCCCCATTACCCCACTGTACTTTCCTGGCCTTAGAGCCCTCGGGTCCCTCATGGACAGGCCCCCACACTGCCTGGGAAACTCAGAACAGCTGGAGGGGTTTCTTCTCTGAGGATGCTGGTGTCGGGAGATGGCAGCTCAGGAACAGTGGACAGATGGATGAGCCATTCTCCTTCTCACGCACTTATCCTACATACTGGTCACTCTCAAAAGCACACCCCTAGTCACACTCGGGCTCACACTCTCTTGCACACATCGATTTTTTCACGTGCACTTGCACTGCCCTCTGGACTTCTGCAGTCTCCTTCATGAAGCAGGGGTGGATGGAGCAGGGGCTGCCGGCACTGATGGAAACTGATGATATTTGAACACCCGTGTGGCAACTCACTCTCCAGCTGTCCCCGCCTCCCCCAACCCCACCCCTAAACACACACGCACTGGGGCTGACAGCTATTTCCTCTCTCAGCCTCCCTCTCCCACCTCTGTCTGCCCGCTGCCTCTTGTCTAGCTGCTGTCAGGAGCTGACTGCCTCCAGGGCTGGAATCCTGTGCTCCCTTTGTGCCCAGGTAAGGAGGCAGTGGCCCAGGGGCTGGCAGCCTAGTGCCCTCTCTAGACCCACAGGAGAAGGCAAAAGTTTTACCGGGTGAGAGGGCTGTTACCAGCTAAGATGGCAGAAGGTTGAGTTTACCAAAGACTGGAGGGGACTTGGTGCTGAGAGGAGGGAAGGACTAGTTTCTCTTAGGCATTAACTAGATGTCAGGTACGAGGGGAAACCACTCAACTGTCTGTCAATATTCACAAGCAGTCTGGGTGGGAAGATGACACCAGCAGGCTTAGAGTAACTGGCCCAAGGTCACGCAACCAGGAAGCCAAGAAGCTGGGATTCAAACCCAGGTCTTGGACTCCCACAGCTTGTACTCTCTGTCCCTTTTTATTTTTATTTTTTTAACCTGCCAAAGCTGGACCTTAGCTGCTGGGCTCCTGAGAATCTTGGGAGGCTGAGGGCTGTCTCTATAGAGTCAGAAGGACTGATCTGGCAGTTCCCAAGGGTGTGGCAGGACTGTGCTCTCTGATCAACCCCATAGGACTTGGATAAGCAGCAGCTGGTCTGCAGGGAATGTTTCAGGGCAGACGGAGTGGTACTTGGTTGTCTGCTGTGCGTGAAGTCCCAGCCCCACTGCTGCAGCTGAGGAATGCTGGGCAAGTTGCTATGCTCTGAACTTCATCAGTTTCTTTTTCTGAAGAATGGGGTCTCATAGGTTCATTGCAAGAGTAACTGCTCTGCACATTCTAAAGCTTAGGAAGTATGCCCATTCTCAGGAAGCACAGGCTCCTCTTTCATCTACCTGCAGATCCCTAGCTCCAAGGGGCTCATCCACCAGCAGAATTCTAGTTTGATATCCCAGGACCCCACTCTATAAAGGACTGTGGTCTCTGGAAGGGAGTGGGTTTTCTCATCCTGGCCAACAGTGTTTTCCCTAGAAAGATGAGTACTAAAGACCATTGCTCCCCTCTCCCGCTTTTCTTCCTCCTCCTCCATCCTCTCTTCCTTGGAGTAGGGGTAGAGGAAAGAGCACAGGCTGAGCATGAAACTTGCTCCTCTACATGTTTGTGCTGTCTGGGTGGCTCTGGGCCAGTTATTTAACCACTTGAGGCTCAGTGTCCTCATCTGTAAAATGGGATGAAGTACTAGCACCATTTTTCTAGAGCCAGAAAGACAGCACCTATGTGGAGGACCTACCATAGTACCTGGAGTGTCACTGGTGCCCAGGACAACCTGAGTCCCTGTCCCCTGCTACTTGCCCCCTACCTCCTGCATGGAGCCTCATGCAATTTCCTCAGCCCTCACTGGTCTTGACCAGCCTCACATCAGATGGTCTTTCTGGCTTTCAATGAGGATGTAAGCACGCACGTCTTGTTAGATGAGTGCGTGATGGAGTAAGTGAATGAACAGGGGTGGGTTTCCTGGGGCGGAGAGAGCTGCTGTGGCTGCTCCTGAGAAGGCAGAGATCTTTTGGCCCCGCTGGGCCTCCAGAGCCCCATGTGGGAGTTCCTCCTACCCAACTCTCCTGGCTGTTATCTTATTTCCTCTCCAACCATCAGAGGAGGGGCTGGTTCCACTGTTTATGGTCAACACATCTAACCAGCCACCACTGAGTGCGGGGAGCTGCATGGAGGATCTGTAGAGAGGCAACGTCTGGGGGTGCTGTGGATGCTGTGTGTGGGAAGGGGCAGCATCTCCATCCTCCAGGCCAGCAGAATCCTCTTGCCCTAATTGTGGGGCCTCCTTCACCCGCCAGTGCTCTGGGGATGGGAAAAAGGAGTCCTGTGTGGTCTGACCTTGTTCCTATTTCTCTGTATGATCTTAGACCATCTGCTTCATAATCATCACAATGACACTGATAAAGTGCTTGCTCTGTGCCAGGCCATGTTCTAAATGCCTTTATGTATTAAACTCACTTAATTCTCCCAATAACTCTATGAGCTAGGCGCTGTTATGACTGACATCCAAGTTTCAGAGGCAGAAAAAGGCTCGGGAAGGTTAAATAACTTGCCCAAGCACAGCAATGCTGGGATATTATTCCCCCGCCCCCATCGCCCAATATATTCGTGGGTCACATTGGCATCTCTTGGGGAGGGTCCCACTCCAGGCCTCTCTCTTGGTTCCCCCGTGGCCTCTGCACTTCCAACCTAGGCGCCTCCTTCCCTCCACTGCAGAGCCCCACGATGTCGGCCAACGCCACGCTGAAGCCGCTCTGTCCCATCCTGGAGCAGATGAGCCGTCTCCAGAGCCACAGCAACACCAGCATCCGCTACATCGACCACGTGGCCGTGCTGCTGCACGGGCTGGCCTCGCTGCTGGGCCTGGTGGAGAATGGAGTCATCCTCTTCGTGGTGGGCTGCCGCATGCGCCAGACCGTGGTCACCACCTGGGTGCTGCACCTGGCGCTGTCCGACCTGTTGGCCTCTGCTTCCCTGCCCTTCTTCACCTACTTCTTGGCCGTGGGCCACTCGTGGGAGCTGGGCACCACCTTCTGCAAACTGCACTCCTCCATCTTCTTTCTCAACATGTTCGCCAGCGGCTTCCTGCTCAGCGCCATCAGCCTGGACCGCTGCCTGCAGGTGGTGCGGCCGGTGTGGGCGCAGAACCACCGCACCGTGGCCGCGGCGCACAAAGTCTGCCTGGTGCTCTGGGCACTAGCGGTGCTCAACACGGTGCCCTATTTCGTGTTCCGGGACACCATCTCGCGGCTGGACGGGCGCATCATGTGCTACTACAACGTGCTGCTCCTGAACCCGGGGCCTGACCGCGATGCCACGTGCAACTCGCGCCAGGCGGCCCTGGCCGTCAGCAAGTTCCTGCTGGCCTTCGTGGTGCCGCTGGCGATCATCGCCTCGAGCCACGCGGCCGTGAGCCTGCGGTTGCAGCACCGCGGCCGCCGGCGGCCAGGCCGCTTCGTGCGCCTGGTGGCAGCCGTCGTGGCCGCCTTCGCGCTCTGCTGGGGGCCCTACCACGTGTTCAGCCTGCTGGAGGCGCGGGCGCACACTAACCCGGGGCTGCGGCCGCTCGTGTGGCGCGGGCTGCCCTTCGTCACCAGCCTGGCCTTCTTCAACAGCGTGGCCAACCCGGTGCTCTACGTGCTCACCTGCCCCGACATGCTGCGCAAGCTGCGGCGCTCGCTGCGCACGGTGCTGGAGAGCGTGCTGGTGGACGACAGCGAGCTGGGTGGCGCGGGAAGCAGCCGCCGCCGCCGCACCCCCTCCACCGCCCGCTCGGCCTCCTCTTTAGCTCTCCGCAGCAGCCCCGAGGAACCGCGGGGCCCCGCGCGTCTCCTCGGCTGGCTGCTGGGCAGATGCGCAGCGTCCCCGCAGAGGGGCCCCCTGAACCGGGCGCTGAGCAGCACCTCGAGTTAGAACCCGGCCCAGGTAGGGCAGCACTCACACGCGAAAGCATCACCAGGGCGCCACGGTTCAATTTGATAGCCGGACTCCAGCCGCAGTGATCAAAGTCCGAGGGGCGGGACCCAGGCACCTGCATTTTAAAGCGACCCGGGAGACTCTGAATCTTTTTCAGAAACAGTGAGTTAAAGCAGTGCTTCTCAAACTTTGATGTGCCTGTCAATCACCTAGGGGTCTTGTTAAGCGCAGTCTGATTCAGGAAGCCGGGGCCGGGTACTGAGAGTCTGCACTTAACAAGCTCCCAGGCCGAGAAGCCAGTGCGGCAGGTTCACAGGCGAGGCCTGGAGTAACACAAAGTGAAACTCATAATAGACTTCCCACTCTAGGGCAGTGGAGTCGGAAGGGCACACGGGGTGCGTCTCCCCGGAGCTCAGTTTTACCAGATGATGGGGGAGGGGGGAGGGAGTTTTATGTTAAACCATCCATGTATTTTTGGAGAAGAGAGAGGAAAGGTTTCAGAAGCACTGTTCCAGCCTGCCCTCTTCATTTAGCCAATGCTTACTGCACTAGACACTTCATCCCACAATCTTAAGGGGCAGCTTCTATTAGCCAGTCTTTACAGCTGAGCACATTCTGGCTTAGGGAGGTTAAGTGACTTGCCCAGTTTCAGGGCTAACGACCACAGGGTCTGCACTCTAACCCTAGGCATCACATGCTCAATGACTCTCTGGTGAGCGAGGACATTCTCTGACCTACTCGAGCGACTGAAGATGCTACCTTGTGACCCAGCACTGCCCAAAGTGCTTCCAAGGCAGAAGCAGCAGGGGATGGCATGGTCAAGCACTCGGGAAACCTGGGGCTAATCAAATCCAACGGGGGAAATGACTAAAAGTCTTCGGTCTTTAGAATTTGAATGGGCACAGCAACTCTAAGACTACAGCACATGTCATTTCTTAGCTAAGCGGACCAGCCTCCCTGCCGGCCTGGTGTTCTGTGGGATCCCCCTGGGCACTGGTAATCCCAAGATCGGTGCGGCCCTCGCCTCCAGGCTGCATGGGGCTGGGCAGCTACCTTTTCCGGTTTGCGGATGGGAGGGGTAACGTGCACCTCTGAGTTATCACTTCTACTGCACCGTCTCATTCCTCCACCTGCCACGGACTTGGGGTCAGAGACTGCTGTGTTTGAGCTCTGCAGCCCAGGGACTGAAAAGTTGGTGTCAATGAATTTTGCTTGGTGGATGAAATGTCAGTGGAAGAAGCAGATGAGAAACTCTTGAGATCTTGGTCCTGTGTTTTTTCTGCCACCAAAGGTCAGGGTCACTGAAGGCCTGGCCCACAGCAGGTGTTGAGCAAAGGGAACAGTGAGGTGCCTGCAGAGCCACTCTGTGTTGACACCTCGCCCCTGCTCCCTCCCATCCCTTTCCCCTTTACTCACAGCACTTCCCCCATTGGACACGTGGTGCATTTTGCTTGTTTATTATGTTTTCTCTCCATCAGAACGAAAGCTCCTCGAGGGCAGGGACTTTGGTCTATTTTCTGTATTTACCAGTGCCTAGGATTGTGCCTGTATGCAACAGGCACTCAATAAATATTTTTGCTGTAGACTGGACAGGCATGAGTTAGATTCTCTGGGGCTTCTGCAGAGACTGGTTTGGGAAAGGAGGTGCTAGGGAAAAACTCTGCTCCCTGCAACCTCCCCATTTTAATCTTTCAGTGTTGAAAAGTGGAGAGGAGCCGGATTCAGTTTGCTGAGGACAGAGGCAGTGGGGTGCGGAGGTGCTCAGAGCAGCCTTTGGGAAGGTGTGGGGGAAGCTGGATTCCCAACTGCCAGCCTCCAGGCCTGGGATGGACCTAGGATGCTGAGAAAGGGCATACACTGCTGGGGGAGTCACTCGCCAGTCAACAGCTCACTGAGGAACAAGAAGAATGTACGGTTCTTGGTTTGAAGGCACTTGGAGGAGAGGAAGGAGGGATGGGAGCTGAATCTCTTCCCGCCCCCATCTCTGCCAGGTCCCAGGGCCCCTCTGGGCTTCTGTCCCACACAGACCTGCCTGGAAGCCTTCAAAGGCCGAGGAGCCCTGGTCGGGGTGGGGGTCCCTGTTCTGGAGCCATGGGGTTGGAGTGCCGGCTCCAGCAGAGGCATCTGAGCAGTGGCCTGAGGTGCTGTGTCTGACATGGTTGTTGGCCATGGAAGGCCTCGGGCTGTCCTGAGCTCAGATCTTGGCTGCCGGCCGCTGGGGCGGCTGCTTCTGCAGCAGGGCCAGGGTGTCCCGCTTTTCAATGGAGCGCAGCTGCTTCTTCTTTGCCCGCTTGAGCTTGGCGGGGTTTCGGATCTGGGGGTGGTATGAGGGGAGGACATTAGTGCGGCTGCAGCCTCGGTCCAAATTCCCAGGGGAGAGGAAGGCCGCCCCACAGGGGCCTGAGATCGCAGCATGAGAATAGGGGTACATGAGGCAGGGGTCGAGGCCCTGGTTTGCACCCCCAAGTGGGGCAGAAGGGCAGAGGGGGAAAACGAGACACTCACCACTTGGACGACCTCTGCCTTCCGCTCATTCTCCAGGCGGCGTTTCAGGTTCTCGGCCCGGCGCTGTTTCTTCTCCTGGAACATGCGGGAGAAGGGATTTGAGTTGGGGAGCAGAGGCAGCCCTGGTCTCTCAGGCCCCAGAAGAGTGCGAGCAGGCAGAATTCCCAGGAGGAAGGGGAAAAGCCCTCTCTCTGCCAGGCTCCAGGTTGGTGATGTATGGGTGGAGGGCCAGCGGGAGCAATCCTGTGCCACGGTCTAGTGCCAGGGGCCCGCTGTGGTGGAAGCTCCTGACAGCACGTTGGGAGGTGGGTATGGGACAGGCAACTGAGGACAGGGGCTGAGACACGGGAGGTGCCCACCTGGAGATTCACACACATGCAGACAGTGGCCCCTCGTGCCACCCTCATCAACTGCCAAGGGAGAAAGGGGTGCTGGCCCTTCCCCATTCCCACCCTCTTGGACAGTCTCCCCCTCTTCCCCTGGAGTCCCGCTGCTGCAGAATGCCAGGCTAGGGGTAAGGGCTGGGTCCCTGAGACTTTCGCAGGTGTGGGGCTGGGCAGGGGCTGCACTGCACAGAAAAGGCTCTGGAGCTATCTGGGCTGGGTTCGAATCTGGATCCTGTTATTTCCTAAACAGGAGACCTTAGCTACGTCTGTGCCTCAGCTTCTCCATCTTTAAAGTGACAGTGACCACACTATCTACCTCGTAAGATAGTTCTGAGAAATCAATGAGGGAATGCATGTGCAGGGCTTGGAGCAGCCCCTAGCTCCTTGGGCACACAGAGACTCTAGATGGAGTCTGTCTTGGGAGGGGAAGCCCAGTGCTCTCTAGCCATGCTGACTGCATCCCTCCGCAAGGCCAGGGTGGGGACGTCGGCTCCAAGGCTGCTGCATGGTTAGGAGTCTCTGCTGGCTTTGGTGACTTGGGGTAGCAGGGGTGGGCTAGGCCCCTGGGGAGGAAGGAGAAGTGAGCCTTGGCCTCCTGTGGTCAGGGCAGGCCTGGGCTGGGGGCTGGGCAGGAGCACCTCCACAGTGGACGGTGAGAAGTGAGATGTCAGCTCTGTCTTGCCCAAGAGGGAGCCAGGGCCACACAGGAAAAGAGATAAGGCCTCAGCATATGGTGGCAGACACACCGTTCCTCAGATGTCAGCTGTAAGCTGAGCTGGGGTGACTTAGAGCAGGGGACAGATGACTGAGTGACTGGCCCACCCCTTTTCTCAGTGGCCAGCCTGAGACCACGGGCTATGGATGAGTTGTCTGAATCCCGTTCGGCACTCCTCCTACACCCCTGGGGTCATTAGAGGAGTGGAGGAGGAATCTCCCACGGACTGCCCTGCCCTGGGGGGCAGGAGCTGACCGATGCCACTCTGCTTTCTCTGCATGCTGCCTGCTGAGCTCCCTCTTCCCCACTGCTGAAAAGTCCCTGGCAGATGTGGGTGAGGCTGTGACCCTTTACAGGGGCTTCCTGGCTCTGGGATGGGTGACAGGGGACAGAAGTGGAGGAAACGTGTGTGGGCTGCTTCTTGGAGAATGACAGCAGCCATACCAGGGACATGGATTTCCAATCTGCAAGCCCTTCCCAACTGAGTAGGTCCCAGCAAAGGGCCCTCGACCCCATCTCACTGACTGCCCTACCACCCAGGACTTCCTCCCGGGCTTCTCCCCAAGGCCCGCTTCTGGTCCTCCCCCTCCGTCCCTGTCCCTGAGGCTCTTTCAGCAGCCCAGGCTAAACTGTATGGTCCCCTGGGCCTCCCTGCCCTGTGGTCCCAGACTGCACTTCTGCTTCTGGCCAGGTGCCCTTCCTCCCTGGGGCCTTCAGATTCAAGAACGTTTTTTAACTAAGTCGGCCTCCCCCAGGCACCCGTGGAAGCCCCCGCCTCAGGTCTGTACCAGCAGACACCAGCTTAGCCCTCTGAGCCCCAGCCTCAGCCTGGCTGGCCCCTCACCTGGCGGCGCCTCTCCTTCTCCTCCTCCAGGTGACGGGCAAAGTCCTTGGCCAGCTTCCTCTCCTGCCGTTCCTTCATCTTCCGCTGCCACGATGTGCGCAGGGGCTTGTCCTGAAGCATCTGGGAGAATCTGAAAGGGGGAGAGTGGGTGCATACAGGGTCTGTGGGGCAAGCACCACCCATGCCCTGTCACCTCTGGGCCGCAGGCTCTGGACCTTCTTCCCCAGAGCCCAGGAAGAACCACCTCCTTGCTGGCCTGACAGGCGGCCTTCCAGGGCTGCAGCAACTTGGGGCGGGAGGGAACCCTGATCGTGCTGGCTGCCATTTCTCAAGCCTTGGCTACATGCCTCTGAGGTGGGTACTCCTATCCTCTCCACTTACAGAGGAGCAGGCCAAGGTGCGGAGAGGTTAAATAGCTGCCTAAAGATACCTTGTGGCAGTCAGGACTTGAATCCTGTCAGTGACTGCAGAGTCCAGGCTACGTGGCCCCTGCTGTAAAGTTCTGCTGCTTCCGCCAAACGCATTTGGCCCGGGGGTGAATGCCTCTGGAGGTGGGGCGCTCACCCCCTAGGGAGGTGGCCCATTCCATTTCAGAGCAGTGTGAGTGGTTAAAGTTCTGGGTAATGATTCAGAATCTTCCCCGCCAAGACTGGATGCGGTGGCTCATGCTTGCAACCCCAGCACTTTGGGAGGCCAAGGTGGGCAGATCACATGAGTCCAGGAGTTGGAGACCAGCCGGGCAAACATGGCAAAACCTACTAAGCCTACTAAAACCTACTAAAGTTTCTACTAAAAATACAAAAATTAGCTGGGTGTGATGGTGTATACCTATAATCCCAGCTACTTGGGAGGCTGAGGTACAACAATTGCTTGAACCTGGGAGGTGGAGGTTGCAGTGAGCCGAGATCGCGTCACTGCACTCCAGCCTGGGTGACAGAGCAAGACTCTGTCTCAAAAAAAAAAGAAAGAAAAAAGAAAAAGAATCTCTTCCCCTAGTTGGAGATGAAGTGGGCATCAGGGCTCTCAGGGAAATCTGAAAAGAGCAACGATGATTTTAGAGTTACAGGATAACTGAGCTCATCTCTGTAAGAATGCATACTACAAGGATTTATGAATGGGATGATATATCTAGGATGTACTTTAAAATATTTCAGGGGAAAAAAAAAATGCCAAAGATCAGCCGGGCGCAGTGGCTCACACCTGTAATCCCAGCACTTTGGGAGGCTGAGGTGGGCAGATCACCTAAGGTTGGGAGTTCGAGACCAGCTTGACCAACATGGAGAAACCCTGTCTCTACTAAAAATACAAAATTAGCTGGGTGTGGTGGCGCACACCTGTAATCCCAACTACTTGGGAGGCTGAGGCAGGAGAATTGCTTGAACCCAGGAGGCGGAGGTTGAGGTGAGCTGAGATTGCACCATTGCACTCCAGCCTGGGCAACAAGAATGAAACTCCGTCTCAAAAAAAAGAAAAAAAGAAAAAAAGCCAAGGATCAAAGATGAAGCTAGACTAGTAAAATGCTGAGCTGTGTTGATGCTGATAATGGGGACTTGAGAGCTTTGCTCTTTCTTTGTACGCTTGAAAATTTCCATTCAAAAAAAGTAAAAACAAAATGCAAAGAAGTTCGGTGGCCTCCACATGCTGAAATTAGGTCTTTCTCTTTTAAAGTTTCAAGGCCCATTTTGGTGTCCCTTGGCCCTGCTGACTTCTGGCCCCAGCTCCCTGATTTCCTTCTCCCCTTCCCAAGGCCTTGCCACTGAAGGCCTGGCCTCCTAAGCACTAAGTATGGGGTGCCACATGGACTTCCCCCATAATGGTAAAGCTGGGCTTCCCAAGCTGGGGTACGAGAACCCTGAAGGGACAAGGTGGTGGGAGCCTAGAGACACACAGAACCACAAGATACAGTGCTGCATCTCTGTAGAGCAGGGCTGTCAAACAGAATGTTCTGTGATGGTTGAAACATTCCACATTGACACTGTCCAATAAGGTAGCCACTAGTCATGGCTGGCTGCTGAGCGCTAGAAATGTGGTTGGTGTTGATAGAGAAACTGAATCTTAAATTTTATTTAATTTTAATTAATTTAAATGTACACAGCCACATGTGGCTGGCGGCTAAGGTATTGAGGCAGGGCAGTTCCAGACCATTGGTTCTACCCGGGTATTGAAGAAACTGAGGCCTGGGTTCCAAGTCCAACCACTTACCGCCTGGGTGACCTTGAGCAAGGTAGCCTCTCTGAGTCTTAGCATCCTCTCCAGTGAAGATAAGAATCATTCCTAACCCAAAGGGTGGTGGGAGATTTAACTGACACACACACGTAATAGGTGCTCCAAAAACGCTACTCCTCAGAGAAGGCGGACAGCATGCCCAAGGGCACTGTGGAGAAGGTGGCGTTTGGCATGAGCACGAAGACAGGTCTGCAGCCAGGTCTCCCTCACCACACACACTTTCCCAGCTGCGGCTGTCTTCCTCCCTGCAGCAGGAGCTGCTTCCCAGCCATCTCCAGGCTCACTTACCACCCACCGAAGCTGCTCCCTCAAAGATCCCAAACATCCATTCAGTGGCCCTGCTGGGCCCCTCGCCACAGACCTGCCTGCAGCTTCAGAAGCTGTTTTAGTTCTCTTGAGACAGCCTCCTTGTGGGTTTCCCTGCCTTCACCCCTGCCCGCCTATGTCTGTGTTCGGTAGCCAGGCTGATCTCACAAGTCAGGTCATTTCATTCCTCTGCTTGACACCCTTCCTTGGCTCCCAAGCTCACTCAGGAAAGCCGGAGTCCCTGTAAGGGTCACCAGGCCCTGCTGTCTCTCTGCCCTCATCTCCTACTGTTCCCCTTGTCCCCCTCATTCCAGCAGCGAGACCTCTGGAATATGCCTCTGAAACGGAAGCTTGCTCCCGCCTCAATACCTCTGAACTTCCCTTTTCTGTTGCCTGGATACTGTTTCCCCAGATCTCTGCCCGGCTCCCTCCGCTCAGACCTGTTTATCTGCGAGGCCATCTCTGAGCACTGTGGCAATACCCTGCCGTCCCTGTTATTCTCTGGTCCCCATCCTGGTTTATTTTTCTTTAAAGTCTTTATTACTGACATATCATGTGTGTACTTGTTCTTGATCTGTTTCCCACAATTAGAATGTTTGCTTCAGAAGAGCAGAGACTTTTTGTTCACAGCCATGTTTACCCAAGACCTGAGCAATTTGTTGATGAATGAATGAACTACCTTCTGTCCTCATTCATCCACTTGTTCAGCTTAGTGCCCTACCCTGCACTGGGCTCTGGGGGATCTAGTCACGACAGGTAAGTCCCCACTCTTACACTCTCACGGAGCCTCCGGTTTAAAGGAAAACAGGCAGTCAATAAGAATCACACAAATAAATAAGCATTTGTGCAAATGGAGGTGTTACAAAAGAGAAGTACAGCACACAATGATAACATAAAGCATGGGGACTTAACCCTAGTTGGATAAGCCAGAGAGGCTTTTCAGAGGAGATGACATTTGAACTGAGCCCTGAAACATGAGTGGGGGATTGGCCAGGGAAAGAGCCTTTCAAACAGTGGGAACAGCACGTGTGAAGGCACTGAGGAAGGAGGGAGCGTCACACATGGGAACATGGAGGGGACATCAGTGTGGAAGCTCTAGTGATGGAGGGGAGAGGAGGGTGGGCCTGCCGGCCTCATTAAGGAGGCTGGAGTGCGTGCTCTGAGTGAGCAACAGTGAGTCAGGACGGGCCTGCAGTTTGGCAGGGAGCTGGGACCACACACCCTCTCTCCTCTTGGTTAGGTGATCTGTGGCCTCCTCCTCTGCTCCAGCTGCTGATCCTGTGTCTTGTGTGGGCCCCTCCCTTCTCCCCACCTGTGCATGGGCCCAGCCCCCTCTAGCTCAGCAAGCCCATCTCCCCACCCGCAGCGTGAGTACCAGGACCCCAAGCTTCACCCGCTCAACTTGCTCATCACCCTCTTCCCACCTGAACCAGCCTCCTCCGGTTCCACATGGCCATCAACGGCCCTGCCATTCTCCTGTGACCCCCTGGGACAGGGCAGAGGGGTAGTGCCATCATCCACTTCTCCAACAGCTACAGTCACTCCAGCTTCAAAGTCTCTCCCATGGGAGACTTGCAGTAAATTACTCTGTAAGCCTCAGTTTCTTCTGTTTCATCAGGGGTGGGGGGATAATATCCACTGCCTAGGGTTTTAAGGATACAAGAAAAGGGCCTAGCACGAAGCCTGGCACAGAATCAGCTTCTTCCTTAAAAACACCCTCCTTCCTCATGGTCCCTCACACGCATACATCTCTGACCCTCCCCTGTGGTTCCCATTAGCTCGAATTGGAACTGAACCCCACACCTCTCCTTCATGGCAGCCTACACTCTTCCTTCTTCAGATGAGCTATTTCGTTCCCTCATTAAATAAGCATTCATTGAGCATTTACTATGCCCTTGGCACAGAAAGACAAGAAAGATCTCGTGCCTGCCCCTTAAGAAGGTCGCAATCCAATTCAAGGTGGATCTACAGGGACTGTGGTAAAGGGGTTTTTTGCACACAGGCTTCGGAATCAGATCTGTGCTCAGGTCCTGTGCCTATCACTCATTTAGTCTTGGTTTCCTCACAAAAAACAGGAATAATAACACCACCTGCTTCACAGGGCTGACGTGCAGATTAAGCGTGATGGCACATGCTGTTCCATGTTTGAAAGGCTGTTGACTGGTAAATCCTTATTAAGGACACGATGTCCTATATAATCGGTGCTCAGTAATACTTTTTATCTTAAAGGCAAATAACTGTAACAGACTATATTGGATGAAGACCTCACTGCTTTGATCAAGTAATGGCTGGTTTACTTGCTTCTGCCTCCCTCACTAGAGAGGGCAGACAAAGGTAAATGTCTGTTGAACGAATACACACCTGAGGTGCTACGAGGCCCATAGGGACCCTGAGGAGGAAAGGCATCAGAGAAATTGATCTTTGAGGGCCTGGCCCCACCCTCTCCGGGATCCCAGGGCATTTTACCACATTCTGATTGTAATTACCTGTTTGCTAACATCCCCACTAACGTGAGCTCTCTCTAACCCTGGGGCTATTCTCCAGGCTGCAGCAGGGCAAAGGCGGGGTCCCAACACCATAGAGAACGCCACCCCTGTCCATGCTGTCCCCCACTTCACCTTTTCTTGGAGCGGTCCTTCCACACTCGCCCCGATTTGGGCTTCCCCTTCGGGATTACAGGAAGCTCCTCTTTGTTCAACTTCTTGGACGCTGGGGCCTGGGATGAAGAACCTTTTCGCTTCTTTGCCCCGAAGCCGCCTGTCACCGTCTCCCCAGCTGGAGGCGGCTTGCTCGGCTCATGCTGACCCCGGGGGGAGCCAGGTGCCCTGGGTGTCAGCTCCAGTAGTGGCTGAGTGGGCTCCGGACCGGGAGCTTGCTGACCGGGGTAAGGCTCTGGTGATCCTGGGACCGGCGGTAGCTGATGCTGGGGGGCCCCCGGGGTCAGCTCCTCCTTACTCTGGGCCAACTCCGAGGCCAGTACTCCCTGGTCCTGAGAACACTTTGGTACCTCCTCACTTGGCTTCGGCTGACATCGTGGGGATTCAGGACTGTACTCCGGCTGTCTTTGAGGCGACTCCAGGTGCAGGTCTTGCTGACGCTGGGGGGACCCTGCGCCTGGCTCTGGCTGCCCTTGGGGGGACTCCAAGCCTGAACCCTGCTGCAGACGGGGTGATCCTGGACTTGTCTTCGGCGGCCTTTCGGGGGACCCCAGGCCAGCCCGCTGCACACTCGGAGGAGACCCGGGCTCCCTCGTTTCTTCTGGGTTCGACTCGAGCTCCACAAGGGCCCGTCTCGTCCGCGAAACTGAGGTGAGGCTCTCGGGGCATTCGGGCCTTAGGCCTCCCAGCCGTCGGCTGCGCCTTAACGGTGTATCCATGGCTCGGCCGGTAAGTTTCCACACCCCTGCGCACGTGCAGCCCCCGCCGAAACCGGCGCCTTCCTATGACGTCAGGAGTCGCCACGTCCGTGACGCACAGGAGGGGCTGTTGCTGAGGCGGCCATATTGGTGAGGGGTGGAAAGGCGGGACCGGGGTTGGGGCTAGTGGGGCTCAGTATGCGCATGCGCAATTCGCGCGGGCGCTGTTAACATGTGATTGATGAGCCAGTCTTTTTCCTGGGATTCGCTTTTGCCTTTCTTGCAAAGTTTCCTGGGGAAAGAAGAGCGAGCAAGTAGAAAAGGGAAAGTGGGAGGACCCATTTCAGGGAGAGAACAGAGTCGAAAAAAGGTCCGAGGAGCCCATAGGCAAGGCCCGATGGAAGTTTTGCGGCCAACTCCGGTGCAGTTGGGCAGGGTCCTGCCCTCCTTGGGCCTGTTTTCTCATTTGTAATATGGGTCATTTTGCATTAGCTTTGTGCATCCCAAATGATCCTGTCAGAGTCCTCCTCCCAGCTACCTGAGGGAATGCTACCTGGGGGTCCTGGAGGTGGAAGATCGGTCTTTTCTGTGTTAATTGTTCACACTCTTGCTTCTCCCGTCCTGTGCTTCCGTATATAATCCATGGCTCTCCCTCCCTTTTCAGCGTTTTCAACGTTTATGAGTGAAGTTGAGGTACCAATAAGATGCGCCACCTTTGTCCTGTGGCTCACCTGGGCCCTCGACCAGCTGTATACCCTCCCACGTCCCTCTTCTGCCCCAGTTCTAGAAACGGGTTGGATCATCTCCGATCTTCCTTTCAGCCCAGACAGTGGTTTTTGCTCGTGTGTGAACCTGCTTCGCCTCCCCTCCCTTCCCTTGCTATTCACCTGTAAATGTACTTTGCTTACTAAGCACTTTGGGACCTCACCAGTGAGCAGGTGTTGCCTTCTGGACCTCCCAAGGCCTAGAGAAGACTCTCGGGATGTGGGGTTGGGGAATGTGGGGCTGTGGAGACCTTCCTGTGAGACCCAGGAGTGGGGCTTTGATTTACTTACAGCATGCTTCTTAGGAAGAACATCTTGGAAGTGGCCCAGTTGCGTAATTCTTGGAACTGCCTGGGATTGGCCATTAAAGGTCTCAGGGCCCCTGTCTGACATTCCAGTGGTTTCTTTTAGAAACCATTGTTTCTCCAGCTGGGGACTTGTGAGAGGGCCTGGGAAATTGTTTTAAGAATATCAGGAGTCAGAGTGCCCTCATCTCCCTCATGTTCTCAAGCCAAGGATACCCCTGCAGGGGGACTTTGCCTGCCTCACGGCTCCTCCCCTGCCATGCAGCTGTCCACAGCAGAAGCAGCTGGGACACCTCCTCGCTCAGCTTTTCCACCCCCCAACTGTCAGAGGAGTGAGTTCCATTCAGTTCCTTAAATGCCCTGCCCCTGCCTGGAGACCCCAATGATCCAACACTCAGAACCAAGCCCGGCAGGTGTTGCCAGGGTGCTGGAGGAGAGTGTACGCCACTCTGCCCTGCTCCAGTCCCCCTTGGCTTGCCCTGCCTCCTAAGCTCTTGTCCCCAGCTGGAGGGATCACTCTCCAGTGCCGATTGGATCATATCCTAGTCTAGCCTGAAATACTGCAGAGGGTGACCTCAGATTTTCACCAGAGAGAGGGAGATGTGTTTTAGAGGAGGCCTTTGGGTGGCCCCCAGACATTTGGAGGCACTTTGTCAACCTCAGCATCAGGTGGGCTCTGGCCCAGAACCCCCTACTCCCACCTGAGCTCAGTTTGTCATTGTCATTATACATGGTGTGCAGAGGCCCAGAGGAGACTCCTGAAGTTTTCAGAAGAGCCTGGTGTGGCGATCGCTGTTGGGACCCTGTCCCCTTACACTCCTTCGCTTTCTTTTAAAAATTATTATTATTTTTGAGACAGGGTCTTGCTCTGTTGTCCAGGCTGGAGTGCAGTGGCACAATCATAGCTCACTGCAGCCTTGACCTCCCAGGCCCCAGGGATCCTCCCACCTCAGCCTCCTGAGTAGCTGGCACCACAGGCTCATGCCACCATGCCTGGCTATTTTTATTTTTTTGTAGAAACGGGGTCTCCCTGTGTTGCTCAGGCTGGTCTTGAACTCCTGGGCTCAAGTGATCCTCCTGCCTCGGCCTCCCGAAGTGTTGGGATTACAGGCGTGAGCCACTGTGCCTGGCCACTCCTTTGCTTTTATTGCAGCTTTCTACATCCCAGCTTTCTTGCCTTTAGGTGGTAGGATACTGAGGGGCTTCTCTGCAGCCCCCAGAGGCCCCCAGCAGGATTGAACTTGCATTGCCCACAAAGGTAACCTGCTCATGCACCCTCTTTTGGCTTCATCCCTGTCTCACTTCCCCACTTTCTTATAGATGCTTGCTGAGGTCATTCTCAGAGCAGACAAATATTGTACTTAATCCTCTTCTCAGAGTTGGCTTCTGCAGAAACCTAGCCTGAAACATTGGTGCCAGCAATGATTGGTCCAGGCATTGTTTCAAGCACTCTGCAAGTACAAATCCATTTCTTAATGCTTCTCCCAACAATCCTGTGAGGCAGGTGCAGTTGTTATTACTCCCAGTTTACAGATAAAGAAGCTGAGAGGCTGGGTGTGGTGGCTCACACCTGTAATCCCAGTACTTTGGGAGGCCAAGGCGGGCGGATCACTGGAGGCCGGGAGGCCAAGGCGGGCGGATCACTGGAGGCCAGGAGTTCAAGACCAGCCTGGCCAACATGATGAAACCCCATCTCTACTAAAAGTACAAAAATTAGCTGGGTGTGGTGGCAGGAGCCTCTAGTCCCAGCTACTCAGGAGGCTGAGGCAGGAGAATTGCTTGAACCTAGGAGGTAAAGGTTGCAGTGAACCAAGATCGTGCCACTGCACACCAATCTGGGTGACAGAGCAAGACTCTGTCTCAAAAAAAAAAAAAAAAAAAAAAAAAGACTGAGGCACAGAGAGGCTGAGACACTTGTAAAGGTCACACAGTAAATAAGTGGTAGAGGCGAGATCCACACCTAGACTGTCTGATTCCAGAGCCACAACTCTTAACAGTAAATCTGCCTGTTACTCAGGCAAGGAATCAGGCATGGGAAGGCTAAGGTGCTTGCCCAAAATCAGACAGTGACACATTCAGGAGCCAGGATTGTGGTTCCAGAGGTGGCATGCTTAGCTGCCTTGCAGCTGCCCCCACATGGGCCTTGCTCACCTATTCGTCACACTGATCCTGGTCTGTGTGCTGGGAGGTGCTGGGTACCACCTGACACACACCATCGTGCAGAATATGCTGAATCAGCAATACCAGCTTATTTATGTAACCTGAGATCTGCTGACTGACGGAAACCAAGCGCTGGCAGATGGATGGAAGATAGGGATCAGGTGTTCTCCTCTGAGTCATTGACCTCCCCTCAGCTAAGGGGTGCTGCAGTTGAGAGGGTCTGACAGTCCCCAGATGTCAGGGACCTGGGTCCCCATGGCTTTCTGTTCAACACCTAGCCTTGCCTGAAATACTTCAGAGGGTGATCTCAGGTTTTCACCAGAGAGAGGGAGATGTGTTTTAGAGGAGGCCTTTGGGTGGCCCCCAAACACTTGGAGGCACTTTGTCAACCTCAGCATCAGGTGGGCTCTGGCCCAGAACCCCCTACTCCCACCTGAGCTCAGTTTGTCATTGTTATTATACATGGTGTGCAGAGGCCCAGAGGAGACTCCTGAAATTTTCAGAAGAGCCTGGTGTGGTGGTGTACTTGCAGAGTGCTTGAAACAATGCCTGGACCAATCACTGCTTGCCCCAGTGTTTTAGGCTGGGTTTCTCCAGAAGCCAACTCTGAGAGAAGGGCAGGGAAAGGGCCCCTGGCGGTCACCGGCAGCATTAACTGAGCACTTACCACGTGCCAGGCCTCTTCTGGGTGCTCCTGTGCTCCCCAGAGCTCCGGTTCGGGAGGGTGATTTTCAGCAGGAGCACGGTGCTCTATATGTGTTTGTTGAATGAATGGATCCTCATTATGACCTTACAGGGCTGGGGTGATCATCCTCATTTTACTGACCAGGAAATCCCACTTCCAGAGAGGCTGCGCTTCGGGGCCAGGGCGACACAAAAAGAGGGTGCAGGGTGAGGTCTGGAGCTCAGGGCTTCTTGACTCTAAGCCCTAAACCTCCACCTCCACCAGGCACAGGACTGGGACATGGGGCTGACTCATTCTGGGCTGTCATCAGCAACCAGGACGTTGCTGAGCATGGCAGGAGTGAAGGCAGGACCCAGATAGGTAGAGGTGCAACTGGGCCTCAGCTAATCTTCATTGTGCCGCAAGGATCCAAGCTGCTCTGTCTTTTGCTCAAAGCTCTCTCAAGTATTTGAAGTCAGTTTTCTTGTAGCTTTTCCAGAATTGTCTTTTATCCAGGTTAAGCATCTCCTGTTCCTCCCATAACATGGTAAGTCTTTGGGAAAGACACCAGTTCTCTACAATGCTTCCAGAATGCGGGGCCCAGAGCTCCTTCTGGCATTAAGGTTGACTGCCGCATGGACAGCTGAGTGGATTTGTCACCTCCCTACTCCATGATCTGTATCAGTGTGGTCAAGATCGCATTCAAGCCACCCCATGGACATCTGATTGAAACCCTCAGTCTGGTTCCCGTGGCTGTCAGCCTCCCCTGCTCCCTGTACCCCCTTGCTCTGATCTTGGACATGAACCGTTGGCTTTTTTGGATAGTGCAGGACAGTGCAGGATCTGTCCCTGTTGCGTTTTGTTTTTACCTCTCTGGGAGCCCATCTCTCCTCTTTCAGTAGTTACCCCCACTTTCTCTTTTGCACGTGTGAAGAGCCGCTTCTAGGTACCTTGAATCAGGTGCCACTGAGAACGTGGAACACGACCAGGGTGATCGTGTGAGTTCTTATCGTGCATGTTTATCTCAGAGGCTCATCTATGCTGCGTGCTTCCAACAGCTCACTATCAGTTTCACACCCTTGAGAGGAGGTGGGAAGAGACCTCAGTAGAGGGGCCAAGGGATGGGGGAGGATGGAGTGGTACTTGAAATCCCAGCTTGAGACCTCCCAGCTGCCCCTACAGGGCATTGCCAGGGTGCAGAGAAGCTGCCTGGCTGGGAGAGGCCCACTTTGCAAAGCTCTCATGTATCTGCCCCTGCTCAGGGCTGGGGAGAGCAGAGCTTATCTCCTGATCCTCTCACAGTATCTGCAGGTTCTGCTGAAACAGGAAGGGGCCAGACCTGCTACCCCCAGGTCCCCATGGGGAGGGGGAGGAGGAGACAAGACGTCCTCTCCCTCCTCAGGCCCCTGCCAGCCTCCATAGCATTTCTCCTGCTCCAAGGCAGGCCAAGAAGAGGTGGGGTGGGTTGGGTAATGAACACCTGAACCAGGTAGAAAGTAGTTAACTCAAGAAGGGGGCATGGCATCTCATACCCCATTCCAACCTCACCCCAGTGTGTGTCCAACAGCAATGCTTTTCAAACGTCAGTGAGTGTTGGAATCATGGAGGGTGTGTTAAAACACAGATTCCTGGGCTCCAACCCCCCAAATTAAGATTCATGAATTTGCATTTCTTTTTTTTTTTTTTTTTTTTTTTTTTTTGAGATGGAGTCTCACTCTGTCACCAATGCTGGAGTGCAGTGGTGTGATCTCGGCTCACTGCAACCTCTGCCTCCCAGGTTCAAGCGATTCTCCTGCCTTAGCCTCCCAAGTAGCTGGCACTCCAGGCATGCGCCACCACGCCAGCTAATTTTTGTAATTTTGTTAGAGATGGGGTTTCGCCATGTTGGCCAGGCTGGGTTCAAATTCCTGACCTCAGGTGATCCACCCGCCTCGGCCTCCCAAAGTGCTGGGATTACAGGCGTGAGCCACAATGCCCAGACTGAATTTGCATTTCTGACAAGCTCTCAGGTGATGCTGCTGCTACTGGTCCACAGACCACACTTTAAGGAGCAGTATCTGGTGGGAAGGAATGAGCAATGCAAGAAGAGCTTTCTTTCTTTGCCTTCTGTCTAGCGCAGGGGCTGAGTTCATCATACAATAGTTCATTTGTTCACCAAGTCTTTTTTGAATGTTTATGACAGGTGTCATGAAGAGGTACAACAGGGAAGAGGGAAATCATGGTCCCTGCCTTAGTGGATCTTATGGCATCTTGGGGGCACAGATAAACACCTGAATCTGAAAATTATCCTTTGAGGAAGGCTGAGCAAGAATTAATTCCCCCATTTTACAGGTGAGGAGATGGCATCTCAGAGAGGTTACCTGACTTGCTGAATGTTACCCACATGTTAAGTCACAGGACTTGAACTCAGGACTTCTCAACTCAGAATCTGGCTCCTATTCCCTGGCTATGAGCCATCTCAGCTTCATGGGGCTGCATTTAGATGGGAGAGCTATAGACCCTGTGCATATGTTGCCAGTGGGTGAAAGCTGTGGGCTTCATCCCTGTGTATGGAAGAAGAGCTTAGACAGACAGATGCATAGGCACACATGTTTACATCCTATACATATGGACTCTCAGTTCCTAAGACCTGAAAAATCACAGTTTCATAGTGAGTCACTTCCCGTCCCTTCCTCTCTGTACACTTATCCCTATTCTCTCATTTCCTCTAATATTTGGCTTCCTCTCTGTTCACTTCTCCCTATTCTCTCATTTCCTCTAAAGCTCTGACCCTTGAATAGTGCGAGATCTGCCTAAGTGGTGGTCATCCCTTTCAATAAATATAGTGGCTTCATCTCAATGGCAACCCCTGGAGACCCTGCCTTGGTGACCAAGGAGGAGCATACCAGGAGCAAATTATGAGCAAATTATGAGATCAGCTTGGTTCCTGGTTTCTTGATTCCTTGGTTCCTGTTGACCATGTGATAGGGAAAATCTCTGCTTTCTCTCCCACTGAGTTTCTCTGACACTCTAGTGGTGACCAAAACCGGCCCCAAATCTGATTCAGTGGGCTCATACAATGCCAGGTTGGTGAGATGAGCCCTCCCCTGAGTCAACAGTCTCCCTTCTCTGTTCTCATGGAGCAAACAGAACGTGAGCCCCCCAAGGACGGAGCAACTCCTGGACCCCACTGGATCAACAAGGCTCATTCTTCTGGATCTCCAATGCCATGGTGAGTTCTTTTAAAGGGCAGTTATAGAAACAAGCAGATCATTTCCCCAAAAAGGCCCATTCCCATGTTTACCAACTGAAAAGTACGTCACTTAGATTAAGCTTTCAGGACATAAGAATGGTCAGCAGTCTTGATGAGAACACATTTTATTGCAGTTAATAAAACATCATAAAAATGGATCAGTTCCACTGGCAGTTTAAATGCCTGAGATTCTTTCCAGAGTAGCTACAAAGGCTTTGGCAGATATTACCCCATTTAATTATCTGAGATTCTTTCCAGAGTAGCTATGAAGGCTTTGGCAGATATTACCCCATTTAATTCTCACAGTAACCCCATGAGGAAGTTAATATTGCCGCCCTATTTTTCAGAGGTGGAGAAATTTGCCCAGGGACAGGCAGCTGGTAAGTGGCACAGTGAGGGTTTAAATCTAGTACTCTGCTTCCAAAGTGTGTACAGTTTCACTCACACCGCTTTGCCTCTGTGTCTTACGCACTTGACTAAATCAAGAATGAGTCTCCTCTCTAGCCCAGGCCTAATTTTTCTATTCTTTGAAAATAAGCCAGAAATTTCAGATCATTACGAGTACCTTCTATACAGGGCAGGGACTGATCAATTGAAGTGTTATTCTGCTGCTTTTTTGTTCTCTGCTCCAAACCAAAGATTATACAACACTCAGATATTATCTTTTGCTTGAGTGGTTTTTGCTCTCTGCTTTCAAGATGACTTTGGGTAGATCGAGATATCCCACTTGTTCGGAAATTAGACACAGGTGGTGTAGGACATTGCGTTTTCCCAAGGTGGCCTCAAAAGTATCTCCTACCCATATGTTTTTCTTACCATGTGACCTAGATGCCCCCTTCCCTCCAGTAGTGGGGTCTACATCCCCCCCGCACTTCAAACCTGCATGGATCTTTGTAATTGCCCTAGCCAAGTATGGCAGGACTGTTGCCATGTGACTTCTTCATGTTATTTTCAGAGACAGAGTCTTACTCTGTTGCCCAGCCTGGTGTGAACATAGCTCACTGTAGCCTCAAAATCCTAGGCTCAAGCGATCCTCCTGCCTTAGCCTCCTTAGTAACTGGGACTACAGGTGGACACTGCTACACTTGGATAATAATAATAATTATTATTATTTTGCAGAGGTCCTGCTATGGTCCTGCTATGTTACCCAAGCTGGTCTTGAACTCCTGACCTCAAGCCATCCTCCTGCCTCAGCCTCCCAAAGTGTCAAGATTACAGGCATGAGCCACTGCACACCCAGCCTGCCGTGTGACATCTGAGGCTAGATTATAAGAATGCTATGAGCTTCCACCTGGCTTTCATGGACAGGATGCTAACTCTTGGAACTCAGCTGCCATGTCGTGAGGAAGTCCAAATCATCCCACATAGAGAGGCCTGTGAAGGAGCTGTAGCTCACAGCCTAGCTGAGGTCCTGGCTGACAGCCTGCATCATCTGCCAGGCATGAGTGAAGATGCTTCCAGATGATTCTAGCTCCCACTCTCAACTTGGATTGTTCCCAGCAGAGGCTCCAGAAATCATAGAGCAGAGATCACCTCTCCCTACTCTGCTTTGTCCAAGTTCTGGGCTATAAAATCTATGAGCATGGTAACATGATTGTTTTACACCAGAAAGTTTTGGGGTGGTTTGTGACATAGCAACTGGTACAGAAATTATTTGCTCACAAGCAGGCGTCTCTCTCAAGGGGGAAAGTCTTCTGGTCATTTTTGCGCCCTTTTCTAGGGCGAATATGATTGGTAGGGATGATGCCCATCATAGCACCATTGCTTCATCAGAGGCCATTTGGATCAATGAGCCCTTCCATGTTCTTTAGTTGCAATATGTTAATATATCTTACTTGTCCATTTCCCACTGACTAGAATATCAGTTCCCTATGATAAGTTTTTTCCCCCATTTTGTTTGTTGCTGTATTCCCCAAACCCAAACTAGCACAGGTGCTCCTCAACTTATGATGGAGTTACCTCCCAATAAACCCGCCATAAAGTTGAAAAATCCTAAGTTGAACCATCTTAAGTTGAGGACCATCTGTGCTTGGTAGTTGTTCAATAAATAATTGTTGCAATAAATAATTGTCAGATGAATGCTTATGAAACAAACATCAAGTGGGCAAAAGTTTTGATAATGATTCCTGGAGAGAATTTTGCTAACATTACCATGTTCTAGTTGTTATGATAATGTAAAATTACTTTCTGGATAAGGACAAGTTCACATTGTGGTGGTAATTTCTGGAGAATAATAGTTAAATGTTCCCACTTTTTCTTGAAATGAAAACACAAAAGAATCATTAGGAAAGGTATGATGAGTGTTAGGGACACGTCAGGTCCATACTCAAGAGCTTGTTCAGGGAATTGGTTCCTGGTAAAAAGGATTTGGTATCAGTCAGCAAGTAAGAAGTGATTTGAGTAAACCTTCCTTTGTTGCCTGGCATATTCTGGGTATCATAGGGACCACAAAAAAGTGTAAGATGTAGACGCTGTCCTCAAACTGTGTTGAGTCTAGCTGGGGAGACATAAGATTGGAATCTATATACAGATGGCCCAGTAAGGCAAGCTAGGTCCAGTGGTGAAACTGATAGGGTTTCACTAGTTGAGGTCCCCAAGGGTGAGAGAATGTCAAAGAAGACTTCCTGGAGGAGGCAAGTTAAAGGGGATTATGGATTGGGCAGGTGGACAGCTTCCTGATACACTAATCAGAGGAACACTGAAACCACAGGGATCCATCAGAAATCTGCTGCCTGTTAACTCAGGTTTCCACCTGCAGCTTCTCACATAGCTGGTGGAAATGAAATTGGTGTCCCTTTTGCCAAAATAGACAATGCCCCTAAGTAGAAAGAAAAGCTACTCCTCCCCACCACCAGCCTACCTCTGTGGGGGTATTTCTGCAATGTGCATTGCAAGTTGCTGCATCCACTGGCCAGCTTGGCTCTGAGATCAGCCAGCTGGCAGCCTCTGCAGTGGGCATGGCTGAGCAGCCTAAATTCTGAAACCAATTAATGCACTACAAAGGACTGTTTACCAAGAAGGCATCTGCAAGCCTTAAAAAAAATCTCGTAAAAAGTTGTCCAGTTGTAGTCCCAGCTACTCAGGAGGCTGAGACTGGATGATTGCTTGAGGCTACAAGTTTGAGGCCGTGGTGGGCTATGATCACATCACTGCATACCAGCCCAGGCAACCAAGTGAAACACCATTGCTGTAACCACAAATGCCTGAAAACATAAATAAATATATCTAGAATAAGACTTGTTATTGCTTCTGCAGTAATTTCTGCTATTTACAAATGAGGGAGAGTGGGTGAGCAATACTTTCCTGTTATGAGTCAGGGAAGAATTAGGAAAGAATTCCAAAATCAATTAGAGTCCTGTTGGTGCGTGTAATACATCTCCACTTTGAACATGAAGAAAGGGGGTTACGATTTCTATTAATGTGAAAATGCCTTCTTGCCATCCTCACTCAGTTGAAATGAGACATAGTTGACTATAATTTGGAAGACTGCCAAATTTTTAGCCTGCCCCAGGCATCCAAGTGTTTCTGATCTGTCCTCCAAGCAGGACTTGTGCCAGGCCACACAATCCTGTTGGTGATATAAGACTAAGAATTCATGTGGAATAATCTCAAAATGCCTCAAAGGCCATGATTAGCACCTGGAGTGAGGATAGCTCCGAGTAACCACAACTGGAAGAGCGGGTGTCAACGGAAGCCCAAAGGTACCAGCTTAGTGTCTCTGAACCATGACATTCCTGGCTATTCCCTCCTTGATCAGTTCTGTTCCATTCTGCAGATAAATATCTTTTTGAATGCAGCCTTGAGTGGAGCTGATCCTGCTGGTACCAGTAGCCTCAGCAGGTGCCCGCAAATATCTGAGACTGGTATCTGCCTGGCTAGGGAATTCATGAATTCTTTGCCCAGAGCAGGTGCTCAAGTTCAGTGCTCGATGCTACACCGCCACCTGGTGGCCGTATATTGCAAGTCTCTGGAGCTGCCTGTGTGTAGAGAGCCACTCTCCCAGGGTTTACAGGGATATAATTTATCCTCCAAACAGGAACATCTGTTTAGACGGGACACTGGTTGCAAACTAGGTCTATGCCACGGGGACATATGGTGACTGTTTTGGAGTCTCCCAGTTACTGGGATATGCATTCTGCCATAGGCTATCATGTGACAGAGGTGGGAACCAGGAAGCGCTGCTCTGAATGTTCAGTCAGTGGCTCGATAGTCCTCTTGCTCCTCCAGGGCGAGGTGTCTGGGTTGTGTCATTTCCTTCTGAATCAGTGCTATATGATTTGCTAATGTGAGGCCTTGGGCAAGGTATTCAATAAGGCAGCACTTTCAGAGTGTCTTCTAGAAGCAGTCTCTATTCCAAGGTAGAGCTTTACATAGTACATACATTAACTCATAGAGTCTTCACCACAACACTATGAGGTGGGAATTAGCATTAGCCCCATTTTACATTTGAGGAAGTGGAGGTCCAGAGAGGTTAAGTAACTTGCCTAAGATCACACAGCTAGGGAAGGAAAGAGCCGAAAGTCAAACCCAGACAGTCTGGCCCCTGAGTTGGCACTCTTGGCCATCATATCTTCTGGGACTCAGTTTTCTTTTTTTTTTTTTAATTTAATTTTATTTATTATTATTATTATTATTATTATACTTTAGGTTTTATGGTACATGTGCGCAATGTGCAGGTAAGTTACATATGTATACATGTGCCATGCTGGTGCGCTGCACCCACTAACTCGTCATCTAGCATTAGGTATATCTCCCAATGCTATCCCTCCCCCGTCCCCCCACCCCACAACAGTCCCCGAAGTGTGATGATCCCCTTCCTGTGTCTATGTGTTCTCATTGTTCAGTTCCCACCTGTGAGTGAGAATATGCGGTGTTTGGTTTTTTGTTCTCGCGATAGTTTACTGAGAATGATGATTTCCAATTTCATCCATGTCCCTACAAAGGACATGAACTCATCATTTTTTATGGCTGCATAGTATTCCATGGTGTATATGTGCCACAATTTCTTAATCCAGTCTATCATTGTTGGACATTTGGGTTGGTTCCAAGTCTTTGCTATTGTGAATAATGCCGCAATAAACATACGTGTGCATGTGTCTTTATAGCAGCATGATTTATAGTCCTTTGGGTATATACCCAGCAATGGGATGGCTGGGTCGAATGGAATTTCTAATTCTAGATCCCTGAGGAATCGCCACACTGACTTCCACAAGGGTTGAACTAGTTTACAGTCCCACCAACAGTGTAAAAGTGTTCCTATTTCTCCACATCCTCTGCAGCACCTGTTGTTTCCTGAATTTTTAATGATTGCCATTCTAACTGGTGTGAGATGGTATCTCATTGTGGTTTTGATTTGCATTTCTCTGATGGCCAGTGATGGTGAGCATTTTTTCATGTGTTTTTTGGCTGCATAAATGTCTTCTTTTGAGAAGTGTCTGTTCATGTCCTTCGCCCACTTTTTCATGGGGTTGTTTGTTTTTTTCTTGTAAATTTGTTGGAGTTCATTGTAGATTCTGGGTATTAGCCCTTTGTCAGATGAGTAGGTTGTGAAAATTTTCTCCCATTTTGTAGGTTGCCTGTTCACTCTGATAGTAGTTTCTTTTGCTGTGCGGAAGCTCTTTAGTTTCATTAGATCCCATTTGTGAATTTTGGCTTTTGTGGCCATTGCTTTTGGTGTTTTAGACATGAAGTCCTTGCCCATGCCTATGTCCTGAATGGTAATGCCTAGGTTTTCTTCTAGGGTTTTTATGGTTTTAGGTCTAACATTTAAGTCTTTAATCCATCTTGAATTGATTTTTGTATAAGGTGTAAGGAAGGGATCCAGTTTCAGCTTTCTCCATATGGCTAGCCAGTTTTCCCAGCACCATTTATTAAATAGGGAATCCTTTCCCCATTTCTTGTTTTTCTCAGGTTTGTCAAACATCAGATAGTTGTAGATATGTGGCATTATTTCTGATGGCTCTGTTCTGTTCCATTGATCTATATCTCTGTTTTGGTACCAGTACCATGCTGTTTTTGTTACTGTAGCCTTGTAGTATAGTTTGAAGTTAGGTAGTGTGATGCCTCCAGCTTTGTTCTTTTGGCTTAGGATTGACTTGGTGATGCGGGCTCTTTTTTGGTTCCATATGAACTTTAAAGTAGTTTTTTCCAATTCCGTGAAAAAAGTCATTGGTAGCTTGATGGGGATGGCATTGAATCTGTAAATTACCTTGGGAAGGATGGCCATTTTCACGATATTGATTCTTCCTATCCATGAGCATGGAATGTTCTTCCATTTGTTTGTATCCTCTTTTATTTCCTTGAGCAGTGGTTTGTAGTTCTCCTTGAAGAGGTCCTTCACATCCCTTGTAAGTTGGATTCCTAGGTATTTTATTCTCTTTGAAGCAATTGTGAATGGGAGTTCACTCATGATTTGGCTCTCTGTTTGTCTGTTATTGATGTATAAGAATGCTTGTGATTTTTGTACATTGATTTTGTATCCTGAGACTTTGCTGAAGTTGTTTATCAGCTTAAGGAGATTTTGGGCTGAGCCAATGGGGTTTTCTAGATATACAATCATGTCATCTGCAAACGGGGACAATTTGACTTCCTCTTTTCCTAATTGAATACCCTTTATTTCCTTCTCCTGCCTAATTGCCCTGGCCAGAACTTCCAACACTATGTTGAATAGAAGTGGTGACAGAGGGCATCCCTGTCTTGTGCCAGTTTTCAAAGGGAATGCTTCCAGTTTTTGCCCATTCAGTATGATATTGGCTGTGGGTTTGTCATAGATAGCTCTTATTATTTTGAGATACGTCCCATCAATACCTAATTTATTGAGAGTTTTTAGCATGAAGGGTTGTTGAATTTTGTCAAAGGCCTTTTCTGCATCTATTGAGATAATCATGTGGTTTTTGTCTTTGGTTCTGTTTATATGCTGGATTACATTTATTGATTTGCGTATATTGAACCAGCCTTGCATCCCAGGGATGAAGCCCACTTGATCATGGTGGATAAGCTTTTTGATGTGCTGCTGGATTCTGTTTGCCAGTATTTTATTGAGGATTTTTGCATCAATGTTCATCAAGGATATTGGTCTAAAATTCTCTTTTTTTGTTGTGTCTCTGCCAGGCTTTGGTATCAGGATGATGCTGGCCTCATAAAATGAGTTAGGGAGGATTCCCTCTTTTTCTATTGATTGGAATAGTTTCAGAAGGAATGGTACCAGTTCCTCCTTGTACCTCTGGTAGAATTCGGCTGTGAACCCGTCTGGTCCTGGACTTTTTTTGGTTGGTAAACTATTGATTATTGCCACAATTTCAGCTCCTGTTATTGGTCTATTCAGAGATTCAACTTCTTCCTGGTTTAGTCTTGGGAGGGTGTATGTGTTGAGGAATTTATCCATTTCTTCTAGATTTTCTAGTTTATTTGCGTAGAGGTGTTTGTAGTATTCTCTGATGGTAGTTTGTATTTCTGTGGGATCAGTGGTGATATCCCCTTTATCATTTTTTATTGCATCTATTTGATTCTTCTCTCTTTTTTTCTTTATTAATCTTGCTAGCGGTCTATCAATTTTGTTGATCTTTTCAAAAAACCAGCTCCTGGATTCATTAATTTTTTGAAGGGTTTTTTGTGTCTCTATTTCCTTCAGTTCTGCTCTGATTTTAGTTATTTCTTGCCTTCTGCTAGCTTTTGAATGTGTTTGCTCTTGCTTTTCTAGTTCTTTTAATTGTGATGTTAGGGTGTCAATTTTGGATCTTTCCTGCTTTCTCTTGTGGGCATTTAGTGCTATAAATTTACCTCTACACACTGCTTTGAATGCATCCCAGAGATTCTGGTATGTTGTGTCTTGGTTCTCGTTGGTTTCAAAGAACATCTTTATTTCTGCCTTCATTTCGTTATGTACCCAGTAGTCATTCAGGAGCAGGTTGTTCAGTTTCCATGTAGTTGAGTGGTTTTGAGTGAGATTCTTAATCCTGAGTTCTAAGGACTCAGTTTTCTCATCTATACATAGACTATGTTCTTGCCAACATGTATGTACCTATGATAAAGTTTAATTTATAAGTTAGGCTCAGTAAGAGATGAAAAATAATAGAATTAAAATATACTATAATAAAAGTTATATCACTTTGGAAGGCCGAGGTGGGTGGATCACTTGAGTTCAGGAGTTTGAGACCAACCTGGCCAACATAGCAAAACCCCATCTCTACTAAAAATTAAAAAAAAAGCCAGGCATGGTGGCACAAGCCTGTAATTCCAGCTCCTTGGGAGTCTGAGTTAGGAGAATCACCTGAACCCAGGAAGCGGAGGTTGCAGTGAGCCAAGATCACACCACTGCACTCTAGCCTGGGCAACAGAGCGAAACTCCATCTCAAAAAAAAAAAATTATATGAATGTGGTCTCTCCAAATACACTGTACTCAACTTTTTGAGACAGAGTCTCGCTCTGTTGCCCAGGCTGGAGTGCGGTGGCATGATCTTGGCTCACTGCAGCCTCTACCTCCCAGGTTCAAGCAATTCTCATGCCTCAACCTCCCAAATAGCTGGGATTACAGGCACGTGCCACCACTCTCAGCTGATTTTTGTATTTTTAGTAAAGATGGTGTTTCGCCATATTAACCAGGCTGGTCTTGAATTCCTGACCTCAGGTGATCCACCTGCCTTGGCCTCCCAAGGTGCTGGGATTACAGGCATGAGCCACTGCATCTGGCCAGTTATTTCTGGACTGCGGTGGACCACGGATAACTGAAATCACAGAAAGTGGAACCTCATGTCAGGGGGACTCCTGAACACATTCAGATTGCTTACTACCTGTACACTTGTCTGCATTGAAAATTTTTCTTTTCTTTCTTTTTTTTTTTTTTTACTGTATGTTCTTTATTATAAGTGGGACCTAAGCTATGAGGATGCAAAGGCATACAGATGGGTATAATGGACATTGGAGACTCAGAAGGGGGGAAGGTGGGATTGGAGCAAAGGATAAAAAAACTGTATACTGGGTACAATATACACTACTCGGATGACAGGTGCACTGAAACCTCAGACTCAACCATTATACAGTTCATCCCCGTAACCAAAAACCACTCATACCCCCAAAGCTACTGAAATTAAATTAGTAAGTAAGTAAATAAAAAGTTGCCCATAAAAGTTGTGGAAGGGTTAAATGAGTTAGCAACTGCAAAATGTTTACAACATTGCCTGGCACAGAGTAAGCAGTTAATAAAGGCCAGTTTTTTTTTTTTCATTAAGTATTTATTGATCATTCTTGGGTGTTTCTCGGAGAGGGGGATATGGCAGGGTCATAGGATAATAGTGGAGAGAAGGTCAGCAGATAAACACATGAACAAAGGTCTCTGGTTTTCCTAGGCAGAGGTCCCTGCGGCCTTCTGCAGTGTTTGTGCCCCTGGGTACTTGAGATTAGGGAGTGGTGATGACTCTTAAAGAGCATGCTGCCTTCAAGCATCTGTTTAACAAAGCGCATCTTGCACCGCCCTTAATCCATTTAACCCTGAGTTGACACAGCACATGTTTCAGAGAGCACGGGGCTGGGGGCAAGGCCATAGATCAACAGCATCCCAAGGCAGAAGAATTTCTCCTAGTGCAGAACAAAATGGAGTCTCCTATGCCTACTTCTTTCTACACAGACACAGTAACAATCTGATCTCTCTTTCTTTTCCCCACATTTCCCCGTTTTCTTTTCAAAAAAACCGCCATCGTCCTCATGGCCCGTTCTCGATGGTCGCTGTCTCTTCGGAGCTGTTGGGTACACCTCCCAGACAGGGCGGCCGGGCAGAGGCACTCCTCACCTCCCAGACGGGGTGGCCGGGCAGAGGCGCTCCTCACTTCCCAGACGGGGTGGCCGGGCAGAGGCGCTCCTCACATCCCAGACGGGGCGGCCGGGCAGAGGCGCTCCTCACCTCCCAGACGGGGCGGCCGGGCAGAGGCGCTCCTCACTTCCCAGATGGGGTGGCCGGGCAGAGGCCCTCCTCACTTCCTCCCAGACGGGGTGGCAGCCAGGCAGAGGCGCTCCTCACTTCCCAGATGGGGTGGCCGGGCAGAGGCACTCCTCACCTCCCAGATGATGGGCGGCCGGGCAGAGGCGCTCCTCACCTCCCAGACGGGGCGGACAGGCAGATGTGCTCCTCACCTCCCAGACGGGGCGGCCGGGCAGAGGTGCTCCTCACTTCCTCCCAGACGGGGCGGCCTGGCAGAGGTGCTCCTCACTTCCTCCCAGATGCGGTGGTGGCCGGGCAGAGGCGCTCCTCACCTCCCAGACGGGGCGGCTCGGCAGAGGTGCTCCTCACCTCCCAGATGGGGCGGCCGGGCAGAGGCGCTCCTCATTTCCCAGACGGGGCAGCCGGGTAGAGGCGCTCCTCACTTCCCAGATGGGGCGGCCGGGCAGAGGCGCTCCTCACTTCCTCCCAGATGGCGTAGCGGCCGGGCAGAGGCGCTCCTCACCTCCCAGACGGGGCGGCCGGGCAGAGGTGCGCCTTACTTCCTCCCAGACGTGGTGGCGGCCGGGCAGAGGTGCTCCTCACCTCCCAGACGGGGCGGCCGGGCAGAGGCACTCCTCACTTCCCAGATGGGGCGGCCAGGTAGAGGCACTCCTCACTTCCCAGACCGGGCAGCCGGGCAGAGGCGCTCCTCACTTCCTCCCAGACTGGGTGGCGGCCAGGCAGAGGCGCTCCTCACCTCCCAGACGGGGCGGCCGGGCAGAGGTGCTCCTCACTTCCCAGACGGGGCGGCCGGGCAGAGGCGCTCCTCACTTCCCAGACGGGGCGGCCGGGCAGAGGCGCTCCTCACTTCCCAGACGTTGGGCAGCCCGGTAGAGGCGCTCCTCACCTCCCAGATGGGGCGGCTGGGCAGAGGCGCTCCTCACTTCCCAGAGGGGGCGGCCGGGCAGAGGCGCTCCTCCCTTCCCAGAAGGGATGGTCAAGCAGAGGTGCTCCTCACTTCCCAGATGGGGCAGCCGGGCAGAGGTGCTCCTCACTTCCTCCCAGACGGGGTGGCAGCTGGGCAGAGGCGTTCCTCACCTCCCAGACGGGGCAGCCGGGCAGAGGTGCTCCTCACTTCCTCCCAGACGTGGTGGCGGCCGGGCAGAGGCGCTCCTCACCTCCCAGACAGGGCGGCCGGGCAGAGGCACTCCTCACTTCCCAGATGGGGCGGCCAGGTAGAGGCGCTCCTCACTTCCCAGACCGGGCAGTCGGGCACAGGCGCTCCTCACTTCCTCCCAGGCGGGGTGGCGGCCAGGCAGAGGCGCTCCTCACCTCCCAGACGGGGCGGCCGGGCAGAGGTGCTCCTCACTTCCCAGACGGGGCGGCCGGGCAGAGGCGCTCCTCACCTCCCAGACGGGGCAGCGGGGCAGAGGTGCTCCTCACTTCCCAGACGGGGCGGCCGGGCAGAGGCGCTCCTCACTTCCCAGACGGGAAGGCCGGGCAGAGGGGCTCCTCACCTCCCAGACGGGACGGCCGGGCAGAGGGGCTCCTCACCTCCCAGACGGGGCGGCCGGGCAGAGGTGCTCCTCACATCCCAGACGGGCAGCCGGGCAGAGGCGCTCCTCACTTCCTCCCAGATGGGGTGGCAGCCAGGCAGAGGAGCTCCTCACTTCCCACACGGAGTGGCCGGGCAGAGGCGCTCCTCACCTCCCAGACGGGGCGGCCGGGCAGAGGCGCTCCTCACTTCCCAGACGGGGCGGCCGGGCTGAGGGGCTCCTCACATCCCAGACGATGGGCGGCCAGGCAGAGACGCTCCTCACTTCCTAGAGGAGGTGGTGGCGGGCGGAGGCTGTAATCTTAGCACTTTGGGAGGCCAATGCAGGCGGCTGGGAGGTGGAGGTTGTAGCCAGCCGAGATCACGCCACTGCACTCCAGCCTGGGCAACATTGAGCACTGAGTGAGCGAGACTCCGTCTGCAATCCCAGCACCTCGGGAGGCAGAGGCGGGCAGATCACTAGGGGCCAGGAGCTGGAGACCAGCCCGGTCAACACAGCAAAACTGCGTCTCCACCAAAAATACAAAAACCAGTCAGGCATGGCGGGGCGCACCTGCAATCCCAGGCACTCCGCAGGCCAAGGCAGGAGAATCACAGGAGCCGGAGGCAGGGAGGTTGCAGCGAGCTGAGATCACGGCAGTACAGTCCAGCTTTGGCAACAGAGGGAGACGGAAGAAAGAAGGAGAGGGAGACCGAAAAGGGGAGGGGGAGAGGGAGGGGGAGGGGAGGGGGAGAGGGAGGGGGAGGAGGAGGGGAGGGAGACGAAAATTTTTCTGAGAATTGCGTGGGTACCTTGGGTTGGGATGGAATACATTTTTCCCATTTGCATTCATGAAAATATATTTCTTTTTTAGACAAAGTCTCACTTTATCACCTAGGCTGGAATGCAGTGGCGGGATCTTGGCTCACTGCAACCTCTGCCTCCCAGGTTCAAGCAATTCATGTGCCTCAGCCTTCTGAGTAGCTGGAATTACAGGCCTGTGCCACCATGCCTGGCTAACTTGTGTATTTTTAGTAGAGATGAGGTTTCACCATGTTGGCCAGTCTGGTCTCAAATTCCTGACTTTAAGTGATCTGCCTGCCTCGGTCTCCCAAAGTGCGGGGATTACAAGCGTGAGCCACTGTGCCTGGCCGCATTCATGAAAATATTTTTATTTAACAGCTTCTCATTTAGCAGCAGGGTTTCCAGTAACAAATCCATTAAGTGGGGGAACAGGTGGATACTCTTGCTCACTTGTCCATCCACACATACGGACGTGAGACACATAGGGTCCCTGCTGTGCACACACATGGACAAGATATGCAACTTTAGTCACTAAATCCAGGTGGATGTGACCCGAGCCACATGTCAACTTTTTGTTGATAGCAAAACAGCGACATTGAGGGATGTTTCTTGGACAGAAAGAGCAGACCCGTTTCCATGCTGGGGTGTGTATGAGGGTGGGGGTAGTGACCTCTGGGGCTGGGTGTTACAAAGGGAGGGCCAACCCTGCAGCCAGGAGAAGGGCAAGATCGCAGAGCCCCGGAGATCAGACGCTGGGAGGAGCTCAGCTCCCAGGAGCAGCAGATGCCTCGAGTGCAGGCCGTGGCTGGGGGCTGTGGCGCCTGGTGGGTGGATTCTGGGAGTGGCTGCTGTGGCCGTGGGAAGTTCCTGAGCTGGGTTCAGGTACTGGAGTCGGGAGAAGAAGGAAGGGCCAAGGCTGCTCGCCTTTAGTCAGCTCAGAAGAAGCCCGTGTGACCCTGTGATCCTTTTAGGTTTTCCTTCCGTGATTTCTCTGGCGATCCAGGCTTTCCTCTCTGCCCACAGCCCTCCACAGACCAGGCGGCGGTAGCCTGAGTCCCCAGTCCTTGTGCTTTGGGCTGAGTCCTTCTCATAGCCGTGGTCTTCCCTGGGGAGAAGGTTGCCCAGGAGTCATACCTGGATTCTGGGGATGGATGTGATCTCAGCCAGGTCACCTTAGTTCTCTGGACCTCAGTTTCCTCATCTGTGACACGGGGTCAATCTCTTCCCTGCCCCCTCAGGCCTGTCATGAGGGTCGGGGGAAGGAGCTTGTGGAAGCCCCTTGATGGAGGGAGCTGCTGTAACCACCATCTCCCAGCGCATGTAAGGCTATAGTTGTCAGCCAGGTTCCAGAAGACTCACCGCTGCCCTTCCTTCCTGCAGCATCGGCTGTCACCACCAGAATCTGGCGGCACCATGCGGCACTTGTCCCCAGCCAGTTCTACCTTGGCACTGAGCTATAAACTTTTGTAAACATCTTCTTCCCTAGCCACCTCCCTGTTCTCACATGTCCCTCAAGACAGCATCTCCCCAGTGTAGACCAAGTGGGGCTCAGCACGACCACGGTACAGACTGTTTAGAAGGGCAGGAGGGGTTCTGCTTCCCACTCCCCACACAGCCCTCTTGTTGTCCCTCCTCCCTCGGCTCCCCCGTCCAGGCTCTGGGGATCGAGTGAGGGCCTGCCTGTCCTGCAGAGACCTCGCCAACCCACTCATCAGCTGGGTGTAGCAGAAGGTGGCATGGAAGCCCAGGAAGGTAGACGAGAAGGCGATGCCTGGCTCCAGGATGGTGAAGAACAGCAGCAGCACCGAGAGACTCTTCCAGGGCACCTGCAAAACCACGGTGCAAAGCCTGCAAAAACTGGGCAGTTTTACAGGCCAGCCAGTCCGGGACTCAGTCTGCAGACTCTGACCAAGGAGATGGATAAAAGAAGGGAAGCTTTCTAGAAGGGGAGTGACCTGTCATCTAGCTACTCTGATTAGTCCCATTTCACAGAGGATGAAACGGAGGTTCAGAAAAACTGAGGTACTTGTCCAAAGCCACACAGCTGGTATGTGAAAGCTGGGATTCAGATCCATCCAATTCCAAGACCCATGAGGTCAACCATTCAGACCGACATCCAGCAGCAAAAAAGTACAGAAAGGTCAAGTAAGAAAATACATGGAAAAGCAGGTATTTGGCAGTAAGCTACTGGCGGCCACCCTGAGAGGGCTTGAGGTCTATAGAGATGGGAGAGGAGGAGATGGAGTCCGTAGGAGATTGTTGAGATTGTTGCTGTGAAAGGGAAGAGAGGGGAGACTACAGTCAGAGAGGGACACGGGGTCTCCAGGACTTGAGTTTCTGGAGCCAGAGGAGAGAGAGAGGCATGGATGGAGGAGAGAACAGCGGGGAAGGTGGACACAGTGGACTAGGGTCGTGGGGGCCTAGGAGGAATGATTTGTCCTCTACCAATAAGGAAAGCACGGAGAGGGGCTGGGTGAAGATCAGTTACATGTGAGGTCACGGGCAGGAAGTTGAGTCTTGGGGCCGTTCAGGGACCCCAGGCTACAGGGGAAGGTTGGGGATTCTGGTGCAGCTGGGTCACTGAAGTGGTCAAAGTGTGGACAGCAGTGGGCAGTGTGTCCCTCGCCCCTGCATGGTGTGTCGGATCCACCGGAAGAGAGTGTTTCTCCTTTCCTGTCTTTCCCTAGGATGTGAGCAGAGGAAACTCCTCCCCCAGTATTCCCAGCCCCATTTTTGCCACGTCCAGGTCCCTTGTAGCAATCTCATGACATAATCACATATCTTTGAAAAGATGTGACCTCAATGGCCACAGCCAGAAGGCAGGACTCACTGATAAATCTTAGATATTGTTATGTTGGCAGTCCTCTTAATGCCCCCTCGACCTCTATGCTCTTAGAGGGGAACGTCCTTGGTAGGAGGCAAGCAGCTGGAATATCTTACTCCATGCAAATTATTATTATTATTTTTTAAGAAACAGGGGCTCACTCTGTTGCCCAGGCTGGAGTGCAGTGGCATGATTACAGCTCACTGCAGTCTTGAACTCATGGGCTCAAGCAATCCTCCCACTTCAGCCTCCCAAGTAGCTGGGACTACAGGCCTGCATCAACATACCTGGCTAATTTTTTTTAAAAAAATATTTTTGGTTGAGATTGGGCCTCACCATGTTGCCCAGGCTAGTCTCAAACTCCTGGGTTCAAGCGATCCTCCCGCCTTGGCCTCCTAAAGAGCTACCACATCAGCATTAACACAGGAAAAACTAGTCCAGAGGCAAGTACCTGGGGCCGTCAGATCCTGGTGGAGTTCTGCCTCAGGGGCTCTGGAGCCAATTGCTAAAGCACTTAAACCCTACTCCCAAAAGCTGGGTGTCATGGTACCTGCCTGGAGTCCCAGCCACTCAGGAGGCTGAGGCAGGAGGATCACTGGAGCCCAGGAGTTTGAGGACAGCATGAGCAAGTTAGCGAGGCTCTGTCTGTATTTAAAGAAAAAAAAAATCCCACTCCCCATTTTAACTTTGAGAATAGAGGATAAGAAAACATCTCTTGGTGGTGGTTTCTGGGATTAAATGGTGCCCAAAGAGTGGAAGCTGATTCTCTGGGCCTGAGACACTCATCTGGGTGTAGTTGCTGCTGGCAGTCAGCTCAACCACGAAGGCACACACCCCGAGGCCGGCACACAGTGAGCTGACCAGGTGCGGCCCTCTGCTGACCTTCATCTGCTAAGGAGACCAAAGCCCGAGTTACTACCCAGCGGGAAGGGGAGAGTGCTGGCTGTCGCGGGCTTCCTTTGCAGGCTTTTGATCCTGGAGGAACCACTGACTTGCCCTAGGAGCTAGGAACCAGTGACCAAGGTGAGAGCATCTCTGCTCCACCCGCTGGAGCCCATGGGCCACAGAGGCTATGTCAGCCTTAATAGCCAGGAGATGGATTTGTTGCAGAGGCACAGACAGCAACACGTGTGGCCACTTCTTCCTGCAAAGGCCATGGCAGACAACATCCATCAATCCTCAGAACCCACCAGGGTCGCATCGATAGACAAGCTATTTGCCATCTTTTGTGGGTTGAATTATATCCCCCCAAAAGATGTGTTGAAGTCTTAACCCTGGTACCTGTGAATGGGATCTATTTGGAAATAGGGTCTTTGCAGATGTAATTGAGTTAAGATGAGGTCATAATGGATTATGATTGGTGTCCTTAGAAGAAGGGAAGAGACATAGAGAGAACAGCCCCTGATGACAGAGGCAGAGACTGGCAGGATGTGTCTACGAGCCAAGGAAAACCAAGAGTTGCCAGTAGCCACTGGAAGCTGGGATGAGGCCAGAAAGGATTCTCCCTAAGAGCCTTCAGAGAGAACTCGATCCAGCCAGCACCTTGACCTTGGGCTTCCAGCCTCCAGAATCATAGACTACAGGTTTCTGTTTTCTTTTTTTTTTTTTTCTTGAGACGGAGTCTCACTGTTGCCCAGGCTGGAGTGCAGTGGCACGATCTAAGCTCACTGCAACCTCTGCCTCCTGGGCTCAAGCAATTCTCCTGCCTCAGTCTCCTGAGTAGCTGGGATTACAGGCAACTGCCACCATGCCTGGCTAATTTGTATTTTTAGTAGAGGTGGGGTTTCATCATGTTGGCCAGGCTGGTCTGGAACTCCTGACCTCAAGTGATCCACCTGCCTCGGCCTCCCAAAGTGCTGGGATTACAGGCATGAGTCACCAGGCCTGGCCATGTTTCTGCTGTTTTAAGCTACCTGGTGTGTGGTAATTGGTTACAGCAGCCCTAGGATTCTAGTTTCCTAGGTTCAAAACAGATGGCTCTGGTGGGGATGGAGTCCCCTTTCTGGAGGTTGAACCAGGAGGTCCGGCAAGTTTAATGCCATTTGGGTCTGCATCCAACCTATCCGATTAGGGGTGACTTGCTGAGGTCCAGGCTGTATTAAAGGCATGGAGGAGCTGTGGTAAAGGAGAGGAGACTAGAAACAGATTCAAGTTAGATACAGGAGGCTCCTATAGAACAGGAGGATGCTCAGGAGCTCAGACCCGCCAGTGAGTAGGATTGCGGACAAAGGTCCACTCCCCACTCGTCCACCATCCTGTGGAAAGGCCCCACAAGCATCCACTTTCATTTAAGGTCTTCCAGGATAAGCTGTGCCCAGAGGCAGAAGCAATGTCTGTGAAACTAACCCGGGGAACTGTGCAGTTTGCTGAGATGACCAGGGTGGTTGCTCCTGAAACGAAGAACTGCACAGAGAGGCAGGGAGATTGATGGTCTCAGAGAGCCCAGAGGCACTTGCCTCCTGGAAACCCTCATGCAGGGAAGGTTTGCCATGAGCATTTATGGCTTGGCACAGTGGGCCATGTACCAAGTGTCACGCGCGTCCGTGTGAAGAGAGTCCACCAAACAGTCTTTGTGTGAGCAACAAGGCTGTTTATTTCACCCGGGTGCAGGCGGGCTGAGTCCGAAAAAGGAGTCAGCAAAGGGTGGTGGGATTATCATTAGTTCTTACAGGTTTGGGATAGGCGTACAAAGTACTGTCTTAAGAGTGGAGTGGGGGAGGAGAATATTACAAAGTACCTTCTTAAGCGCAGGGGAGAATATATTGTATCAGTTAGGGTAGGGCAGGAACAAATCACAATGGTGGAATGTCATCAGTTAAAGCTATTTTCACTTCTTTTGTGGATCTTCAGTTGCTTCAGGCCATCTGGATGTATAGCTGCAGGTCACAGGGGAAATGATGGCTTAGCTTGGGCTCAGAGGCCTGACACCAGGGAGTAATGGGGCTTACGGGAACAGAGAAAGGCATCTAGCCCTCCCCACTGGGCTCTGCATAAGTTGGTGAGACAGGATTTTAGAAGGGAACCACTAAAGAGTCCTAGGTACCTGCCAGGCGTGGTGGCTCATGCCTGTAATCCCAGCACGTTGGGAGGCCAAGGCAGGCTGATCACCTGAGGTCAGGAGTTTAAGACCAGCCAGGCCAATGTGGTGAAACCCTGTCTCTACTAAAAATACAAAAATTAGCCGGGAATGCCTGAAAGATTCCTAGGTATCTGGTCCGGTACTTTTCAAACTTGACAGAGGACATGAGCAGCCTAGGGATCTTCTTAAGCTGCAGACTGACTCAGCCCATGTACGGTGGGGCTCAAATTCTGCATTTATTTATTTATTTATTTATTTATTTATTTATTTTTAATTAATTAATTTTTTTTTTGAGATGGAGTCTTGCTCTTGCTCTTTCACCAGGCTGGAGTGCAGTGGTGCAATCTCATCTCACTGCAACCTCTGCCTCCTAGGTTCAAGCGATTCTCCTGCTTCAGCCTCCCGAGTAGCTGGGACTACAGGCGTGCGTCACCATGCCCAGCTAATTTTTATATTTTCAGTAGAGATGGGGTTTCACCAGTGTTGGCCAGGATGGTCTTGATCTCTTGACCTTGTGATCCCGCCCACCTCAGCCTCCCAAAGTGCTGGGATTACAGGTGTGAGCCACCGTGCCCGGCCTGCATTTTTTTTTTTAAGAGACAGGGTCTTGCTCTCTGGCCCAGGCTGGAATGCAGTGGCACCATCATAGCTCACTGTAGCCTCCAACTCCTGCCTCAGCCTCCTGAGTAGCTGGGACTACAGGTATGCACCACCATACCCAGCTAGTTTTCCTTTTTAATTTTTTTTTCCTTTTTTATATCTTGTTGCATATCAACATTTTTTACTTTTAGTAGAGACAAGGTCGTGCTATGTTGCTCAGGTGGTCTCAAACTCCTGACCTCAAGAGATCCTCCCCCCAGCCTCCCAAAGCTCTGGGATTGCAGGCATGAGCCACTGGACCTGGCCTGAGACTCTGCATTTCTATTAAGCTCCCAGGTGATACCAAAGATGCTGGTCTCTGGCCCATGCTTGGAGGTGGGAGGGACTAGTCTCTTATTTTGAAGATGGAGAAACTAAGGCTGAGAGAAGGAGGCAACCTGCCTAAGTCACAGGGCTGCTAAGTGATAGATCTGGATCTAGAAATCAAGTCCGGGGGGCTTTTGTTTCATTGTAGTGGCTGAGCGCCTTGACTTGAGTGTTACCCTCAGGGGAAGCCCACAGGGACACAACCTTTCTCCTTCCTGGGCTGCATATATTGGGGCAGAGGCCCTTTGCCACGACTCCCCCCACCACATGCTGTGAACCAGCTTCAGCTCTTTAGCTGGCCGCCTCAACAGCCCAGTGCCTCCCCTGGGCCATCCAATCCCGTGTGGGGTGGGCCTGGAGCTTCCCCTCGAGCTCAGAACAGTTCCACACCCTGCAGCTTCACTCCCACTTTACAGACTCAAACTCCCTTCCAAGGGTGCAGGGAGGATCTGCAGTCCCGGTCTTTGCAGCCCACCCCGTCTCTGGACCACCACCAAGTGGGATCTCCAGGGTCCTCAGGGGCACTCCTCCTGCCAGCGGGTACAAGTAAGTGGCGGGGAACTCGGTGGAGCTCGAGGAGTCAGCCAAGATGCGGTCCCGCCCCCCCTCAACCGCTGATAATGATCTGCAGGGCCCGGGGGTGGAGGTGGGAGGGGGCAGAGCTAAAGCCTTGGACCTTCCGGGGCGGGGCTGTGTCTCCCAGGGACTTGAGTGGCTGGGCAGATTTCTGTGCGCATGTCTGTGCCGAAACGGATCTTAGACAAACTCCCCATCCACCTCCTTCCTTGGCAGCCAAGAAAACAGAGGCCTGGAGAGAATAAGAACCTTGGCAACTTCCCCAGCCAGTGAGGCGCAGAACCAGGCCTCCTCGTCCCAGGGGCGCCGCAGGATTGCAGAACCCTGGAAAGCTTGGGTGAGGGCCATCTCAGGCATCAAGCCCAACACATTGGTTACCTCTAAGGTGCTGGCCCTGAGTGCACTGAGCTTGCTCTGTGCACCAAGTCATTTAGCTCTCACCACAGCCGTGCGTGGAACGGCACCTTGCTCATCGCATTCCAGGGACGAAGCTGGGGTCTCAGAGTGGGATCGGAGCCTGCCTCTGCCCACGTTCCCTACGCCTCCATACCGCACATGCAAGCCTGTCCTTCCAGGACACAGGGTTGACTCAGCCTAGGTTGAAGCCCAGAAGTTTGCGGTCGTTTGTCTCAAATAGGCTTCTCTGATCCTGAGAGCAGCACTTTGACCTCGCCCTCAACACTCCACCTCTCTGACTGTCACCCAAGAGGAGTAGCTTCTCCCAGCAGGCTCCGCTCCTCCCATCGTTTCGTGCTCAATGGCAAGGTAAAAGAGACCTCATTTTCGAAACTGGGACCCAGAGCCACACATGCAGAGAACGGAGGATCTAGGATTCCAGTACCTGGCTCGGCCCATGCTCTCTGCTCAGCTGCCCACATTGACATCAGCGAGAGACAGGCACAGACTTCTGCCCACACGTGCTGTCCCACCACTGACCAAGACCCGCTCAGCTACAATGAGAGGAGCCTTAGTGCAGGGGTGGGGCATCAGAAGAGGAAAGCTCCCAGTTCACCCCAGAGTGGCCTTAGAGGGATGGTACCCAGCTCCTGGGGCCTGGCAAGGGGGACATAGGTTTGCTCTCATATCCTGGATTCAAGCAGTGCTTTCCAGGGCAGTGGCAGCCCCAGCCCTTTGCTGCTAATTTTCAGAGCTGGAGGCCAGGAAGGAAAACCCCAGCAGATCTGTCTTGCCTCCCTGCTGTTCCACCATCCCTCCACTGCTAGGTACCCTTGGCCCCATAAATTCTACTGACTGCATCACTGTTGGGATTGGCAGTGGCTGTTTGGGATCTGCCCTGGGAAAGGGGCAGGTCTGTGGAGACTGGGTGGTCCACTTACTCCCAAGATGGTTGGCTGTCCCCGGAAAAAGAGCTTCTCTCTGCTGGGGTGGGCATTGCCCAGGGTCTCAGCCTGCCAGGATGGCTCCTCTGGGCTCTGCCATGGCACCCTGGGGTTTTCAGAAGGAGGGAGCCTCACTGATTGCTGCTGCCCTGTCAGAGAAGGCAGGTGGGCTGTGGGCTGGGCTGCCTCATGTCTCCTGGAGGGAGCTGGAGCCTGGGTCTTGCTTTTGACATTTCAGACACCTGCAGCACACACAACCGGGGTCCCAGGATGAGGAAGAACATTCGCAGGCAGATCCCCATTTCCTGGGTCTGTTTTCCCATCTGAAAAGTGAAGCTACGTCACCAGGAGTGATTGGTAAAACATGAATTGTGTGTAATTCTTAGCAGCTAAAAGCAAAGGTCAGGATGTCCACAGAGAGCAACATGCTGGCTCTTAGACACAGGGCTGAGAGGGGGAAAAAAACCAAAATGAGACAAAACAATACCATATACGCAAGTTAAATATGTGTACACTAATATCCTGTAACACAACATGCATTAAAAGGCGCTGACGTTGTTACCTGCGGCTGGAAGGCTGTGGGGAATGGAGGTAAAAGGGAATTAATGAGACAGAGGTAAGGGAAGAAGTTGGGACCTGGCGACAACCACTACAACCTCATGCTTCCCAGCATGCTTTTTTAATTTGGTAAGCCCAATCTCCATTTCACTCTTATGCAAACTGAGGACCAGAGAGGTTAAGTAACTTGCTTGGATCACACAGTTAATAAATAGTGGAGCTGGGATCTGAATCCAAGACAGCTGGTTAGAAAACCTGGGTTTTTCCTGCTTTATGATACATCCCCGCCTTGTCTCCCAGGCCATTCCCTTCCAGTCCGCCAGGCTAGTTAATAACACCACCAACTCCACAGCCTACACCTGTCTGTATGGCTTGTTACCACTTACCTACAGTCTTCACGCATGGTCCTGTGCTTAATTACTAAGCCTCTTGTGTGACGAGGCCCGGGAGCAACCCTCCAGTTGGCTCAGGTCAGACAGGCTGTAAATAGTTGGGCCTATATTGGAACCCATGGCTTCTGACTCCTGCCTAGTGTTCATCCCACTGCCTCCCTAAGCAAAAGTGAGAGTCATTAAAAGAAAAATAAAAAGCAACACAAAAAAAACCAAAAACATGCCTCCAATTCCAAGTGAACCCAGGAACAGGGAGCTGGGAGGACCCTGGGATCCTAAGGCCTGAAGCTCTTGGCCTTCACCTGGTCATGGGGCTCTCTGTCCAGCAACCTGGACACATCTTCACCTCTCCTGATGTCACTCCTTCTCTGCCTCAACTTGTGCCTCTCACTGCCCTCCAAACATGCTTCACTGAGGCCACTGCTGAGCCTTTGCACAAGGTGTGTCTGTGTCCTGCAATCCATTCCTTTTCCTTCTTTCTCTACCTGGTGTTTCCCGATCTTGCTTGATCATAAGAATCATCTGAGCACTTGCTGAAAATACAGTTACTTGGGCCTCACGTTTGGCCTTCTGAATCAGACTCTCTAGGGGAGGGGCCTGGGAATCTCCACCTTTAAAACACCCCAGGTGACCCTTTCGATCAGGCCAGTTTGCAGGACACTGGCCCATCCAAACCCTCCCATCGTTCAGGCTCTGCTGGGTTTCAGTGGTGCCTGTGAGGTCTCCTGGCTGCATAGCCCTCTGTGCTGATGATGCAACCCCAAACCCAAGCAGGTTTGTTAACCTCCCTGAGCTTTCATTTGCCCATCTCAAAAAAGGGGCAGGGGAATCCCTATTCCATGGGATCTTGTGAGATTAAATGGGATACTACATGCAAAGTGCCCGTGCAGTTCCCAGCACGCGGTGGTGGCTGCATCCATGTTAGCTTTTTCTTTCCTGCCAGACACAAATCAGCTGCAGGAATAATGGACTAGGGCCCTCTTGCGGCTTGAAACTGTGCTCACCCTTTGGGTCTTATAGACCTGTCTCAAATGGCTTGAGATGTGTCCTCAAGATGAGGCCGTCTGAGATGCCCACCTGTCCTCTGTGGAAATATAGGTACACCTCTCTGAAAAGCCTCTGTGTTTCTTTTATAAGTGGGTATCTGCCAATCCTGACATCTGTCCAGGGCCATGTCTGAACCTCGGCAGGGGATTGGTGGGGCTGGCATGCTGGGAAGGCACCCCGAGCCTCAGGCTCATGGCTTCATGGAGCCCTACTCCTCCTGGCAGGTCAGCCCTGTTGCCGCTTTCTCACTACTCCCTTAACTCTTTCTGGATATTTTTGGAGGAATTATTTTTCTAGACTTCTCTGTCACCTGTTTGGGCCATGACAGTGGGGTAGAGCAACCATCAGGGAAAGCTGGTGGGTGGTGCTATTGTGGGGATAGAGACCCCTACAGGTGTTAGAGTCGGCAGAAGGAACTGGGAACATTCCTGACCATTCGGCAGGAGTTGGCAGGAAGCCGCCAGTAGATGGAGGACTGTCTGGAGAGGGAGGAGACCCAGCTGCTTCTATTAACGGCACAGGCATACTGTGTGACCTTGGCAAGTCCTTCCCTATCTTGGGCCCCCACTTCCTCATCTGTGAAATGGAAGCATTAGACCCTATCACGATCCCCAAAGTCATTTCTGATTCTGACATTCTTAGTCTCATGGTTGGGATCAACTATACATTTCTAATATAATTTTTAAAAATTTAAACAGAAAAATAGCACCCATTGTCCAAACATGTTTGACTTCTATGTCTAATACTTCTGAGGTCCTGCCTAGGCTCTGCCAATATTACCATATAATCCACATTTTCGGCAAGGCTCGGGGGTCTCACTTGAGTTACCCACGGATTGTGCTGCACGACAGCTGCACTTGGATTCCAGTAAGTGTGCTTCCTTATGACAAGCTCTTTGACTTTCTGATCCTCAGCTTCCTCATCTGTGTAAAGGGGGTGGTATTGTCATGGCCAGTCCACTGTAGGTGCTGGATAAATTCCCGCTGTTTCCTTTCTGCGCAACCAAGTTGGGGAGCAGGAGCCTGAGCCCAGCCCCAACCATGTGGCTGCTCTTTCCTTAAAGATCCTCTCCAGACACAAGCCGAGAGGAGGGCAAAGTTAGCAGATTTTTTTTTTTTTTTTAAGAGATGAGTCTTGTTGTGTTGCCCAGGCTGGACTTGAACTCCTAGGCTCAAGGAAGGAATCCTCCCGCCACAGCCTTCTGGGTAACTGGGACTACAGGCATGCACCACCACACCCATATAGATGTTTTATTCCAACACACAGTAAGTGCCAGTATTACAAAGTTAGAAAAACCCCCACTAGTCTCCCAGTCTAGCAGAATTAACACAAATAACAGAAACTGACCCCATTCAGCTTCAAAAGGAAAAGATTGGCTAACCAAGGACATAGTCTAAGGAAATTAGTCCCCAAAGATGATCATTCAGTGAGGTGGAGGATCCAGAAGGGTGTCAGGACACAGCTGAGCACTGCCAGGAGAAACTGCCATATGAGTGCCACACATCCACTGTGAGGACATGGACCAGTGTTTGGGGGGACCTAAAGGTTCTTCATTGACCAAGCTTCATAAAGATAATGAGTTTTTGGGATCTCCCACCTGTGCCATCCTAGGAATAAATGCAGGGAGATAAGCCCCAGTCTTTGACCTCCAAGAGAAACAATAACAGGTCTGAGGTTCAAGTCCTGGCTCTGCCACTAACATTCTGTGTGGTATCAGGCTAGTTGCTCCCTTCCCCAGGTCTCAGTTTCTCCATCTGTAAAATGAGAGTGATGAGCTAGAATGATTGGTAGATTGCATCCACCTGTTAGGAGTTATGCTTGTATGATGCTGTGACTGTTCTGGTCTTCTAAGGGAAGGAGTTGTAAAGTTATTTTATTGATTTGAGACTACTCATGTTTTCAAATAAAAACATCTAAGACTATAAATGTCCCTCAAAGAACTGCTTTAGCTGCATCCCACAGATTTGTATATCTTATATTTTCATTTTCTTTCAGCTTATTCATTTTGTGGATGTGGGAACTTATAGCCAGACAGGAGAAGTTTCCCTTCCCATTGTACCTCCCCAACATCTCCCCCTCCATCCCCAAGGCCACACACAGTGGGCAAATGGCAGGGCAAAACACTTGACTGGCTGGCCATCTCCCTTCTACTCTTTTTTTTGGACAATATTTGATGAGAATTCCACTTTTAAAATATAGATTTTGACTATTTGAACAAACTATTGAAATCGAGCATACTCAAAGGTACATTGTGTTCCAGATTTGACTACTGGAATCCATTAATGTGTTTACTTGGGCTGTTTGTTCATCCCATATCTGCTGTCTTTGACTTAAAATTTCTCCTGCCAACTATGTTTTATGGAATAGCACTGCAAGATTGTCAGAGAAGCTGGTAAAAACTATTATCATTTGCGACTACTTGTCTTTTTGATTTAGGCCTTTCTTGACACTATGCAATCAGATCAAATTCAGAAGATGATGAGTGGATGCAGCTACTACACTCCTTGGTTTCAAATTTTGTGCTAGTTGAAACTGCCTCATTGCTCTCATTGATTTTCTTTGTAACAGATAAATGCTATTAAATTGAATTGCAAAATATATAATAAAATACCACCATTACTTGCATTATCTACCATAAGATTTTGCTTTTAAAAAGTTCTGCTGCTACAAAAGTTAGCTGGGCGAGGTGGTGGGTGCCTGTAATCCCAGCTACTCGGGAGGCTGAGGCAGGAGAATTGCTTGAACCTGGGAGGCAGAGGTTGCAGTGAGCCGAGATCACGCCACTGCACTCCAGCCTGGGTGACGGAGCAAGACTCCATTTCAGAAAAAAAAAAAAAAAAAAAAAGTTTTGCCGCTAAATATTAAAGACTCTTGCCTACTTTTTCTGCCTTTCCAGGTGCTAACACGGCTGCAGTGCTTCTTGATCACTGTGTACCCACAGATGCTTGGGGCGGCATGCATGCAGACTGAGGGATAGTTCTAGTTCTTCCTTTTAGTCACCTTCTAATTCTCAGGCTGGTCATTTCCATCAGCTTCAGCTTCCCTGGCTGCATAAAGAGGAAGTAAACTACAGTAACTTCAGCTGCTGCCCGAAGTACCTGCTGGTTGGGACAATCTAGGACTCTTTGAGTTGGAGCTCAGGGGATTAATGCACAGGGTGGTGTTAATCCTGTGAAGGTAGCTGATGATAGGAGACAGCTGGGTGGAGCAGGAATGGAGAGGCTGGTCTTCACAGAGGCAGAGGGAAGAATCTGCAGGTGATTTGGGCAGCTAGTGTACTGCCATCTAGGTCACTGTTATGGTTTGGTATGGTTGGGTCACCGTTATGAGATATGGGTGTCCCCACCCAAATCTCATCTTGAATTGTAGTTCCCATAATCCCCACGTGTCATGGGAGGGAGCAGTTGGAGATAACTGAATCATGGGGTGGGGGAGGTTTCCCTCTTCCTGTTCTCGTGATAGTGAGTTCTCATGAGATCTGATGATTTTATAAGGGCTTTTCCCCCTTTTGTAATGGACTTCACTCTTGCCTGCCACCATGTAAGACGTGCCTTTGCTCCTCCTTTGCCTTCCATCACAATTGAGGCCTCGCCAACCATGTGGAACTGAGAGTCTTTTTCTTTATATTAAAACTCTTTTTCTTTATAAATTACCCAGTCTCTCGTATGTCTTTATTAACAGCATGAGAACAGACTATTACAGTCACCATGTTAGGGTCTGTGCTGCACATTCTCCAGGTGTCCCTCCAGGATCACTCTCCCTACTTCTCCATCCTCCCTATGCCCAGGACTGGAGGTGGATGATGCATACAAATTGCATCATCCTCCCCTCCCCTTTTTTTTCAGCCAGGGTCTCATGTTGCCCAGCTGGAGTGCAGTGACTATTCACAGGTGCGATCATAGTGCACTACAGCCTCCACCTCCTGGGCTCAAGCAGTCCTCTCACCTCAGCCTCCCGAATAGCTGGCACTATAGGTGTGCTCCACCACATCCTGCCCCTACCTTCTTAATTTCTATAAATTCTATGCACCCCCTAGCTAAGGGCACCCCCCTGGCCCATGCTATAGTAAAAATAGAGACGGGTAAATCTCTACCCCACGTCTTGGTGCATGTTCAGATGGGGATGTCCAGTGACCAGAGAGGCCAGTGAGATGGCTGGAGTGTTCCAAGAGAACTGGTATGGAGGAAGCCAGGAAGGAGAGAGTTTCAAGGAGAATTAAGATGTTAATTTGGAAATTCAGTTACGTTGTCAACAATACTTTGCCATTCTTTAGGGATTCTAATTCATACCCAGACCATGACAGAGATTTGGTGAGAGCTGTGGCCATTGCCAGTTCCACCCAATGTGTTGTTTCTCCAAGATTATGTGCAAAGGCGTGGTGGAGAAAATCTGAATTCAGTTTAACTGGCCAAGCCCTTAATTTGTGTTTTATTATAAAAGATAATAAAAGATGTCACTGTGCTGAAGGAGCTTGTGGTTCAGTAGGGAAGATATGCATAGACCAAAGGGCAATTGTCTGTGGTCCTTGGAATTTGAACTTTCTGCTTCTTGGGTCTTGCCCATTTATTTTTTTACTTTTTGGAACTAAGAGACAAGCCCTTTCTAGTTGATGGCCACTCACTGTTGTCTTGCACTCACTTTATAACTCACTTATGCTACTTACCTGAGCCCTGAAGGGCTGTGAGTGTGAGAGCCTTAAAACTAGACGGCAAAAACCTGGGTGTGGTGGCGCGTGCCTGTGATCCCAGCTACTCGGGAGGCTGAGGCAGGACAATTGCTTGACCTAGGAGGCAGAGGTTGCAGTGAGCTGAGATTGCACCACTGCACTCCAGCCTGGGGGACAGAGCGAGACTCCATCTCAAAACAAACAAACAAACAAACAACAAAAACCTGGACAGCACACATGAGAGCCAGGCCACAACAAGGCACCGCACACACAACAAGGTGTGTATTGGGGATAAGAAGGAAGGAAGAGGAGGGGGATGGGGTGGGATGGGGGGCTGCAAGATTTCCAAGCAGAAGAACCAGACAGAGATGAGTGGAGACCCAGGACATCTGGAGGTGGCGGTGCGGGGTGGATGCCAGGTTTTGGGTGTGGCTGGAGCAAGAGATTTCTGAAAAGGAGAGGAGGCTGGCGGGGTTCTCTACTGGCTGCAGAGGCCACTACTGAAGGGACACGTGGATAATACACATGCTCTTCCAGGCTTTTCTCTTTGCCCCACCCAGAAAGCAGCCATGCCTCTGGGGCAGGTGGGTTGGCTGCGTACGGCTCCCTAGACTCACAGGTGAGTCAGACTCAGAGATAAATGAGGCTGCCGAGGAGCCCTGGCTCCCTTCTTCCTTCCCTTTCTCTCTTCAGAGCCCCCGAAGCCACATTCTCCCGCAGATGGGGAGTAGGGGATCTGTTGTTCTCTGGGAGCTCCTCTTGGAGGAGTCTTGCAGGATTTTGGGTGGCAATGAGGGCCTGGGGAAGAAAGTGAGTGGAGGTGGCTAGGTGGATGTCCAAGGAAGCCATGTCCTGGGAAGGCCTGGTGGGTGGTGGGGGCAGGCAGGCAGAGGCTGTGGCTCATGGAGGGGCAGAGTGTGTGGGGCTGGGAGTGGGAGGACGGTGTTGCCCTGCCGCACCCACAGGCCAGAGACCTCGCACAGTCCCCTTGAGCTCAGGCCTTCGTTTCCTCCTCTAGCACAAGAGTAACAGGCCACAATCAGCTCACAGACAGGGCCTGCCCCCTTCGCAATGGGAGTTTCCCCGAGCATTGCCCTGGAGTCAGGAGCAGGTGCCAGGGAGTCTCTGCGGCAAAGAAACATCCGCCTTTCCTGCTCGTTGGAGGGGCAGAGGCCAGGAGAGAAATCAGCTGTGCTTTTTTTCAACCTTTGTGCTCCAGCCTGTAGGCTCGCTGCCTCCCCTTCCTGGAGAGAACAGAGAAATCTGTCAAGGTCTGAGGTCTAGGTTTTTCTCGTCTGAGTGAGGAGACAACTGGGTAGGTAATGTCATCTTTGAGTCTCGAGGGCTGCCCTACTTATGTTTCCAAGGCAGGTATTCTGGGGAAGATTTGGCCCATCAAAGAAATAAAATGGAGTTGTCTGAAGGGGGCTGAGGGAGAAGAGAAGACAGATGGGAGCTTGGCTAGGAAATACAGACTGGCCCTTTCTTGGGGAGGTGGGAGGCCTGGAAACCTGGGGGTTGGTGGGTGCGGGTTCACAAATGGTGGCGTGCAGGGATGGATCACTCTGCACCCGGACTCCAGGGCCGAGGGGAGGGGCTCACTGGCAGGCCCAGCCCAGCCCACCCCGAGGGTGTGAGGGGCATACCCAGGGTGGTCAGCAGCATTGTGTAGCCAAAGGGGCAACAGAGCCCACCATGGATGTGGTCCTGCCCCCTCCCCACTATTATAAGGACAAAGCCCTGGAGTTTCCATAGGACCCAACGGAGCCAGGCAGAATGCAACAATGACTGAGAAAAGCAGGCGGGTGGGGTTCACAGCCAGGTTTCACTCAGTTAAGAAAGGTAGAGACATGGAAGGTTTTATTTGTCTGTGGTGCCCTTTTAGTTCCATGGTGGAGTGTCACGTGCCTCAGCCCATGGTTTCCGTGTGAAATCATCCTCAGAAGGCAGGGAAGTTACTTTATTTGACAGGTGCTTGACAACATTGCTCTGAATAAAGAGGGTGATGATGCAGCGGGACACACACACCTCCCACACATACACAAGCACACACCCACGCACACGCCATTCATGTGTACAGGCAGAGACTCGCACATGCTCTTGGGCTGTCTTCTCTCATCCTGGAATCATCCTCACCCCCACGGCTTCTCTTGCTTCCCGTGGCCACACCTCCCTCTGTCACTAGTTTTTTCTCAGCCCTCTCTTCCCTCCGTCCCTCACCTTCCTGCATCCTTTTGTAGCCAGGCTGCCTCCTCACCTCATGTGGACTGGCCCGGCTTTGATGGCCAGGGAGGCTTCGTGCAGACAGGTCCTTTGTGTGGCCCTGTGTGAGCCCTCTCACCTGGGCAAGTGCTTTACAGCCCTGACCCAGCTCTACCACTCACCTGCTATGCCACCTTAGGCAAGGCACCTGACCTCTCTGAGGGCGAGAACTGCTGGCCAGAGCAGGGCAGGGGATTCACTGTGGGAAAGGTAAAGGGCAGGATTAAATAGGCAAGAGGTTCCTCAAATACTGGAGCCTGGAGTGTGGTTTGCACAATGGTTTGCATGGGAGCTGATGAACCAGTGGGGCATTGTTGACTCCCATCCAGGTAGGAAATTATCCAGACTTTCTATACTGTGGTCCTAGACAGATCTTCCCAGGACACAAACCAATGGCTCCCTATGGCCTACAGCACAATCTGGAATCTGGGGCCTCATCCTAGCACAGGGTTCGCCAGCCTCAGCAGTACTGGCATTTGGTGCTGGGTGCTTCTCTGCTGTAGGGCTGCCCTTAGCATATAGGATGTCTAGCAGTGAACTCGCCCTCTACCCTAGATGCCAGTAGCATCCCCATCCCCGTCATTACAACGAAAAATGTCTCCAGATGTTGCCAATTAGAACCACTGCTCTAGACTAAATAAATGGGAGCTGTTGGAGGTGGGGGTGGGTTGGGAGGGGGCTGGGGATTTTAAAGACTTCCCAGATGGTTCTGATCCACGTGGGACCTCTGAGCTGGTCCCACTGGTGTCGCATCCCTACCAGTCTCTGCCTTGCCCAGCAACCCAGTCACGTCAACTTCGAGCAGACCCCAGACAAGACGTGGAAACTCCTCAGAGGTTCAACCATCACGCTCTGTCCCCTTTACTTCCCACCCTGCCCAAGAGGTTGGGGTAGAAAAAAGTAAGGTTTAAATAGCTAGGGCATTCCCACCAGCTTCCTCTCCGTGAGCTGATGCCCAGAGTGAGTCTATGCGGGAGAGGGAATGTGGTGTTCCCGCAGTTGGTCTGTGTTGTGTTATTAAACTATTTGGGAAATTTAAGAGATCTTCAAGGACAACTTTGACCCTCCATAATTTTTCTTTTCTTTTTTTTTTTTTTTTGTTTTTAGGCGAAGTCTTTCTCTGTCGCCCAGGCTGGAGTGCAGTGGCACAATCTCAGCTCACTGCAACCTCTGCCTTCTGGGTTCAAGCAATTCTGCCTCAGCCTCCCAAGTAGCTGGGACCACAGGTGTGCACCACCATGACCAGTTAATTTTTGTATTTTTAGTAGAGACGGGGTTTCGCCAAGTTGGCCAGGCTGGTCTCGAACTCCTGACCTGAGGTGATCGCCCACCTTGGCCTCCCAAAGTGCTGGGATTACAGGTGTGAGCCACTGCGCCCAGCCATCCCCTACATGATTTTTATCTTATCCACCGGCTTGGGATACTAACCTCTGTGTAATGGGAATTTCCTGTGTTTGGAGGCCACACTTGCTCCCAGCTTCTCTCATCTCCTGCCTTTGTCCATGCTTGCCCTGTGCCTGGAATATCATTCTTCCCCCTGGGACTCAGCTCAGGCATCTAATCCTCCTACAGCACTTCCCTGGCTGCCCCAGCCCAGGCTGAATGTGGCTTGCTCCTCTGTGTTCCTGTGACACCTGGCCCCGGGCCTCCTAATTTCACTGTGTGATGATTTTTTCACTCCCTGGAGCCACCTCGCAGAAGGGCCTTTTCACTTCTGCTTCAGAGACAGAAGAGCCTGGACTTTGTTTTTGATCACACGAAGGCTTGAGTCCTGTTTCTGCCACCATGAAGCTGCATTAAGCAGCCTCTCTAGTCCTCCATATCTTTATCTGTAAAATAGAGACAACCATAGCCCTTTTCTGAGAAGATCCTTGAGGATGACCGGGCCTGGTGGTTCATGCCTATAATCCCAGCACTTTGGAAGGCTGAGGCGGGTGGATCACTCGAGGTCAGGAGTTCGAGACCAGTCTGACCAACACGGTGAAATCCCATCTCTACTAAAAATACAAAAATTAGCTGCGAGTGGTGGTGCATGCCTGTAATCCCAGATACCCGGAAGGCTGAGGCAGGAGAATCACTTGAACCCAGGAAGAGGAGTTTGTAGTAAGCTGAGGTCATGCCACTGCACTCCAGCCTGGGCAACAGAGCGAGGCTCTGTTTAAAAAAAAAGAGAGAAAGATCCCTGAGGATGAAGAGATGCTGATAAACTGCTCAGCCACTTCTGGCACAAATAAACTGACAAACGGAGGCAGCATTGCAGAGCGGCCACGAGTCACGAGTTCAGGTTCTGGCATCCAATGGAGTGTGATTCCTCGTTGTAGAACTTTCTTGCTATGTGACTTTCAGGAAATTACTTAACTCCTCTGGGCCTGAGTCTCCTAATCTATAAACTGCTTTTTGTGAGGACTTCTTGCAAAAGTACTTAGAATGGTGTCTGGCATGGAGTAAGCACTCAATAAAGGTTAGCTATTGGAGTGTAATAAAATTTAACGTGGGGATGTTCGGCTACTACCAGCCTCCAGCCTGCCAAAAATAATTCTGTGATTGCCAGTCCTGTCCACCTGCTCTACAACTTCTCTTGCCTCTGTGTGCCTGTGATGATCTTTTGATGTGTCAGTTTGGCTGGGCTACATCCCCAGCAATTCGACCAAGCATTAATCTAGGTGTTAATACCTGTGAAAGTAGGCCGGGCACGGTGGCTCACCCCAGTAACCCCAGCACTTTGGGAGGCTGAGGCAGGTGGATCACGAGGTCAGGAATTTGAGACCAGCCTGACCAATATCGTGAAACCCCGTCTCTACTAAAAATACAAAAAATTAACTGGACGTGGTGGCACGTGCCTGTAATCCCGGCTACTCAGGAGGCTGAGGCAGGAGAACCGCTTGAACCCTGGAGGCGGAGGTTGCAGTGAGCCAAGATCCTGCCATTGCACTCCAGCCTGGGTGACAGAGTGAGACTCTGTCAAAAAACAAAACAAAACAAAACAAAAAAAAACCTGTGAAAGTATTTTGTAGGTGTGATTGAATCCACAATGAGTTGACTGTAAGTAAGGGAGATTTTCCTAGATAATCTGGGTGGGCCTGATTCCGTTGAAAAGCTTAAAGAATAGAACTGAGGTTCCCCTGATGAAGTTATTCCCCCTGTGGACAGCAGCTCCAGCCCTGCCTTCCCGAGCGCCTGCTCTGCCAATTGTACACTTGCTCCTGCAGCTCCCTCTAATCGTATAAGCCAATTCCTTGCAATGAATCTTAGTCTGTATGTCTCACTGATTCTATTTCTATGGGGGAACCCTAACTGATAAGAGCGTCCAGCACCTGGCAGGGCCCTGACACACCGTGGGGACAATCTGCTTCTGAACGGATGCAAGGCAATTGGACTGTTTGGAAGGAAGTGAGGAGGTGGGGAGGAAGTGATCACAGCCATGAGGGGTGGTGAAGGGCAGGCTAAGGGTTTTGGCCTGGGAAGAGCTAAGTCTCTGTGCAGAAGAAATGGCAGGGCCAGGACAGCTCAGACACCTGCAGGCCTCTTCTCACACAGCCTCTCCTTCTGGCCATGCCCCGTATTCCAGATTAGGTCTCCATCACATTCTCTCATAACACCTCTCAACTTCCCTTTATGGTAGTTATACATTGGCAGGTGTGATCGTTGGATTAGTGCCTGTCTCTCCCACCAGAGTCTGAGCTCTGAGAGGCTGGGGTTTGCTCATGGTGGTTTGCCCCTGGATGTAGCATTGTAGGGACTCAGTCTTTACCTGTGGAATGAATGAAGAGTAAATGAGTGCAATGCCGTCCTGCCTCCATGACCTGCCTTAAGCTCATGGAGACGGAGAAGGAAGAGGGTGTGGCTTTGAAGTTTCTTTTAGGCTCCCAGGGTCGGGTTGGGGTTAGAGTTTGCAGAATTATCTCATAGTCTAGGGGAGATGATAAATTTGGGAGCCAGGAAGTCAGGGTGCTGGATGCAGATAGGAGTTGGCCTTGTTCCTGCTCTCAGGCTCCTAGGAAAGCAGGTGGGGCAGGCTGGGGAAGGATGTCATGGGCAGTGTGGTGATAGCTCAAGACCGGGGTTCTAGCCTCATGTCCATCAAAGGTCTGCTGGATAACTTCACTAAGCTCCATCTGGGCCAAGATTCTCCATCTGTCCCATGATGGGTTTGGTGAGATGATGCGCAAAGATTCTTCCAACACCAGAGTTCAATGAGATTAGGAAGCAGAATTCTAGGTTCAAGGGCCACAGTAAACTTTTAATCTCAACTGCAGAGTGCAAACCCTTACACTTCCCTTCTGCAAACAGAGTGGAGTGAAGAGATCTACTTTCCTTGTTTTCCAGACTTCAGTCCTTCAAGCTCTAACTTCATGAGTTTATTTATTTATTTATTTATTTTTATTGAGACAGAGTTTTGCTCTTGTTGCCCAGGCTGGAGTACAATGGTGAGATCTCGCCTCACTGCAACCTCTGCCTCCTGTGTTCAAGTGATTCCCCTGCCTCAGCCACCCGAGTAGCTGGGATTACAGGCATGCGCCACCACACCCGGCTAATTATTTTGTATTTTTAGTAGAGATGGGGTTTCACCATGTTGGCCAGGTTGGTCTCGAACTCCTGACCTCAGGTGATCCACGCACCTCTGCCTCCCAAAGTGCTGGGATTACATATGTGAGTTACCACACGCGGCCTAACTTCATGACTCTAAAACATTTGTGTTTTGTGTCATTATTTGTTTAATACATTTCCTTAAGTGGCCTATTTTTTAAATCAATGATTTTTAGTATGGGCAGACTTATGCAAGCATCATTACAATTAATATTAGAACATTTTTGTCACTCCTTCAGGAAACCCCATATCCACTATCACTGTTTTAACTTACATATGTACATTATAAAAGAGCACTTGATAGCACTACCATAAATAGAAATTCAGTATCACTTGCCATAAATGGAAGATACACATAAAAGTAAACCCAGTGGGCATTCTGGCTAATACGGTGAAACCCCGTCTCTACTAAAAATACAAAAAATTAGCCGGGCGCGGTGGCGGGCGCCTATGGTCCCAGCTACTAGGGAGGCTGAGGCAGGAGAATGGTGTGAACCCGGCAGGTGGAGCTTGCAGTGAGCTGAGATCGTGCCACTGCACTCCAGCCTGGGTGACAGAGCGAGACTCTGTCTCAAAACAACAACAACAGAAAAAAACAAAACAAAACAAAAAACAAAACAAAACAGCACAAAAAAACCCAAAAACCAAAAAAAAAAAAAAAACACCAAAAAACAAAAAACAAAAAAACCCCCAAAAAACCCAACGGGAACAAAACAGTGTTGTGGAATTCTGGCTCTATACGATTGCCTGCTGCATGCTGGGCTTGCTGTCTTAGTAAAAGGAAGGAAGAACAAGTGTTAGGTGTTAAAGATATAGCTGTCCCAGGCTGGGTGTGGTGGCTCACGCCAGTAATCCCAGCACTTTGGGAGGCCGAGGCGGGCGGATCATGAAGTCAGGAGATCGAGACCATCCTGGCTAACACGGTGAAACCCTGTCTCTACTAAAAATACAAAAAATCAGCCGGGCGTGGTGGCACGCGCCTGTAGTCCCAGCTACTCGGGAGGCTGAGGCAGGAGAATTGCGTGAACCCGGGAGGCGGAGCTTGCCGTGAGCCGAGATGGTGCCACTGCCCTCCAGCCTGGGCGACAGAGCGAGACTCAGTCTCAAAAAACAAACAAACAAACAAAAAAGATATAGCTGTCCCAAACCAAGATTTTGTCCTTAAATAAATCTAAGAGATTGAAAAAGAAGTAATCCCTAAGAGGTTTCCCCTCAGTGTCTCACATTTTGGGGACCACTAAGGTTGGGCTTTCATATCCGTAGTCTCTTCTGAGCCTCACTATAACTCTGTGAGGGAGGGATTATCATTCCCATTTTACAGATGAGAAAACTGAGGCTTGGGGAAGTTAGCTGTTTTACCTGAGTTCTGCAGAAAGTGGTTGAGGAAGTTCTTAGTTCCAGGTGCTCTTTCCCCCTGAGAGCTGCTGCCCCCCACTCCTGCCCTAGACAGAGCGCACACAGCCTGTCCCTCCCCAGGCTCAGGGATACTGTGGCAGTGTCTTTGCTAGGGAATGAAAGGATCTGTCTATGGGGACCCAGGGCCCTGAGCCTTCTGGTTTATTTACCTCAAGGCCATTGAACTGACATCTCTAAGTTAGAGCATCCTGAGGCCAGATGCTGCCCGTGACATCGTCCTTTTGTCTCACGGTAGAAACCTCGAGTGCTAGAGCTGGCCAGGAACAAAACCATCATCTGGTTCAGTGTCCCCTAAACTTTATCCAGACTTGTGAAGTCCCTGTACATTGTGATGGGCTTCATCATCACATGACTCCTCCAGAAATATTTCCAATGACTCTGCATTTTGCGTGGCCCAGGATAAAAAAAGACTCGAAGTAAAAAGGAAAAAAAAAATGGAGTTCGAGTCATTGGTTTTAATACAGTGTTATAAAGCTAGGGTTTAATACATGTGAAAATTTTCTATAGTATATGTTCAGATATTACAGAAAGACACACTTCAACATTTTCCTACTTGACATGTGATGCCATTTGGTTCATTTTCTACAAAGAAACTTTGTAGGAGAAGGAAGAAATGAAAAATCATGCTGGCCATGGAGAGACATGACAGTTCCTTGGGTCCAGTCGCTAATCGAGGGATGAGCTGGCCCTGAGTACCCCGGGTTGGGTGCAGGGTGAAGGCCACACCATCACCTCTGGAGTGTTCTCCCCAACTGTGCTTACCCTGCATTGAACCAAGCTTCGAGGGTCTTCTAGATGTGACTACCAGGCTACAGGAAAAAGGGAGGGTGGAGGAGCAGGGGAAAGACACCATGAAGAAACCATCAACATTCTGCAAGACAACTGGTCTCAAAAGTCCATATCATGAAAAAGATGAGAGGGCTTTTCTAGATTAAAAGAAAATAAAGTGATGTAACAATCAAATCTAATGTGTGAAACGTGGCCAGATCCAGGTTAAAAAAAACGCAATAAAGACATTTTTGGCCTAGTGGGGGAAATTTGCATATGGACAGGGTATTAGGATTATAGAATTATTTTTAATTTTCCTAGTGTGATAATAGTATTATGATTACATAGGAGGATGTTCTTATTCTTAGGAAATAATGCAGGTAGAAGAATTTATAGAGGAAAAGTCATGATGTCTGCAACTTTCAAATGGTTCAACGAAAAAATATACATACAAATGTATGTCTATCTATGCATACTATATACATGCTATATATACACACGTATATATAAAGAGATAGATATATGTGGAGAAGGAGGGAAAGCAAATATGCAAAATGTTAACACTGTAATCTCAGGGGACCTATAATGGTGTCAATTGTACTATTAACTTTTCTGTATGCTTGAATTTTTCATCATGAGTAAAAATGAAATTAGGCTTCATTTAGGGCTGAATCCGTATCAAAATTAGCTGGTGTGGCAGCTCACACTTATAATTTCAGCACTTTGGGAGGCCGAGGCAAGAGGATTGCTTGAGACCAGGAGTTTGAGGAACCAGCCTGGGCAACATATGGAGAACTCTGCTAAAAATAAAAAAATTAGCTGGGTGTGGTGGTGCACACCTGTAGTCCCAGCTACTCAGGAGGCTGAGATGGGAGGACTGCTTGGGCCCAAGAGTTCAAGCTGGCAGCGGGCTATGGCTGTGCCACTGCACTCCAACCTGGGTGACAGAGTAAAATCCTGTCTCAAAACATTGAAAAAAAGGGCTGGGCATGGTTGCTCACACCTGTAATCCCAGCACTTTGGGAGGCTGAGGCGGGCAGATCACGAGGTCAGAAGTTCGAGACCAGCGTGACCAACATGGTGAAACCTTGTCTCTACTAAAAATACAAAAATTAGCCGAGTGTGGTGGCACGCGCCTGTAGTCCCAGCTACTCAGGAGGCTAAGGCAGGAGAATTGCTTGAACATGGGAGGCGGAGGTTGCAGTGAGCAGAGATCGTGCCATTGCACTCTAGCCTGGGTGACAGAGTGAGACTCCATTTCAAAAGAGAAAAAAAATTGAAAAAAAAAAGTCAAAATACAGACTAAAATTTAACCACAGCATTAACAATAGTCAAAGATTGCTTTCTGTTTTTAGCCTAGTGTTAGAAATTCTGCATACTGTGTAGAAGATACCAGCCATTCTAGCAGGTCGAGGTATTGATGAGCCACCCAGGGACTGGGCTGTGGCCATGCTCCCCCGAGACCAGCTAACCCTGCCCGGTCTTCCACCACGCACCTGCGAAGGCAGTGCCCTTTCAAAGGGAACATTGACAAGTCTTCCACCGACTGATTTTTGAAAAATGGAAGTCGAACCAGAAGCCGTTTCGACCTTTATTGATGTAAACCATCAGTGTAGCACAATTGCTTGTTTTACAAATGGAGAAACTGGGACCTAGTGAGGGGAAGGGACTGAGTCAAACCCGCACAGTAAGTGATTGGCAGAGCTAGAGTTTGCACCCAGGTCTTTAGACAACCAAGTTAAGGTTTTCTCCATCACCCCCTTTCATCTTTTGAAAGATTGGGTTTCAGCCAGGGGCGGTGGCTCACGCCAGTAATCCTAGCACTTTGGGAGGCCGAGGCGGGCGGATTATGAGGTCAGAAGTTCGAGACCATCCTGGCTAACATGGTGAAACCCTGTCTCTACTAAAAATGCAAAAAATTAGCCGGGCGTGGTGGCGGTCGCCTGTAATCCCAGCTACTCGGGAGGCTGAGGCAGGAGAATTGCTTGAACTTGGGAGGTGGAGGTTGCAGTAAGCCGAGATCGCACCACTGCACTCCAGCCTGGGTGACAGAGTGAGACTCCGTCTCAAAAATAAAAAGAAAGACTGGGTTTGTCCTAAACATCTGCATGGCTCTCTCTGCTGCTCTCTCAGAACCTAATGCCTTACACTTTACAATCTATTTTAAAGTCAGCTGCAATCTATAGAAGGTTAGAAGCAGCAGATCAGAAGCGGAGAAGAGAGGTGCTATGGCCAAGCTAGTGACCACAGCCAGAAGTGGCAGCGAAAGAGATGACAAAGAAGGAGAATTCAAAGAACCTCAAACCCCAGGGATATTCTGTGCAAGGGCAAATGATACTGAGAGCATCCCTTCACACAGGAATTTCATAAGACAGTAGAGAGCAGACTGCTATCTCAGACAACTTCAAAACCTGGGCCGGGCGCAGTGGCTCATGCCTGTGATCCCAGCACTTTGAGAGGCCGAGGCAGGTGGATCATCTGAGGTCAGGAGTTTGAGACCAGCCTGACCAATATGGTGCAATCCTGTCTCTACTGAAAATATAAAAATTAGCTGGGCGTGGTGGCGTGTGCCTGTAGTCCCAGCTACTTGGGAGGCTGAGACAGGAGAATCACTTGAACCAGGGAGGCGGAGGTTGCAGTGAGCTGAGATAGTGCCATTGCACTCTAGCCTGGGCAACAGAGCAAGACTCCATCTCAACAAAACAAAACAAAACAAAACAAAGCGAAACAAAATGAAACAATCCGGGCTACCACATGTATCGAGCTGTCAACTGTGTAAGAAATGGCTTATCCGAGAGGACAGGGTTCCCAGGAGCTATGAGGGCTGACTTTGCTGTATAGACCATCGCACTAGCCTTTTGCATGTGCAAATCTCATCTTCCCAGTGAAAGTGCAACTTTGGGAGAGCAGGGGCTATGCTCCAACCAAGTTTGGGCATTGTCAGGCAGTGGCTCTTCAGTTTGCAGTCTGGGTCCAGATCCCAGCTCCGTCAGTGACTATCCATGTGTCCGGGGTAACTTGCTTAACTTCTCTGAGCCTGTATGAAATGGAGATATTAATAGTAACAGCAGCTAGGTCACAAATTGATGGAAGGGTTAAACGACACTGAGATTAAATAACATTTGCTTGGCTCAGAGTCAGTGGCCCAGTAAAGATTCAAAGAGTGAGCTCTGCAAATACCTGGGGGAAGAGAATCCAGGTGGAGGAAGAGCAAGGGTGATGGCTCAGAGGCAGGGGTATCCCTGGGGTGTCTGTGGAACCTCAAGGAAGCCATGGTGGCTGGGGCAGAGCTAGCGAGAGGAAGGGAAGCAGTGGGTGAGACCACCGGGTTGGAGGGGAAAATTGCGTTTTATTTCACGTGTTTGTTATTTTTGGGGTTTGCTTCTGTTTATGGAAAGATACTGATTTCCCATATCTCGCTGCTACAAAGTGCCCCTTTAAAATAATATAGAAAAAAGAATCAGTGTGGAAAAAAACCAGAATACATTGCAGCTCACAAATAAGCAAAAATCCTGAAGACTATCCTCAGATGACTGAAATTAGGAAAATGAGGAAGGCAGGTCCCTCTCTCTCACATTATTTCCTTAGCACAAGTAGGTTTGAAATTCCGAGGCTGAAGCTTTACTGGCAACCTCGATGTCACAACTGCGAACCTTGAATTCTCCTGATCTCAGAGCTTTCAAGCTGGGAGGCTCCTGGATCATGTCATCCTTGCACCTCCACTTTACAGATGGAGACACTGAGGTCCAGGAGGGCAAAAAGATTCAGGCAGATGCTCTGGTTCAGAGGGAAGAACTGTACACAGTTTCTATGGGACTGTGACGCTCTGGAGACCTTCCTTCCTGGCTCCCCTTATATCCCCCTGTGCATCCACCATTGATCAGAGAAGGCAGGCAAGGGAGGCCAGAGGACATGGGGGGCACCTGGAGGCTGCAGGCCCAGGAGTTTGCTCTGGAGGCTGGCAGGGCAGGTGATGGTTCCTGGTTGCGCCCAGGTTCAGCTGAGGTAGCTCTGGTCAACCAAGTCAGGTGCTGAGATGTTCCTGGGGGGCCCTGGGAGTTCCTCTAGTGCCTGAGGGGATAGGACCATTGCTGCCTTGGCTACCACTCCCAGGCCAGGCAGTTCTAGCTGCAGCACTGTTAGCCCCTTGCCCGTCACAGCTCCCTTGGGAACTGGTTTCTATCCATGCCAGGGAGAAGGGGCCAAGCTTGGGTTCTGAAGGTCTGGGGAGCCGGGGTCAAACCTCTTCACCTCTGATGTTGCTTGTGTTGTGCGTCCCCTTGAATCACACTCTGGTAGGATGGCGGGGGCTCCACCGGCAGGCCTTTCAGATGCGATGGTGTGTTCGGAACAAGGCATGCGTCATCATTCTGCAAAAGAAAAGTCACCGCCCCTGCTGCTCACAGCTGTGGAGCAACTGGCTGCTTCTGAAACACTTCTCTGCTAGTTCACTTCTGAAGACTCAAGTTCTCCATGAACGTGGGGAAACTGAGGCTTGAGAGATGAAGCGACTTCCATAGACCAGCGTGTGACTCCCTCCACTCTCCCTGCTCTTGAAAAGGGAGTAGGGGGAGGCCCACGTGGGAGTCAGTGGATGGGGCCCTGGTTCCCGTCCCACTACCAGTGTCCTGGTGACCAGGTGCAAGTCACTCACCCTGCTGGGTTTCCTGAGGGGGGCTGGGCCAGGTAATGACCCAAGTCCCTTCTATCCAGGATACACTCTAGGGGCAGGTCTAATGCTAACAGTGTCCGCCAGTGATTGCTGCCACACCTCCATCCCTGATTCGTGGTGAGGGTGGCACCAACTCAGTGCTGGAGAGCCTGTCCCTGGCACCATCCTTACTGATGGGGAGGGCACAGGGCCCATTGGGAAACCTGGCATGGCCGCCTACTGGCTGTGAGACCATGGGAAATCACTTAACTCTTCTAAGGTTCATTTTTTCCTCTTTAAAATGGAAAAGCAGAACCTGCCTCCCAGAATGGCTGTGAGATTCAAGGAGGTCTTAGCTAGTGCAGTAGGCAGAAGCATGGTCCCCAAAAGACGTCCATGTCCTAATCTCTGGTCACATGGCAGAGAAGAATTAAGGTTGCAGATGGAAATAAGGTTTCCAATCAGCTTTGAGATGGGGAGATTCTCCTGGATTATCTGTCTGGGCACAGTATGATGACAAGGGTCCTTAAAGGTAGAAGAGGGAGACAGGGTTATTGGAGGATGTTGTGATGCTGGCTTGATGTTAAATGAAACTCAGAGGCCATCAACTTATATAGCATTATGTGAACACTCCGTGTGTGATGAGGTCACTAACATGAAAATCAGTGTCAAACTCGAAGAATTATGGGGGATTTGGCACTTTTTAAAATAATGTTCTAAAGTTGAGATTGTAATATGATTTTTTTTCTTTAAAGAAATGAGCCTTGGAGATCACTTCTGGTCAGGGTCTTTATTTTTTATTTATTTTTTTCTTTTATAAAATATCCTTATCCTGAACTTTTAAGGACCTTTGGGGTGGGGAGAGACTTACCTTCTATTTTAAAATATATCTAGCCCCAGTCTGCCATTCTGCCATCCCCACTGGTAGACAAGGGCGAGGCTGTGGGTTAGACATAGCTCAGGCTGAATCCTGGATTTCCTGACTGGGTGCTTCTCCTTGGGAAGTGATGTGACCTCTCTGAACCTTAGCTTGCTAGTCTGTAGTATGGGAATTGAAATACCTCAAAGGGTTGTTGAGGGCTGGGCACGATGGCTCATGCCTGTAATTCCAGAACTTTGGGAGGTCCTGGCTGGCTGATCACTTGAGGTCAGGAGTTTGAGACCAGCCTGGCCAGGATGGCAAAACCTCATCTATATTTAAAAAAATACAAAAATTAGCCAGGTATGGTGGCACGTGCCTGTAGTCCCAGCTACTTGGGAGGCTGAGGTGGGAGAATTGCTTGAACCCGGGAGGCGGAGGTTGCAGTGGGCCGAGATCGTGCCACTATACTCCAGCCTGGGTGACAGAGTGAGACTCAGTCTCAAAAGAAAAAGGGTTGTTGAGAAGATAAAGTAAATACAGCTATATTTATCTATATATCTGCACGTCCATATCCATCCATACATCATCCATCCATCCATCCATCCATCCAGCCATCAATGGATGCATCGATTGATCCATCAATATAGTGCTTAATAGAGTCCCTGGAATTCCTTAAATGCCCAATCTTTGATGACTCTGCCTGTCACTTGTTTCCACCACAGCCAAACTCCACACACACTGTGGCTTCCCCAGGCCTTCTCTGTCCTGTCTCCAAGCCAGTGCTCGTGCTGTTGTTGCTCTGCTGAAAGTCCCTCTTTCACCTATGCTTGTGGGTCCGAATCCTGCCCAGTCACCATGGGCCTCTGTGATGCAATTTCCCCAGGGCCTTCAGAGCTGGCAGCACAGTAGCGTGTTGTTCTGGGCACCCATGAAGTTTCCTCTCTGGCAGCCTCACCCTTTTCTCCTTGGATTGGCCTCCTCTCTTGCCCCCGTGCATTGGCTTCCCTACTGGACTGTGGGCTGTCACTTAGTGAATGCTCAGCAACGTGAGGAATGAATGAAACACGCTCCTCTTGTAACCCCCACATATCTTTCCTTTCTGAGCTCTCTGCTGCCTCGTGCCCCCATTTTTTGTCTTCCTGGGAAGACAAGCCCTTGTCTTACCTTTGCAGATGGGCGGTCCTCTCTCCAGGCTGTGACAGCTGTGGGCACTGGCAGGAAGAGCTCTAGGACAGTGAAGCAGAGCAATGCCAGCTCCAGCCTCTGGATGTGGACCTGAGAGGGGAGAGGGAAGGAAGGCAGGGTGAGGCCTTGCTGGGTGTCTGCACGCATCATGTGGGCTTAGCCAGGCAGGGGTCAGATCCACAGCAGAGGGCAGTTGGGGCTTCAGCTCCCAGGTGTGCGTGGGGAAGGCAGGGTGGGTCTCTGTGGGATGGGGACTGGGTCTGTCTTGGTCGCTGTCCTACACTCAATGCCTGGCACATATGGGTCTTTGGTGAGTATTGACCTAACATTTGAGGGCTGGAGAATCTCATGGGTCCCTGGTAAGAATGACAGTAGCCTTAGGGTCATCTGATCCAAGTCTATTTGACAGATGGGGGTACCTAGTCCCAGAGTGAGGGAGCATGTTTTACAGCAGGTGAGGGGAAGAGCTGTACAGCTGGGAGACATCTCATAGTATCACATGCATTTGATGGGGAAGCATATGTATATGTGTGTGTGTGCACGCACGTGATGTGCATGTGTATGCACGTGTGTGTATGTGCTGGGAGGAGATAAGGAATAAAAAACCACTATGATCAGAACCCTTGTGGGCGTGGTGGCTCACGCCTGTAATCCCAGCACTTTGGGAGGCTGAGGTGGGAGGATCACTAGAGGTCAGGAGTTCAAGACCTGCCTGGCCAACATGGTGAAACCCCATCTCTACTAAAAATACAAAAATTAGCCTGGCGTGGTGGGGCCTGTGGTGGGTGCCTGTAATCCCAGCTACTCGGGAGGCTGAGGCAGGAGAATTGCTTGAATCTGGGAGGCGGAGGTTACAGTGAGCCTCGATCGTGCCACTGCGCTCCAGACCAGTTGACAAGAGTAAGACTCCGTTCCCCCCCCCACCCCCACCCCCAAAAAGAAAAAAGAATTCTTGGAGCCTGGCCCAGAGGCACCCAGCGGTCTGCCTTCTGCTTCAGAGGCAGCAGTGGTATGGTGAAAAGAGCACCAGGCTTGGAGTCAAAGACCCACTAATCTAGCCTCTCTGGACCTCAGTGTTCACTCCCAGAAGATGAGGGTAACAAAGTGGACTTGGCCAGCTTTGCAAGGCTGCTGGGAGGCTCCCGGATCACAGGGGCCACCAGGGACACCATGCTTAGAGCCCTGGCTGGGAAATCAGCAGTTTTAGGCTGTGGTCCTGAATTTGCGGTCAAGTTGCTGCATGACCTCAGGCAGGCTCCTCCCCATCTCTGGCCCCATTTCCCAATCTATAAAAGTGGACTTGGATTCAGTGATGCTGACCAGTCAGCAGCCCAGCACCCCCCTTTCCACCACACCTTGTGGGGGACAGAAACAGGTTGGCCAAGGGCCCAGCAACCCACACCTGGGCTCCAGGAGGGGCTTTCTGTGAGCTGGAAACATCCTGTTGGCCAAATCCAAGGCAGCACCTTCACTGAAGTCAGAGGGCCCTCCAGGCCTGGGTACTCACCGTGGAGTTGGGGTACATTCTCCAGATCGGGGACTCAAATGGGCTCTCCAGAAAGAGATCCTTGGAGATGACGAAGAGGCCAGACAGCACGCAAAAGAGGCTGACGAGGTTTGTCATCAGGCACAACATCTTCTATAGGTGAAAAATAAAGGTAACAGCTGTCCAAAGGGTGGAGACCTGGGGCTAGGTCCTCCCCCCATGCTTGCCAGTAGCTTCCTCTGTAGCTTCAGGAGAGACTTTGCCTGTCACTGGGCCCAAGGCCCCCTCTGCCTGTCACTGGCCCCTCAGCCCCTCACACAGGAGTGAGCTGAGCTGCTCCTGTGTGACCACTGAGGAAGGCCCAGCTGGCCCTTGCCTTCTATGGGACAAATTGGGAGAACCCAAGAGCTGCCTTCAGATCCAAGAGCTTTGCAATAAAGGATGCCCCATTGCCATTTCCTGCTCAAAGCCAGCCCCGACCATCCTACATCAGCTATGCCAAGTGTCAGGGATTCGACACCCAGGTGACCCCTCATCCAGCCCCTTCCCCACCAGAAAGGTCAGGAGGAGCTCTGAAAGTGCCCTATCCTCACATATCCCAGTACTAGCCCCTTTTCTCTGCCCACCCGCCATGGTCCCTGAAATGCCTGTATTCATCGTCCCCTTGGGTTAAGCATCATTCCAAGAGCCTCTTGCCAAGTGCAAATCCTCGTAGTGAGGAAAGACTATGCACATATGGAATCTGTAGCCTTTTATACTGGAATGGGTTTCTTTACAGTAAGAGTGTCCTTATGCTCAGGTATACAAAGCAAGAGGCCTATGGTTCTAAAAGGGGCTCACCCAGGAGGGTGAGGTCTGGGGAATGGGCACGTCTTTGTCAAGCATCTCCTGCCTCTGCTAGATAAACTGCACAACCGTCCTTCTATTCTCTATGCCCTCTGAGAAAGCAGGGAGCAACCACAGCCTAGACAGGCTGAGGGACACAAATAGGGAAGGACCTGGCTTGGGCTTCGGGGGCAGAAGGAGGGGAGGTGGGAAGACCTGGGTGTGGGCTGTGATTTGCAGGGATGTTCCTTCCATCATCCATCCACCTCCACCCATCCAGTCTTGTGCTAGGTGTCTACTCTGTGCCTACTTGGGCCACCTTGGGCTACCACGATGCTCGGGCACATTCTGCCCAGAAAGAATTTGGTGTACGGTAGAGACAGGTAAGTCCACAGAGTTGTGGGAGCATGGAAGGCAGCCATGGAGGTCAGGGAAGATCTCTGGGAGGACAAGACATACAGGTTGTCTTGAGTGGTCAAGAGTAAGTCAAAGATGGGAGCTATGTGTGCAGGGGAGAGGGCAAGCTGTTTGGGCAGCGGCCAGCATGGGCAGAACGGGGAGGACCACAGTTCCATCTGCCTGGGTCTTAGAGAGGAGAAGTAGATGCAAATCCAGCTGGAGGCTGGGGCTTGCAGGCTATGTGGTGATTAAGATTAAGACTCAGTAGATTTGAGAGGAAGCAAAGTTGTGTCCTAGATGGATGGGTCAGAGTGCCTGGGAGCTATTTCCTTCTCTGCCTCACTGCACTGGAAAGAGAGAAGCTTCAGATGGTGCTTCCTTTCCTCCCACAGCCAAATCTGTCAGCCTGTCTGCATCTGGACCCTTCTGCTTGGACATCCTCTGCTGTCCTGAAGGCAAGAGCCTGCTCTTAGCAAGTCCTGGAGAAGTGCCCTCACAATCACCCCTACAGACAGATGCCCTTAACAAAGTTATGCCATGCTCGGATGGAAGAGAATGATCTCAGTGCACCCACTCACCAGGTAAGTTTTAGAAAAGGTCTTCATTGTTATCGCCAAGATCCCTGAAATCAGAAACTGCAGGACAGATTTGAAAGTCAAATGAGAGAAGCTGGGGTTCCTCAAAACCCACAAATTCCCACCCCCACCCTATTCTCCAAGAAAATCAACACTGGGCGGCCAGTGGGGCAGAGAATACTATTCCTCCGGCAAAGTGAGCTCCTCTTGCCTGCCATGTGGCCCATCCAAGGCGCTGCCCACCTCATATCTTCCCATGTGCACAAACCTCCATACCTCCTTCCATCTCTACACCTTGGACCAAGCTGTGCCCTGCACTTAGAACTCCCTCCTAGCCCCTCCTGCTTCCCTCATTTTACAAACCCAAACCATCGCTGGGATCAGTGGCACTATCCCCTCTACCCCGACTGTTTCTCTTTTCCTCAATCTTGTAGTTGGGAGGATATGAGTTCTTGCTTCCAAGGTCTCTGGGAGCACCTCTGCAATCATTCTTTCCAATGTGCACTGAGCACCTACTATGGGCTAGTCCCTGGGAGCACAGGGTGAATAAACACTGCATGTGTAGAAAGTTCTATTGCCGTGCAGTGAAAGCCCCATCCTGTGGGCAGTGGGAACAGAGGACTGATGTGAAAGTGGGATTGGGATACTTGCCCAAGACAGTGCCGTGGAGCTTGGGCTTAGTGCATAGGCAGGACTCCACCTGGGAGTCAGGAATGGGGTGGGCTCCCTGGAGACCTGAAGGAATGTAGAGCTTCTGGGAAAGGTGAATGCACTGGTCCAGTGTCATCTCCCATCCTGGCTGATGGCCTTGGGAGGACGGGAGCCACGCCTTACACCCTGTGTGTTTTCATAGCTCAACCCCAACAGGGCACCTGTAGCTGGATCCAGAGGCAGCCTGGCTGCTCAGAAGGCCGGGGAAGAATGAAGCCATCCCTGGGTCCTACTCACCCTCCTCTTTGCCAAATGCACATATTCAATTATGGGAGAGTGGATAGCCTCCGAGTGCTCTCTTGGGACTCAGAATTGACAGGTGCTCCCTGGAAGGAGCTATTTCCATTGTGACTGAGATAAAAGCAACAGAGATAGGAACACTGGAGAAAGGGCCTCGCTTCTGCTGCACTCCTGTTAGCTCTCTCTATCCCACCCTGCATCCTGTCCCAAATGCCAGGGCCTGCCAGGGCCTCCCAGGCCTGCCTTGCAGACTCCCACACCCCGTCTGTGTTTTGCCTTCTACTCACAGAGGCAGCCCCCCAGAATGGATACCAAGACTTCAGCACCACCAGGTGGAGGCTCTTGACTGTAGAGGCCAGGTAGCCCCCAAAGACCAGGTGCAGCAGAGCGATGGTGATGTGGAAGGCCTGGGTGAGGAAGACAGAATGGCTGGGGTGAGGGCATCGGTCACTGGCTGTAATTGAGGCCACTGGTGCCCTGGACCTACTGGCTGTGCTGAGTCCCTTCTGTCATCTTAGGGATCCCAGAGACCAGGCTCTCTAAGAAGGACCACTCCCCAGGATTCCCTGCAGAAAGAGCTGAAGCTGCCAAGGGCCCCATAGGTGGGAGCTGTCTATCCTGGAGCTGGCAGCCTTCTCCTGCCATTCTCCCCAGGACAGGGCCCTGTCCAAACCTCACAAGGCAGTAGTAGGTGTGGGCAGATTCTCTCCAATCCTCAAGGCCTTTTCCAGCTCAGATGAATGTTCAGCAGGAAAGCTGGAGCCTTTCTCTTTTCCCTTTCTCCCCTTGGGGCCCCCCAGCATCCTCTTCATATCCCCCTCTCCTCTTCCTCCCACTGCCGGGACCCTGGGAAGTGGATGCTCACCCCCAGCTCCTTGAGAAGGCTGCTCCTTTTCTGGGACTTCTCGTGCTGGCGTGGAGCCAGGAGCTTGGGCTGGGTCGTGTTCTGGGGTACACTTGTCTGCCAGGGCTGGACCCCTGGGGCAGCTGTTGTCTGCCCCCTAGCACAACGGCTGGGAATAACTGTGGCTTCTGCTTTCATTGACGCTGGATGGGGGCCCTGGCTGCAGGATGGGGAGAAAGGCCATCAGAACCCATCTCATTTCTGAGGCTTGTGCCTGGGTGAGCCTCTGCCAATCACCTCTGTTTATGGGACTGGATCTTTCCAGAACCGTGGTTGCCCTCTCCAGCAGCCCCTGGTCTTGATTTGATCTGGAATAATCTGGCCCCTGGGGATGGGAGTAATTGCTGCTCACAGCCTTTCTGGGGTTGCAAAGACACAGCTCCTTTTGGGGCAGAAAAAACGAAGACCAGGCAAACTTCACAACCAGTGGAAGACAGAGCTCACCCAAAGTGGCCAGACTGCAGTTTGGAAGAGTTGGGAGGTGTGAGAGGTGCGGGTCGATGGAGGGGCTTTGTAAACAGTCTCCATCCACTGGTCCAAGATGAGTGACTGAAGGCAGGTGGGAAATAATTGTCCTACCTCCTGTGGTGGTGCCCACGCCTCCTGGAGAGAAGGGAAGAAAATATCTTCCACCGAGGACTTTTATGAGCCAACACTGAGTCAGGAAGTCCATATTTAACGATGCTAACATTTACAAATACTTTCTCTGCTCCAGGCACTGAGATAAACCTTCTACATGCATTACCTGATTTTGTCCTCATTCCGACCCTATGAGGTAAATACTGTCCTCACTCTCATTTTGCAGATAAGGCTCAGAAAGGTTAAGCCACTTGCCCATGGTCACACAGCCAATAAGTGACTTGGACCTGAAGCATGGCAGGCTGGCTCCAGAGCCTGGGACTTAAGTCCTTCATGCACTGTTGGCTCAACAATTGGAAATGAATGTTCTAGATGTTCTCATGGGCACAAAAAGGAGTCGGGGAAAAAACTTAGAAGGGGGCTGGACACACGACCTGTAGACAGGGCCTGGTATAGTGTATACTGACTCCGTGGGATGTGCTAGGGCTTGGGGGCTGCCTGGGGACTTGGTGAGAAAATCCAACGTAGCCTTTCTGTCCCAGAAAGTGGAGAGCTGGGTGGGGAAGAAAGGGAGCTGGCTTGTGGGGATTGAGGTCAGAGATGGTTTCTCCATGGGGATGGGGCTAATGAGCAAATCCTTGAGAGAGAGAGGCTGCTCTCTGACTCTATCCTGGATGAATGAAAAAGGAGGGGCATTCCTCTCACTTCTAAGTCTGACTTGTGGATCCAGAAAGTTCCATTGAGCATCCACATTTTCCACAGGGATGCAGGGAAAGAGCCTTGGGAAGTTTGGAGGGACAAATAGCCCAGGTGATTATATCCTGGATTGGGTAGAGGGGAAAGGAAGGGACATTATCAAGAGCCAAAGAGCCAGATGGGGCCTCACAGTCGGGTGAGCACTGTATGCCGGGCACTGTGCCAGGAGGCAGTTTTGCCTGGCAACTTCCCTTAATGCTCAGGAAGTCAGCACCATTGCATAGAAGAGGAAACCAAGGTTCCGAGAGGTTGCCTGCCTTGGCCACGGTCACACAGTGAGGAAGTGCCTGGAACTGGAACCACGCATGGTCTTACTCCAACGCCAGTGCTCTGGGCCTGGGCTGCTGGGTGGGACCCCCTGATCGATATCTCCGTGGTCCTGCAGTGACGACCTCTGATTTAGTTGGGTGAGTGGGCAGAGGGTCTCCCTCTTTCCTGGGCTTCAGAAGCTGAGCTCATAGACACAGTGCTGCGTGACTCTGTTGACTCTGCCCAGCTATGCATGGGAACTGTCCCTCTCTCAGTTCCCAAGCCTTCAGAAGTCCGTCTGACACAGCTAGCTGGACTAAGGGATGTATTTGGTGGCAGAGGCCTGAACCAGATTAGCCACTGGCTTCACCTAGACTCTGCACACCTGGGAGGACAATACCTGGACCCAGGCCTGGACTCCACTGCAAAGAACAGAAGAAGAGGGATTTCTTAGTAGAGCTGCCTCGGATGGAACTGCTTGTCCACGGGGATAGTGAGTGCCCGGGCACTGGAGCTGTACCTCCACCTGGACATTCACTTGTGAGAGCTGTGGCAGCAGGAATGGTTCAAATACCCAACAGGGAGTTGGATTCAAGAATCCAGAATAACCTTTCCCAAAGTATGTTCCATGGAACATTGGTCCTGATGGATCTGCAGTAAAAGGGTTCCATGGTCAAATAAGTTTGAGAAACCATGGATAGCCTCTTCTCCCTTTTTCTCATATGAAAGACTCTGAGATTTTCTACAAGTGGCACACTCTGTTTTAGTATTAAGGGCATTTCTCAAACTTAATTGGCCATAGAAACTTTATTTTTTATTTATTTATTTATTTTTATTTTTGAGACGCAGTTTTGCCCTTGTCACCCAGGCTGGAGTGCAGTGGCGTAATCTTGGCTCACCGCAACCTCCCTCTCCCGGGTTCAAGTGATTCTCCTGCCTCAGCCTCCTGAGTAACTGGGATTACAGGCACCTGCCACCACGACCGGCTAATTTTCTATTTTTAGTAGAGATGAGGTTTCTCCATGTTGGTCAGGCTGGTCTCAAACTCCCGACCTCAGGTGATCCGCCCGCCTTGGCCTCCAAAAGTGCTAGGATTACAGGCGTGAGTCACTGCGGCCTCGCCGGCCAAGGGATCTTTTCTTTCTCATTGTCCAATGGGTCTATGCAATTGGTGTTCTGTGGGGTCTGCTTTTGGGCAAAATGGCCTTGAAGGTTTCAATTTCTGGTTCTGGGCTCTGGTTTTTGGCCTGATTTCTCTGCTTTTGGTTTGCTCATGTGCATATCACAGTGGGAATGGGAATTGAGTGATGATCTCTAGGGTCCCTTCCAACTTTAAATATAATACTTCTCTCACGGGATAGAGAGCCGCTACAGGGAATTTTATACAACCAGGAGAGGAAGGAGTTGCAGAGGGCAGACCTAGTCATCATGGGGAAAAGTTTGTTATGACTCTCTCGTCTGCCTTTCCAAGACAAAGAGCATGAACTCTGATTCCTTAGAACAGTTATTCCCGGCTGTCCTGGCCCACTTCCAGGACCTGTGCAGGGCTGCTAGGAGGTGACAGTGTGCTGACAGAGGGCGGGCAGGCAGCAGGCTGTTTGGTGCATGAAGGAACTTTTTTAGCCTTTCGCCGCCCACCCCCAGCCCCCTCAGCCAGCTCAGGACCACGGACCCAGCCAGCTTGGTATCCCACGGGAAACCCACTGCCACTAGGGCCTCAGCGCTCTGCACAGGGCCACGTGATGCCTGGGTCCCATACGTATTCTCGTTGTTCCTTCAGTTCTGGGAGGGGAGAGAAGGCAGGGACAGAGCTGGGCAGGACCCTCCAGAACCCCCCCAGCAAAGCAGCAGAGTGGGCGCGGCCCTGAGTGCTGAAAGTTGTCAGCCACAACGGGTGCCCTGTGCAAAGTCCTGGCTCTGCTCCCCAGAGCTTTGACCTTGGGCTGGTTGTTTACATCTCAGCATCTCAGTCTCCCCTCACCTTCTCATGGGGAGTGCCACTGCCTGTCCCTGGGGGTAGGTGGTGAGGAGTAGCTGAAACAATGCCTGCAACTGACAGGGCCTGGCGTATAGCAATAAGTGTCAGCCACAGTTGCCACTGGCCTGTTGCGTGTCTAGAGTTCCACCAGCGAGGCTCCACCTCGTCCTCGTCTGGTTCTCGGTTAAGACATGATACACCCTGTCCCTATGATCTGGAGTGGTGAGTTTATTGCCTCCATCCCCATCCTGCTTACAGTGGGAGAGGGCCGTGAGAGCTCTGGGGCCCTGGGGTGGGGGTAGGGGGTTGTGAGGGAAGAAAGGCACTGAGTGTATTGAGCTAGTGATCTGAGATCCAACACTGTCATTCGTGGATTTGTTTGTGGAGTTTCTGCACTGGACACTGCAGGGACCGAGGCAGGAGTGAGTAAGATGTGTCCATGGGAGGTCTGTGGCCGAGCAGGCAGAGGAAACGTGGCGCAAATAATATGACCCTCATCAGACTGTGCAGTGGAGCCCTAGAGGACAGAGAGAGCTTTTCAGGCTGTGTGTGTGTGTGTGTGTGTGTGTGTGCGTGTGCGTGTGCGCGCGCATGTGTGTGCATGCATGTCAAGGACAGAAAGGCAGGAATTGAGAGGTGCTGAGTGACAGAGTGTCACAACATGTGACAGGCAGGCTGGTGTTGGGGGTGGGGGTCCCTTAGAGGATCAGCGTTTCAGTGAATGCCAGTTAGAAAACCACCTACGACTGTACTGAACCAGCCTCCTCCTGGGGCTTCCAGACAGTGTGCCTGGTGTAAAGAGAGCTCACCCACAAGCAGCTGGAAGGCCTGCAGGAAACAGAGGCCTCCGTCCAAGGAGGGAGTCAAGAATCTGGATTCTAGTCCTGCCCCCTCGTGGCCTTCGACAAGTCCCTTCTCCTCCCTGGGGCTCTGTTTTCTCGAACTAGTCTCTCTGTGTGTATGCATTTCCAGACTGCAAGAGAAGTGTCTGGGGCTCCTCCAGCTCTAAGGGTCAGTGACTGGTAGCAGGATGGGGCTCCCCAGGGGAGAGGCTGATGGTGCCCCCTACTTCCCAGATCCCCTCTGCTGGGTGGGCCACCCATTCTCCAGCTGGTATAATTGTTCGTTGCTAAAGGCTCACATCTGCTCCCTTCCGGGAGTTTAAGTTACACCGCCCCAACCCTACAGCCAACAACTGACTGGCTAGGGGTATAAGAGGTCGGTCCCCTGGCTTCAAGGTGGGACTAGGTCCGTACACCTGAGCAACCCCCCCAACTCCACATGGAAACACAAAATCACTCCCCTTTGTTCCTGCCATGGTGGAACCACTCACCCCAGGACCTGGGACCGCAGCTCTCAGCTTCCAGCTGTGCTTTGCCCTCTGGCGCTGCTGGAGCTCCCCCAAGACAGCGCCGGGAAATCAGCACATCTTTACAACATTAGACTTTGGATCTTCTCCCTCCTGGACCCACCCCCTGCTTCATGTCCCGGTTGCGTGGAAGCTGTCAAAGTCCTTCCCCCTCCCCCAAACCCCGGCAGGTGAAAATCTTAGTGCCCTTCTTTGTCTCTCCTTGATAGTTGTAAATTTCCTTTGGCAAGGGAAATGTTGATAATTTAATCTGTTTTCAGGGCAGGACTGATGGAGTGAAGGTGGTTGTAATCTTCTTAGATCCTGGGAGTAGAGTAAGAAGTTGAACCTTTTGAAAGAATCCTTTTAATTTTGGAAAATTTCAAGCACTCACAAAAGTAGAGAGAATGGTTCCATAACCCCCTGTGCCCATTCCCGAGCTAGAGCCACCATCAGCAGCTCTTGGCCAATCTTATTCTCCCACAAAAGTAAGCAAAACTCAGATATCTTCCCATTTTATTTATAAGCATTATAGTATTTATCTCTAAAAGACATGGACTCTTTAAAAAAAAGTGTTACCACATGATCAGAACAAAAAAATTAAAACTGAGTCCTGGTGCTCACTGAGGTCTATTTAGGCTCAGGGTTTAACCCCGCAGCCCCACAGAGCTCTGTTGAACATTTGGAAACTAGTCTTTTAAAGGGCCGGGCAGTGGCTCATGCCTGCAATCCCAGCTCTTTGGGAGACCAAAGTGGGAGGATCACTTGAGCCCAGGAGCTCAAGACCAGCCTGGGCAACATAGCGAGACCTCATCTCTATAAAAATTCAAAAATTCAAAAATGAGCCAGGTGTCTTGGTCCATGTCTATGGTCCCAGCTGCTCGGGAGGCTGAGGTGGGAGCATCACTCGAGTCCAGTGAGCTATGGTCACACCACTGCACCTCAGTCCGGGCAACACAGTGTGACCCTATCTCAAAAAAAAAAAAAAAAAAAAAAAAAAAAAAAGAGGAAAGGAAAAAAGAAACTACTTTTGTAGAGCAGTGGTCCCCAACCGTTCTGGCACTAGGGACCAGTTTCGTGGAAGACAATTTTTCCGTGGGCTGGGGTGGGGGTGGGGGATGGTTCTGGGATGAAATTAGTCCACCTCAGATCATCAGGCATTCGATTCTCATGAGTGCACCACCTAGATCCCTCGCATGTGCAATTCACAATAGGGCCCGCTCTGCTATGAGAATCTATTGCTGCGGCTGATCTGACAGGAGGCGGCACTCAGGCGGTAGGTAATGCTCACCCGCTGCCCCTCACCTTCTGCTGTGAGGCCCGATACCTAACAGGCCACAGACTGGTATAGGTCCATGGCCTGGGGGTTGGGGACCCCTGTTGTGGGGGACAAGCTTAACCCTAGGAGTCAGAAAACCCTGTTCTTATCTAGTTTTTGGTACTTACTGGGTATCAAATAACTAGTCAGAGCTTCAATTTCTGATTATCTCACAAATGTCTTGTTACTTTTGACTTGTTCAAATCAGGATCCAGGATACTAATGCATCTGGCAGAATCAGCTGCCACATCTTGTGCCCTCATCTTTCCATGAGCACGGTGCTGCTCTGGGAAGTGTGAAGGTCTTCCGTGAGGCTGTTCTGGTGGAGGAGGTGTGGAGTGGGCTCCAGTGACCCCAGATCCCGTGACCCCCAGATCCAGTGACCCCAGATCCAGCGACCCCCAGGTCCCACAACCCCCCAGATCCAACAACCCTCAGATCCCACAACTCCCAGATCCAGCAACCCCCAGATCCTGTGACCCCCAGATCCAGTGACCCCCAGATCCAGCGACCCCCAGATCCAGCAAGCCCCAGATCCAGTGACCCCCAGATCCAGCGACCCCCAGATCCAGCAACCCCCAGATCCAGTGACCCCCAGATCCAGCGACCCCCAGGTCCCACAACCCCCAGATCCAGCGACCCCCAGATCCCACAACCCCTGGATCCTGTGACCCCCGGATCCCGTGACCCCCAGATCCCGTGACCCCCAGATCCAGTGACCCCCAGATCCTATGACCCCAGATCCAGTGACCCCCAGGTCCCATAACCCCCAGATCCAGCGACCCCCAGGTCCCACAACCCCCAGATCCAGCGACCCCCAGATCCCACAACCCCTGGATCCTGTGACCCCCAGATCCAGTGACCCCCAGATCCAGCGACCCCCAGATCCAGCAACCCCCCAGGTCCCACAACCCCCAGATCCAGCGACCTCCAGATCCCACAACCCCTGGATCCTGTGACCCCCAGATCCAGCGACCCCCAGGTCCCATAACCCCCAGATCCAGCAACCCCCAGGTCCCACAACCCCCAGATCCAGCGACCCCCAGATCCCACAACCCCTGGATCCTGTGACCCCCAGATCCAGCAACCCCCAAATCCAGTGACCCCCCAGATCCTGTGAGCCCCAAATCCAGTGACCCCCAGATCCAGTGACCCCCAGATCCTATGACCCCAGATCCAGTGACCCCCCCAGATCCCATGACCCCCAGATCCTGTGACACCCCAGATCCAGCAACCCCCAGATCCAGTGACCCCCAGATCCCACAACCCCCAGATCCAACAACCCCCAGATCCCACAACCCCCAGATCCAGCAACCTCCAGATCCCACAACTCCCAGATCCAGCAACCCCCAGATCCAGTTACCCCCAGATCCAGCGACCCCTAGATCCCACCTTGGGCTCTTCCTTTTCCATCTGGCTTCTCTCTCCACATTGCTCTGCTGAGGGTGGACAGGGAAGCGCGAGGCAGAGCCCAGCAGCTGTACAGATCGTCCCTGATGCCAGGACTGACTGACTTGCTGAGCACAGCATAGCACTTCAGAGCTGACTCTGCATCTGGGATGCCTGAGTTCAAATCTTGATTCTACCCCTTAATAGTTGTGTGACCTTGGGCAAGTTATTTGACTTTGGTGGGCCTCAGTTTTCCCCTCTATAAAATGGGGATAATAGTATCCATAAAGTTGCTGGAGGGTTAAATGAGTTAGAATATGTAAAATGCTTAAAAGCAGTGCCTCACATGTGTCAGGGGCCGTGCCTAATTATTTTAGTTGCTGTGTGCTTTCAGGGTTGCTCGTGCTCAGCTGTCATGCATGTTCAATGTGGCATAGACTTCAATGTCACACACACAATCAGGCGAAAGGCCACTCACGCCTCTCAGACCTGCTGGACTATGCAGGCTTCCCCTGAGGGGTAGGGGGCCAGGCTGAGCAGCAGCCAGTAGCTTTGAGAGAGACCTGTTTCTTCTGAAGGCACTCGCCTGCCCACTGTAATGCTGAGACACGTGAGGCCAATAATCACTGTCATTGGTTGCCTTGCACCCGTTCATCACCCACGACATTAGCTCCTCAAACATGGGGTGAGTGTTTTTCCAGGACCAGTGTTTTTTTTGCTGAGTAAGAAGATAGCCCCCACCCCCCTGATACCCTTGTTCATTAACTGACCCATTCATTGATAAAACAGCTAATGAGCACTTACGCGGGCCAGGCACTGTGCGACATGCTGGGGATCCAGGAGTGGGCAAGAGGCTGTCCCTGGCCTTGAGGAGCTCAGAGTTTGTGGTAGTCAGAACAATGGCACCTCAACAATGTCCACATCCCTAGAATCTGTGAATATGTTACCTTATGCAGTGAAAAGGGCTTTGCAGATGTGATTAAGTCAAAGTTGTTGATAGGGAGAGATTATTCAGTGGGCCCAATGTATTCCTAAGTGGGAGGCAAGAGGGTCAGAGTTAGTGGAAGTGCTTGGCAGGTGGAGGCCGAGGTCCCAAGCCAAGCAAAGCAGGTGGCCTCTAGAAACTGGAAAAGGCAAGGAAGTGGGGTCTCCCTGGAGCCTCCAGAAGGAACTCAGCCCTGCCAACACCTAGATTTTAGGACCTCTGACCTCAGAACTGTCTAATAATAAGTCTGTGTTATGTTAAGCCACTAAGTTCAAGGTAATTTGTTACAGCAGCACAGGGAATGAATATGAAGTCCATTGAATAAGACGAACAGGGAGACAGGTAACTGTGCTGTGGATGGGTGAGTGATGTGATACTGAGATGTGGGTGTGGTGAGAGCCCGGAGGAGTTTCCCTAATCTGGAAGGGGTTGGGGGGATGAGGCCAGATAAGGCTTCCTGGAGGAAGTGGTATCTAAATGAAGGTCTGAAGGGGGGTTGGGAGCTAAGCAGGACAAATAGGAGGGTTGGAAGCAGGCAGAGAGCAGCCTTCCAGGCAGATGGAGCTCACAGAGGCTCAGGATGGCTCGGGGTCAAGTGTAAGTGGAGGGTGAGGAGGGATGGGGCTGGAGAGGTGAGCTGCTACATCTCCAGGGCTTTGTAAGCGTTGCTAGAGCATTTGGACTTTAGCCCAAGGGCAAAGGAGAGCCTGAATAAGTTTAGGCAGAACAGTAACATGATGACTTTGTAAAATCCCTCTGGCTGTCATCTAGTCAAGAGATACATGGGGCAGGCTCAGAGCTGGGGACGTGGCAGGAGGCTGACGCCTGATGCAGGTGAAGGGTGACGTGGTTCAAAGGTGATGTGGTTCAAAGATGCAGGTGAAGAGTGATGTGGCTCAAAGGAGGAGGATAAGGAGAGTGGACTCAGCTGAGAAACCAGAGCAAGGAGAATCAGTGGAGGATGATTCTGTGTGGCATAGAGAGAGGGGAAACCAAGAATGATGCTTGGGTTCAGTCTTGGGTGGCCCAAAGTCTATAGGGACATCATCTGACATCAGGAACACAGGAGGGGAAATGGCTTGAGTTCGAAGAGAAGATGTAAATTCCTTTTTGTGACACAAGAAAGTAGATGCTGAGGCTGTCTCAGCAAAAGAGATCTGGGTGGAAGAGAGTGATTTGAAAACTGTCAGGATGGTGATAGATGGCTAATGTGAGCTCCGTGAGAACAGGGATCTTGGCTAATGTCTGGTGTCTCCAGAACTTACACAGCACACACTCAATCAGCACTTGCTGAATAAAAGATGAAATGAACCTGAAGTGGTGGATGAGATCACGTAGAGAGTATATAGTGTACACAGAGGAAATCTATGGGTAGGCAGCATTTAAGAAATGGAGAGAACTATTATTAAAACAAGGATTTTTAAAAGCCCATTGATTTTGGTGACAAGGTCAATTCAATAACCTTAGAGAGAGTGATTTCAATGGGTTGAGTGGCAGTGAGAAAAATAAAGGAGAGGAGAAAAATTAACCTGCAGCTGAAGGGTTTTAGGGGGTATAGATAGGGCTTTTTAAACTGGGAGAGTATTAAATACATTGAATTTGCATTTTCAAAATTACAAATTTAAATGAGCAGAACTGTAACTGAGGCAGACAAATTCTAAGGCAGTCCCAATAACCCTTCCCTTTGAGTGTGGGTAGCACCTGTGACTTGCTTCTAACCAGTAACCTATTGCAAAGGTGATGGGATGGCACTTCCATAATTATGTTGTTATATAAATCTTCATCCTGCTAGTCAACTTGCTATGGGGATTGCTCCCCAGCTGGTTTCAAACAAGTAAATGTTTGAGCCTCACATGTTATGAGGCTCCCTTGGCAAGGAGCTTAGCACAGCCTGTAGGGGCTGAGGGTAATGACAGTCAGAAAGAAGCTATGGCCCTCAGTCCCAGAGTTTTAAGAAAATGAATTCTGCCATCAACCTGAGTGAGCTTGGAAGTGGATTCTTCACCAGTTGGGTCTCCAGATAAGAGTGCAGCCCAGCCGCCATGTTGAGTGCAGCTTTGTGAAGCCCTAACCAGGGGACCCAACAAAGATGCACCTGCATCTGACCACAGAAATTGTGAGGTAATATATATGTGTGTGGCTTTAAGCCATTAAGTGTGTGGTCTTATATTGTGCAGAAATAGATAGCTAACATAGTAACTTTTTAATTTATTTTTTTCCCACTTAAAAAAAATGGAGGCAATAACATACAGTAAAGTACACAGGTGTGTCCGATTTGGTTAATTTTTATCTACGTATACATTCATGCAGCCATAACTCAGATCAAGATATGAAGATCTGCACTGCCCCAGGAGGCTACCTCACGGTCCCCTCCCCTGCTGCTCCCAAGGGCCAACAACTGTGCTGACTTCTACTGCCATTAGTTAATCTAAACCGTTCTTGAAATTCTTATCAGTGGAATAACACAGGATGTGCCCTTTTCTATTCGTCTTCTTTCACGTAGACATTCATCCATGTGTTAGATGTATCGGTAGTTTGTTCTTTTTATTTATTCCTTTTTAACGAATATAGAACAGTTTATTTACCTCTGTGGTTGATGGACATTTGAGTAGTTTCAAGTTTTTGCCTATGATAAATAAAGCTGTCATCAAAATCTCTTGTCCATGTCTTTTAGTGATTTCTGTTGGGTCCATATCCAGGAATAAAATTGTTGGGTTATACCAAATGTGTATGTTTAGCTTTAGTAGATATTGCCAAACGTTTTTTTCCAAAGTGGTTGTATTAATTTTTACTACCACCAGCAATGTATAAGATTAGCTTCCCAAGCTAATCAACACTTCTATAGTCAGTCTTTTAAATTTTAGCCATTCTAGTGTGTTGTGGTATCTTACTGTAGTTTTAATTTGTATTTCTCTAAGGACTAATGATGTTGAGCACATTTATTGGCCACTTCTATATATTCTTTTGTGAAATGTCTGCTCAAGTTCTTTGCCCATTTTAGATTGAGCTCTCTATCTTTTATGTGTTTATTTATTTAATTAATTTATTTTTTTGAGACAGAGTCTCACTCTGTTGTCCAGGATGGAGCACAGTGGCACAATCTCAGCTCACTACAGCCTCTGCCCCCCCAGGTTCAAGTGATTCTCCTGCCTCAGCCTCCCAGGTAGCTGGGATTACAGGCGCATGCCACCACGCCCAGCTAATTTTTGTATTTTCAATAGAGACGAGGTTTCACAATGTTGGCTAGGCTGGTCTTGAACTCCTGACCTCATGCGATCCAGCCACCTTGGCCTCTCAAAGTGCTGGGATTACAGGCATGAGCCAGTGCACCTGGCCTACTTATTATTTTTAGGAGTTATTTATATGTTCTGCACATGAGACCTATGTCAGATATGATGTATTTCAAAATTTTCTCCCAGTATATGTTTTGCATTTTCACACTTATAATGTGATTTTTGATAAACAGAGCTCTTAATTTTTAATAAACTCCAATTTCTTTTATGGTTTTTATGTCTTTTGTGGTTAGTGTTTTTTGCATTTCTAGTTTAGTAAATCTTTGCTTATCCCCAAATAATATTTTCCTATGTTTTCTCTTAGAAGCTTGCTTTGTTATAAAATTTAGATCTGTGACTCATCCTGAATTAATTTTTATGTATGGTGTGAAGTAGGAATTAAGGTCCATTTTTTTTTATGCCAATATCTAATTGCTTCAGCACCATTGATTAAAAAGAATGTCATTTATCCACTTAATTATGGGTGCCTTTGCCATAGATGAAAGGACTGTATGTGAGGGTCTGTTTCTGAGCTCTCTATTTTATTCCATTGGTCTTTTTGTCTATTTTTGTGCTAAAACTATGCTGTCTAAATTATTGCTATGTAGTAAATCTTGAAATCAGGTTGTTTAAATCCTCCAACTTTGTCTTTAAGTTTTCTTGTATGTTTTAAGATCCTTTGGATTTCCATATGAATTTCAGAATTAACTTGTCAATTTCAGAATTAACTTGTCAATTTCCCCAAAATAAACTTCTAAAATTTTGAATGGAATCATATTGAATTTATAGATAAATTTTGAAAATCAATGCCATTTTAACAAACTTGGCAACTAGGATTATGTTCATAATCCTATCATGAACATAGGATATCATTTCATTGACTTTGTTAATTTCTCTTAGTAATGTTTTGTAGTTCTCAGCATTCTTTTTCACAGAAATTATATCTCTACCTCCCATTTACTCTCAGTAGTGGTAGAAAACTTAATTTTGCCAATTCAGGATAACTCAGTCACTTCCGATGGCTTCCGGTCCATAAGCCCTCAGCTCTCATCTGTCCTTGCTAGCCTCTGCTGAGGTGTAGTTTGTCCTTGCTGGTCTCTCAGTGGTGGCCACTGTCCCCACTTATTTGCTGCTCATATTTGTTATAAAGTTATAGTCTCACGTAATCCACATTGCACATCCGGCCACTGGCCAGCTCAGGAAACACAGGGAGCTTTCTCACGCTTGGACTCATATACTACACGGGAATGCAGGACTATTGTGTCACCAGGCACAGTCCCCAGCCATCTTTATGTTGTGGCTCCATGCTGTCTGGATATGGGACATCTCTAGTGACCTTGTAGTCTCTAATTCCTCTTAATGGACCTGTGGTTTTTGGCCTGCACACTTCCTGAGGGATTTGGTCAGCAGAGGACAGAGGGCAGCAATCCCAGCTTGGGGCTAACCTCTCTCTTTTTCTCCTTCTCTCTCCCCCAACTCCTCCCCTCAGTTCTGAAATGTCTCTAGTCTCCTTTATATGGCAAGAAAACTGGTCCTAAATCTTCAAGTACATTTCCTCCAACTCTATACTTAATGATCTTAAGCTTGAAGCTCTAAATCCTCGAGTCTCCTTTCTTGATTGTAAAAGCCAAAGCTTGTTGTACCCCTTACCCCAACTCTGCACTGGCATGATCCTGAGAGTGAATGTCCTCTTGAATGGCACCTCCCTTGCCCCACCCTCGTTCCAGTGTTGTGGTCACGGCACTTAGCTACCTTGTAGACCACCCTTCCTTTGGGAAGACTTCACAGAAGGGGCAACATTTAAATAGGGCCTTAAAGGAGGAGTGGGAGTTTGTTGGGTGAAGAAGTGACTGTGTTGAGGAATGCAGCCCTGCCTTAGTTTTGGGGATGAAGAAACAGAAGGAAGGAGGAAAAGGGGTTGGTGGGAAGCACTTAGGTTTGTACTAAGGGGAGACTAAGTGGTGAGAACACGGACTCTGATGTCACATGGAACTAGGTTTGAATCCCAGTTTTGCTCCTAACTAGCTCGGTGGCCTTAGGCACATAATTTAACACCTTTAAGCTTCAGTGTCCTTAGTTGTGGAGTGGGGATATGAAGGCATGTTTGTTTGAACTGAGGTGGGGACAGAGTAAGTGTAAGGATTACACCACACAGAGCGAGGCACCCAGAGGTTCCCTTTTGGGACAGTGGGACAGTTACCCAGGTGTTCTGAGAGATGTGGGATGACCCTTAGAAGCCCCTGAGGTTAAAAAGAAAGAGTCATTGCAACAAGACCAGCTCCAAATTTAAGCCACATGGTTTATTTCCTTCTGTGGTGTGGATGAGACAAGCCATCTCATCTACCGGGGCTGGTGAACACCAGGCTGATAGTGTCTCCTTGTCCCGTGGTAACCTTCTGTGGTAGCCTTGTCCTTGGGCTATGGGGGTGGGGAAGGGAGTGCTGAGAGGCACAGGGAGGTCCCAAACTGCCACTGCTGTGCCCCTGTTGGTGCTGACTGTGGTGGAGCCTCAGGAGTGGGCTGGCGTCAGCTCTCCCCTGCAACCTCCCCTCCTTTGGGAGATGGTGGGGGGCAGGGGGCGGGGCCAATGCTGACTTCATATTACAGACAAGGAAAATGAGGGTTTCCAGGAAGCAGGGGGACAATGCCTGGCCTAGACCCAGGACTTCAGGGAGCCTGGGGAGCTGGAAGGGCCTGATGAACCTTATCGGGTTCAACACTCTAGTTTCCAAATAGGAAACCTGAGGTCCACGGATGTGGCAACAGATGACAAAGAACAGAGCTGATCTTAGGGCCAGGAGACCTGCGGCCAGGCCACTGCCCTGCTGTGAGGCCTTGGCCTGGTATCTACACCTCTGTGGAATGCCAGAGTCAGACTCTTCCATTCTGGAGGATTCCGGGCTCTCTGAACCTAATGACCTTCCCGAGGCCTGAGGGTCAGGGCAGGCCTCGAATCTGAGTCTCCAATGAGGCCAGGATATCCCCAACGAGCAGAGAAATGCTTAGATGCACAAGGTGGGTGTCCTGGAAGGGTGACGGGGCTTGGGGAGCTGAAGGACACACACCCCTGACGTCAGCCTGGTGTCTTTTAGAAAGAAAGCACCGGGGAAAGTGTGGGAGAGACGTCCCTGGGCACGCTTCACTCAGATGCCGGAGTATGTGTGGATGTGGTGAGGAAGGTGGGGGTGGGGAGAGGCTGGGCCCAGAGGGAAAAGGCTGGACTCCACCCGCAGGTGCCACATCTGCTACTCAGACGACTCCTTGGGCATATGCCACATTGTCATACGCAGGGGGCGGAGAGGCTGCCTGGCTGGGGATGTTGAAGTCTGCGCTGAAGGCGTTTGGCAGGAAAATCACAGGCTGCAAAGAAAACAGCACTGAGCGTCCTGGAGGACGCTGGAGCTTCAGGGTAGTGGTGCAATAGTGCCCCCTTGTGGGTAATCTGAGAATAGCGCCCTGGTACTGAATTCGGAAGTCTTAATCGCATGCTCAGGGCTCTCTGTGCAACTGATATTTCAAACAACATTTACTGGGGCCAACTATGATCCAGGCATTGGGAGTACAGCCGTGAACAAAACAGACAAAAGTCCAGTTTCTCCAGGCGCTAACGTTCTGCTGTTCTTTTTTTTTCTTTTCTTCTTTTTTTTTTTTGAGACGGAGTTTCACTCTTGTTGCCCAGGCTGGAGTGCAATGGCGTGATCTCGGCTCACTGCAACCTCCGCCTCCTGAGCTCAAGCTATTCTCCTGCCTCAGCCTCCTGAGTAGCTGGGATTACAGGCGCCTGCCACCACGCCCAGGTAATTTTTTGTATTTTTAGTAGAGATGGGGTTTCATCATGTTGGCCAGGCTGGTCTTGACCTCCTGACCTCAGGTGATCTGCCCGCCTCGGCCTCCCAAAGTGCTGGGATTACAGGCATGAGCCACCGTGCCTGGCTCTGCTGTTCTTTCTCTCCCGACTGCCCTGGCCTGGTTCAGGACTTCGCTCTCTCTTGCCTGCACCATGGCACCAGCCTCCTTGCAGCTTCCTGGCCTCGAGCCCCCGCTTGCCCACCCTCTCCACCTTCCGGCACTGGACAAATCCTCTTGACTGATTTCCCTGAACCAGCTCACTCCCCTGCTCCGACCTTCAATCCCCTCACCCTCAATGCAGCCCATCGTGTACCTGCCAAGGGCACCCCACCCCGTGGCCTGCATTTGCCTGCCCGAGGCAGCCTTTGCTCCAACTGGTTCCCCTGCCTTGAACACTCACTCCAGCCCCTTTCTGTCATCACTGTCCTCCATTTTTTTTTTTGAAATCAAAGCTTAATTTCCATCTCCATCATGCTGCCCTCCCGGATGATGCCTCCATCTCCCATGTGGCCTGGAAACTCCAAAAAGTCCCATTCCTCTGGGTGCAGCACTGCCCCCATGCCCTGAGCCCGGGCCTTCCATTCTGCAAGGCTCCCTGCGGGGCTGCACAGAGCGGTGGCCCTGTGGGTGCTGGTGCACCCAGTGCCACGGGGAGAGCAGTCCTGTCTTCACTGACCTGTGAAGACGTCTTTGGTTTTGTTTTGGTTTTACAGACAGCCTTGCTCTGTCCACCCAGGCTGAAGGGCAGTGGTGTGATCACAGCTCACTGCAGCCTCGACCTCCTGGGCTCAAGCGATCCTCCTGCCTCAGCCTCCCAACTAGCTAGGAGTATAGGCACGTACCACCACACCTGGCTAATTAAAAATACATTTTTTTTGTACCGATAGGATCTTTTTATGTTGCCCAGGCTTGTCTCAAACTCCAGGGCTCAAGAGATCCTCCCATCTCATTTTTCAAAGTGCTGGGGTTATGGGTGTGAGTCACCATGCCCAGCCCAAAGACTTCTTTGGGCCCCCTGACATGGATGGGACACCCCTCCTAGCGCTGTCTCTTCTTATTGCTTCCCAGAGTGCAGAGGGAGGGGGCTGGAGGCAGAGCGCGCTCCCAGCCAACTGTCTTCCACAGAGGCTCAGCTCAGGTTTAGTGGACGTGGGGGTGGGGGTACTCACTGCACTGGCCTGGGCATGGATGTCTTGGCACCCAAAGTGAGTGGCAATGACCGCGATGAAGAACTCCAGGATGGTGAAGATAGTAAGCACGGCCAGATGGCCCCTGTCCACATCCTGGGGACCAAAACCCACAGAAAGGTGAGCCCAGAGTTCTAGAGTAAGGGGGTCCCCTGAGTGAGAACCACTTGCCCAAGGTCACACAGCTAGTTGGGAGCAGAGCTGTGCTTGGAGCCAGTCCCCCCGCCACCAGTCCTGCACCCTCCCCTTCACCCTGCAGGCTGCCTCCTTGCTCCTTCTGATGCCTATCTTGGGGAAGGCTCAGAGGATCCGTGGATTCATGGGGTCTATAGGGACTGGCAGGCCCTGCCAATATCCTGGCGCTGCAAACTCTCACCTCCCTGCCCTCCTGGACACGGCTGCATCATTTTCCACGTTTTCCCACCCCGAGGGCCATCTGACAACGCACCCAGTTAGTAACACCAAAATCCATGAGCAGAATGGCTGTCCCAGCAAAGGCCGCCATGACGCTGAGGATGTTGGTGCCCAGGCTGCTCCTCACCTGCAGAGAACAGAGAGACAGGAGCAGAGGGAAGAGGCAAAGAGAAGGAGAAAAGGCAGGGGCTGTGGCTCAGCTGCCCAGCCCCCAGCACGCTGCCTCCCACAGCCAAGGAGGCAGTGGCCACACCACCCTGCACGCAGCTGTGTTCTCATTGACTGCTCCTCTTTTCTCTTCTCCTCCCCTGGGACCTCAGGAGGAAGTCTTGTTGTGTCTCTTTCCTTCTCTCGTCTTCTTGGAAGCTGCTAGGGAGAAGGGCACCACCTCCTTTACAGCCTCTCTGGGTGGAGTTTGCAGCCTCCAGCCTACCCCGTACTGTGACTCCCTCACCCCCAGGCCTAGCACCTCGCAGGGGCAGCTGCAGCTGAGGCCTGCTCAGGGGCATGGGTTGGGGGAGGCCCTTTGCTGTGGACACTGAGGCCTGGTTGGGAGAGGGGTTGAGTTCATTTCCATGAGGTCCCAGGAAGCGGCTGGCGGAGTGAGGCACTGCAGACACTGGTGGGGCACCAGTCAGGGGAGACAGGAGAGGCATGAGCTGAAGGTCTGAAGTCCGGGTGGGCTGAGAGGCCTAGGACTCCAGGGTCTGAAGAGCGTGCAGGGCAAGTGACTCCTGGGGTGGTCCAGGCAGCCACCCAGGGGTCACCAGCCCCATGCAGCCAGAACCTGATGGTCTCGTGACCCATAGCTGGAGCCTTCTGGTTAAACTGCCCCAAGGGGAAACATTCATGGGTGGGCTGGGGACTCTAGGACCTCTTCAGGTTTAAAGACCCCTGATTCTTCTTTTTAAATGGCAATCAGGAGGTCTTTGAGATCAGAACAGCCTCACAAGAAATCCATTAATTGATGAATTAAGCCAAAAACTTTTATTGAGCACCTACTGCCTGCCGGGCACTATGCAAAGCGCTGAGTCCAGGAGAGAGTAAGTCAGGTCTTGTCCTCCTGGAGCTCACGGCGTGGGGGACACTGGGTTTGGTCCGGAGAGTCCTCTCTTCTAGTCCTGCCCCTCCACAACCCATTCTCTGCTCAGCACCTGGGATACCTCTCAAGTATAGAAACAGGGCAAGGAATCCCCTGCTGAAGCCTCCGTGGTCTCTCATTGTCCTTAAAACAAATCCTGAACTTGGCATTTAGGCTCTGAGTCACCTCCCCAGCCTCTCCCTCTCGGCCCACCCCTTGCCTGTGATGGTCCGGCACTCTGGTCCCCCGTCCAGCCATGGCGTTTCCCGACCGGGATCTTCCGTGGTTGTTGCCCTCTGAACTGTGAAGACTCGGTTCCGTGACCCCTGCTCAGGGACTCCAGACCGTCCCAGCTGAGCTTAGAATAGACTCACATTATCCTGCCTGCTTCCTTTCAGCACTCTTCATGCTTGGCAACTATCTTTGTTAGTTTGCTTTACGGGTGTCTTACAAGGCACCAGAAGGTAAGTGCCATGAACTTCGCTGCCGTGTTCACGACCTTCGCTGCCGTGTTCACGACCTTCGCTGCCGTGTTCATGATCTTCATTGCCGTGTTCTCTGAGCCTGACGTAAAGCTCACACCCTCCTGTTCAAAGCCTCCATCACCTCCCAGTGCCTGCAGAAGGCACCAAGCCTTCCACGATCCAGCCCCATCATGGGATTAAATCTCTCTGTCTAATTTCTTTCCACTTTCCTTCTCCTACCTTTGCCTTCATTGGACGGAGCCATGCGTGGTTTCAGTGGCGACCCTGCCCACACTCCTCCGTGCATTCTCCAGCTTTCCCTGTGGCATTTCTAAGTCCTCTCTGCTCACCAAGGCCCAGCAGGACTCTTACAGGAGATCTTCTAGCATCTTTCCTTTCTCGGAATGACCATGAGCATTTTATCCATGGACCTCGCTTTCCACCCTGGCTTGTGTATTGAAAGAGTATCCCTGTCTTCTTCTCCTGGACACGCACAGTCTGCATCTGGTCTGCCTGGGTGGTGCCCCTCCCCTGGCACTTTGCAGGTCCCCCGAAGTGCTGGGGAATGAGCTGAAGGAGTGAGTGGATGGGAGGGACAGGGTAGAGTGAGATTAGCCGTGGCCTCATCCCCACCCCTGGGTCCCCCTGTTCACACTCACCAGGCAGCTGGTGTGGTTCTTCTTGGCTGCCACTGAGAGGGATCCGGAGATGATGAACTGTATGGGGAGAGGGGACTCAGTGAGGCCTCAGCCAGGACCCTGGGCAGGGCACACCCTGCTTGGGATCTGTCAAGAGGTGCCAGGGAGAGACAACAGCCTCCTGATGCCACTTTCTCTGCCAGGCAGGCACCTTGGGGTCTCTCGGAAGGGGTGTCCCCTGTCCAGAGAACCAGGGCTGTGGCTTACAAGGTGAGTGTTTTCATTGACATCATATCCTCAGGGCCTCATGGGGAAGGCACTGTTCCTTCAAACATTCACTCATCAAACATTTACTGAGTGAGGCTGAACATGGTAGCTCATGCCTGTAATCCCAGAAGTTTGGGAGGCCCAGGCGGGAGGATCACTTGAAGTCAAGAGTTCGAGACCAGCCTGGCCAACATGGTGAAACTCCAGTCTCTACTAAAAATACAAAAATGAGCTGGGCATAGTGGCGCGCACCTGTAATCCCAGCTACTCAGGAGGCTAAGGAGCAAGAATCATTTGAACCTGGGAGGCAGAGGTTGCAGTGAGCCAAGATAGTACCACTGCACTCCATCCTGGGGGACAGAGTGAGACTCTGTCTCAAAACACAAAACAAAAAAACCAAACATTTTCTGAGTGGCAGTTATGTACCAGGAACATAACAGAGTTGAATAAGGCAGACCAGATGTCTGCCCTCAAGGAGCTTATATTCTTTTTTTTTTTTTTAAGACGGAGTCTTGCTCTGTCACCCAGGCTGGAGTGCAGTGGCGTGATCTCGGCTGACTGCAACCTCCGCCTCCCGGGTTCAAGCGATTCTCCTGCCCCAGCCTCCCAAGTAGCTGGGACTACAGACACTGGCCACCACACTCGGCTAATTTTAGTATTTTTAGTAGAGACGGGGTTTCACCATATTGGTCAGGCTGGTCTTGAACTCCTGACCTCGTGATCCACCTGCCTCGGCCTCCCAAAGTGCTGGGATTACAGGCATGAGCCACCGTGCCCGGCCTTTCCTGTCCTTTTTGGCAGCTTCTCTGGCTGTTTGCTGGGAGCTTTTGATCCGCAGGAGTGGGGTCAGGCTCAAGTTTATGGTGAGGGTTTGGGGGAAGGAGTTAGATTTAGACTCTAGTTCTTCTAGGAAGTGCCTCCAGGCCCCCACCTAGGAGAGGCTGTGCCCAGGAGGATGGTGGGGGTGGGCGCGTGGGGGAGAGGTGAGCCTGGGCAGCATTCCCCCTACCCTCCCTCTCCATGGCCCCGGCACTCACCCAGGCTCCTCCCCAGAAGGGGACGCCGCCCTCGATGAAGAAGATGCCCACGTGGCCGCGGCGAACCAGGAGCAGCACGCTGCCAAAGCCCAGGTGGATGAGGCCGATGAGGATCTGCACCGTCTGCGGGAAGCCCCAAGGCTCAGTGCTGCGGGCCCTGTTCCACACCGCCCCCTGCCGGCCCCGCGGAGAGCGCGGCTGGCCCCGCCCTCCTCTAGCTTGTTGGCGACTGGGAAAGAAACTCAGATTCTGTTCTTTAGAGGTGACATTATTACAGAAACCAATAGAGACACTTTTAAGGAGAAAGCTAGTTCCCCGCAGCCTACGGGACCCACAAAGCACAGCTCTCAGCCAGCCTGCCTCCTGCTTTCTGCTCTGATCCATGGATCTCAAGCATCGCTGTGTCCCTACCTGGCTTTCTCAGGACTCGGTTCAATGGCCCAACATTCCCTGCACCGCATGCCTCACCTTGCCCTTCCTCATCTCCCACCACCCTGTCAATCTGTAGCGAGCACCTTCTCCTAGAGCATCTTTCTATTTCAGTGTCCGTCACTGATCGTCCCAGCCCTGTGCAGCAGCTGCCTCTCAGCCTGCTGAAATCTCCAGTGGGATTTTTTCTCTTTCTAAGAGTTGGTTTACCAGCACCCTACTAGTCTATGCCCAGAAGGGGGATGGTTTTCCCAAGTGTGAGCTTCTAGTAAGGTCTGCCACATAGAAACATTGCAACGTTTTGGGTAACTATTGAATTCTAGAACTGAGTGGAAAGAGATGTTGAAGACGGCTGGAATCCAGCCCTGGGAGCCCAGGAGCCGCTTCCGGCTCCATGACTTTCACGGGGACTCCAGTGACCAGTACTCACCACTACCCAAGCCAGCATGGTCTTTTTATGGGCAGTTCTGATGGGGAACAACTAGAATTGTCATCTCAGCATCACGTGGAATACATATTTCTTTCCAACATGAGTGCCAAGTATTTGGATATTCATGGACATGAGCCCCTGAATCTTCAGCTTCTTTTTCTCTTCAGCTACACGTCTTTCATCTTTTCAGTGTCCTCACAGGGCACAGCATGGCATGCCGTCCAAGGCGCCAGTGTTGCTCCCCTTCCTTGTAGATCTTTCCCCTGTGGATAGACCACCACAGCTACTGCCATTATGCCTTGGGAAACACCAGCTGCCGCTTATTGAATGCCCGTCTATGCTAAGCACTGTGCTGGGGGTTTCACAGATATGGTCTCATTTAATACTAATGAGAAGAGGTAGTTATTACTATTATTATTATTATTATTATTTTTGAGAAGGAGTTTCACTCTTGTTGCCCAGGCTGGAGTGCAATGGCACAATCTCAGCTCACTGCAACTTCTGCCTCCCAGGTTTAGGTGATTCTTCTGCCTCAGCCTCCTGAGTAGTGGGGATTACAGGGGCCTGCCACCACACCTGGCTAATTTTTGTATTTTTAGTACAAACGGGGTTTCGCCATGCTGGCCAGGCTGGTCTCGAACTCCTGACCTCAGGTGATCCACCCACCTTGGCCTCCCAAAGTGCTGGGATTACAGGCGTGGGCCACCGCGCCCGGCCAGAGGTAGGTTATTATTATCCTAATTTTGGAGATGAGGAAACTGAAGGTCAGAGATGTTCAGTAACTTGCCCGAAGTGTCCCAGCTATGAGGCAGCAGGCCAGCTAAGTCTGCAGTGGTATTCTTAGTGGGTGGCATTCCATAACTCTTATTTGTATTTTCCACTTTTTTGTGCTTTTCAGCAGTTTTTTTGTCTCATCAATTTTTTTTTTTTTTTTGGAGGGGGAGAGCACTGGTTCCCAGGGTCTGCTCTGAGCCTTCGGAATTCCAGCAATTGTTGACCCCCTCTTTGTCCACTGTCTCCATGGGCCACAAGTCACTGGCTGTGTGGCCCTTGGTGTCTGGGACCCCAGTCCCAGTACTCCCCTGCACCAATGGATGTGGTGCAGCTATTAGGGTAGAATTCCAGCATGTTTGAGCCAGAGGTCCTGGATGCCACAAAGCAGAGGGGTTGAAAGTAAAACTTTAGGGTCAGCCGTCCCTAGTTTACAGGATGCCATTTATCAGCAGTGTGGCCTTAGGCAAATGACTTAGTCTTAAGAAACCTCAGTTTCCTAATCCGTCTAATAGGAACAATGATCCCCTTCTTACAAGGTGGTGCTGAGAATCTAGTGAGATGATGCATGCAAAGTCCCCAGCACAGTATGTGCACCTCTCGGAGATGCTTCATAAGTAAGAGCTGTCATCATCTTCACCTTCATCATCATCACCATTGCTTAATCTATGCTTTCATCTTCTACTTGGAGAAACTGAGGCCAAGGAACATACCGAAGAATCTACATGTGTGTGTGTATAATTAAAATAGCAGGCGGCCATTAGCCTGTCTCCATAATTTGGGTTCCTACATAACAAACTGCAACCCAACCAGTACATAAACACACTGAAACCTAACCTAGGAGTATATTTTTGTAACAGATAGCTGGGTTTCAGCTAATGACAAACAGCTTCAGCCAACTGATCAGACTATGCCCAGATAAGGCAAATGCCTCATGACGTCATGCCCAAATAAGGCAGACACCTAGCTGCAGCTGATCGGGAGATTTCTCTACTTCACTTCTGTGTTTGGCCTATAAGAGCTTGCTGCTCACACAGCTGGATGGAGCTCTCTGAACCTCTTCTGGTTTTGAGTGCTGCCAGATTCCTGAATTATTCTTAGCTCACATAAACTCTGCTAAATTTAATTTGTTAAAGCTTTTCTTTTTCTTTTTTTTTTTTTGAGATGGGGTCTCACGCTGTCTCCCAGGCTGGAGTGCAGTGGCATGATCGCAGCTCACTGCAACCTCCGCCTCCCGGGTTCAAGCAATTCTCCTGCCTCAGCCTCCCAAGTAGCTGGGACTACAGGCACATGGCTCCACGCCCAGCTAATTTTTGTATTTCTAGTAGAGATGGGGTTTCACCATGTTGGCCAGGTTGGTCTTGATCTCCTGACTTCATGATCTGCCTGCCTCGGCCTCCCCAAATGCTGGGATTACAGGCGTAAGCCACCTCACCTGGCCTAAAGCTTTTCTTTTTAACACTACATGTATACACACACACGTGCAAATGTGTGTATGTATCTTTCTATCTCTACCTAATATTTTATGCCTTCAGTATTTTATTGAGACCAATAGCTCAAGGCCATCTGAGATTGAAATCCTTCATGCGCCTTCAGCTCCATCAGAGCTGACTTTCATCTACCACTTTCATTCCATCTCATCTTCCCCTTTCCTTTGCTCATTACATTCCAGCTATGTCAAGCTTCCACCTCTTCCTTTAACAGCCACACTCATTCCCAAGGCCTTTGCACTTGCTGTTCTCTCTACTTAGTGAACCCTCCCTCTCCAGCCCCTCCACCAGCTATTGCCTTGGTTGGCTTCAATCTAACAGCCAGGTTTGGGCTTAAATGTCATCTCCCCAGAGAGAAGTTTCCATCTACCCTCGCTAATATTCCCCGTAGCCCTAGTCATCATTTTCAACCTTACTTTTCTCTTTGGAGGTTTCTGAGTCATTTGTTTACCGGTTTACTCTCTGTGAGCTTTATGCGGGAAGGGTGCTTGTCTACCTGGTGCATGGCTGAATCTTTGAGTCATTACTAAGTATTTGTTAACTGCCTTCTCCCCTCTCCAAAACATGCATGCATGTTCCGGTGCTGGGATACTCACTACCTGCCTCAGGTTGTGCAGAGAGGCTGTTCTTACCCCCAAAACTTTGGGCTCTCCTGTCAGGAATGTCTCCACAGGCCGCAAGTCAGGTGGCTGTGTGGTCCTTGGTGTCTGTGCCCCCAGCGGTGGCTCCTCGAACTGCATAATCCCTGGAGGTTGGTACATGGATGTGGGCGGAATGGCTGGAGGTGGGCAGAGGCCACTGGCATTGCTTGGCGGGATGACAACAAACACTCCATTGCTGGCGGGAGCTGCAGACGTCGTGCTCAGAGAGCCTGGAAAACAAAGGCTTGGGAGATAATAATGGTAATGATGATTGTCACACATGTGCATAAAGCTTTTTAGTTGATAAGCAACATGCCTACTTCCCTTGCTTACTGCAGCCCTGCCAGGATGGCCCCAAATGCTCTCATCAAAGCTGGGGAAGCTGAGACTCAGAGAAGCGAAAGATGTCTGAGGTCAAGGGCCCTCTAGGTGGGGTAAGACTGAGACTTGAATTCCAGTCTCTCTGGTTTCAGAGGCCCTGCTCTTAATCTCTGAGCTATATTATGTGGAAAGCTCCTTTTGGAGGAGTGTATATTTAAATGCCCTTCTTTTCCCAGAAAGGGCAAGTGACTTACCTAAGGACACACAGCTAGCGCAAGGTAGAGCTTAGCTAGAGTACCAGTTTCTTTACCCCTAGACCAGGACTCACTGCCACTTCCTGCCTCTCAGCTCTCAGCTATTGAGCTAGTGTCAATAATTCCTCTGGGTATAGGAACTTCCCATCTGCTGTGGGAAGCTTTCTACTTGGCCACCCAAGAAAATTACCATTGATGTAGCCAAGAAATGTGTAGATATGGAAACTTTATACAGAGTTTATAGCTTGCAGTGAACGCCAAGAATGAGTTCTTAGACAATTGCAGCTGAGTGGGGCTGGGGGGCGTGGCGGGGAGCTCTTCTGAGAGAGTCCACCCCAGCATCTATCCGCCAAGTATTTATTGAAAGAGCTTCTTAAACCACAAACATCCACGAGATGGCTTTTTGAGGGCCATGAGACACCTATGACCTTGTAAAAGCTCTCAAACCGCCTTCTTAGGAGGCTGTTTTCAGCGTTCCTTATTACACACCTCAATCTTTGTCCTGTTTTTAGGGTCAAGGAGTTACATTCTCATGCATAAATAACATACACACAGTGCCTCAGTATTTTTCCATGCCCCGACCTCAAATGCCCTGTACATAAGCTTGGATATGTTGCCGTGCACCCTCAACATCTCCCCGTTCTTTAATTTTTAGAGTATGTTGGTTATTTAAAGCGAGGTAAGCTTTTATTGCTTTTTCTTGGTTATAGATGCGCTGAGTGGCAGCACAGAGCCATTTGTACATACCTAGCAAACAAATACAAAAAAGAATAAGTATACTGGCCATTACCCAAATGTGTATGTTTAACCCAGATAACTAAATGTTTGGGTTTAACTATTGAAAGCCTTTTTATAATTGTTGAAGGGTATTTGTTTATAATTGCTGCGACCATTTTTTAGGTTGTTTTTTAAATTTACACTTAAGAGTGGAAATTTGAGAAGACTAACGGTTGTGATAAGCCTCTTGCAGGTGTGTTTTCACTCTCTCCCAAGCATGTTGAGAGCTATTATATGGCAGAGGTGTGACGTAGATAGAATTATATTGCCAATTACAATATAAATTTTGATGGGTAATGAATGCCTGCTGCTGATCCCCCAGCCATTCAACAGCGGCTTTAAGAGCCTCCAGGTGAGACAGAGTAGTTTTATTAATATTTACCTGTTTTTGAAATTAATGGGTTACATTATATACCATGTGGTTCACCACTGAAGCTGTGTGAATAGATTTTGTTAGAAAAACAGCTGCAGTAGCAGCAGTTGCTAATATAATAATAGCTGAGACTAAAAAAGCAATTAAAATGGCCAGAAATCTTTTTTTTCTGAGTATGAGACAGTGCTTTTCTAAACAGCTGCAGGTTTGAATCTCCTTCCCAGCTCCAGGTTAAAGTTACAGGCAGCCAAAATTCTGCACGCCATTTTAAGATCATGTTATGATCTTAAATAGAACATAGGTTCTATTTAACTATGTAACATTTCGATGAGACAGGCATGTAGCATACCAACTACTGGAAGAGACTTTACTACTATAAGAGGATTGATTCTGCTCTATATTAGGAACACTTTGCCCAAACAAAAGTATATGAGAGTGCATAGTACAAATCACAACTGTGTCAGTAACATTATTATGGAAACAGAGGGTATAATTGCCACTGCTAGTAATATACTCATCATGTGAAAGAACCCATTCAAAAAAAGGAAGTCCTAATCTCCAAATTTGGGTATGAGCAGGGCTTAAAGCTTGTTTCCCTTTTAGTTGTAATATTGGTCCTGAAAGCCTGTACTCTGACCAGGTGATAGACTTACTGGGGACTCCCAGATCCAATAGTCTGATTTGCAGACATAAGATAACCATGGGGACTCCAGTCAAGTAAGGTGCCATTATCAAACAGAGGCCCTCGACACAGCGCAGGCTGTCTGGATGGAGACCACTGAACGACCTCAAACTTATATCGCCAGTCCCTACTCAGACGGCACATAGGAAGATCAGGCACTTGTGTAGCTTCATTAGAGACCTCAGTAAGATTAGTGGTAATAGCAGAAACAAATGTCAAGTTTGCAAGCTTAGCATCCCTTTTAGGCTGATAGTAAAGATACTCCTGAAGAATAAGAGTAACACACTTAGCATGCGCTATTGTGGAAAAACAAAGAGAAGGATTACTAGACAATAAAACCAAGGAGTCATTAAGTTTAATCAGTCCCAAATTTTCCATTAAAGGGTAAGACAGGGGCATCCATCGACCTCTTATCCAAGAAGTATCATTAGACGACAAAGGCAGGTCAGCATCCCACCATGAAATAACATTAAAAACAGGGGGATTTAGAACATGACTCCAGTAAACATGTTCTTGAGCTGATCCCACTTGGCAAAGGACAAGAATTACCAGCCACCCCAACATCTATGTCTGTCTTACTTTCTCAGAAGTTTTCCCAATTACCGCCAGATACATAAGAAACTGATTCTCTGCAGTTACAGAGAATTCCACGGCTGCAAGCCAGATAGTTGCCTGTTGATCCAATTTCTTTAGCTGTCCCCAGGTAATGTCAGGTGACTTCTGAGTCATCACCGTCATTGTCAGTCAATTCTCCAATGACAGGTCCTGTTCTCGAGAGAAGAGGGCCCGATATTCCCCCTTTTTTGTTTATTAAGATATACTTTAAGAGTTTGATGAGCTTGTTTAATAATGGCCTGACCAGTTGAGTTATAGAGAATCCCAGTCTTGTGTTGTATGTTGATTTTA